>NC_070608.1:53581875-54825000 GCF_027172205.1 Podarcis raffonei | reverse complement strand
TAGTTTATGCATGCTTAGCTTATTTCCTCAGGTTTTATCAGACAATGGAGCAGAGGCGCAGTGGTGGCATGCTGTCAACCATTCCGTTACACAGAGTTTGTTGGAATCATTCAATCACATAGCGGAAGTGACCACAAAGGGCATCGAATCCAACTTCATTATTATCATCTCTTAATTATTTCTTCTTCAGGGTAAACATACCCAACTCCTTCAAGTTTCCTCACAGTTCTTGGTCTCCAGCCCCCCCTCCGCCCCCAACATTTTTTCTTCCTTTCCTATGGACTCATTCCAGTTTGTCAATGTCCTTCTTAAATGGATTTAGTACTGGACACAAGACTCCAGATGAAATCTGACCAAAGCAGAATGGAGTGATGCCATTCCTTCTCATGATCTGAGCACAATACTTTTGTTGATGAAACTTAGAATTACATTAGCCTTTTTAGCAGCAGCAGATGCTGCTGCTGCATCACAGTGCTGAATTGTTTTAGCTTATGGTCTACTAAAAACTCTAGATTCTTTTCACGTGAACTGCTGTGAAGCCAAGTGTATCCATCCTCTGGTTCTGCATCTGATTTTTCCTACCTAAATGCAGACATTTACATGAGAAATTCACTTGGTTAGTTTTGACCCACTTCTTCATTCTGTCTTTATAATCTTTGATTCCTTTTGGTCATCAGGAACTTCATTTTGCAAGGCACCACCACCAAGATATGCTTGGTATAGATATTACCCAAAGTCATAATCGCCTGGTTTGGTATATGAAACTTGATGACTTCAATCCAAGGTGAACATTATGGCCCCATAAACTCTTCTTCATCTTGAATTATAATGTGAGCTGGAGAAAAACTTCTTCCTCTCTGCCACTATTCCACCTACCTGTCTTATTGGAAGTCTCCCTTCCTCCACTACGCAATGCTGGACCTGGTCCTAGGACCCAAAGGACTTCTAGCTTCCAAGTTGGGCATCTGTAAAAGGGTCTTAGGCATTCTGACAAAACTACATTTTCCTACATTTGTTGTCACAGTAGTATTTGAGAGGCTGCCAGCTATAACGTCCTGCTGTTGCCACCAGTCTAACGAAGTCAGGCAAGAGTTGGTGTTCAGACAACCTGGATGGGAAGTGCAAAATGGTCTGAAGAGGGATTGGAATACACCAAACTCTTTCTGCTCCACTCCTGGCAAAAAGGTTGTTTTAAAGCCCAAATAAAAGTAGGCAGAATTCACTATACATACACTAGATGGTATGGGTAGCTTTCAGTTTTATTTCTGAATGTACACAGGATGGTCAATCTAGACATTTTACCTATGTTTTGAAGAAAAATAAGACTAGTACTAATTTCCTCTGGAGAAAGGCATTGCACAAAACTATTGGCTTAGACGAAGTAAGCTCCCATTGAAACTAAATGGAATGTAAAAAAAGGTAAAGGTAAAGGACCGCTAACAGTTAAGTCCAGTTGCGAACAATTCTGGGGTTCCAGCACTCATCTCGCTTTAATGGCTGAGGGAGCCGACGTTTGTCCGCAGACAGTTTTTCAGGGTCATGTGGCCAGCATGACTAAGCCGCTTCTGGTGAAACCAGAGCAGTGCATGAAAACGCCGTTTACCTTCCCACCAGAGCGGTACCTACTTATCTACTTGCACTTTGACGTGCTTTCGAAGTGCTAAGCTGGCAGGAGCTGGGACTGAGCAACAGGAGCTCACCCCGTCACAGGGATGTGAACCGCCGACCTTTCCAATTGGCAAGCCCTAGGCTCAGTGGTTTAGACCAGTGCTTCCCAACCTTGGGCCTCCAGCTGTTTTTGAACTACAATTCCCATCATCCCTGACCACTGGTCTTGCTAGCTAGGGATGATGGGAGTTGTAGTCCAAAAACAGCTGGAGGCCCAAGGTTGGGAAACACTGGTTTAGACCACCAATGGGAATGAAGTTTAACTAATTTGATGACCTATTAAAAGAAGCCAGGCCAACTGGTGGTGGTCTCTGGCCTCCTTTGTTTGGGGCAATTATGACAAATTTAAGATCTAGATCCTTGAAAATAAACTTCTAAATAGGATCCTTAAGGAAAATATTATCTAGAATGTCTTATACTCTTTAGCCAAGAGTCTTGTCAAGAACCCTGTCTCGTCATCAAATCTGGTAATTTATATATATATATACACATACATACATATACATATACATATACATATATATATATATATATATATATATATATATATATATATATGTCTAGACAAGAACTGCAATGTAAAATGGAGTCCAGATTCAGCCAAGTCTGCAAAAAGGCCTCTGAATCGTTACCAACTCAGACATGCATCTCAGCATTTCATTCTGTTGAATAGACAATACATTTTTCTCTATGAGAAATCCTATCCTATTGGACATAACCACACTTAAGTATAATACATTCTATAGAGCAATGGCAACCAAGTGGGATGCAACATTCACAATCATTTCAGTTTTATTAAACACAGGACATGTCCTGCAGCAAATGCTTCTCCGATCCAATAATGTATCCTGTTTTTCCAGAACCATTCACAGAAAAAATAATAATAAAATGAAACACCTCTAGAAGAAGCAGTACTTGTTCTACGTGGCAAATATATCACAATCACATAGCTGCATGTATCTTTATAATTGCAGTTTGAAAGTGCATTGCATTAGGTTATATATAGTAGAGGTATGGGTATAAATCACTGGTAGTGTCCCTAACTCAAATACAAACATATATTCAGCTAAGTATGTACTTTTCATATCTTTTCACTTCAGCAAGTCCAACAAAAGCACTGCCATAACTCAACTGAAGTACAGGTGGATAAAAATACGTTTTTCATACAGCATTACAACTGGAAGTTGGCCTTGACTTTTCTGCTTCATTTGCCATACTGGACACTAACTAGTGAAGCATACTGCTAGCTATTCGATAGCAAGACCTTTCTGACACCTTTTTAGCCCCCCCCCCCTTACATGTTAAAGCAAAACACTGATTAATTTAAGCCCAGCCCTCAGAAAACTCTCAAGTACCAACATGTCCTTGTCCAACATCCAGCAGCACTATCAACAGATCGCCAGAAAACATTTGGAAAACCTCTTGTTGACGAAAACCTCACCAGTTATTAAAATTTCATTGCAATATTTGAGCTATTGTATTTTTATCTATCTGTATTCCAGCTGAATTGTGGTACTAAAAACTAGTTTTTAATAAAGTTTATGACCAGCTGCCCTGAGCCCTCGAGGATACGGTGGGCTATAAAGCTAAGTGACTAGAAACTGCAGCAAGAAACAACCCCATGAAAAAAGTATGCGAGGGCAAAACATATGTAACGGAAGGGTAGGAATACAACTGAAATGTGGCAAGCCTAACCCATGCTTTAAATCTCCTCTGAGTATAGAAGGAATAAAATCAGTCTACAGCTCACATGCTATCTTTGTACGCATAGTTTTTCGAGCATTTCTAAAATATTTTTAAAATCAAAGTGTGACTTGACACTGAAATATATCATTATTGGTACAGTATTTTCCTTTGTCACCACACACCCACAGGTTGAAGCACCGTTGGATCTTGGGTTGCTTCCTCTCCAGTACGGATAATTCTGTTGATTTGAGCAGCAGAAGCAAGCATTGTTTTATTTGGATACAGCTGTGGTTATGATGGCTGTAATTAATTGTTCAGTCAAAAAAATGCAATACCGTGGTGTATGTGATGATTTAAGCACACAACAGCTTTAGTTTTCAGAGACAACTAAAAATAGTGATTTTAATTTATTCCTGCTGCCTACAATTACTCACAACCATGTATTTTTAAATATTTCCAGCCTATAAAAATTACTAATTTTTGCCACTTGTGTTTATCTGCCTTTAGACTTTGATTTGGATAAATTAAGCTCTCAAGTGTTCCTTGCTTTATGAAACTCTGCATGTTGTACACTTCAACACAAATAAATGACTTCTACCATTAGAGGTTTAAATAATGTAATGTATTTCATGCTCAGCCTGAAGCGGGATTCCAATGAAGTTGCTAATGCACGTAATGATTAAGTGTAACTCAAATACTAACTGTGTTGTTGAAAACATGACAGGCAATAATTTGGTCTATTATATTCTGCCATTTAATTGCCTAGTACAGACATTCTCTGACACGTTATGAAGCAATGATTTACAATTATTCAAGCTGCAAAGGTCAGAAAGTGACATTATAATCATCTACACAGAGATCCCCTTCTAATGCACAAAAAATAGGTAATCTCACATAGAAATAGTTTTACTTAAGTTTCAACTTTCTATTTAAAGATTTATCTGGCCACAGAACAAACAGTTTACTTGCAGCAACACTAAGACGCATGTAAAAACCAAAAGTACATTTCCGTCTCTTCGTAATGATACATTTAAGAATGAATCTTCTTTGTTCTCTAAGGGGAAGACTAAGCAGAAGCACTTTGGAAGCGCAAGTTATTGCTGTGCTGAAATAAGTATCTCTGTTCGTATAATCTGGAACTAATTTTTTAAAACCCAATATACACATAATTTTTTTTATGTGACAAAATAAATCCCTGGTAGCAAACCATAGAAAAGGAGCAATATGAATACTTCAGTTTCAAATATTTGTAGACTGTCAACAAGAAGCTTTTGAATCCATGAAACATATCATTGATTTTAAAAAATACTAACATATGACATACCCCTTCAATTTACTTCACACTTCTTTTCATGCCTCTTTGAAATAACAACTACCAAACACATATTGATCAAGGCACTGGCAATATTGCCATGGTCAAACTTCAAATGAAGTTTCAAAATACTTCTCTAAATGATGTGTGGGAGAAGAAAACAAAACAAAAAAGTAAACTAAATACACCCCTTTTTTAAGGAAGGGGAGACTGTGTACTGCAAATAATGATTTGAAATTTGATCTGTGGTCACATTTTAATAGATACATTTTAAAGTAATTGAAAGAATGCAGAAAAAGGACAGATAGGTTGACTTCAAACGATTAACATTTCTGGAGACGTAAAATCCTTCTACTGATTTCTGCTGCAGTCATTTTATTTATACATAGCAACTTAAGAAAAATAGAAAGGAAGGTAAGTAACTCTAACGTAAGGTGCGTGTTTTTAAAGCTCTATATCCAAAAGCAAAGGCAAGGGGAAAGTAGATGTATTTTTAAATGATAAGTTGCTCATAAATTCTGTTTAAAATCTGAAGTGCTGAACAATTCATTTTTCATGTACCTGAGGCATAAAATCTCAAAAGTGCATGATAAGCCTTTTCAGTACATTCCACTATGCAAGCTTTTTTAAAAAACAAAAACAAAAAAACCACACACAAGTAAATGCTGGGAAACCAGTGAGATTTTTTTAATTTTCGTGTCATGAACAACTTCATAGCCAGACTTCTGAAAATTAAATTTAAATAGGTAGCAGTTGGATACTCACTGAAAACAGATCCCTTCTCAAATAAGGGATGCATTTCCCATTCATGAACATAATGCAAAGGAAAACAATCACCACACATCTGCCGATAAGGAAATGAGTAGCAGACGGTTTATTTCAAATGCTGAAAGATTAGTAGCTTCCAATTTCTATGGCAGAGTATTTCTACTGTGCAGCTGGAAAAAATTAAACTTCGATTTGAAACAATAAAAGCAACATGCAAAAACACTGCTGTCTTTCCACCCACACCCCTTTGTGCCGACTGTGCTACGCAAGATACAGTACATAAAATCTTCTGTTCATTTTTAGCATTTAGACTGGCATTACTTTACAAAGGGTTTTCACTTTCCAATTCATAACAAAATTCAAGGCAATCAAGGGATATCTTACATCCACAATTATCCACAGCCTTGCACTGACATTTCACCTTGTTTAAAAAAGAAACCCCAAACAGGTTGTGGAGCAATTGGGGAAACAAGTTAACATTCCACCTAATAGAAAGCTTGTTGTTTGGAATCTAAAAGTCACGGGGTAGAATTTTTAACTACTGCAGAAAAGAAAACATAGTACAGGCCCTTCTGTTTGTGACAAAATTACCAAGTTAATGTTCCTGAAAGATCACTTCACCTTTTAAAACATGATTTTTTAAAAAGGTAAATTTATAGCAATTAAAGCTAATGAAGAAATGCAGCACTAGCTGCTTATATTCAGGAACTAATAGGTCCACTGAGCATTTCGAAGATTATTTAGCCATCAATGATAATGAATTGACATTGTCAGTGGTGTTAATGTACCAATGCTCTAACCTGATAGCCAATCCCAGCAATTTTATGTTGCCACTTTATTTTTAATCTACAAAATACCCTATCTTTTTGGTGAACATGGCAGAAATATAGCACAGTGTATTATGCTACACACACACTAAAAGGTTGGCATATTAATTATTTGGCTGACAGTTCAAAGTGCACTGACCATCCTTCCTGCTTCGAATTCTCCTTTGAATTCATTACAATTTGGCAGATGACATTTCTTTACCAATTCAGCCATGGTTATGTACCAATAGTTTTGATTTGTATCAGATTAAAATTTATTATTTTAGCGGTTCAGAACAAAAGGCCTATATGAGGAAGACTTTTGTGAATTTCTCTTTCCATTAGCTGCCACTTGCACAAGTAACTTGACAGTATCACAAGTTAATTATGTAACATGACACAAGAACAATGATATGAAATCTCTGGTTATGGCATTCAAAGGAACTTTGACAAATGACAGAGTTAAGTGTCCTGTTTTTTTCGAATGACCAAACATAACCAGCAACTTCTCTCCCCCCTTCCCACTCACAAATATGTAAGAAGATACTAACTGCAAGGGCTGCATCAGTCACTAAAAAAATGTGTGTCAATGCCAAACCACCACCACCAACCCACAGACAATGTATAGTTGGCTACTCATAGGCAAGTTCAAGTTCTTTTTCTCAGAATCCATATTTATTCATTTTCAGGCCAAAGTTATTGGTAAGTCAAGAGCGTCTTCCGCACAGAATTGTTGTCATTTATAAGACAGGCGGCTGCCAAAATGTAGCGTACACTGGTGGCATTCACAGCCAAAGGCCTGGAAGATCCTCCTCCGTTATTTTACAGTGGATAACTTTCATAATTGCTTCCACTGAGTTTTAAAGCAATTCAGCCACCAGCTCACGATCCACTCCTCCCATCAGGAAATAAAACCACCCTTAGCGATCTAACAGCACTTATTTGTATAGCAGGCACGTGAATCGGTGAGTTGCATTCTAATTTGTTTTTGAACATTTCACTCACTTTGTTCGCAAGGCGTGTTTAATTGCAAGAGTTGACGGGATTAAAACCTGGCTGAAAAATATTCCTACCCACCCACCTCTCTGTACTGGCGTGCACTGTGTGATCCATCTGAACCTCTGCCATTCTGCGTACTAGTCATCAGGCTTCTGCAGCAACTTAACTTGTTTTGAGGAAAGCGCTTTTATATGAAGCATATATTAGCTAATTCTTTTAGCATAATAACATTAAAATACTCTTTTAATAGAAGCGCGGTACTAAAACCCACCTCTGAATGTCCTATGATGTACCATATATGCCATGGCATTTTAAAACCTTTTAAACATTTCTGCTAAATTAATTAGTTTTGCATTAAAGAGTCTCTGAGCCTCCCTATTAAATGCAACACATTTGAAGGACAATTAAACATTACGAATGGTCCTTTGGACGGAATAGCCATTACAAGGGGGAAAGGGAAGAAGAGGTTTTTCTGAGGCAATACAACATATGCAAGATGTCTCTGGTTTTATACACACACACACACACACACACACACTCCTCTCGTGTGCAGCAATATACGCAATTCTTTGGAAGTTTTCTTTTCCTGTGTCTCCTGCAGTGCAAAAACTCCACGGGAGCCCATAATCTGTTAACTGAGCTCAAACTAGAACAATATATAGCACAAATGCATGTATGTGCACATATACACAAAACACATACCAAATTGAAGTCTATATTATTTTTCATGCCTTTAAAAAGGAATTTACAGTTCTCCCTGGCAATGTGAATGAACATCCTATAATTTAGTCAATTTACAGATTACAGGTTCAAATTGACCTTGTAGCCCATAAAATTGCTCATCTGCAGTACTGGATTAGAAGTAGGAAAAGAATGTCATAACTGTATTTAAGGAATTTACCATAACAATGGGAAGGAGGATATGCATGCATAATTTTAGCCCCTCTTGCTCACATCCCCATTTTGAATGCTGAAACAATGCATAGCCTACACTCCTCTCTGGTTAACCAAGGGAGGAACGGTTTCAATTTACTCACCCACAGACATGACACTTGTATTCCCTCATCCCAAGGTGCCTCTTGACATGGTTTCTGGCATCTCCTAGTTGAGCTGTTGCAAAGTGGCAAATCTTGCATTTGAACGGCTTTGATCCTAAGTAAAATTTAGCATAAAGATAGGAGTTGAATTAGAATATTATATTACCCTTGGATAAAGAAATCACAGTTTGTGAAGAAAATAGCCTTTTAATTTTTTAATTTTTTAATTTTAAGTGGGTGGGTGTGAAAATTAATATCCAATATTTAACCTGTTTCAGAATCTTGCCTAGCCCTGAAAAGAATTTTTTCTATTGCATACATTTATAACTCCAGGGATACCGTTAGGGTACGTGCCACATATTTCTCATTAAAGATACTTCCCCGAAGTTCAAACACAAAAGTTAAGCAAGAATGGGTTTTCATTAATGAGCACTCACTTATTATAGAAACGGTATCGATAATTAGAAGATGAGACACTTGGGGAACTTTAAAATGAGGCCACTAAACTTTTTCCATAGTTTTCACCCATTATAATGCGGCTAGAACTCAGGTTGCAACCCAGCAGGATCCTGTTCTAGTTCATTTCAATGGAACTCATACTGCAGTGGTTTCTGATGAACTGTGCCAGGTCTCATGGCCATTTGTTAAGGTGGAAGTATCATGACAAGGCGATCTTTCCCCTCCACTTGTACTCAAAGTGGTCTTGCAAAAGCAAAATCATAATTCATTACATCCTAGAAATGGCTAGAAAAATGGACTACTGCAGATCATGCTAACCTCGAGTTTCACCATCTAGAGAAGCTTTCGCAACATTATTTACCATGGCTTGTATCCAATGGTGTCCCTCTGCTGATGGAACACTCCTGGATTTAACGGAGGCTTCCATTTGTAGGAAAAGGGGTGATTTTTATTTATTCCCCCTGCACCTCTGTGGCCCCACAAAACAGCTTCAGAGGTCGATCAGACACTGTGGAACAATGCGGAAAGTGTTGCAAGGAACTGCATGGGGGAGGATGAATTGGGGGAAAAAGTTTTTCCTTCCCATTCTTCAAGGGGAAGTCTCTGCTGGATCAAGGAGCCTGAAACAGAAGGTAAACCACTGGATACAGCAGAGATGAGGAACCTGTGGCCCTTCAGACGTTGCCGGACTAAAATTCCCATCATTCTTAAACATTAGTCATGTTAGGTGGAGCTGATGGGAGCTGAAGTCCAATAACATCTTGAGGGTCACAGGTTCCCCATCTCTGAAATACTATAAAGAAGTATTTTAAGTTAACTTTTAAAAATGGTTATGTGACCTGAGAGTTTGGGAACTTCCATGCTTTGCATGAATGTTGTATGCCATGGTCAAACATGGGGCTTCTCAGAGCCACCCATGTATTAACTCTTAAAATGTAAAGGGTTGCTAAAGGCCATTACTTCAAAAAGAGTAAGAGCCATTCCTGCTTTCCCAGTGTATCTGGAGTTTTTCTCAGATGCACTTGTTGTTTCCAGGCATGGTCATGATCTGAGGAGCACAGAAAGCTGCCTACACCGAGTCTGGTCCATCTAGTTCTGTATTGTTTACAACAGCGTTTCCCAAACTTGGGTCTCCAGACTCTAATCCCCATCATCCCTGACCACTGGTCTTGCTCGCTAGGGATGATGGGAGTTGTAGTCCAAAAACAGCTGGAGACCCAAGTTTGGGAAACACTGGTTTACAATCACTAGCAGGATTTCAGACATGGGTCTCTCCCAGTCCTACTTGGAGATAGCAGGGATTGAACCTAGGACTTTCTGCATCCAAGGCAGATGCTTTACCCCTGAGCTACGGAATTTCCTGTGGGTGGATGTGCTTCATGTAGAGGGTGCTAAGTGAAAGATTGCTCACGCACAATTTCCACAAAAGTCAACCAGCTTCATTTGGTAAGAACTGGTGTACCTTTTAAAAAATGTTCAATTTGTAAGATAAATATATTTGAGCAGATTACCTATTTTGAATATGCTACACTCTCTGATAAGGAGTAAATTTAAACCTAGTACCGATATTTTAAGCCTATCTTGCTCATACGCTTTTTTCCCCCTTCCTTTTTGACAATACCGAAAGAATGATTCATTGCCTTTCTGTTGCAATGACATGCGGTGTATGAATATACAGAGAATAAAATATTACACCTTTATGACTGTTTTATGGTCAGGAATTTATGATTATTCTGAAAACTAGAAGTATTGACATTTTGGCTATTATTTATTTCAAGAACAAACTTTAACTGCCTAGAACAGACCAAAGAATTATAGGATTTCCCCACCCCCACCCCACAAAAAAGCAGAACTAGCTTGTTCTTTTGCAACACAATCAGGCCAAGAAAAAAAAGTAAAACAGCACACTGCAACTGAAGTTGACTTTCTGATCAGATTGAGGCAATTATATTATCACAAAAATGCAGTCATTAAACCTGGCAGGTGTCAGTACTGGGATATTAAGTGGCAACATATCATTTTAAAGTATGTCATGACCCTTTCCAACTTTTATAAGACCAGCAGATCTCTCTATATCCATAAATCCCAGAATTGCAGTTAAAAGTAAGTGCAATATGCTTGCAGATACTTCATATTATATTTGGGATATGTTTTGTGAAGAACTTCCTCCAATATAGTTAAGCATAATATGAAATATGGGATCTTTAATAAATATACATAAAAGAGCTCGGATAAGAAAAATGTTACAGTACATCATACTTGATCAATGAACCTTTCTGCTGTGCCCTTGAACACAGAATATCTGCAAAGAAGACTTTGTTTAAATTGAGGATCTTGGTTAAAAAAAAAATTCAGAGTCTTAAATTTCAATTTAATTCCCAAAAGCTGACGAAAAATGAAGCATTTAATTTTAATCTTCCAACAGAAATAAAAAAGTCAACAGTACTAAGCACGGGCAGACAAGGTTGAATATTTCACAGTTCAATGACAATGAAGCCAGATCTCTTAATACTTCCATTTCTACTGTTAGAAGTAGATGTAAAATATATTTAGCACCTGAATGGTTATATCTAGTCAGCTTTATATGTTTAAATGTCAAAAGCAGGTTGAGTCTGCAGCTAACAGCGATCACATTCTATCAATCAAACTGGAAAATTCCAGTTTATTTAAATTATCCTGATAAAACTGAATTAACCATTAATTTAGCGGCATTCCGTATCAACACTGCATTCTATAAAGGGACCTATGAAAATAAAATAAATTTGAGTAAAGTCAGTCTACCTCCACATTAAATACAAAGTGTTGAAGTTGACGATCTAACTCACCAGTTTAAAGACTGATTAGGTAATATATAATGCCAAGACTAAGACTGGCTATGGTAAAGCAGTCTATTCGTATTTATATGTCCATTTTATTTCAAAAAGCTAGAATATCCTGCAGCTTCAGCCCCACTTTCATTTGGATTCTTTTCCCAACGGAAACATGTTAAATTTGTGCCAATTCCGTTATCACTGGTGCTCCATGGGCTCTGACCACACACTGTTCTTCTTTAAGTGTCAAAATTCCAGCAATACTATTGGGCCCATTCAACCTTTATGCTCTGAAACACTTACAAGTTTGGGGCCAATTTTGACAGTGTGCGAATCATTCCTTGCAATGTTACATTAATTTTTCATTATCAACAAAGATTGTAGCATCAACAGCAACATGTTGGGTTATGATTATCATTCCGTAATTTGAAAGATGTTGAATTATAGGTTATTAATAGTTGTCTCGTGCATTTTTTAGCAACTAGGAGGACCAGGCCAGTGTAGTTTAGTGGCTAGTGTCATATTATTACTTAGGAGACCTGGGTTCAAGTCCCTACTCAACCATGAATCTCACTGGGTGACCTTGGGCCAGTCACTATCTCTCAGCCTAACCTACCTCACAAGGTTTTTGTGAGGACAAAATGGAGAGATGGGAATGGGGGGAACCATGTACACCAGAGGAAAGATGGGATAGAAATTCAATACATAAATAAATAATGGCAATGGTTTTAACAATCAATTCCACAACCCCAATTGCCCACCATGAAAAATTGCTTTGGAAACAGAGAGGAGTTCCAGCATGGGTTTGTGGTACAGGGCCAACTACTCACAAGAAAAATGTCAAACAAGGCCATTTTAAGAGTGTAAATTGTCACATAGACCAGGGGTGGGATGGGAAGGCTGATCTCTGATGATTTGCAACAAATCATCAGTTTGACATCCAACGATCTAAACACAGCAATGCCTAAAAGACTCCCCCCATCCCATGCCCTAAATTAGGCTGGTGAAACGAAGAACACTTGGGAAAAACCAGGAGTTCTACCCAGAGCCTTTTTTCCAGTTCTGGCACCTCTCAGGTGGCCACCAGTGCCATTATAAGAGAACAAGGAAGGCGTTGGTGGTAGGTTCTGACAGCTCTTTTTCTAGAAAAATAGCACTGGTTGTATCCAAAGCAGTGCTGAGCAATGCATCCATGACTGGACACATTAGCTGGCTACGTCCCCAGAAGTTGACTTTTTGTCCTGGGCTAATAATGCCCTCAGTTCTTAGTATATGCCAGCTATCCTGAGGTGCTATTTTGAACCTGGTCCTGGTCCATAGCCTTCTAGTAGAAACATGTAAGTTGATCTCAGAGAGCTGAAGCTTGCCCATCCCCGCCATAGAGCTTTGCCACTGTATGTCTTCCATTCCTTACCCTGTCTATTATCTATGGCTAAAACTCCCAACTATGCCTTGGCAATTAGTGCAATTTCATCTTTCCAGTGCACCACGCCAATATCCTTCCTACCTCTTAAATTAATTCAAAGTCCTTCCACTAAAATGTTGCCTTTTGTTTCAGTTTTTAGCAGAAAATAAGAGATGCTGAGAAGCCAGTTCTTGAGAAGCCAGGCTCCTCCCTCCATCAGCTGTTGCCTCAGGGCAACAGAAGAGAAGGAGAGAGAAGGGATACAGGTACATTCCCATCCATGCAGTGGAAAGACTGGTACCTTTCAGCTCCTCTTCTCCTCGATGTTTCCATCCCAGCTGCTTCTTAGAAGAACTGGTAACTAAAAACTAGTACCTGAGTTTGCTTATTTCCCCCTCCATCTCAATCCATTTTTCTTTAGGGTCATGTCTTTTTATACTGCAAGCTGCAGGGGTAAGGACTGTCTTGTTTTCACCAATCTGTAAACCACTCTGTGAGTCTTTTTTTGGCTGAAGAGTTGGGTTGTTGTTGTTGTTTTTTAAAAAAATCAGATCGATAATGACCCTTCATCTCCTGCATCCTCACTGCATCACTATCATTTTCTACATCAATCTCATAGGTCATTTTCACAACGCTCTCCTTTGGCCGCCTTCCCTCGTTCATTGCCTCAAGTTTGTCTGCTCATTTGTGCAAGCTCATCTACGGTGTGCTCATTTCCTCCTTCCCTGCTCCCATTTTCATGACATCAAGACTAAAACTCCATCTCAAGTCCCTGAGCAAAATCAACTTTCTCCACAAAGCCTTGCCAAATCCATGGTAGCCAAAATGTTCTATGCTTCCTTTTTCCCAAGCTCATTATTCTCCTGTCCTCTTCCTTACACTTTTGTTTTATTTACACTGTAAACAGGCATCAAATTAGACCAGGAAATAACCGATTAGCAAATAAATGGATGCTAAGTAAGTTCTACAAATTGGGAGTTACCATTTCTCTTAATGGAATTTCCAGCTAATAACTGGTAAAACTCAAATCCCAGCCGAATTACAAACATAACATTTTCGTTAAAGGATCACACTTATTTTATAACCCACCTTTGAGAAGAGTTCTTACAAAATGGCTTCAGTTCTATCTTTCCTTTTAAAAGTTTGAGAAACTGAAAAACTAAACGCACAAACAACCAAAGTAAACATAGTGAAGCACACATCTCCCCAGTTTTGACTTTTCCATGACTACTATGCCATTTACTATCTACACTGGTACCTCTGGTTACGTACTTAATTCGTTCCGGAGGTCCGTTCTTAACCTGAAACTGTTCTTAACCTGAAGCACCACTTTAGCTAATGGGGCCTCCTGCTGCTGCCGTGCCACTGCGGCGCAATTTCTTTTCTCATCCTGAAGCAAAGTTCTTAACCCAAGGTATTATTTCTGGGTTAGCAGAGTCTGTAACCCAAGGTACCACTGTATAGCTTTAAGACCTCTCACTTTTTCCCACAGAATGAATAATGTTTCAATATCTGATGTGCCCCTTATTTTAAAAGAGACGATTCCCATTTAGGCCACATATTCACATTCCAAAACCTTGATGGCTTCACCCAAAGTGCAGTTGCTCATAGCATATAAATGGGGCTACAAATTGAATAATAACAATATTTAATAATAATTTCATCTGCTGTCATAATTTTGTAGTCCAGGAAGACTACATTTTGTTGCTATTCGATCATAACTCTGCAAAGGTCTTTAGCTGTAAATTATCTTCAGAATCAATGGTGTTACTTAAAGCTTATGAAAAGGGAGATGGAAATGGAAGAGTGAAGTCCAGATCTTGATGAAGACAAATTACTTCGTACAACTCTCATCTCAGAACCACTGTCCTAGCACCACTGAGCAGCAGAGATAGATTAGCCAACCCAGAGATTAAGGATCCCTTTTTGCATCATGTCAGCAACATGGAAACAATTTCCCCATAGCAAGATCCCTTTCTGCTTTGATCGTTGTCAGACAGTTGTCTCTGTACAGCCAGGGTAGGGCAGCTATAGTCCTTCAGATGTTGCTGGACTGGAACTTCCATCAGCCAGCTGATATTGTCCTATCTGGGCAACAACTGGTGGGAAAAGATCCACAAGACCGGCTTCACCCATGTGTTTGTAAGTACAGATGTTTTCATAGGCAAGTGAAATCTCACCATGTTGAAGCTGCTCCCACACCACTGAAATTAATGCAAGAAGGATCCCTAAATAAAGGGATTAAGGGAATGTTTTAAGAACAGTTGAAGTCTCAACTGAATGGCTGTTCTATGTAGCCTGGAGTACAGAGAGTATGAAAGGTAGGTAGGGCCCATGTAAGCATTTTCCTCCCTCATTTCTCAATGTTTCTTAGTGTGTTAAATATACAGCACTAGTTAAGTCTCCATCGAAACCCTGCTTAGATTTTTAAATAAGCATTAACTCTGAATGCCACTTACAATTCAGTGTCACAGATTATTAAATCAATGTTTGCTACCAGTTTCCCTGCAATGTCTTTCTTCCTCCTCAACACATCCCCACTGTATGGTAAAACTGAAATGTTCTGGGAAATTACAAAATAACAGTAATATTGCATTAATATTTTGAAATTCGTTTGGTGATCGTTCAGAAGACATCTTCATAACAAGAGATTTCTCAGGTCTCCAATAGTCCTGTACAACTACCAGAATACCAAAAAAACCCACCAAAAACACACACAGTGGTTTCAGCATTTAAGCACATGAATATTGGAACACTGAGTCTTGAAGACATTAGTATCTCTGCCAAGCACATGATTAACCCTAACATTTGTGATTCCCACTGAAATCATAAGCAAGGAAAGCACAGAGATAGGTGAATATATATTTTCAGAATTCAGGCTGCTAATTAGGCATGCAAGACCCATCTAAATTGGAAGTTGAAAAGTCCTCTACCTTTAACCTTTCTGTTGTTTTTCTTGACACTTCCTCATTTTCACTTGTCAAAGTGTGATGGACTTGCTTGTTATCCGCTACATTGTATAACCTCCCCCTTTGCTACGTGAGAAGCTTTGGAATCAGGGAAAGGAAACTCTCTTTATTTTCCACAATTTGGAATCCCTAGTTATTGGCGAGGGGGAGGGGGGATTTTGAGAGAGAAACACTTTAAATAATGGCATGTAAAGAAGCAATCCTGCAATCCTACACATGCTTACCTAGGAATAAGTCCCATTGAACTCAATGGGCTTCACCTCTGAGAAGACATATGTAGGATGGTGGCTTTGCAAAGCTGCAAACCCATAACCACCTGCCTGAAAGTATGGCCCACTGAATTCAGTGGGTTATACTTATACGTAGACATATTGGATTGCACTGTAAAGCTGTTATACTAAATGCAGATGAACCCAGCATCTGCTTCTGCTGTTGGTTTGCTCCTTCCGCTCCGCCTGCAGGAGCATACATTGTGGTGCTCTTCCTTGGCCTCTCAATCTTGGCGTCCAAAACCCATTTATTTCTTTACAGAACTGCTTTTATTGTGCCGAAGATGGGAAGAAACATTGCATAAAACATTCAGTAAATCAGAAAATATGAAGAAGGGGAAGAAACCAGGAATTGGAGGAGGAAAAACCTCTTCCAGTTAACTATTAATAAAAATACCAGCATTACTATTTCATGTGCATAAGCAAAGTTATCAGAAAAGCAATTCATTTTAAAGGTGCAGTGAGAAAGAGAATAGATTAAAACCTCTTCTGTAACTTTTCCTCCTCAAAAATTATTTGCAAAATGAAATGGTAGATATGTGTTGTCACCCAAAAAAAGGTTCCTTTGCGGTACATTCACATCTAATGCAAAGCAGAATAAAAATACACTCATTGATAAGACATGCACAAGATGTTAAAAAGTGTGCTAACTTTTACTAAATGTTACAATCAATGATGTAACTTATGTAAGTAGGGTTGCTTTGTCATATATTGATAGTTACCTCACTTTCACATCCACATTAACTTGATTTTAAATGCAATTAATACATATAGTCAAGGAAGACTAATGGACTACATTCTGCACTTAACCTGGTGGACATTTTCAAATGGCACAAGTGACCAGTGCAAACCTATTTTGCATTGTAAACGACTAAATAAATCTTAATGGATTAAGAATGATCAGCTATCAACACACAAGGGAAATTAAGTGCTGAAATGCCTACATTGATTATTTTAAATTATTAGCCTTACTCTGTTCTTGAATTTGTATGCTTTTAGTGAGCTTTAACACATTTACAAGACTTATTGACTATAATTACAAGAGAATTCAAGTAATGGACACATCAATTATAAGCAACATGTCTTGACCAGACAGTTGCATAAAGAATTCTAAAGAGAGCTCCATTAGCATCTTCCCTGTAGTTTTATTCCATTTTATCTGCCTTAAGAGGGCATATAAAGGGCTTATAAAAACTGTTCTGACCATGTGAACAGTCTGTGCCATCGAAAAACTCATCACCAAATTCAATTTTTTAAAAAAAACATTTCCTGAAACGATCTGCACAAGTATAGAATTGGCTTGCTAAAAGAAGGCTGGGATTCCTAAGCTGATGATACTGATGGTTTGCAAGAATTAATACTTTAGTTACAAGAAGACACCTGAAGATGCCAGCTTTCTGCAACTGAATCTTAAGTACATAGCTCAGCCTCAGCTTTGCTTTCTTCTATGGAAACAAAAACTATTTCAGGATTACACCAAAGAATATTAATATTCTTTTATAATATTTTGCATCTCTTACCTTTTCATTTTCTTTCTAGTAACTGAGCACTAAGTTTCAACCACTGCATGAATTTAAACTATAGCTTCTATAATAAGCCATTATTTAAAAGTACAGTAAAATAAACCTTACAGTTTTAATGAAAATATGTTCATTGAAATGTGAATTTATTATTCAAATCCACTCATAAATTCAACCCAGAGAGACACCACTTGTCTAAGCAGAGCTCAGTGATTTAGAAAAGCTGTCTATTTAAAATAAAGAATGTATGGCAGGTTTATAGAAACATAGCAGTGAATTTTTACATAAATTTAGAACTGCAGCTTATGCATTTTCGACAAAAGTGTTGTTTTAAATTTTTCCACTTAATATAAAACATAAAAAGAGAATGGAACATGTGGCACAGCACAGAGTCTAAATCACCAGGCCCAAATTTCACAGGTGCTGCGTTGCCTCTACTACTGCCTTCTAAAATGATGGCCAAACTGCAAATCCCATGATAACCTTACATGCTTGTTTTCAAAAATCAGCATTCTCTACACAGCAATGCAGCAACAAATACCCACCATTCAACCATTAAATGTGAATGGTGGTTTCTGAATCCAAACCAGGTAAATTATTTTAAGCATTAGGCTAGCATTGCCACCAACTTGTCAACAGGTTGCTGCTTTGGGAAAAGGAAAAGCCATAAATGGTCATCACCTCCCACCCTGTAGGGGTGAATTACTCATCACTAATTTTAATCCTAAATTCAACAAGTGTGTGTTAGCAAGATTGTAGCCAAAACACATTTGGTCCCTGGGTCTGAGGTTCCCTACCCCTGTAGTACTGCCAGATCAGATGGCTCACTCTCCACACCTCAACATATCAGTAGCACTTAGGTAGTGCTTTCCTTTATGGTTTGACTGTTACAACATTAATCAGAACTGTCTAAAGAAATGAAGGAGGGGGAAGGTATAGATGGAGGCCATTTTTATTTTTTTAAAACAAGTTTGCAAGCAACTCTAGATTAGGCAAACAGTCATTTGAAAGGTAAATGTTCTCCAAATCATATTCAGATAATAAGCTGGGATCTGATTAATGAATTATAATGAGTCTAGGGGATATAATCTGTAAGAAATGAAGTGACAAAGAGAAGATCATACTCAAGAACTTTCAATAAATTCTGTTTAAATTCGTGCTCCTTGGCTACTAAAGAGTACTCCTGAAATCAAGCAGTGAACATGAGATTAATATAAATTTGAAACTCTGGAGTAATTCATGATTTAAAAAATAACAGCAGCAAGGAGTAGCAAGGCCTTAACTCAACTTCCATTTGCAAAGCACTACCTGCACCATTCGTTGATACATACCTGTATGGGTTCGAATGTGAGCCAGAAAGGCCATGGAATTGCTACTTCTGCACATCTTCCCGCAATATTTGCAAATATTGCCTTTATTTTCTTCTCTCTCTCGGTTGATTTGCTCAGTATCTTCAACAATGTACTTATTGACTTCCCGGAGCAGCTCTTCATGTTGTTCTTTAATATGAAGAAATAAATTTTGCTCCGAATCAAAAGGCTCTGTGCACTTAACACATTTAAAGGTGGCGCCCCCTTCCGGCAGTTCTTCGACACTTGCTTGTTCATTTCTCATGTGGCCCGCACTAGCTAAATGCTGGTGCAGGTTACTTTCGGTATAAAATGACTTTCCACACAGTAAACAATGGAAATGTTTCTCTTTCGAAGGATGTTTCATAGCTATGTGAACATTCAGGCCACTCAAGCCGTCTGCTAAAAAGCCACAGTCATCGCAGCGAATGCGTGTTGATTCCCCAAGTGGCTGCCCTTCTGCTTTCTTCTTCTTTCCACCACCTTGTGGGACATCCGCTTTCAAAGCTCTCAGCCCACTCAGGTTCTGTCCATCAGCAATGTGATCAATTGGCTCACAACCATCTTCATGGCTTTTTAATTTTACTATAGAGGAATCAAACTGGCCACCATTTTGCACTGCTATCTCCTCCTTCACTCTGCCCTCAGCACCGGCAAAAGCATCTGATGCCTCGTTACTTTCTTGAACGCTTTCAACTATTGAGACCTCTGAACCCCAAATATTGTTTAATGATACTTCGACCTCATGTTGTTCAGCTGACAGAGTTCCTTCTTCCTCTATAGCAGAACTCTGCTGGGTCATTTTCTGTTCCTGTAAATTATGTATAGTTTTCATAGTTCCTTCAGTATTTTCATCAATAGTTTGTTGCTCTAGAGTGCAACATGTTTCTGAAATGATGGGCAACTGAATTTCTTCATTTTTCACTTCCTCAGCAGCTACTGCAATACTCTGAAGTTCTCCTTCAGAGTCTTCCTCCATCTTATTTGAGATCAAATTCATATCTGGAGAATCTTTGCTAACAGCTAAGTTTTTACTTCCAGTTTCTATGGTAAAATTAAAATTTGACGTGACTGTTCTTTGATCTTCCACATTTTCCTGCAGGACACAATGAACTGTTTCTTTAGGTGTGAACACCTCATGAACCTCAACTACAGCTTTTGGGACATCTTCTTCACTGACGCCCTCTCCCCTGCCTTGGTCAACTCCATCATTTGTCTCAACATCTACAGTATCGGCAACATAACCTTCTTTGGGAACCTCTGAAGGGGCACCATCTTCCGAAACCAAGTAATTAAGGGCTTTCTTTACTTTCTGAGTGACCTGCACATCCAGACATTTCTCCTCAACGGTGTTTTGGTATTTTGTTCCGTCCAGAATGATCTGAATTTCATCTGTGGGTTGCTGCTCCTTGCCAGTATCGGCCACATCTGTCTCTTCTCCAGAGGTGTTGCATACATAAGACTGCCTTTTTATTTTATGCTTCTCTGTTGCTGCATGTCTAATCATCTCTCGGCGAGTAACTGCGTAATAGTCGCAGGCCATGCAATAGTATTCAAATTCTTTAGTGTGCTTGCGTTTGATATGTACTTCCAGAGAAGAAAATGAATGTGCAACAAAGCTGCAATGAGCACACTTGTTATCATTTGTGTTTAATGATCTTGTTTGAGCCAACGAGTCCCTAGCTTGGTTAACGTTACCTAGTTCTTCAATTATATGCTGCTTTATTTCTGAAGGGTTCTGGTCTCTACCCAATTCAGAAAGCTGAGGCACATTTTCACCTTGTACTTGTATAGCATTGCCCTGATCATTTCCCTGGCTTTCCAAAACAGCATTGTCCAAGGGTGAACTGCCATGGTCAACAAGTTCATTCATACCTCCTGAACTATTTATCTTCTTGCTACTGGCTTCAACATTACCTCCCTCTGGGCACACTATAATCTCTATGTTTTGTTTCCCATTGGCTTCCAAACGGCCTTTATGCTTCTTTGTAGCACAATGGCGTTCCATATCACCTTTCGTTACAGTATAATAATTGCATACTTTACATAAATAGCTGTACTGGTGGCTATGCTTTCGTCGAATGTGAACCGTCAGGTTTGTAACACTGGAAGCCAATAAGCCACAATGAGGGCATGTCCGAGAAATGGTGCCTTTCGGCCTTCCTCTCTTTTGCCCGCTACCCAGAACAAGCTCACTGCATTTCAGCATTTCACCTGATGGAAACAGTTCCTTGTTTATCGATACATTCTCCAATGTACAGAAGGGTAACGGCACGTTTTCATTTTCCGATACAGTCTTTAAACTGCCATAAGCAGAAGGCTCTGTTGCTTTTTTACCATCGCTTCCACCTACACATACCCTTTCAATACATTCCTCAAAGCGTAAGCCAATATTATTTTTCCTGGCATTTTCAAGGTGTTTACTTCTCTTGATGTGTTTTTCCATTCCTTCTTTGCTTAATGAGTAGAGGTTGCATGCTTTGCAAAGGAAATGATATTCCTGAGCATGCCGAAGTTTTATGTGCCTGGTAAGAACTGAGGAAGACCTTGTTTTATAAAAACATTTTTTACACTGAAACTGAGTTCTGCTCAGGACAGACTCCTTGAACTCCTTAGCAGGATGTATCACCAAGGGCTTGGGCATTTCTTCTGCAACCTTTGGAAGAACACTTGTCTCCACTAAAATGCAAGACGCTGTTTGCTGAGTCGCATTGCTAAGTGGGCGAACTGTATTTCCTTGAGCTGATAAACTTATATGTTCTTCAGTTGTGTTATGAACTGCTACTTCCTCTTCATTTAGAAAATACAAACGGCAGGTAACACACCAGTGGGACATGCCATGCTCATCACGCATGTGCTCCCCAAAGCTTACCTCATTCAGGGCAAAAAATGAACACTGAGGGCAATTTATCTTGCAATCACCCATGCAATGGTTGTTTTTTTGATGGTGCAGTTCAAAGTCTTCCTTGGTTCCACAAGAATAGCCACATGTCTGACACTGGAATTTCAGCTCATCTGCTTTATCTCTGTCAACATCCAGTTCCAAAACTGTGTTTGGCAAAGTACATCCACAATGAGTACAAGGATGTGGACCCTTCTGGGCCTCAACAGCTTTCTTTGGAGAATTATCAAGTTCCAAGGTCATAGAAGAGCACGCATTGGCTCCATCTGGATCAAGTGATAGTGTTCCTGTGTCAGCTTTGCACAAATTCTCTTCAGTTTCTAAAACTTTTAGGTGCACCTGCGATGTATCACCTTGACTGAAGTCTGTCCTGATGCTGTGCTTTAAGGTGGAGTCAGGCCTGTTTCTCTTACCTAATCCCAAAAGATTGTAGCGTTTTTTAATTTGCTGGTTTAATCTGAAAGAACCACTTTGCTTGAAAGTTATTCTTCGGGAAAAGATATTTCTGTTATGGGGAAATCTATCAAGTATTCCTGTGGTGTTTGAACTGCTAATTGTCTCTTGACTACCTTCAGCAGGTTCTGATACATCTGGATTACATTTGGAGGGCCCTGACACTTCTTCTAGCTTTTCAGAATGGGCATCACCATTTCCACCCACACTGGAGAAAAGCACTTCTTCATTGGTAGTGTTCTCTGTGGTTTCTGCAGAAATATTTTTTGATGACACCATTTCAACGAAAAGTTGGTGGCATGTTTTAAACTTCTTCAGCTTATTGCTTGAAGTCTTTAGTGGATTTGAACCTGCATTCCTTATTTTTGGTTTATTAAGTGCAGATTTTGCTTGCACATTCTTTTCCTTGACTAGGTACTGCTGTTTTTTATGAAATGGCTTTTTTGTTAGTATCTTGACAAAGCCTCCCCGGGCAGCAAGATTTTGTCGGCGGAGGTGTGTCTTGCCAAGGAAATGAGCTTGTAGAAGATCTTTCTCGAAAGACTGAAAACCACAGAGATTGCAAAAATACAATCTAAGCTGTCCAGCGGTCGGCTTGCTATGTGTTTGTAAAGATGGAGTGCATTCTGATTTATCAGTACAATGTAGGTTCACCTGTTGTTCGGAATGCTGAAGGTGGCTTTCTTGAATATGCTTTTCTAAATCTGGGTAAGTGGAAAAAATCTCCTCATGGGGTTTGCACTTAGAAATGTTTTCAACACTGCTGGTTGCACAGCTAAGACTGGCTTCATCGTTTTGAAAAGAAGATGTGCATTCTGGAAGGGGTGTTTGGTCAACTTGGGTATGCTCATTTTCCACATGTATTTCCTGTGTACTATTGTCCTCAGATTTGAAATCATGCTGCACGCATAAAGCATCACTACTTTGACAGGCACTTATAGCTTCGTCTTTTATAGTTTCATTTCTTGTATTACTTGTCCCATCAACACTACCTTCACACCTTGTGGCATTCGATAGTTTGCCTTCATTCTCTTCAGCATGTTGCACAACAGTAAGCTTTAATCTTTTTGAGACAGGTTCATTTTCAACTATGTTTGTTGCTATACAGTCTTCAATTGCTGATTTGGATAATGGTCGTTTGGCTGTGGCGCACTCTTCATGTTTTTCCCCTGGGTTTTTCTGTCCTTCAGCTGAAAATGTGTCTATTTTTGAGGTAGAAAAAGAGTCGCTGTGAGCTTTTTCAGCTAACACGTTTCTAGCAGCTTCTTGTACTAATTCATTTTGTACATTCTCATCACCTTCATCGTTCTTCTGATTTTTTTCAACATCCATCCTTAATGAAGATTGTGTAGAGCACAATTCAAAATAAAACGATTTAGCTCATCTGCTGTAGGGCTATCTAAAAAAAGAGAGAAAGGGAGAAAAAGAATGGAAGGTTATTAGTTTCCTATGTACATAAAAACACATAGCATTTTATTCTAATGCAACTAATAACTTGTTGAATACAACCTACTGTTTTAAAAGGCTATAGGGACATTGTTAGCTAATTATTTTGGTAACATTCTCAAAGCAAAACATGGCCATACCAATAATGTCTAAACATCTAAGGAAGGATTATCTGGTTCTTAAGAGGACAGTTGCACAGCCACTATGGAACAGAAAGTCTATCGGTATGTATATACAAGTCTCTCCTATTAGCACAGGATGCTCATCAATGAGAGAAGCAAATTTTGACTCTCTTTGAAAAACGTAATACTTTTAACAAGACTGCAGCCTTGAGATCCATTATTCTGAAACATGTAGCTGTTGCTTAGTTCCAGTGCTTGCTGATTTCAATAGGACTGTAGGCTTTAAATGGAACTACTCCAGAGCGAGTCGTTTCACAGCTGTGGCGTAAATAATGTGCCCATTCTGGGAATTCAAGTCTAAAAAGTGTGACCTTTGTTTTTGACAGCCCTGACACAGTACTCCAAGATAGCATGGCATTCAGTTAAAAGGGCAACGGGGAAGGAGGGGAGAAAGTATCCTTTCCTGAAATTAGAAGTTTCACAATTAAGAAACTAACTGTCCTCAAAATGAAGAAAATATAACTGCCTCAAAATGACAAAACTAGATTTAACAGGAAAATCTTAATAGTCCAGTTAACATGGCTGAGGAAAGTACACAATAATGGCAATAGGAACAAAGAAGTGACAAAATAGCATCACAGAGTTCCTAAGAAATTCGTCTCCCAACCACCAAACACAAAATTGTTCCCAGTGCTTCCTGATTAGGCATGCAGGAAATTCACAAGTTGACATGCAGCCGAGATAGCCAATATGATATTTTCCATATATGGTTGGACTCCAACACTCACCATCCACAGCCAGTATGGCCAGGGATCATGGGAGCTGTAGTCCAATAACCCCTGGAAGGCACCATACCACCAATATACAGCAACAGGAGGTACACAGCCATTTAATCCATTCCAAACCCTGACCTACATGCACAGCACAAATGCCAGGAAGAACCAATAATTCTTCCATCACAAGTTGATTAAAAAAATCAGGGTTCTCAACTTCTGGAAGCCCAAGCAGCAGTTTGCCAAACCACCACCATTTTGCCAGGGATAATGTCATGCAATACAAAGGGGTTGCCAGGTTTTCCTTTAATTCTGCTGTCAGCCTTGGGGGAAAAACAACAACTTGAGGTACTTCTTATATTCACAAAGTAGATTAGTTTTTGACAGAGCACTTGATACAGAATCAACTGAGTAGGATTCTGCAGTGATTGGGGCACACATGGTTTCTCTTCAGACCAAGTCCATAAACAGATGCGAGAAGATCATTATCTTCTTCCAGTTCTAGGATTTGCCTCCTGGAAGGCTAATTCTCCAGAGAAGACAACAAAAACTAAATTGAAGGCAACCGTGCTAGTACATAAAGAAATATGGAAAGAACAGCACTAGTAAAATACTTAAACTACCAGTAAAATGTATGGCCAGCTAAAGAACTTAGAGGTAGTAAACAAGTAGTGATCTATCCCAAAAAAGGGTTGCTTCCTACTTTTATTTTTAAAAAGTCCTAAAGGTATTACACTTATTGTTGCCCTTCCAATTATTTCTAATGGACTAACACAGCTGCCTGCATTTTTATCTGTTTTCAGATAAATTACTTGGTGGTTTTCTAGTCACACATCTTGCTGTCTCCTACTGCCGACCTCCCCTTTTAAGCACTGGCTTCAGTTTAGAAAACTCTGCACATCCTTTTAGCTGCAAAAACAGCTGTGGGGGCACTTGATCTAAGGGTGCTCTGTGAACCGCATTGGAGTGTTATTCCCCGAACCAATGCTGTACTATGTCTGTAATCATTATTCCTCTTCTGTTAGATATGCCACCATAATTAGTGTAGGCCAGCACACAAGGGAGCTAGTACAGCCTTTCCAGCCTTCTGTGCTACCTTGCATGATGGGGCAAAAGCCAGGTTGCTCTGGTTAGCCTACCGGAGCTGACATATATAAAAAACTTTTTTTGGTGGCGGGACTGGGTGTGCTGAAGAGAAGCGCTGAGCAAAAATTGCTGCTGTTTTGCCCTGATGCAGTACTATGTTCCAGCTCAGTGATGTTCTGGGACAATCAACCTAGCATAGGTGGCTAAAACCATTTGGTGGGTACCATACAATGGGCTGCAAGTGCATCCACCCATTCCTGTAGGCCAGGCTGCAGGCGGACGAGAGCAAAGTAACGGGCAAAGTAACTGCTGCCGCCACTGCTATCTCCATTTCCCAGTGGGGGAAATGCTTGTCTGGGGCTCCCTCAAACCTGGCACTAACCAAGCTGAGCAGCTTAACTTCCCTTGCGTAGCACAAGGGCATCCTTGAAAAGATACTGGGCACTTTTGGTTTAGGAGAGATGACAGCTCCAGCAGCTAAGGCTGTGGTTGGGTTCAAGCATGGCTGAAGTTGTCCGCTCACGCAAGTGCTAGGAAGTTTATCTCCTGTGCAATGAACTGCTTCGGTGCAGAGGTACCTAAGGCACTGGGCTATTAGGCCATAATCTTTTAAGTTATTTCAGTGGAAGCTTAATGCCACAATATCCTCAAGAAAAAAAAAGGGTAGTATTTCACATTAGATTTACTATTAGCGTAGCTGTAAAACTTTGAAGAAGAAAAAGGGGGGGAAGCCGCATGAAATAAGAAGTCAGCATAAGAAAAGCATTCTGATGACACCTTGTGGCCACTTTACACAAGGGGACAAAGACTAAAATACTGCTACATCGCAAGAGAAATTGTTTTGACTTAAACACTACCTTAAAAACGCAGGCTCTGCTCCCACAATGTGTTGTGAAACATATTTAATGTTTACATTCAATTCAAAAACAATCTGTTGTACATGCTTAAGTAATGCAGACTTTTGTGCTCAAAGCATTTATGTTTGCAAGTTTCACGTCAAAATGGTTTTCACTTTCATCTCCCCAAGGAAATGGTGATGACCACAGTTTGGGTTTAATCCCCATTCTTGCATTTGCAATCTAGCCTTTCGCTGCCCAGTTCTTCAGAAGCAGCCACGGGTCAGGTCTTGCCTGAAATTTCTCAGAAAACACGGGAGACCCGAAGGAGCATGTTCTGCTCTACAGGTGAGAGCTCTGAGGAGCTCCTGGGCTGAGTCTCAACTTATAAACGATAGGGAGGGGCTCTGGCTAAGAAGCTGCACATTTGTGCCAGACACAAATGCAGTTAGCGTGGTTACATCACTCCTCATTTGCTGAAATAATATAATATGGTTGAGTATCTGTTTCTCTACCTTTTCCCTAGCGCTCATGCCAAGGCTTGGAAGACTGAAATAGCTCTGCAGCCAGATATGTCTTCAGATCTCATATTTCTGCATGCGGTTCGACAAGGCAAGGAAGGAGGAATTCATGCCAGAGAGGGATGGTGGTGATGCACATGTTCGCAAAGCTGATTCCCAGTTTGCAAACCATCATTTGTCCCAAACCAGCACTGCATCTACCCTTGAGCCATTCAAGATAAGCCCGCAGTATTAATTCTGCCTCTCCTAAAACTATATATCCCCTAGTTGCTTGATATAAGATTGCCATTTCTTACTCTTTTTTTAAAGTAACTTGCATGACTTAAAATGGGCTCGGATACAAGAAGGAGGCAACAGATTTGTGAAAAGGGTAGCAAATGCACAAATTGAGTGTCATTAAACACAGACACATGAGAACCCATGTATATTGTGCCATTTTCAAAAAGGTTGTTTTATTATCAATGTAACTAATCACAATGAAGCCATCTCTTACAATCCAAGACATAATAATGAATTTTCTTTACAGCTGAGGAGAAATGGGATTTGCTGTTCCATATCAAACCAGAACAGGCCATATTAATTCTTCTTCATATTTATTGTTAAATGTAATTTTATCTATAAAATCAGTCATGAAATATTAAAAACTGAAACAACAGAATTTACATCCTTTACTTAATTTAGTTTAAATGGTCTACTCACTAAAGAGAGGGGGAAAGGTTACATACGTATTATTTCACTCTCTCCATTTTTCCCTTTAACTTTCCCGTTATAAACCATACTGCTTCTGGGATTTATAACTCAGTTGTAAAATTTCCACTCCATACCGAGTGTTGGTACACTTGTCCTATAACTTTCCCTTTTTTTTTAATGATCAATCTTGTCATGGGAAAAATAACTACTGGACAAAGTCTGAAGGAAAAAGCTACTAAACAGAAAAGTTATGGTTGAAATGTTAAGCGTGCTTACGTGAAAGCATGTTCTGAACTCAGTATGACTTTTTTCTGTGCTGATCTATTTAAGATTGGGAATTTTGGACAATAATCAGCATCCATACAATGCTCTCAGTTCTTAATAGTACAGTATAAATATGTCTAATAGAGCGACAGAGTACACAGTGCACCAAGTAATAAATAATTGTTCATATCTGAAGTTTCTGAACCAGGGTAAGAAACTAGATCTCACACTGCTGGCCATTTGAGGGTCTGTGTGTTGGAGTGGTATTAGGGGATTTCAGCCTCTGAATGCAGGGATTCCTGAAAAAGATACTGCTGTGCTTTTGCTGCCTGAGGGCACTGTGTCTGTGATAGGGCAGGATGATGCCATGACATTCCCACTGTTGAGTGTAAACGGTAGGATTTAAATGTAGGAAGTAATAAAATAAAATAAATAAATGTCTAACGTGGGTAGCATGCCGCTACAAGGTTGGTGTGAATTAGCGGCATTTTGATAGACATTGGCAGCAATTTGCATAGTTGCCATGCTCCCTGTATTTTGAAGCTTCTTCACAACTTTCCTGCTCAGCATGTGCAGGATTCCAACTATGTTACTACAGTAATGTTGTGCTGGCATAAGATGACTGCCATCATGGTGGGACAATAGGTTTTCCCAGGTCTATCACATTGGGAACTCTCTTCTTCTCTAGGCAACTAAAGAGAAAACAATCTTGGGTGCTGGAGTGTTCTCAATCTGAATTTCAACACAATCTCTCAAAGACCAAAGAGGGTTCAATAAACCAGATGTGTACATAAATGAGATCACAAAGGTTTCCATTAGGGAAGATCAAGGTATCCACTTGGAATTTGTTCATCTGTATCCTTCCCTCCCTCCACCCTATTTCACCCCCAAAAAAGGTCCTTAGCTACTTAAATTCAGTGTTTAGGTTTCTCAACAACCAGGCACTAGGATATCCCATGGCCTTTGGAAGAAGGAAAGGCTAAGGAGTAAACCTTACACAAATCCGGAGTGGAGTCCTAAGAGAGTTGGATGGCATCTTGTACGCCTCCTTCCAGCAACTCCTGCAGCCAAGCTGGTGCCAAATGTATTGCTCTGCTTTCCTCTGGAACCACATCAGCATGGCCAAGAAGGGGGTCTTGTCATCTGGGCAGCCCAAGACCTCCATACACACTGCCCAGGCTTGCACCCTGGAGAGGTTACTTTGGTGCTGCTAGCGCCACAAAAACAACACAGGAGGCAGCAGTTACGAGGCCTCTGCATCCACAGCAGGAACTGTGGTCCTTCAGTGGTTTGACTTCACCCCCTCTTGAGACAGACGGATGCCAACAACTCCAAAGAACAGTGCAGTGGAAGTTACAGATATACTTAAAGGGTTTTTAAAGGGGGGCGAATTCTACTTCAAACAGTGCCACATCGAGTTGCTGCACAGTTATTTTGATACAAAACCACAGATGCATGCTAAATTGCATCCAGGACACCTCCATTATCCAGAAGGCAACATCTACTGAGAGAAGCCAGGGTGTATCTAACTTACCAGTAAGGAAGAACTAATGGAGAATAATAGGTCAGTTTGGTATGAGCTATTTCAATTCATCATAGCCAGGAACGGGATCATTAAACACAGCAGTGCAAACGTATCAAATTACAAGAAAGACGACAAGTGAAGTTAGAAATAAAAAAATGTCAATTTTGTATACTGCTACTGTGTGCCCTTTTATTCATCATCATGAAGGTAAGGTTAAAGGACAAACTGCAGCCCTCTAGCACACTCAAGTGGGGGTAGCCACGCTCTCTGACAGCAAATCATATGAGTATATTACAGAAAGACAGATAGAGCCACTCTGGCAACAACATTGTCCAAAGTTAATTAGAGTCTCCAAAATGTACCTTTTAAATAGGTAACAAAATTCATTCCCCTCCCCCCCATTGTGTACAGCTTAGAGGCATATACTGAATATGTACCTAGCTTTCTGTACCTGTGACTGTCACACTATTGTCTTACAAAGACACTGAAACTCAAAAGTTTTACTAGCATGTGCTGAATTTGGAAATTCTCATCAATTTTTGAACAAGATAAAATATAAGATCACCACCACAAACTCAGCCATTGCATATCAACTTTAAAAGGCAAAAGAAACCCAGATGATGTATCTGCAAAAGGACCACTAGTGATTCTAAGATTCCAAAGAGGCCAGCAAATTGGTGCTATAAGAATGCATGGGCCAGTACTAAGTGGTTGCTCCTTAAGACAGAACAACTTAACAGAGGGTCAACCCTGCAAACTGGCTTGGTTTGGGAGTATATTGTTCCCTTTGTAGATTATTTCTCTGACAGAAGCACAGAGACTTCTGTAATAGTCTATGTAAGATCGGATCGCCGAAGATCGCCGAAGAATTGATGCTTTTGAATTATGGTGCTGGAGGAGACTCTTGAGAGTCCCATGGACTGCAAGAAGATCAAACCTCTCCATTCTGAAGGAAATCAGCCCTGAGTGCTCACTGAAAGGACAGATCCTGAAGCTGAGGCTCCAATGCTTTGGCCACCTCATGAGAAGAGAAGACTCCCTGGAAAAGACCCTGATGTTGGGAAAGATGGAGGGCACAAGGAGAAGGGGACGACAGAGGACAAGATGGTTGGACAGTGTTCTCGAAGCTACCAACATGAGTCTGACCAAACTGCGGGAGGCAGTGGAAGACAGGAGTGCCTGGCGTGCTCTGGTCCTTGGGGTCACGAAGAGTCGGACACGACTAGATGACTAAACAACAACAAGATCGGATCAAGGCATTTTGGTACCTGAAGCAAACCAGAAAATTGCACACACATTCCTGCCAGTTGAGATGAGAGGGGAGAGGGAGTGAAGATCAGCATCAGAATTAAAGGGAGTGAAGAATGAAAGCAGGGTGTAAGATAAGCTTGAAAATGAAGGGAAATAGTGAAGTTCAACCTCAGAATGAAAGGAGAAAGTGATTATCAGCATTGGAAGGTTGGCGGGGGGAGGAAGAGGAGAAGGAAGAGGTTGCAAAGGCGGCAGCAGGCAGATCTGCCACCCTTCCCAGGAGGCCCACTATTTCTCCTTGAAGCAATATGGAAATATATTTTTGTCCTTTTATGTATGGGGCAGATAATATCTCTGTAGGGCATCCTCAGGTGATTTTATCAGGTATGGTAGAGTAAAAATGCAGAGCCCACTATTACATTTTAAATGGCAGTGCTAAATGCAGAAAGACTGTATGTTTATTCTGGGCAACTAAAGTGAAATGATCAGTGCAAATGTTAGAGAAGTTTTAAAACCAAGATTGCTAAAAGAAAAAGGGGGTGTTCATGACTTTCTGGATACAGAAACAATCTGTATGATACTGTCCTGTCAAAAGATAAGCTTGAAACAGAGATAAACAGAACTCAACAAGTCAGACTTTGCTATTGCATGAGTTTGCAAGATCTGAGATACTGCAAGGCCTGTGAAATATATTTGGGAGTAACAGAATTTTACCTAGTGAATAGATTATCATGTGGAAGTTTTTCTATTTGACCTGATCACTCCTCCCAGGCACGGTATTCACCACGTGAGCCTGATATGATGATGATGATGATGATGATGATGATGATGATTTTAAAGAAGGCTCTCATGAAATATAAATAGGAATAAAAGTTATCAAATGGCAATAAGTTATTAGGCACGGGGAATGACTTTTTTGATGAGCTCAAGACTTCATGGTCTCCATGACAACCAAGGAGCTGTCCCAATATATGCAACCGATCCACAAGATATAGCTGGTGTTTTGGTAGGGATAGGAGGACAGCAATTAGGACATGGGAGATTGTCATGATCACATTTCTTTTTCTGAGGTTTTCACTTGCTGTTATAGCTTCTTTCTGCAGCAGGATGGGGAACATATTGGAATGGTCCACCTTTAGAGATCAATGATCCTTCAAAGCCATAGGAGAAGTTATGTTGGCATGGTTGTCCTCCTGTTGAAACCTTGACTATATGTTGGGATACAGATATGTCACAAGCCTTCGACATTATCATTCCTAAGTGTCATTTTCTAAGAGGCACAGTCTGTCTGGCTCCTTGTTACACCAAGGAACTGGGCTGCAAAAACAACAGCTAGAGCCAAGCGGCTTTAAAACTCAAAGAGAATCCCATGCAAAACAGGCAAAAGTCTATCCAGCCAACTCTGAGGCAGAAAACCAGCAGCATTTTCTCCCACCATCCTTGGAGACCTGTTCAAAGGACCTTCTTCCAAGTGGTTAGGGGTCTTCTTGATCTTGGACGTCCTGGGAATACAAAGTCTAATAGTGATTTGGATGCCACTTTACAGTATTTGCATCCAGAGCCCCACTTAATCATGTGTTGTTGGATGAGGTACTGTCACTGAAACTAGGGGTTGTTATCATTTCAGTCCCAGGTAAACATTATACACATCACTCTTAAACCAAAATGTGGTTCTCAAAATGTGCTACCATTAGAACAATTAAAATCAGCCAGTAAAAGAATTTAACAAAAGAACAATCTACTAGCTGTAAACAGCACTAAAACCAAAACTAAAAAGACCTGGGGAAATTAAAAAAGGTGTTCACCTAGGACTGAAAAGAGATTGCTCTCCTTTCATTGCATTCTTTTATTGGTTGCTTTTAAGTGTTTTAATTTAACGTACTTTGGAAACCTCATTTTGCTCAAAGAGTGACATATAAATGTTTAATAGACAAAATAATTATCAAACCCATACCCATTCTGTAATTCACTATAAATGGGAATCATGGAATAGTATTGCTCACTCATACAAGTGGTACAGTGCCGTAAATTTAGAAAGTGAAGTTTCCATTTTACTTGAAATTAAGAGGCATGCTGTGCTGTAGTTGCGTTTGGCAATTGGATTAGTAGCACTCCAACCGAGTTAAACAGTGCCTTCTTCCTATTAGGGTTTCTATTACCATATTGTTCTGTTTAAAGGGGGTAAAAGGGAGATGGAGGGAAGAAAGCGCAGGAAAGAAGAATGAAATAAATATGACGAACAGCAGGTGCAATGAAAGGCAGCGAGAGCCGAAGACACTGAGAAGGCCTGGCGTCAGCAGAAAGCAAGATACAGTAGCAGCAAAGTATTTATGCATTTGAAATTTTCATGTCTGGAAAAAACAACCCAGAACTTTCCCCATTCGTCAAAGAGGAGTCTCATTCAGAGTAAATGGCTTGAATCTCAATGTCTTCTTCACTCAGATTGCAATCACTACAAATTTAGGGAATACAGACATCAGCTGTCAATGAATGCACTCTCACAGGCTGTCAACCGCTTAATCGGGGTCTGACTTTACTGGAAAGTGTGAAATTATGTAATTACCCACGTTTGGCAATTCTGATGGCTTAGACAAATTACAACACCCTGAATATCTTGTTTTATAAAACAACATTTATTGGGGGGGGGGGAGTTGTCAGAGATATCCCTGCCTTCCCTCCTCAGCTTGGTAACACTTGTGTATCCCCCTTCCACACAATATAGATCTAATCTGATCAGGAAAATAGTCTTTTGAGAAAAATGTTAAAACTGAATTAAAAATAAGTCTACTATATCCTAAACACCATCACAATGTGTTTAATTTATGCAGTCCCAATGTACCCATCAGTTCAATATGAAATCTGTACACCAAAGAAATGCTAGCTGGTGCTCATGTAAAACGTGGCAATATTACTGTAAAAAAGAAATATTTAAAACTGTGAAATGACCACTGCAATAATGGGTTTTTCTCCAGGAAAACTGATCCCTGGGGCACAGAAGCAAGCAGAAAAGCACTAGCAGATATACAGCAAATCAAATTATGCTAGATCAGTCCCAAGCCAAAGTGCTTTCCAAGTTCTCCTGCACACATTCAACCAGACACAGCCAGTACACACCAACTGCAGTCCCCGACCAAAGAAACAAATGTTCTAACTGCTTGGAACTTCCCATTAATGCATACTGTCCCTCCCAAAAATAGTGAAGAACTAAACAACAGGCATGAGGCTGTCATCAAAAACAGAATCCCTATGTATAGACCTTCCTTCCCTCTTCAAATCTACTGAAAACTAATCATATGATGCATCGTCGTCATGTTCAGAGAGGGATGTACATGAATTCCGATGGAAACTGAAACTGGTACAGATATTGCCACTGTTAGTATATTTGCTCGGTGTCAGGACCAGATTTGCTTTATGCAAACACAAAAGGCAATTGTTGGCACTGGATTTAACACACACAGACACACACACACCCTAAAGCTGCAAATATTATGTAATTAATAACATTACTGAAAAACCCGAAACGAATTATGATTCGTGATACAGCGTGTAAGCAGCAATGAAATGGACAAAACCCTTCCTATATAGTGGGCGCTCGGGTTGCAAACGTGATCTGTGTGGGATGCACGTTCACAACTTGCAGTGTTCACAACCTGCATCTGCGCACACGCGGGTTGCGATTCGGCATTTCTGTGCATGAGCAAAGAGCGATTTAGCGCTTATGCACATGCACGACCGCTGAAACCCGGAAGTAACCTGTTCCGGTACTTCCGGGTTTCCGCGGTCCACAACCCAAAAAAACGCAACCTGAAGCATCTATAACCTGAGGTATGACTGTAATGGAAACATGTTGGATGGAAACTGGTATCACTGCATCCCTATGCTCTTGAGTTCCCACACTCCTGCCAGTAGCAAGCAATGATGTGAGAAAGCAAAGTGCTCATTGGGAACACATTAAGCCTCATGGGGACTTCTATTAAGCTTTATAGGTAAAGAGGAGAAAATTAGGCTTGGGGCTGCCATTATCAGCAGCAACCCAGTGCCTGCCATACTTCTGCCTCAGAGAACCACACCTCCCAACTTTAAATACAAAACAGCTTGGCTTAGAACAATAAATATTCCAAACCACTGTGTGCTTTGCTTTTTATCTAGATTTCAGAATGCTACGGCACAAGGACAAGCAACTAATGCTGATCCTATAATATTCACCCTTTTGAGAGAAAGAAAAAAGTTGTCAAGTATTCAAAAATTTCATGCATATGATAATAAAATTCATGAACCCTGGGAGGTTTGTTACCAAACTGTCTCCTTCTATTTGGATCCTTTCAGTGGCATTTCTAACTGCAGGGGTTGAGTGTGTGCATATAAGGCAAGTTCAAGAAGCGAGCTTCAAATAAAAATATGATGTGCCCCCTCTAGAATATTCATCATAACTGAAGGCTACTTATTTGGTTCAATTAAAATATTAATGTGGAACTATTAATGAACAATGAACTTTATTAGGCTGGGAACGACCTAACCCTGCTGTTTCTAATGCTCAGTATTGCATCCAAACACTTCGTATCCCATCCCTCATTCCATTCACACAGTAAAAGCACATCATTATCCACAACTTCTACCAATGATACCCTGAGTCAATCATTCATGCAGGCACAAATGAACACATGGAGGGAGCCTTGTCAGGACACCTGCTCCACCCATCCCTGGTTTCCATGCTTTCAGATATTGCCATTTGTAAATAGTGCATTGAATGGGTGGATGTTGGTGTCAGAGCCCATGTATATGTTACCCCCGACAGCATCCACCACATCCTTCTTTGAACATGACTAAAGCAGCAAAGAAGGCTAGAGACATTCAATCCTGCCAAGCATACAGTGCAATGGTCAATCCATATGTACTTACTTCCTCCTGCTCCTCAGTCTATCATTCCCCTTGTTGAATCAAAAGTACCAAAGCCAGCCTCTCCTCCTTTTTATTTTGTATAGCAAGACTAATAAGTAGGGAAAGAAGTGCCCTATTTTAAAAGGAAATAATAGCAGGGAGAGGAGATTTCAGATGAGGCAAGCAGTGGAAGATGCTTCTCAGCCCTTCCAACTGCTGTATATTCAAGAACCCGGGCCCCCTTTCCCCATAAGTGTCAGCCAACAATGGGGAATGGTAGCTCTGGTGTTGATTTTTTTAAAAGGCTAATTTTCCTCCAAAGGCCTTCCAAGCAGGCTGTAACATAAGATAAAAACAATGGCCACAAAGTAAGCAAATACACTACAACATATAAAACAAAGAAACTGAATAGCAAAACATCAAAGCAACAAACACAGAAAATATAATCACATAAAGCAAGTTGAAAAATAAACCGTAGTATCGAGAAAACCAAGCAGTTTTCACAGAGACCCATTGCAACGTGTGGGCCAGATGGGTAACTCATTGGAGAGAGTTCCAAAACCTAGGCACTGCTACAAAAAATACTCTGTTCCATGTTTCCTCTAACCAATTGTCTATAGTGGTGGGACAGTGAAGAAAACCATTGCTAATTATCTCAATGAGGGGGCAAGTTTGTGTGAAGAAAGGTTCTTCCAAATTCTATAGCACTTTGAATAGAGACCCTTGATGCACTCTACAGGTCAAAGGTCAAGAGGCTGAGTACTAGTAATCCAGTATCATATTTTAGATCTGTGTTCCATTAAAGACCAGAGCCACTGTACAATGGTACTTCTCCACAAAGCTAATGGTATCAAAAGTCACTGAAATTTCCAATAAAGACAATGGGAACACACTTCCCTTTCCCTCTTCCATTGCAGACTATTCATCAGAGAAACCAAAGCAATTCCAAAACTAGATCACTAACCAGACTGAAATGGATCAGGTAATTAATATCAGGGAAATGACAGTCCTCTCTGTATGTGCTGTATTTTCAGAATACTATCATAAAGCTGTTATCTACTTTCCCTTGGTTAAAACAGCGCTTTTCATTAAAACTGGATGGTCAAATTGCCCCTTTGCTCTTTAGAAGAAGTTGCAAAATAGGCACCTCAAATTGTAAGATAAGGGTAGCTGGGATATAAATTCAGAACAATCCTGCACAACATGCTTAAGAAAAAGTCTTCATTAGCTTATCATCTACAAGCCTCCAACTTGAAATAATTTAAAGTTAAAAATATGGAAAGAACAGAAGAGGGTGTCAATGCAAGGTTATCCCTATTAACAACAAAACAAAATATAAACGTTAAGGATACTTCCTGGTATATCAGATGAACTGCTGGTTGCTTTTTGTCTTGATGCTGTTAATGCCACTGTTGTTTTGCAGCAGCTTATTCTTAACAATAAAGGCCTAGTTCTCATGTCACTTTAAACCTCAGTTAATAACAAACTATGGTCTAAATGTGAATGTGCAGCGTACTCACTGTAAGCTACTGAAAGTGTGGGCACTTCACTCTTCCGCCACACTGCAGCCTGACTTAGTGCTACTTCCACACCCAAGATCAAGGATAATTTCCGCCAAACAAAGCATGAGCGATGGGCCAAGAGCAACGCTTGATTTCAGTGCTAAGCCTTTAAACCATGGTTTAGTTTGGTGGGAGGGAGGGAACACAAGAGGGAGGGAACACAAGAGGTCTTCCCACATTCAGCTGGTATGGGAAATATCTGTGGGTACCTATATACCATATTTACTAGGACTGCCATATGTCCAGATTCTCCCAGATATTACTGGAATTTCAAAGGTGGAATTGATGTTTGGGGAAAATTTCTGAAAGACGGCACTTTGTCATAGAATCATAGAATCATAGAGTTGGAAGAGACCACAAGGGCCATCGAGTCCAACCCCCTGCCAAGCAGGAAACACCATCCTGGAAGAGCTCTATGAGTATGCAACATTACACATTCAGAGCTGTTTCCTATGCCAGCTGAACACTTGGGACAGCATGGCAGCATTTTCACCACACGGTAATGGTGTGTGTGGTGCACGTTGTCAGTAGCGGGGCAACTCCACATGGCCCCATCACACATTCTTTCAATATTGGGGGCAGGGGGTAATGTGAATGTCCATAGACAGAATCATCCCCAAACAAGAAGCTAGTTCTACACCCTGGCAAGCATTTAACCCCCTGAAGTATTTTTCAAACTGATCTTATCACATAGAAATTTCAAATTTAAAAATTCACGAATTTTGGAAACACTTGTTCTGGAAACAGATCTGCATATACAGGAACAGGTAAAATTTAGCAGTGTATATAAAACCAATATAAAGGCCTCGTTCAAAGGTTGCTAAACCATAGTTTGTGTGATCAAGAGCATCTTGAGGGTTCTTGTGGTTCCCCTGCCCTAGTGAGATATAATTGTGACTGACCATGACAACCAAACAGCTGTAAACAGTTTCTGCTAATTATAGTTTGTTCCCAAATCACAGATTTAAATTAGGATCTAATCCTGGTTTTAATACCTAGTTGAGAGCAAACTAGTTCAGTGGTACCTCAGGTTACTTAATTTGTTCCGGAGTTCCGTTCTTAACCTGAAACTGTTCTTAACCTGAAGCACCACTAGCTAATGGGGCCTCCTACTGCCACCGTGCCGCCAGAGCACGATTTCTGATCTCATCCTGAAGCAAAGTTCTTAACCTGAAGCACTATTTCTGGGTTAGTGGAGTCTGTAACCTGAAGCGTATGTGTCAGGGGCTCAGGAGCAGAAGCACAGGGGAGAGAGGAAATGGACAGCGAAGGGGAGGAATCCGAGGGCAGCGTAGGGGAGTATGACAGTGACCCGAGAGATTCCATGAGCTTCTCCAGCGAATCAGAAGATTCCCAGAAGGGGGCGCCGATGGTGAGGGCAAGGGGGGTCCCAGGGGGGACGCACCAGAAGCAAGGGGCCAGCGGGGACTCCCAAAGCAGCAGCGGGGGATCAGGACCAGCTTCCCCACCAGAGCGTAGTGGGGGGGAAGAGTCACATGTGTCAGGACCAGTGTCTCCTCCAGCGGGGAGAGAAGATGAGTCAGGGCTGACCACGCCTCCATCGGAAAGTGGGGAAACGGAGGGGAAGTCAGTTCCAGCTAGCCTCCCCGAAGGGGGGAGCAGTGACAGCAGTGTAACGGTCAGAAGGAAGGTGGCAGGCTGGGCGCGCGCGCCAAGTTCAAATGTACAGGCGCGCGGGACAGCAGGAAACCCGGATTGGGAACCAGGTCCTAAAGCCCGCTGGAGGGAGGGGGAAGATTCAGGGGACTCAGCGTCAGAAGAGTCTAGGAAGGGCGAGACCCCGACGGACAGGCGGACCCAGAGGAGGAAAGAACAAAGGAAGAGGCAGAGCAAGGCTAGAATCTTAAACTGGTGTCGGGGGGAGGAGATTCAGATGGAGCTTCGGCGGTCTAGAGTTTGAGACGTAGGGCTGCGCACTGCGGCTGTGGAAGTGAAACTGAACTTCAATAAAGACTTTTATACTTAACAAAGAAGCGGCGTTGGTCCTTTGTGAGCTGGGACCTAGGGCAGCTCTGACAGTATGTAACCCGAGGTACCACTGTAGTCGCAAAGAAAGTTCACTGTCAAAATTCTGGAGCCTCAGAAAAGAAATGGAGATTGAATGCAATTTCAGTTCTACCTGCCAACCCAACTCTTATGAAATTTCTTCCAACTTGAGTCATTACAGTAACCATGATTTCCAGAGATCACCAAAAAAAGGCATCTTCACTTCTAGAATAGTGCAACTTCGGCCTCCAGTGTGAACCTATGTGGTTCTTTGGAAGCAAGCATTTCTCCATACAGACACTTAACAACCTGGTGGCTTCCCTTGCTGAAGCATGTGTTCACCATGAGCAGACATAACAGCTATGAGCGGAGGCACATCTTCCAAAATTTATAAAAGCAGGATCTGATTCTTGCATTTATTTCTTGCATGTGCTCCGCATGCTGTCTCTTCAGAGTTCTAGTGGCATACAATCCCAAGGAGCTACACAGAGGCAAGGAATCTCAGGCCCAGGGGAAAATTTGGCCCTCAAAGGCTATCTGTTTGGCCCTTGGAACTCTCCCCATAACACACTCCTGCTTCACACACCAAGTGATTTTATCTGGCTGTAATATGTTCTTGAACTCTGATAAATTAGTTGTTCTTGCTTACCTTGATGGAATACAGTGGTGTGGGTACAAGCTAGCCTACTGTACGGAGGATAATGTTACATTTGTGGCTTCGCTTACTTTTGCCTCTGACCCAATCTACCACTGGTATGTGGTTCTCAGAAGGCTGTCTATACAGTGGTACCTCAGGTTAAGTACTTAATTCGTTCCGGAGGTCCGTACTTAACCTGAAACTGTTCTTACCCTGAAGCACCACTTTAGCTAATGGGGCCTCCCACTGCTGCTGCGCCGCTGGAGCACGATTTCTGTTCTCATCCTGAAGCAAAGTTCTTAACCCAAGGTACTATTTCTGGGTTAGCAGAATCTGTAACCTGAAGCGTATGTACCCCGAATGTGGACCTCAACTTGAAAAAGGTTCCCCATCCCTGGATTAGTTAGCATGTAGAACCAGAAACAACAAAGACACTTGTTAAATCTTTAAAAATAACCCATTTATTGCAGCTTATGTTTTCATGGGCTAGATTGAAACTGTGATGTCATGTGAAGTCTGGGTTACGGCACGCCTTCATAAACAGCCATTATTTACTGCTTTGTCCCAGCAGCCCTCGGGTACAAGCTAATATCTGCATAGCTCCAAACAGAGCCCAATACAAGTTTGCGCTCTCTTCCTACATTCCCATCTTGACTGTGACTAAATGCCAACCTTGTGGTTTCTAAATCATGCCAACTCCCCCCCCCCCCAAATACCTAAGAGCCGCTCCGTATCAGAACAAAGGCCCATCAGGTCCAGTACCCCGTTCTCAATGTAGCCAACCATCTACCTTTAATGGCTAGCAATCTCCTCCATGAATTTGTGTACAGTGGTACCTTGGTTCATGAACTTAATCCGTTCTGGGAGTTCATTCGACTCCCAAAACTGTTCGAAAACCAAGGTGCAGCTTCCAATTGGCTGCAGGAGCTTCCTGCACTCAAGTGGAAGCCACGTCAGATGTTCAGCTTCCGAAAAACGTTCACAAACCAGAACACTTTGCGAAGTTCAGGAGCTGATTTGTTCGACAACTAAGCCGTTCAAGAACCAAGTTACCACTGTAATTTGTTTAAAGCTGTTCCAAGTCGTTGGACATCGCTACCTGTTGTGGTAGCCATTTCTAGTTTAAGTATGCATTGCAAATGATCCTTTGGGTAACTTCCAACTCCACAATGCCAGGAAATGTGAATCATTTTTATCTTTTATCTGCCCTGAATCTTCCAACATGTTCAGATGTCCAGCATGCTCTCCTCCTCCCCAGTTTTCTTTTCTTTTTTTACATAAAAACTGCCAGCCTGATGAAGAGTTGGGATGAACTCGGAAGCTTGTGTCGTTTTGTACGGCCCTTAAAATATATATTTTTTGCCCCAGATTTTGGATTTTTTTGCTGGCGAGCGACAGCAGTGCGCGTGCGCTCCTCCTTCGGCCCAGGAAGAAAAGCTCCCTTATCGCTCACCCGCAAACATACAAGCCCTCGCGCAAGCGCAATCACAGCCCCCTGAAAAGAACGGTTTTAAAGCCACGGTCGAAAAGGCGCGTGCGCAACGTCCAGTCCCCCTCGCTCCTGAAAACGTGCCGCGCGACGAACATGCCTACTAACACGAAGAAGTCACAGACCACGAATAGCTTCCGCATGCGCACTCTGGACAAACTTTTTTCCTCCCCCTTCCTTTCTTTAAAAAAAAGTGGATGAGAAGCCTTGAGGCGTTAGCCAATCGCTATATGAAACCGTCTTCCCGCCCTCCGTGCCCAACCACTCAGGAATTCCCTCCTCAAGCATCAGACCCGCCGACGGTTACTGATTGGCCCAAAACGAGCTTCCTGCCCTCCCTCCCACTTATCGAGAGGAGGAAGGGGGAGAAAAAACGACGGCGGCACAGAGGCCCAAAAAGCCCTAGGGAAAGCGAGAAGGCCTGGAGAAAGCCAGGAACGACCGGGCGCCCCCAAGGATAAACGCCTACAACAACCTTAAGCAGAAGCCTCCCTCAGAAGCGAGGGGACCTCTGACCGTTGGTTTTTACTCACCGGATGGGGACGCCGTCCTCCTCCGCTTGTGATGATCTTGGTCACAAGTGGCGTGCCGTAGATTCGCCGAAGTGCGTCACTGTCGGAACGTGATGCGTAACGTCGTACGGAGGGGAGGGAAGACAGGAAATGTATGGAATGCAACGGCGGCAGTTGCTCCGCGGGCGGCGCGTGACTCCCTTTGAAGAAGCGAGGGCCTTAACTGTACCTCAGTGGCCCCGCGCGCCCCGTGGAGGTCGCTTCCTGCCCCTTCAGGCGCCTTCAGAGGCGCCCTAGCGGTGACTCGCTTTCCTCTGTTGCGCGTTCCGTGTAGCCAAAAGTGAAGGGGCTGGGTTGTGGCTGGCACCCTTGAGGCGAAACATGCACTCTGCACATGCCCCGAGGCACTCCTGTCCTCTATGACTCCCCGAGAGAACCTTGACAGCGAAAACAGGCTCTGGGATTCAGCTGAGGCCCCGGTGTTTCACTGCACACGCGCAATATTATCCTGAAACGAACCCTGTAGGCAGTGGGCTCAAGCCCTGCATTACCAAGCAGTCTTTAGTTGCTAGTTGACGAAGGGGCAATATCCAGATGCCATGTTTGTGTATGTTCCGTGTGTAAACACGTCAGGTGTTAACAAACCAGAATTGTTTAGGCATGAAGCAACTCAAAAGTTAAAAATATCTACACACAAAAGGTAGTGTTCTTTGTTTAACTGGTGAAGAGGTAGAGATTGACTTAACTAGCAAAAAATAAATTGTATGAAGGACTTACAATGGCCGGGTGGGGAAAAACTTCCAGTTTTGGGAAATTGATTGAAAATCCCCCTCCCAAAAGATACTAATATATAGTGGTAATTGATTTATTATAAACCCCAAGCAGGCATGTAAGCTTAAAAACATACTTATGTTATATTTATTACTTGCTTCATATCCAGAAGGGTTCACATGGTGACTTTTAGAAATTACAGTGAATTTTGTTAGACTAAATATGTTGTTGTGTGACTTGTTTGATTGCCACTTTGCTATTTTTCAAACTTTAACACTCTCATTTTAGTAGGACTACACTGTGAATTATGAAACTTACTGTCTTTTTTTGACTGTAAAGGAAAATAAAAATACTTCAGTTGAATAAATAAAAAATACTAGTAAGCCTGCAAATTTTCAATGGTAGCCACTGCCTCCATATGCCACTAATATGCAATTGTCTTTTGCCTGGGAACCTGACAATGTGCCCAAGGTTTCAAAATTGCATCTGCCACCCTCATAGAAAGAGTATGGACTCAGGATATGGTCTGAAGGTACATGAAGCCATCATTTTGCTGAAGCTAAGCAGCTCTTGATCCTGTCTGTGCCTACATGGGTAAGCACTTGAGATCCCCATGTATGCAGTTACCACATTTAAGAAAAAGATGCTGCAAAGAAGTGTGCAGCCAGCAGAGGGTGTATAGTGCACATGAATACAGTAGTTCAGTCACACAGGGTGCAACCATACCTTTAAACAGACTTAAAAACATTTAGGAATGTGATGTGTCATTTGTGGGTAGCACATCTTTTACAAAAAACATAGTAAGAGGGTCATCTTAAATTTAGAAAACCCAGGTGGCAGTATTTATTCCTTTTCCTTTCTGAGAGTCCAGAGTTCTTAAGGAAGCAAGAAAGTTCTGTACAGGCACATAAAGAAAGGAGGAATGGGACCTCCAAATGTAAAAATAAAACAAAATATTTTATTGCAGGGGGGATCTTCTCTTTTTTCCACACAAGTATTTATTGGTTTTATCACGTTTAAATTACTAAATATATTTGTGTATATGTGTTCCTTTAAGAACATTTCAAAAAAGGAAGTATGCATCTGTGCTTTAGAGGGTTTTTATCATCATCCCATCTTCTCTAGGTAGAAGCAAGTTCTTGAAGGAAGGCTGCATATAGTTTGGTTCCCTCAATGAAGTTGTACCTACATTTAAAAAGAAAACAAGATTAATAGTGGGCATGCAAAAGCAGATATAGCGCAGATGGAATATGAGAGTCTAAATTACAACTTGGCAAAAATGTATGACTACGTTAATGGGTAAGCATCATAATTATGGCCAATACTACATCTGGTTTTATTATTCACGCTTTTTCTACTTCATTTACATCAGTATTTCAAATGCTGTATGTTTAGTTTTTCCATCTTCAAGAAGCTTCTAGGTGGTTTATGTTGCACACAAAACAGAAGTCCCAAAGTTGTCTTCTCTCCAGAGATTATGCTTAAAATTCACTTACCGTAGCATTTTCCCACTAGTAAAAGACTTCATTGCAGTGTTACCTCTGGTTACGTACTTAATTCGTTCCGGAGGTACGTTCTTAACCTGAAACTGTTCTTAACCTGAAGCACCACTTTAGCTAATGGGGCCTCCCGCTACTGCTGCGCCACCGCCGCACGATTTCTGTTCTCATCCTGAAGCAAAGTTCTTAACCCAAGGTACTATTTCTGGGTTAGCGGAGTCTGTAACCTGAAGCGTATTTAACCAGAGGTACTACTGTGTTTTAAAGGCCTACAGATTACCTGTTGATCTTTTCATTTTGACCATGAGGGGCGTCATCTGGTCCTCCTATTCCTAGAAGCATTATACTCTTTCCAGTTACGTCTTGGAAATGTGAAACAATTGGAATTGTTCCACCTATTCGGGTCAAGTCAGCCTCAGTGTGGAATACTAAGAAATAGGAATAAAAGAAAACTTAATTTTCATAGACTGGTTACTTAACATTTTATCCAACTAAGTCCCAGAACAGACACATTTGTCTTTGTTGCAATCTTGAGTTAAAAGTTAACTACTTCTAAACTTAAAGTTGTGATCCTGTCTGTAACTGACAAAATCCAGAAAAACAACTGTTTTAAATCTTCTGCAGCAAAACAGTTCTGTCTTAATACGTCCCATGACTGTTCTTTAAAATATGTTTTCACAAAACGAGCCTCTTCCAAGGCCAAAATTCTCCTTCAGAATACTGTGTGAATTACATACACATTCATATAACATTGCAGCTTTATTATTAGATGCATGTGTAGATTACTTTGGATTTTTTATAATGATGCAGCCATTGCTATTAAGTTTTCTACACTGCTTTTCAGTATGCTGGGTGCTTCATAATAATCACAATAGCCCCAAAGTTTTGTAATTTGTTGCAGTGAAGTGACCAGACCTTTCTCTATTGCCTTTCTTCCAGCCAAATACAGAGGTTCATCTGTATCGGAAAGCCACGGCTTTGATGCTTGCACATTGGTTATTTCAATATGATTAGGGCTGTTCCGTTCAGCAAATTTCTTGTTCAAATGATCCATTACCTCAAGAGAATAATAGTGAAAGTTTATTCTAGTTTGCTCCTGGTGAAAATTAAATCTGTCATAATAACACAATAATATATTAATTATTTGCTTATGAAGATGCATTGTGGGATAATGACCTGCAGTATTCATGGTCTAGCACACTTTGAGCTTTGAATAAAGGCTGATCAATGTGCTGATGATTATCTTTTGGTACTTCAATGTGCTGGTCATTATTCAAATTCCCATTCTCTGTGATTCAAGCTAGTACCTTAAATATATTAACTTCATTTTGAGTTAATTCACTAGCAATGCCTTGCATGTTATCCAGAAGTAAGCCTCAGTTTAATTCATGTGAAGTAAGCATACTTGAGTTGCAGTCTTAGGCTACAATCCTTTACACACCTATTTGATAAGAATTCCTATAGAACTCAGTAGGGATTATTTATGAGTGAACATGCATTGTATTCCATTGCATGGCAACAATCTTGTATACACCTACCTGGGAATAAGCCCTATTGAATACAGTGGGGACCTACTTCTGAGTAGGTCTATTTTAGGCTAGGTTGCTAGAAACATCACATCAGCTGAGGAAAGCAAATGATTAGCACTGTTTACCACAAGAGAATAGAGAGATTTTAAAGACACACAACCCAGAGCTCTACCTGTTTTTTTACTACAGAGCGATCCATATGGGGAACCAGGCGTATTGAAAATTTCCCAATTACTCTTGCAGGGATTACAGTCTTAGTTCCAGGTGCAGAGAAAGCTCCTTCAATTCCATGGATGGACAAAGATGGATAGCGCGACTTCCGCATTAATAATTCTTCCTAAACAAAAAAAGCAACTTTTAAAGCAATATATAAAGTCTTAAACAATAAGTTGCAGTTTGCTCACCATTCCTATTATTTTACACAGACAAATGGGTTATTTATATCATTATTATCATTTGCATTTTTAGTTGCTTTTTCATGAAATGTGATCCAAAGTGACCTGCAAACTAATAAAACATGAAAACTAGATTCTGAAAACTGAATCATTTTTTGAGCCTGGAATACGTGGTCTTATGGCACCCCTACTTCCTATAAATGGTAATGTGTGTTGCGTCACTTTTTTCAAAATGTGGTAAGCTACCTGGTATGTTTGTCATCCCCCCACCCTCACTCATTCTACTGAGTGGGGTGCTAGACTTTGGACCAAAAATCCTAATATTCCTGACGGCAGAACTAATTCAGACTAATCATGGAGAGAGTGGTTGACACATTTTTCTATCTCATGATACTAGACTTGGGGTTACTCTAGAACCCCCAATCAGACTGACAATTCCACACAAGGTGGAATTCATTAATACAGGCTAAGAAAATGGTCTAGTGACTTGTATACATATTTTACAAGCATATTTCTGCAAAAAGGGAAATGCTGCCCTTTCATTACACCCAAAATCAGCTGCCTGTAGTAGCCATCCCAGACTGCCTAATGGTAGAGCAGACCCAGATTTGACCATGCTTCTACATCAACTATAAAGGAATTCCCACAATTTGCCCCATCCTAACTGAAAATTCTGAAACCAGCTATCAAAAGCCCAGCTTAGAATTCAATACAAAATCAATATGGCATATACTTTAGTGCTACATGTGAAGTTTCTTATGCCAAATGTGTCCTTCAGCTTCTTGAAATCCCATTCAATTTTTTCATAGAGTTTCTTTTCTTTTTCCGTAAGAGGAGCAACTGCATCATAAATCCCAGGTATCAGTATATGACCAGAAGAATCGACAAGGGTACCTGAAAACAAATGTACAAGTTCTGAAGAGGAACTACAGAAATAACAGAACTTGCAGTTACTTTTGTTTTTTTAATGGACAGAATGTAATACCAAACATCAATTAAAATTGCTTACTTTAAAACTAGGGAATACAGAAGGCAAGCCTCAAAATAGTCCTTTAATTTTTTAAAAGTTTATTGAATATTTCTCCTAATTTCTATTTAAAAAATCAATAAATTGTAGCTGCCCCATTTCCCTTTTATTTTTAAACAAAACGTTACATGATAAACTTACAGAAAATGCTAAGCTTTGCTGTTCTCTAAGAATCTCTATGAAGAGCTATGCTTCTTCGGCCTCATAGAACATGCACAACTGGTAAGGAACTTTAATATATAGATAAACCTATAAAACCAGATCCCCAGAGTAAGATGATGGCTAAATAAGAATAAGATAAATGGGGGGAGGTAGTGGGAATAATAGCATACATGTGGCAAACTGACCCCAACCTATGAATGCTCATTAGAATGTCTATAGACGTAATAAAATAAAATAAAAATTCCTTCCAGTAGCACTTTAGAGATCAACTAAGTTTGTTATTGGTATGAGCTTTCGTGTGCATGCACACAAGAAGTGTGCATACACACGAAAGCTCATACCAATAGCAAACTTACAGTGGTACCTCGCAAGATGAAAAACGCGCAAGACGAAAGAGTTTTCCGTTTTTTGAGTCGTTCCGCAAGACGAATTTCCCTATGGGCTTGCTTCGCAAGACGAAACGTCTTGCGAGTTCTTGCGAGATTGTTTCCTTTTTCTTAAAGCCGCTAAGCCGTTAATAGCCGCTAAGCCGCTAATAGCCGTGCTTCGCAAGACGAAAAAAACCGCAAGACGAAGAGACTCGCGGAACGGATTAATTTCGTCTTGCGAGGCACCACTGTAGTTGGTCTCTAAGGTGCTACTGGAAGGAATTTTTTGTTTGTTGTTTCGACTACAACAGACCAACATGGCTTCCTACCTGTAATATAGACGTAATAGTCTTGTTTCAGGAGCAGCTTGCTGCCCTCGCCAAAGTCTTGCTTACTAGGGTTACCAGATCTTGTGAGAGCCCAGTGAAATCACGTGGAGGCCACTGTGAGATCTCACAGGGCTTTTGTGGGATCTCACTGGAAGCCTGAAGCCGCTGTAGCCACTTCTTACTTTGGGAGGGGGGGTGCCCAAGGAGGCACCCCTTGGATTCTTCTGCCTCATGGATGGTGTTATGTACTGAGTTGAATACAATCCAAAATGCAGCAGTCTGATTGGTCCTAGAACAATAGGATTCAGAATGCAGCAGTCTGATTGGTCCCAGAACAATAGGATCTAGAATGCAGCAGTCTGATTGGTCTGCAGGAGCCACCCAATCCAGCTCCAGGTGGAAGTGAATCCGCAACCTGGTTGGCCTACAGGAGAATCCCAGAATTAGCCAATCTCGTAGGGCCCATTGTGTAAATAATGTACATAAAGCAGACATTTCGGGGGAACTGGTTTTCGTCACTACTATGAGCTGAATAAAGAGCATGAAATCCATACTTGACTCTGAGTATATTTCAGATGGGATGGTCCTACCTGATTTGCACATCAAGCTAAGCAAAACCATGGACTTGCAAGCATGAAAACTCCAGACAGGAGACTGTGACCACATTGCTCTGCCCTGATCATTTGGCTGCTGTCGTGTGCTAAGCTAAGCTATGGCTTGGCTTAGCATGTTGTCCAAACCAGTACTCATTATTTAGCTTTCTCCAGACTGTGGAATGCCCTCCCATCAAATGTCAAGGAGATGAGTAACTATATAACTTTTTGACATGCTTGGTTTAGCATCTTGTCCAGACCAGTACTCATCGTTTAGCTTTCATTTAGCCCTCCCATCAGATGTCAAGGAAATGAGTAACTATGTACCTTTTTGAAGACATCTAAAGGCAGGGAGCCCTTTATCAGGAAGCTATTTAACGTGTAATGTTTTATTATGTTTTTATATGTCTTAGAAGCTGCCCAGAGTGCTGGGGTGCGGTAAAATGGTGGTGGTGGTGATGATGATGATGATGATGATGATGATGATAGCAATGAAACAATTTCATTAAATATAAAGTTGATCTTCCATATATGACTGGGTGGCACCTCAAGGAAACCCTTCATAAAGAAAAATGCCTTCAAACATCATCACACTAGGCACCTGTCTAGTTTTGGCTGGTAATTTATTCTAGAGAGCTAGAGTTCCAGCACTAAAAGTTCAGTTTCTAGCATAGGCTAAACACACCTCTGGGGCTTATGGTACTCTCAGCAGTGCCCCATCTGAGGAGCACAGTTGCCCGGCAGGGATATACGCAAGGCGTATATCCTGGTAATTTATTCTAGAGAGCTAGAGTTCCAGCACTAAAAGTTCAGTTTCTAGCATAGGCTAAACACACCTCTGGGGCTTATGGTACTCTCAGCAGTGCCCCATCTGAGGAGCACAGTTGCCCGGCAGGGATATACGCAAGGCGTATATCCTGATCCCAAGTTGTTTAGGGCTTTAAGGCTAAAAGCAAGACCCTGAACTGCACATATTGGCAGCCACCGCAGTTTCTTCAGCAGAGGTGTTATATGACGCTGAGAGGGTTCCTCAGTCAACAATTAAGCCCTGCATTTTGCACTAGCTGCAGCTGTGAAGGTGCCCAAGGGAAGCCCCACACAGAGCGCATTGTGGTAATCCAGTCTTGAGGTTACCAATGCTGAAATCTCAGTAGTCAAGCTTTGAAGCAGCCTAGAAGGTGTGAGCTAGTTGTTCACTAGTAGAAACTCTACTTACTCAACAGATATATTAAGTCACTGGTTGCTTCAGGAACTATACCTCCAAAGGTCCCTGAATGCAAGTCTTTTTTAGCACATTCAACCTAGAAAAAAGTAGATAAAGGAATCAGAGGGTGTATTAGCATGCCATGCCATACCAAGATTTTGCATCAGGAAAATGAACAGGCACAAGCTTCACGTTTGTGAGCTCATCCCTCTCAGACATCCATCAATTAAAAATTGTAATCCTTGCTTAGCAGCTTATTCGTTAGAAACTTTACAGGCAAATGATAATAAAATGAATGATAAGATGTATCTATAAAATTAGCATTATTATTATATCCCAACTTTCCTCCAAGTAGCTCAAGGTGGACCATTGTTCTCCTCACCTCTATTTTATTCTAACAACCCTGTGAGGTAAATTAAGCTGGGCTTCATGGCTGCATTGGATTAGAACCCTAGTCTCCTGGGGCATAGTCCAACCATTATACCACACTCATTCTACTAGTTGTAACAATATTAAAGAGCCCCAAATACCTCAATTAAGAAGTAGCTGTTTCCCCTTGTTCCATATGTAATACTTGGTTTGTTGCTGATCCATGAGGAATCAGTGATCACAATGTAATCGACATCTGAAAAAAACGTACTGTTTCTCTCTTCAACCAGTTTCAATAGTCCAGGCGATCCTACTTCTTCCATGGCTTCAAGGAGAAACTTTACATTCACAGGAAGTTCCTGTCAGAGAGCGGTTTAAAATGTAGTAAACAATGTGTTTGTTTTGTTTTGATGGCAGATTTCATGAAATAAGAAAGACTTGTTAAAAAAAAACAAAAAATCATATACATATTGTTGAAGTGCTTCTACTGCATTCAGTACAGCCAGAATTTGCCCTTTGTCGTCCGAGGTTCCACGTCCATACAGACTACCTTGAAAATAAAAGTGAAATAAAGAGAAGCTGATAGAATCCAGTTATTCAATTGTACAGTGTTTTACAAGTTCAGAGGTGACATAAGAGTCCTGTTGTACCAGATAAAATGTCCATTTGGTTCACCATCCTGTTTCCACAGTGGCCAATCAGATGTCTGCTGGAAATTCACAAGCAGAGCCTGAAGCAATATCTTCTCCCACTATTGCCACCCAAGAACTGGTATTCAGTGACATTCTGTCACTGTATTGCTGCCATTGAATAATAATAAATGCTCACCATCTTTTTCTGTCAAATTGTATGGCTCTGATGCCCATCCATCCTCTAATCTGGCTGGCTGCACATCCAGATGTCCATAAAAACAAACTGTATGTTTTTTAGGGTCCTTTTTAAGTTCTGCCAGAATGACTGGTGGCAAACGAGGTGTACTTCCATTATGCAGCTAAAGGAGAAGCGATGCATTAACAGTGCAATCCTATACAAGTGCTAGAAGTTATCACTTCCCTCTTTTACCCAATCGCCTCACCTCCTGACCACGTTATAGTCCATCTATATATATTGTTAAGTTATGGGTGAACATGTCAGACGACACAGCGATTCTTCAAACAGCCCTTCTTTATTCAGAGGCCAGAACAGAACTGAGCTGAAGGGCTCAGTGAGCCTGCTTATATAGAGCTCCAGTACACATAATTGTTACAACTTTCTAAAACTATCCAATCACTGAACGTCACTTTCGATCCCTTATTTGCATAACTATCTACAGTATCCCCCTGCTGGCCCAGGGTGAGAACTTCAGTACATAACATATATAGCTGCTTCCTATGTAACTTATGTTACTGGCAATTCTATCTTTCCTTTAGATCATATTTTTCAGTTGTGATCCAGTGGACAGAGACTTTATTTCTATCTTCTATACTTCAGCAAATATTGGAGGAGGAGGAGGAGGAGAGTGGGTGACCAAAACACATAGCATGAAAGACTGGAATGTTTTAGGCAGATTAACGAAGACTCTTCAGAGACATTAAGCAGTAGCCTTAAGGCAAGCATAAGCAAACTTGGCCCTCCAGATGTTTTGGGACTACAACTCCCATCATCCCGAGCTAACAGGACCAGTGGTCAGGGATGATGGGAGTTGTAGTCCCAAAACATCTGGAGTTTGCCTATGCCTGCCTTAAGGTGATCCTCATTATATATGAAGATAGATTTCATGCTGAAACACAATAGATTACCTCTTGTACACCCAGTTCTGCCAACTCAACAGTTCCTCCTAAATATTTTATCCTCTCTTCTGCTAAATGTATCATTTCAATCAGTTCTTGCCTCTTCAGAAGGTTACTGGAGTCACTTTCAATGGCCACCCATTCTCTGAGTCTCTGTGAAAAGAGGAAATTATGAGGGGGATGGAATCCATATTCCAGGTAACACTCCTTCATTCTAGTTTTCCAGCTTGTCCCAAAATAGTACACCCGCTTGTACCTGTACATATTCATGTTGATGTGCATCAATGTACTGAAATATTTGATCTGAAGGGGCAAGTGATGCTTCACTGGTGATAGTTGTGAAAGCAAGAAGAAATACAAGGGATATCTGAAAGAATAATTACTATTATTATTAGTAGCCTGCAATTCTCAGAACCAAAATTCCATACAGTTTGCCCTGGACTGTTTGGTTACAGAAGATTCCACTTTATCCAGGGGGCAGGGGGTGAGACTAGAGTTTGCCCTATAAGTTAAGATTGCTGTTTGTTATTCTATCACTGTTGTCTTAGTCTAGATTAATCTTTGCTTTGAAAAACAAACCGCTGGCAAACGCTTCCATTGCAATAGTTCCGTTTCCTGACTGCTTACAATATTTGCCACTTGCCTGAGCGGTGAGATGTTCCAAGGACAGTGCTCTATGCAATTTAGTTTTCTATACAGTTCACTATAGACTTACAGTACCTTTTGTGGGGAGGGACACACACACACACACACACACACACACACACACACACACAGAGTGTTTTTAAGGATTATAATATATCTCTTCTGCATATGTTCCATCAGTCCAAAAGCAGACTGATGGATTCTTCTCACCCATACTTAGCATTTGCAAATAGTAAGAGAAACAGGCAATACTTCACCATGGCAGTAGAGACAAGTAGTGGCAGAATTTATTCTTCTTGTCTTCTTTGCCAATAGAGTCAGTAAGCAGAGGCTGTGAGACGTCCTCTTATTTCAAAATCCAGTAAGCTTTTGCTTTACAAGTCATTCCGCACCACCAATTTTATCTCAGTTCCCACTGTTTATTTAGCCTGAGCAAACAGTTTGCTAATTTGTTAACTGTCTGGTTGATGCGTTTTTTCCAGGAAGTTGCAGTTACTGTGCAGTAAACACAAGCCGATCCATCAACGCCCGCAGTGTTGGAAAATAATTGAGTATAGTGTGGGCATCAGAGAAATTTAAGGATTGTAAAATTTAATACTGTACGGAGAATGAGAGCTATCCAGCACAGTGCCACTATAGGGCATGGCCATCCAATGTTTCAGTGTCGCACAGTTGTGGGTGCAAGTTGCTTCTGGAAGAAGTGATGAGGAGTCCAATATGCCCAGAAGAGAAGTATGGTATTTGCTGGATTAGGCATAAACAAAGATTCAATAAGAAAAACCTTCCCCCAACTTTGCTCCCTCACTGCCCCTTCAAAGCACCTTCCGGCTTTTAGTTTTGTTATCATTATTTTTACTTTAACTGTAAAATTTAAAAAAGAGTAAAAAGTATTTTGAGCAATAAACTCACAGGACCAGATACTGCAATTCCAGGTTTGAAATGTCCCTGGGAGAAGTGGATGCTGGTGCCATTACCCACTTGTCACTATTTTAATTTCCTGCAACGTCTCAAAACAGTGCTAAGTTGAGGGTGTTTTGTTGGAAATTAAAATGATCCAGACTGGAGCACTGGAATTTATTGCATTTTAATTTTTAAATGGGGACCAGGGAAGGTATCAGCAGTGAGCCCTACAAGGACAAGCACCAAAAGATGTCCAGTGCTAACACCAGATCACAGGGAAATCATAATCTCTTTTAAATAGTACCAATTCCCCTGTAGCCAAACCCACAAATAAAGCCTTAAGTATGTACTCAATTAGATGTGCACTGCACTACAAGTTCAACTTCCACCGTATCTGAAATTAGGTATATCCTTGGATAGCTGGTATGGACACACAGGAAGGCCACTTACGCATTGCCAAAAAGGACACATATTTGCATAGTATTTGCATGTGTTAATTCATATGCAGAGCTGCAAATTTAGCAATAATGAGCATTATTTAAATAGCATTGCTATTATTTAAATCTCATCATAGCTGTGAAGACTAAACTGGGTGCCTGCTCAGTCTTCTCTTGAGGAGTGAACTGCTAATGGGCAACTTCAAGGCTGCGGCTCTTCCAAGGGATCTCTATCTTCCAGCTGGATTTGGGCCCTTCAACTAGAGAACTGTCATCGGCAAAGTAGGACACATGGCCATCTAAATAGACCCACTTAATAAAGCAGTCACAAAATTACTGGCCGTTTGACTGCCCACAACCTACTGCCCAAATTATTCCCATTCTGATTTGTTACTGAAATCTGCGAGGAGAAAGATTAGTTCTCAGAGAGCCATGTCCCATTTTTATCAGTTATCTGTGTCTCCTTCACTGAAGGTTTGAGAGGCCCTTGGTAGGTTTCTCCATTGGGAAGTGGGTGTGGGATGCTGTAAGAGGGAAAATGCAAGGCAGACGCCTGCAGGTTCTTGGAAGGTGCAGTAGGCCAGGGCAGATCCGATTACTCAGGGCCGTTCTGCAAGGATACACATCAAATGTACCACAAGCAGACTGTACCTATTTCACAACTCTTCTGCAACGACTTCTCAGTGTCAAACGTGCACCAGCCAGCCCACAGCTGATGGGGATATAGATTTGCTGGTTTGGTTCACAGCAAGCATATTGGTGGGCGGGAGTCATGATGGGCATCACTAATCATGTCACAAAATAATAGTCCGTATGTGCCCAACCACACTTTCCAACGGTGCTCAGATTGTGGGAAGGGTTATGAGAGAAGACCTGTGTGACCAAGCACAAGACAAGCATGAAATGTGATTCTGCAGAAAGTTCGCTTTTCTAATGGAATTTGAAATGTAATTGCAATGTTGATGAGTGCTTGCAGCCCTGATATAATAATGATCATCATCTTGCCATTATAAATATGCTGGGAAAATATTTCTTTCCCCCCACTATGCTCATCAGAAATAGCCACAAGCAAGTTCTCACATATTAATGTGCTATAATTGTTTTTGTTTTCAGCTTTAGTGGTTTTCCAGTGTAATTAGCATCAGAGCAGTTGATTCTGATGAAACGCTGCAAGCAATTAATGCTTCACAGAGGATTGCACCAGTAAAGACAGATGCATTGAGAGGTCTTTTAACAGCCTTAAATTACCTATTGACAAAAACATATGCACAAAACTCGGAGTAAAATGGCTGTCACCAAAAGAGAAGAGAACTAAAGATTGCTGTTCGAAGAGATTAAAGACTTGGAAAGAGATACATCTGCTGTAATGAACAAATCAGGGCTTTTGTGGAACATTAGGCAAACATTAAGACTTTGGCTTGTGGATGGGACAAAATATACAAAGACAGTGCACATTGTAGATTTATTTACTGCATTTTGTTGTTACTAATTTACTGAGTTAAACGGCCTCGGTCCAGTATACCTGAAGGAGCGTCTCCACCCCCATCGTTCTACCCGGACACTGAGGTCCAGCACCGAGGGACTTCTGGCGGTTCCCTCACTGCGAGAAGCCAAGTTACAGGGAACCAGGCAGAGGACCTTCTCGGTAGTGGCGCCCTCCCTGTGGAACGCCCTCCCACCAGATGTCAAAGAGAACAACAACTACCAGACTTTTAGAAGACATCTGAAGGCAGCCCTGTTTAGGGAAGCTTTTAATGTTTGATGTATCACAGTATTTTATTCTTTTGGAAGCCGCCCAGAGTGGCTGGGGAAACCCAGCCAGATGGGCGGGGTATAAATAATAAATTATTATTATTATATTATTATGAGTTAGGGGGCCTTTTCTGGAGCCATAGCCCAGATGTAGAATTGTGTGGTTCATCTGGTCCCTTCACTTTTTAGTTTCTCCTCCTGTCTGGTGAAGAAAATTCACATGTTATTATTGTTGCTGTTGCTGTTGTTTTGCTGCATTTCAAAATCCCGTTTAAATTTACAGAAAAACTTTTAAGATGAACCTAGCATAATTTCTGTGGCAATGATCAGTGCTTGACAACTGAGATTCAGTCATTTAGCTTATTAATTGTTGTAAATTGCAAGGTACATTATACAAGCATCTCAGAAATAAACATGAAGGAGGCACTATTCTTTTCCTCTTCTGATTTCCCTCTGTCATACTGGCCTGGTATGCACATAACTTATCAATAGGTCCTTGAACCTTTGTCTATTTGGGATGAACAAATATTGATAATGCTTGAGCTCAGCTAATTCTCACTCAAGTAAATGGTTAATCTTGGACAAATTTCAATCTCTCGGCTATCCAATATTTGCGTGTGCATTATTTAATATTAACACAAAACTTCATATTGTGTATTAAGAAACTACAGTAATGCCATCATATCACAATTCCATTGTATCACAAAGATATTATTAATCTTAACAAAATGCACAACTTGAACAATAAGTTGTATTACGTAATTATAATACTAATAACTCAAATCTTAACAGAAGGCTCCTGTAATCTATTTCTCTTGGTCTGTTAGAAGACTTTATCACTTTGTTTACAATTTCACTAGTCTTTTCTTAATTAAACATGTCTATATCCATTTTGCATTATATATCTTCCCCAAAATATTAATATATTGTGAACCCATAAATCCTATCTGGTTCTAAATATCTTTTAGTATCATCAATAAATTTCTGCCATTTGTAAAAAAAACCCTTTTTCTTCTCTGTCTTCATTCTCGGACTCTTAAAAAAATACATCAATATCTTAGATTTTCTATAATTAAACTGACAGTAATTTGTACAATTACTTAGTGCTACTATTACAGCATTATATCAGCCCAGATAGCCACTGATTCCATGCAATTTATGCCACTGAGCCAAACATTTTGATTTTGTCACTGCAAATGTACAATAAGTCCAGCTTCCTTCTGTCTTTGCTCTTCAAATGAAAAATGTATCAAACACCAGGCAGCAAACAGTTTTCCTTATCAGTTTGGACCCGCTGATCATGTTTAGGTAGACTAGCCACTTTATGTTTAGTTCAAATGTTATTCATAGAACCATTCAACACACAATTATATTTGTTTTAAGCTGAAAACTACTCTGAAGAGAGGGTGTGTCATGATATCAGAGATGTTTGCCAATCACCACTTTGTACAACCGCTTCAAATCAGCAGGTTCTGTTCCCCTTGAGTTTGATGCTGAAAAGAAGACAGTATCTGTGCATGAAACCAGATAGTGTGTATGTTTTCCAGAATAGATGTGCTCGGTGCTATTTTTCTAGAAAAAGAGGTGCCGGAACTCACCATGAACGCTTCCCTTGTTCTCTTATAATGGCAATGGTGCCCACTAGGCAGGTGCTAGAACTGAGTTCCTGTGAGTTCTGGCTGAAAAAAAGCCCTGGGTGTGCTCTTGGTTTTTTGTATGCACTCCGACACTCCTGAATAGCTTCCTGTTTTCTAGAACCAAAACCCAGCCTCAAATATCCCAATGCATTATCAGTAAATAAGCAGACAATGTAAAATTTAATAACTGTACTACTAAAATTCTAAGGATGACACTAGCATCAGATCCTCAACGCTGCATGTACCATGGTTTAGTCTACCCATGGTGCCAAACTCACAAAAGCTGAAAAGGAAGATGAAGCATATTCTGCTGTGTTGTGGACCCAGAAACTGAGTAACAGGGGAAACTATGTGGCACAAAAAAACCCTTGTTGTGTGCCTTCTCCATGAGAGGTCCAGAGGGCAGCAACAGAAGAACGTGCCTTTTCAGTGGTAGCTCCCCACGTTTGAATGTTCTCCCCAGAGAAGCTCACTTGGCACCTTCATTAAATATCTTTAGGAGACAAGCAAAAACATACCTCTTCTCCCTGGCCTTTGGCTAATTAAACAATCTATGGCCTTCTAAGCTGTGTGAGGAGGGGTTACTGTTATTGTTCGTTATTAAGGTGTGTATTTTGTTTTTATGTTGTAAACTGCAATAGAAATTTAATAAATAATAATAGTAGTAGTAGTAATAGAAGCAGACCTACTTTATTTTATTATAAGGTTTATATAGGACACCACTTGTCAGAACAATCATCTCACAAAGCAGTTGACAATGATTTATAAGACATTAATAACAATCATTAACATACAGCAGTGAACAGCCCACCTGTATTAAGATGAGTGTATATTTGTGCTCTGAAGTGCGTTAAGAGATATAGGAATGATTGGAACACAGATTTAAAGGACAAAATGCATTCATAATGGAGGTGGCGGGAGGTAGTAGCGGGGTAGGACAAGTGTCTGTCAGTCCTGGAACTGAACTTATGGAAGAGCCCTTTGATGTTTTTCTGGAATCATAACCATACATAACAGAACTGCAAATCCAGTAGTCAAATTGCACTTGATCTGCCATGAAGTTGCAGTTGTCACTTGGAGCCTCTCAGTAATTCCTTATGGAGCTTTGAGATCTCCAGTAAAAAGGAGGAAAACACTTTTGTTCCATCAATGTAATTTTTTCTGATTGGGAAAGAAGAGAAAAGCAACTGTCAAACAATCTAAATATTAAGGTTGCTATATTGTGTGAAATGCCCAAAATTCATTTCTTCAACTCGTAGGGACATTTTACATATACATATAATCTGATGGTACATAGAACACTGTATATATGCATTTTTCAGAAACAAAGAACTATCTGAATTGTAAACCAAAGTATGAAACCAGATGGTTGTTCAATGACTACTACATGAAATGATAGGGAAAGCGTGGAATCCGTGTCTTGCCATTAGTTATATACATGCATTCCCAAAGAGAAACATGACACTTGTATTTGTGTGTGTGTGCAGGGAGGGTTGTGAGGACACTATTTTTTCTCTACCTCATTGCCATTTTGAGGGACAGATGTAGACATATTCCATTTCTAGACCTTTTCTAACAACAAGGGTGTTGTGGACTTGTATGTGCCAGGTTATAGACTCTGACGTGCTTTGGAAATATTTTAAACATATGGAGATTAAAAAAAAAACCCTCCTCCTGTTTTGAAGCAGAGAATTACAAATATTCTGCTTTCCAAGTAATTAGGGACTCTGCTCTATGCATGTATTAATGTTTAGGTCTCTAGGTAATGTGGAAATACCTTACTTCCCTCTATAAAGAGGGCCTTATATGGAATTAGTCTACCTTGTTTACCTGCTTATCTTCTCTTTCTGAGAGTGCTCCCCATCATCTGCTGCGCCAATCGGAAACATCATCACACTTTTCTTCGTTATATCCTGAAGCATCTGAGCAATTGGAATTGTTGATCCATCCCGAATCATATCTGGATCCTTTTTAAAAACTGAAACATATGGAAGTAGTAGTGGGAAGATGTGCTCTTGGTTTTGGTTTTTGTTTAAAGAAATTCTACTGTTGTGGTAGTGGTTAAAAAAATCAACACACCAGGTAGCCATAAGCAGACTGCTATATCTTCCATGGTAAAGGTAAAGGGACCCCTGACCATTAGGTCCAGTCGTGACCGACTCTGGGGTTGCGGTGCTCATCTCACTTTATTGGCCAAGGGAGCTGGCGTACAGTCATGTGGCCAGCATGACTAAGCCGCTTCTGGCAAACCAGAGCAGTGCACGGAAACGCCGTTTACCTTCCCTATTTATCTACTTGCACTTTGACGTGCTTTCGAACTGCTAGGTTGGCAGGAGCTGGGACTGAGCAACGGGAGCTCACCCCGTTGTGGGGATTCGAACTGCCGACCTTCTGATTGGCAAGTCCTAGACTCTGTGGTTTAACCCACAGCGCCACCCGCGTCCCACCATCTTCCATGGTAGAAGCCCCCAAACTGTACCTGTTCTTCAAGTTGGAGCTGATTACACTGACAAACTTTTTTTTTCCATTTCAGGCTTATGTGTATAATATGTTATGGTGGTGGCAGAGCTAGCTTATTCGGTTGAGGGGAAGGGCATGAACAGTTGCCTCTGGAATGCCCTCAAAAGTGGTCTAATGCAGCACACAGGTTTGTGTGTTGGATCACTGGGTTTGTTTTGTTTTTTTGGTAAGGGAAGGACAGTTGTCATAGTGGGCATGCAAAGTTGTGATGTTGTCTACCATGGCCTTAAGCGATTTCTCAGCCTAAGCTACCTCACACTTATGCCACTTTGAGCTTTTTTAAAGGAAGGACAGGAGGAAAATGTAAATAATAATAATAATAATAATAATAATAATAATAAACATTTTTGAAGCTATAAATATTATTAAAAACACACTGGAAAACCAGAATAGATTTGGCCAAATAGGTTGATTTTCTCTAAAATCATTAATAAGAGGGGAATAATTTTTTTTAAAAAAATGAAAATGAAGGGAGACTGCATATATAGGGAAGATAAGGGAATTGTTTAAAAATTCTGTGAAGGAACGGGAGGTAAAAAAAAATAGAATGATAAAAGTCAAGTAATTTTCCTGTTCTATCTCACTCACTCACTCACACACACACACACACACACACACACATACACATTCATACACAGACATACACACACTTTTTTTTTGTCTGAAACAAAAAAAAATTCACCAGGGGATGCAAATTAGGTTTTCAGGAGGTTCTATAGGAGAACATGCTTCTGCTAACAAAAAATGGAATATTTGGCACTTGAAAAGCTAGCCTTCCTGCTTTTTGTTGACAAAGCTAAATGAACACTTTAATTTCAGATTATGTGATACAGTCTAATTTATTTGTAGTGTTCAAGCTTTATTCTTTACACATATTTCACATCTTTAGAGAGACAGAAAATGAGCATGTGTAAGTCAAATAATGTTCTAAACAAATATATATATATTTCAAAAAACATTTCAAACCTCTTTTGATTGCCTTTGCAGCTGCTTTATACTGAGGATCACTGATATTAGTAATCCATGGCGATGCACCCTCTTCGGCATGCACTGTCAGTTTGTTTGGGCTGTTTCGTTTAGAGAATTCCTTTTCTAAATACTGTTTCACCTAAAAAGAAAATGTTTTCAATAAAAATGTTTGTGGTGTCTTTATATTATCTATATTCCATGGTGTTTGTTAGCAGTGAACCCTCTGCCATTAATTGATTGAACTGGTATGGCAGGATGTAGTAGTTGGTTGCTCAGGGAACTAAATAGTTTGCAGTCCAACTTCTGTGTGGGAAGGGATAGTTATCAGTTTGCCTGGGCTGGGACTCAAACTTCATGCAGGGAAAGAGGCAGTGTGGGACAACATAAGGGCCAGCTTCCATCTTCTACACAGAAGTAGATTTATGGAGAAGGAGTGAAGCTGGCCTGTGGTGATTGAAGGAAGAGGTTGCTCTCTCTAGACCAGAGCTTTCCAAACTTTTCATGTTGGTGACACACTTTTTAGACATGCATCATTTTGCAACACAGTAATTCAGTTTTACTAGCAAACCGGAGGTTAAACTAACCCCTTTCCAACCCTTGGGAGGAGCATGGGGAGTGTTTGTGCAACATGCCAACACACTAACGTGTCACAACACACAGTTTGGAAAGCTCACATTGACAGTGGAATTCAGTTAGCTGTGGCTTTCTCACTGTCAGCATCAAATGCATCATTGTGACCTGTCAATCCTAAAGAGACATGAGACCAAAGCAAAAGGGGGAGGGAAGTGAATTTCAGCCTATGCATGCAAATCTACATAGGTGAACTGTTAATACCAAGCAGACCGTGTTATCTCTTCCAGTGCTTAATTTGTAAAATGAGAAAGTCAAGGAATCGGGGTCTCTGACCTTCACTGGTGGGATAACAATACATCATCACATGCCTTTTTTTACTTTAAATGTAAGAGCTGAAACAGTGTCTGGACCTGTTATGCAAATAAGCTGAATCATAATCAAGTGTGTCTAACCAACATTACCTGACATTCCACAGTAGAAAGGTTCATGTGAGGAACTTGCCGGATTGAAAACTTTCCTATGACTCTTGATGGTATAACTGTTTTGATCCCTTTTTCATGAAAAGCTCCTTCTATCCCATGAATAGAGAGAGATGGGAAGCGCCACAAGTGTGAAAGTATTTCCTCCTTAGAAACATAATGAAACAAAAATAGGAGTTAGCCAGTCATGGCTTCTCTCAACATCTTTCTGCAATTCCCTTATTTTAGATGTCCTGTCATGCTTTCAATTTCTATTGATAGTACTGTACCTTGGTATCATAGAGAAATTTCTTCACACCGACGTCAATCTTGTATTGCTCTATGTCAAATTCTATTGGCTCATACAGCTTCTTCTCCTCTTCTGTAAAATCATCAACGCCATCATAGATTCCAGGAATCAGAATGTGGCCTGATGAATCCACAAGACTGTCTATTGAACAAACACATTTTGCAAAACACACAATTGCTGTTGTTCCATGCTCAGTCATATGAGATCTGTCTGTGTGACCCTCCTTGGCCCCCTTAACCCTGTACGAGAAGGACTGACAGAATGCTATGGGCTTGTGTGCTATTTGTGTTGTGTCTGGGTGTAGACAGAAGAAAGCAAAAGAGAACCATTTTGGGGGGGAAAGAAGTCACACGGTGGGTCAGTACCACCAACCAAACAAGGAAGTTGAGGTTGAGGAGGAAGGCTGGGATATAATTCCAAATAGTAATAATGAAAATATTTATTATTAGTAGTAGCAGAAGTAGTAGTAGTAGTATATTTCCTTCCTAGATATAGCCAGCCTTATGTGTGGGTAAATTGGAATTGAAACGGATTTCTTCTGATCGTCTGTCATCTTTTCCATCTCTGCAAATGGCTGTTGTGTGCTTAGGATTTCCATTGTATTGGGCAAAGGGTTATTAGGGGGTGGGGACAATTGTTATTGTTAGGTGAAATTTATATCTCTCTATTTGTTAATCCTGAAAAATTACATAAAATATTAAAGGCAGTATGGTCTGGTCATGTTATGTTTGCATTACAAGCCAGCTTTAGCAAAAGCAACTTAACCTTCAGGTGTGATTCAGTTTCAAGCAACTCTGCAACATAATGTTCAAAGAAATTGTCGCAGCAAATGCAATGAGTACTCTGAAAAATCAGCATGTAATTTCATGTCCAATTAGGGTTCCGCTTCAGTGTTTTTAAACACCACAGTTAGTGCCTTATAAAATAATTCTCAGTTTACCACTATGTTACTTGAGAATACCAAAGGAACGAGCATTTGGCAATACCCTCAGTCCTGGCTACTATAACCTGCCCCTACTTCTCCACCTGTTCTCAGAGAGTCCTCAGTCTTGTGTACACGTGAATATTCATCTATAGAAACCATGGGTTTGCCAATTAATTGCCACTCTACTATCCTACATTCCTAACTTGCCTATGAAAACTAAACCAAGCATTTTTATCAGTTGCTGCAGACCTTAATTTCTGATTAAAGACTATATAGACAAATGAACAGAATTTTTACCAAGCAAGGCTATCAGATCAGACATGGGTTCCTGGACGATGCCACCTAGAGCTCCTGAATGAAGATCTCTTTCGCCACCTTGTACCTAATTTAAACATGAAGACAACATCACGACCGACACATTATCTTTGTTACAATTTGCATCATAGAAATGAATTACCATAATTAGGAATGTCAATACTACAAGCTCCAATCCTACTCAGAATTAGCATCATAGTTCTGAGTAGGATTGAAGCTTGTAGTATTGACATTCCTTTTATGTTGGCACCTGAAGCTTACATCCTCTTTATTTATATAGCATAAATCTTGCATCGATTCCTTTTAACATTCAGCCCCTCTGGATTACATCAACAACATATGAACGGCCAGCTGTTGCCCTGCATGATTCTCCTTTTCAAAGTTACCCAGGTATGACAAAATCTAGATTGTGGAGAGGCAAGTGTGGAAAGGGGTTAATTTGAATGAGAATGCCATATAGATGATGGAGAATTAATGGAGGTACAGTAAGTTTACTATCTGCATTAAACGACAGCATGGATGAACCCCAAGATAATATGGAATGTGTTTTACACACACACACACACACACACACACACACACACAGCTATCTCTGTGAAAGAAGAATTATGCAAATACTACTATCTCCACCAGAAGTCTCCTGGGTTGCATCAGCATGATTAGTACTCCTGTATTTATTTATTTATCTATCTATCTATCTATCATCTATCTATCTATCTATCTATCATCTATCTATCTATCTATCTATCTATCTATCTATCTATCTATCATCTGTCTGTTATACATTTTGGAAAGTAGTTTGCCTGTCTGTCTGGTTGTACATTTGGATGCCACTCAAGGTATCATTGCCAAACTAGGCACAAGGGTTTCTGAGGTGAGGGTGGCATTCTTTGTCAATGTTTGGATGCCATTTTGATTCAAGATGACAGGCTGAAATGTGACTTTGGTTACTGTTTCTTGGCATAGGTTTTGCTGTCTCTTGAGATAACTTGACACAATAGTTCTTGATGCAGGGTGTGAGCAGACTTTGTCACTGTTTGGATACTGGACACCATTATGGATCAAGATGGTGGACCAAAACATCACTTCAGCATTACTTTGGTTTTTGACATAGTTTTGGCCACCTCTCAGCATGAAGGCTCCTGAGGTGGTGGTCTTCATCACTCTTTGGTTGCCGGGCACCATTTTGAATCAAGATGGTGGACTGAAATGTGACTTCTGCATGACCTCTCCCAGTTTGTGGCACGACTGGTCCAAACTCACAAAGTATACTATCCATTTTAAAAGTGCAGTGTATTTTGAGTCTACAAATTCCTGGGCAGTGCCAGGCACTTCCTGTTTTTGCAAAATAAATGTTTGATATAAGCGAAGGAGACAGTGACTATGACCTTAGCAGCGATGATTGGAATACCAATTAAAAGGGGGAGTAGAAGTGGGAGAAAGGGTGGAAGGAATGCTCTATTGGTAGCACAATTTGCATCCTTTCTACCTAACATCAAAGCCAGAAAAATAATAATGTTTTAGACACATATGATGTCAGAGACTGGCAGGACTCCAAAGAGTGTGGGGCAGAGGCAGGGGACCGGGGATCAGGGGAATGACCCAGGAGAGGGGGGCAGTGATATATAGGGTTTGGCACTGCCCACAAGGCAAGAGCCAGGAAAGGGGAAGAAGGAAGAGTCAGGGCAGTCCAAGAAGGAGAAAGACAGGCAGTATGTGGTGGAAGAAGAGGAGGTTGTTCTGGTGATGGATGGGTCAGTAGACTCCCCACCTTCCACCACCCCACTGTATCCTCGAAGCAGGAGGGGCTTGAAGGAAGAAGAGCAGCGGCAACTTCCATGAAGGAGAAGTCTCTGGTTGCAGGTGTGCAACCCATCAGGGGGAGGGTATATAAGCCAGCAGAGGGGCAGGTTCTCACTGTTGCTGCAACTGCTCCACTGGGCACAGATATCAGGGAGAGCTGCCTAGTGGCCTGAAGTGTGTGCATCCGGAGCACTGTGGAAGTTGCTGAAAGTGCTTCTTCTGTCGATAAAGACTTAACTATCAGGCGAGTGCCTTCTTTAGCTGAGGTGGGCCAGGACATGTGACTCCATTATTACCCTTTTACCTCCACAGAGAAGCCGACATTTCCCCGAGTCCCATACGTAAGAGCTGGCTTTTCTGTGCTGAGCCAAGTATTATCTGAAATCACAATATAGTCAACATTGGAGAAAAACTGCTCTTTCTCTCTTTCAACCAGTTCTTTTAGTCCAATGGAGATTGCTTCTTCCATGCCTTCAATAAGAAACTTGAGGTTTACTGGCAAGTCCTAAAAACAAAAAATGTCAAGTTACCTGAAGGAAAATGCACTCTCAGTAAAAAGTCAATTCTAATTTTTTGTCCAGTTACCTCTGGGCTCAACTACCGTAATGTGTTCTACGTAGGCAATCATAACAACAAGTGCAGGATGCAGTGGCCGGGGTGCTGATGGCTGTTCCTTGACACATATGCACCCACTTTGGAACAATATGCATTTGGCTGCTGATTCATTTCTCTACCCAAATCAAGAGCGGCCATTAATCATCCCTTGTGAGTAACTGGATTCTGTCCCACAAGAATATCCTTCCTTGATTAAGACAAATGTCCTCTTTTGCATTTCTTGAGAAATCTAAGCCTGTCCTTTTCAGAAGAGACAGGGTCACCTTATAAAAATACAAATTTGATTGGCTAAGATGCATGAGGGTGTTTGCCTTACATCTGTAGTGGGAAATTTAACTGAAGTGATTCATGATCTCCTATGATTGTTCTTCACCTTCACCCTTTTGTTATGTAATAACTTTCATGCTTGCTGTTTACTGCTGAATCAGAACAAACGTCAATCAGGTTTTCTGCAGATTGGCATTTGTTCTGATTCAGAAATAAGCAGCAGGATTTCCTGGGGAAAGCAGCAGGACAATAGAAAAACCTCGCGGACCCATGCCTAGAAATTATGGAAGAACCGGAAGTGTGGCATGAGCCCTAAGGTGCCTTGTTCAGCTTTTCAGAATGCATCCTAAACGCTGCACCATGCTGCTCTGTTTCAAAAATCCCATAAAGCCTGGCTGCTTCTTTATCATGTCTATTATATTTCTTTTTGGAGCTAGTCAGGACAAGGCACTAGCTAGCAGATTTTTGTTTTCATTCCTGCTTCCTTTTACTAGAATAAGAAAGCTCAGCAGAACCCAAAGTAACATAAGGAGATACTTAAAAATGAAGGGGGGCTCTTGAGGGTCCTGGTGGATTAGGGGAGGCTTGAGGGGAGAGACTGCTGGTGGCAGTCTCCCTTTAAGAGAAGGAGACCCCGACCCTGTTTTCTCCCAACAACCCAAGAAAATTGTGACTCTTGGGACACCAACTCTACCCTGGCTGTGAGAGTGTACTGCCATGTTGCAGTGAACCTCCCCCCTTCTTTTTGCTTCTCTGCAGTTACCTTACAGCAGGCCAGATCATATCCATGTCTCAACTCTCACTTTTTTCTAACTTTCTGATTTCACAGTTCTTGTCCAATTCTAGTTCTCTTAGATCTGATCTCTAGCGTTTTACACCCTTCCTAGTCTTCAAGTCTCCACTTCAGATTTTCATACAAGGTGATTACTGCTAAATTCTCTGAATTTAATCAGTGTTGGTCTGAATGTAATCAGGCTTGAAACAAGGTCTGTGGTGTCCAAACTGTCCAGCAAAGTTCAAAAGATCACAGCCATGTGTGCCTTTGGCATACAGTCATAACTCGGGTTACAGACGCTTCAGGTTGCGTTTTTTCAGGTTACAGACCGCCGAAACCCGGAAGTACCAGAACGGGTTACTTCCAGGTTTTGGCAGTCGCCCATGCGCAGAAGTTCTAAATCGCCCTTTGTGCATGCGCCAAATCGCAACCTGCGTGTGCGCTGATGTGCCGCTTGGGATTGCGAACGTGTATCCCACACGGATCACGTTCGCATCCCGAGCGTCCACTGTATTAGCAAATCTGGTAACAGCATACTTTTTTATTTGACTTACTTTTCTTAGTTCTTTGAATGCACTCACTGCATGTATCCAGGCTAGGACAGGTCCTTTGTTATCTGTTGCTCCACGCCCATAAAGGTTCCCTCCAGATAAAGAAAGCTCATATTAAACTTTTAAACTTCTGATAATGCTAAGGGTAGAACTGAAATGGTATAACACAACAACGAAGAGACTAAGCTATGAATCAGGAAGTCCCTGGTCTGACTCTTGCCTCTGTCATGAATTTACTATACTCTCTTCAGCCTCACTACCCCTCAAACAATGCTCAAGGGAATAAGGGTGGCTCAACTCCAGGTATGGTTGTTTTTGCTGTTGTTAAATTTGTATACTGCCCAATCCCTGTAGATCTCAGAGCGGTTCACAAGAGGAAGCAGATTACCCACATTCATTTTACTCTGGGTTTAAGCTTTGATTTAGCTCCGAAGATGGCTTTGGTAATCAATGGTGACCTCTTTTAGGAGAGAAATGGGGGGGGGGGAGAGCGTAAACTTGTTGGGTTTTCATGAGACCATTAACCCACAACATCTGATTTTATTAATGAAATTTATATACTGCCCTTCATCAAAAGATCTCTTCCAGCAATTCAGATAACACCATTAAGCAGAAGCCAGTGGCGTAGCGTGGGTTGTCAGCACCCGGGGCAAGGCAAGTAATTTGCGCCCCCTAACCCGTGGATTTGCGCCCCCTAACCCTACAGATCTATGCCTATGAATGATGGTCCCTCTCTCTCTCTCTTTCTCAATTGATTCCCATTTCCGCCGATCGATCCCCGAAGCTCTCACCCAGCGAAATTCGTGCGTAATTACGCTTCGCCATCCCTAATCCTGCCGCTTCCACCGGGAAATCATGACGGTGCGTTTCTCCTCTCCAAACTTTCCCCGGCCCTTTGCCGGCCGGCGCAGCCCTTTTGGCTACGAGCTCCCCTCCTTCTCTGCCCGCTTCCGACCCCACCTCCCCGTCCAGCCTCCCTACCTCCTGAAAAAAGGCGCCGGCGCCGAGCAGGACACCCCCCGCGGCCATCGGAGAGAGGCGGGGCCGAGGGAGGCGAGCCAATGGGCGAGGCGGGGCGGGGTAGGTGGCCACGGGGGCGGGCGCTGCCGCAGTCCTCGGGTGGGCAAGGTAGGAGCAGGCGGAGGCTGGCCGGCCGCTCTGACAATAGGGGCAGGCCGAGGGCACGATGCGGCTGGGCCCTCTGGACTCGCGCCCCCCCCCAGATGTTGCGCCCGGTGCGGCCGGCACCCCTGGCACCCCCCACGCTACGCCACTGGCAGAAGCTGAATTATGAAACGAAGTTGGGGAAGGGGTGTGTGGGTGTGTGAAATGCATACAACATTAAAATAACCGTGTCAAAAGCAATGGTGGTGTACATACCACCAATGTCAGTCAATATGTAGGGATCTGTTTCCCACCCATCCGACTTATTAGCAGGCATCACATCCACATGTCCATAAAAACACACAGTGGGCTTTAGTGGATCTTCTCCAAGCTCTGCCAGAATGACAGGAGGTAATGAAATATTTCTGCCATCAAGTACCTGCAGGGGTATAGTGAGGCATTGCTCCATTAAATTCAAAACCTTAGGAAAACAGGAAGGCATTATGTTTTGAAACAAAGGCTTGGAACCAAATAATCATGAGCAGAATCCTTCTTGCTCATAGAATGCGTCTTCTGAACCAGCCTTGCCTTCGCATTATCGCAACTTGAAGGTCAACCCCCCCAACCCACCATGATGTGTGCTGCACGAGGAGCTGCAGCTGAGGAGGAATAAGCAGAAAACTGATATATTCCCACCTCAAACCCCTTGTTACCTGCTGGACGGACATATTGACCAACGTCACATTTGCTCCTAAGTCCTGGAGACGACTTGCAGCTATTTTTACCATTCCTATCACTTCTGATCTTTGTGCTGGTTGTATGGAATCACTCTTCACAGCTACCCATTCCTTAAGAGTCTGAAATAAAAAACAGTGATCGTGCATGGTGTTATGAAGTGTCATATAAAGCTTTAAATGAACAACTGCCTGTGTGGTCATTTTTTCCTTCCTATTTAAGAATTCAGTAATTAGATAGAAATGGCCTCTGGGTGGGACCACTATTAAAGGTGCGGTAATCCATCTTGGTAAATCCTATTTCCTTCTAATTACATCAAAGGGACCCGTCACTATAAAATCTTCCCTTTTTAAGAGGAAGCATGGAAGAATCAGAGCAGCAACAAGGATGTCCACCCACACCATTTTCTCCATCCTGAAATTTTGTTTCGATTATGTAATTGCATTTATTCTGTATTGTCAGATAACCACTGTCTGATTTCAGGAACACCCATGAACACAACAGGTAATGCAAGTGCAGTTAACATAATTCTCAGAGCCAAACTAATAGTGATGGGGACAACTTTGACTGTTTAGTTACATCTCTGCTACGTTCTGGTCTAAAAGATGGGGTGGGGAGCCTGTGTTTACAAAAAAAATAGATGTGGCTCTGTAAAATTCTCTTCCCTGCCTTGGATACTAAGAGAAAAGTGTCTGTGATGTCAGTGTGTGGGCATGTAAAGCCTAGAGGTGAATGTGCCTATGAATGTGCCTTTTGTTATTAAAATATATATATAGAACCCCACTTCATTTAGGATAGCTCAGTCGGTAGAGCATGAGACTTACCGTATTTTTCGCCCCATAGGGCGCACCAGCCCATAGGGCGTACCTAGTTTTTTGGGGGCGAAATAAAGAACAAAAAATCCCCCCCCCTAGGTGCGGGGCTGGGGCGGGGGAAGCCCGAGCTTCCCCCGACCCCAGTCCCCAGAACAGGCTGCTATCTGCAAGCCGTGGGAGAGCTGCGCGAAGCCCGAAGCCTGGGGCGTGCTGAGCTCAGCGCGCCCCAGGCTTCGGGGTGCAGGCAGCTCTCCGCAAGCCGTGGGAGAGCTGCACGAAGTCGCACAGCTCTCCCACGGCTTGCGGACAGCTTCCTGAAGCCTGGAGAGCGAGAGGGGTCGGTGCGCACCGACCCCCCTCGCTCTCCAGGCTTCAGCGAAAGCCTGCATTTGCCCCATATGACGCACACACATTTCCCCTTCATTTTTGGAGGGGAAAAAGTGCGTCCTATAGGGCAAAAAATACGGTATTCCCATGGTTGTGAGTTCAAGCCCTGCACTGGGCAAAAGATTCCTGCGTTGCAGGGGGTTGGAATAGATGACCCTCTGGATCCTTTCTAACTCTGTGATTTTTTTCTTCATACTTGAATGGGGAAATGTTGCAAAATACCACATCTAGTTTGCCCCTAGCAGGGTTATTTATAAACAGGGTTATTTTTAAATGGTTGTGTTGTGCAACAAAGTATCATTGAGTACCTATGCCTTGCCTGTTGTTATCATTTGGTGTTGCCAAAGGAAAGAGGAAAAACAACATTTTTTTCATACCTTGCTTATAAATACCAAGCACCTTAGTAACGAAGTAACTGCCTAGCTGAGCAATTGGGGGGGAAAGAAGCAGAGGAGGTTACTCTCTGCTCTGTGGTTCAAGCTGGCGCTGTTATCCTATGCAAACTCAACTGGCAGTAGACCTTGTTATACAAAAGGAATTGCTTCCAAGTAAGGAACCGTGGAGTTGAGTGGCACATCTTTTGCTAGTTCACATTTGGCGCTGCTTCTACCTGAACAAATTTATCTTGATGGTCGTCAATGTACTGGAAAAGCTGGTCCTCCAGTGATGTGGAATTTAAAAGAGAGGAGGTGCCCACACCAGAGAGCAGCATGACGAGGAAGATATGGAAGACCTGCAGGTGGTGAGAGACAAGGTTCGGCATGTTAAAGAGCACCCTCAAGCAAATGCAGCATGATAGACTGAATGCACTGTTGACTGTATGGCCTGCCATCCACATGCTACTGTTACAGAATGGAAAGGACAAGAAGGAGGAGGAATATCTGGACTGCCTTTAACACAGATAGGGCAAATTGTTGGTTCATGGGCTGGGTTTCGCCCTGAGGTAGTGATGGGTAATGGTTTTCCCCTGTGCATTTGCAAGAGCGTTTAGTTACCATGACTGATTTTTTGCCACATGCAGTCCCTGAAGGAGTTACAAGCAGACAATGCAGCCCTCGGGCAAAAGAAGGTTATCCGCATCTGCTGTTTCAACACACACAGTAAAAATGAAGGCGATTTAGCAATATTTCTATCATTACCACCCTAGTAAATTTTATGTGTGTGAGTCTTTCAGCATGGATTTTCACCAAAAGGTGAAAGCATGTAAAAACATCTACTCAAGGACATATACTCATAAGTCATATTTCACTTTCAAAAGAAAGGGGCTGGTGGTGACCCAATTGAAACAGTGCTTCTAATGTTTTAATTTCTTTGAAGGACCATATTTCATATATCAGACAATAAATAGCTTTGGCAGATGATTAAATTATAGGGAAAAGCCAAAACATTCTATAACTCTAAAAGCCTTGCATATTCTTACTCCAGCAGTATGCTTCTCGGGAATACAAAATATAAATGTACAGCTTCAATTATCAAGTATACTAGAATTCATAGTACAAGGGTGCTGAGATAACACATTTGTAGTCTTTCTAATCTGTGTCTCCCAGAGTTGAGAATTAAGTTCTGGGAGGAAGGAGGTATAATCAAGTTCCACGCAGAGTCCAAAGGTACATCACACAGCAAGTTTGCTAAAACAGCACAAACCTGGGTCTGGTCAGTACCCAGATAGGGGTCTCCTGATAGTTAAAATGGATTACTTTTTTCTGACATAGCAAGTCTCTGCACAAATACAGGGCAAGGAGTGGGACAGATTCATTATGCTTATACAGTTATCAGCCTATTGATTCCTGGATGAGGACATAGTGCAAGGATAAAGACGCTCCCATTGATCTCCAGAGAAAAAAGCCCTTGACTTCAAATCGTAAGAAGATCACTATCTTAGAGTGTCGGCTTCTTCTTCTTTTTTTTACATTATTCTCCTGAGAATAGAGAGTCCTGTTTGGCTCATGTTCAGCTTGTGGTCTACTAAGACCCCGAGATCCTTTTCACATGTACTACTGGCAAGGCAAGTGTCCCCCATCTTATATTTGTGCAGCTGGTTCTTCCTGCCTAAGTGAAGAGCCTTACATTCACCCCTATTGAAATCCATTTTGTCAGTTGGAAGGGACACCAAGGGTCATCTAGCCCAGCCCCCTAAAATGCATTAATCTCAACGCGAGCAGCCACGACAGATGGCCATCCAACTTCTGCTTAAAAACAGCCAAGGATGGAGAATCCATCACCTCTCGTGGGAGTCTCTTCCCTTGTCAAGCAGCAGCAGCAGCATACTTATAAGTATTTTATTATTTATACACCGCCATCTGGCTGGGCTGCCCTCGCCCCGTGTGGAGCGAAAGGGTGAGCATCTTGAGCAAGCCCTCTGAGCAGCTGCTTTTGGACTTCGTGGGCTGCACAAAAATGCGAGTCCCAAAGACGCTCCCGACGGCAAAAGAGCACAGCACGTGGCAGCCCTGACCTGGACGGTGGGCAGCAGCCGCATTAGACCCCCCTCAATACCATTTACGAAGTTGCTGCGCGAGAAAAAAAACAGAGAGAAGCAGCTCGACGCCCCTGAGGAAACTTGCCCGGAGAGAGAATGCGGCACTTACTGAGGCGGGAGCCTTAAATAAAAACCGATCCTCCAATCACAAACCGAAACCTGGCGCGGCTGGCTGTTCCCCGCTTGCGATTGGCTCCCGCCGCCTCGCGTTGGGGAAGGGAGGCCGCGCAAGCGCCGGGCTTGCTCGGGACTGACGGAGATGCGCCGCTGTCATTGCGGGCGTCCGGCTGGGCAGGGAGCCTTATGAACAGGTCCCCGGGCAGGCGGAGCCCAGGGAGCCCTCGGGCAGGGACGGCCTTGGGAAAGGCGGCTGCCTTCGGCTGAGAAACGGGCTGCGAGCCTTTATCCGCTTCCCAGTGGGAGCAAACTCCACTGAACTGCATAGGTTTCCGAGGAAGTATCAGAGCCCGCCCAAGAAATTTGGCCGACTGAGGAGCAGCAACAACTGCGGGGGGGGGGGGGAGAGACACATACACGTATCAAGTGCAGTGCCAGATTTACATATAAGCTAAACAAGCTATAGCTTAGGGCCCCCCAAAAAACTGAAATAATTTTTTTTAATCTACATTTCCAAAATATAAGATAAAAAACAAATAAAGTAAAACCTACATATAGCAAAAGTGTTTTGTCTTGCGTAGGCTCCTACTGCATAAGTAATGGGCCCCACCTGCTAGCCTGCTCCCTAAAATATTGGTTTGCTCATTTCTATATATAGGGTGCCCACATTGTGCATGGCCTGGTTGCATGGCAACATGTGCAAATGGCTTTAGATACCTATTAGGTCCATAAATTACCATATATCGTATATTCAACACAACAAAGAGACAATTTGTTGTTGACAAAGGACAGCTGGACATATAAAGGGCCCCGTTACCTTCAGTCGCTTAGGGCCTCATCAAACCTAAATCCGGCCCTGGTCAAGTGCATACAGGATCTACCCCACACTGCTCAAAGATGTAGGTTTTGGAGTGCCTGAGGTAGTCACCTTCACCCTGACTAACCTGAAAATGGATTACATTGTTAAGCCTTGGAAGGAGCAGCATTTTCTTAGCTTCTCTATATTCTTTGTTTTCTGTTTTTGCCCAACACAGGAAGAAGCCTCAGACTATCTGGGTCACCCAGCTCAGTATTGTTTACCCTAACAGCGATTCCCATGCTGCCCCCACCTCCCGTGGGGGAAAAAAATTGGAATTTAAATGGTAATACAATAAAAGACAACATAAGAATATTTAATGTGATCAAATAAGAATATTTCACGTGGTCTTCACAATTCCATAGGTGACGTCGCCAAAGCTTTTGGTCCGCAGGCCACATTTGGGGAACTCCTGCTCTAGCTGGCAGTAGGTATCCAATGACTCAGGCACGAGAAACATCAAGAGAAACAGGACACATCTGTATTGGAGGAGTGTGACAGATTCACCCGTATTGGGGACAGAGCCAAGAAGGGGCTGCAAAGGGTGCTGCACCAATGGAAAAATGGAAGGTGGGCACCAAATTCTCGTGTCACACAGGGCACCACTGATATTTGAAAGCCCAAAGTCCACACTGTGTTTTGGATAATGTGTGAACACTGATTAAAACCCAGCACTGGAAAAACATTGAGAACCCAGTAAAGATTCAGTAGTAGCAATAAGTCTTCAAGTCTTTTCATTAATCATTTGTTCATCCCATATTTTCAGTGCATTTCTCAGTCACTTTCCAAACCACAAACGTCATTCTTCAAAAAGAAAAGAAGTGGATTTGTTGCACTAGGGCAACAGATCACTTAACCCCGTTTAAATACACCACTCTAAAGCCCCAGTATGCACGTGAATCTCTCCTGCAAAATATTGACGGGGGGTAGGCACCTTAAATTACCCCAGCCCAGTGAGAGACCCCCATGTAAGAGGCTCTCACACATGAATGTTGCACATCTGCATCACAATGCTTATCCAGACCTCATTGACTTGACCTTATGTCATGTTTGGTGCACACGGGGACACACTTCTCTGCCTGAGGCCATTGCTAGCTGTATATAACAAGAGCTGGATCAGATGTGTGCCCCTCCTTTCGTATTTTAATTACTCAAGTAACACCAAAAAGTTGTACAAATCAAAATATGCTGAGTATTTTGCTGAGCAAAATAATCACCCTGTTCACTTAAGAGTGATTAATACTTTGCTTTCAGTTAACATCAGCATTCACAGAGCCATGTGGCCCATGAAAAGGTACTGCTATAAGCAATAATATAAATATATAAATACTTACACAGCACTTTCCTTCAAACTCGATAGGAAGTTGCCCAAGAAAGTGAGGCTAAACTATTATTACACTTCAACTAATTACTAATCTAGTTCTGGTACACTTTCACAAAAATACATTCAGGATGATACATGCGGAAGAGAGAGAGACATAGAGACAGAGAGGATAGACTCCTTTGATAGCGTACAAGGTGAATATTTTAAATTTCGCACCCAGATGGTCTACAGTAGTAATGAGGAAACTGTGACCTTCTGGATGTTGTCAGACTACAACTCCCATCACCCTTGATCTGTGGCCATGCTGGCTGAGGCTGATGGAAGGAGGAATCCAGTAACTTCTGCAGGGCCACAGATTTCCCATCCCTGTTCTACATCCAAACCCCAGGTATGGAGCTTAAAGACGACATACCATGATGAGGAGCTCTGACAGCAAAGAAGCCGCTTGGCGGTTCAGCATACAAAGCAATACTATTTCAATCTCCTGTCCTGACTGCGGATCTTCTTTCAGGTTTCTGCTAGCTTTCTTATAAAACCAATCCCACCCTGTCTTTTTATCTGTTGATTTTTAAAAAAAAACATTCTTGGCTCCATGTGGGAGCAGGACAAAGGACATGTCAACAAAGGCAACTAGACACACTCCCTTGTTTTATAAGGAAAGGGGCCAACATTCTATGTTCAAGCTTCAAAATAAATGTTCCTAAAACATTGCGTCTCTCGTTCCTGTTCTCCAACCCCTGCCTGTTTTTAAGGCCATCTCTTGTTTGTTCTATGTAAATACACCTGCAAGAGGGGTGAGGACCCATTTAGCCTCCCCAAAGTTGAGTGTTTTCTTTGACTTGGCCATAATTTTGATACGGAAGCCTTATTGGGACATGGACACTTGAAGTGCATTCAAAAATTGATATAAAGCAACGTTAACAATTATAAGAAACAATTTCACATTGTTCTTACGTTTCAGTCTTTGAGGACAGAAGATTATGGGAATGAAGAGGAAAAACAACAGATCAAATAGAAAGCCCTAATGCACCAGCATCATATGCCTCTGGCAAACACTTTAAGCAGCTTTTGCAACAAAAATTCACAGCAGAAAGAGCACTGAAACCAATACTGAAGCAAACTCACCTTAGTATTCCAAGGTTCACAGGTCAACATGGTAATACATAATAGCACAATCAGGCTAGCTGCTGAGAATCTCTCTCATTAATCTCTCTCAATATACGGTACATTTTATATGTTGGTTGACAAATGGTTTAGATTCCCAGAATAATTTTATTAATGAGCAAGTGTTTTAGTCAACAATTCCTGTCACAGAACTGTGGAGCTGGACATGATCCCAAGAGTCATCTGGGCCAACCCCCTGCAAGGCAGGAATCACAATTAAAGAATCCCTGGCCTCTGCTGAAAAAACCACCACTTTTTTAAAAAAACACCAAAAAAAACCCCCATAAGCATTAAATCACAAATTCATTACATTTTAATTGAATGTATTCAGCTCATAGATTGAAAGTAACTGTGGAGCAGATAGAGCATTTTTTCTTGATAGCCAGCAAACATTTCCACTCATGTTGTTGTTGTTTAGTCATGTCCAACTCTTTGTGACCCCATGGAGCAGAGCACGCCAGGCACTCCTGTCTTCCACTGCCTCCCGCAGTTTGGTCAGACTCATGATTGTATCTTCGAAAACACTATCCAACCATCTCGTCCTCTGTCGCCCTCTTCTCCTTGTGCCCTCCATCTTTCCCAACATCAGGGTCTTCTCCAGGGAGTCTTCTCTTCTCATGAGGTGGCCAAAGTACTGGAGCCTCAGCTTCACAATCTGTCCTTCCAGTGAGCACTCAGGGCTGATTTCCTTAAGAATAGATAGGTTTGATCTTCTTGCAGTCCATGGGACTCTCAAGAGTCTCCTCCAGCACCATAATTCAAAAGCATCAATTCTTCGGCGATCAGCCTTCTTTATGGTCCAGCTCTCACTTCCATACATCACTACTGGGACTCATACATCCCCCATAAAAGGACAGCCTTGGTTAGGCCGCAATTGCAAACACGCTTACTTTGGAGTAAGTCATATTGAGCTGAACTAGATTTACTTTAGAGTAGATAAGGCCCGCAGAAGCTTGGTGACCCAATGTGTGCCATGTATTTTGAAGCCATAATTGAATCCACATGGACATTGTACCTTTCCAGTAGCAGCCGGCAAGGTACAACAGGGGTAGGAGTGCCCTCTGATGGCAACACTGCCATTTGCCAAAGTAGGGATTGTCAGCGCTATTTTTCTAGAAAAAGAGGTGCTGGAACACACCGTAAATGCCTCCCTTGTTCTCTTACGACAATGGTGTCCACCTGAGATGGGAAAAAAGCCCTGGGGATTGTGTGAGTAGGCACCAAGGATGAGGGGTTGGGGTCCAAGATGTAGGGGTCCAGAGACTCCCCATTAACTTATCCATGCCACTCTGCCCACTCACACACTGCTACTGCACTTTGCACATGCAGTTCCTGAATATGAAGCATTTTACCCTTCAGAGGTGGGGAACTTGTGGCTTCCCCTATGTTGTTATACTCCAGCTTCCATCAAAGCCAGCAAACATGGCCAGAGGTCAAGGATGATGGGATTTGTAGTCCAGCAACATCTGGAGAGCACGTCAGATTCACTTCAACAGTGCCTTTGGCAACCAGTCAATTCAGCGGCTTGAGGCACATTACACTAACTTTGGTTAGAGCACCAGCTAAAATACAACCCTGCCGAAGTAGAGCTAATTCAATTATGGATATGCTCCGGTAACATTCTTGGCTGCTTGTGCACAGGTCAGCTCTCGCAGGCGGCCCAAAATATGGTATGATTACGAATTCAGCCTTAGGACTGCTTGAACGGAATACCTCTTGCGTGTCTTAAACAACTGCAGCACCTACCAGTATACAACTCAAGATATTGCTTCTCATCTTTAAATCCCTATACAGCTTAGAAATCTGGTGCCTGGAGGGCTGTCTTTCTCCACATGAGTTGGCCCAAGATGTTCAGTGGAGGGCTTTGGGGGGACCCCCTTCCCTACCTGAAGTGAGGTGGGTAATGGCCAAGAACATGCCTTCTATTTTGTGGTACCACAAATGTGGAATGCTCTTCCCACTAGGAACACTTGCATGAGACAGACCTGGATGCCTTTCTAGCACAAAGTGAAACCCTTGTTAAGCCACTCAGGTTTTTTCATGGTTTTTATCTCCGTTGATTGCTGAAATTCTGTGTCTTACTGTGAAATTATGCAGCTGCTGTTCAATTATTTCTGATTTTCGTTAATAAGCTGTAAGCCACGCTGGGAGACTTATGACTGAAGAGCTGGGATGACAAGTAACAAATAAGCAAGGCTAATTTTTTTGCACATCTACTCTTATACTAAAGGGCCCTTATATGCTCTCAGCTGCAGTAACATATAAACACTCCCAGAGTCAAATATTCATCCAACACATACCTGAGATGCCCCCAGCATGTGCTCGTATACGTATAATAGTTAAAATACTTAAGTGTCTTGTTCAGTAGTTAAGCGGGTGGAAACCACTAAACAGTTCTTGAAGTTGTTGGATGTTCAGATGACTCGGGCATATGCATGAATAGTCCAGATCCAACAGTATCAATGCATATGATTAACCCACACATTTGGATCAACTTTGGGGCTTTTATGGCTGCAGGGAATGCATGTCACCTGAATGTGTGGCCAAAAATGTGTGCAGCCACCACACACACACACACACAGTCAGCTGATCTGTGCAAGGAAAGGTCCATTCGCATCCCCTGAGCTCTGCCCAGGTCAGGGCTATATCCACATCATCTTTCTTTCTTTTTGCCGCTGCGGCCAACAATAGGTAGGGTCTTGGAAGGTGCAGAAGAATTTGCTTGGAAGTGGGGCAAATCAAGTTCCTGATCTGGGGATTAGTGACTTTAGAGCTAGTATAATATTTAAAGGGATCCTTTAGTTTCGTTGCATTTAGGAAGCAGAGTAATAAAATTTGCCAAACTTTGTACCTTGTTCTCTTACCTTCCACAGTCTTCAAGAAACAGATATTCACTTAGCATTTTGACAAAAGGATCTTTTTATGTAAGAACATACTTATTTTTGCTTCCTTACCTACTACACCAGTGGGCTGTATCCCACATTACCTTCAAACAGCTGAAACAAGCCAGCTTTAAACCATGGGCCGTGAAGCTAGCAGGTTTCCACAGATTACTGTTAAAGTTAACCACAGTTTATTGTTTTGGCATAACACTAAACAGCTGTTCATCAAAAAGAAAAGATAAAGCTTTGAATCTCTGCCTCAGATCCATGTTGGAAAAGGAAGGAGTGAATGGTCAAAAAGTTCATGGTAGTCTGTTCCAAACATGATAAACCATGGCTTATGACATTCACACAAAACTCCTCTCTAATCACAAATATATGCACACACCCATGAAGATGTGCAGTCTTGCCTTTCTGATGCACTGATCACCTAAAGCTTTCTCCCTTTTAACAAGGCTACCACAGTATTAGTAGCGCCAGAGCTATTTTTTTATTTAGCAGCTTTCCACATGGAGTACAAATAATGCTTTAGAAAAACTACCAGTTTGTTATTAATAGCTCAGAATATATGATGTCTTCAAGGACTGCAGAGATTCCTAACAGGCACAGGTGTCTGACGAGACACAGCCTCACAGCCAGGAGTAGCACAGTGGGGAGGGAATGGACATCTCATTTGCCACCCACTGAAGTCCCCGCCCCCCGCCAGATCATTTGAAAACTTTTCATGATGACTTTATTTCTTTTTTAAACAGAAAACACAAGGGGTTTTGGCTTGTAAAAAAATCTGGGAGCTGCCCTCAAATTCTGGTTTGGTAAAATTTAATGTGATAAATTTAAAGAGAAAATGATGATTATAGGAGGATGTAGAAGTGAGAGAGGTTGGGTGAAGCATTACTGGTCATTTGCTGCTACTTTGACACATCAGATTACGGAAAAATAATAGACTTCCTTTCTCCCCCACCCTTTATCTTCCGTTTGAAACAGTACATAAGTAGGTTAGGGCCTTATAGTCCTGTGGTTGTACTTAAAACTGAGCACACTATTTTTGTCGTTTGTTGATCTGCCGCTATAAAGTGCTCGATATGGAGTCAAAAATATTTCACCAGGCATCTCAGTGTGAATTAGTCTGGCAGGAGAAGAGGAGATGAAAATAGTGCACTTTTTAAAAAGTTGCAAGGAAGTAACTTTCAGGTCCCAAAGCAACTTTGGTTGAAGGAAATATAGATTCAGTCCTTCAGCTGGGAAACTTCATGAAGGTATGCACCCAAGAGCTTGACACCTTGAATATAGTTGTACCTAGGAAGAAGAAATCTAGGATTAATGGATGCAATGAAAATTCACCAACACCACTGCAAAAAATGCAGGGCACAGATATACAGTATGTATTTGTGTCAACCTAGAGGACCACAGGTACTTACTGTCCTGAGTTACCTCTCTTAGGTCTAGACAGGTGCACCTATAGAAACGTAAGTAGCTGCCTCTCTTATGCACAATATGCCTTACCTGTTGAGTTTCTCATTCTGAGAATGGGCTCCATCGTCTGCAGAGCCAACAGGAAGCAGCATTACATTCTTGCCTGTTGCTTCTTGGAAGGTCAGGGTGACAGGAATGCTTCCTCCTTCTCTGGTCAAATCTGGCTCTACGCCAAAGACTAGCAGGGGAGAGAAAACACAGTGCACAACACTGACAATTTTTCATCTTTAAGTGAAAACTTAACAAACGGGTAGCCAACAAAATGCCATCCAGATGTTGTTGGACTGCAGGTTGCATCACTTGCAAGCTAGCATGAATGATGGGATCCCAGCTTAACAAATCACCCGTCAGTCAAATTCTCTCTCTTCTGATGAATATCCCTCAAGTGCTTTTCTATGAATGTGTACAAGCACCAAGAGAATAATGCTTGCCCCTGGGACAAAGCAATAATTAATCACAACAGCATTACAGCTAAGCAGGGCATTACAAAACTGATAAAAGGTTGCTTTTCATAACACAAGAAACCCATTTTAATCTCTCTGCTACATTCCAATGGGATAGGTCTCTTTCTTATTGGGGCTATTTTGATTAAGATTTCAATATCTCACCTGTTTTCATAGCTCTTCTTCCAGCCATGTAGTGGGGATGGTTGAAATCTGAAACCCAAGGCTTTCCACCATGGCCCAAGTACACTTTGAATTTGTTGGGGCTGTGCAGTTCAGCAAACTTTTTGGACAAGTAATCTTTGACCTTTAATAAAAAAGAATAAACCTTAAGACTTCTAAGAAGAGTGGAGCAATTGCATTGGTGCTCAGTTCTTTATGCATGAATTCACCTGCAGTCAGGAAAGCAAGTTTTGAAACTACATCTGAAATGCTAAGCATCACCTTTATGCAGTTCGCCCACTTTCAGAGCAGGGACAAAACAGGAATTGCGTAGGCACAAATATTTTATATCCCAATTATGCATCTGTCTCACACTATCCTAGCATAAAATCCACAATATGCCTAGCTACACAGAAAACAAGTGATTCACCTGAATAAATTTGTGGATGGGGCTGATGGATGTGAAGGAAGATTTTTTAAATAAAAAACTCCAAACCTACAAAAACCACTTAACCCATGAGGGAGTGCCTTTCCCTGTCACAGAAAAGGACCTCTGCATCTGTCCAATTATAAATTTAACAACTGCTCTTGCCGCTAGAATAGTGCTCCAATTAATAACTGTTTGTCTAATGTGCATAATTAGTATTTTCCATATCAAGGAATAAACAGCACAATTAATTTCAACACCATTACTACCAAGATGTTTGAGAGCTGCAGCTTATAAATACTGGAGCTCTGTGAAAATGAGGGCCTTTTTAGCATGAAGACAATACACAGTGTCCATCTAAGGTCCATTACTGCCAGTCAGAACAGACAGTCCTGGAGAAGATGGACAAATATAAGATTGAGTATAAAGCGAGGAGGGACACTAAACTCAGGGGACCCATGTTTACTTTTTGTCCTATACAGAGGTACATGTTTCTGCTTCCCTCCCCCTCCCCACAGCAGAGATGCATCAAATGTTAATTATATTCAGAGAAGACCCCTTGAAATAAGTGGGCACGACTAGCTGTCATCCATTCATTTCAAGGGGTCAACTCAAAGTAGAACTTCACTGGATGCAACCTGTTCTTTCTGCTTTCCTTTTTTTTCCAAATTTTTTTTATTGGTTTTCCAAAATTTTCAAACGAACAAACAAACAAACATACATACATCTTAATTGTACTTAATCCAATCATAGTAACATGGTTAAGTGACTTCCTCAAGTCCCCCTGGCTGAATTTCAGTGTATATCATTGTAACAGTTTTTGAAAACCAATTTTCTCATAAAATTAACTTAATCACTTAACATCTTTCTTTCTTTTCATTTTAACTTTAAATATGTTATTCTCTAACATTACATATTTTAATCCTAAGCTTATCTGATATTTGCAAATTTTTCCAATTAAGTTATCTTAACATATTTAGCTAAATAGTCTTTGAATTTCATCCTGTTCTTTCTGCTTTCCATCCCATCGTCTTCTATTTAAGACGACTAATTTTACTCAAGAGTAGTCCTACAGAAATTTATGGGCCTAACTGACTATGTGCATTAATTTCAATGGGTCTACTCTTGAGTTAAACCTGGATGAGTACCACCCATAGTGAGATTCATCTCAGGCTGGCCTTAGACCTGGATTATCACACACACACACACACACACACACACACACACACACAAACAAACATACCTGCTCAGTCACAACTTCTGGAGTCATGTCTGGCACCAGTCTGATTGAAAATTTGCCAATCACTTTCCGCGGAATCACAGTTTTAGCTCCCGATCCAGAGAAAGCACCTTCTATTCCATGCAGAGACAAGGATGGGTATCGCCACCTGTGCATTAATATATCTTTCTAGAAAGGGAATTGAAGAAGAGAGATGATAGGATTCTGGAAGCAGTTGTGAGTATTCAGTCTAGAGCCAGAATTAAGTCGAAATAAACTATCAACTTACTGGGCCAATTTGAATAGAAGAAGAAGAATGTGTAAACCATTGAGTTTGGAAGCTTACACACTCTTCCACCTTTCTATGCTAATCTAAAATGATAGTCATTATGTACCTTCTATTTTTTACATGGCAACTACTGTCCACTAAATGGCATATATAGAATTATAGAATTGTAGAGTTGGCCTGAGGGAGTGGGCACAGATGGTGATCTGGCCCACCAGGCCAAAAGTTTCCCCACCACAATTTTAAAGACCTTCAATGAAGGGGACAAATTCCTCCCAGAGGGAGTGAGTTGACAGATGGGGAGAAGGCACCACAGAAAAGGTTGCAGTAGTCCAGTTAGGAGGTCACTATAGCATGGATGGTTGTCTTCAGGCCATCCCTAAAATCTTATATTGCTGGGGCAGGGAAGTGTTATGGGGGAAAATATGTAACAACACTGATTCTTCATTGCTAGAGGAACTGGATCCCAAAGATGAAGAGACCCATCACACCTTTGTTGCTTACTTATTCAAACCTTTATTAGGCATTATACAAATAAAACGATAAAAGAGAAAGTAACATATAAAAGCCTTGAGATATATACAGAAAGGCAAAAATGAAACCTTTGTTGCATGCAGCAGTCGTGTGGCTCCTACATCTTTTGCATATTCCTCCATATCAAAGTCAATTTGGTCATAAAGTTTACGCTCTTCATCAGTGAGGGGAGCCACTGCATCATTTATGCCAGGGATGAGAATCTTCCCTTTCTTATCCACCAAGCAGCCTGCAACAAAGAAGACATAAAATACCAAACGCAGCCAGAGAAACCCAAAATCTTCAAATATTGCTTGCGGATATTCATAAACCTCTTGCTTCCATGTCACATAGCTATAAATTGAACTGAAATAGCAGCCTAGAGAGTACATGGAAAGTACTATAGGCACCTGATCACCGAGGGCTGATAGGACTAAGATAGGAAACATGATCCATCCAGATATTGATGGACTACAAATCCCATCATCTCTGACTGTCGGCCATGCTGGCTCAGGCTGATGGAAGCTGAAGTCCCAACACCTTCCAGAGAGCCACAAATTCCTCAATCCCTGTGACAGAGGGAGCACAGCCAGCATCCTGTTTTCCAAGTGGTTTTAACATCCTCAGCAACTTTAAATCAAATAAATAAACTGAGAAGTCTTCAGTGCTGATATTTTCGTTGGCTTTCAGCACCGCCAGCTAAGCTATCTTCCTTACAGCCAATTCACAGAGTGGTTGTTTTGGTCAAGCCCAGACTGAACACCGTGGCGATAGTCATCTGAGCACTCCGCTGTGCTCCCACCTCCGATTTTTAGGACATTTCTGCTGACTCACTTGGCTGATAAATTCAGAGACTGAAGCAGTCATTCATTTTGCATAAAACAATGAAAGGCCTCAAATATTTCCCTTTATTTTAAGGAACCTCATTTTTAAAAGTTCTAATTCACCTTTAAGCTTGAATTAGAGCATAAATATGATAACTGCAATGTGGATTCATCTTTCCCAGTGCAAAAGTCAGAAACACAAACAGAAAACAAGCCCCAAGTCTTCTGCTAGAGCTGCTTGCTCATGACTTATGCACAGTCAATTCTTACAGATGTCTTGAGTGATGTTAGCCAGCCACCTATTTCTAGTAATTAATTTCTAGGAGTTTAGATTTTATTACTGCTGGTGATGTCCAAAGGCCCTCCCTACTTGCATAAGATCTCCTGAGTGAAGACTGATTTCAGAGATTGCCCTTGTTCATCCACTGCAAAAGCAGCAAACTCTACTTATTGAACCAAGGAAAATTTGCAACAACTGTCAGCCAAATCATTATTCCTAGGCCTTCCTTCAAGTAAAGATGAGAGACTAGTTCATGTGGCCAAAGTGATGGATGAGTGGATAGGCGCCAAGGCACTGAACTGTTCATGTGACTGCATACCACAACCATTGTTTGATGCACCAGCAACAATCACAAGCTGCAGCGGTGCAGTTGAAGGATGGTTTCAAACAGAAGCAGTTCACAACTATTTTCGCATACAGCCAGAGGCAGCAAAGATTCACTATGAGCCAACACATCCATCGGTATGGAAGCAAAATGCTTGCCTATTCAATCCAACTGAATCACTCAACCCACTTGGATTAAGAACTCTAGACAGGGAATGTGGTCATCTCAGCAGTATGAGATTGTGCTGTAAAATGGGCCGGCTCACATCTGATCTGCTGCCCCAAAGTTGCTTCCAGTCCAACACTCTTACCACTCAGGGAGGGCAGGAGGGGGAGAGAGAATGTATCAGCAACTTCCATTTATTTATCTATCCATTCCATTTACCATGTCACACGATCTTATGAGACTTGAGAGAACAGAAAAAGTCTTAGCCTGGAGCTCAACTGAACAACAAATTGGGCTGTCTCATGGCTGCCCTTCAGATGTCAGATTGGGGGTGGGGGCACAGAGAGAAGGGCCACAACTTATTGGCAGGAACCTACAGGAGGGGGAAAAATCTTGCCAAGCCATAACAACAACAACAACTACTACTACTATTACTTCTATACCGCCCTTCACCTAAAGATCACAGGGTGGTTTACAATATAAATTAGGTTATCTGTCCACCCACCTAACCATTTTAACACATACAAACCAGATTTCTTATTAAATGCTGTCTGCCTTGTGCAAGATTTGAGTAGCAACCAGAGTCCACACTCAACTGCATGCTTCAGCATAAACTAAAGCAGTCTTCAAAAAGGTGAGAAGAAACTTGTGATTGTGCCTTGTAGATAACATTTACACTCAGATTATTTACGTATACCTTTGCCCCACAAACGGATCTTTGCCCTCATTAACACTCTGGCTAGTCCATCAATTGTTAACCTTGCTATTATAATAAACCCTAACTTGGCAGGGGTGGGGGTGTTGCTTTTATTTTTTCCCCAGTGAGAAGGCCTTTGAACTGCAAGCACATTGCTATTTCTTCTGCTAGAAGATTCCCATTTCTAAGAGCAGAACTAGGAGGTTTGAGCTACTTACTCATCAAAGCAATGAGGTCTGTCATAGCCTCATGCACTGAGCCACCATAAACTCCAGAGTGAAGGTCTTTGTCACTGCATTCCACCTGTATGTCAGAAACAAACAAACCTCAAACACAATCCATTAGCAGTCACATGCAAGTCATTATTTCCATCTTTCAGAATTACCTGGTAGCCACCAGCTTATTATACCATTGGGTCCAGGTAAGAGTTAGGCTGTTTGGAACTTTTGTTTCAGATAATCTTTTTTTAAAAAAATTACTCATTTTCAGTATTCTGCTTATGCTTAAAATTGAAATTGACTAAAATATTGCACTGTTGGTTCTATATTTATGCAAAGCTGAAAGAATCATCCGAAGGAACCAAGCTGCTAACAGCACTTTTGCTGTGACAGGAATGAGCCACATTTCTGCTCAAGGATTTTCTTTTTCATTTCTCTTTTTGCATGCAACAGAAAACAAATTTAGAATAAATATAAATACATTTGTCCTCTTATCCAGTTTATCTGCTCTTAAGGTACATTAATGATAGGTGGCTGGCATGCCTTTCAAAGTTGGACCTACAGTGATGGTTACCAGGTCCACGTTTTTGCCCAACAAACAGTTTTTGCAAGGCTCTACCTGGTTTGTTCAGCTTGTACAACAGTCTTTGAAAAATGACTGTTCATTGCATCCAAAAAGTTCACTGGGACTTTCCCCCCCTCTCTTCCCATGGAAAGTGGCGGGGAGGGGGGAGCATCAGGAGAACCCCAAGAACAGTATATGGGGGAGGAGACAGAGGATCATTCCATCTGACAAGCTGAAATGCTTGTACAGATGCTATGTTTGTCAAAGTGTGACATTGAATTCCACCTATAATGTTTGATAGACACTAGAATGCCATTATTACTGTGTTACAGATGTACACTTATAATTGTATATAAATAATATTCATAAGCCAAGAGCTATCGCATTTTCTAAAACTACGCAAGATTTGGTGTTCTGCATACTTCTGTTCAAACAAGTCAACCACACAGATGTCGACTCTTCAACAATTAAAATTAGTATCTTAGTCCAAGAATGTTTTTCTCATGAGTAGATCTGTTGAAATTAATGAGCATAATTAAGTTAGGTCCTGGAATTTCAACTGGTCGGTTCTGAGTAAAACTAAGTTGAATACAACTCATAAAGTATACTTGTCTTCTTTAACAGGAATATTTGTTCTTTTAATCTTTACCTCTATGAAGTAATAGCAGATGCCCCTCAGGCCATAGGTGATACAGGGCTTCTTCTTGCCCAGCCAGTAGTTGTCAGAGATGCAAACATAGTCTACACCTTTGAAGAAGGCATCTTTCTGTGCAAAAATTAAATCATCAAGGCCTTCAGAGCCAGACTCCTCCATACCTTCTAGGCAGAACTTGATATTAACCGGAATTTCCTGTATGGAGAAAATGGAACAGAATGAGCTAAAGAGGGTTGTACACATTGTTTTTCACAATTTAAGCTTGCAGGAAGTTTTAATCAGTCAAACACCTGGTTGAAGAGAAAACTTTTCACCCGGCAAACCTCCTGGTGGACAGCATTCCACAAACTTGAGGTATTTCCATTTATTTTCTTCTAGTACCCCAAGATCCAGCAGCTGGAGCAAAGTGCAAAATAGTGGCTCAGAAAGAAGGGCAGATAAGACAGGTCATCCTCAAGTACATCAGAGTCCAGGAATCTGTTTTCAGTACCAGAATTGAGCTTACAGTCCCTTCACACAAAACTCCATTCCTGGTTTCCCTTCCCTCCAAACTTGTAGCAGCATAATTTGGGGTGCGTGGGGTAGAGGTTGTTGCTATTGTTTAACAACTGGAAATAAGAAATGCAAATCATGTAGGGGCCAGACACCGCACCTTGGAAACTCTGTGAACTTATTAAGAGTAGCTGGCAGGTTTGGTGATAAGGAGGACTTGAACCCTTTAGCCCCTCTGCTATGGTTCTGATCCAGATTGGGGGGGGTGCACATTACTATTTCCATCAAGACAAAAGTTTTGTTTGCAACATTTTTTGTTGCTTGATGTACTGATGTGGCTGTCTTATATTAGCCCACATCAAAGCAGCCCTTGACTGATTTGAGTGGTTCCAAACCTGTGGATTAGAATAGGAGTGGAGAACCTTTGCCAGATGCAGCCCTCTGTGCCTCTGTATCTGGTCCTCTGGATACACTTTAGGGCCAGGGGTCAGCAAACTTTTTCCACAGGGGGCCAGCCCACTGTCCCTCAGACCTTGTGGAGGGCCGGACTCTAAAACAACAAATTCCTATGCACACTGCGAGGGGGGCAAGTAGTCCTCCTCACCACCCCAGCCCCAGCCCCAGCTGCCTTCTCAGTTTGCCGCCTGCCTCATTCGCCTAAGGGCTGGCGGCAGTGTGCGAAACAAGCTTCCTCCCCATCTAGAGAAAGAAGACGCTGCGCTTACCTTCCCAGGGGCTGCCGCTGCTGCCACCACCACCGCTTCTTCTTGTGAAGCAAGTAGGCAGAGCGAGCTCGTCTGCTCCGCTCTCTGGCCCACAGGAGCACCAGGGCGGCGGTGGCAGCTCTGCCAATCAAACACCGCACCTGATTTACCTCAGCGCAGCGTGGGGACGTCTCTGCCAATCAAACGCCTCTGAGGTAAACCAGGTGCAGCGTTTGATTGGCAAAGACGTCCCCACGCTGCGCTGAGGTAAATCAGGTGCGACGTTTGATTGGCACAGCTGCCACCGCTCGGCTTCTTCCTCCCGTTGCCATCGCTGGGAGTCTTGGCTTCACGGCGGGTTCTGGCTTCGCGGCACAGGCCGGATTACGACCCAGGTGGGCCTGATCCGGCCCAGAGTCCATAGTTTGCCTACCCCTGCTTTAGGCCATATCTCTTCACTAGCCACCCCCCCTCACTGGCCTTGAGAGTTTTTGCCTGCCTAGAATGTGTCCTTGAATTCTGATAATGCTGCTTGCTTGCCTGATGGAGGATACAGAGGGATGGGGGCTGTAGAAATTAGGCTATTGTATAAAGATAAAATTGGTTGCTTCACTCACTTTTATCTCTGCTCCACATGGCAGCATGTGCCCAGAAGGTTACGCATTCCTCTGGCTGAAACAGGTTTCCCCCACCCCTGGATTAGAGGACATAATGTCTATACCAGTCCTTGAGCACATCAGCCCGTAAGTTACCGCTCTTCTGTTATGAATAGCAAATGCCCCTGGTGGCAAATTACTCAGGACTAGAACAGCCTCACCTTCCTCCAGCCTTAAACAACTAACAGAATGGGCAGTGCTTGTGTGTTTCAGGGGACATGTGCTGTGGGAGTCACTCCCCGCTGCCAACCCTAACTCGCCCTTCTCACTTATCCAGTACAATAGCATTCACCAACTTGGTGGCTGGCTGGGGCTGATGGCAGTAGCACTCCAAACCCATCCGGAGGGCAGCAGGTTGGCAAAAGTTAGGGTAGCTCAGTTGGTAGAGCACGAGACTCTTAATCTCAGGGTTGTGGGTTTGAGCCCCACATTGGGCAAAAGATTGCTCCATTACAGTGGGTTGGACTAGATAGCCCTCGGGTGCCCTTCCAACCCTACAATTCTATAGAACAGAACATTGAGCAGGAGCTCAGGCTTGGGACCAGAGCAGCTCCTGACTCAACTGGTGCTGAACTTCAGCAATCTAGTGCTATGTGGCAATTGCAGTCATTCCACCTGGCTGCAGCTGAGCAGGGGGGAGAGGCAGCACAACCCCTTCCACCATCTTCACTGAGACCAATTGTTGTTTGGCTCCTCCTCCATGGCCAGTCCACTCAGCCATGATGCAACTAAAAGTCTTGGGTATTCATGTCTGTTTGATTTCCATCTTCCCTTCCAATACTTGCAAACCTGAGGACAAGGTCACTCTCATTTTTTCATCTTTGTACAGTGCCTAGGAAACTTTCAGAACTAGATAGGTAATGACAATGATGAAGACTAAGAAAGGGGTAAAAGGAGCAAACCTAAAACATAGCCTGCCTAGTGTTGCCTTGTTGCGGCCTTGGAGAGCAGAACAAGCTGGGGGGAAGCCAAGCAAATACTTCCAGAGAGTCAAAAAACTTGCCATTCAGCAGATAACAAACCATGGCTCTTGGACTAATTCTGCATCCAGCAGGTTTAATCGTTATCTTTACTGATAACTGCAGTAGTTTAAAACAGTGAAGGTCAAAAATTTAATCTTTTACTAGCGAAGCAAGCTGAAAGAGAATTCAAACCATACCTGTTTAGTTTGTTGATAAGCCTCCAGGGCATTCAGCCAGGCAAGCACTGGGCCTTTATCATCTGTCGACCCTCGGCCATAGAGCTTTCCTAGGCAGAAGGAGTGACAGTACTCTTAATTAAAACCATTCACAGGCCATGCAGTTCCTTCCAAAACAGAATACCATTATAAAGTAATAAAATTATTTATTATTATGAATAATAATAATAATAATAATAATAAACTCCAGCAAAACAAAAGCAGATTGGAGCAGAAAATTATTTCTAGTACATGAGCCAGGACCAAAATTAGTAGCAAATTGGTATTACTGAGGGCAAGATCTAAACCCTCAGTAGCTGGAAAATATCTGGAGTCCCTAGTTATCATAGTCTTATACATTTTTTTATGATTCTGAAGTTTCAGGTTCCCAGTTCCTTATTCAATAAAGAGCTCTGTGAACAACCTAAGTTTATTTGACCCTACACCAAAAAATGTGAATAGTGACAGTCCAAATCATGCCTTTTCATCACTGGGAAACTCTCCACTTCAAGCTGCATCATCATTCTCTGGGGCAAAATGTTTTCTTTGTGCAATGGCAACAGCTGCCACAAATCAACAAGGGAACCCCAAAATAAGAATTGGGCCAGCCCAAGTGACACATTTGCACCACCAGGGAAATGTCCCATACAAGGAAATGGTCACTGAAGGAACCTTGGATGGAGAGCTGCAAGGAAGCTATTGTTACCATAGTGTCAGTTTGTGAAGGCTGGAATTAGCTTAGTCGTTAGCCTTTGAATCAACAACCACAAGCCTACTTATTACTATAAGGAACAAAATGGAATATTTCCTGGCTACTGAGCATTCTCAGTCTTTGCTGGGGGTTTTCTTTGGGTGGGTGGGTGGGTGGAGAGCAGGTCCATTGCACCATTATTGTATTTTTCACCATTATCTGCATTTAACTGTGGTTGGAATTCCTGCTACTTTTTTAAGAGTAATGTCTAGCTTGACAGGCATTTTATCTTTGCAGGTAAAAATTCATAGAGGCAAGCCAGGTGTTTGCATGCCTTACCGTCTCTTTCCACCAAGGTGAAAGGTTCGCTGTCCCAGCCATCGTCTAGTGCTGCAGGTTGTACATCCAGGTGTCCATAGATGCAAACTGTCTTCTTGCGAGGATCTGAGCCAAGTTTGCCCAGAATGATTGGAGGCAGAGGAATCTCTGAACCGTCAGGCAGCTAGAATTAGAGATGCAAACTGTAAATGGCAAAATGCATCTAAGGGCCTTTATTATTATTACCGTATTTTTCGTTCTATAAGACACACCAGACCATAAGACGCACCTAGTTTTTGGAGGAGGAAAACAAGGAAAAAAAATATTCTGAATCTCAGAACCCAGAACAACAAGAGGGATAGCTGCGCAGCGAAAGCAGCGATCCCTCTTGCTGTTCTGGCTTCTGGGATAGCTGCGCAGCCTGCATTCGCTCCATAAGACGCGCACACATTTACCCTTACTTTTTAGAAGGGAAAAAGTGAGTCTTATAGAGCAAAAAATACGGTATTATTATTATTTGAGGTACCATGAATTCCATTGCAAGATGTATAAGCCAATGTTCTCAAAAGCACATTTCTGTATTATTATCGCAGGTTTCCAAAGAGGGAGGGAGGAACATGTGGTCATGAAGATGCAGCTGGACTATAACCCCCACCATTCATGCCCACACTGCCTGGGGCTGATGGGAGTTGTAGTTCAACAGCATTCAGAGGACCACAGGTTCCCCATCCCTGCTTTTAAGGTATTGTGGGCCATATATGATCTGCTTTTCCTTAGCAGCCCTGACCTGTTTCCCCTTCCCTGCATTTCCCGCTGCTGCTGCTGCTCCCCTTGGCTGCCTAAACTCCTGTGGCAGCTTCCATATTTTCTTAAGATATCAAGGATGCAAGTACGCAGTGTAAAAACACCCAGCCAATGCATTTTCATGTGATAACATTGCATTACGCTTCTGAATACAAGGTACATTAGGGTTTTAAGAAGTGCCTTCTCTTCTATAATGCAGCAGAAAATGCAACTCATGTGGTGGTCTGCAATCAGAAAATATGTGCAACTCTGAAATGAATACTATTGAGTGCACTGTTTAAGTTCGCAGGAAATATTTATTAATAATTTTAAGTTTCTGCAAGGAATGCACTGCTACATTGTGCAAGCAGGGAGGAAAGAATGCAAATTTAAAAGGAACTGTTCAATACATTAAACAAGTTCCTATAACATAGTTAATCATAGCTCATCTGGGAGTTACACAGAGAGCAGAATCTAATTTCTACATATTAAAACCAAATGAGTCATGAAATATGGTGGTTTCCTTCTCCAGGTTTCCTGCTAGGGCTTGTTTGACTTGATTCACATGACATTGAATGTCATGGTGACATTCTATAGCAGGAGTGGGGAACCTTTCACCCATCAGATGATATTTGATATGTTATTATTTATTAAATTTGTACGTTGTTGCTAAACTATCAGTCCCTGGCAAGCATGGGCAATGGCTGGGGATGATGGGATATTCAGCAACATCTGCAGAGCTAAAGGTTCCCTACATCTGGTCTACAGCAAACTCATTTTGCTGTAGAAACAAGTGACAGAACAGGGAGCTGCAAGTTTTCCTAAGCAGAAAAAGAACAGGCTGCTGTTGGCAAAACTAAGTTTGGAGACTTAAATATCACATCTAGCTTGTGGCTCTAACACATCTTTACATTTAACACGGGTACTTAAAAAGTGGAGATAGCATCAGAAGGGATGTGTGATCATTATCAGGGTTGCAGCAGGTAGGGAAGATAACTCTTCCCTCTCTTGATGTGGTCCTCTCAAAACAGCCACTGGATTGAAAAAAATGTTACTTATCCAAGTGGCTCCAATGCAAAACTAGAGTTATTCTTATTACATGGCAATGGTTTTCAACCACTGATACACAGCCTGAGACAAAGGCAGGGCTACCAGAAAACAATGACCAAGCCTGCCCTTGAAGGTAAAAACAAAACAAAATCACCCACAACCCACATAAATAAATAGAACAGGCTGAGCATGATACAGCTTGCTTCGAAGATCTTCAGGCAGTAAACTAAGCAATTGTAGCACAGTTCTGGCAGCTGGGTGCTGCTATTTGCTTCTAAGCCGCCCCGCCCCCCCCGGACCAGACAAGTACAGCAATTGTCCACAGGCAGTAACAGGACATAGGAAACACCCCTAACCCAGGGTGCTGTATCCAATTGAAAGCACTACCTTGGCTAAATCTACCTACCTTCTGTTTTCCGATATCCTTCAACTCTGTTGTGCCACCCAGCCGCTCAATGTCCTTGGCAGCAACTTCCATCATTCGTTTGATTTCTCCCCTCTTTTCCGGCCATGCCGACACACTCTGAATAGCCACCCATTGGGCCAGACGCTATAGGTAAGTAGTTCAGGAAAGAAGCAGGACCAGAGATGAGAAAGATAATAAAACATCTGAGGCTTTTATTTTGCTTGGCTAGGATTTTAGAGGAGGCAAGCTGCAAAGGTGGGTGTTTTGGAAGACGAAACACTAATGCTCCTCTCCATTTTCCAACCGTGTGTGTGTGCATGTGCAAACACACACACATGCCCCGTTGCCCCATTACTGGAGAGAACCAGAGACACCCCCACCCAGCCAATTTTGGGAGGTGGGGTACAACCCAGAGTGGAAAAAGCCAGGGTTTTTTTTAACAATGTCATGTGTTAAATAGTGTTTTCACTCTATTCTTACCCAGCGGCTCCCAACCCTTTTACCATTTAGCACACCTTCTGATTTTAAAGTAAAGTTGAAATCTATCACATTTGGTTATGGGCACACTCCAGCACTCCTCTTTGCATTTGCCTAGTTCAAAGCACAATGCGGGAGCGAGTAAAGCCCACTTCAGAGCCACAGCACTGTAGCAGACCACCTGATTTGCACACTAAGGATCATAAGCTCAATCCTCAGTGTCTCCAAATAGAAGTGGTAAAGACCCCTATTTGAAATCTTGGTAAGCTACTGCAAGTTAGTGTAGACAATATCAGTTAGCCAGATAGACCAAGCGCCTGAGTCGATATAAAGGCAGCTTCCCATGTTTCCTATGACTACACACAGGCTTTTTCGATTCAGTATGGCTGACTGTCATGGTGACAAATGGCCCCATGAAAATGGCCGTTTACAAGGGCTGTTGTAGCTTCTGGCTTCTGTCAACAAACAACTTGTTAGTCAGCACTTAAATTGTGCTCAGAGGCTACACCCAAGGCATGACTAGGTTCAGTTCCTCCAGCCAAGTGATAGTGCTACTCACAATATATGTGCGTGTGTGGACGCAACTGCAAAATGCTGCTACCATTTCCCAGTCTTCCATTCATTTCACAAACCATCCAAGGGCCTCTAAATGAGGCAGCAAACCTGTGTCTAAGCTATACCAGTTCAGAGTGCTGCTAAGGAATCATATGAATGAATGCTCCTCCACACAAAAGCGCACGCGCACACACACACACTTGTAGTCTGAACCGATACTGTCCAGATTCAGAAAATGTACACTCTCCTCAATCTAAGTAGTAAAGAATTTTGAAAATCTTCATGGAAATAAGTCATGAATTATATTAGTTTCCTCCAACCTCCTGATCATCTGTATGTGTTGTTCTCCGCAAAGGAAACAGCAACTATAGAGGTTTCATTGCGGCCCATGAGTCTTATGGCTAATGCAGGCTTAATGTTCTTTATTCCTTGGCTAGTACTATCAATGCACTGATGGAAACCTTAACCATTGTTTAGGTGTGGAGACAGAGAGAGAGAAGAATGCGATACTCTTGGGTTTCTTAACTGAGACTGGAATAGTATGTCTGCACCAGCTTTGTGGTTTAAGGAAATTATGGAACAGGAAGCATTTAGAAATGGGTGGCTCTGCAAATGAAAACTTCCCAAGCCACCAAGGATACAGTCCTCCCACTCAGCATGTGGTTTTTAGGACAGCCAAATCAACTTTTCGGCTGTCACCTAAGACTAGCCAGCAACTGCTCTGCAACACTTGTTTCACAAGCCTGTTATTCAGAGAAGGAATTTTGCAGCTCAACATATGCATACAGGTTTAACTTAAGCCTTCTGTGAATAAAAAGCATCTTTCAGTCAAGGGACGGCTTTTGATCCAGCAGAAGGAGAATGGGGTAGGTGGTGGTTTTAATGGATTCCTCCCCCAACCCCCATTTCTAGAGGATCTCCCAACTTGTCCCCAGTGGATTCACTGCACTGTTTGTAGCACAGCAGCAAAAGTTTTCTCCTCTGCCAGCAGGATGTCCCCTAAGTGATGCTCCTACTGGTGGCAGCAAAATCAAGATTTAAGGTATAGGCTCTGCAGCCTGAGGAAGCCAAGACTGGATTTAAAATGTCCACAGAAGAGGCCACTTACCTCAACATACAGGTCCTGGTGTTTATCAACATACTCAAAGAGGGGCTCAAGGACAGATGACATTTTCTGATCTGAATAGTGCGGCTGAAAAATCTAAAAGGCAAATTGAAAAAGGAAGAAAGGGGAGACAGGATATTTAGACTCCAGAGCTTTCCAAAAGTTTGCAGTATTAGCTGACAAGAGGGTGCCTTTATACTTTACACATGAATGTCTGCCTCTAAACTGCCTCACTGCAGTTTCGGGGAAGTCATGAGGACTTGATAAATGAGGCAGCTTACCATGAATCATTCTGCAGATCACATGATGGAAGTAAGCAAACTAAGAAAAGCAGTGTCAGCTCTCTACTTAAAACTCTGCAGTTTCAGGGGAGGTCACTCTTGTGACAAGCATCAATTTAAGATGAGCGGTGTATATCCTGTTCCACTTTGCTTAACAGACTGCACAGTACTTGTGGTGAGCAAATCATCTGCAGGGACTGTCGAGAGGACTATTTATATACAAGAGTGATCTCGTAGCAGAGGCTCAACAGCAAGTTTCAAAATCAAGGTGTGTTCCTGAGCACTCAACTAGCTCGTTCTGCAGGAGCCAGGGGGAGAGGTGAGCCAGCAGAGTTAACAGGGACTGCAGGAATTAGGAGAAGCATTGACTGGATTCATCGTTTTTCCCACATTGTGATTTTTGCATAGGGCGTGCACACACACGATTCATGATATATTGCCAGGCCAAAAATTATGAAACTCATATGATGATATGGACTTCAAACAGGTTTTGGACAATATATCACCCAGCCCTGCCATTCACAATCAACATTTTGCAATATAAATATAAAAGAAAGTGGTCATGCACATTTTTGTGCCATCTTCAGGAACATGCCACAACTAATGAGCACCAAAGGAAAGTGGCTGAGCACCTGAACTTTTAAATTTGCTTTGTGCCAGCCTTGGAAGAATTCTCATGCTTGGCAAACAGGTTTTCGCACAGTTTAATGTTTCAATTGGTCTTCTGTTATCACACAACTGATCCACTCTGGAGTGTCAATTTAACAATGGCAGTTACTGTTTACTTCATTCCTTAGTATTCCCACCCACATACACCAAGTCCTAATAGAACAATTTCAAGAACAATTTCTGCAGCCAGCAGTTTTACAGCAGTGCTGTAGGTAGAATGTCATTTAGCAGAAAATATAGAATCAAATATTCATGCTGTTTACTTTAGTGGGCTTCATCCAGATTTGAGTCAAAGTACACCACCATGGGGAGGCTGTCAAATCACTTTTCCTGTGGGAAGCAATTCCACTGCACTCTCAGCTGCAATATCTGAATGTACTACCCAATGTGGCAGATTTCTAGGCCCTTCTTCCAGGGGCTTCCTGCTCTGATATCTGGATTTGGAATGGGTTTTCCAAAGAAGTACTTTTTGCAGAAGCTTTGCACAAGCAGGGAGGTAAGTGGTACAGTATCAGGTTCAACATGCTGTCTGAAACTCTGGAGAGCAACTGTCAGTCAGTACAGACAATAGATGAACCATTGGTCTAATTCAATATAAGGCAGATGTTGATGTGATTTATTTTTATTTTTTCACTGAGGGTGTGACAGCTCAGCAAAACAAATTTTTTAAACTCTCTGGTTATTTTTGTTTTTAGGTATTTTTAATTGATTGTTACTTGATAACTACCTTTAAATATTTTTAAAGACATTCAGCACAGAAGTATTTACAAATATGAGAGAGAGGAAAAAAGCCAGAACTCTTTGGCCATATCACTCACACCTACAGTCTAGGCTAACATTAATTTAAAACAGTTTTTATGACTGGCGGGCATGAGGACACACTGAACTAGCATACCAGGTTCTTTAGATCAAATCGAGTCTTCTAGTTTGTGGGATTCTTTTTTGTCACATATGCCTCAGTTTTGCCAATTTCAGTAAGGTGCAAAGTTGGAGGGGGCAGCATTCTTAGAATTAGGGAAGGAATGTGCCTTTGAGCACATACTCAGCCCAAAAATTTGTTTTCAGTCCCAGAACAGAGGTCAGTCTTGTCACACAAAAATCCAGTAATCCAAATAGTACTGCATCGTGCTATAAAGCTGTTGTGTGCATGTGTGCAAAACAGTCAGTGAAGATACACTGCACAAGAAAGAAGCAAAAGGGAACTGAAACTGGAACTGGCAGAAAGAAGGAAAGGGTACAAGAAGTTGCCACAGTGCCATTGTTACAGCGTGGAAATGCAGAGGCTATGGAAGGCCCATTCCTTAAACAGACAACAGTGGTCAGTAATGACAAGAGATATGTGCTCCTGCATTCAACAAAGCTACTTTTATCTTTCTCCCACAGTTCAGCTCAGCTGCTTACAGTTTTAAGAAGCCTGCCTTGTTCAGGTTGTTGCGCAGGTTCATTCCACTTTAGGGCGCATCCTGCACTGGCCTGTCACTTTCAAGAGGCACTTGCTCTCCTTCCTCAGTGGCACAACCCACAGAAACCTGCAGTTTGGAGGCCCCACATGCCATTTGCCTTAAAGAGCATAAAGACACAGCAGCAGCAGGAGGAGGCAGCAGTGGGGATGAGATCCTTTGAGGTACAATGCAACCAGGGCTGGCCCAGGACATTTTGTCACCTGAGGCCAACCACCACATGAGGACCCCTCGCCTCCCTGCCAGGGAAGGAGGAGTGAGGAAGTATTTAAGTCAGGCACATGGGAGGAGGGGCGGATAAAGATATAGAGCAGCTACTGCTACCCTGTGAATCCTGCCACCTGAGGCAGTCACCTCGCCTCACCTCATGGGTGGGCCAGCCCTGAGCACAACGTGCAGCCCCATTTGCAGGACACCTTCAAGCCCCTGAGAAAGCAAAGGCCCCGCCCTTCGCCCTTTTGACACGCAGCTCCCAAGGAAGCAGGGCGGAGACCCACCAAGGCCGAATTAGGCCCATTCCGCTCCCCAAAGAGGAACGTCCCGTCCCGCAGCCGCAACACCGCCGTGCTGGAGGCAGCACCGCCTGGATGGAGCCCACTCACCCTGCGGATCGGGGCGGGTCTCCACCTCCTCGCGCGGCAGCCGGGTCGGAGAAGTGCCCTGCAGCCCCTGGACAGGATCAGCGCCGCAGCCATCGCTGCAGGGTGGCGGGGGGAGCGGAGGGAATGGGAGGGGACCAAGGGATGAGGCGACAGGCGCAAATCCCCTGCGGCTCCTCCTCGCCATCTGCCCACGATTAGAAGCGGGCAGCGGCGGCGGTGGGGAAGGGAAGCGGATCCCGGCAAAGTTTGCCAACTCGGCACCCCGGATCTGCAGCCCCCTTCCCCTCCCCCCCTTGAACCAGCTGTGCCGGGACGGAGCCGCTACTCACCCCGCGCCGCGTTCCCACGTGCACCTTTCGCAGTTGCCAACCAGCAGCGATGGAAGAGCGAGCAAAAGGCACAGAGCTCGGATCTTAAAATCCTCTCCGGGGCCCGCCCCTTTGGAACCTTGCGAAGGCCAATCAGCGCCCGTCCGCGCGGCTCGGTTCGGAATCATTGGCCGCGAAGCAGGAAGGAGAGAAGGCCAGAAGGGAAGCGAAGCGGGCGGCGAGGAGCCCCAGAAGCCCGCTGGCCCAGCCTTTAAAGGACTCGCGTCGGTGCTTCCCGGCCGTAAGGTCTTGGGAGTCGTGAGCCTTCCGGTTAGGAGCCGGGGAATATGCCGACCTGTTGCTAGAGCTGCGTCAAGGGGCTGGCGCAGCGGGTCTCAGGCATGGGAGAGACTCAGAAAGGGAAGCCTTGCCCACGGCACACCCGGATTGTGGAACAGATTGCTCAAAATTCAGATATAAGTACCACCGAAAATTTAGATATAAGTACCAGCCGGTGGAAATAATAATTTATTCGCAGGGGAAGGGCGAGTTTGCTTAGTCGGTTGGTGAAGGACCGATGGGGTTCGTTTTTGATAATATAATATAGTGTGTGTGTGTGTGTTGTGCCAAACCGAAGGCCAGGTGCAAGGATGACCCCTCTGGTCCGCTTGCATGAAAATTATAATTTCACAAGAGGATGTTTCTAGAAGATACGGGGTTAGCTGAAAGGGAGAGGCAAGAGGATGATATCTTCCACCAAACAATTTCTGGGTTACAAGTATAGTAAAGGAGCAAATCAAGGAAGCTGTAAAAGTCAGAAGGCAACTTTGGCAAAATGCAGAATTGTAGAGTTGGAAGGGAACCTGAAGGTCCTCTAGCCCAACCCCCTGCAATGCAGGAATGTCAACTGAAGCATCTATGACAGAAGGCCATCCAACCTCAGCTTAAAAACCTCCAAGAAAGGAAAACCCGGCACCTCTGAGGGAGTCAGCAAATATTAACATACAGTGGTACCTCGGGTTACATACGCTTCAGGTTACAGACTCCGCTAACCCAGAAATAGTACCTCGGGTTAAGAGCTTTGCTTCAGGATGAGAACAGAAATTGTGCGACGGCAGCAGGAGGCCCCATTAGCTAAAGTGGTGCTTCAGGTTAAGAACAGTTTCAGGTTAAGAATGGACCTCCGGAATGAATTAAGTTCTTAACCCGAGGTACCACTGTATAAGAGAAAAAGGCATGCAGCAAATTAACACAGTGAATGTAAATTAAGTACCCTGTTTCTTAAGACAGCTCTGTAATATGTTGTCATATTTAAAACAGAAGAAATCAGAGCTCATATTCAAAAAGCAGCACCCAAAAATCTCAGCTGAAATAACTGAGCAGGTTTTCTGCATACTGTACATTTTGCCTTTGAAAAAAACCCCAAAAATCCTGTGGTGTGTGCTAGCACGAACAGTCCACAAGGTGGCCTCTTGTGCCAGCAGTGAAAACTACGGTAACTAAAAATAACTGGTTTTTCATCTTGAGCTAAAAGAAATGCATATATTTACTTGCAGTAAGTTCCAGGCTTCGTAAGCTATTAGAATGTTTGGATCTGTGCATTTTGTAATGAGATGCTGAACTTTTCAGTATCACTATCAAATCAAACTCTGTTGCATCAGTAGCAGGACCTCACTTATAAATTGGTCTCATTCCACAGGTCTACCTTTCTCAACATAGTTAAATCTTGGGATCCTTAAACAAAGAAGCAGAAATCACTGCCTTGCTCACTTTTTCTGAAAAATTGAGGGCCAAGCAGGTGGGTGCATAAGGACTCAATCCCATGCGAAACAAGCAATGTTGGCAATATGAGAGAAATTGTGTCACACACAGTGTTAGATTTGCAATGCCTATACAGAAATAAGTCCCATTGGCTTCCTTGGAGCTTGCTCCCAAGTGTATGCTTAACTGAGTAAGCCCACTGAGAACAGTGTCTTGTAATTCTGAGTAAACATGCATGGGATTGCACCCTAAGGCTGCATTCTATTTCCACTTGCCTGGAAGTAAGTGCTGTTGAACTCAGTGAAACTCACATCTGAGCAAACACAACTAGAATTGTATTGTTAGTGCAAGAATAACTTCTAATCTTACGTGTTAATTTTGAAAGTGTGTAGTCCCAGGGTATGAGCTGAAAACACATGAGAATACTGCCTTCCTGAGGATAAGCAGGTCTGGGTGTGCTTAGTGGATGGGAGACCTGTAGCTCTTGGCTGAATTCCATTACTGAAGAAAGATGGGATATAAATGTAAGAAAATCAATTAAGGATGCCACAATAAACACATGCCTAGAAGCATCCCCAGCTCTGAGCAACAATAATATTTTTAAAAGTACAAACTTGTAGAATATTACCTGGCATGCTGATGGTAATAGTGTGTTGTAGTGAATGCAACACACTGCATTGGGTCTAATACTGTATTCTAGATATAAAAAGCATGAAAGGGGCCTGTGAGGACAGACATTGTGAAAGCTTAAATTGTTGGAAGGCCACGCTGTTGCCCAGAGTGATAGTGGCATTCAGCATTCCCTGATCAGCATTCAACACCCTCCTGAATACCGCCTTACTCCTTTGTATAGTTCTGTTTTGGCTTGTGCATAATGCTCTGCTCTTACTAGTCAACTGGTTTGCCAATTCTAGATCATATTTTCCCCAGCATGTCATAACTGTACAAGTTTGCAACCTACGGTACTCAAAAGCCATCCAGGTATGTATTTTGATGATTGCACAATTTACTGTGGCTTTTGGATATTTATTCAGGCATCTATCAGAACACCCATTAGTTGTCTGAACCCAGCAATTGAGAGGGATGTGCCTGGCTTTAAAGTTAGCATTAAAAACAACTGTCAACATGAGACGATCTTGTTCTTAATGCATTATACACATGGAGCATCTGGGCAAAATACAGAACAAGACATCTTTGCAGTTCCTAAAAGCGTGGTCCCTCCTGCTTCTTGTTCAAGCATCAGATGAAAAAATGGCATCTCTTTCAGATTTTTTTACTTGCATCTCTCCCGTTGCCCACTCAATGAAACTATCTCTACATTAGGATGCAGTACAGCTTCTCTAACAGCTCACAACAGCTTTAGTACTTATTAGTGGCATTAATGAGCAAGATACATGGTTGGCTCATCAAAAAAGATTTCACTGCCCAACTGATAACGCTCAAACATCTGCCAACTCTTGTGATGTTTCAGCTTGGCTGCCAGATATCAGAAAGAAATATTTATATGCTAAATGTATTTTTAAAAACTGACTCCCAGTAGGCGGGTTTTTTAGGAGAGGAAATAAGTTTCATGTCATTTCTATATAAACAAGAGATCCATTTGTTATGAATGCAAATAAGAGAAGTACCTCATTTTCAAAGGGCCGCTTTATTGCTTTATGACTGATGAGACTTAAAATATAAGGAGCAATGGGCTGGTATGTTCACTAGAATGTCTCTTGCTGCATGAGTTTATCCTGTTTCATTATTCTTCTCTTGAAGAGACAGCTGTTGTCAACCATAGTGATTTAATTTAATGAAATTGGGAATGCTTAAATCATAGGTTTTCAACCTATTAAGAGTCCACAGCTCCCTTGACCAACATTCTTTCTGTGGCTGCTTTGTGGGGCAACACGCTCTGAGCCTAATAAGCCCAGTTCTTTCACCCCTAGTCTGCAGAGGCGGCCACTCCTCACCCCTTTTTGAACACCCTCCCTTGTGGAATGTTCCCTCAGCCTCCTCCCCGCTCTCCTTGGGAGTCTCCAGGGCAGCTGCCGCCACCACCGCCCCTGGTCACTGAGCTGCCCCCCCCGCCCCCCACCCCAAAGAGACGTGTCTCCTCAGGCCACCCCACAAGGGCCTGGGAAGAGGATGCCCCCAGTCTTAGCAGCCTGATAGAAACTGGTCAAAGGTGAATGTGAGGCCAGCACCTTACCTTAGGAGGCAGCAGCAGGCACCGCTGGACCTACATGGTGGAACAGCTCCCCTTCAGCACATGGCACTCAGCTCCCAGGCAGACATTGCACACAGCAAGCACAAGAAAGGCCAGTGTGCTGCCTTCCTGCCTGCTTGGCCTCCCACTTGTCCATCCATTCCCAACAGCAAGGGCTGCTGGACTGGCCAGCAGGACTCCCTCACCCACTTGCTTGCTTACTCTGAGGCCACCTCACCTCCTGGCAACCAGCACCCCCTTGGCAGCCCAAGAGGACCTGGGGCACTTGTAACGAACAGCAGCATAAGCCAGGCATAGGCAAACTTGGCCCTCCGGATGTTTTGAGACTACAGTTCTCATCATCCCTGACCACTGGTCCTGTTTACGAGGGATGGTGGGAGTTGTAGTCCCAAAACATCTGGAGGGCAGGTTTGCCTATGCCTGGTGTAAGCCTTTGACAGGCAGAGAAGCAAAAGGGCATCAGAAGAGGGAGGGAAGGAAGGAAAGAGGGACAGAGGCCAGTGTTGCCCTCGACACACCTGACTCATTCAAGGCACCCCAGGGTGCCATGGCACACTGGTTGAAAACCACTGTGTTAGGGGATCACATTACTCGCGCAGATCTGTCAGATTTCCCTGTAGTTCTTCCTTTTGTGTGGTGACACACAGGAAGAGGTTTTGCTAAGTACAGTGGTACCTTGGGTTAAGAACTTAATTCGTTCTGGAGGTCTGTTCTTAGCCTGAGGTACCACTTTAGCTAATGGGGCCTCCCGCTGCTGCTGCGCCACCGCTGCGCGATTTCTGTTCTCATCCTGAAGCAAAGTTCTTAACCTGAGGTACTATTTCTGGGTTAGCGGCGTCTGTAACCTGAAGCGTCTGTAACCCGAGGTACCACTGTACCCCTAGATATAAGGGTCCTGCTATCAGGATGGCAGAGGGGACAATCTTGCTTTCCCAGGTCATCTGCTTTGCCAGAGAGCTTTCCATTTTGTAATGTGCACTCAGTTCAAAATGCAGCATCTGTCACTGTGGAAGAAAGGGCAAAATAGAGAGCCAAACAGTAATATTGAAGAATTCTGGCTCAAGAAATGGAATGAGCCTCAGTGTATGTTTATATTAGCACCCATCCTCTCAACTACCTTAAGCCCCTGGTTTGTTTATATACAGCTAACAAAGGCTGACAAGATGTAAAAGAGCCCCTGGATATGAGGGCCTCAGCTCTTATTAATTCTGTAAATAGCAGTCTGTGGTGTGCAGTTGACTGGCACAAAGAATTCCATTTGAGCATGGGCCTTCAGGTTACTCAAGACAGTGAGCCAAAGTATGTCTAAGCTACGTTGGGTCAATGTGTCTTATAGATTAAGTTTAGCAGCCTGAATGAATAAGCTCCAAAAGTGTGAGCTTTTGGATATTATGAAGCTGGTCATATGTGAAACCAAAACAGACAATGTTTCTCAGCTCAGCCTAGCCTCAACACTGCAAATGGGTGTGATTGCAGGATGAGCATGGGCAGTGTGGGTTGTGCAGTGGGGTTTTTTTTTGTAGTCAGCAGGAGTAGAACTATTCCCACCCCACCCCGCTTCCCAACCATTGATATACAGAATGCTTTCCTTTACTTGTTTGACAGCACCTTCATAGACTACTGTGTTATGTTCTGGCTGGGTATTATGGACTCCCACCAGAATGGGTTTCCAAGCAGTGGTCTGTGGAGAAATCTCACTCCTGACCTTCATTCCATCAGTCAACCTTTATTTCAGGCTCAACCATATTGTCTGGTAGCTTGGAGCCCAATTCATGTGCAAGGAGCTGTGACCACACTCGTTTCCTTTGGTTACCCGCTTAATTGCACATCAGCTGATGCCATCAATTCTGTTGTGCTGTTTGTTTAGACTTGGGGTTATTTTATTTAATTGCACTCACATTTTAATCTCGATAAATAAATGAGCACATAACGCACAAGAAAACCCCAGGACAGCATTAAAGTCATTGTGGTGTAGTGCTAAATAAGTTGGTCTAGGAACAGGGAGACCTGCCTTCAGATTATTACTTAAAGTCTTGCTGAGTGTCTCTCCCATCTCAGCCTTCCTCATAGCATGGGGGTGGGGAGGCACGCAGATATGCTTTCTGGAGTTCAGTGGAGAAGCGGTTGGGTGAAAATGTAAGAATGCATAAAATACATAGGTGTTATAAATAACAAAATCTGTGATGTTCATGTGACTAGAACAAATAGTTCCCAGTTTGTATTCAGTACCAGAACACAGAAAAAATCCATTTTAGTTCCCACAGCCATTTGTTTTCCTAATCTCAGCGCCTAATTAAGAAGGTGGAGATGTGAAAGCTTGTTACTGCTGCTCTTGTTGGAAGTGAGGAAAGCTTGGTGATCTACTGCAAATCAGCCAGAGATCTACAAGCAGATCCTGATATACTACCTGTCCATTCCTGCGTGTAAGTAATGTGTCAGGGGAGAAGCTAAGCTTTATTTCAGCAGGGTCAAAGACCCAGTTTGGCACATGCACACTTGCATACACACACAGGCTGGGAGTCTCAATGGCTTCATTGGGGCAAAAAACCTGGTTAGCTTCTCACTTAGCTGTAGCACCGGCATACCATTTAATATGTCAAAGATCCTCCACCTTACCAAATACAGTTGTTTTCCATTGTCTTCCTCTATTGCAAGAATTGTCAATGTGGTGCCTTTCAGATGTTTTGGACTACACCTTCCATCAGCCTCAGGCAGAATGGCTGGTGGTCAGGGTCAATGGGAATTGTAATCCGACAGTGTCTGAAGGGTAGTCTGCCACCTTGACTACCACATGCTTTGTACAGGGTGATATAACTCCATTGCTTGAATCATCTGATCGGGATTGAGGATTCAGCTATGAAGACTGGTGTGGCTTTTTGGTTGATTATTAATCTATATTTCCTTATTTAAAATGTTTACGTATCACTTTCCAATTGGAAAAAAAATACAATTCTTTTAACCTAATGACTTTATGGCTGCAACATCTGAGGTGGCAGTGAAACCAAGTCAGCCAACAGGCTGTTTAATAATGATTTTTTTTAAAGCTACAGGCAATAGACCTATTATTTAAACAAATCAATGAATGAAACCCCAATCTCTTAAACTCCTAGCAGAACTAAAACCGTCCGTTTTATAGCTCTCAGACCTTAGCGGCTCACCAATTTTGCCAATGCAAATTTTTGGATTTAGTATGGACTTTAATATATTATTATCAAGGTGGCTGGATTTAAGGTGTCAAGTAAGTATGCAGGCTGCAGATGGGAACAATGAACGAACGAGTGTGAAGAGGTTCATAAAAGACCTCTAGACTGAAGGTAGGGGGGTGAGAGTGAAGTGGTTTGTGATAATGTTTCAGCCTCTAGGGCTTCTTGTGAGAGTATAGTAGAGCTTTTGTTTTCGCCTCTCACTTCCATTCCTCCTGCCAGCCTCAAGAAAGCTTTAGATCTTATGCATCTCATGGGTAGCATGTTTAATCTTCTTGCTGCCTTGCTGCCCTCCACCATCTCAGGCCTTTTAAATGCCTATATGAAATCCAGCTCTTGCATCCTTTTGTAAGGGATGTTTCAGGGAGGTCGCAATGCTTTGGTTCTAGTAGTTCCATCCCTGTAGCAAAGGAACTGCAATGTCCCTGCAAGGAACAAAGCAAGATTTGTCTGCATTCACAGACGCCCATCTTTTTTAATGGCGAAAGAGCTCTTCTGTTTAGTGGGTGTCTAAATGTGATGCCACATATGCCTTTCTGCATGTTTTAGTTAGAAAAGCTTGCACAGCCTGGCTGAGACTGATGTAAGTTGTAGTTCCAAACACATGGAGGGTCCCAGACTGGAGAAATCTGATCTTGCTTATCTTCAGTGCAAAATGGAATAAGGTGCTATTTAAAATAGAAAAGGTCCCTGAGCTAGAATAGTATTCAGGTAAGATGCAGGAGAAGCTTCAGACAATCCACCTTCTTTTAGATTCAGCAACACCTTAATTTGTAATATGAGTATAGCCCACCGTGTGCTACTCTACAGGGATGTTGTCAGAAGCGCTGTGTACATACATGTATGGCATGAACTCAGCCATAGCTGAATAGTGCTTGCTGTCACTGGAATGGGGATTAACGCCTAAATAACTTGATAAAGATGGAAGTCCAGAGCATGGCTGGAAGGCACTGTGATCTACTGATACTAAAGAGGTGTGATTCTGTAGGCTGTCCCTATGTAAGCTCGTCCAAGCTCTTGGAAGGGAAAGAAGAGTGTAACTCTCTGAATTTTACCCACAGTTACATGAGAGTAAGCCTCTTTGAATATAGGAGGACATACTTCTGAGTAACTATGTAAGGCTGTGCTACAATTAATGGAATTTTGTTGATCAGGAGCTGTCTATGTGACCTATTTGACGTGTCACCTTTGCATTCAGAGTGGATGTTGCACTAGTAACAGCAGCATGCAGGCAGTAGTATCCTGGATACTGTGGCCAGAGAATATCTGTAGAATAAGTGATATTGATATTAGTGAGCCGGAGTGGTTGCCATGTATGCAACCAATCGCAATATTCTGGGATTATCAGTTTATGCTTCTGTAATTCCAAGGCTGTTGTTGCCCTTTTCATTTCCCAAGACCATAATTCAAGTGGAAAACTTACATTGGCTCTATAGGATGTACAATGAATTTGAAATTCTTTCGGCAACTCCCCCCCCCCCAGCACTTTGATAACCTTCTCGAAACCTCTCATTTGTGAAGACAGCCTAATATGCCCTTTGGCTTGTTTGAACAAGATACAGTACAGCAATGCCAGCATTTCTGCCCCATAAAGGACAAATTATACTGACAAGCTTGCAACCATTTATGGTTTGCAGGTGTTAAGATAGGAAATTAATTAAGATCAGATCATGGAGGAGAAGGGAGAGTGGCAGGAAGGGATAAGTCATAGAATTGCAGAGCTGGGAGGGACCACAAGGGTCATCAAGTCAAGGAAGGAGATAAAAGTGAAGGAGGACCATAGAAAGGTAAGAGGGAGATAAAATTATATCCTTGCAGGGGTGCCAACTTCAATTAAATATGGGGGGGGGGGAGAGGCATGCCCCGCCCCGCATAACCGATCACGTGATTCCGCACAAGCACACCTTTAAAGACAATGCCCATCCATTTCGGAGGGGGGTCCAAGTCCCCTCAAATCTTTTATGGGGGGGTCTGAAGGGTTGGCTCCTTTGTATCCTTTTCTTTGTAATATTTACGCACGCACATACTTCTCATTTGGATATGTAAGTAAATTAGTATATACTATACTACTAAAATATAGCTTATAACGGAAAGCATATCGGGGCGTCAAAGTCCCCAAGGAATAGCTGAATAGGACCGACTTGCATGTGCACCTTCGAAAAGGAGAGCATTCTGGAGTCGCCCCTTTCAAAGTGTCCATCAACCATCTCGATTTTGAAAGGAACAGCGCTGCGGGAGGAAGCGCGCTGCGTCTGCCTCTCCCTCCTCGCGGGCTTCCTCCGCGTCGGCGAAAGTTTGCCGGGCGGGCAGGCGAGGAGGGGAGCCGCGCAGCTCCCGTCCGAGGGACGCGGCAGACAAAAGGGAGGCGGACCTACGTGGCTTCCCCTCGAAAGGCAGCGCGGCTGCTGCTGCTGCTGCTGCGCCGACGACGACTGGTGGCCGCGGGCGACTGCGAGGCGGCGCGCTGGGAACCAAGCGAGGAGCGCGGCTTCCCCGGAGGTCAGATGCGCGCCGCGGGAGGCGCCCGCCACCAGACGCGCCCGCCGCGCTCCGCCCGTGCGCTTGGCTCTTGGCTGCACGTTGCAAGCCGGGCGGGCGGTCAGGTCGCGCTGGAGACTTCGCAGGAAGCGGGGAGGCATCCGCGCCTCCCTCGAAGGCAGCCCGGGGCGCGCAAGCGTCGCTGATGGATCGCCGGGACTCTCCTGTCTGCTGCACGGGCTAAGGCGGGAATCCCCTGCAGCAGCAGCAGCCCGGACGGGCGGGCGGACGGAGCGTGCAAGGCATGTCCGCCTTGAAGCGCCTGCTGAGAGCCAGGCTGGGCAGGCGCTGCTCCGCCGCCTTCTGCCTCTTCTGGGCTGCGTGCGGGGCGGCAGGGGGCGTCTTCTTCTTCTTAGCGCACGGCGGCGTCCTCCTCTCCGGCCGCTGCACCGACGAGCAGAGCCACAGGATCCTGGCCAGGCTGGTAGGTGGCCGGGGGCGGCTGCGGAGGGGAGAAGGGAAGGGTGGCCCGAGGGCGAAGTCCAGGGGAGCCCCCTTCAGACCGAGCAGGAGAGACCCGTAGTCGGGGCCAGGCTGTTTTGCGCCCTAGGCGAGCCCAACTACTTGCACAGACAATGCACACCCCCGGGGGGGGGCGGGGGAAGCTAACTACAATTGCCCAATTGTGCAGGGCTTACCTGGTCCCCTCCTCAACATTTTATTCAAGTTGGCACCCTTGGATAGAACAAAAACCGATCTGTATAAAACTGTGCCCCTCTAAAGTGTGCGCCCTGGGCGGCTGTCTCGTTGGCCTCATGACAGCACCCGCCCTACCGGCAGCAGTACCTTACTATCTGAGGCCAGGAAGCCGGCAGACTGGTGAGCGTGGTGGAGAGGAAGGCAAGGAATCCCACCATAGGCACAGTGGCAGAGGCAGTTCTCAGTTTGCCCCTATCCTTCTCCCTGCTGAATTCTACTGGGACTCAGGAGGGAGAGGAAGCTGACAGGCAGGACCACTCCCTGGACTGGTTGCTAACTAAGAAGGCAGGCAGGTGAGGGCAGACCTGGGTGGCTGGGGCAGGGCCTCCTTGGCCCAAACTGACCAACCTTCATTGACTCCACTGCCGAAAACGACATAAGGCTCGGCCACACTTCTTTTCTGGTCCAAGATTTGGAACAAATGTCAACTAGCAGAGAACCAGTTTGTTCCAATTCAGCACTGAATGGCAGGTTTTCCCAGAGAAAGCGGCATGGCCCTCTCGGACCTGTGCCTCAAAGTCATGGGGCAAGCAGAGGAAATCTCAGACAAAATAGGGGTGGCTGAGCCTGTAGATGCACCAGTGCGGACAGATCCCACCTCTGGATGAGTCCTATTTCAGAGCCAGGCGGGCTAGTAGATATCATGGGAAGGAGGTTGAGTCCTGGTGGGCAGCAGCAGCAAAAGGCCAGGCTGGATCAAAGATGTCAGAATTAAACATTCCCCCATGACATTTTCTAGATGTCCTGACCCATGTGCCTTATAGATTGCTTTGCGGCATTTATTTCCTGTCTTCCAATATGACTTGTGTGGTTCTCTGCTCTCTTTTTTATCCTTGCATTAACCCAGCAAGGCAGATTAGACAGTCTCATGCTTAAACATCCTACTTTAGTAGAAATATGAACCTGCCTGCCTCTCGGGGAAGGGGCGCAGCTCAGTGGCAGAGCAACTGCTTTGTATCCAGAAGGTCCAAGGTTCAATCTCCAGGTGAGACTAAGAATGAGCCCTGAAACCATAGAGAGCAGTTCCAAATAGACAATATGGAACTAAATGGAGCAATGATTCAATCTGGTATAAAGCAGCTTCCTATGTTTATAGTCCAACACTCTATCCACTACATCATGCCACTTCTCTATTGCTTGGGGAAAAGATGGAGCTCAAGGCCAATTGAGCTTAGTAGGACTTCACTTCTGAATAAGTGATCATGGGATAAGCTGTAGGCATTGATTTAACAGAAGACTAAGAGTGAAACAGGAGTGTGGATGGATAAAAGACCATGAGGGGGATTAATAAAAAAAAAAAGTGGGTGGAAAGCCTAATATTTTTGCAAGAATTTTGAGCACTGTGGATACAAGTGCTTAATTTGTAAAATGAGAGGTGCCTGGAGTTTTTCATGATTTTTGCTTGAGAATAACTTGGTTCCAGATGTTAGGAGCTGATTGTTACAACTCAGTGGTGGGGAAGGAGGACATCTTCAAATGCTGTCACAAAAACAGAACTCCTGGATTATATGCAATTGGCAGGCATAGCGTGAATATGAAACAAAAACAAAAATTCTATAGATACACCTATACATCTAAATAAACTTTATTAATTTTGTTAAATGTTGTAATGCTAACAGTGCAATCCCATGCATTTCTACTAAGAAGTAAGCCAAACTTAGTTCAGTGTGACTTTCTCTGAAGTAGGTGCACTTCAAACTGCAGTGTTCTACCGATAATTGACACTCAGAAGTGCTTTTTATAAACCTATCCGTTTTGTGTCAAGTACCAAGAATTGAATGTATAAATGCAAGCCTGAAGTGGTGAGACACGAAACGATACAAGGGCAAACATTACTAGAGCATTTTCTAAAATCTGTTCCTTTATCAAGGTGGTCTGCATTAAAGGTGTCTCTCATGATTAAAATGGCACACTCAGTTTTCAAAGGAGCTATGAATTTTGGTAGAGACTGAGACACATGAACTTTCTGTGCAGCCAACCGTTTGGTACACCAACTATGTACCAAATGTTGGAGAAAAGTTGGGGGGGGGGAATAATCCCCACCTTTCCAATAAAGCTAATGCAACAAAATTTTCTCTTGGATTTTTCTTGGATCCATCCTTGCTTATGGATGTGCATGAGACAGCTGAGTTCAGGAGTGCTTTCTGCCAATGGTATCTGAGCCTCCAATTGTACTTGTTCCTGGAAAAATCAGACCTAACCTCAGACATTCATACCTTATGGCTCAGTAGCATTATTCAATTTGTAGTAAGTCCAATTGCACTCAAGAGGACTTGCTTCTAGATATGTATAGGATCGCTTTGTTAGTTATTCCCCCCCTTCAGATAGATTGCTGCAATTCACTCTTCATGGGGCTGCCCTTGAAGGAAGCCTGGAATTTGGTTCTGGATGCTGCAAGCTGTCTGAGGAGGGCAAGATGGGCTGTGTTAGGCCATGTTAGGCAAGAGGAACTATAATGAAGCGATTAATAGGATCGTGTTAATTGCATCAACACAATCAACATAATGTGTAGCTTGGCCCAGAATTAAGCACTTATAAATCCCATTGAAAGAAATGGGATATAAAAATACTTTGGGTTATATCCAGTGTTAGCCCTGTTTAGAGCAGACCCCTTGAGATTAATGGACACGAGTAACTTAGGTTCATTAATTTTAGTGAGCTGCATTCAGCTGAAGTCTTGTGCTCCCAGAAGCCAGCACAAGTCCCACCAGGGCAGCAGGACTCCCCCTTCCCTATGCAACCCTTTACCCATGTTACCCTCCCCAAAATCTCGGGACAACCTCCAGAACAGGACACAGAGCAGGAAAGGGAGATTGCTCCATGTGACATGCAGAAACGCATGTGCCAATGAAACAGTTGCCTTAGTACAGGGTTTCCCAAACTTGATTCTCCAAGTTTATTTAGATGTTTTTGGACTACAACTCCCACCATCCCTAGCTAGCAGGACCAGTGGGTTTTTTTTTTGGAATTGTAGTCCAAAAACAGCTGGAGACTCAAGTTTGAGAAACCCTCCCATAGTGTGACGTTTAATTCCACCCAGTGGGTCTGCTTAGTTGGATACAATCCTTTGGTTTGGCTGGGTTACGTTTTCATAATTTGTAGTGCCAGTAGCATAGTATTCTTTGCGGCAATTGTTTTAGGGAATAGCTTGTTCCACATTCACTGCTTAATTTTAAAAAATCGGGGAAAACATGTACGTCAGTAAGATGCTGTCACCATGTTATGCCACAAGGTGCCATGCCATTCCCTTACCTCCACTGTGCCATACCATAGTTAATAGATTATATAGCCAATTCTGGCTTTGTGGCCCGTAGATGATAAAGGATCATGCTTTTGAGTAAAGACTAATGGGAGCCAATGAATCCTTGATGTCATGAATTGGAGATTTGTGAAAGTATTGGCATGAAAAGCACTAGGAGACGAGCAGCCCATGCTGATGGAGTTTTGCCTGTGCTTTTGAGGAGGGGGGGGGGCGTGAGGGAAACAAGCCAGGCTGCTGATTAAGGGAATCGTCTGCTGCTTGCAAAGCATTTGCCACTGTGACTGCATCTTACACCTTTGAGGCAGCAGTTACTGTCAATTAAAGAAGACAGAGCATTCAGCTGCCAGGTCTAGCTGATAAAACGCAGTAAAAGCAGACAGGGAAAAAAGGCAATTTGTATTTTGTAGTGAGTTTTCAAGGCAACTGTGTAGGTGGGTGTGAGGCTGCTCAGCTCAAACATCTGCAGTCCATATCCATTAACTTCCCCTGATAAAATAAGAGGATTTATTATTTTAAGATAGCTGGAGGAAGGTTTGCTCTGTTTTGTCTGTGCGACAACACATATCTAGAAAGTAGGAAAGTTATTCCAACGTTTTCCTAGCTTTCAGCTGCATAGTGCATTTTTCCTGAGCATATAATATAATAAACAGCACAAGGGGCAAAATAATTTCTTGCTGGAAATCTGCTGCAGCCTATAAAATGCCCTCTCTGCCCAGTCTACACCCAGATTAAACCAGAGCACCTGTGTGTCGAGGTGAAGTGTTGTGTTTGAGCTGTGACTTACAAACATTTTTGGACCAAAATATTGTGTAAGGGATTGTCTCTCAGCTTTACAAGATGAGCATAGAGGGTTAAATAACAGGCCAAATTCCTTTATTTGCAAAGGGCTTTTGTCAAATGGGAAAGGAAGCCTAATGGAAATTAAATAATCTATTACGGTAGCAAGCTATTGATGACTATAAATTTTCCTGTGTTGTGTGTAATAAACGAAGACAAATTGTGTGCTTCTGCAGCCTTGCCAACTTCTTGGAAAGAGCAAGAGGATGAATTCTTTCTATCCCTTCTCCGTGGCAGGCAGCTGCAGTGCTGGATACCTCTGAGATACAGAATATTTTCCATTTCCTCCAGAGCTCTGCTAGAGCTCCAAAACAATTTGGAGGTATCTGACATAGCTTTGGGAATCACATCTGCATTATTCCCTTTGGCCTGTGTCCTAACCTGGATTCCAGAAGCAGAAAAGTTATTTGCAGCCTCATCCACAAACCAGATAAGCCAGAGTGCTGCACTAGGATTTAAGCCAGTTGAATTCTATTAACTCCAAATAAACTAATTTGGTGGGGTTGGGGGGGTGCCTGTAACTCTCTAGTTGTTGTTGGAGTAAATTCCCTCTCATCCCTGACCATTTGCTGTGCTGGCTGGAGCTGATGGAGTCCAACCACATCTGGAAGGCCACAGAGTCCCTATCCCTGAACTAATTTGTCTTACATTCTAACAGACCAGTTTAATTGGTTCCCAATTAATCCACGGGAAACTAACCTTGTGTGTTTGCAGTCTAGTCCTCAAAATGGTTGCATGATTTCTTTAAGAGAGCTTTGTTGTTTACTCCTGACTCTTTGGGATCACTGGGAAGCTTTTGGATCTGTTGTTTATTGAGCATTTATGCTGATATGTCCACATCAAACTTATGCGGCGGTTATATGACTGACACTAGATGTTTATTGAGATTCATCCTGATATGTTTGCATGGAGGCCACACAGCTAGTGAGAGTTATCCCACCCTTTGCAGTGCAATTTCCCATCACTTTTATTATAGGGTGTTTTGCAGTTAGAAAAGTGACAAGATGATTGCACTAGAAAGGGAGGGAAAATTTGTGCAAATAAGCAGGCTCCCTGGAAGCTCCCTCTTTCACAAGTAGGGGTGGGGAACCTGTGGCCCTCCAGATGTTGTTGGACTCTAACTCTCATCAGCCGCAGCCAGCATGGCCAATGGTTAGGGATGATGGGAGTTGTAGTCCAGCAACACCACAGGGGGGAGATGTCAAGGGAGCACCAGCTCTTACAAATATATAAAAGGGAAATGGATTGCTTTAGCGATTGGCTATAAAACGGATATTCTCAAATTTACTTCCATCTGTCATGTTGTACTGCTTGCATTAGTGAATGGCTTCAGGCAAAATCAGTGCTACTATTTAAATGCAGTTTTTTGAGTCTCTGCACACAGAAGTCTTTGCAGGCGTAAGTAACATAGCTTTTACAATGGTGAGTGCTGCGGTACTCACATCCATTTGGTTGAGCTACAGGCTTTCGTGACCTTAGGAGAACTTGGCTCTGGAGATGAGTAAAGTATGCAAATTTCTCTCTGAAAAAGGCTGGGACGCATAGCGATTTGATACGCCCCAGCTATGATGGATGGATATAACATTTCAAATGATTGTTGGTGGTGGGGATGGGGGAGAGGTGGAGATGAAGAATGAAAATAATACCTGAGCTCACAGGTGTTTGATAAAACCAACATGCCAGGCGTTCAAGACAAGCTGCTTTGGGTTGTATCCCATGAGGACTTCGTGCTGCTTGAATGCACTTCCAAAGTTGGACACTCATTTTGTTGCCAATTCAGCCCCGATGGCTGAAGAAGCCTCCACAAAACAGCATGGGATGCAGGGCTACAGTAGGAGGTATGGTGGAATTGGTGGACATCAGGGCTTTGTGGAAGTGCAAAGCAACATTGTGTTCAGCCTTCCTCACCCTTTTAGAATTGTGGAGTTGGAAGGGACCCCAAGGATCATCTAATCCACATTCTTGCTCTTTGGAACTGGCTGTTATGGTGGTTTTATTGCCCACTGTTCAGCCTAATGCCCAGGGTGGGCTACAACGATTTGAAACTCAGTTTAATACAGTTTCAGAACACAATTACAGTGGTACCTCGGGTTACAGATGCTTCAGGTTACGCTATTTTGGGTTGTGCACCGCGCCGAACCCGGAAGTACCAGAATGGGTTACTTTCGGGGTTTGGCGCATGCGCAGAAGTGCTAAATTGCGCTTTCCGCATGCGCAGAAGTGCTAAATTGCGCTTTCCGCATGCGCAGAAGTGCGACCCGTGCGTGCGCAGACGCGGTGCTGTGGGTTGCGAACCCTGCTGTGAGAACATGCCTCCCGCATGGATCACGTTCTCAACCCAAGGTTCTACTGTAAAACACACACATACACAATCTCAAAAAAAATTAGGCTGGGTCCTGAAAGTATGCATCACAGGCATCAAAGGTCAGGATTAAGAAGTGCTACAAACCTACTACAGAGCATTATAATGGCTAGTTAAAAGTATATTTGGGCAACCCAAGCAAGGAAAAGGAATATCAGTTAATTTACAAAAGTTGGTATTCGAGTAACCAATCACATTGTAGCCATTTACTTGCTATTTTGCGACGATGGTAGCAAGGCTGATCCAAAATTTAGAAAACTTGGGGCATTGCCGCCACTGATGGTGGGTGGTGTTCTCTTCAAGATATAACTGACTGATCTGGTTATCAGGAAGAATATTTCACCCAGGGGAGAAACTTGGCAGAGCACGCGACAAGTTCTACTCTACTATTCGTGGCTCCCAGAAGGACTCAGGAAATGGTATAAAGCAGTGTTTCTCACTGTAGCTCCCTTCCGACCTCGTTTCCTTCCTGTGGCCCACCCCCTGCCCTACCAGTAGAAAGGTAGCTGCTTAAGCGTTTTGTTTGTAAATAGAACGTTTTAGTTATCATTTTTATAATTTATACAAAATACAATTACATTAAAAAAATATACTTTTAGTATTTCTCGACCAATGGGACCCTCGTGCTTGTTGACCAGAAACAAGCTTTTTTATATGTGGTTCTATTGTGTGAGGGATAACTAAAGATCACCTCTGTCCATTTTGTTAAGGTGGTTCCGCATGAGGCTGAGTAACTCTTGCATGCAGCTATGTACCTCCTTTCACAGTAGTGCTTGCATGAAGAAACAGCACACCCTCATAACTAACACTGCTGCAGTCACACAAGATGCGGGAAGCTTAGTGTGTGCAGTGGTAGGGTGTGGAAGGGGGAGAGAGAAGGAAGCAGATGCGACATTGCCACAGAGGGCACGTGGCACTGCATCCACTGAGAAGCATGGTATTTCTCTGTTCACTCTACTTCTCTGTTTTCTTTTCTCGGTCACTTTTCTGTTTTCTTCACTTCTCACTTTCCTTTGTGGCCTCCTAGTCTCATGCCATGCCCCCCCCCCCCATTTATGTGATTTTCACCTGTGGCCCTCTTGGAATATCAGGGGCGGGTGGGCAGGGGACCATATGCCCCCAGTTAGGAAACACCGGTTTAAAGATAGCTGATAGCAGTTGCTCCATAGCACTGTTGGAACTATTTATTGGCTCTCTCACAGGAGCATGCAGAGTTCGCTTCCAAACTTGTATCTGGGAGGCTTTTGTGTGAAGGCAGCATTTCTATGCGCTGTGTGTGGAAGGGGGTGGAGAGGCATAAAAGCTGACACACCATCGCCATTGTTGGAGATGAGCTGAGGCAACTTGGCATCTGATAAATATAAAAACACGGGGCAGTATTCAGCTCCTGTATCCCTTCAGCACAAGGATTTCCACTTGCACAATGGGATTCCCTCTCCCTTCCCCTGCAAGTGCCCTGCACCCTCTGCTCCAGAGCGTTGGGGGAACCCCTAGAACAGATTTAGCGGTTGCACAGGGGGAGAGCATTCCATTGCACAAGCAGAATCCTTGCACCGGCAGAATGTTTCGTGAACCCTGTGCTGGATTCTACCCTTATATTCTGTACGTAATCTGTGCCATTTGGAACTGCTCCAGATTTTGCTCTCTCCATCCCTCGCATGCAGAGTCCATAGCCAAAAGAATGTAAGCTGGCAGAGACCTGGGAATGGGATGAACTGGCTGGAGAAATATGAGAGAGCCTCGCGGGGCTTGCATTTTCTGGGGTCCAACATTTCTCTCATGTGAAAATATATTGTGGGAAATTCCTGGCCTAAAGAATGGGCTGTGTGGAGGGGAAATTAACGCAGAAGTTGGTGTCAAGCCACTAACTGGCTGTCTGATTTTCTTCGTCTTCCACCCTAGCCCACGTCGGTCATCTCCTCCTCCAGAGAGTTGCCTGCAATAGACTTTGCAGCTGCACTTCTGGAAGGTCTGAATGGACACAGTTATGCAGATTGCTTACACTCCTAGAAACAGAGGGATGGAAACAATTATGGCTGGAGGAAGGGACTGGCAGGGGAAATCCTGTTTATTTATTTATTTATTTTGGTGCATTTGAGATGACCACATAACTATAGCGTCCTGATTTCTTTTTTGTCTCTTTGGTCATGAACTGCAGAATTTGCAAACCACACAAATATGTCCCATCATACCTTTTGTCAGTGGACACCAAGTGACTTACCAGCAGGTCTTGATTAAGAGACTGCCCAGCTTTGTTGTACAAGAAGCATGTGGTTTTTGTTTCGTTTTACAAGACCCTGCATATTTTCAGCTTGGCAGATAACAATTGCTTTAATGCCGTCACATCTTAGGATGTACAGAGGCAGACTGTAGCCCTGAATTCTGTGTGGTCACAACTCCCCATGTATTTCAGTTTGTCCCACAAAATGTGTTTATAGCAAGTTTCTCCACCACCATAAGAAAACCAGTATCATAATGCCTTACAGCTGTTTATCTTTATCACTGCTTTTAATCTTTGTGTAAAATTATAGGCTTTTTGGCAGCCAGTTTTATGTGTGGCAAAAAAAGTTGGATGTGTGTGTATTTTGAAGCAACAGGCTTCATATTGCTCTCTATGATTATTTGAACCCTCAACCACCATGTGGGTGTACAGCAAAGGCGCCAGGCCCAAACCAACGAGGCACATTTTTATGTGTCTTTACACATGTGGCAGAGAGAAGGAAAAAAATGTTTCCAAAAGTACAGACCAAACTCACCCTTGGCATAGCATCCAAAGGAACCTGAACTTAGGGTGTCTCCTGACAGTATTTTGTGGGAGGGATTCAAGTGCATACTAGAACTTTAGAAATGGACTTTCTGCATGTAGGAAAGTGACAGGGAAATGCATTGGAAAAAGTTGGGTTGAATGAATGGCTAACGGGCAGATGTCAGCCCATAGAATAATCAGAATGAATGCTCAGTGAAATTCGGATATAAATTAACCAATACACAGACTTTGTGTAAGCAAATCGGGATGAAAGCTCAATAAATAGGCCATCTAGAGGGAACCCTTAGAGCAAAAGTACAGAGCTTAAACAACATGAGATACAATCTACTGCCCTTGGTGGGCTGTCTGTTTATGAGCTTGCTACCCTCGAAACAACAGCTAGCAAGAGTTTCCTGGGAGTTTATGACCTGTCAGGTCTGCAGGAAAGATGGAACAGCAAACATGGGCAAACATCTCCCTCAAACTTTCCTGACACCTTTGCTGTGTGTTACTTTTGTCTGGGTCATGGAGAACTTGAGTATGTAAAGCTCCTGCAGGGATTTGTCCTCTTCCCCTACTCTTGATGTGACTGGAAATGGTGGTTTCTACTGTCAATTGATTCTTTCTTTCCACGTTTCTCCAGTGCCTTGACTATAGAAAAGGAGCCTTGACAGGAGACCTTTGCGAAGACTTGTGTGTGGCACAGAAGTTGATATACAAGCGCTGCCTTTATTATGACAGAGGTAAGAAGGTCATCCAAGCTGACTGGAGAGGCCGCCCAGTGATCCTGAAATCCAAAAATGAAATCTTCTCTAGCTACCACCACCTTGGCTTTCTGGAGGAAATGGAACCGCAGGGTATTCCAGAGGCAGAGCTCCTCCTGATGGTCGCTTTGGAGATCAAGAATGTTCTGGGTCTAGAACTTCCTAATAACACTGTGGTGCCTTTGTGGACGAGGGGGAGGGGCCCACACTGGAAAGCGCAGCTGGCTAGCATGTGGTCCCTACTCCAACAAGAAGAATATATTTACTTCAGTGTGCTGCAAGACTTCAGTAAACATGTCCTAAGGGTCATTGGCTCCTGTGGCCACTTCTATGCTGTGGAGTACCTGACCGCTGGGCATACCTGGCAGAAAACTCTCTTTTCTGTGGAAGATGCGGTCGGTGTTTCCTTTTCTGGAATTAAAAGCAAGGCTAAGGCCATCACCGAAATTGCCATCAGCTTCCTGGACATGGTAAAACATTTTGACAATGACTTTTCTCACCGGCTTCATCTGTGTGACATCAAGCCAGAAAACTTCGCCATCCGAAGTGATCTGACGGTAAGTGAGGACCTCAATGTCATAACTGTGGTTTGGCCACATGTAGCATGCAACTCATAACCAAAGGAAGTCTTCTTCTCCATTGATATCCCATATGCAGAGCCCTGTGTCGCACAAGTGTTCCCAAATGTTGACTGGCCTTGGAAATTTGTCTGCTAAGAAACATTCATACCATTCATTTAAAGCACATGGGTTCTTCCCCCCTCCAAAAAAATAATAATAATTATGGGAATTGTAGTTTAAGGGTGCTGGGAATTGCAGCTCTGGGAGGATAAACTACAGTTCCCAGGATTCTTGAAGGAAAACCATATACTTTAAATGAATGGTGTGGATGTGAGCCAATGACTTACTTGATGAATCTATCACCTATTTTGTTGTCGGAAATCACTTGCCTTCTGCAAGTGGGTCCTGCATTCTTGAAAAACTGCCTCTTTTGCAACAATATGTTCTGAACAACAGAACAAGATGTTTTTTGACCATACGAGCTATGTACCAAAAATCAAATAACATATAGAACAAGTGGGACTTGCAACAAAATGTTGCAGTGTGAAGTATTCCTGTTCAGAGTTCTAGCCTTTCCCAGGATATTCTCTTCCTCCACTCTATTTTTCCCAACAGAGACTTAGTGTCCTATGGTCACTGAGCACACTTGATTTGTTTCCCTCCCTGCTCTTTAGTGTCCCCCCCCCTGAAGGTTTGTGTGTGTATGTGTACTTCTGCTAATTTCCAGGTTCCCAAGCTGATATCTCCCTCTAGCTGGTGCTGTTTTAGCTACAAAATGGCTAGAACTTCCATATCTTGGAGAGTCAAGTACTTGCCTTGAGCATCTTCTAGAAGTCTGCTGGCTTATAGCTGACATGCAACATAGAGGTCGGGGACAGAGGATGCTTTGAGAAATTTTGTTATTGATTTGCTCCATTGTGAGCCTTTGGTGAATAGAAATGCAGTTCAATATTGGGCCTCAGCTGATATTTTTTGTGAAGATGGAGCCTTCTATAGGCTCTTCAAATCATACTCTCAGTTTAACTTGGAGCAAATTAATTTCCTCCTGTAGAGTGAAAGTAGAATATGTTCATTAACACGGCTGCCAGCAGAGCCAGTATTTATTAAGTATGCACAGAGAACTTTGCACTAGAACGTGCTGTGCAAAGGTTAAGCGTGTGGTGATTTAAAGGCATAGGTGTGTTTTTACTCTCCAATTTATTTTTGTGTTTGTTCAGGTGCGTAATTAGAAGCTAGGGAATGGGTAGGAAACAGCAAAAAAAGTGTGAATTATTAAGTGAAAGAGATTTTGTTTTTTAAAAAGCTCTGCTTACCATATGTTAAATCAGATTCAGCACGGTCACTATATAGCGCCACTTCATTCATTTGAGGACCTCTTCTACCTGATCAGATTACAACAGCATCCTTCACCCATAGGGAACTGCTAGCTATTCACCAACACCATGCCTACATGGTGCTGACAGTCCTGCCCCCTGCCTGCACACCCTGTCATGTCCCTCTTCAAGTCAGAACTGTTAATTCGCTGGCTGTCAGTTAGTGGTGGTAGCCAATGACTGCCTCCTGCTCCATGCTGTGCTGGTTGCGTTGCTGGCATAGTCCTATTGATTGGACCCAGACTGTAATTCATTGCTTTGTAGGTCCGTGTCTGAGTCTGTCCCTGAGTCATAGGGCAAATGTCAGCCTTGGTGCCATCACATCTCAAGCTTATTCATAGGGAAATGAGTGGTGGTGAAGTTAGGCTTGATAGCGCTGCCAAAAAAGTCCTGAGGAATAGTGTGGGAAAGCAACCAGTCTCATGAAAAACGTATAACGTATTCCAGCAAGTGCCAATGCCTCGCCATTTGCATTATTCTAATATACATCAGGATTTGCAGTTGGAGGGCAAACATGTAGAGATCACTCTTGATTTCTGGATACGCCTCCTGGGACTAATACCAAACTACTGATGACTTCCTTGTTGCATCTTTGTTGTGTGTGTCTTTTGTTGACTGCTTTTTGGCACACAAATTGGCCCCGAGGCGGCCCCATGCTTGGCTAGTCTGCCAGCATGAGTCTTCTGTGTGTAAACTAATGGAATGTCTGGTATATTCTATTTCTTTTCTTCGGCAGCCTGTATAAAGCTGAGTTTCAGCCAGGCTACCTCACATACAGAAAATAAAAGGCAGGCCACGTACATTAAGAAGATCTGGTCCAGTTATGTGCCTAATAACAATCCGCCAAACAAAACCCAGTAGCTGGAATTTTTTTTATCAGTGGACCCACTTAAAAAATTAGGAGTTCGATGAAGTTAGAGCAAGCTGCAGAATGCTACTTACTAGATATGTTTCTGATATTGCCTGCATGAACTTGCAAAAGGCCCCAGGGTGTGTCAGTCTTCTAAAGCTTTCCAATAAGTCTTCCAAAAACGCTTCGAGCTGTATTCTCCTTGAGGTCTGCTCAGAAAATGAGAGGGCCATTTCAAGTTCAGTACTTTCACCCCGTCACTCAGACAACTGTGGGTTTGAAAGCTGCCTTTTCTTCTCTCACTCCCTATTACTTTAAATGTTGTTTTTCAAGTGAAAAGAGTGTCCACTGTAGAAAGTGTTGCACTGACAGCTTGGAGACTAGAATTCACAGTTCACATTATCCACAGAATGAACATGAAGTTGGCAGGCAAATATCATTAGAAGCACTATTATCAACTCCTTTTGCTTTAAGGGTGTAATCCTATACTGAAAACCTGCTGGCTGAGGGGCAACAGGATTTTGTGGAAACCTTGCTGTGCTGGCTGAGCGCCAGGTATGCCCCTGAAACCCTCAGAACAAAGTCATAACAAACATCACCACTACCCCTCCAACCAGCTGAAGTGAAGGCTTCCCTGCTTCTCAATCTATTTGCAGTTTATGGTGTATTCTGGACAAATTTTAATCTTTTTCTCCCCTTTTAAAACTAAGAAAGGTGTGTGCAGAACAAAATGTTAATATCAATTTTGTGAAGCATGGTTATCCCTGCCCTTGATACCTGGCATAGTCTCTCCAAACCAGCGCCCTTCTTCCTTCTATTATTTGCAAGCACACACTCACACACACATTGTCAAAAGACTTGGGTTGATGAGGCTCACAGTTCAGCAGTAGCCCCACCTCACCAAGTTGCAGTTGTCTACATTTCTAAAGCATTAAAACAGGTGAGGAACCCTTGGCCCTCTAGACATTGTTAGTCTACAGCTCCCATCATCCCTGACCATTGGCCAAGCTAGCTGGGGCTGATGGGAGTTCCAAGTCCAAGCACATCTGGAGGACCAGAGTTCTCCTATATCCCTGCTTTACAATTATCCCAGTTCAGAAGAGCAGCACTGATGTGGGTATGTATTTTCTAGGGGATGTTAAATTCAGGTTCCCACTCAGCCATGAAGCTCTCACTGCGTATTCCTGGGCCACTCACAGTTTCTCCTTCCTAATCTCCCTCACAAGGTTGGTAATAAAAAATGGGGTCAAAGGGTATTCTGTTTTGAGCTCCTTGGAGGAAAGGTGGACTATACATAAAATCTCTGCACAAACCTTTGCTGATCTAGAGGGTGGAAATAACTTACTTATTTGGATTTTAAATGGTTTTCTTGTTGTTGCCCCACAGTGATGGAGAGTATCTGGACTTGGGGAATCCTCAGCAGTTGATGCTACCGACAATGGAGAATGTAGCATCTCAGAAATAGGTTAAATACATGTACTTGAAAAACAGATGTAATGGAGCACTTCCTGAAGCAATTTCATTTTTTCATAGAAGGAATGAAAATGTTGTATCTTGATAAGTTGAACATGACCACAACACTAAGTTTACCTGGTGACATGGTGACTCCAGAAGACCAAAAGGATGAGATTTGTCATGGGGATAGTGGAAATAGATTCACAGACAAACATCCCCAGGCAAACAAACCATAGCTGCAGCCACAGTAAATGAATGAATTTATAACATGAAACTCTGCACTTGTTAGATGTTGACTTTATTTTTTCATGATTGCCAAGCTTTATTTTAACTTTTTTGCTCTAATGTGTTAGGAATGTAGCAGATGTAAAGCATGGAACAGTAGGAGCCAGAGGGGAAGAGAAAGAGAGAAATCACCACAATTGGAAGCAAATACCGTATTATTGTCTCAAGGGGGGTAGCTGTACATCCACTAAGCCCAGCATCTAAAATTACTTAATTGCACACAATGGGTGGGCCATTTGGTCACCTGAACATAGGAAGTTCTTTTATACAAGGTCAGGCTATTTGCCCATTGAGCTAAGCCTCTTATTTTGTCTCCTCTGACTGACAGCAGGACTCCAGGCCTTAGGGAGAGGTCTTTCTGATCCTTTTAAATAGGAATATCAGAGACTGAACCTGAGACCTTCTGTATGCAAATGATGTGCACTACCGCTGGGCTATGGGAAGGGTCAGCTTCCTATTAGACTGCTGCTGTTATGCCTCTGAGGGTGGGGCTTGCTAGAGCAAATGGAACAGAATTTATGTCATCACAGAAACCACTCCCCTTGTGAAGGAGAATTGACCTACCTTATTCCGAGGCTGCCATTTTCTCAGGGATCTCTGAGAAGAACTTCCCCTCCTTTCATGCCAAAGTTGTCTGTTACTCATGCAATTCTGTTTCAAGCCTTGGTGTTGCAGAGCTAATCAGCGAAAGCTCTTCCACTTGTAATTTCTAATTTTCTCTTGCATTCATCTCAGAATGCTTGAATCAGCAGTCTTTAGGGCTCAGGAACAACGAGAGCAGAAAAGTGGCAATTTGCACGGACTGTTGTCACCCTTGAATGCATTATTCTGGTTTGCAGGTGGTGGCTATTGACGTAGACATGGCTTTCTTTGAACCGAAAATGAGAGACATCCTTGAGCAGAACTGCACGGGCGATGAAGACTGTAATTTTTTTGATTGCTTTTCAAAGTGTGACCTGAGGAGCAGAAAATGTGGAGCAGAGAGAGCCAATAACAACCTCCAAGTGAGTGGCTACGGGCTTATTTGTCTCCCTTACTGGATGCATGTCTTGACTTTAAAATACCCATGAAAGTGCAAGTTTAAAATAAATGATGCTGCGAGCGACTGTCACTTAAGGACTTATTCACACATGCATGCACACCACTCGATGACTGCAGCTCCAAGCAGTAGCTTCCATGGATGAACAAGCTTTCACAGATGTAATCAACAGAGGCAGAGTTTCGCATCTTGCCGCATCATCACCTCAAGTAGAGTGTGTTTCAGTGAAGATGAGTGACATCTAAAGTGGCAGCGTTCCATGGCTGGTACAGGGTTGCTGCCAAAAATGTCACCCCCGTGGCAAATTTTGCTTACTGCTGTAACATCAAGTGATTCCACACTGATGCAGCGTCACTGCTTTGTCCAGATAGCTAACTTCCAACAGTAGCCAAAGGTGTTGCATGGAGGGTAGGAAATCTCACATTGTAATGGCATTGTATCACTTGTCAAGTCCTTCTAAGTCCCTTTCACTCGTCATAGTAAAGCTGGGCGATATCTGGTTTTCAGCATTGTGATATGTCATCTGCTAAGCGTCACAATATAACAATATATCACGATGTTGGAAATAAGGATGTACAATAGTACCTTGGTTCTCAAACTTAATCCATTGCAGGAGTCTGTTTAACTCCTGAAACCATTCAAAAACCAAGGGGTGGCTTCTGATTGGCAGCAGGAGCTTCCTGCACTCAAGCGGAAGCAGCGTCGGACATTCAGCTTCTGAAAAACATTCGCAAGCCGAAACTCTTACTTCCGGGATTGCGGCGTTCAGGAACTGATTTGTTCTGGAGCCAACCCATTCAAGTTCCAAGGTACCACTGTAACTATGTAGAGGTGAACAGAAATATGTGCTGGCAACTGCTACTGCTACTACTTAGGGGTCTAAAACTGATGCATTTTTACTTACCTTTAACATATTGTTACAACTGTTATTTTGTAGTACAAAGCAACAGGGACAGCAGGAATCATGGGAGAAGCAATGACCAGTTTCACGGTTTTCCCCACATCACAATATTTTACAAAGCACCCACATTGTGATTCACGATATGTGGCCATGTAAAATATTATGAAACCATGATCACGAGGTGGACTTCAAACCGGTTTTGGACGATGCATCAATACATTGCCCAGCCCTACATCATAGCTCCCGCGTTGCTCTATGCAGAAGGGGCCCACACTGAGCAGTGGCACCCACATGAACAACACAACATGGTAGGGATGGACCCTTCACAAGTGCAGCTCTACGTGTGCAAAGGCATAATTGCTACCTAGAACCCTGCATGACTGCGGTTCTGGATTGCATGGAAGCCTTTGCACATATCAGCTGTACATTCAGAGGCTCCAGATGTCCACATTGTTTGTGCAGATGGTAGAGGGCTTCCTGGTCTTCCTTTGCAAAGTAATAGGGGAACGATCGGGAATGAAGAGGATTCTAAACAATTATGCCAGTGCCGCTTAGGATGGCATTCCCATTGTAGGTGTACCATGTAGCCCAGCTGTCATCTGTGAGATCAAGTGATGTATGGACTTGTATGTGAACTGGTGACTCCAGCTATGGGTGCTTTTTTGGAGTGGAAGCAAATGGGCTCTTCTACCTATCATTCTGAGTGAATTAGAAGCCTTTGTTGTCACTAGGGATGGACATCCTTTGTCTGTCTTCTTTTATTCTTGTTGGCACTCAATCATAGGTCATAGGAAATAATAGGAAATGAATATTCCTCATGAGACCTTCTCACTCAACATGGAAAGATCAGTGGGTGATGGGGATGGGAACACGGGAGGCAGGGATGGGGTGTGTGTGTGTGTGTGTGTGTGTGTGTGTGTCCACAACACACCTTGTGTCTTTATGCATTCCTTAAATGCCAGGAGAGAGCATATACACTCCTTTTGCAAGTAAGATGACAGAGTGCACTATAGTTTGCAGTTGGTTTAATCAACCAGAGAGTGCAGGTTTCCTGCTTCCAAAGAGCCAAAAACATTAATTAGAACTTATTACTGAACTTAGATAAATTATATAACTTAACAATAGTCCAGTCACATCAGCAAAATATATTTTGCGTGAAGATCTTAACCTTAAAGTTGGATGGGACTAAAAGAGCTTGTGTGTGAATTACTGCTTCTCTCTCTCTCCCTTTCCACAGGTCATCTGTGAAAAAATATTCCGTCCCTGGTTTTCTCTCAACTTCATGGGATCTGCTGTCTCCTTTCCCCTACAGCTGCAGTTACAGAAGGCAGTGCAGGATTGTGCAGAAGCCAGCACCAAGGACACTGGCCATCATCAGAGCCATTCTTCACATTCTCTTTCTGAGTTATACCATTTGCTTCGAGCTAGTCAAAAGGAACTTCAGAAATCCAGTAGCTACCCTCATCTAATTCACCAATGATTACTATTCAGGGAAGAAGGACTTTATGTTTTTTTCTTCTTCCATTCAATAGAATTAATTTCCACTTAATGACTTCTGACTGTGCTTTTCAAAACTGTGATTTGAAGAGGTAGCGTGTTTATTATTAATACTCTTTGAAATGCAAAATCATTTTTATTGGACTCTGTTTTTGCTTCATTCCTGAACCCATGCTGCTTCTCCCCTGCTGTTATTTTGCATTATATTGTTTATCCAAAAAGCAGCAACACCCGTCCAAACTAATGTCTGACCCAAGGGTGGAACAACATTTAAATTTCAGATGTGCTTTGGAGATGGAGGAGAGGGGAGAACAGCTTTGTAAGATTAATTCAAGTTTGAAAATAAAGAGCTGGGGTGGAGTGGTCACCTAATTAATGTTTTATTCAATAGAGATTGTGTAGACTAAGATCTTTGTTAGCAAGAAAGGGAATAGATATTGGAACGAAGGATAGTTTTCTCGCTGCCTGCCACCCATCACTATTTAAGTCAAAATAGACTAACAATGTTAGTAGTCACAATAAAACTGTTTTGCCCATTGATTACAATAAAACAGAATTAAGGCTACAAAGGTTGGGATCACAAGGCAGGGGTAAGCTACCCTGTGCCCTCTGTTGGACTACAACCCCTATCAGCCCCAGCTAGCATGGCCAATGGACAAGGATGATGGGAGTTGTAGTTAGATTAAGCACAAAATTGGCTACCCCTCGTACCTCATCCCAAGTTCAGCCTGGGCCATTACTTCACTATTTCAGTGAAACTGCAGCACTGATTGAACCAAAGGAATTGGCTCTTCCGCAAGGACTGCGACCAGAGTCAAGAAATACGGTACCTTGCACTTGGCTTGTCAGGTCATAAGCCAGAGTGGTGGTCTACCTTAAAACCCCTGGAAAGGTGGGACACTCAGCAGCTATGGCTTCTTCCACCTGTTTCTTTTCAGTCTTTTTAAACCCACCTCTAATCCTCCTGCGGTGGATTATAGAGATTAAGTCCTGCTTATTACAGTAGGTGAACAAGAGGTTTGGTAGGGTTGAAAAAGGACAAAGTTGCTGAGCTTTTTGGGAAAAATAGGAAAAATAAAATCCATTTTTGAGCTTTTTTACAAAATGGAAGAAAGGCAAAAACAGCACTGCTGGCATGGGCTGCCATGCACCTGGATTTTCCCGGACATTTGACACTGCTGCCGACTGCAGTATACAGGATATGTCTGGGAAATTCTGGACATATGGCAACCCTAGATTTGAGCAGAGGAGAAGACATGGCTACAGAAATGCCTCTCTAATTTGGAGTTAAACCATCAAAATGAGTTTCAGCCTCCTGCATCTTAGTTAGAATAGTCTGGGACAGCAGTTCATTAGAAACCACCTGAACATCACAGAATTGCCACCAGTGAACCTCTGTCCAAACAACATCAAAGGGAAGGTTGCATCATTATATTGTTCCCAAATCGCCTCAGACCTCCAGCAGACTGGAGAGGGGTTCAGCAAATGCTTGTGCACAGGGTTTTAAAGAAAAATGAATGAAAGCATGCGTCATGACAGTGTGGGTTGTCTGGTAGAAAGGAAGAATTGAGAACTGTGTCCCACCATGTTTAATTATCAAGGGTAGGCACTGATTGTGTATTGCACTATCATCTTGATGGCATTAATCTGTGACACAAATGAGGGTGAGAGAGGATGTCTTGGACTGTGAAGGAATATGTTGCTGACACAACATAACAATATTAATAAACGTACAGATACTGCCTTCTAGGGAAAGAAGCACTAGGTTTTGGACAGGCTACTGGGGGAAAACCCCAATACTTTCATATCCCTATAATATACAGGAGGCTTCCTCAACCTCGGTCCTCCAGATGTTTTGAGACTACAATTCCCATCATCCCTGACCACTGGTCCTGCTAGCTAGGGATCATGGGAGTTGTAGGCCAAAAACATCTGGAGGGCCGAGGTTGAGGAAGCCTGATATACAGAGTGCTGTTTTTATGCATGCTACATCTCACATGAAGCATAGATGGAAATGCTATTGTGTCTAATTTAACTGTGGAATTTGGGGGGAAGAATGAAATCTGTGTGCACAGGGGTAATTCTGATTCTAAGGAACACCAGCGGCACCATCCTAAGCACATTTAGTCAATGGCAGTCGTTCTGAGTCAAATGGGGCTTACTCAAAAGTAAGTGTGCCTAGCATTGTAGCTTAAAAATACTATAGCAAAAAAGAAAAACGACACTTGAGTTTTGGAATAAAACCTTCTGTTTTTCATAAGATCGCCAGTGCTTGAGAAGATTTAATAAATGTAACTACATATGGTGAATTTCTTCAGCGCCTTGAAGCTGTAAGCTGAACAATGTCACCTCATGGGTGTAGATTATGGCTCTGCACCACAAATTCTTTAGGTGTATTATGTCCACTCCATCTTGCCATTTGTTTAGTCCATGAGCACAGTCCTATTAAACTATTCCTCACAAACTTTTCATTAGCAAAGCAAATTACTTTTTTTTGTGTGTTACTGCAATACCAAACTGGAATTCACTGATTTTTTAAAAAAGGAATTATGCAAGTTCCAATTGTTGAAAATGTAAGCTTCATAATAGTAGAGCTCTTGGCTCAGAAAGCACTCTGTTGCCTGGTGGAAAATAATAGAGCAACTCCAGGCAGCTGCCTGGAAGACTTGGCTGAAGAGAGGGCACTTGTCACACTTTCCACCAGAAGAGGGATTGTTTCTTGAAACTGATTAGTTTCTTTGGCACTGTGCACATTTGTGAGTAAAGATCATCTTTATAGCTGCCAGAACCTCATAGAACCCAGACGCAGGCCCAAACAAGACATGGGATGAATGTTTGTTTTAACCAATATCAGTCTCAGTAACCTTTGAGTTTGAGCAGACGAATAATAGAAGTGGGTGGGGTTGCTTAACCCATCTCCCCTGGCCATTTTCTTACTCAAAAACCACACACCCCAGCTGTTTTTCCATCTGCAGAGGAAAAAATATGCAACAGTGTACTTGATTTTAATATGGGCCTTAGGAGATGAGTTTCAGAGAATCTTAGAGTTGGAAGGGACCCAAGGGTCATCTAGTCCAACCACCTGCAGTGCAGGAATCTCAGCTAAAGCATCCATGACAGATGACCATTTTCACTCTCATATCACATGAGCCCTTGAACATCTGGGGCTTCAGCCAGCAATTGACCGGAGCTGTGTTTATGGTAGACTCAAGTAGCGGCAGGACTCCAGGGAGAAAAAAAAGTGAGAAGTGTCTAATAAATTTGATTTACTTGGAGAAACAGAAACAACCAGTTCTAAGCTTGGCAGTTGGATTGTGCTGAGTGCTTTTCATTATAAACTGTTGAAGCTTTTGTTTGATCAGATTTACCCACACAACTTTTTCCAGGGCTGGCCCAAGACACCTGAGGCGAACCACAAAATTCTCCCACAAACAGGAGAAGGAGGAAAGATCTACATCAAGAATATGTGTGTCCTCTCCCAAGGGCAATGAAACCTCCCCTGGCTTCTGTAGAAAAGTAAACCTGTATGGACTCTTATTCCAATATGACTTTCCCGCTGATACAATCACAGGTTATTGAGTACATTAAATGTTACATTGAAATAATCTCTAAGGGAGAATTAACTATGTTTACCCAATGGATTTATAGATGACATGAAATTTGAGAAAGGTATTTCCCAGCCAACAGCAATCTCTCCTTTTGCTCGCTCAGGTACATATATCTGGGTTAGACAGCCTGGGCTTGTTGCAAGATTCCATCCATTTTACTGTCTAAGTTGCAATGATGTCAAAGTTCCAGACCGCAATCTTGATTTTCAGGTTCCTATTGTCTGTCTATGAAAACAATAATCATCTGAAACTGAACTGATCTTTGATAGCAATGAACTTTGTCACAGCTGGGTAATTGAATTCTTAAAAAAATAAATCACAGTTCTTCAACACACAAATCTGCAGAGTGAGACAGGTAGACAAAACACACAACATTCAAACTGTGCTTGCCTGCCTGTCTATCTAGCTGCCTTGCCCTGGAGAAAAGCTCAGGGGGGTGATATTTTTAAACAGGAGCCCAGTTTGAATATGAACACTCTCCAAAGTTGGCTGCAACGCTGTTTATTTCTGTTAGGATCAATCGCTGTCTTCATTACTTTTTTCTCAGGCATCTGGAAAAGATATGGCATATTCTCTGTTTATGACCGCGTTAACTGCAAACATGCCCCAAGAAATCTTGCAAGGGATTGGTCATAAACGGCTCTGTTGCCACTGAATCACATGTTAATCTCTAAAGTGGGTTGGGGAACCTTTCTCAATCCAAGGGCTTCATTCTCCCTTGGCCGACCCTTGGGGGGGGCAGATTCAATTAAGAAGCCTGTTCAAGGACTTCTGCTAACAAAATGGGCTTTCCTCCCCCCGCTGCCACCTTTTGCTCTTCCCAAATTGGCTGTGGACGGTTTGGGAGAATTCCCAGAAGAGCTTGGGGAGAAGAGAGGGGATCGTTCTGTCTGGCAAGCTGAAATGGTTGTGCTCATGGAATAATTGCCATAGTGCTACATTGAATTCCTTCCTGGGTGCCATATGCCAATGGTGATCAGGGTCAAAAAGAGATGAGTGTGGCCAAAATGGGCACAGCCATGCCCACACAGAGAAACACATCCTATGAGTTTATATGACATCTAAGCCTGACCCACATTTATTTTTTGTCTATCAGTTTTAAATGTTTCCTGGAATAGCATCTCCTGACCCTAAAGGGGGATTTCTTCCCAAATGCAAACAGCAGCTTCAAAGGAGGGTTTTTGGTTAGAAAAGCAACAGAGGAAGAAAGGGTTAAATTATCCCCCTTGCTTTCTGTGATATTGATAATTATTCAGACACTGCCACCCCAGCTTCAATTGGCAGAAAACAAAACAAAACATGCATGTTAACTGCAAAGGCATGTTTAACGCTGCTTTCTATAGTTTGATCCTCGGAAAGGCCTTTAAAAAACCAATAGGAAAATGCAAGATTTGTTCTGCTAGCCTTGGTGCTACTGGGACTTCTCAAACCGCTTGCTCAGATGGGGCCCCACGAAACTGATAGATCACATCACATACCAAGTGATTCAAGAGTGCAACCTAAATATAGCAACACATTTTGATGTTCAGACCATTGAGTTTTTATCTCACTCGTTTCATACCCTCTTAACCCAATGAACTGTGGCTGTTTCCAGCTTCTGGGCTGAATCCCTTGACTGTAAAAAACGTGCACAGCTCCAATATGAACAGAGTGCCAGCTAGCAGCTACTTAATAAAACTGACTCTGTAGAAGGCAACTTTATATGTTCATGACAAGTATCTGCAATACCTGTGTCAGGATCTTTTAACGTGTCCTTATACTTAACCTATATCCATCTGGTTTGAGCTGTTTAAAAATGTCTGTGCTGCAAAGGCCAAATCCAGCATGCTAGGATTTGAGCAATGACTAAACACCCTGATCCTAAACATGCTTTTCAGATATGTCTGTCAAAAAAGCCCAAAATGGTACCCTGTTGTTTTTTTTAGGACTCATCCTAAGCATTTGTATATGCTGTTGCAGAAGAATCAGGCCTCCTACCAGGTTAAAGTTTACTTCATCTTGGTTGTGGATCAAGAAATTCCACAAATGGCCAAGAGTGCTGCTCGACTGATCTCTCATCCACAACTGGTGACCCTGAGAAGAAATGTGTATCCTCATTTGTTAAGGCCCAGAGCAGCATTGCTATATGCAGGGCGAGGGTGATGATGGTCATGATTAATAATAAAGTTTTATATAGCGCTTCAAAGTGTTCAAAGCACTTTTAATGTATTCAAAGTGTTCAAAGCACTTCTAATGTATTCTTGAGTTATAATCTTCTGTAACAGTCCCATAAGTCAATATTCTTCGGATTTGCAAATGGGAGGCTGCGAGTGTGGCTTACCATAGACCACATGCTATGTTCATTGCAGAGGTGAGATGTGAACCGGGGACCGCTACACATGCTGATGCAGGTTTGCTTTCCCCAAATCAACACATGGGAGACTTGCTGTCATAACATGGATCTGCCTTCTTTGGCCAGGCAGATGAAGGCTGCGATCCTATGCTTACACCTGGGAGTAGGTCCCATTTAACTCAGTAAGGCTTAGTTTTGAACAGACACACTGCAATTTACATTAATCCTATTTGAAATCAATTATATTATTATTTGCACAGATGTGTGCTCTTGACGCTGAGGTACGATTAGCTGAAACCCAGAAACTTTAAAACAATGAAGCCATTCCATTCAGCAGAATGTAGATTATACCCTTAGCGAATGCTAATACAAAAATTCATTGTTAGCAGCTTTTAAAAGGCTTTTCACAACAACTTCTCTAAAGAAGATCTGGAAGGGGTAGTAAATTTAAAAATAATACTGCACATGAAATGAGAAGGAGCTGCTGACCTTGAAAAACAGTTTTTCCTCAAGATGAGAAAATAATTGATTTTTTTTTGAAAAGTATGTTGTTAATCTTTCTTTATATAGCATTTTGTGTTAGTGAAAGCACTTTTATAGCACTTACAGCATTTATCCACACAAGCAACCATCTGAGCTGGGGTAAACGGAGAGTTTCAGGCCACCCAAGTAAGCTTTATGGTTAAGCAGGGATTTAAATGCAATGGAATTTATTTCTGTGGGAAGCCACAAGAATTTCAAGATGATTTCTTTCAATACGTTATTAGGGTTACAAGGACAAACTGGTGCTGTTAATCCTAAGCATCAAAAATGTCTGAATGCCAGGCATTAATGAACGTTAATTTGCCTCCCCACATTTGTGAAGGTAATAACCTGCCCGTGAGAAAAACATGCAGATTCTTGATGTATTTCATTTATGAATGTACCTAAACATGCCCATTTAGCACACCAGCACCCTTGTGCAGGCCCACCTCTCTCAACCACCTAGTCCAATATGCTGGTCCAAGCAGCAAATCCAGAGCAACAGAACCCGCAATAGATCTCTGCACAGCCTCTAAGGGTGGCCAAATCTGCCAGTGTCCATGCCAGTTTGCAAAAGTCTTCGTGAAAATTCATCTGCGTTGTAGTGTTCTCCTGATACACACATTTTTGTATACACTTTCCCCTACTACAATATAGTTCTATGTTATTTTTCCACAAATAGATACACTTTGAACTTTTGTATGCATTTTTGTACGTGCAACTTGGGCTAGAGAATGGCATTCCAAAATATGGAGAAGTGTAAATCTTGAAGGATGGCTATGTTTTGCTTCCCATATTATTCCCCCCCCCCAGAAAGTGTGATTTGTGTATGTTCACCCGGCGCCTTCATTTTATATATTTTAAGTGCCAGGTGAAAAAGTTCCTCTTCAACCAGGCCTTTGGCTGATTAATATCCTACTTTTAAATGTGTCTATGGGAATAAGGGAGGTTATCGTTTTTCTGTTTTGTTTTACTTATTTACTTGTTTTTATCCTGTATTTTATTCTGTGAACTGCCCTGAGATCTCATGATGAAAGGCATTATTATTAAAAACAAACAAACAAACAAACAAACAAACAAACATACTAATAGTAACAATAATGTGAACCAAATCAAATTTCTCCTCCATCTCTAACATCTTTTGCTTGAAGACCTCCACCAAACAGGAGACTGCTCTTTCCTTCAATATGTTCCTTCTAATCAAAAGCTACCCTCCTGCATGTACAACACACATCAGTTTGATTACTCCAGCTGGCCTTGTTTTCTCCTGCATCTACAGCTTGTGTGATTAAATGGCAAAAACTTGTTCTTTGAGACTACTTGTTGTTGCTTTCTATTCTCCATAATAATTGGAGGCAAAGAAGTTCCTGCAGAAGAAAAAGTGACACTTCTTCCTCTGGTCATCCCTAAATAGCAACCTCAAAGAAACAAATGGCCAATAAATTGTGGTTGCCAGGATATAGCGAGGCTTTTGTTTGAATGGATTTCCCATGCTGAAAAGCAGATTTCCACACCATCCCCAGTGGAACTGATGCCTTCACTGGAGAGGCTGGATCTAGATACATGGGGGGGGGGCGGCATTTCAGAAAAACGTGTTGTAAACCTCAAAGTGGGAAATCATGTTGGCAAACGAAGGACACCAACGGCGCCATCTGTTGCCACAGTATTATAATGCATTTAAAATGCCTTTTCTTTACTAATGTAGCTCAACACACAGTAACTAAAAGCAGCCCCTGACCAATGGAGTTGGCTTGTGCTGATGCTCAAAATGTTAATATAAAACAGACATTGATTTTTACAGGGGTGTTTCTCTCCATAAAATTCTTGCCAAAGAGTGTTACATTTTATTAAGAGGCAAGAGTGGGGGGAGGATTCTGCTATTACGTGTTTGCGAAGGCTGCTATTTATTGTGATACCAGCGATTTTCACTGCTGTGTGATTACTGTGCCATAAAGCCCAACGACAACATTTAAACACCAATATGAAAAGAGTGCTGAACTTTTTGAAGCAATAAATCTCAAGGAACCTGCTCTGGTTTCTCTTCATTGTGTTTTCCTTGGCTTCTTTCCATGCCTTTGAATAATCTGCTCTGACAACTCCCATACTGGCTTCCTTTAAAGTTTTCCTCTAATAAGTCTCACATCCCTCACACAGTCTCTCCGGTACTGTATCTGGTAATAGAATCAATATGGGGTTCCTTGCTGCAAATGTGCCAGCAGAAAAGGGGAGAAATGTGCTTCCGATTATTTCTAGGGTTTCCTGTCTTGTTTTCCAGGTCTGTATTTTGTCAAATTACAGGTAACCTCATCAGTAGCCAGACAAAGCTGTCAATTTGGGTTTCTCATTTTTCCCAGTCCTAAATTAAGTTCTCCACATTCCCACATCAGTTTGCAAATTCATTTTAAAAGCTCCTCATGAAAATTCATCAGTATTTTCCCTAATATAGTGTGTGTGTTTTCCAGTAAAGAGGAGAAAAACTCATATGCTTAACAGCACAGAAATAACCAACACACGAGGGGGGAAATCCCTACAAACTAAGAAATTTTTGTGTGCTATTTTACATTTGTGTGTGTGTTACTTTCACTCATACTTAAATTTGTATGCACTCTTTCTCCTAACATATGCATTTTTACACATGTCTGGGGGTAGGAGAACTGCATTGTAAAAGTCAAAGAAGTTTGACTTTTGAAGGATAGCTGTGTTTTGGTTCACATATACATATTGTTTCAGAAACTAAATTTCTCTTCCATCTTTTCAGGATGCATACCACCAGAAATAAGGGATTTCCCCTGCCCCTCCCTGGCAACCCCTGATATTTATGAGAAGTCAGGAAGAGCCTGATGCTATGAGAGGGGAAATTCAGACAAGTGTTATTGATAGACGGGGATGAGGAGAAAACAAATCAATTTATTGCAGTGCAGTACAAATTCACAAAGCTTTTAGTGACTGCTATGGTTTGAACACCATGCTCAAACTTAGAAAGCTTTGAGAAAAACTATCCTATCCTATACCATCAGGGATCACCAGCATGGTGTCCATGGAGGCAAGTGTGTCTGCTAGTACCTTCTATGGTATCTGAGAAAGGCCTCAGTAACTATCCACTGTGCAGCAAACCATGCTCTGCCACATGTGCCCTCAAATGTGCCCACATTCATAGGATGCCAGGATCAGACATCCACTTTTCTTCCGTTCTGAACAGATGAGAGGTACAAACAACTTTTCTCCATGAGTGAACACAGTGGTGGTGCCTTTTCCTAGTGATTTGGGAAGGGGTGTGATGTGCTGCATGCTTGCAGCTTTTTGTGGTCCTCTGCTCTTTTAGAAGTGGCTGCCATTTTGTATCACGGCACATGACAGCCATTTTGTGACTGGTCCCACTGGCCCCAAATGGTTGGCGGTCCCTGTTCTATTATGACTAATGACAGGATGTGGGAAAAGTCAGCTATTTTAACTGCAGTCCCTGCAAGGGAATCCTGTGCTTTCAACTGTAATGTGTATCTTAGTTCCTCAACTGAGGGTGTTGACTCTCTCAGTAAAACCATATTATTATGTGCAAGGAACCCTGCTGCGTATTTTGAATGTTTGTTTACCTATGTCTGTTAATCTCTGAGTCCATGAACTTCGGACTTGCTACCTCACAGGAAAACCTGCTGTCAAAAAATCTGCTGAGGTCCACCTCCAAGGACCTTCTTTCTGGTGGTTCCCTCACCACAAGGAGTGAAGTTACAGGGAAGCAAGCAGAGGGCCTTCTTGGCAATGGCACCCTCCCTGTGGAACACCCTCCCATCAGATGTCAAGGAGATAAAGAACTACACAACTTTTAGAAGACATCTGAAGGCAACCCTGTATCAGGAAGTTTTTAATGTTTGACATTTTATTATGTTTTTATATGTGCTGGAAGCTGCCCAGATGGGCAGGGTATAATAATAATAATAATAATAATAATAATAATAATAATAATAGCACAATTGCCATACACAGATTACTACACTCATAATTCCTTTAAATGGCTGACAACCTTGTTAATTTGAGAACTTTGGATTCTAAACTAATACTCAGGAATGATGCAGTTGGCCAGTGCTTATACTGACTTCATTTATTTATTTTTAAGTATCAAGTTTCTTTACTGACTTGCCAGAATACAATACTGTGAAAATCTTAGCAAGAAATCAATTCCTCATTTATTTATTTATTTATCTTGCTGTATCATGTTTTTAAACTTTGCATTTCAGGATTGAACAGCAACCCTTGGGACTAAAAAGAAAGTGTTCTAAAAGAGATATATCTTGGAAGAACTGCTCATTACTGAATTAAAGGGTACTTTGTTGAGTAAATGTATCTCTTGACAGTCTGGGCCATGAAGGGACTCAGAAAATCAATTTATGGTATCAGATTACCTGCAGCATAATCCTGTCTCTGTGTTTAGGTCACTAGGCAGGGTAGGAACACAAATAACTTCTGCTTTGTTAACACAATGACGCTGCAGTGGCACAGTAAAGATATACTGACTTTGCGCCACAAATGCCAGGAGAAAATCTGGGTGAGGATGTGAGTGTTGCAGGAGTGCAATGGAGTGAAGTGCAGGTTTTGTGCTTGGTTCTTACCCTCACACTGGCAGAATATTAGACCTGCTAAAGAGGTAGCATAGTATAACACTCCACTAAAGTTAATGTGGAAGCCCAGGCTGGAGGGATAACAGTACGGTACATAGTTCTGAGAATTCCCCACCCCCACCCCCAGCAAGAGGAGTAGTAGTAGTAGTAGTAGTAGTAGTAGTAATTATTATTATTATTATTATTATTATTATTATTAATTATTATTATTATTAATTATACCCCGCCCACCTGGCTAGGTTTCCCCAGCCACTCTGGGCGGCTTCCAACAAAATATTAAAAATACATTAAAACATCAGTCATTAAAAACTTCCCTAAACAGGGCCATAGCTATCAACATTTCCCTTTTTTTAAGGGAAATTCCCTTATTCCGAATAGGATTCCTCACAAGAAAAGGGAAAAGTTGACAGCTATGAGCAGGGCTGCCTTCAGATGTCAGATAGTTGTTTATTCCTTTGACATCTGATGGGAGGGCATTCCGCAGGGCGGGCACCACTACCAAGAAGGCCCTCTGCCTGGTTTCCTGTAACTTTGCTTCTCACAGTGAGTGAACCACCAGAAGGCCTTTGGAGGTGGACCTCAGTGTCCGGGTTGAACGATGGGGGTGGAGACACTCGTTCAGGTCTACTGGGCCGGAGAGCAGGAGAGACGCTAGCATCATTACTTGGCATCCTTAGGCATCTGCCAGGACCCAGGACCCTGACGACGACCACTGGCGTTGATAATTGTCCCACCCTGTGCACCTTGACAGATGGCTGGCAACAATGAACCATTTAAATCTTCTCACAATGCCTTGGAATAGTATTATTCCTGTGCATTTTAATGGCAGCCCATCCTGGAACACGCTGGGGCATTATAGGAAAATTTAAATAGTGGCCTCTACTGGGGGCGGGTTATAGGAGGGATGCACGGAGTGCACTAGGACTCAAGTATCAAGACTGGCTAGGAGAAGCCACAGCAATGCAGTCTTCCAATGCAATGGACATTTTAAAAGACACAAGAAAAATCTAGCAATTTAAGAGAGAAGTTAAGAACAGATTTTTTTTTTTAAAGGCAGCCTGCTACCAAAGCCAACTTTATTTTTATTTTACTTAATCAGTAAAAATCATAGCATTTAGAAGGAGTTTAGCCCCTTTTTATTGTGGGAGCACCTTTAGCTTTTCGAAATGGACTTCTGAGAGATTAAATCATACTTGCATTGCTTTAAGAAGGTTTATCAGTTCCGGGAAATGGAATGAGATTTCCCATTGAGAAATGTTAATGCTTGCTAATGCTAGTAGAGTTCATTGCCATCCAACCTTTAAGCTATAATTTGGTGTCTCGGACCCTTTTTCCTCTTGGCCAAGAGCTTTTTTCTCCAAATACTGACACTGCTTTTGGCTGTTACAACAGAGACCCCAATAACTGAATGAACTAATTACTAACTCCAAACCTTGACTCATTTTTCATCTGAAGAACTGGTTTTTGTGCCACACAGACACTACTTGAGCAGTACAGGAAAGTTGAAACACTTATTGTTCATAAATACTACATCTTCTTTTTTAAAAAAAACCCAAGTATCTTTTTATTGCTCCCCTGTCCTCCAAACATTATTAAAAAATAATATTTTGCAAGATCTTAACGATTTGTACTTGATATACAATTTCCCTCTTGACGCCAGAGCACTTCAGGAACCTATGCGATCATGACGTGTGGAAAATTTAAGCGAGGCTCCTAATTACAATTTCCTGGCAAAAACATGCAAAAAATTATGTATGCATGGTCAGACAACCCTACTTTCTTTATAGAGAGAACAAAGGACATATCTACTACCTTTACTTCATCCTGAATCAGGCCACCTACATGTGGATGAACATTTTTTTCAGAGCTTCTGGAAGGAATCTTGCCCAGCCTGCACACTGAGATCTTTTTAATTCAAGGATGGAGAAGGACCACATTCACTCATAGACAACCACGGGGGGGGGGCAGTATTCCAGAGATGAGTGGCGCCAGAGGTAAAAGTGTGTAGGGCAATGGAAGTGAGAAGCCTGGGTACGTAGTCCTCTCTTCAACTACCTGCAGTAATGAGGATCAGACCAGGTGTGGTGCAGGTGATGGCAAACCCTCCAACATCAACATTTCTCCAATGAAAATAGGGACATCCTAGTCATTAATAATAATAATAATAATAATAATAATAATAATAATACCCCGTCCATCTGATCGGGTGGCCCCAGCCACTCTGGGTGGCTTCCAACATATATAGTGATATAAGAAGAAAACTGCTCCTTTTCCCTTATGGGGTACCCAAGAGCCCATATAGAGCCCTTTTGTAGGTTCTCTATTGGTAGGAGAAAATAACAGAGACCAACCAGAGAATACTGAGAAGCAAAGCAGCTAGTAAGCCTGATCTTTATTAATTGTTGTAACAGGGTGCTCCCCCACACGCAGGAGAGAGGAGGAGGACCAGAACAAAGGTGTGCCCGCCCTTATATAGACATTTTAAATTGTCCACCCTGGAGTCCAAGACCATCCCCAGAAATATCATACATACATCACAAAAGGGGTGTAGCCCAAGACCACCAACCAGATTCATCATACCTACATCACAGAAAAGGCGGTCTACAACAGAAATCTGAGTGCGTTGTTCATCTCCTGTCTGGCAAGTTACCTGATTGCATTATCTGTGTTTTGGCCACTCTTTTTGTTATTTTAACTACTTAATTCCTGAATCTAGGTCACAGGTCACAGGCTCACACCCTGTTCATATCTTGAATGTGCCCTTAAGACAGGATTTGTGAGGACAGGATTTGTGAGGAAAGAGAAAATGGGGAGGTTTCCCACTGTGACCTTGCAGATAAATATTTGAGGTCAATTTGTTCGGGACCTTTTCTATGGGGTTTCAGACATGTGGTTTATATATACAGTTATGAACATTTATTATTTTTATATATGACCTTAAAATTCTTAAACAATTGAAACATAACAAAACATTAAACATTAAAAACCTCCCAATACAGGGCTGCCTTCAAATGTCTTCTAAAGGTTGTATAGTTACTTATCTCCTTGGTTCAGGGTTGCATAGCTCCATACCCTCCAACATTTCTCCGATGAAAATAGAGACGTCCTAAGAAAAAGCAGGACATTCCAGGATCAAATCAGAAACCAGGATTGCTTCTGTAGATCCGAGACTGTCCACGGAAAATTGGGTGTGTGTGTGTCTGTGGTGGGTCTAGAGCAGTGGTTCCCAATTAGCCAAATATTGCTAGACCCCCTACTTTTGACATTTTGATATATCTGTGGTTATTTATGCTACGTGAATGGTTTCACGAACCTCCTGGGGCCAGGGACCACCAGTTGGGAACCACTGGAGTAGAGGAAATCGGTATAAAGAGCCAGGGCCACAGATTCAGAAGCAGATTTAAAATAATTTGCTGTAATTTGCTTTAGACTGTTTTTAATGCTGTATTTTATATTGCTGTAACCCACTCTTGGACCTTCTGGTGAAAGGTGGGTAATAAAAATAATAAAAGGATGACCAGTGGGTGAAAACTGATAAGTGGCACAGAAGGTTCTGTAGCTTCTCTTGTTTCAACACAGGTACTGTATTAGAAAGACAAGCACCACCTCCAGGTTGATAGATGGCAATCCTAGGTGTGTATAAAAGACCCAGATTTTAAAGAGCCAGGGGCTGGAAAGAAGCAATTTGTATGTTAATAAAAGAATTGCACTTCTTTCTGAGAGTGCAATTGCTCATTGTCATGGCTATCTTGCATGATAAAATTAGCTCTTTAGGTTCTGTGAAAACACAGAATGACCTTCATTTCACTCCCTTTCTTGGAATGCTGGTTGCATTAAATACTCTTGACAGAAGTTTCCTAAAGGATGCAGAGTAAGATAAAACAGGTGATGGTTTGTGAAACCAAAAGGACATAAGAACTGGCCATATTTGTGTTTACATAAGCTGTTGTAGCCTGCCTGTTCCATATCCCAGTTTAGAAACCTGTTAGGTTAAAAGTTCCTGGATTTAATTCCACTAAGAAAGCAGCTTCAGCCATTGATAATCTAAACAACAATGACTCTTAATAAGAATCTCTACATTGTTGAGATGTCAAGCCAGTTCAAATTACCTAAGAACATCTCTGGCAGCATATCCTCTCAAACTCAGCAAAGGCCCCAAAACAGATGAACAGGAATGGATTCCTAAGACTCAACATGGCTGTGGAAAATTTTAGTATAGCCCTATTGGCCTTTGTTAATGACTTTAAGAGGAGACATGGGAGGAATTCATGCATTCCCAAAACTATCAGGTGTTATGAGAATTACCTAAATTAAGTCTAGATGAATCCTGTAAAAATATTCTCTCTCTCTTCCTTTTTCTCTCTCTTTCACCTTTTAGCATTTAGCCCTCCCAAGGCAGTTAAAAAAAATTAAAACAGAACTAAATAATGAAATACATTCATACACCAGCACAACACAGCTTTAACCCAAGGAAGAGCGAAACAAGAATCTATTTAGGCATAAGGCCAATGCAGATTGGGCCATGCATACTCTCTAGAGAAAGAATTCCATACGTGTGAGGCTACCACCAAAAAGGCGCTGTCTATGGTACTTGTTTAATAATGATGAATCTTATCAGAAAGGCAGAAAGGAACACTTAAGACTAGGATGGGTTTGTATCAGTGCAGGAAGGCCTTCAAGCAACTGATAGCCTTAGAACTTCAAATGTTATAATCTGCACTTGAAAGTGATCTCATAAATGAATAGGCAAGCAGTGCAACTAGCAACAATGCCTCCTACAAGCATTCTAGCAGGTGCATTCTGTACCAATTGATGTTGCTGCACTCATATGTAGACATAACAACAATGTGTATAGTTGATGCAAGATCTGCTTTCTTCAGATAGGGCCACAACCCAAGGGGGAAACAGACAGTCATACACCTCCATAGATAACGCTCAATCCAGAAGAAGACTCCCAGACTCTATGCTTAGCTTTTTAGGCAAACCTCTACCCCGTTCAAAACTGCTTGCAAACTTCATACATTGTGCAATGCACCACAACACTTACTTTCACTGAGCCACCAAGATGGGGGAGCCTTTTTTAATTAAGAAAATAAACAATATTAATAATTCACACATAGTTATTATATAAATATTTCATCCTTTCTGTATGCAATAACAAATAATGACTAATGTGCTTTCCCCTTCCCCAACAACTCTGAAGTGGCAGGGGGAAAGAGGATGAGACACCCCCCCCCCAGCACACACATATTATTAAAAAGGAAACTGTGCTGAGAATCCACTTCTCTAATACGTGGCATTAAGCATTCTCAATGGCTCTAAATGAGATGAGCTTTGTTTCATCTTTCCCATGGGCAACATTCAGAGCACTGTAGTATGTTAACAACCGTGCATCTTAAAAAGACACTGGGTGTTCAGAGACTCCCTTATAGAACTGTGATGTTAAAATTTTGTCTTGGATGATCTAGTTGGATGGGCCAAAGGTCAGCTGTGTGTTTTGTTTTGTTTTAATGTTGCTGGTCTTAAAACTTAACAATGTATATTCCTAATGTCAACTTATTTCTGTTAGAATGATTAAACACCAGCAAGGAGAACCTTACACGGTTTGGAAGGGGAGCATTATGGGGTATAATGTTTAAGCATGAGGAAAGAGGCCACTGTCACCTTGAGAGCAGAACAGGTCTGTTTCACAAAAGTGTAAGTATCTTTTTTTTGCATTCCACTAACACTATACCACTATACTTGCTAGACAATATTTAAACTGTGTTTTCCCTGGACACACCCTGGACTGGTGTGGTTCCTGTTGTAAAATGTCATTTTGAGATGAGAAACATGTCACCATTAACTGTTTTGTTTAGATTATATTTAAGTTTAGACAAAGCAGGGCATTAAATTTTAGTCCCACACTTTTCTGCTCCCCTTTTGCTATTCTGTTTTGACCTTCAGTGTCCTTACAACAGCACAGTCACTCTTGTTCCCAGCTTTTGTGTGAATTTTTGCCAGTCTTGTTGAGATTCCTTTTCCCTGACAGCAGCTGCATAGCTTTCCAATATGCCATGACAAGACTCTTTCCCACCAACAGCTAGAATATTCATGAGAATTCCACAGAAGACATTGAATGTTGGGCTTCACAAGTAATAGGAGATAATCAAACCACTTTGCAAATTAATATGTAGGATGTGTCTGCAGAATTTATATAAATATATGCAAATGTCTTTGTTAAACTGCATTTCAGTGCAAACAAATTTGCCTTTCTGTTACTCAGAATGAAATAGGATTTACTTTAGAATTTCCTTGAGCAGTGTGAGACTGAAGTTACTGAACATTGTAATGGTATCTACACTAGATACTCAGACCTGTTCAGTTGCTAAAGCTTCTTTCAAGACATGAGGAACTTAGGAGTTGTTACACCTGAAGTTATCAACATTTTCTCAAAGTTACAATTTTGGTCCCTTGATTAAAGATAAGCCCACTTATGTTACCACAGCGAACATTTCTATGCCTTAAAAATACATGGTAGCATCTTCAGATGATAACCCTGTCTGCTGATTCAATGAGTTAAATGTCTATATGTGTTATTCCACACTTCAACAGAGCAAGGAAGATTGGACAAGTACACCATTTCATGACCCTGCAAGTCCAGAGCATCTGTAATTTTAAGAGCTTAGATATAAGAAGGAATCTGGATATGCTTTGCTTGTTCAAGTGCTGCATCAGGCAGTTGGCTGTCCAAGGACTTAGGAGAAATAAAAAACTTAGATGGGGCTAGGGCAGAGAGTATTCTTATAGATCAGTCACTGGAAGAGCCCTGTGTAACACACACATGAGAGAGAGAGAGAGAGAGAGAGAGAGAGAGAGAGAGAGAGGGAGAGGGGGAGAGAGAGAGAAAGAAACACCCTATAATTATACCTGTAAGGTTTTCCAGGACATGATAAGCTCTGTAATCATGGCATATTAAAAAGATCAGCACAATCAGCTCTCTAATAGAGGTACCCAAACATAGGAGAATGTAACAGCAAAATCATTTCCCAAGCTTTCCTAGTTACAGAAGGGAGATGATAGTCTTTGTTGCCATGTTGAGGATCTTGACATAGATGTGGATTAGGGAATGAAAATGTTGCCTTGTTAAAAAGACTTATGGGAAATAACACCCATTCCCAGGTTTAATGTCATTGCTAATGACAAGAGGGAAAGATTGGGGTGTAATTATAAATTGGTTAATCATCTTGAGTGCAGTTAGTGAATACCCCAAATCAACAATGCTTTTGGAATGTTTCTTTTTTTAGATAGAGTTTTGAAATAATGCTACTGTTAGGTCTGCAGCTCTAGGATTAATGGAGACAAATGTGTTTCATTTGGCATAGCTTGGAGAGATGCCCACATGTAATGAGCCACACATTTCCCATTATTGCAATGCATTGACTTGCATTTTTTTAAAACAAACCTGTAGACTCTGAAGTTTATTGCTCCTCTTTCTTATTTTAAAACCCCTTGGAGGCTGACTATCTCATTAGTCCTATAAACCCAAAATTCAATCAGATGAAGTTTAATCGATAGGGCAAAACAAGGTGTGTATCTGGCAGAAAGGACAACTTGTGTCCTCAAGCAGCTCTGAGGCTTAATAAAAAGAAAAAAGTCAAATGTTGCCATTAGCCTACATTAGGCTTCCCCTACCCAATAACCTGCATATTTGGATATGAATTGTAGCTCCCAGGAAATACCTTTTTACAAAGACTAGTGCAGAATTGCTAAATGAGAAAGGTCAGTTTGTTCAAGTGGCATGACTTTAAAATTCTGGTTGATTATCTATAGTGGAGCAGATTAACAACTGCATTGGAGTTACAAAGTTTTACTCTAATTCCCTGATATAAATCTGTTTTTTGTAGGTCAGCCTTCCCCAATTTGATGCTCTCCAGGTATTTTGGACTACAACTCCCAACAGTCCCAGGCATGGCTAATGGTTAGGGTTGAAGGAGTTGTAACTAAAACATCTGAAGGACACCAGGTTGGGGAAGTCTGAAATAGGTTATTTGACAAACCTGACACTTAGGAAGACGAACTCCTGATGATGATACAACTGAAGCCAGGAGAAAGCTTGCCACTGACAATATTATTACAGAGCAGGCCTCAGCCCTGAAAAGTTTACACTTCAGATAGACCAAGATGTTTGACGTTATGTGTGAAAGGAGACAGGGAGAAGAAATCACAGGAGATGAGATTCTATATCATATCTCTATCATTCTGCGTGAATGCTATTGGCTGTCAGTTGAGTATTTGTAACATAAAATGGTTGCTTCAGTTGCATAGACTCCACAGGTTTTATCCAATTAAGTTCTACACAGAGTAGACCCATTGAAATAAATGGACCTTATTAATAGACATGATGAACTTCCAATGGGTCTGCTTTGAAGAAGAAGAGAAGAGTCTGGATTTGATATCCCGCTTTATCACTCCCTTTAAGGAGTCTCAAAGTGGCTAACATTCTCCTTTCCCTTCCTCCCCCACAACAAACACTCTGTGAGGTGAGTGGGGCTGAGGGACTTCAGAGAAGTGTGACTGGCCCAAGGTCACCCAGCAGCTGCATGTGGAGGAGCGGAGACGCGAACCCGGTTCCTCAGATTACGAGACTACCGCTCTTAACCACTACACCACACTGGCTCTCCAGTGTGACTAGTGTTGGATTCAATCTAGTAAGTTTATTCCAGCTGCCCACTGAGGACAGCCTTGCTAATAGAAGTACAGAATGTACCCAGCAAAACATTTGTACTTCTGTAGGAAAACCCTGCTCACACAATGCACTTCAGTACATCTACATGTGGGTAATATGCAATTTAAAGTTGTTTTTTCCTCACTTTGTTGCCCACATATTGGGGAAAATCTGAATTAAATGAGGGCAAAGTGTGGGCTGACACTTGAATGAGGACATGGTGTGCACAATGTGAAAAACATGCACGCAGGTGATGCCTCATAGCCACTTTAAACTGTCATTCGTACAAAGCCTCAATACCAGTAGTTGGGAAACAATGGTGGGAGGGAACTATTGTCTTCATGTTTAGTTTCTAGCCCTATAGACATCTGGTTCACCACTCTGGGAAAGAAGACAATATAGGCCGGTGGCTTGATCCAGCACAGTTCTCTTATACTGATCATTTATGAAACTGTGGACCCATAGGTATTGTGTGTTTACTTGGAAGCCCCACTGCATTCAATGTGAGTAAGGGTTAAACTATATTAAAGGCATGTTTGAATCCCATGCTTGAGAGTCCCCACAGTATTTTCTTTACAAAAAAGAAAAGCAGTTGCATTGCCCCCTCATCTGACTGCAACCACAATATAGTAGAGGGTGGAAGTTCATATTTTCCCCTTGCTATTTGCCTGCTGAAACTCATATCCAAGGCTACTGTTTGTGCTTGCAGCCACTTGGGAGGCAAATAGCAGCATGTGAGACAGTTCAGTAGAAAAATGGATTGGGGGTAAGGGTCAATACCCATGCAAACTAGACCAGATTGAGGTGCCCACAGCTACTTTTTAAAAATACAGACATAGATGTGGAGATCCTAAATCCAAGATTCTAACACAAATTAACATGTAGCTTGATGCTTTGTAGCAGGCAAGGATGGCACTACTAATCATGTCTGCATCCTGTCTCATATTAATATTCTTGTATGATTCAACTGAGTTCTTTACATTAATGTTTTTAAATAATGGGTCAGATTTTGTTAAAACACTCAGTGTGCTTTTTGGTTATATTACAGCCAAATCAGAAGTTGTGCCAACTTCTGATTTATTAAGGCATTGTGCCACCTTCCTTTTGCCCACTAAATTGAAAGTTCACAAGACAGGGTTCCAATCCTTTTAAAACAGAAGACAATTGTTTAATTAGTGGAATATTCAGTACTTAATTACAGTAGACAATTAAAGCCAATTAAATTTTGGCAGCCTCTTCACATAAGCGTAAATGGGTCTTTCTGTGATAGATTATGACATGGGAACCCAAGATACAAAATGAAAATACTTCATACATCAGCACTTTGTAATTTGGCAATGAAGTATGACCCCAGAGTTACTAGTCATTGTGAATTGTTTGCCTTAAAACAATGTTTTACTCTTTTCACATATTCTATTTTTTAAAAAAGTATAGCATATGCATGTCTTTAGCTATACTTGGAATGAACTTTGGCTGGAATGAAAATTAAGTTGTTCAATAAGTTAAATGCTTCAAATCAGGCTAAGAACTCTGACTGAATTAACAAGTGAAGGATTAATAATTCAAGCTTCTCACCACTTGGTGATGAGAAGGACTCCAGGAGACATTTCAGTACGTCTATAAACATTTGATTCCATTTGCAGCAGGTGGCAGTACAGAACCCCTACTCTATTTCAGTCAGTATCACCCATCTGTAACTACTCACAGAAATATATACAGTACTGGGTTTCCACTCATACAGGAGAGCTTTTCAAACCCCCTGAAATGTCATCACGTCTTAAGGTTGGGGGTCCAAAGCAGTATTCTGAGAGGTGTGAGACACTGCCACCTCCCCATATGCATTCAGATACATAGTGGAGTTTGAATCCTGACCATTCCTAACAACGATGAAAGCTGTCTTTTAAATTTATTTATTTAATGAGAATGAGCCTTAATATGCAATGTTATGCTGGCTCTGTGTAATTAAAAGCAACGTATACATGAGAAAATGCATTTATACAATATACTGTAAAATCTTTCAAAATGTGCACTGCAACATTTATTACCACATATTATCAATCAAAATTAGACACATATGAGACTTACATGTGATACAAAAGGAAAGGATATCACAATGCAGACAATTTTTTTTTAAAAAACACCACTTTTTCAGATGAAACAAACCTTATTAATGGAACAGTTTTAAAACAGGTAAAAATCAACTAGGTTGACTATTCCACATCTTCTGAACAAAGTCTTTTGCAATTTGATTTTTTTATACAATCACATGGCCTTGCTTTCACAGCTGTGGAAAAATAAAATACATAACATAACTATGTTGTCATGCTGTTTGCAATTTAGAACTATCATAAAGATATGGTGGCAAAGAGAAAAAAATCTTCAAAAGTTGATTAATAACAAAATAACAACTAGTTAGGCAGTGCCAAGAATGTTTTGTGTGTTTCGTACTCCCCCTAAGCCAACACTATTTCTAAACATATTCTCACATAGCCATACAATGCTTCATATTGCACAACACACACACAAAAACTGCAGCTTACAAAAATCAAAGAGAGTTTAGGAGTTAAAGCACAGATAACCCAATTCCAATATAGCTCATGAGCCTCTGAGGGTGAGAGGGCTCATCTGCACCATACTCTAGCCCTCTGGTTTGGTTGCTGTTCCCACATATTGTGGGATAACCAGCCTCACATTAATCTAATTAAAGCATGAAGGGATTAATGCCATAGAGTAAGCTCTCCTGTCAGGCTTAGCTAGGCCACTCCTCCTTACATTGGGAGAATGGTAATCAAACTTATTGTTCCCCTTCAGTCTACCTGAGAAGCTCAATGTGTGAAGAGGTTTTGAGCTCAGACTACATGGCTCTTACAAACCATTTTTGTGTTCCTATGCCAATAATTTCACCACTGTAACCAATCCAAGTTTTACTGCCTTTGTTTTCTGACTTATGCATAGAAATGCACATGAACCTGACCTTTGGAGAATTTGTAAGTAAACCATTTTTAAACTTACTGAACGTGGGGTCTTTTTCTATGCTAAAGGAAGATGGGAACTTTGGAAGGAACTTAGAAGGCCATATTTTAAAGGTCTAATAGCTTATATTTCTATGCTTTACTTTGCTGCATATTTTGTGATTTTAAACTTCTGCTGGGGTTCTCTCACCAAAGAATAGTTGCCCCAACCTTGGATCCTGACACCCCAAAATTCTCCTTTTGTATATCTATAATTTCCTTGTAACCAACACATATTGTTCTACAACGACCACACATCTGTTTACTTTTGTTTTGCATTTTGTGTTATATTGCCATTTTGAATATGCTGCCATGGCTTTGCATAAGCAACGCAGATCCCTCCCTGCCCCCCCAACCTCTGACCATGAACTTTCCAGTGGAAAGAAGGTATATTCATGTTCTGCGCAGGGAGCTTTTTTGTATTTCTGGGCTTTTGTCATTTTAGATTTATTTGCACATCTGTGTAGAGATGGGTCTTTGCACTATAACAAAAGACAAGTACTAGGAATGCTTGAAAACAAGGAAATACAATTCTTGGCTTGTGGTAAGTAGTGCAAAATAGCTGAGAAGCACCATATAAGTAAAAATCTAGTAGCAAATAAAAAAACCTTATGTGATATTTATTTCATCAATAGCTATGATCATAGGAAGGGGTATAATAAAAGAAAGTACAATTTAGTGCTTACATACCAGTTTTTTCTTTCTTTCATCTCTAAATACTTATTCTAGTTTGATAGCTTACTGGTTCTTAGTTTCTTTGGCTTTGAGTAACTCACTTGTTTTTCCTGCCAACATGTTAAAGCATTAAAGCAAATTACATTTACAATTAAGAAAATCGAAATACTTTGAACTGAGTTGCATTCAGCCAAGAGCTACCCTAACAAATGTCATTCCTACCTATTACATATTTTTATGCTGAAATATTGAAGTAATGAGCATACAACATGTGACTAGCAAAACATCTAAGATATCATTCTAAAAGTTTTGATTAAGTTAAAATCAAAACCAGCCACATTGTTTTAGGCCATGGAATTGAAAGGTTTTACTATAAACAAGTAAATATTTCAGTCAAAATTACTACGTAATGGAGAATCAGAATATGGGACTGGGAAGTATGGATGATATTCTAGAATTAATTAATTTCCTAAAAAACTCTTATAAACATTTCTGAATAAGACCTTGTTCTTAATGTGGTGCTTTCCATTATCTGTTTTATGTATGAGTCAATACAGCAAATTTCCCTCTCCTTGTTCTTGCACTAACATGCCTATAAATACTATTACTAAACCTTTAACTGCTGTCTTTTCCCACTTCTGTTTGATGCAGATGCCAAGTGTGTTTCCATCTTTGACAAAATCTGAACTGAGTTTGTATCTTTGCAATGGGATGACTTGTTTGTCTTAGGTACCTTAAAAAAACAACAACATTATTCCGCCATTAATTTACAATCATACATGGTTACAAATGTCCTTGGAAATGGAACTTTAAAAAATACGTATAGTGTGATGTGTCTTATCATTACAGTACATTCTGTGGAAAACTTTTAAACTTTTTTACTGTTAATTTTAATTCTTTTTACTTGTTTTTAACTGCTCTTATTGATCATATTTCTTGTAAACAGCTCCAAGTTTTACTACAAAGTAAGTGGCACCATATATAAATTTTGTTAAAATAAATAAAAGGAATGAGAAGAAAACTGGAAAGAAAGCAGATACCTTTGGCAAGGTAGTTTACATGTTCAGTGCTAGCCCTGAGTATAAGAAAGCTTTGAATTTTACAGAACTCCACTGAAAGTCTGATCATGCCATTTAATATACATTTTAAATGTACATTTTGTAACACGTTTAATTCTCTTTTAAGAATGTCATGCTAATGTCAAAGACAATATGAGTTGACCTCGCTTTGCCATCTAAGGAAACAAGTGGTCAAAATGTAATCTATGCCGTGTAACCCAATAATACTCTTACTGAAGTTAATGAAAAAATGTTATTCATTTGTCTGGTAGAAAAAGACCAGCATCCAAATAAATGAAAAGGGTATTCTCACTTACCCTTCAAAAAGCACATAGTGAAAAACTCCCAGGCACTTTCTCATCTAGGCACTGATCAGGTTGAGGCCTTAGTTTTAACCAGGCAGTATCAGTATGGTGTTCAAATTCTTTTCTAAGGCAGAAGTAGCTAAACTGTGTTGCCCTCCAGATGTTATTGACTCCAACTCCCATCATCCCAGCAAGCATAGGTAACAGTCAAGGATGATGTGGGTTGTGGTCTAGAAACATCTGAAGGACAAGTTCCACATCCTTTTCTAAGGACACATCTGCACAGATTTGTTTTATTTTCTGATGGGCTCAGCAGCGCTAATTAAGCCCATATGATTCCCACAGGCCATACAGCAGGTACACACAGCCTGAGCTAAGCACCTGATATTCAGATAGGGAAGGAAGGTATTTGTAATAAACTGCTGGCTAAGCATGGGTGGTACAATCAATACCTAATACATATACCTGAAATTTGACACAAAATGACCCCCCCCCTCTTTCTATGCTGTCTTTGTTTGAATCAGCAGTATGAGGAAACTCCTATGCTGAAATGGATTAAATACCTTTATTACTTGGTATACCTGTAGGCCGTTGCCCTGCAGATGATGACTAGTAGTCTTAATGGTATCTTGCTGGGATATTCCTAGTGATTCTTTGTGATCTCCTTGTTTGGCCCTTCTGTGTACTGAGCTGCATAAACTGTAAGCATTCATTTTCTCTTCTTCAGCTGAGCTTTGTATTTGATTGTGAAATATTCTGGGATTTCCCTCATCCACATCTGAGTGAGATACGCAGGGATGGGATTTCTTTGACTCAGTGGTCAAGGTATTCTGGCTTGTTGTGAAATTTGAAGGTGTATTCAGATGCTGGTGGACAACTGATACATGATGCACTGCAAGGTTACTAGGTGATTTCAAAGAGGAATTTAGTCTTATGGATTTGAATTTACTTGAATCCCTGTCTAAAACTGCTCCATTAGCTAAAGCATAATTTGCCAAGTGTCCATAATTCTCATTTTTCTCCTTTAATGCAAGTTTAGTAGACTTAACATTGGCTTTTCCAGTCTGTATCTGAAGAGCACTTCCGTTTGTAGTATTTTTTAATGATGCATCACGTAACAATTTGTTAACTTGATCTGTACTAGGCTTGAATACAGCCAATTTAGCAGCTGTGTTCATTACTTTAGAAGCATTCTGCCTTTTCTTTTCATGGGTGGCCTTTGTGGTCTGCTTATCCATCTGCAACAGCTTTCCTTTAAAGATGGGTATGATTCTGGTAGAATAATTTCTTAAAGTATTATTTGACATTTTAAATGATACATTTGAGTTTAGCATTCCTGCAGATTCTTCTGAAGTTTTTTCTTGTTTCCTACTGTACAGTTTTCTCCCTGGCACCCCAGTGTTCTTGTCTTCTGCTAGTAAACTGAGATTAGTAAAAATATCTGTTTTCGGTTGGTTGACTTTAAGCTCCATCTTGTGGCTATTTTCTATAGCACATGCTGAAGGACTGAGCATGCCTTTTTTTGGAATTACTTGAGTCAAAGATACCTTGCAGTTCCTTTTTCCAGTGAGATTGGCTGGTTTGGAGCTAACTTTCTAAAAACCGAGAAACCACAGAGTAATTTGAAATACATTATGTACCATTAACAGGTTTTGTATTTAGCAATTTTTGAGGGAAATGTGAATTACTTGGGCGGGAAGTGTGGGCTGCTACTTGAATGAGGACAATATCATGTGGATGAAGTAAAAAAACAAGCAAGCATGCAAGGCATCAAATCAAATAAACTACATAGTTTAAGACTGCTGGGTGTCTTGTCATGTTGGGGGAGGGTGCCATATAAATAGCACAATGAATAGTTTCTGAAGTTATTACTAGTTTCTGAAGTTATTACTAGTTTCCCCACAAATCAGTGGAAAACTGCTCATAATAATCAGAGATCCTAACTAGGAAAACCTGGAATCATTTTAGGCACATAACTATTTGCAGTTATCATGCCAGCAACAAGAGCAACCATCACATCTCTGGTTGTCACAGTAAAAATTATGTGGGCTGCTTTGGTTTCCACGTGACAGCTGTGCCTGCTTTAGTTGTTCGCCCTCTTACTTCAGCCACTTCATATATTATCCCAATGTTATAAGAGCAGAAAGAGATGGCTTCTATGTGCCACAATGGCAAAAACCAATGGAAGACAGTAGCTGTCTTCCAAAGTTTCTAAAACTCTTCCCAAGATCCATTAACAATACGTCAAGGAATTTCAACAGGAATATTTAAATAGCCTTTACCTGTACAGATGATTGGGTAAGATCTTTGGTGGCATATAATGCTTTACTTATCATTTTAAGAGGAAGCCCACAAATGTGTGGAATGACAGTCTTCAGATCAGCAACAAAAGCACTTAGAACACCTTCTAAATCTACTCTAGGAAAGTACTGCACTGGCTGACTTCGTATGCAACTGAAAGGATATCTGAGTTGGTGTTAAGGACTGAAAGAAATTGTTTGAGAAATATACATAGAGAAGTTGTTGCTTCGTTCCTTGTGCAATGTGTATGATAAAGACAGGGGGTACAATCTCCTGCACAAGGTCTACTGAAATGAATGGAAGCTGCACACAAGTGCCCCTTTCCAGCTCCTGTTTATTGCAACAAGGCTTTCACTGGGAAATTTTCCTTGATTAAGGCCATACTATATCTACACCTTAGCAAGAATTGTGAAGAATGGAATCACTTGGCAGTTAGCACCAATGACGCTCAAAAGTGTGTGCAGACTGCAAAAAGGCAAACACATAACTGTTGACAATGACCATTTAAACTTTCATAGCAATTGATGCAATTGATGCATCTGTGGTAGCAACTGATGCATCTGTGCTGATTCAACTTAAAACTGAAATGGGAGCACAAATAAAGTGAAGACAATTTGAATCAAGATTTAACAAAACAAAATAAGTTATGTTCATATGTCTTTCAGTTATCTAAAGAATAGTGGTTCTATGTCATGCAGTGCTCTGCAGCTACTGTGATTCTACATAGAACATTACAGTGCAGCACAAAGAATTCTGTTTCTGAAAAACCCACCCTTTACTTACTTTAAAAAATAAATTTTGGGCCATTATGCTTTTTTCAAGTATGTTTTTACAGCTGTATAGCTTCTGCCTACTGAAATATCAGAAGCCAGGTAAAACGTTCTAACAGTCAGGATAATACTTCAGTGTCCTTCATACCTCCTTCCCCCTTCCAATGAATATAAAAACCAGGATAAATGATGCAAAACAAGAAAAAAATATCTAAATTTGTACAGAATTTAGGTTGCAGGATTTAGCTTTTTGGTGTAGAATTTTGATTGTGTGTTTATGTGACGGTTTAAAAAATGATTTATAACTGTAAGAAGAAAGATGAAATTATGTGTATTCAGAGTGGTGATAAGTATTATTTGCACTTAACAAATGCTGAATGGGAAATAGCCTTTTAAAGAGAGTTTTATGTTCTCACTAAAATCAGAGACTTAAAAAGGGCTTATGTTATATTATGACACTTTCATTTACTATGGAACTACTTGATAATTTTAACTACTGAGCATGATTATTTTATGAAACTTTGTGTATAGCAGGTTTGGCCCATAATCTTAGGTAGGTGCCAAAAAGGAGAAACAAATTAATACATAAATTTAAAGTTTATAAAAGATATGTGAAGAGTTGTTCCCCTATCAGTTTGAAGTAAACGTTGCAATAAATCCCAGGATCCTCCGGAAGAATATAGCCATACTGAAGATAAAATATATACATAAATACAAGGAGGTTAAGAACTTGCTATATAAAATAGTCAACATTGAACAAATTATGTATTTGCATTCACTTACCAGATTTTCCCAGTGCAGCTGCAAATCACTATATGACTGGAATGGAGTATCGGGTGGAATTATGTGGCTAATGCTTATGATCTGACCCATTTTCATGCTGTGCAGAAGTAAGGAAAGAAAACTAAAAAATAATAATTCCATGCCATATAATGAAATAGGACATAGTTATTTTCATGATAGATATGAATTGTGCTGGATGATCCTACAGTCTACCCACACCAGTGAGTGATTTACAGCATTGTAACTTAACTTGGCTAGTGAAACAATTTGTCTATTTTACAGGAAGTAGATCAGAAACTGAACTGTCACTCTTTGTTTATAATTTAACAGTAAAATTTTATCTACTACAAAGCTGTGACATTTTCGACAGTCTCTCATACAGAAAAAGCTGGTAACGCAAATTTATCTGCAGATATCACCTACAGTTTGATACAGCGAAAATAGATAGAATGAATTTTCCTATGGAAATGTGTAAAGATTAAAAACAGTATGCAATAAAAATATAGACTTTGAAAAATTCCTTTTTTAAAAAAATAATGAATATGCCAATTGAATTTGTATGAACACTTATGAAAAGTCGACATTGGTCATGAAATGTTTTTTTCTCCTTGAGTAATCAATTTCCAAACTAGTCATAATTACTAATACATATTGCAGGAGATGTGTGTTCATCGCATTAGCATTTCTTGCTGAAATATAAAAACATACCTTGGCAAAACATAGCACCAGTTACTTAAAATAGAGTATTTTTGAATGATAGCATTATTATCACTGTCAAATTTCTTTAAGATGTTTGCTGAAATATTAAATTCTTCAAGCTGAGAATAGAAAAAAAATCAATAAAGTAATTTTTCAAAGTATCTGCAAACATATACGGCAAGTAAGTATTATGCATTAAAATAATTAAGGTACCATAAAAACCTATACGACATTAATCTACTTATTATGAAATCAAAACTTCATGAGTACATTGGCTTATAACCAACACAGCACTAAGCAACAATCTCACCAGTACAAATATTTCTCCTTGCAGAATGGGACTCCCCATCCTGCACACTCACTAAATTTGTTCTGCAGATTCCCCAACCCTCTGGAGCAGATTTGGAGAAGGTGTAGGGTAAGGAAGGGGAAAATGTCATGAATAATAAATAAACCCCCAATAGGATGCAGACTTGCAGGCCTAGTTAAAATGCAAGTAGAAAACATTGATTTACTCCTGTACCTCAGGTGGTGGCAGACGTACTGTGAAAACTTCGACACTAATGCAGAGCTGAGTCTCTGATACATTGATGTCCATAACTAAAATAAAGTTTGTAATATTCAGATAATTATATCTTATCACCACATGTACATATAGGCAAAAACATTGTGCTTAATTTTAAACAAAGTTTCCAACCAACAATGTACACTATAGGAATCTGACAAATCCAAGAGCTTAAGCACGTAGCAAATAGCCATCCCGCCTTCTCTGTGTAGCCCTAGCACTTTTGTTTGCAGCAGCTACAGTTGTTTGAGCTATAAGGGAATTTGAACCCATGCTTGAGGAAAACCATAGTGCTTATGGTTCCAGACATGAATTGTTGATCTCCTAAAGGTCACAGAATTAGTAGCAGTAAAGGGGCATTCTAGGTTTTTCCTGGTAGTTTACTTGTACCTTGTATTGGGGAGTGACATAATATAGGCATTCCTATCATCACTGCATGTTGACAACTGCCTTTCATGCACACGTTATGTGCAGTCATCTTATTGGCCTCTGATTGCCACTTGACAATGGGAAGTATATGCATAATCTGCCTTCATGATGACTGATATACCAGGCTTTTAAAGATACATGACAGGATTCACCTAATAAAACCCATCAGCAAGGGCTTCAGTGTGCCCAATGGGGCTTTCTCTCCTCCTCAGCCCCCCAAAATTGGCTCGGAGGGGGTGTTGAAAGAACCCCCAGTGTGTGGTGGGAGAGGAGAGGGGTTGTTCCATCTGGCAAGCTGATATGCTTGTGCAGCCTGAACATTTGTAATAGCCTGACATAACATTCCACCGAAAGATATCTTCATCAGGTTCCAGCAAAGCAAACATAGTAGAGGTTCAGCTGGTGATCCTCTGTACCTGCATTTGATGCACAAATGATTCCATTATTTTTCAACCACACTGACATGAGTACACATATCACCAAAATAATTTCAGGTCCTGAGAGGGCAACATATATTTTCTTCAATCAATATTGTACTTACCAACTGCATTTTGCTTTCCCCTTTGTGACAGAAAATCTTTCCCTTAACAAATGGAATTGGTACATATTATAAAACAAATATGCCTGCTGCCTTTATAAAGCCTTTACAAATCAGTATTTTGGAAAGGATCTGGTTTCTCCAGTCTAAGGCTGCCTCAAAATAGATTCCTTATGCAGTATGAAGCTTGGGTTCTCAAACATTTCACCCCCAGGGTCCACTTGAGATGACTAGAAGTTACTGAGACCCACAAGACACAGAATGGTGGTGCAGGGACAAAGCCAGAAAGAAAATGGTGCTAAATGGAAGCAGAGTTTGACATAATCCGTTGGCAATGATGGATATCATTTTCCACTGATATCTAATCCATTTTAGGAAATTCTTTGTCACAGCATTTTCCTTGTGACAAGGAGTTCCATAACTTAGCTTTCCCCAAGCTAACCACAGACACTTGATCTGGAGGTACTAAGACTCAACATCCCAATTTTAGACAGAATTTGCTGATCCAGAGCATCTAATAAATCAGGGGTTGTCAAACGTTTTGGATCAAGGGACACATTTATTTATTTTCAGAGAGGGCTGAGGGCACCAGTCACAAAACCTTTTATCTCACTCTTGAATTACCTTCAGCACCTCCTCTGGTCCATTGGGGGTGGGGGGTGGGAAATATGCTTACCTTTTCTCTGTCTCCTGGCCATCTTTATTCAGCATACAAGGAGTTGGTGCAGGCATTGGTCCCACCAAAAGGCTATGGCATGGCTAGGGAGTAGGGCAGGCAATTGAGGAGGAACTGGCTAGTCTGTGCAATTGAGCCCCACTGAATGAAAAACACAGTATCTCGAATGGAGTCATGACAACTCAAACAAGCTGACAAACTTGTCTAGGCTTTTCTTACATAGGATTTTATATGGAAATGAATATGTTTTATTTCTCTGAGTTGTGCTTTATCTTCTTTGAACCTGTAAATGCACAACTGTCATGTCAAATACCATTTGTTCTGGTAGTGAACAAGCAGTGTGTGGTCTGATGAAATATGAACAAAAATTCTTGTTCTAGTCATGCTATGCAGTTTAGCTCAGTGCTATTCAGTCAGTGTCCCATGGAACCTTTATTCCTTTTTCTCAACTCTCCCAAACAAGTTAGTACTAGGGGAGGTGACTGCCCAGATCAGAAGGAATATGCAAATATGCATGGGTATTATAAGCATTTTCTAAAGTAACACTTAAAATTTCCTTAGGATCACTTGACAAAAGAAGATCTAAAGCTAGCAAATTGGCAATGTATGCAAAATAGAGCAAATATATAACACTAGATAGGACTGTGATTGTCAAAGGTTCAGAATAAATACCTTGTATCAAGAGATGACCAGCTTGGTTCCAATTAGGAGCAAGTTTGGCTATAAGTGTATAAGACAGGCAGGTTTGAAAGACAGCTGGGACAACTCTCTCTGGCATTGCCATCTAGTGTGATAAACCAAAAAACAATAAAAAATACATGCTTTCTCTTTCAAAATATGCTAATCATAAAGCATACTGACACTATATGAAGTTGATTGATCCATGCAGCGAAGTACATTCCACTCTGTCTAGCCGCAGCTCTTTTTTACCAAAGGGCCAAACTAAATGGGGTGACCAACAATTGCAATTGGCAGTTGTGAGACAATTTTCTGTTTGGTAAAACAGATGGTTTGAAGGGCAGGATACAGATCAGGACCACAGTGTGGGGAGAGAAGAGATGTAATCCACTGCCTCTGCCATGGTTTTTATCTTGATTGTCTCCACCAGGGAGGGAGGAGCTGTTATTTGCAGGAGGGAAGCTGCCATTGGCACTCTCTTGGAGCGGATAACAGCTGGGCAGGTGACCCATGGTGGGGACAAAGGGTCAAATCTTATCTCCCACAATGTTGGTTCCAATCTGAGTTGTTATCTACTAAACAAAAAAAACAAAAAAACAATCATTCAGTTCCCAGTGATGTGATTGAAATATCTAGTTTTGCCTTGGAAAGTGCTAACACAGCTTCCCAGTGTGCAGTAAATTACACAAGTTATTTTTCTTGGTTCAACAAAATGTAGCAGTGTTGTATACTATTACAATTGTATAACATCTGTGCTAAAAAATGAAGTGAAAATGTAAGCTCTGTACTGAGGTACAGTCCTTCAACAGCCACAAATTTTCATGTTTTCTAATTTTCCTGGTTGGAGAGGAGGGAGAAACCAGCTGGGGAACCACCACGGGAAGAAGACTCAGAGCCCAGAGAGTGGTGGTGGGACAATGATGAGTGGTCAGAGGGAGAAGACTGAGAAGGGGAGGTATTGGAAGCTGAGGGGGTAACAGGCCTCAGTGAGCTGGGAAAGTGTGTAACAGAGAGAAGTTCCAAATCAGAGGCAGAAGCTGAAGCAGGAGGTGGAAGGAGAGAGGCCAAGAGGCAGAGATGAGTCAGGCTGGTGAAGTGTCATGGATGTCTTCTCCTGCTGCTGCAACAAGCTCCCCTCCCTCTTGTCTCCCTGAACCAAAGGCAGGAAAAGGGTGGAAGAGCGATTGGCGATGCACAAGTCACAGTCTCCGATTGCTTGGAAAACAAACCCTGGAGAAAAGGGGACATAGACAGCTGTAGAAAGGCAGGGACCTTCCGTATCAGCAACTGATTCATGGGAACAAGACCTACTGGAGATAAGTTGCTGTGCTCACTAGGCCTAACACTTCTGTGTCAATTGCGTTTTTGCTAGTAGAGCAAACTTTCACCATGTGATTTACCGCTAGCTCACTCCTGAAATTCGCCCTTTTCCTTTTCACTTTTCCTGCAGAAAATTAGTTCTGTATTGATAGATAGCAGGTCAGGGGGCAGAAACCTACAAAAACAGTTTTCTGTTGATTTATACTAATAGCAAACTCATTATCCAAGTGTGGATTCTTATACAGCCAAAACAACAAGCTTGTGTGAACTGGTGAGGCATTGAACTGGTGATTAAAAAAATAATCAACTTGTGTTACTACAGGTAGTCCTAGGTATACTGCCACCAGCCACTGGACTGGGCTTTATAAAGAAAAGTTTTCAAACTTTTCAGAGAGCTAGGTTTTATGGGAGGTATATACATTTAGCAAATAAACAAAACAAATAAGTATATGCAATTGCTAAACAATGTAACCAGGCTTAGAAAAAACATTTTTATTACTTACTATAGATCTGTTTTTCTCTATATAAGCTTGAAATTTTCCTGACTTATAGAAGAGTATCTAAAACAAGCAAAACAAACAAATATATCACAGATAGATATTGTTTGGATACATTTAATGGAGATAATCTTACATTTTTTGAGAAAAATGCAATTGGTCTCAGTCCCATACGTAGAAATGTTGACATTTTCTCTAAATGAAAAAAATCACTACAATGAAACGATGTTACTTGGTTTGTTCATGACAGTTGTTTGTCTTTAGAATCTTTCTAAACTCATGTATTTAAGGGAAAGAGAAAATGGGAAGGCACTATGTTTAGTCCCCTTGTGACTTCAGGATAAGACCTTTCCAGAGGGTGGCTGATAAAGGCAACTCTGTCAAATGCTATGGTTGTATAACAAGCTTCTATGGGCTGGAAAGTAATAGTCTAATCTTAAGATCAAGGTATCAATCACATGAATTCTGCTAACAATCTTTATCTTTGTAAGCATGTACATTTGCAGCCCTGCTAAGGAGCCTCATCAATGGCTTGTTCTCTGGTATAATATCAGATAGAAAGAATAGGCGGTTAATGTCACAGATTTAGGGGAGTGCTACTGGTTCAGTCAGGGGTGCGGGTGGCGCTGTGGGTAAAAGCCTCAGCGCCTAGGACTTGCCGATCGAAAGGTCGGCGGTTCGAATCCCCACGGCGGGGTGCGCTCCCGTCGCTCGGTCCCAGCGCCTGCCAACCTAGCAGTTCGAAAGCACCCCCGGGTGCAAGTAGATAAATAGGGACCGCTTACAGCGGGAAGGTAAAGGGCGTTCCGTGTGCTGCGCTGGTTCGCCAGATGCAGCTTGTCACGCTGGCCACGTGACCCGGAAGTGTCTGCGGACAGCGCTGGCTCCCAGCCTCTAGAGTGAGATGAGCGCACAACCCTAGAGTCTGTCAAGACTGGCCCATACGGGCAGGGGTACCTTTACCTTTACTGGTTCAGTCACTTTCGGTGCAGAGCTCGGGGTTGTTGCAACTATGATATAGAAAGAAAGGTGAGGGGGGGTGGCTTGCTGAATTTTGGCATCACACAGGATGCTGTTGAAATTTGAGACCCCCAGGTCTGCCACTGAATGTCTCCCAGTTTTTCCTACTCGTTCTTGGCCTCCAACCTAACCAACCATTGTAGCCAGAATGCTTGTTCGTCAGCCATATGATCAAAATTTATATTAAAAATGGGAGGCCTCTCATGCTTTCTGTGGTTGCCTGGGGTCCTATAAGACTTTGGGGTCTTTAGTGAAGAGCCATGTCATTCCAATTGCCAGGGCAACCAGCCTCTATACTTCTCTGCTTGTACAGCTTCACCAGTTCACTGTTGCTTGGCAACTTGGTTTCAGTTCTCCAGATCTTGGATGGGGAGTGGCAGTTTATTCCCTGGGGAAATCTTGTCCTGGCAAACCCTGACTTCATAAGCTCAGACATAAGTGTGCTCAATATCATGTCCAGGGGATCTTGGACCATCTATACTCTTAATTTATATATAAGTTACCAGAAATATTATTACTGACCGTCATAACCACTGAAATTTGATTCAATGTTCCAGGAACAGGTGAAGAAAGCACATCTTGATGCAGATGCAAGAGTTGCCTAGGTAAAGCATTCAAAACTTGTCACTAACCTCCACGATTCCATACTAGTAAAGCTACAACGCAAAGTACATTGCACTCTACAATTTTTTTTCTTTTAGTCAACATTCTTTAAGATGTCTAAGTGTCCTCAGAATAACTGGCCATTAACTATGTATATTCTTTAATTCCATGTATCTTACCATAGATATTACTCATGGAAGTGAAGCACAGTTGATCAATTAGCAGAAAACAAAAATCCTAGCAAATGCAATTTCATATGTATGGATGCAATACCCGGTTCTATATGTAAATTCTGCTGGCCCATTCTTAAGACCTGATATGCCAGCAACCACAGGTCCACATGGTCTGAGACTAGGCTACAATTTTCAGAGGGAGACTAAGCCGGGGTCCTTTACTTTTGAAATCATTTGAAGTGATGCATATTGTGATAGTGCCATAGTAACATAAGTTTTGTGATGTTGTAACGAAATCTTTATTGAGTCTTAAATATTTAATAATGTGTATTCATTATTGACTGGGTGCCTAAAACTGGCTTTAGTCAGAGGCAGCGAGTGCTTTATACACTCAGCTTCTTCTTATCATTTTGGCATTTATTAGTGTACAAAGCATCTGAATTCTGAAGAAAGAATATCAGAACTTGAGCTACAGCAACTCTCTCAGTCACAACAGAGTGCTCCTTGGCTCAGTAAGCTGCAATAGGGTTGTGGGACCCTCTGCAGATAGTCTCAGTGCCTGTGATCTAACCATGATAAGCAACCTATATGTAAAAACATCAATGCATGCTTTCCCCCCAGCATGTGTCCACTATGAACTTCATTAGGATAGCAAAGGTGCAAAAAATACAATAAGCAAATTTGCTTTACCTGCACATCTTCCTTTGTGCTGTTCTAATTTCTGTTGCTGCCAACTGAGAATTCAGTGTAACCTTCACGGCACAGAGTTTTCGCAGCTCAGGCAGACTGATGAAAAACAAAGACTGGCACGTAACGTCATTCATATTGCTTTGCTAGCTACAAGAGCTGAGTAACCTCTGACCTATAACAAAGTTGAGGGTGGGAAATGATTATCAGAAAGGGTACATATAAATAAAGGCAAATTAATATAAGAAAGAGGGGGTAGGTGAGAAGAAGTTAGGTTTTTCAGTAGCAAGTTACTGGGGGAGGATTACTGTACTGCATTATACAGGGAGCTGCCTCTGAATACAGTATGGAAACTTATGCTGGGGCAGAATTCGCAGACCAGGTTGATCATCAGGGCAAAACGGTTTGAGCATATCACACCAATACTGGCTCGACTTCACTGGCTCCCATTTAGTTTCGGGCCCAATTCAAAGTACTGGTTTTGACTATAAAGCCTTAAATGGTTCAGGATAGCAATACCTCAAGGATCACCTCTCCCCATATGAACTGACACAGAACCTGTGATGATCATTTGAGGCCCTTCTTTGTGTGTTGCCTTTTCTGTGGTAGTTCTCTATTTGTGCAATGCTCTCAGCAGGAAGGCTCATCTGACACCTTCATTACATGGCTTTAGGCACCAGGCGAAAACGTATTTCTATAACCATGCCTTTGGCTGATTAAACATTCTATGGTCTTTGAAATGTGTGTGTGTGTGTGTGATTGGTTTTTGTTCTCATTTTGTATTTTTATGTTGTAATCTTCAGATGGAGGGCAGTATACAAATTTAATAAATTATCATGATAAATAATAATGGCATATGGGACTTCTGACTATAGAGTATGGCACATAGTAGAACAGAAAGCAGTTTTGTGAACATCAGTAGTGCCTTCTTTATTCAGTCATATCAAACAGAGCCAGAAGCAGCACACAAGCTGCTTTTCAGCCCAACTTTTCATTCACCAAACATCATTCTGAAAACTGAATACCCAAATATATGACCAAATAACCCTCAAAATTTAAGTAATTGTATATCACTGGTATTATTTGGTTATGTATTCAAGCTGATTGTAGTGATGACCAGTAAGAGATTAGAACTTGTATTTACTGAGGGGAGTTGATTGTACAGAAAAAAGGAGCTTTGTGTAGTTTAAACTGAATTCAAATTGTTTCCTAAAAACAACTGCCTAGGTACATATTTCTACCTAAAAAACTAACGTGGGAGCGCATCAGAAGTCTGAAGGAAAGCTTTCTCTTGAGGCTAGGGTAGGGAAGACTGTTGAAAATCCCTCATCCTTATTTTACTGTTGACAGTTATGCTATTACGACATGACAACACTAGTAGTTCTACTTTTCTTGCAGTTCTTCCCTTACTTTCCCCCCTTCAGGCCTAACGTTAGCAGAAAGATGAAAAACTTGAAAAACGGGAACTAAATCATGCAACCTTTCTCTTACAGAAGTTAATTTTGGGGCAATCTGTTTATTCATATATTACTTGTTCACAATATCCAGTGGTGGTTCTTATATGTGAATGGACAATCACAGATATTCCGTAATCCTATCAATGGGCATGACCCATGGCATGGTGATTCAAAACACAGCCTTCTTGGTGGCAGCACCTTGACTGAGGAAATACAATGGGCACTGAGCCTGTTAAGTTTCAGGTGTCAACTACAAACACTTTTGCTCACTTGGGCTTTAGGGATGATTTTTTTCCTCAGTTTTTAACAATGTTGCTATTGCGCTGTTGTATAGCTGGTGTGCTTATTATCACATGGTTCCCTGCTCCGTCAAGAGGAAGGGTGGCATATGAATAAAATGGCATTAATAATATATTCAGCGATACTCAGTTGTGTCCATTCACACATTCAGCTGCCTGCAACAAAGTGCAGAGAAATCCAGGGATTCAGGTGCGTGTGTGAAGCAGGCCACTGCGGCTTATGGATGCCTACTGCTCTATGTGTGCCACATTCCTGTTGCCAACCACCATTTGCCCAGAAAGTCTAGTTTGGCTCTGATGGTCGAGTTGCGAAGAGTTTTGCAGGGCAGCCTTTGAATCTGTTCCAAAGATCTGAGCGTCCTGAGGTGGATCTCTCCTCTTACAGGGAGGGCTACCTCGAAAGGCAGCGGGGAAGCAATCGTGAGGGGAAGAGCCCAGTGAGAAGCCGAGCGTAAAGGCCACCTAGCAAGAAAAGCGCGGGAAACGTGAGGCGGGGAAGAACGTTACACAGGCAGAGTCCCCTGGAAGCGCCCTCTGTGAGGGGAGCAATCACGATGACAGAAAGTTGGAGAAAATGGAGTCATGAGGGAGGAGGAGAAGGAACACGATATATGGAGGGGGGAGGGGAGTCAGTCGCCTCTTCGACTTTTCTGCTGAGAAGAGAAGGAAACCGGCTCCCCGCCTCATCTTCACAAGCTTCTCAACTTTCCCCTCGCAACTCTCCCTTAGGGTTTAGGAGGGGGAAAATGACTAAGTACTTTTTTGGGGGGGGTATGCGGAACAAGCCCCCGCTTCTCGCAAGGCAGCCTTGGATGTGGCGACGGGCCCCGCGTCCAAAGTTCAGGAGAGGCGCCCGGTTCCGCAAAAGGCAACCTTTAGTCCTGGAAGGAGGCGGCGTCGGAATGAGGAACAAAGCAGCCCAGCAGCAATGCGACTTCTCATCATCTGCAGATAACCTATGCTGTAACATTCCCGGGGCCTGCCTGCCAGGAAGCACAAGTGTTCTCCTTGAATCGAGGACCCTTTCCTTATCTCTCTCTCTCTCCCCCCCTCTCTCTGAAGGTCTTCGCAATTGGTTAAAAAAAAAATTACATTCCTTTTTACTGAGCCTCAGATCACATACGTACACTGTTGGATTTTCAAAGTTTCCTGAGTTCCCTGCTGTACTGTGGTGCAATTTTTAGAGGGTTTATTTTGAACAAAGCCCCATAGCTTATTTCTGCTAGCTCCAGGGGGTGATTTCCTTAATGACCACGGCAGAGAATCGTAACAAGAATTCTTGTTTGGATCCCAGAAAACTGCACTGTGTATGTATAGAATCCTAGAATTTGTAGAGTTGGAAGGGATCGGAAGGGTCAATCTAGTTCAACCTCCTGCAATGCAGGAATCTAATCTAAAGCATCCATGTAGAAGTGTACAAGTTGACATATTACTTCTAAAGTATTATGGATAATATATTTTTCTGTCTCAAGGGGATGGGGACTCAGCATTACAGCCACCCAAATTTTAGGAACAACTGGCATTTTGTAATGTGTGAACACTATAGTAAGCATACAGATCTCTGCGTATTTTAGAAAATCATCTTCCTTTTGGTTTTTCAGCCAAACTTGTTTTTGGTTTTTAAACTAAACACCTGAATGTTTCATACAGCAATCGTATATCCACTCAACCGGGAATAAGCCCCACTGAAAACTAGACCTATATAGCATTATACAGTTACTGAAGCAGTTTTTAATCCAAAGGAACTTTGTTAGAGACCAATGGAGTTCACATCAGATTTCATACCTGCTCAATTGTGAAATATTTATATTTAACAGTTTTGAACTGACATAGTCTTGAATAGGTAAATAAGGCTCTAGAATAGAAAAACTGCCAAGAATCTTGCAGCACATTAAAAACAAATGACTACGATATAAAGTTATAAACCTTTATAAACCGGAGCCTATTTAATTCAATTGCAACTGCTGAAACAGTGCTAGTGAGCAATCTCGTGTACAAGAAGCTGGCGTAAAGCAAACTGGTATAAATTAAGCTGACATAAATTTATACGAGATCCAAACTCTTCAGCAGCAGGGGTGCTACTGTCTAAAGCCAACCTAAGTCTGGCTCAGGGAAAACAAGTCTTTAAAATAGTGTTTGAGTTACATCATTGTTTTCCAAGTAGACTTGATACATATCTATCTATCTATCTATCTATCTATCTAGAACATAGATTCTCAAGCTTAATACCCTAGGGTATTCAACCACTTCAGATGATTGAATATTAATGAGGCCCACTAGTTACAAAATGTGATACAGGGACTGAGCCAGTCAATATGGTGCCAGTTGGAGATAAAATTTGGCATTATATGCTGGCAAATTATTTACACTGCTGTCAACTGATACCTAATACATCTTTGGAAATTGGTAAATTCTTTGCCATAGTCTTTTCTTTGTAGCAAGGAGTTCCATAGCCCAGCTTTTTTCAGACTAAGTGCAAACATTTGCTGTGAGGTATTGTGACTCTCCAATTTAGGCAGAATTTGGTGATCCAGAGGCTCTAAATGGATTCTTTTATATTATCTCTTCCTACCTCCACATACCTCTTGATGTATTTTTTTTTAAAAAAACCAAATCTCTGGTAATTTATTCTCCTGTTCTCCAATTTGTACCCTATTCTCTCTGCCTTCCAAACCCCTCTGCAAGTTTCTTTCATCCCTCCTCCCCGATCCTTTTCCCTTCTTTCTCCTATAACAGCTTTCCTCTTTTATCCCTTTCCTTTCTATTCCCACTTTGTTTGTTCATAATAAATATGAACTTCTTATCTCACTTTCTAATTTCCTTCAACATCTCTTCTGGCCCTTTCCCCTCAGAGGAAGCACTTCCTTCCCTTCTTCCCATGCCTTCTTTGTCTCCCTCTACTCAGCATTGCTGATACTGGCATCAGTCCAACCAAAAGGCTATGCCACTGTTAGGGGCAGGACAGTCTGTGGCACTGTGGCCCACCTGAAAGTGGCCCAAGGTGGGTTCCTGGCTGGCTCACTGTTTGAGAAACAGTGATGTAGAGAATTCATATCTTGCTACTCCATAAGGTGCCCAAAGCAGATAACAACTCAACCACTTCTTACAGGTGCCACATAATACCGGTTCTGCATTTCAAATAATTCAATCTTTTATTGTTGCAGCCGCTGCACTTGCCTACTGACATCTGATAGGCGCCTCACTGTACTCTTTTAGGCACTTGCTAAAAGCATTTCAGTTTCAGCAAGCTTGCCCTAATCTTGATGAGAGTTGTAATCTATTTATTTTCATTCTGTTTGATTCTTCTTTTAATGCTAATGTTTCTTGTTGATGTTATTATTATTATTTTGTTTTATCTGTTTTATAAAGTGATTTGAGGGTCGCTTTTACAATCAAGCGTTGTAACAATTTGCTGGGCAAAAGATACCTGCATTGCAGGGGGTTGAGCTAGATGACCCTCTTGGTCCCTTCTTACTCTAAAATTCTATGATAAATTTTATGAAATAAAATAAATTAAACAAAAAATACAGTAATAAGAAACACGTTTTGTAAGATGCTAAGGGGCTCCTTTTTGTTACATAATTTTTTTGTTTATTGATTTTTTGTTTGTTTGTTATATAAGGCTGAAATCCAGGTAGCAACAGTTTAGTCTTCAATTCGCAGCATTGCGTGGATATCAGCGTGGATGTTGTGCTTTGGTTTCCCCTTTCCTAGCTCTCTTTTTCTATCAGAAAAGAAATCAGCGTGGATGTTGTGCTTTGGTTTCCCCTTTCCTAGCTCTCTTTTTCTATCAGAAAAGAAAGCCGCCGCCTTGAGTTCTTGGAATCTGCGGAAAGGACAAACACATAAACAAACAAACCTACGAGCCTCTCAATTCCCACATGCCACCCAATGGGCAGCCAGCTAGGGCAGCTTTCCCCGCCTTCCTGCCGAGAAGTGGGCGGTGCTTCGTGATTTCGGAGCTGGTGGCGTAAAGGTTCGATCTGCGCGTGCGCGAGGAGGCGAGGCTGTCCTGGGTCAGAGTTCCCAGTTGGAGATCTGCTGCCGCTGCTGCGCCCAAGGGTCAATATCTGCCAGGTTGAGAAGCGAAGCTAAGAGTTGGGGCGATGGCGAAGGTGAATGCTAGCGGCGACAGCAAGCCTGGAAAGGAGCCGTGGCGGGGTTGCTATTATACCCTCGAAGAGATCCAGAAGCACAATCACAGCCAAAGCACCTGGATCATCCTGCACCACCGTGTGTATGACCTCACAAAGTTTCTGGAGGAGGCAAGTATAAGGGGCTAGAAAGGTGGGGCTGCTGAGCTTGCAGGCGATTTCAGTCCCGTAGAAGAGGCGAAGGGAGCTCGAGTAGTTCTGCACGATCATGCACGCTGGCAACTTGCTCTCAGCGAAAAGCTCCTCTGGGTGTTTTGAGACGAGGGATAGACAGATAGATGGGGACCGTTCAGAGAGCAAGGAGGTGCTTCCGTTAAAGTGCTTCCTCGTAGGCATTTTGTTATTTTTGCTGTTCGTCGAAGTGACTTTCTGATCCTGTAGTGCTTTTGAAGATGAGAAAGTTCAGCTCACATAGCACATATTCCATCTGTATCGTTTGTTGCAAAGTAATATTTTATTGTATAGCAACACAATTTTGTAAGATGAGCTAGATTGAACTGGAATAGCTTGGAAAAGCAAGATTGCCAAATTTATGGCAAGCTTTGCAATGAAACTGTTGTAACCAGATGCTTACAGGCCATTTCTTGCAAGCAATATGACACAGTTCATCCATCAGTTGTTCAAGTATAAAGGGTTGAGTAATGTCATCTTTGTACTAATTAGCTGACTAGAAACAGCCCACATTCACTTCACTTTCTCCTTTATTCATCAAGGAGCTGAACTATTGTATATTCTAAGATGCTGTATTTAGAACTTGTGTATCTGTACAGTGCTATTTCTGAAATCCATAATGCTCCTGCTCCCCTAAGGTGGGGAGAATCCAAATGCAGACAATGCATTTGTCCTTCTGTTTCCGGGCTGTTAACATTTCCCCCCAACTTTTCCTATATTTTCCTTCCCACTAGAAATAATGGGAGAGAGAAAGTGAGCTACACTCCTGAGCACATATAAATTTTGCACAGATTTGGGGGAACCCCAGTGGTTTTGGATCTTTTAGCCAGTAGAACCCTTCAGGGTATTGTGGGGGCAGAGAGAGGTGGGCACAAGACCTGCTGTATCTTGAGCCTGTCTTCCCATCACGTGACAGCAGTGGGCCCAATCTGGGCCTCTTCACTACACCAGTCTTGAGAACTGGCACAGCAAGGGGCCCGAAATCCGCTCTGACTGGTGCAACTGCCAGGGCTGCAGATGTGTCTGCCATCCCATTAAGTCCTGCTGCTGCTGCCCAGTGGTTTGCATTGCCTTCTTAGAAAGAAGTATGGTTGGATGACTAGCCAGAAGTTGTCGCTTGTGGAATGTTACCATATCACAGGGTGGGTTGTTTCTCCAAAGGAGTAAAAAATCATGTTGCATCAACGTGGAAGTTGAATTGGAATCCCTTTGCTAGTGCTGTCTCCGCTTTTTCACTTTCCTAGCATAGTTACGTTAAGCAAAGGATTCATGTTGGGGGCTGCAGTGAAGGATTGTGTCAAGAGTATCTGCAGCACTGCAGTCCTGCACATCTTGGGTGGGTTTTAAATAGCAAGGAGGTACAGCTATGTACCTTGGTCCATTCATCAAACATACAGAACCGTTGCATTGATATACACCAGGGGTCACCAACTTTTGGGCCTTCAGATGTTGCTGAACAGCAGCTCTGATCATCCTTGGCTGTTGTCTAGGCTGGTTGGAGCTGCTGGGAATTGGAGCCCAATAACACAAGGGCCACAAGTTAGCCACCCTTGACAGAGACCTGCTTGCTAGTTGTAGCTAGGGAAGATGTTAAGGTTCATGCCATACAACTATTACAGCCCCAAAAATGACTGTGAGTCAGGGGATTGGGGAGCTCTTAAGGAAGCTTAGGATCTTTCAGTTGTCACTGTTGATTTAAATTTAATTCTAGAAATAACTGAGCTGCTGTGTGTCATCTGCTGACTGTATTTCTTGGTACACCCATGTGCACTGATAATATGGTTTAAACCTTCTAGCAAACTTTTTGCTAATTTCCGATCTTGTTCTCTGACAGCATATCTTGGCCTCAATATTGCATGAAAGTCACAAGTGGCTCTTTCGCCTTTGAAATTGATTTTATGTAGCCATTTATTTCATCAGCTTATTCTGAGAAACTGATTGAAGATAGTATGCTATGAAGACACTTTCTCCTTTTTAGATATATTCTCACAAAACTTACTTCAATCACAATAAACATAATTGCATCCCTCAGACATTGTGTGCAGATAACTTGTGCTAAACATGAGGAAGCTTTTCAGGTTTGGCCAAACTGTAGTGAACTTCCTTTATAGTTTAAATTGTTTACAGTAGTAGGTAAACTATTGGGACCTGTAACAAAATACTGCATTGTTTCTTCACCTTCTGACTGGCACGCTCCTGCTCAGGGTCTCAGCCTGTTCCAGTTCTACCCTTCTCCAGAGTATTATAGGCCAAAGGTCCCCAACATGGCACCCATGGGCACCACAGATGGACCTGCCAGGGCCGACTGCCCCTTCCAGTTTTTTAATTGTTAAGAAAAACAAGGGGTTTTGACTTTTCTTTCGTTACATAATGTGGGGTTGCTTCCTTGTTTGGGGCTGTATTTTATGTTTTGGGGTACATAGGTATTTTGTCCTGCGGAGGGGATTCCAATACCCATTTTTCTTCAGTGAAATGAGTATTTTGTGGTGCCCATAACAGTTTCTTACATTTGAAAATGTGTCCCAATGCTCAAAATGTTGGGCTCTTCAATGCAAGATCCCCATTCATTCCTTCGCACCTGCTGTTATCAATTTTATTTTACAGCTGTCAGTCAACATTGTGTGTCTACTGACTGAGCGTATTCTCCATTTAGCATTCTTAGATTTTTTAACTTAGTTTTTAAAAGTGAAGGGTGGAAACTATTTGGTGTGCTTCTGCCCCGTAAGCACACTGGCACCTCCTTCTTGTTTATCATTGGGGCCCTTTTGAGTCCATTCCTGTCAGTTCTCACCACTGAAATTTGCTGTGGAATGATAGTCTAGTTGGGTAGTTGTCCCAAGGCATGTGATAGGCATGTGAGAGCTCCTCTTTTAGTGGTGGGGAATACTGTTTCAAGTCTCAAATGTAAATGAGGACAAACTTGTTTGCTCACCCTTTCACCTACCAGGTTGCAATACCAGGAACTCTTCTGACACCTGTGATCAATAAGCCATCGGCACCAATAATTACAAAATGAGCACCCTATTGCAAGAACCTAATCTTGACTATTTAGGTTTCATATTTGAGTTGAAACTGACCACATTTTGTTTTAATGTCCCTGTACTGACAGAAGGGTTGAAGAGTGAAAGGTTGAAATTTTGAAGAAGGAAATCTGGCAGCTGCCCCCACCGCCATTAAAACTTATAGTTAAATATGTGGATAAACTTTTTCTCTATCATAACTAAACAAATAAAATAATAGGAGAGCAAGAGTCTTAAAACAGAAACTAAAATGGTCAGACCACCCCCACCCCATCTCAAATTAGCTATATTTAAAAGGTAGTGATATTAACAAATCTTTTCCAAGGATGTCCCCTGGTTAGCCTGTTGCATAACTTCAGCACCAACACTAGGCACTGCAGATTTAACATTGTTAATTGGTCACTGATAACTGGCAACATCTAGAACAAGCCTCCCAGCTCATTTTTGGGAATGAACAGGATTTAGGGTGTGCTGGGCACAGATAATCTGCATTTAATAGGTATTGTCTTAATCTGCCTTTCTCCCTTCAATGCTACATGTGTTGCAGGAACTCATAGTGCTTTCTTCTGAGTTTGAACTAACTGTAGCACGTGGTTATGTTCAGGTTCTTTGTGTTTTTTATGCACTGTGGTCTGATTTACATGCAAACTTTGGGGGGGGGGTGATACTGGATGGGTTGCCCTCCTTTTGAGCAAAGGTTTGGCCTAGATGGCTCCAAAAGTGTTCCCAGATCTAGGATCCCATAACTCTATATAGAGAGTTTGATGACATTGTATCTGTACACTTGCTTAAAAATAAATATTACATTTTGCCTTTACAGGGTGGGGAACATAGGAAGCTGCCTTACACTGAGCATTAGTCCATTGAAGTCTTGATTGTCCTCACTGAGTGGCAGTGATTTAATTTGGGAGCTTCTTCGTGCAAAGCAGATGCTCTACCACTGAGCTTCTGCCATTCCCCAATATCATTCCGCCATGGGATTGGTTTTCTTTTGTTGGATTTAACTGATACGTCACTCTCAAACAGTTCCTACAAAAACTGGTTCTCCGAGAAGCTTACTTGAGGTTCTTCATTGAGAAAATAGGCATTGGAAGACAACTTGCTTCAGAAAGATCAGTTCCAAATGACTAATCTTGTTCTGCATTGTGTAACCACATATGAATGCTTTGTTTTAGGGTGCATCTAGTTTGCATGGGACAGCAACTAGGCATGGTAAGCAAAGGCTTCAGACCTGTGTAAACTGAGACTGTATAGAGTTTTCCACGCTAAAGTAGACTTCCAGACTAATCAATATGGAACACAAAGCTTCTTGATAGTATGAACTTTGAAAACCATTGGAGCAAGCATTTTTATTTCAGCTTGCATGCAGAATTCATTTTTAATGATGGCATCTAACAGAATGCTTTAGATCTGTGCAGCTGCAGAGGAAGCCGCTCAGGCGCCTGAGGTGGCATGCCCAGGGTCGGGGCGAGTCACCCATAGGGGCAGGGTGCATCGCAGGGCCTCCAAAGTCTGCCTGCCTCCTCCCACTCAGTTGCCCTACAGCTGGGGGGGGGAGGAGAGGCAGCGGGTGGACCGTGTGGGCAGCGTGGAGTCTCTGTGCGCCCAAGCCCCTATGGGTGCGTCTCTCCCAGACATGTGGCTTGGGTGCTTTGCAGGCTTTGCTTAGATTACTGCAATACATATGCAAATTGCTGCCTTAAGGCACTTCAGGCAATACACATGGTTAATCCTAAATAGAGCTACAGTGGTACCTCAGGTTACATACGCTTCAGGTTACAGACTCCGCTAACCCAGAAATATTACCTTGGGTTAAGAACTTTGCTTCAGGATAAGAACAGAAATCATGCTCCAGTGGCGCGGCAGCAGCAGGAGGCCCCATTAACTAAAGTGGTGCTTCAGGTTAAGAACAGTTTCAGGTTAAGTACGGACCTCTGGAACGAATTAAGTACTTAACCTGAGGTACCACTGTACAAGAAAGGTAGGTGCTGTTACTGGCAAAGCTTTGGAAGTTGATCCACCACTGTCACTGTTGCACCCCTTTGCTATCCTGTATATAGGAATGGGGTGGACTCCTCTGAAGGCTGTAAGTGTTTCTGCAGTCTTTATCTATGCCTGGTAGGTGGAACCCTTTGTTCCCTTCTCTTTTGATTGCTCCTTTATTTAGGTGATGGGGAAGGTGCTTCTGCCTCCTGAGAGGTGGCCAGGACTCCTGAAACATCCCCCTCTGGGCAGATAGAGCCACTCCCAGTATCTGACAGCTCTGGAGTGAGTGCACCACGGAGAGGCTCTGTCAAGCTAGGAAAAGGAGGCAGGGACAGAGAGGGAGGCAGAATTCACAGCTTGGGGACGGAGAAGACAGAAGACGTGAGAAGATTGAGGAAGCTGCCCCCCCCCCCGCCACTCCTCACTAGCAGATTCTTCAGCATCTGGCAGAGGCTTCCACATCCCGCTGGAGCCTTTTCCTGGGTCCTTGGCCAATCCACCTGATTCAGACAGCCCATTACACTGCATTTCAGCAACATAAGATCTTCATTTGTGATGTAAGGAACATATTTATATTTCACAAAGAAAGTGAACAAGCTGAGACAGGCAGGTTCAACTTGAGCAAAGGTTATATGAAACTGAAATTACCCTGATGTCACACGGCTGGTTGCTACATTTGAAAGGCAGCTCTCAGTTCATACTCAAACAACTCTAGAAGTCCGTGCAGGCTGCAGTCAAGACTTGCAAACTGTGCAAGTGCTTCATGGTTCCTCCTATTAATGTGTCTTTTTTATTTATTTAAGGTACCCACTTTACTGCGGTCCTACTTTACAAATTTGGTCTTTGACCTGGGTGTGACTTACAAGACCACTCCCAATTCTTGTGAGAAGTGTAAACCCATTGGGTGTACATTAGCACTCTTGGATAAACCCAGAAAATTTTACACAGAAAGCAAATAAAAATAAATTAGGTTGTCATTAAAGCCTGTGAAAGTCAACTGGTGTCTATGATGCTGATGGAAAAACTGCAGCTTTTGGGGAACTATTCTGCTTTTGGGTAACAGGAGCAGGGAACTGTGATCTCTCACTGCTCTGACATATGAACTTGTAGGCTAAGATCTAACATTTAAAAACAACTGCTACAGCAGTGTTGTAAAGTATGAGTGCTGGCTTGCAGACTTGTGCACCATCATTGCATTTTTTTGCACTCGTGGCTCTCATAAAAGGTACTTGTGTGTATGCAGCCAGGATTTTAAGAGCTATGTATCAGACTTTTCCCTCTCCTTACAAGTTTAATGCGTTAAAAGGTAGTTTGTATGTTTTGGGAGAAGAGTATCTAGTATGCTTTGAAAAAAGAAAGAAATGGAAAAACTGTTTGTGTAGTAACATGACTTTGCCAAAGTCACTCGTTTATTTGTTACACTTACACCCTTGATATTTTAGTTGTATACTGTGGTACCTTGGTTCTTGACGTTAATCCATTCTGTGAGTCCGTTCAACTCCCGAAACCGTTCGAAAACCAAGTTGCAGCTTCCGATTGGCTGCAGGAGCTTCCTGAACTCAAGCGGAAGCCGCGTCGGATGTTCAGCTTCCGAAAAACGTTCGCAAACTTACTTCCCAGTTTGCAGTGTTGGAGAGCCTATTTGTTCGACAACTAAGCTGTTTGAGAACCAAGGTATCACTGTACTTAAGATATTTTACAATCTTTTATTTGTGAATTGTCCCACGTACACAGCTACTTTTTGAATAATTTGTATTAGGCAACCACAAGAATTAGGATGGCTAACCTGTGGCCTTCAAAAGGTTGCCTACAACCGCCTTCATCCCTGATGATTGACCATGCTGGCTGGGCCCAAAGGGAGTTGTAGTCCACAACTGCTGGAGGGCACCAAGTTGGCTACCTGTGCCCTAGAGGCTGCTTCTGCTTGGGTTTAAAATGTGTAGAATGGTGGTATTTTTGAGAACGTGTTATTTGTGTGTCAAGGGAGTGTCTTTGAGCTGCTATTTCCTTCATCTGCTTTTTCCACTGTTGCTTCCAGTGGTGCTATTGTCTAGTGTGGAATGAAGTGAACAGAGATCACATTTGTGTTAATTGCTGAAAGAAGCCATTTATCATCCAAACAGAAATAAGTTTCTTATCTTTCCATGTGTATCTAGTGAATACTTTGAATTCCAAGGTATAGCAGGTATGTGAATATTTTGAAGAGATAAGGAACCAAAACATTGTTTCTACACCTGGAAAGATTTACACATACAAGAGTCTGGTGGGGTGTTTTTGCTTTTGTTTTGCTTTTACTTCACTGCTTTTTCTCCATGGAAAATATGTAGCTATTCCGTAGGTTATCTACAATATATATAATCTTTATCAGTACAAATCATCTAAGGAGACACAGGTTCAAACCTTAGTACAGTTCTTTGTACTAAAGAATGTTGGGGTCTTGGTTTGTGACTTTGAGATCTTCTCTCAGTTCAGAAGAACATATAAAGAAGCCACTGGATCAGGCCCATGGGCCACAGATTCCAGCATTCTGTTCTTACAGTGGCCAGCCGGTAGCATTTGACAACACAGTATATTTTTGCATCTTTACTTGTGGACTGACCTAAAGATTACCCAGGTGAATGCGTTGTGTGCTGTCAAAGGGAAAACTGTTTTAAATCTGACCATATTTCTCCTTTTCAGTATTTTTAATATTGCTCTGTGCCTTACAATTCAGAACAGGAAGCTTTCTCTCTTCAGTTCCTGCTCCATTAAAAAATGGGTAACTTCATGAAATGACATTTCATTGCAGCTATTCACCTTTTTTCAGTATAGATGTGCTAATAGGAGTTTGGGCTCATCATCTCTGAAGAGTTGTGTAAGTTACGCTTTGCTGTCCAACCTGTTTTCTGGATTCAGTTTGCTGAATGCTCTGTAAATCTCACATCAATCAGCTTTAGTGTCGTTCAAGACCTTTGCTCTACTCCTTTGCTTGGATAGTTATCAGTACTGATTCAAGGGCAGGATTTTGTCATTCATATTTGCACGTTCGCTTTGACTTGCATAATCTCTCTCCAGCATGCACTTCCTTAACCTTTTGGGGATTGACGGCCACATGTAATCTTTGCTCTACACACTTGTGTAACTTTTTGCCCCATTTTGCTTAGTCACTGTGCATAAGCACTGTGCACTTTCTTCACCCAATTTTTCTTTTATGCAAAGAAACTTGGAAACTTTTACAAGTTTATCACTTTTAGGCAACAAATAATACCTACGCATGTGTTTTTAGAATGTTGCCAGGGCATCTCTAGACAGGAGTGGTTTCTTTTGAATGGTTTGATATGGGGAAATAGAGAAAGTTGCCTACATGCTCACTGCCTTGCATATCTGCTTGCCTTCCCATTTCTCTCGAAGTCCTGAAATGACAAGACTAGGAAATGTGGTTTTGTTTTGTTAGTGTTTTCAACTTCGCTTTGATTTAAGAGCTGCAGTGTCGGTTATGTGTGAAATTAATTCTGGAATAAGATCTTGGCTAAACAAGTGCTTCAAAAGCCTGACTCGTATGAAGTGCTCTCAGGGTTAAAAACATCTTTATTTTTATATAATGAATGTTATAGTACTTAGGTGGAGCAGCATTTACAGGATCATATAACGTGGATTAAGAACTTCACTCATCCCCTTTTATGCAATAAGAATGAGTTAAACACAGGCAGATTGGACTTCTGCACTGGCAGAGGGCCCACTGCCAGTGGGGGAGGCTGGGTCAAACTTCACAGTGGGAGTGCCAGAGAGAAAGAGAGTTCATATTTATTTAATGGTGTGTTTTTTAAACCCTGCCTTTTAGGAAAGCTTTCCCCTACACATGGCTTTGTGTGTGTGTGTGTGTGTACACACACACACAAAACATTCACAACCACAGCACAATCAATCAACAACAATCATCACTAGGTAAGTTAATTTTAAGACATTTAAAACATAACAGCCTGATAAAACCATAAAATGACAGAGTAGCACTACAGAAACTGCAGCTTGATTTTTTAAATTCTTCAGATTATGAAAATGCAGTTACAAATCAGTTTTAATGCCCACAGAAGCACCTGCACAGTTGGGGCCTGCCTGTTCCCAACTGGAATGGAGTTACACAAATATGGTGGCTTGCCAGCCTAATTGGTTTGGTTTTACTGACAAGCATGCTGCTGGCAGTAGGGCTGTGGAAACTCTTCTTAAAGTGCCATTAGACTGATATGGGTGAAAGTGAGGCTTCAAGGAAGCCAGTCCCAACTGTGTTTGAAAGGAACAACCACATCTTTGGGGGACTTGATCAGAAGCTGCTGCAAATATTGCAGTTGTAAGACATGTTTGCGTAAACCAGCCAACAATTAAAAATACATTTTTATGAAGGACAGTATAAAGCTGGGTGATTGAACTTTGTTTTAATCACAGGCACAGATATATTCTATTGGTATTTTCCTTGTGTGTGTGTGGGTGTGAAAACACACACACACAATATCTACAATACTGACGGTAGTTGCTGAGCAAAATAGTGCTCTTGTGTGTGCTCAACTTTTCCAAAAAACAAGAACCATATGCACACTTGTTATACATCTAGTATTAGAATTTAGGGTCATTCATTGATAGTGATTGGCAGCCAGTTTGGCTTAGAAGTGTACTTTCAGCGGCACAGGTCAACATTTTGTGCATCTAGTGAAGTGGACAATGCATGAAAACTCATGCCATAATACATTTGTTAGTTTTTAAGGTACTACAAGATTCCTTTTGAGCATGCAATCTGCCGCAGTTCCATTTGTGAAACTGACAGCTTTAAGATGTACTGATACCTATTGGGACAGAAAGCTTAAAAAAACTATTTGTAAAGTTCATGGATACTTATTCATATGTTGTTTTCTTACAGCACCCAGGTGGTGAAGAGGTTCTAAGGGAACAAGCAGGAGGAGATGCTACAGAAAGTTTTGAAGATGTTGGCCATTCCACAGATGCCAGAACATTGTCGGATACATTCATTATAGGAGAACTTCATCCAGTAAGTGCACTTTCCACAGAATGTGTGTTATCTTTTACCGGTATATTTCTCCATATTTTTAAAACCTTAATGAACATATCAAATTGGATGTAGTGTTCTGTGTCAAGTTGTAACTTTGTAATTTGGGATTTAAAATGTTTGTGCAGTAAAGCAGGTTATCAGTACCTCCTCCCATCAGTTGATGACTTTTTTCAGTGTACAGTTTATTAGTGCTTCTCTGCAAGTTCTAAGCTATTTTTTAGGTTTTAGGTTTTTTGTTTTAAAATAGTTGGTTCCTGTGTTCAGGATGATTTGGGAAAGTGAGAAATAAATAACAGTTAAGAAGCAAAATAAATAAAACATAGCAATAAATTGGCAGTGGCAGTAGAAGTTTAAAAACAAGCTTGTGATTTAGAAGAGACTGATCTGAACACACATTTGCTGCACTGCAAGACATTTGTGTCCAGGGCAACAAATGTATGCCCTTCAACAACACTTAATGTTATATCTGAACCAATTACTCTTTGCTAAGATCCCACCAATGCAGTTCCCGTAGCTAACTACAGGACTTATCCTGGTGGCTGTTCATTAAATTCTAGCACTAACTGAATCAGTCTTCAGTTTCCAAAATTCTCTGCACATCAGAGAACTTGCCAGTGTGTGTGTGTGTGTGTGTGTGTGTGTGTGTGCATGCACGCACAAAGGTGCTGTCTCTTTTGGTTGGGTAAAGGACAAACTCTACCCAAGTCCTCTGACACTTAACAGAGGACATAGGAAATGATCGGGATCATTTATGCGTTTTGTGCAGAGAATTAGTAGTGTTGCCAAGCTATTTCTGCCAGGTATGTCTGCATGGCACTTCCTGCATTCTTCCCTTTCATCATATTTAGTAGGATACACAGCGGTATAGGGTTTTGAGGTTACGTCTCTAAATCAAGCCCCTTCATGCAGTTACCAGACTAAAGTTTAGACTGGTGCGTTTGATATTTCTGGAGCTGGTACATGAAGAAATTTGCTTCTGTTTAGCATGTGATAAACTACTGTAATGGGTGTTCAAAGTGCACTGATACTTGCTGTGTTCCATGCAAAAGTACCTTCATGACTTTAGTACTGGAATCAAGATGCAGTTACAAAGTCCGCTTTTTCAAAAGAGCCAAACAGTTCCTCCTGTTTCATAACACCCCAGTGTCTAAAAGGCATTAGAAGCTTTGTAGAAAACTGATCTTGGCATCAAAACATTGCTGCAAGATTTATTTTTAATAATTTTGTTTCCTTTGCTTTTTTAAAAGTCTTCCACCCACACTTAACTGTTCTGTTATGCTAAAAGATCTGTTATGCTGGAGGACTTGAAAGTAGCTCGGGTGCTACCAGGGAGTATTTAATCAAGCTACAGTAATGTTTATCTCATGTGGAGATAATGTGGAGCAACTTTTCTGGAGGCAAACTCAAAATAAGTTTGGTAGAATAGAATTGGATAAGGAAGCATGTTGAAAATTATCAGCAAATACTACAAAGAAGATAGGTTGCGAAATGCTTTTAGAATGTATGTGTATCCATATATTCACTAATCAACAGGGTGAAATTTACTGTACTAGTTTTACATGTATAAATAACTCCTGGTATTTTGGGGCATTCTACATTGTGTTGCTTATCACTGTTTTTGTGTTGCAGGATGACTGGAAAAAAGTTCAGAAACCAACGGTAAGCATTCCACTTTAAAGCCATCCCACCATGTTAATGTTTGGCAGCCGTGATCTGTGTTACATGCAGTGCTGGCAGGGACTTTAACTAATGTTAAACATCTGTTGCTCTTTCCTGTATCAGCTTGGGAAGAACAGCAAGCAGGGTGCTGTTGCTCTTGTGTCCTGCTTGTGGGATTCCCAGCAGCATCTACTGTGCCATAGTGGGAAATATGAGACTGGACTTTATGCGAGGGTGGTCTTATGTTTATGAGGAACAGTTCTACAAAATCTTAAGCATGCTAAGTGGCCTAGAACCAGCTGATGTAAGGCTTCACACAGTGTGTGCTAAGAAGGTTCTGCAGCCATTCTCATGTTTCTGATTGTGCAAAAGGCTATGCACTAGTAGAAGTCTTTGCACAAGTGGAAGTGGCAGAACATCTGACTTCACTCTCCTCAAAGCACCATTCTAGCATGAGGCATACAGCAATCCTTCCGCGAACAAGAAGGCACCTTGGGTGGTATTCAACTAAATAACTCAGGGCTTTCCCTCCTCCGTGCCCCTGCCACCCACAATTCTACTTCGAAGGGTTGGACAAACCCTCAGGGCAGATTTAGGGGGCATGTGGGGGAAGGAGAGGAGAAGAACTTTTTTGCCGCACAAGGATAAACAATTGTGCAGATGGAACACCCTTCCCTTACTGATGCTTTTAATATAACCCCTTCTGTGCACAGAAAGGCACATCTGGTCCAGCTTTTAGTACTGAAAAAGGAGTTTGAGTCAGCTTTTTCAGATATGAAAATAATACTGTTCAATATTGCAAAGTATTCTAGTGCTTACCAATACTGAACAACAGCTGACATTCTTCAAAAGTAGAGGTCTGACCCATGAGACTCAAGTGCTGTGTTGTGCAGACTGAAAAAAAAAAGGAGATGCCATCTAACCCAGTATTGTCCACATTGAATGGCAGTGGCTCTCCAGGGAATGTCCCCTACCTTGAAACCCTGAGCTAGTCTGACGTGGTACACGGCAGTCTCCTATCTCACTATTATATCAGCCCCTTTATTCACAATCATGAGGACTGAAATCTGAAATCGTGGAGAAACCCTTCTAGTCAGTTTGGTTAAAATTGAGTTAGGTAGACCATGATTTTGACTGTATATAATAAGGGAGCTTCCTATGGTCCATGAAAGGTGATGATCCAGAGAATCCTGATATGGTTTACGTCTGAAGATTTTTCAGCAGTTCTGTTCTGCTATCAGGGTACTTTGTCAGGCCTTGACAGATAAGCAGTTCAAATGAGAGCTGAGTGGAAAGTCTCTCTCCAAATCTTTCTGCATGCTGTTAAGAGGATGCAAGAACTGCCCTCCTGGATCAGGCTTGAAGATCCACCAAGTCCATCATTTTCCCCCTGAGTGGTGGGCAGTCAAATACTCAAGAGACTCTAAGAAACTGGGGAAGATGGTGACGATTAATTCCCTCCCATTTGTGCAGCATGTGTTTTCCATAGGCATTTCTGTCTCTGAACATGGAGATTGCAATTAGCTTATCTTTCACAAATGCTGCAAGAATAACAGAAAGGAGCTAGAAGGTTAATCGTATGAAGTTTAATTGTGGATAAATTGTGTGGCAAGATTTCAGTGAGGGACACACTGATATATTCCCAAGGCTGAAAAGTGTCCTTGTGGGTGTAAGATGTTGTAATGAGCCCAGCCATTTATTGTCTAGCTGCTGTATTTTAGGTGTTGACTTTTAAACCAGAACATGGTGTTTTTTTTGCATGGCAACAAGAAGTCATTTCCAAAATTCAGGGAATGCAGCATATACTGCCGTAGCAGCAAGTGAGCACAGAGGGCTAATGATCATGATGAAAGGTTAGGTGTGAAAGGTTACACCATATCAGAGGACATCTGAGGAAACAGTAGGTGAAGACAGTAATTGGCATGAGTTAGCTTTGTGACAAGAAGGATGGGCAGAAGAGACCAGTTAAGTCTAACTAATGTATTGCTTTGTTTTTCAGGAACCTTACATTACCACTCTTGATTCTAATTCCAGGTATTGTATGGCCTTCATTTAACAAGCCAATACTGTTTTTCTTTTAAAAAATCGTATTCACAGTGCTTTTTTTCTAGGAAAATATGTGCCGGTACTCACCATGAAATTGTTACAGTAGGTGTCACACTTTTTAACAAAACAAAACAAAACGAGGTGCCGGTACTGTGTACCCTTGAGTTCCCCCTGGAAAAAAAGCACTGGGTATTCAGATAGGTTGACATCCGGTGACGTTCACTGCTTGTTAAAAATAAATTCAGTCAGTGGAATTCTGGTTTCTCTCCTCCCCATTTCCCATGCACCCGCAAAATCTGCTTGGAGGCGGTGTCATCCAACCCTCATGACAAGCTTTTGAGGAGCAAGGGGGTGAGGAAAGAGAGGCCATGTTATGCAAGTGGAGGTTTGCTCGCTCCGTGTTGGCTTTCACCTTTACTAAGTAATTTTGTTACATTTTCATGATGCTATTATTATTTTTATTACCCTGCTTTTTTGGCTTACAGATAAAAACAATAATAGCTAAAAACATAGAAAAAAATCATTAGAAAACATTAATATATACCGTAAATTCCGGCATATAAGGGGACCTTTTAACCCCGAAAAAGAGGTTAAAAAGTCGGGGGTCGCCTTATACGCCGAATATCTGCTCCCCGCTGCTGCTGCGGTGGCTCCGAAGCAGCAGCAGGGGCGGCGGGCTCCGCTCCATGCCGGGCGGCCTTCTCCCGGCGTGGAGTTGCCCAGTGTATTAGGCAACTGGGATTATAAGACGAAACCCCAAATTGCATCTGCCAATTTGGGGGGTCGTCTAATACGCCCAGTCGCCTAATACGCCAGAATCTACGGTACATTAGAAATCTGAAGACACTTGGAAATGGGGTCATATTTGAAGTCTAATGCTTGCATGTGTGTAAATGTTTATTTAACAGGACTAGGCCACATTGTGTTTATTGAAAGAGCACCCTAACTCTGCATCTGGCACATATTTATTTGTTTATATAAAATGTATAGCTTGCCTTCTGGTGCCTGCCTCACCGCTTCAAGCCCACTGTCTGTAACAGACTCGTAGAAACTTTCCAGTGCTTGGGTCTTGGGAATCTTAGGTTGCATTTGGAAGGCCACGTATCTTGAAAATGTTTACATTATATTTGCTTTTTTCACTCTTACTTCAGGATTACATTTCCTAACAAATGTTTTTTAAAAACTTGTGTATCTAACTAATTAAGTTGACCTTCTGGATAAAAAGTTCATTTTGATCTCAGTCTTTTGTCCTAAAGTCTTCAATCCAGCTATATATTTACTTGCATTTCCACCAGTAGTTCAGAAAAATATTCCTTTGTCCAGGTCATGAATATGAGGAAACCTGTGGCCTCCAGCTGCCAACATCCTTGATAAATTGACCATATTGACTGGTGCTGATGGGAATTAGGAATCCAGCAACAACTGGAGGGCCACAAATTCCTCATCTCTATCTTAGCTCAATGTGACTAAATCTTCATTATAGTTTGCCAAAAATCATATACAACCTTTACTTAGTTGGCTTAACTATATAATCCATTGTATTTCACTTCAAAGTGTTTATGATCTGCTGCTGTCAGATCTAGGATAAAGCCTTAACCAAAAGTTCAGTTTTTCTGAAGTCCATCATATAAAAGCTAATGGATATTTCGATCAAAGTAACTTTATTCTATTCTATTTTATTTATTTATTGAGTTTTTTAATACAAAAAGAAAGAGCAAAAAACACCATACATCCTACCCAAACGAAAACACACAAAAATACGCCATTATTTACACAAGCATAAATCCTTCCCACCTCCAATCCCTTCCCACCACCACACCCCTCGACTTCCCTCCACCACACCACGACTTCCTTATTGTTTACGTTCAATATAATCATTGCACTCCTTTAGATTTTGGATTTTTATCTCTTTATAACATTCCTAGATAATGTTGCTCTTTCCACTTTACTCCTTTAATCTAAACATATCAACATATTTTTTATGGAACAATATTTGACCATGTATTCTTTAAAGCATTGCCATTCTAGTCTTAAGTTTTTGGTTTGTCTGCATTCTGATATATCAGAATGTATCAAAGTAACTTTTTGTTTCTTCTAGCACATGGTCCAATTGGGTGATTCCAGCTATAGCAGCAATTATTGTGGCCCTTATGTACCGTTTCTACATGATGGAGTAATCAACATATTGAGAAGCTATAATGGAACAGACTGCTTTGGGAAAGAGAACCAAAAAATGCATCTGAATCTTCACATCAAGACAGTATCTGAGAACAACTTTCAAATTCCATCCTACTCTTTCCCAGAAAGCCAAAATAGGTTGCTTCAGCAATGCACTTTTTAACTCTGCCTTTTACGTAACTGTTTTTAAGTGCTAAAAATTCAGAGGTCTCTTTTATATCATAATGTTCATCAATTAACTATCTGATATTATCACAACGTTTCTTAAGAATAAGACCACTGATTTTATCTATGTTATCAGTATGATACAAGGACACTAATGTTTAAGGCTTGTCTGGGTTTTCTATGAGTTGTTTGGACTTCTTTTGCTAAAAAAATTAGCAGAGGTTGTGTCTATGCAAATTCCTTCCATTTTTTTGCCTTCATTTAGAATTTTCTAATGCAAGGACCCGCTTTCCATCAGTTTCATAGGTCTAATTTTTATATTTTCTCCCCCCCAAAAAAGTCATAGTAAGCTTTTGGTATGGAAATGAGACTTAAGGCATATGTATATTTTTTCAATTTAAAACACCGTATTTTTCCGTGTATAAGACGAGTTGTTTTTATTATTTTAAAAATGCTTAAATATGGGGGTCGTCCAATAGACAGATAATTCAGATGTTGGATGTGCAATTGTTGACTGCAGCAAGGTCTGCTGGCAATTGGGTATGCAACTGGGGGACAGATGATTGTTGGCTTTGTTGATGCGTGCAATTGGCAGTGGTGGTCAGGCGGGTCAGGCCCAAAAAAAGCTCAACAACTCTGGGCATTTCCTCAGTTTGGAGTCCCCAAAAATAGGGGTCATCTTATACATGGGGGCGTGTTATACGCGGAAAAATTATGGTATTTCCATGGCTCTAAAGATTCCACTAGGTAGCATGGCCAGTTCCAGCCCCACAATCAGCAGGCCTTCAAACTTGATTCAAAATGTTAACAGAACAATTCAGACCAGTTCTCTTCTCCACCCCGCCCCCCAAAAAAACTGTGTGAAAGTGTCTTCTGCTTGCAAAGTGGGATCTCTGGATCAAAGCTCCTGTCCTATGATGACTTGGTGATAAAATATATTGGGCTGTACTAAATGCTGCTGATCGGCAACAGATTTCCACTCACACAATGGAACTTTCTCCTGTACTGTCCCTTGCAGCCCCCTGTGCACCCTCAAAATTTGCTCCATGGGGTTGGCGGACCCTGCAGAGCAAATTTTAAGGATTCACAAAAGGGAAATCCTGTTGTAGGAGTAAAACTCCACGTGCAGCATTGGAGACAACCCATTGCCTGGCCTACCTGAAATTTTGTAAAAGGAGCAAGAGTGGGAAAAAATATCCAGCAAGGAATTCCACATAGCTTGTCTGAAGTAATGATCTACTCTCTCCTCCCCCCACCTCTCGCTATTTCGGAGGGGCAATGCAAATTGGGGTGGGGAGCCCCATTGTGCTTGCGGAGGTCCTTGCATGGGTTTCCACTGGTTAGATTAGTTAGTTGAATGTGGGCCCTGTCTTTGATTTTCCACTGCCTGTGTAAATTTCTTAAGTCTAAATGAAATAGTAGAGCTATTTTAATCGGAATCCACATAATTGTGCAACTCTTAATCATCTTGCTTAATTATCCTTAATTAACTTGATACCTGTCTCTGATTTCTGTGTGATTTCCATGTCCTGCGGAATATAAGTAAAAACATATGTGACTTGCCTGTGCCTGTTTATTTTGATGAAATAAGGGTAGTTTGCATCATGTGCCCATTTTTGTTTTTCTTACCTGCGTGTATGTCACTTGCTAACAACATTTGCATTGGTCACATGGAAGATACTCCGGAATAAACTAAAATGTTTACTTTTTTGTTGTTGTTGTTGTCCTTTATCACCAAGTTGTACCATCCATCCAGCCTCAAGCTCAGTTGATAGTAATGTAGTAGTTGAATGGGTCATAAAGAAATATGAACTGTAGTTAAAGCAACTGCTTTATGACTCCGAAATAATATTGAATTGGCCTAACAATGCATATCTAGATCTGTACTAACAAGTGTTTTGTGGAAGTGCTTTCTCTACCAAAATCTAGAAAATTTCTATTTAATAGCAATCACAGGGGATTAATAATTCTAAGCTGATCATATAGGAACACCATTCATAGCCTTGCCGAGTGAAGGCCTTTCTGAGCATTCCCACAGGCAACTGAACTCTCCCCTTGTACAAACTAGTGCTTCCACTTTTAATTTCAACCATTTCAAGAAATTATCCCTGGATGACCTAAATGCTATTACCGCTTGGCTGGTATTCAACTCTCATTTAAATTATGGAATAGGTGTCTTCATTTCAATGGGTCTACTCTGAGTAAAGCTTAGTTGAATACCACCTCGTATGTTTACAGTCTTTCATATTAATAATCCAGAATCTTCCAGCCTACTGTTATCATTACAATTGCTGATAATGTTATGGGAAACAGCCCTTCGTCTGAGAACATTTTTAATACAAAAGCTAAGAGAATTGTGGTAACACGTAGTTCTTCACTACTGTCAATGACACACTCATGTTTCTCCTGTCCCCTTGTGTAATAACATACTTTGGCCTTTTATGTGTACTTGGTGTGCACCCAACCCACTTGCATTCATTAAAAGCATTTTCCCACTTCTTAATGGAAGACTTTAGTATTGGATTATGTCTTTGAATGCAATAACCAGTCAAACCTGTTTTCAATCTCACTGGTTCCAACAACTTTATAGCAACAGAGCCAGCGTTTTCTCCTTGTTCTGCATTATTTTCCACAGCTCAGAAGAGAAAACAGAACAGGTTTTTTGGAGCAAAAAGTACACTTTCAGAAGACATCTGAAGGCAGCCCTGTACTGGGAAGTTTTTAATGTTTGATGTTTTATTATATTTTTATATGTATGGAAGGCACCCAGAGTGGCTGGGGCAACCCAGTCAGAGGGGTGGGGTATTTTTTTATTATTATTATTATTATTATTATTATTATTATTATTATTATTAAACACTGTATTTGCATTGACAGCAAGACCAAACACCTTGATTTCATCTGTGTTCATACATTTATACTTTGTCTGGTGCATTCCCACTGGTTAGGGAAGCAGTGTGCACACAATGTTACTCGTAATCCCTATCTATCCTATAACTATTCTATTCTTTCTTATGAAATACTGTGTTTCCCGCAAATCACCTTTGATCGAAACTGAAGGGGGGAAATCTAGCTACTTTTTAAACCAATAATGTTTCTGCATAGTATTTCTAGGAAGTAAGAATGAGCTATCCTATATTCCTTGAATACTTCTCAAATAAATAGGTTTATTTTAAAGCACTTATATACCGCTTAATATTTTATAAATCTCTAAGTGGTGTCCAGCATGAATACAATAAACAATGTCATTAAACATAAAATGCAAAACCAGTAAAACTAGTATAAAAGCATATAAAAGCAGGAATCCAGAGAATTCAAATAAATAAAAACATGGCTCAGTCTTCTGGATCCTGATATGTCTCTTCAATACATCTGAAGCAATTGATGGTTGCTGCTTCACGTATTGAAGGGCATTCCATAGTATAGGGGCAGATACCGCCTCACAGATATCTCTGAAATGGGGCAATCTCCTTTAGGTCAATATGGAATTTGTTAATTTTAAAATTTGCATGTGCCATGCTTCCAGGGTACCTTACAACAGAGTAATAAAATGAAAATGATGATGACTGAATAGCCATATAATCCTAAATCTTGATAAGATTTCAAGAGAGGTATGGAAATGCTAACCCATGAGGTGCTTTTAGCATCTTTTTTGAACTGTGGTGGTCCAAAGGCACTGAGAAGATTGTGGTCTCCCCTAGGACTTAAAACTTCCATGCACCTAACTTTCCTCGGCCGAGGTAATATGTACCTAATTTGTTTTGGGTATGAAAATATGTCAAACCCCAGAAATGGCATGAAGAAAAATATAACACCTCCCCGCCCCAAGAGAGACAGACAAACAACGCCCCACAAAAAACCATGCCCCACAAAACATTAAAATAAGGCAAGCCTTGTTGCATCCCTAAGAAACAACCCAAAAAGACTGGGATCACCACCACTGACAGTAATCCCCATCAGGCTGACCTTTATCCTCCCTCCTCTAGCACCAAGGCAAAGTGTGCTGGTTTGGGGAGTTCTCTGAGCAGCTGCAGCCATGCAAGTTGATGGTCTCTACAGACTCAGTAGAGCCTAGCCCAGAGGAAAATGCCTCCCAGAAAAGACAGCCTCTTGGAGGTAGCTGGAGTCTTCATGCTAACCAGTACCAGAACCTCTCTCCACTCCCTCTCTTCCAGCCACTGTCCCCCATGCTTGCTTCTTGCATTCTTGGCTTTTGTTTTGGCCTCTGTTGTAAGTTGCCTGGAAGTTTATTTACTTTTGTAGATGCTGACTAATAAGACAGATATTTAAACATGTGCACAGTTGGCTTGATTCCCCCCACGATATTTTCAAGTACACGATGCTGCTCAGTCATTGCCAAACAACCTCTGTCACTCCCCTCAGCTGAAATAGCATACGATCCAGTATGTCGAGGCAAAAAACCAGGATACCGTCTTCTGGTAGGCGGGGGGATGCTCCCCTGTGAGTCATGTGACCTGAAAAAGTGCTTTTGGGGGGCCATTAAGGTAACAAAGGAAGTGGCTCTATGCCAGATAGCAAATGGGTGCTGCCCCTCCAACAACTTGCTGGTAGTTAGAAAGACAAAAGCCAGAGCTCTTTGTGTATAAGGTAAAAGCTGGAAGCAAGGCTGTGAAAGCAAAGGATCAGTGCCATGCTTGATTTCTGCCTGATTCCAAGACTATGGTTATGGGAGAAGCAAGACCCTCTTGGGGTGTTAATGCTGTGAGCGCTTCCATTATAGGCTCAGGTTGCATATATGTGTAAATATACCACATATCATAAGGACACTACAGTTTCCACTGTCCTTATTCTGAGGAAAAGGAACCCTGGGTCAGCATTTGGAACCCCTGGAATCTTCCTTTTTTTATATATATATAAAGATATTTATTTTATACAAACAAAAAGAAAAAAGGAAGAAAAAAAAACATACAGTTCTCAATACTTGTTTTTCAATGACATATTTCCCTGACCTCCTCATACCTCCCCTTCTTGTATTCCAATTCAAATTATTTACTCAGCAAATCCTTATCTCAAAACATTACAGCTGAAAACCCCTTAATTTCAATCCAACATCATTCAACATTCTTTAATTTTACAATATTTCTGTAAATAGTCCTTAAATTTCTTCCAGTCTTCTTTCGCCGACTCTTCTCCCTGGTCACGGATTCTGCTCGTCAATTCTGCCAGTCCCATACAGTCGATCAATTTCATCTGCCATTCTTCCAGAGTGGGTAAATCTTGCGTCTTCCAATACTTTGCAATAAGTATTCTTGCTGCTGTTGTAGCATACATAAAAAACGTTCTGTCCTTCTTTAACACCAATTGGCCGACCATGCCCAAGAGAAAGGCCTCTGGTTTCTTCAAGAAGGTATATTTAAATACCTTTTTCAATTCATTATACATCATTTTCCAGAAAGCCTTAATCCTAGGGCACGTCCACCAAAGGTGAAAGAATGTACCTTCATTTTCCTTACATTTCCATTTATTATCGGGCAAATGATAGATTTTTGCAAGCTTGACTGGGGTCATGTACCACCTGTATATCATTTTCATAATATTCTCTCTTAAGGCATTACATGCCGTAAACTTCATACCTGTGGTCCATAACTGTTCCCAGTCAGCAAACATAATATTATGTCCAACGTCTTGTGCCCATTTAATCATTACAGATTTAACCGTCTCATCCTGAGTATTCCATTTCAACAGCAAATTATACATTTTTGACAAAGTCTTAGTTTTGGGTTCTAACAGTTCTGTTTCCAATTTGGATTTTTCCACCTGGAAGCCAACTTTCTTATCCAAATTGTAAGCCTCCATTATCTGATAATAATGAAGCCAGTCTCGCACTTTATCTTTTAATTTCTCAAAACTCTGCAATTTCAGTCTGTCCCCTTCTTGCTCCAAAATTTCCCAATATTTTGGCCATTTGGCCTCCATGTTAAGTTTTTTCTGAGCCTTAGCCTCCATTGGTGACAACCACCTTGGGGTTTTATTTTCCAATAAATCCTTATATCTAATCCAAACATTAAACAATGCTTTCCTGACAATATGGTTTTTAAATGCTTTATGTGCTTTAACCTTGTCGTACCACAAATATGCATGCCACCCAAAAACGTTGTTAAAACCTTCTAAATCCAAAATGTCTGTATTCTCAAGAAGCAGCCAGTCTTTCAACCAGCAGAATGCTGCTGATTCATAGTAGAGTTTGAAGTCTGGCAGGGCAAATCCACCCCTTTCCTTTACATCAGTTAATATCTTAAACTTAGAAGCAATTTCTAATCTCAATTGGATTATGTATGTCTTTTCCTTCTACTTCTAAGTTTGTAATGGTGTTTAATTTTTGTCTTTTTTTCAATTGCCAAGCCAATAGTTTCCCACATTTGTTCGCAGATTCAAATGTCTTTTGTCTCATTTGTTTAATTTTCCATTCTATTTCCTGATTCATCAATTCCATATATTGTACTTGATATAGCTTTATTTCTTTCAAGATCTCCTGCGACTTTGGTTTTACTCTCAGTTTTTTCTCTCCTTTTATTTTTTCCAAAATTTTATCCTTTTTCTCATTTCGGCTTCTCTTTTTTATTGCATTCTGTTGAATCAGGAACCCTCTCATCACAGCTTTACTTGCATCCCAAATTACTCTTTTTTCAACATTAGTAGTCATATTTATTTCGAAATAGTCTCTCAAAGTTTTTTGGGCCTTTTTATATACTTCTTCATCTCTAAATAAAGTGTCATTCATCCTCCATCTAAAGGAACCGGGTGTTATTTGCTTCATCTCCATCTTTACAGCGTTATGGTGTGAGCAAGTTTTAGGGCAGATTTCCACTTTCTTTATCTTTGGTGCCATTCCTCTAGTAATCCAGATTTGGTCAATTCTAGTCCATGTCATCTTAGCTTCAGAGAAGAAAGTTCCCTCTCTCCCCAGGGGGTTCTTAGTTCTCCAGATGTCGATCAAGTCCATATTGTCAGTCAATTCAAAGAAAGTTTTTGGTAATCTACCATCTTTGGTGACTACCTGTTTTTGTGCCTTATCCATATTTGTAGATACAACTTCATTCATGTACCCCATCAAGATTATATTATAGTCCATATAGTCCAGAAGAACCTCATGCAACTTCTTAAAAAAATCAGATTTCCCCTCGTTCGGTGCATACACCCCTACAATCAAAAATTTCTCTCCTTGAAATTGAATTTCAATAGCCAAATATCTTCCTTGTTCATCTTTAAAAATTTGTTTCGGTGAGAGTTTCTCCTTTGCATATATCACCACTCCTCTCTTTTTGACCTTATCAGACGAGATAAATTCTTGTCCCAATCTCTTATTGATAAGTATTTTCCTGTGTAACCTCATTACATGTGTTTCCTGTAAACAAATCAAGTCCAGTTGTTCTTTTCTTAATATATGAGAAACACCTTTTCTCTTTCAAGGGGAATTAAGTCCATTACAATTCCAACTTAGAAGTTGCAGAGCCATGATGAGTTACTTATTCTTCCCTTCGACTGCCCCGAGTTGTTGTTCTTCTTCTGTCGGTGGTATGTCTTTCCCTGGTTCAACAAGTCCAAATGATAAATTTGCTATGTCCGCAATTCCTTTTCCTGATGCAGTTGGTTCCTCTCCAGCTTCCACTTCCTTCTGTAAGTCCTCCTCGTGATCATTCAAAAATTTGTCTTTATCGTTCACTGTCCTTATTCTTATTTTTCTTCCTTTATATTTGAAAGATAGATCTTGGGGAAATTCCCATCTAAAAAGTATTCTATTTCTTCTCAATAAACCCACAAGATCTCTGTAGTGGGCCCTTACATCCAAGATATGTTTGGGTATATCCTTGAAGATCTCCACAAATGAATCTTCAATTTCCAGAGTTCTTTGATAGTGCAAATTTAAAATTTTGTCTCTTTCTTCCTTTGTTCTTAAGGTAATCAAACAGTCTCTTGCTCTGTTCTTTCTTTGTCTTCTACCAATCCTAAATGCACTCACTATCTTGAATTCTTCCTTCCCCAGGTCCTGTTGCCAAAAGTCTGTAAATTCTTTTGTAAGGAAGTCTGCCAGATTGTCTTTCTCACTTTCCGGTACTGCTCTGAGTCTTAAATTCCTCTCTTTCCCTTGTAATTCAATCATAGACAGTGTCAAATCATGATCCTCAAGTTTCTTATATACCGGTGGTATCTTCTCTTGGACAGCAGTTGCCATCTCCTTAGCTTCCTCAGCTAACTTCCGAGTCTAGGCCGATTCCTCCAATAATTTTTCAATAGACTGTGTATTAGAATTCACCTTCTTTCCCAGTTCATTTATACTTGTAGTGTTCAAATCAATTTTTGCTGAGGCCTCAGCTACTTGTTTATTTGTCTCTGCAACCTGTTTAGCTAGGTTTTCCAGAGATGCATTAATTTTACCAAGTGCCTGAGCCAATAAGTCTTCTGATGACATAGCTTTTAGCTTAACTTACGAAGCAGCAGCTCCTGCTGTGCCTGCTGCTCCGGATGTTGAAGCCCTTCTCTGCTGTGTAGTGTCAGTTTTGTATTGTCTACCAGACCTGGTAATCTTTTCCTGTGTCAGCTCTATATTCCCTTTCTCATTTGCCATAGCACTCCCATACAAAATCCAAGGTCAGTCTCACGCCTGGTAACTTTGTTTTGAAAAGGAATTTTCCAGGCTAAGTTGCTTAGTGGCTTAATAATTGCTACAACATAATCTCCTCTAGGGGGACACACTTCCAACTTCACTTGCAACTTTTAAAACAAATATAGTCCTTATAAGTCCCCCTTATCCCTTAAAAAGCCACAGTTTCAATTAAAAGTTACTTTTTGGTCCAAATCCGTTCAAAAAGCAATTGTATCCATTCACAGAGTATCAGTGTTCTTTACCCTTAACGCGTTGACAGCTGTCAAAGGCAGTCCGTTCCCAGGTTTTGGAGCCAGCAGATATAACTTTACTTCCCTCTTTCCTTGCAGGTAAATAATGCTCAAAATTCTCCCCTCCACCCCTGCAAACAGGAGGGGGATCGCTTTTTTGGTGATGGATTTGGAATCTTTAAAAGACGTCTTTCAAAGTTACAGCTTTACAATCTCTTTGCTTTGCTCTATTTACCACCCGGGAAGGCAGACTTCCTGTTTATGCCTTTCCCGTTTCGGTACCTAATTTACTCAATTTTTCTTCAATTTTTATTTCTTGCTCTTACTCACGGGTAGTTGCTTTGAGTCCCAATTGTCCAGAAAGGAATCAGCGCTCTCCAACCATGGCCTGCGGCTTCACTCCGCGAAGAGGGTAGACGACTCTCAGCTCTGCGCCGCTCACCCCCGTTCCGTTCGGAAGCCTTTAAAAAGGTTCCTTCGCAGTCGGGGGGGGGGGCGCAAATGGAGCCCGCCGAGTCTCCGTGCTCACAGGCTTCACCGCCTTTGATTTCTTCGGGTCTCCGCTTCGCCGCAGCGGCCAGACCCAGACCTCGCAGAGCCAGTTCCCTCTGGAGCTCAGAGGGAACCCGCCATTAGTCGCTGGCGCTGACCGGAAGTCCTCTGGAACCCCTGGAATCTTCCACTGCTCAGAGACTGGGGTGTTACGCAACAATATTTTGCTATCCAAAATATTTTGCTATCCAAAAGCTATCTCAATCCTGTCTAAGCCAAGGACAGCAGCACCATATCATTAGCATAACACAGTAAGTTTACTTTAGAGGACACAATTGACACAGGAAAATATATATATCTTTGCAGTCCTGAGAAAAAATCCATTAACATACAAATTGAATTTTTTAAGAAGAAGAAGACAACCTGGCTTCACTGGTCTTGCAATAGGAATTATCCTAGAAAAGCTTTATTGTAGTGATTATTAGTATTACAGGAGACGACATATGACCCCAGTTTCTATAGGTTTTGTTCTGAGAAATAAAACAAACCATCCTCTCCCTCTTGCTCAAAAAATAACAAACAGAAACACATGAATGCAGCCAATTCCACCCCTTTGTTATAATTACAGCTCACATTTTAACATAACAATGAGCGCCCTCTCCTGACTAAATATTTAACTGAAGATTATAAATTAATGTGTGACAGTAGTATTTATTTTGGAAGCGCAAAGACTTACATCTAAGACAGAAAAATGTTGTGTAGAGGGGAAAGCTCATTTCCCTGCTACACAATTTTTAAAAATAAGAGCAGAGTTCATCACATTATATTTCATAATAACAGAGAAATATAGGGCTGTGCTACAGATCAGTTCTCTTGGGATGTGTTGGGATGGTTTAATTTGTTGCTGATCTCCAGTTCTGAGAAACCCAGAGCCATTTTCCTCCTCTCCATTCTTTGTATTCATACAACTCAGAGCATAATGATGCTTAAAAATGGACCCTGTTAAAATGCTCATTAACTAAAATGAAAGTGTCCCCCAATCTGTTATATTTCGATGGCTACAGTTGTAAAATGGCAAATTCTCCCTTAAAAGGGTGAAAAAAAGATTTCTCTTTACAACCCAGAATGGTCCCACAGTACTATTCCAGATTATGTTTATGTAGAAATAGAAAATGAAGGGAAAGAAACCACAACAAATGGCAACCAAGATTTCCTTCAGCTTTTTTGGCAAAGAAATTGTGATTGCACAATAGTTCTTAGTAGCCAGGGTTTTCAGACAACAGTGCCAGCATGGTAGCCTCTTATTTAATATGAAGATTGGGAAATGGTCTAGATTAATTGCTGCAGTATAGAGACAGCCAATTTCCGTGTCCTCAGGGGCTTACTACATCTTCTGTCCTAAGTGCTGGGATTATTCAGCTTGCTCATGTGTGGTGTGGTTCTGTAATAAAGTTGGCCATCACCTAGCAATGAAGATGAAGCCTTGGTAGGACAAATCAATTGATCGGGAAGACAGAAGAACAAATGTGCTTTCTTAAAATAGGCAGACTGTCAGCGAATGGTTGGAACAAGAAGACTGGGAAGTGTACACTCAGTCTGATCAGCTTCTATCCAAAGAGGAGGAGGGGTAAGTTTCACTCCCCTTGTCTACAGCAGTCTTAGGAGGAGAAAGTGTGAGAGAGATGCTATATCATTCGAGGAGGAATTGCCTAGTTACAAGATAGTCGAGGGAGAGGGGGAGGGGAGAGCGCAGCCAGCAAAGACCTCCCTGGAGAGTATGAGGGATCCTCCATCTCTACGGGCCCATTTGTCCTTCCACATCCTAGAACAGAGGAGGCAAGGGGGTGGGACTCCTGGGACTTCCTGCTGGCACTCAGGATGTTGTTGGGGACGAAGAGGCGGGGCTCAGATTAGCCAGCGTCTCTCTTTGTGTGGAGACATGGATTCTTGTCGTGCAACCAGATGACTGAATAAAAAGGACCATAAAATACAAACTGCTTGTTATTCTTGCCTTTGATGCTACTCCACGCCTGACACAGACCGGCAGTGATCTTCTAGCTTTCTGCCACATGCACGAGTAAGCAATCCAATAACATCTGTATAAAATATCCACAGAGATATTTTTATCTTTACAACTGAAACTGGGCAAAATGTTTTAGCACAGCACAGCCGAGATCTGGTAGGATTAGTGGGGTCAGATAAACATGCTTCTTGTCCAGGATGCGTCTTCTGGACCAAGGCCTGAACGTGTCCATCCACCCCTGTTCTAGGCAGATGGAACAACGGTTTGACAGTATAAGGCCGTTTCCTATTATGTGCATTATTCTGTTGTTTATATCTGTTGTGGATTATGTAATCAACTGTCTATTAGGATTATACATAAGCAAAAATATTGCGTTCCTTATTTTAAAATCGTCTGTTTTTCTGACCGGTAGAGAAAAATGCAATTGAGGGCTACAGGTTCCACATCACTGCTTTAGCTGGACCAGTTATTCTGTCAGTCCAAGTGTCGGTCCAAGAGAACGCAAACTGCTGAGTTTCACAGGCCTCTTCATCAGGCTTGCATTCAACATCTTTCCCCGCCTAAATCCTTTCCGATTAATTTGTTATGCAAACATTTGCATGAGCATATGCTGTGTTGGAGTCACTGCACATGAAGAATGAAGGAGAGAAATAGTTTTGCATTTCTAACAGTTAGTCCTCATTAAATGTTTATGAAAATACATAATGTTTACAACAAATACATTCAATAAAGATAAAAGTGCTGAGGATCCTTGTGAATTTTTAATCTGCAAATAATGAAAGTTATTTGAATGCCTCATTCCATCATTAAATATTTAAACAATTTTCTTGTCTAAATGTCAGCGGTAATTAAAATCATGCTTGACTTTTAAATGAAGCTATAAGGATGGCATCTTCCCTCTTAACAATTAATATTATTCGGGTCTGGAAATCTAGGACCAAAGACCCAGAGCCACCTGCACAAGTGGGATTTTCTGTACCTGTGTTCCATCAGAAACTTCTTTTGAATTTCAAGACATTTCAGGGAAAAGATTCAGTAATAATAATAATAATAATAATTTATTATTTGTACCCCGCCCATCTGGCTGGGTTTCCCCAGCCACTCTGGGCGGCTTCCATAGAAACCAAAAATACACTAAAATATCACAGATTAAAAACTTCCCTGAACAGGGCTGCCTTAAGATGCCTTCTGAATGTCAGGTAGTTATTTATCGCTTTGACATCTGATGGGAGGGCGTTCCACAGGGCAGGCGCCACTACCGAGAAGGCCCTCTGCCTGGTTCCCTGTAGCTTTGCTTCTCGCAATGAGGGAACCGCCAGAAGGCCCTCGGCGCTGGACCTCAGCATCCGGGCAGAACGATGGGGGTGGAGACGCTCCTTCAGGTATACTGGGCCGAGGCCGTTTAGGGCTTTAAAGGTCAACACCAGCACTTTGAATTGTGCTCGGAAACGTACTGGGAGCCAATGTAGGTCTTTCAAGACCGGTGTTATATGGTCTCGGCGGCCGCCCCCAGTCACCAGTCTAGCTGCCGCATTCTGGATTAGTTGTAGTTCCCGAGTCACCTTCAAAGGTAGCCCCACGTAGAGCGCATTGCAGTAGTCCAAGCGGGAGATAACCAGAGCATGCACCACTCTGGCGAGACAGTCCGCGGGCAGGTAGGGTCTCAGCCTGCGTACCAGGTGGAGTTGGTAGACAGCTGCCCTGGACACAGAATTGACCTGCGCCTCCATGGACAGCTGTGAGTCCAAAATGACTCCCAGGCTGCGCACCTGGTCCTTCAGGGGCACAGTTACCCCATTCAGGACCAGGGAGTCCTCCACACCAGCCCGCCCCCTGTCCCCCAGAAACAGTACTTCTGTCTTGTCAGGATTCAACCTCAATCCATTAGCCGCCATCCATCCTCCAACTGCCTCCAGGCACTCACACAGGACCTTCACCGCCTTCACTGGTTCTGATTTGAAAGAGAGGTAGAGCTGGGTATCATCTGCATATTGATGGACACCCAGTCCAAACCCCCTGATGATCTCTCCCAGTGGCTTCATATAGATGTTAAAAAGCATGGGGGAGAGGACGGAACCCTGAGGCACCCCGCAAGTGAGGGCCCAGGGGTCTGAACACTCATCCCCCACCACCACTTTCTGAACACGGCCCAGGAGGAAGGAGCGAAACCACTGCATAACAGTGCCTCCAGCTCCCAGCCCCTCTAGACGGTCCAGAAGGATGTTATGGTCGATTGTATCAAAGGCCGCTGAGAGATCCAGCAGAACCAGGAAACAACTCTCACCTTTGTCCCTAGCTCGCCGGAGATCATCAACCAGCGCGACCAAGGCAGTTTCAGTCCCATGATGAGGCCTGAATCCTGATTGGAAGGGATCCAAATGGTCCGCATCCTCCAGGCGTGCCTGGAGTTGTTCAGCAACCACGCGCTCAATCACCTTGCCCAAGAATGGAAGATTTGAGACTGGGCGATAGTTGGCCATACTGGCCGGGTCTAAAGATGGTTTTTTAAGAAGCGGTTTAATGACCGCTTCTTTCAGCGGATCTGGGAATGTTCCCTCACAGAGGGAAGCATTCACCACCCCGCAGAGCCCATCGCCCAGCCCTTCCCGGCTTGCTTTTATTAGCCAGGATGGGCAAGGATCAAGGAGACAGGTGGTTGGTTTCACGCGTCCAAGCAGCCTGTCCACATCCTCGGGGGTAACGGATTGAAATTGATTCCATGCAACTTGACCAGACAGAGCTCTAGCACTCTCCCGCCCCAGCCCTGCTCCCACGGTGGTGTCTAGCTCCTTCCGAATATGAGTGATTTTATCTGCAAAAAAACTTTGCAAAATCGTTGCAGGAGATCTTGGGGTCTTTACAAGGCCCCGGTGGTAAAGGTGGTTCCGTTAAATTGCGAACCACCTGAAAGAGTCTCCTGCTACTATTTTCTGCAGATGCAATAGAGGCGGTGAAGAAAGTCTTCTTCGCCGTCGCTATCGCCACTTGGTAGGCTCGAAGTTGAGCTCTAACCTGTGTCCGGTCAGATTCGGAGTGAGTTTTTTGCCACCGACGCTCTAGCCGTCTCAGCGATTGTTTCATCGCCCTCAGCTCCGAAGAAAACCATGGGGCTGTCCGGGCTCCATGCAATCGGAGAGGGCGCTTCGGAGCCAGACAGTCGATAGCCCTGGTTAACTCCGCATTCCAGCGGGCCACCAGGGAATCAGCTGAAAGGCCATCAACATGGGATAAAGCATCCCCTACCACTCTCTGGAAACCATCTGGATCCATTAAGTGGCGGGGGCGGACCATCCGAATTGGTCCCACCTCCCTGCAGAGGGGAAGGGTCGCGGAGAAGTCCAGTTGCACCAGGAAGTGATCTGACCATGGCACTTCTTTTGTTTCACTTTTACTTAGTGTCAGATCACCCACGTCACTAGAGGTGAACACCAGGTCTAAGGCATGTCCATGACTATGAGTTGGGCCAAACTTATTCAGGGACAGCCCCATGGAGGCCATGCTTTCCACGAAGTCCCGAGCGGCCCCTTGTAAGGTCGTGTCGGCATGGATGTTAAAATCCCCTAGGACAACCAAACTAGGTGTCTCCAGGAGAAAATCCGCCACGACCTGAAGCAGCTCAGACAGGGAATCCTTGGTGCAGCGGGGAGGTCGGTACACCAAAAGGAATCCTGTACTGCCCCTATTGCCCAACTTCCAGAACATGCACTCAGAAAACTGGATCTTCCCAGTAGGACGCCTGGTGCAAGCTAGTGACTTCCTAAAAATCACTGCAACCCCCCCTCCCCGCCCACATGACCTGGGTTGCTGTGTGTAAGAGAAACCTGGTGGGCAAGCAGCGGCAAGGACAGGCCCATCTGCTTCCTCCAACCAGGTCTCCGTCACACATGCCAGGTCAAATCCTCCATCCACAATCAGGTCGTGGATGGCAGTGGTTTTATTCATCATTGACCTGGCATTACACAGCAACACCTTCAGGTCATGTAGGTTTCCCCTACATTGTAGGTGTCCTCTCATTGTGGGAGAGAGTGTGTAAAACAAACACATACATACATATTTTTAAAAAATGATATTTATACTCTCATAAGGCATGAGAGGCTCTGAAGTGACTCACAAAAAGTTCTCATAATAAAAGTGGTATCTGCTTTCAGGAACAAAAATGTCCTAACAGGATTGTTCAGGTGGAGTTTCCTGCCCACAGGGCTGGTTTTGTCCTCCAAGGCAAGAGAGGAAGGCTGAGCAGCTGGATCTCACTCAGTCATAATAGATCTGTGTTGTACCCAGAGTGTCACTCAGCTAACAAAATTTTTTTTTTCTTCCAGTAGCACCTTAAAGACCAACTAAGTTAGTTCTTGGTATGAGCTTTCGTGTGCATGCACACTTCTTCAGATACACATCTGAAGAATGTATATCTTCAGATACACATCTGAAGAATGTGTATCTGAAGAAGTGTGCATGCACACGAAAGCTCATACCAAGAACTAACTTAGTTGGTCTTTAAGGTGCTACTGGAAGGAAAAAAATTTTTTGTTTTGACTATGGCAGACCAACACGGCTACCTATCTGTAACTCAGCTAACAGTAAGACTTTCATCTATGAAACAGGGTCATGTGTAGCAACTTTCAGCAGGTTCCCAGGTTCAGTCCTAGGCACTGGCAGAGGAATGGAGGGGCAGGGGGGCCACTGCCCCTGGCACCATCGGGAGGGGGGGTACCATCGTGGCCACCCCCCGACACGTGCTGCGCACCCCCCACAGCGCCGGGTGCCACACCCCCGGGATGTGTGCCAGCCACACCCCTGCCTGCTCTCCGCCCCCCGGTGCTGGAGCATGCAACTTCACAACTGGTCCTAGGCATCTTCAGGTAGGACTAGATACCTGTGAAAGCTGCTGTAAAAGTCAATGCAGATAATACTGAGCTAAATGGACCAAGACAGCTTCCTACTGTATACATTCCAGCTCTCCGTCTTATACAGCCCAAGGTACCTCTTGAAAGCTTCTTACTTGTTTGGATCAAAGTTCTGCAGTGTCCTTTCCAGACCAATTTTCTGTTTTTCATCTTTCATTACAGGAGCCGCCGCCGCCCCCCCTGAATTTGTGTTATAAATGCCTATGAACTTAGCCAACCAAAGCTCACAACGCAGCGATTTCATGGTTCACAAACATGGCAGATTCATCATTCCATATCAGTGTCCTCCTCCCTCTATTACCGGCCACCTTTGGCACATGACATTAAACATTAGGAAGAATATGGGTGCACCTCAGTCACGCAGTTGCTCAAATTATATATGTGTACACACAGACACGGCATACCATTCAAGGAGGAAATATACATGCATGCACAACGCACACACTGAGCTGTTTCAGACATCAAGGGATAAAATGAAAATGTGACAAGAATTCTTGAATTCTGGAGTGGTAATAGCAGCCTGACTCAATGAAGAGAAAGGGCACACTTAGACACTTTTTAATTCCCACTAATATATATAGAAAATATTTAAATTCAAGGCTGCAGTGAAGATAGAGAGACTCGCCTTAAGCAGATTTTTTGATTAACATACTTTTGTAAACTCTGTGGCAGAGTGCTGATCAATGACATCAGGAGTTTACCACATTTTAATGAAATTGTTTGTGACATAGATTTCTGTGGCCAGAAGGTACTTTGTATGGTCAACTTTAACATTTATATTTGGCACAAATGTCTATTTGCCTTGCCTTGCATAGAATGAGAGAGAGAAGTAATTATTCTAGAATAAAGAGGCGGTGTTTGGTTACAAGAATCAGTTGAAGGATTCTTGAGTGAAAATAGAACCACAGCACATGAAGAATTTGAGTCTAAACTAAACCACTTCAGAGATTAATGACTCTATCAATAGGTCTCCTCACAACATGCTGGTCCAAATGGGAAATAAAATTAACTAGGGCACACAGTGTCCTGAAAGGATCTGTTATGATTAATCCTCTTGCGGAAGAAACTCCAGATGGAACTGTTGAAATTCACCTTAGATGGGATGCTTTAGATATATGATGGACTTTCCTTAGCAGGAGTTCTGACAGTCCATCAGCATTGCCCTTCTGGTAAAAGAAACGTGCTATAAACTCTGTGGTCAGAGCAGTGAAATATGTTTCCTAGCCTAAATGACTCTTATCAATCAAATGGGGGGGAAAATTGTGGCTAGCACATAGCTTTTTTGTTACCGGTTGAGATTTATTCCGTTCCCCTTCCCTTGGCTTGCTGGCAGCCATCCTGAATCTTTATAAAGGTTGGAAGATTGCTCTAAGTTGGCAAGGAAAAAAAAAAAGGATGTTGAGAGTGAGGATTTTGTTGGTGGTGCTGGGAAGGAATTCTATAGTTCTGGATACCATTCAAGTGCAGAAGTAAGCCACATTTACAGAACAGAGGGGCAATGAAAACACACAAAAGCAAAATATTGCTCTTTATTCCTCTTGTAGCTTGTTGTTTGAGATTGCCTGAGCTTCTACAGGCAGGCTATAAATTCTAAAACAACAAAAGATTTAGTATGAGAGTTTAGTAAAGCCTAAATAATAGATGATGGGACTGACTGTATATACTTTATCATACGCTAGAGTGCTACAGCAGTCTCCTTACTAAGCTGAATGGTTTGGCTTGCCTGAACATCATGCACCAGGAATGGGTGTTAAGTGGAAGAAGAGGCTTGTGCAAAGCCTCCCACACTTGTGCCAAAGCAGCTCTTATCACGTTGGTGTGAAGGATGCTGCAACCACAGTAGATTACAGGGGTGAAGGATTTGTGAATGGATTTACCTGTTCCTCAATCTGTTGCAGCATCTTAAAAAGCAGAGACATCACCTTGCCAACAAAGGTCCATTTAGTTAAAGCTATGGTTTTCCCAGTAGTGATGTATGGAAGTGACAGCTGGACCATAAAGAAGGCTGATCGTCGAAGAATTGATGCTTTTGAATTATGGTGCTGGAGGAGACTCTTGAGAGTCCCATGGACAGAAGGAAGATCAAACCTATCCATTCTTAAGGAAATCAGCCCTGAGTGCTCACTGGAAGGACAGATCGTGAAGCTGAGGCTCCAGTACTTTGGCCACCTCATGAGAAGACTCCTGGAAAAGACCGTAATGTTGGGAAAGATTGAGGGCACAAGGAGAAGGGGACGACAGAGGACGAGATGGTTGGACAGTGTTCTTGAAGCTACCAGCATGAGTTTGACCAAACTGCAGGAGGCAGTGAAGGACAGAAGTGCCTGGCGTGCTCTGGTCCATGGGGTCACGAAGAGTCGGACACGACTAAACGACTAAACAATAACAACAACAATCTGTTGCTAATAAAAACTACATATGCCCATCACTAGATAGCCCTATTCAGGCATTCAGAATCCTGATTAAATAAAACAATGTGTTAGGGAGTGTGCACAAGCATGCTAGTTTCATCCTGAATGGAGTCTTCTATGTGCTGTAGAACCCTGGAAAATCAGGGTTCTACATCATATATGACACCGTCACATGGCATTTGGTTAAAAGATGCCTGTTTTTCATGTTATGAGAGTTTGAGGGTGTAAAGACAGATGAGCAGTTGGTATTTTGATAAGGGGGGGGAGCACAACTTCATACCCCTCCCCACTTACAAGAGGATGGGAAAGGGAAAAAGGCAAGAACCAAACGGGAGAAGTCTCCCTCCCAAGAAGGGGATACTTTAGAAGTTGCAGATGTAAGAGGAGGCTTTTGGTCGTTTGATGGGTAAAGGGCAGAGGTGGGTGATGTATATTTCCATTCTTGTAGCATAAGATATAGTTACTATGCCACAACTGAATTTTAATGATCCATCTTTTTCTGCATTTCTCACCATTCTGACTGTCTGGGGATAATATTTAAGTGAAAGATAAAGTGATGTGAGAGCAAAAACACACTGGCTTAGATCCAAAGATTTTACTCTGTGAACAGGAGTTTCCATTCGCAGAAGGCGAGTTATGCTCATAGAAGGACCCCTTCCGTGTGTAGAACTCTTATTCAATTAACAGGCACTCTTCCCATTCACAGACCCAAAGCTTAGGATCCAAGCCATTATCTGCAATGTGAATTTATTAACAGTTTTACAGCAGTTACGTATTATCTGCTGTATGTTATTTACTGGGCAAGCCAGTACAACACATTGTGCAACGTTATATGATACCAGCCATTCTCAGATGACCTTGGTGGCACAGGGGATTGGAGGATCCCGTGTGTGTGTGCACGCTTGCACTCAGGCTAGGTAAATTGCATTATTGTTGTCATAATCTGAGCCTCTGAAAAAACTGTTGCTCTACTGATGTAAAACGCAGTGATCTTGCATTATTGAGGATATGAAGTGGAACCATCTGTTACTAACCCAACCACAATTTTTTGCAGACTACATCTATTCTGTTCTATTACAACAAAATGCTGCTGTTTGTGTTCTTCTTCTTTTTTTAATCAGGCACATAAAGTTTATGTAAAACAGATGCCCACAAAATGAAACTAGTTAACTCTTGTGCTAGAGGGGCATTCTGTGAAGGGTTTTCTGGAAGCTGGTTTGGCAATTAAATAGTTTATTATACTTATTAGATCACATCACACATTAGTAGAGTTAGTAATACATGCTGGGATTGGCAGGACAGCAGCTTTTCTCAGTTTATGAATGGATAAAACCACATTGGAAACTGTCCCCTGGAACCGAGTTCGATTGTCACAGCTTGGCATTACAGCACAACTTCTGTCCAAAATGGCATCCATCTGGCACCACAAATGAATAGGAGGGAGGATGATTTGCATCCTTCAAACCAATCTCAGAAACATTGCTTGACTGCCAATTTTTATACAGTCTACTGCGGAATGAAAGCACTTTAGAATGAATGTCTATTTGAAATGGCAGATTCAAACAATCCAGACCAGACTATATCAGCGCTGAGGCAGAATTCATGTGTTGGTGTGACACTGAGGGTGTTTCCACTCTCTATATAATTCAGTGCAGGTGAAGGTTGTGTGTGAATGGTGGAAGCATAGGGATGAGACAAACTCTGTGGGAAAGACCAAACTAATCAAAGTGAGTGCTCAGGTTAGTGTTCCAACCCCTAAATGACCAAAAAAATCCCCAAATCTCTGAAAGAAAGGTTCCATCCCTGTTGACACTTGAGATATGTATTTTTAGGAGCCACCCTATTCTATGATTTTAAGTTGCTTACCATTGTTTCCAATATTGTATTTTAAATTACGCTGGCTAGGGTTGATGGGAGTTGTAGTCCAACACATCTATATTGCACCATCATGGCAAAGGCTTAGACTAGGAATCTCTGCCCGCTCTTTTGAACTCGCTAGCCAAAGCAGCAGGTCCTTGAGTATATTGACACAAATTGGCAGGTGATAAACTTGGGTTCTTCACTGAGCATGGTATTTTACATTTAGCAAACCGATTACTTTTTGATGTGCCCTTCAGTTCCATTTATACTGCCATAGATTGTCTGCAAATTAGCAAGCCATTGTCCGCCCTGATCCCGCATGCTTGATCAGGACATATAATGCATTGCCGGACATCAAGTCAATAGGCAATGAAGGGGAAAGCTTAATTCAGCCTCAAAATCAATCTCAGAATCCTGTGCAGAAGCCAGCTCGCCTGTGCTTTATTCTGATAAATTAACTCTGCAACCAGCAACCTGCCCTGTCAAAGCGGGGGGAAAGCAAAAGTTCCCCATTGTGCTAGCGCAGGCATATTACAGAAAGATGGCACACAAAGCAGGAAAGAATTACAGCTGCTGTGATTTCTAGCTCACTTTCTCACGCAAAGGGACAAGGCAGTCATCAGGCTGTATAAATATATAACACACAGCACTGTATTGTTATGAGTTGGGGGGGAGGGGGAGTAGGCTGTGTGCCGAGACCCTTCTAATTCCTGGGTCCAGCAAATGTTAAAATCTAAAATCCAGTTTCCTGGAACAGCCAGGCTAGCTTCTTGGTCCTCTAAATGATTCATTAAGGTAACAAAGAAAGTGGCTCTGTGCCAGATATCAAATAGGGAGGCCCCACTGTCCCTCAACTCGCTGGTAGTTAAAAAGATAAATGCCAGAGTTGAGAGATGAGTTATGTGAGTTAGAGGTAGAAGCAAGGAAGGCTGGGAAGGCAGAGAGAGAGCTATGCCTGATCTCTGCTTGAATCCAAGGCTGCAGCTATGAGAGAAACAAGACCCTCTTGGGGGTATTAATGCTGTGAACCCCCCCATTGTAGACTCAGGTTGTATATATGAGTAAATAATCTGTATATCATAAGGACACCCCAGTCTCTGCTGTGCTTCGTTCTGAAGGAAACACAAACCCTGGGTAAATGCCTGGAACCCCTGGAAACTTGCACCACTTGGAAATTGGGTTGGCGTTCAACAATATCTTTAACTTTTCTAGGTGGTGCCTCAAATTCATCTTGCAGGTATATAAATTATACTTACTTTAAACCAGGCTCCCAGCAAGTTTTAGCAGCTAATTGAGGTCAGCTGCAGAACTGGCCATTTATCACTATAATGAAAGTAGATCAGCATCTCAGCACTGGGCTGGTCCCTATGGAATGGAAGCTACAGAGCAAGGAAAGACTCGGTCATGCCTTTTATTGGACTAACTAGTCTTTAAAATACTGGGAGTTAACTTCTGCAAAGGCACTGTCCCGCCCCCCATGTATTTCTTCAGTGCAAGTATTTAATTTTTTTTAAATTGTGACAACATAAAATATCCATTTTATCCATGCTTTTGGAGAACCCATAGAGACTGTTGGTCTGAATAACAAAGAGACAGGAAGAAGAATTGGATTCATATTTGCTCTTCTGTTCAAGGAAGGCACTCAGATCCAATGGAGGTTCCTGCTAGAGGAAGAAAGGGGGAGAGATGATGTTTACTGCTTCCCCCTTTGGCTTCTAATTCCACCTCCCAGCTTGTTCCAGAGGATCCGCTGACTTGCTACAGGAGGTTTTTGGGGACACAGAGGGAATTGGCAAAAAAACAAAACAAAAACCCACCTCCCCTTTCCCCCTGAACAGCACCCCATGAGCAGAGTTCCACCTGCTGGTTATCTGGATCTAACCCAGTGGCTGGCTCTGTACTCGACATTGCAACCTTATGCATGTTTACAATAAGTATAGAATAATAGAACTGTAGAAGTAAGGGACCACGAGAATCATCTAGCTCAACCCCCTACAATGCAGGGATCTTTTGCCCAATGTGGGGCTCAAACCCATGTGACCCTGGAATTAAGAGGCTCATGTTCTACCAGCCGAGTTATTTTCAGGTGTCTGACTTGTGTTCATTGCAGTTTACTTCCAACCCTAGAAGCTACCGTATATTTTGGTTCTTATTTCTATGTGCCATGCTTGCAAGTAAGTGCCTGTGAGGGTGGCATGTTGAATGATGTCTTATAGTGCAAGCCCATTGTTATGCCTATTGGCTTGGTTGCTCAAGGGCGAACAGGCAAGATCCCCACTGGTCTTTTCAAAGGCTTTATTATTGGTGCAAAAAACATTTACAGTGCAGAACGTCTCAATTCCATGTCTTGCTCAGTCACTAGCAGAATCTGAGAGTGGGCGGTCTTGAACTTTCCCCAGCAGAGTAGTCTCTTGACCCCCATCCGACGCCTCCCCTCTCTGCGCGTAAACCTACTGTGCAGGGAGGGCGTGGGTAAAGGGGGACCTGCTCCCCCCCCGCTTTGCTCATGCACGGTGTCTTGGCTCTTTCTTGCATCCTCCGAGCCCTGCATCTCTTCCCCACTAGAGGTGGGGCTTCCCTCCTCCGCGGAGGAAGTCCTGCTTCTCACGATCTTTGGAGGCTCCCTGTAATCCAGCTGCCTTTCCACCTCTCGCCTCTGAGCTGATGGCAGTTCCCCAACACCCATTTTATTTTCCTATAGGAACTGGGCTGATCTACGTGTTCACTGAGCACAGTTGGTAGAAATAGTGTCATCTTGGTAAAGCTAGGTGTGTCCAAGACCGGCCAGTGTCCAAACAGAAGACTGCTCTGCAAGCTCATTTCAACATAGCAGAAAAAGGAAGAACAGTTTACATGAGAGTCCTGGGCAATCTTCCACCACCAACACTGATATCCATTTCTAGCATCCACAGGGTCTCACCGCCTTTGTAAGTGAGACATCAGGCAAGGTAGAACAGCCAGCAATTATATTAGTTAATGTGGAGCTTAAATTTGGAAAACACAACAAGGAGGGGATATGTGCAGGCAAAATTCAATGGTGTTTGTAGTATTATAAAGATGATCTAGTATTCTAAATTGTTGGCATTTTATTGTATGCATCTGAGTCTTCTCAGCATGGTCAATAGGCATTAAGTCATGCCTACTGACTTCATTCAATTAACAAAATGGGGAATTTAATCCATAGAACCTTATGGTATTATATAGCATTACATATTCCAAAGCATAAACCGGAATGGCATGTGATTTGAATGCTATTATAAAAATCAAAGGGTGATACCTAATGACTGAGACGGATATCACCCTAGTTGGTCAGTAACTCAACTCATTCACTATCAAGACTTGATGAATACTTGTAATACAGTGCATTTTATGTTAAATGAACGATGAGCTAGAAAAAGCTTACGTGATGCAATCTGTCAAAAAGCCCACTAGATGGCAATATTATTTACCTTTAGCCAAACACAGAAACATACCAAGTATTTGTTGGATACTGCAAAGTGTTCCCCAGCTTTCAAAGGAAAGGAGAACAGAACAGAGCCTGCTACGGCCTGAGCTGAAGTTTGGAATGGTTTTTGCTAACATTTTCAGCCATATCAAAACATGTGGGGTTTATTTGGCGGCTGCATTAAGAATGGGTGAACGTGTTCTGGCTCTTTCTCTCAGCGACATCAGCATATAAGCCAAGTCCAACTGACTGCATCGAGCTGTGATGTCATCCTGTGCACTATGTGTTCCCTGACTGACTGTGATCACAACCAATCCAAGAGCCAATGAAATCTAGTTGGCTACGGATAGTTCTGATGTCAGCCTGACTATTAAATGATACCTGACCTAATGGTATTGCTGATGTGATTGAGGAAGATGATGCAGCAATAAAAAAGGGGGGTGGGAGTGGCAGCAATGTGACGGCAAAGAAACCAAACTACAGCAGCGTCCATGCCTGAAAAAAGGCAACATTTTTCACAACAGAGGGGTATTCCTTTCAACCCCAAGATTCAAAGTAGAACATTCAGAGGAACCGTAGATCCTACTAGGAAACAATTTATAATCTGTACAGCCTTACAGTCTGTAAACAATACAGAAACAGAAGCCACACACCTTTTTATGTACGTGAACTCTGTGCACGAAAGGACAAAGATATTCTGTATGTTTTGTATGTCTTCTTTATTGTAGCACTTGCATGAAATCCAAATCCAAAGGAAATTCATCCTGAGAAGACTGTGTGTATAAAACTGTGATTCACCACGAACAATCTTTGCTAAATCATATTTGCCGCTGCCACAGCTGGCTGCCAGTTTATATTAACTGCGTCAACCCAGTTTGCATTTTCTATTAACAACAATGATTACCTACTTCCAGTATTTACCCAGCAGAATTACATATAACCTCAGTGGCTCCACTGTCTTCACACGGGTATGTTGTGAGGATGCAAAATGACCTTTCAGCCAACTTTTACTTCATTACTCCCATTTTTGTAAACTACAGTATCACGAACTGCAATGAAAGGTCACTTCAGTTGTTTCTCTATCTGTTGTCTTCAACTATTATGGTTCTTCTAGGGTAGACCTCAATATCCACAAATATATAACGATACTCGTATTTTCCACTTTCTGGATTCTGCAAAGAGAGGGGGTGGGAATTAATTTCCTTGCACACACTAACCTAAGCATTAAGATTATGGTTGATGTAGGTCACAGAGGCTGTCATACCTCTTTCACTTCCAGATGAACTGTTCCCTGCTTTCCTTTTTCTGAGCCCTCAATGTAAAACTTTAGGCGCATGTATTTCAGTCCATCTTTTACATACTCAATGTGGCTAAGAAGAAAAAAAGAGAGGAAAGGGTTCACAAGCCCTGAATGTTAATGCCAGAAAAATTAATAGTTATACACTATAATTCTAAGAAACAAAAACTTTACATGGACAATCTTGTCTTAGTTCTAGAATTCAATTAAACTTGTCTGGTTACAGTTACACTTGGACCACCTTGTCTGAAAGCTTCCTAACCCACAAACAAGTGAATTGGGTCTAAAACTCAATTTACATCTAATCCTGAGCGTGTTTGCTCAGAAGGAAGTCCAAAGATGCATGCACAGGATAGTGGCCATAAATACGGAACCAAACAACATCATGAGTCATTTTCATTAATTTCAATGGGTCTACTCTGAGTATGTCTAATGCTAGACACAACCCAATGAGATTACCGTATTTTTCGCTCTATAACACGCACCTGACCATAACACGCACATCGTTTTTAGAGGAGGAAAACAAGGGAAAAAACATTCTGAATGAAACAGTGGATGTATCATTTTTGTGCTTCATGCTGTGGCCACAGACATGTGATCTGATGGTGAATTTGGGGTGACCCAATGCAAAAATCCTGAGAATTCCTGTGGATCCATGCTTTGTAACCACGTTTTTGCACCATTGCAGCCCCAGGCAACAGTGGGTGCGTGATTTTTCTGGTGCAGGCTGTAGCCATGGACATGCTATGTGATCTGATGGTGAATTTTGGGTGACCCAATGCAAAGATCCTGAGAATCCCTGTGGATCCATGCTTTGTAACCACATTTTTGCACCATTGCAGCCCCAGGCAACAGTGGGTGTGTGATTTTTTTGGTGCAGGCTGTAGCCATGGACATGCTATGTGATCTGATGGTGAATTTTGGGTGACCCAATGCAAAGATCCTGAGAATCCCTGTGGATCCATGCTTTGTAACCACGTTTTTGCACCATTGCAGCCCCAGGCAACAGTGGGTGCGTGATTTTTCTGGTGCAGGCTGTAGCCATGGACATGCTATGTGATCTGATGGTGAATTTGGGGTGACCCAATGCAAAAATCCTGAGAATTCCTGTGGATCCATGCTTTGTAACCACATTTTTGCACCATTGCAGCCCCAGGCAACAGTGGGTGCGTGATTTTTCTGGTGCAGGCTGTAGCCATGGACATGCTATGTGATCTGATGGTGAATTTGGGGTGACCCAATGCAAAGATCCTGAGAATCCCTGTGGATCCATGCTTTGTAACCACATTTTTGCACCATTGCAGCCCCAGGCAACAGTGGGTGTGTGATTTTTTTGGTGCAGGCTGTAGCCATGGACATGCTATGTGATCTGATGGTGAATTTTGGGTGACCCAATGCAAAGATCCTGAGAATCCCTGTGGATCCATGCTTTGTAACCACATTTTTGCACCATTGCAGCCCCAGGCAACAGTGGGTGTGTGATTTTTTTGGTGCAGGCTGTAGCCATGGACATGCTATGTGATCTGATGGTGAATTTTGGGTGACCCAATGCAAAGATCCTGAGAATCCCTGTGGATCCATGCTTTGTAACCACGTTTTTGCACCATTGCAGCCCCAGGCAACAGTGGGTGCGTGATTTTTTTGGTGCAGGCTGTAGCCATGGACATGCTATGTGATCTGATGGTGAATTTGGGGTGACCCAATGCAAAGATCCTGAGGATCCATGTGGATCTATGCTTTGTAACCACATTTTAAGTGGGGAGCGAAGGAAAAACAAAGAAGGGACATGAGAGGGGTGTGCAGAGAAGCAGCTGGCTAAGAATGCAGGAGAGGGGTATAACGGGAGGGAGGAAAGGAAGGCAAAAGTTTTCCCTCACCCAAGCCAGCCAGCGCTCTCTCTCTCTCTCTCTCTCTCTCTCTCTCTCTCTCTCTCTCCCTCCCTCCCTCCTGCATGTTTTCAGCAGCACCGGAGCACAGAGACGACACTCTGCTTTCCCCTCTGCTTGCCTGGAGGGGAGGGGCTTTCCCTGCTCTTTGTTCCATTTCAGCAAACACAGCAACGAAACAGAGGAGGGTGGGCAGTAAGACCCTGAGGCAGAATGCAGGAAAGCAGCCACTTCCTCTTTTCAGATTTCCCTTCTCCGTGAAGCGCGATTTGATTTTTGCCTGATTTTTCGGCTCCAGGGACCACACATTCGCTCAATAACACGCACAGACATTTCCCCTTCCATTTTAGGAGAAAAAATCTGCGTGTTATAGAGGGAAAAATACGGTAATCCTAGGCGTGAAGCAACTTTGAGTACATACTAACAAGGGGCAGTCAACATGATACACTCCAGATGCCACTGGACTACAACTCTCCTCATCCCTGACCAATGGCCATTCTAGTGGCTAGTAGTAGTTGGGAGTCCAGCAACATCTGGAGGGCACCATGTCAGCTATTCCTATGTTAAACCATGGTTTAGCATAATGTGCATGGATAATAATGAGCTGTAATGACCTTAGGCTTGCATGCTACCCCCTATCCTCCCACAGAGCCAAGAGGAGTAATTAGGAAGCACTTGATTTTGCTTTTGGTTAATCCTGGTTTGTTATGTTACCTGAAGGGGCAAATCCTGGCTAACACCCACTATGGTTAATTTTAAACAAGCTAACTTCAAACCATGTGTTGTGAAGCTGGGTAGTTGAAGCTAGCCATCATTTCATAACTAACCATTACCTCCAATTCCAGATCCAGACATCGCAAGCAACTGTGGTTAACTGAAAAAAGGAGCTAAAGTCCCTCTTTTCAGCCAGGGTAAGAGGAGGAAAAGGAAAGACATGAGCCTGAGGTTCATGCGGATCATGCGAAACCATGTGAATGAAGCCACTGTGTTGGATGAGCATAGTCTGCTCCCATGACCAGCTGGTACCTGAATGAAGTTCTTCTGCACTTGTGGAGGAATCATGTCCCACCTCAAGAGTAATGATCGCGGATATAGTGTTCTGAGTGTTGCTGTGGCACATTTGTGTCAAATTCATGTACAATAGGTACACAAAGCTCCACGCGGGGGTAAGATGGACCAGTGTCCCTTCAGCATCCTTGTAATTCAGCATAAATGTATGCTGGCAATCAATGTGACTAAGAAGGTTTCTTGGCTATAAGGTGCATTTGCAAGGGTTACTGTAGGCCTTAAATTCAGGCTGCTAGTCTAGGCCCCAAGGTATTTTCTCCTTTACCTTCTTGGCAAGACAAGTGAATATGACACGTGTCAAGTGAGATGAACAGAGTAAGTAACAAATCCACAGAGAATGTTAGCAGAAAGAGAGCTGGTGCTTCTGTAAGCGATGCATTCACAGGTACCTGACCAGTTGTCTTCTCCCGCGGCGCGTTGCTTCACCGTAACCTTTGATGGGTTCACCAAAAACACCTATTACCTAATCAGTAAGGACAGGATAGGGTGCTTAGTAGGTCATCTTCTATCAAACACTAGGTGCACAGTTCCCTCAGTTCAATCAGTAATACTATAGGACCTTCTTCAACACATTACCTAGAGAGGTGGCGGTCTCTCTCTCTCTCTCTCTCTCTGGAAATCTTCAAGCAGAAGCTGCACAGCCGTCTGCTGGGAATGGTCTAGTGCCAGATTTTCTGGGCTCAGCTAAGAGTGGATGGCCTACAAGACCCCACCCAACTCTTATGATACATTGAAAGCTCACCCACCATCACTGATCTTTCCCTGAAGCATGCAGCAGCAGGAAATGTTAGAAATGTTCTAAGAAGCATTTCCAGTTAATACAGGGCAGCGGTGCATGGGCTAGTCAGTACCCAATGCAAAGTGAGTGACCATCCCTCCAAAGATGCCTCAGAATTCTCTGTAATGTGCTAGGGCTCTGTGGTAAGCAGAACATTCAAGACTTGGAAACAAACCTCAGGATGAGCTCTGCATTTCTCCAGGGCATCTCCGTAGATTTTACTGGGGCTGGAGGAAGAGAACAGCTCCTTAAAAATCACATAGAATAAACCACCTGAAATGGAAGAGGAAAAATAAAATGTAGGTGAACCAAGAACCTTTCTGCTGAAGTGGTCAACAATTAAAACAATTAAATCCCCTGTCTCAACAACCTGTGACACCAATGCCGATCACCACCACTATTAAGTAGGTGAAATCTCGCCCAGCTTCTTTCACTGAAAGAGAAAACAAGACCAAAAAAATAAAAATTATGAAACGATAGTTATACATTATCAGTCTCCTATAGCTCTGTTGGTTAGAGCAAGGTTTCTCAACCTTTTCCCGACTGTGGCCCCCTTCCAGCCTTGTTTCCTTTCTGTGCCCCCCTCATGGTTGTAGCCGGGGGGCAGCTGCCCCCAGTAAGTAAAAACCAACACAAATCAATACAAATCTGAGGTTCTGTCCCCTAACAAAAATCTTGGCTACGTCCATGTCCGCCCCCCACTTATAGAAAGATAGCTATTTAATATTTTTTTGTAAATAGAAAATGTTTTATTTAATTTTTTTAATAATTTACACAAAATACAATGACATAAAATGATAGGAACTTAATGAAATATTGTTGAAGCAGAAAAACATAGAATTATAGAGCTGGAAGGGACCCCAGGGGACTAGATGATCCTCAGGGTCCCTTCCAACTCTACAATTCTATGAGCTCAATCTACATTGTTGTCTTAGGCACATATATCCAATAGCTCCTAGATGCTCCCTCTAAAATTGAGAAAGATAAAAGACTGAGTCAAAACAGCTTTTGCTTTCAGAATAATGGAACATTAAAAGGATTTTACATCTCTTCTAACCCCTAAAGTCCTCATTCCCGCCCTTTCCATGGGAAATTCAGTGATGGTTTGCTGTCAGGGAACAGCCAGGGTGTTTAACCTGTGCCCCCCCCCCAATATGTTGTTCGACTCCAACTCCCCTCAGCATCAGCCTGAATAGCCAATGGTAAGAGATGATGGGAACTGGAGCCCCACAACATCTTGGAGGGCCACAGGTTAGCTGAACAGGTTTTGCTTTCACAAGGTCTATTTAGGCTAGATTTTACAAGACTTTCAGTGGCTTTTTAGTATTGATTGAGAGTTATTATTTATGCAACATGTATTTAATTTATTCTAATTGTTATTTAAACAGCTTTTAACAATGGACAAGTGATATATATACATATTTTAATAAAATAAGCAACAAATTATTTCATTTCTCATTCTCAAGAAGTATTCTCACAGCTCAGCAGAGAGCCCCAGTGCAGAACTTGAAAATTACTAGAGTGGATACAGTGTTTATGGCATTTGTTTTTGATCCAATTTGCGTTGCCTTCATGCATTGCTTTCTTGCGTTGCCTTCAGGCATTGGGGCAACTTGTTCTCTCACCATCGATTCTCTGCTGGTTTCAAACACCAATGATCTATTCCTTTTTGTTATTAGTAACAATCATGTTAATGACTGTCGTACTCATGCTGTAAAATCATTAAAAATACTTCAGCCATACTTTAATCAATATTGGACCAAATCCTTTTGGACTAGTCAAGGGCCCAATTCTAGCCTGTCTCCAGCTTCAATGGTCTCCCACCACTCAACCTTTCACATGCTAAGCTAAAGTTGAATAAAGATTGTGGAGAAATCTTCCAAAACAGTTATTATTATTTTTTAATGCTATAGCCAATTGCATATATAGCAGCCAATTTTATGCCTTCGTTCATTAAATCCAGCCAGGCTTTTAATTTTTATGAAATGCCTTACAAAATAGATTATTGTTCATACGGTTGAATGGGAAAGCCATAAAAATGTAAAAATGATCAATGAAGTGCTTTATGCATAACATTAAAAACTCCAAACATATAAATAATGCAGTGAGCACAATGTATTTAAATGGTAGAACAAATACACTGATATTTACAGGAAGGTTCTGTGAAGAGTTAGGCATGGAGCCCTTTGAAATCAAGGGCTTTGCACAGGAAACTCTGCATAAGATTGCTGCCTGAGGAACTCATGAGGCCCAAGCCATAGTCCTGTCACACATTCTAGGTAAAGGTAAAGGGACCCCTGACCATTAGGTCCAGTCGTGGCTGACTCTGGGGTTGCGGCGCTCATCTTGCTTTATTGGCCGAGGGAGCCGGCGTACAGCTTCCGGGTCATGTGGCCAGCATGACTAAGCTGCTTCTGGCGAACTAGAGCAGCGCACGGAAACGCCGTTTACCTTCCCACCGGAGCGGTACCTATTTATCTATTTGCACTTTGACGTGCTTTCAAACTGCTAGGTTGGCAGGAGCTGGGACCGAGCAACGGGCGCTCACCCCGTTGCGGATATTCGAACCGCCAACCTTCTGATCAGCAAGTCCTAGGCTCTGTGGTTTAACCCACAGCGCCACCTGCGTCCCTGGGTCACACATTCTAATTAGGTGCTAATTGAACATCCAGCATACAAGAATCTATTTGTAGGGATGAGTGTGCTAGCACTGCTGCCCCTATTGCCATTCCATGGAGTGACACTATGAACTGGGGACCTCCTGCAGTCATGGAGGCTCCCAGTGACGGATCCTGGGGTCTCAAATTTCAGCAGTTCCCTGTGTGATGCCAAAATTTTGCACCCCCTGCCTCTTGTGCTCTATTCTAAATCACAGTTGCGGCACCGAGTCTCCGCACCCACTGCAACTGAACCAGTTGCGCTCCCCTAAATCCGTCCCTGAGGCTTGCCAGTCATTTTAGAACTCCCTTCCCATATTTACACCTTCCCATATTAACAAATAATCAGAATGCCTGAAGAGCATTATCTGTGCACTAGTTCTGAACGCTGTTGGTGGCATTCAAACCACAATGACTTGCAACTGCTTGAATGTCTAAGTGTTTTCACAGAATAACTTAATTTTTGGAAAGAGAAATAGCTGCAAAGACACTAAACCCAGCATGTAAATAAATAATCACTCCCTGGCTTGCCAGTGGCAAAAAGTTATTGGCTATGGTGCAGCAGGTTAGGAAGCTTTGTATGCCCGAGAAGGACTGTTCATCCATATAGCACGAATAACTGACATAGGATCTTGTACATTAATGAGTTATAAGTTCTGATGAAGATTCCATAATTCCTGGGTTCTTGAAAAGAGTTCTGGACTAGGTGGGCCTTGCTATGGTCCACCAAAGCACTTCTTATGTTAAGAAGCACAAGCACATATTCAAGATCACTTGATTTGTTGTGTGCTAATTGTCAAGAGATCTTGGGAACACACTCTAGCTTTGTAAATGTAAAAAAAAAAACTAGTGGATCACAGGGATTCCAGAAAAAAAAAGTGTAGACCACATAATACTGCAATCAGCCCACCATGGTCTTAGAGCATGCACAGACACCCTCTCACTAGGAAGCAATCACAGCCAGCTTGGTGAAAGGACTCCTGAAGCAGAAAATCCCACTTCCACACAAATCTGAATGCTGGGAAACCTCTATTATAAATCAAATACATTGTACCACACTCAGGGTTGGCCCAAGATACTTTGCTCCCTGAGGCAGAACAGCAAATGGTGCCCCCTGTCCCAAACCAAGGTGCATGGTATCCAAGGCTAACCAAGTTATTGGGTCATATGAGACAGAACGCTTACAAGCATCTCCCCCTTTAATGTAAAAATACAATAATAATAAAATAACACTTTGCTGCCTTTCCATGATAGCCAAAATCAGTTGCCCAAGGCAGTCTCACTCTGCCTGTCCCATTCATCAACGGGCCTCCAGTCAAACAACTGTCGAACATTGTCTCAGAAACAAATCCCCCAATAATCTGAGATCCCAGTAGAACATGAGACTCTTGATCTCAAGCCCCACATCGGGCAAAATATTCCTGCTTTGCAGGGAGTTGTCTAGATGACCCTTGTGGTCTCTTCCAACTCTACAATTCTATGAGCAGTACAATCCTAGCTACATCTACTCAGAATTCAATGGGGGCCGACTCCCAGGTAAGTAGGGTTAGGACAGCAGTGCAAGCTTTGTAGGATACTTCAGATTATGGACTGAAAAAACACCACTAGGCTCAACAGAAACACGTCTATATATATATGCAGATATACCTAAAAAGTTGGAGAACTGCAGTAGTTTGGGAAACGAATTTTACTTGCCAAGTAATAGTGGCAGTTGCTGGAGCCTCCCGTTCCTTACCTTTCTGAGCAGCTGACAGCGATGCTTCTTCTTTCTGGCCTCTTTGCACAGACACTTGCCTGCCGCTGTTTTCAGTTCTCCCAGCTCTCCGGGCCCCTTCGGAAGTCCAGATGTGTCGCTTTGGGCTCGCAAATGCTGCATCAGGGCGCGGGGCGGGTCGCTCGGCTCTCGACCCTTGCCCGAGCCTGATGCACACGCAAGTCCTTAGAAGCGCCTTCCTATGCTGTGCAAGGAGCCCCCACTTCGCGCAGGACCCCAGGAGCTTGCCACTGCAGGGGATTCCTCGCATGAAAGAAAACATAGCGAGGCGAAGCAGGGCTTCACTCTATAACCCCAAATACAAGGTCTATCATACACTAAATATGCTGCCGTCCTGTGCAAATGATCGGATTCAACATCCCGCAGTTTCCTCTCGATGCAAAATAGCCATACCGTTAGAAAGATACATCTTACTCAAATCTTTCCGCCGGGCTTTTACCTGTTGATGCACTTTTAACAAGCCCAAGGGGGACACGACCCCTTCACTCGCTGATGGCAGCTATTTGCCCCGCCATTGCGTTTGCAAAGCCCTCTGGGAACTGTAGTTTGCAGGGTAGCAGAGCTGCCCGACTACTCCGGTAAAGTACTACAACTACCACAATGCAAAGCGCCTCGCTACTCAGAACTACATTGTCAGAAGCCTCCTCCTTCCCGAAAGCGTCTGTCTCTATATTGAGCGTACGTGCTCTGGGACCAGTCCACCCTTTATCGTTTGCATAATAAATAAAAGGTTAGGTTCGTGCTGCATGCATTGCTCAGAAATAATTATTTGCCCTTTAAGCAGGTTCTGTAAAACTTCATAGGGCTATCTTCAAATAAGCACTAGCCCGCCATCTGAGAAGGTCAGACTCGTGGTGTGCAAGCATTATGTGTGCAGACGTCTGCGAGAAAGACGCGTGCACTACCGTCAACTCAGAATGGCGCAGCTTTCGTGTGCAAGAAGCAAACCTGTATTTGGGCTGCGGATGGAGCTCGCTCACGTGGTAGAATGCCCCCCCAAACTGTGCCCGGCACAAGGAAAGCTGGCAATCCTATACATTTATCTAATAAATCAGTTCTACTGAATTCAACGGGGTTTAACTCCCAGGCAACAGGAAATAATCTAGCTGGGTCTTACGGGATTGCGCTGTAAGGATGCCATCCTTTGCACGTTTTGACAACACGCAAGCAGAGCCCCGTGAGGGCACAGTTGTGGGGCTTGCTTCCAAGAAAACATGTATGGGATTTCCTAAAGATTGAGGTTACCAGTACATTTGGTTGTCTGTGCACGTTTACTTGGGAGTGGGGCCATTAAACTTCTGAGGAAACGTGCATTGGGAATTGGGATAGATCAGGATCAGCCCTATCGGCCAACTCTCCCCGCCCCCAGGACAAAAGCAGCAAAGAACGCGTCTCCGGCCTTCTCCTTTATTTTGGCAACAGGCGACCCCGCCCTACGCGCGTTCGTCTCGCCACGACCCGCCCCTTAGATACTCTACATTGACCCAAGTGCGGGAAGGAAGCTGCTTGTGGGGAATAAATTCAGGAGCGCCGGCGGAAGAATTCTGCCCGGGGCTACTTTTTGTTCGGCTTCGTCGCGTTCTTTGCAGACGCGCCCGTGGCCTTGACTGGGCGGTAGCGAAGGACCATCCCACCCCCCGCCCCGTTTCGACGGACGTCGCCATGGCGACAGGACGCGGTTGGATTCTGAGGCAGCACAGCTTAGGGGTTTCGCGCCCGTTGTCCGACGCGATCCCTTCTGCCGGCGTCGACTCGCGGTCGCCATTCTTAGTCGCTCCTTCAGGCGCTACTGCTGGGGTGGGTGGGGGATCACGGGGCGTCTTGTTTGAACGCCCTAAACCCAGATCCCCCGGTGCCTTTCTTGAGTCTCACAGTTTTAGGCACGTTTACTCGCTTTCTCTCACAGAATATACAGCCTAAGTCTTTATGTCAATGGAAAAGTGTGTGTGTGTGTGTGTGTGTGTGTGTGTTTGAGGGGGTGCTTACCTGTTTTTCTGCTTATGTGCCCATTATGTGTCCCTTTTAAGCTGATTGGTAGTGTTGCTGTTTCATTCTTGAATTTGACTCCTTTTTTAGGAGGAATTGTAGTACAGTGGTACCTTGGTTTGCATATGTTTTGGATTACAAACACGTCAAACCTGGAAGTTTGCAACCTTTTTTTGCAACCTTTTTTTGGATTACAACCCATTGTTTTGGATTACGAACAAATTTTTTTTGGAGGCCCCATTGGCGAAAGCGCACCTTGGGTTACAACCTGTTTTGGTTTGCAAACAGACCTCTGAAACGGATTATGGTTGTAAACCAAGGTATCACTGTAATATGATGTAGCGACTCATCCATAAATACTCCTGGGTTGGTTTTCAGCCCAAAACCATGCCGAACAACACCAGCACGACAACATAATTACAATAAAAAAGAAAGGTGGTAGAGAAAACGTTAAACAGCCTATGCTTAACACTTTTTCAAGTGTTGCAAACCTTGGGCCACAATCCTGTACTCACTTGGGAGGAAGACTCATTTAACTTGGTGGGATTTATAAGAGTTTATAAGAGGGCAAGAACATGAAAAACCCAACGAACAAGAGCGAACAAATAATTTTGCAAGCTTATTGGGCTGTATTCCCCTCGCTGGCAATCTTCTGGGGACCCAGTGGTGGGAGTGGACAGAGGTAAAAGTGAGTGGAGCAACAGGTGATTTTTTTTACCTTTGGATAGTATGCGTCTTTCTACCTAAAAGTTAGATTTCTATATACACCCATCGAATCTTTCCATCCAGGCAGGCAAGAGGCATCATCACAGTACAGTTCAAGGATGCATTCCAGCCTGGCCAAAATCACTCAAGGAGGGCATGAAATAGGGCTGGGAAACTCTGGCCTGGGACTAAAGACCTGAGAGAGAGGTTTGGAGGATCACATTTGACCTTGGGCCTAAGGTTCCCACCCCTGATGATGATGATGATAATACTGTAATAATAATATGTGTTGTTTTTTATAGTGCTATGTCGGAATACCCAGCAGCCATGCAACTCAAAAAGACACACACTCGCAGGATGTGTACGAGGTCTACTAGTATCAAGTCAAATTCTGCAATTGATTTTGACAGGTAACATACTCTTCATGCTTTACAGATGCATGCTTACCTTGTATGTAAATCTCACTGAATTCAGTTGTACTTATTCACTAGCAAGCATGCTTAGGATTGTAGACAAGTATTTATCTTTTAAATACTTAGCTGGACATTTATGATTTCAAGAGCTGGTTTAATTGTAAACATGTCTTGGTGTGTAACCACAGATTCTTTCACATGACCCTGAAGGTAAACTGAATTCTTTTGGTGATTGTACATTGAAAATGCTAAATTAATTTTGTGTAGCTGAACAGCTCATGGCAGTGTCATCCCTAATAATGAATCATATATTTTCATAATAACAATGAGGCTTGTACCACTTCATAAATGAGAGTAGAAATGTGGAAGCTGCTGAGAAACCTATATGTGTGGTTGAGGCTCAGTGTAGTAGTCATAATGTATGAAATGAAATTGGTCATCCTATGTACAGTGTGGATCGGTGCTACATGATGCAGACAGCTGAGACCTAGTAAAGTGTTTTAGTTTATAACATGATGAGAAACAGTCGGGATGAACATCCCTATCACCCTACATGAATTGGAGGGATAACTTCTGGGGTGAGGAGCCTTTTCTACTCAAGTAGGTCCCCTATGTAATTTATAACCCTGAGTTCATGTGAGGAAGCCTATATTAATAGAACAGACTCTGTGTTACAGATGTTTGCCTCCAACTTGGGGAGGTTGACAGGGATAGACACCATAGAGTTAGAGCTAGTGTGCTTGTCATATTTCCCCTCGCACAATAGGGACCTTTTCTGCACTGACATAGACACCTTCCATGGAACAGTGCTGATCCATGTCGTGAACGGTTGGTATATATTTCCACCTGCTAAAACTCTTCTGGACTTCTGTGTGCAAGCAGGAGTGACACTGATTCTATCACTAGAATGAAAAGTTTTTCCACTTAAGTTCCTTTAAATGAGTGAGAGATGCCCATTGTGCCCTAAATTACATTTACCTTCTTCATATTGTGTTTGTGTGTAATGATGGAATTCTACAGGTTATTTCTGCTTTTGTTTTCACGTAGACAGATTTTTGTGTTCCGGATTTATGAAGCAGGGATAGATTTCATTCTGATATATGCTGCTGCATGTTTCTTCCACTCAAATAACTGCATCACTTTTTCATCTTCATCCTCCAGAATGCCATCAGAGATACTACTGAAGATATTATCCTACCTGAATGCAGAGTCACTGCTGTGTACTGGCTGTGTGAATAAAAGTTTTTATCATCTGTCCAATGACAAGTAAGGGACAGTAAAATATAGCCAGAGGTTTTTAACATGACAGCAGTCATTATAATCTAATTTATATTATCCCTTTATGTTTGATTATTGGGAGAAAGCAAGCAAGTACAACTTACTGTACTAATTTTTTCTCATCGTTACAGCAGTTTACATGAAATAACTTATATAGTGTTATTAAGCTATGCGGCAGTTTGAATCAGTCTGAATGTGATTTGCCCCAGTTTGGGGAATAAAGCAAGTGCTGCCCTCCATCAGAAACACCTCTGCTTCATCTACTGTTTTGAGAACTGTTATGGTAGAAATATGGTATATAAATATTGTAAATAAATACTACACATTTACATGCTCATAATATTTTGTATATATTTTCTGTATACTGTAGTACTCCCCCTTCCCATCATTGGCCTTGAGGATGTGGTTTGAAAAAGGATTAAGGATAATAAGTGAATAAAAGTATAATAGTAAACAAGGACACATGTGTATGCCAGTAAACTTTTGTTAGGTCTATAAATATCAGATGTTTAACTGCTTTTTAGGCACTTATTTCCCCTCCGTGCATCAGAAAAAAATGCCTTAGTAATTCTTGGCCACTGGGTGTGCAGGGAGGTTATATTTAACAGTGATTATGTATGTGCCATTTGGATCTTAGTGGCTCCCAAGTTGTTCTGGGTACAATTCAAAATACAAACCTCCTTAGGCACTTGGGCCTTTTTACAGGTGCTGCTATGAAAGTAGTGTTGTTTGATGTTGGATTGGCTGGCAGAAGACACGGGGGATTCCCTTTGATATAATTTGTTAAGAAACTGTTCGGGTTTTTAATTTAGTTTCTTAGGTGGTCACCTAATATCTTATTCTAAGTAATCCAGAACAATCATAAATAATTTGTAGTCATTTATGCTCTTTTAATATTGATTATATTGATTGTGTTTGTTAGCTTTTCAATTGTTGATGACTGTCCTGAGACTTGTTTTGAAGGATGGTGGGATAAAAATTGAGTCTATGAATAAATAATGTTGTGCGCTTATCATCCAATAGCCAATTTTAGTGTTAATTTTAGTCTAACATTAATAGAGAATGACATAAAGCTGGATCATGAGTGCTAATTAACAAAATTTGTAGCAGTTCTGCTACATTAAGATCATTCAAAGTGTTGGCATTTTTTTTGGTAGAAGACAGAATCTGCCTCCTGATACTTAATGATGGCTTAAACATTATCTCAGAACAGCATGCTCTTTAAATATTTCAGTGATTCTTATGTTATTTTATGTTGTATTTTTCTCCAGTACAATCTGGTTCAAAATATATTCTAAGTCTTTTCTGCCTAAAAGAAAAAAATGGAGGACTGAATCTGCCCAGGAATCAGCTGTCTCTCTGAATCTTCCAGAGTCGCAAGATAGGGAGTCAGGATATTGGAAGAAAGAGTACATCATGAAAAAAAAAGCTGCTGGCAAAGCTGATCTGATTCAGCTTCTGAAGCCAATAAATGCCTGTACTGGCCTTCCACTGAAAACCAAAGAAGCTATCAAGTGAGCAGTTTTATATAATGTGTAATACATGGACATTTTAAATATTTTAATGACTATCTATTTTATTTGTGAGTAAAGGAAGAAAAAAATGGATCATTTGATAAATATATGTAAAATTGATACTATGATTAATATTTAGTTACCAGGTAGGAAGTTAATAAAATTGAAATAATATAGATAATTTTGTTAGCTTTGGATTTTGTTTGTAGAGCATGTTTTGGAGAAAACAAATAGGTTCTGTTTTAGAAACAAAGGGGGAAATGTGGCTCTCTTCTATGAAATTCCAAGCATTTTGATTATAATTAATTTTAATGTTCTTTATCTGTATGTAGAAGTGACACTCTAAGGGAGCAATCCTACAGCAAGGTCAACTGCGATGAGCAGATCCAGAAGCTCTCTGGATGAGTCAGGAGGTTCCCAGTACAGCCAGGCTACACTGACTTAACGCCATCATCCTCGGCGCAGCCAGAGATATACTGACATATCTCTCCCATCCTGGCTTAGCTAGGACCCTCCAGCTGAGACATGCCTGGTGAGAGGATTTAGGCTCGATCCTAAGCTCGCCCACCTTGGTCATGTGACCTGACAGCCCAGTGTAAATTAAACCAGCTAACAGGGTAGTGTAACTCAAACAGTATTTTATAGACTGGCTCAGCCAGCAGTAGCCTTGCTGTGGAGTTTGGATCTGTTGTACTTTACACCAGTTTAACTGATGCCGGGCTTGCTCAGGATTGTTACCTTAAACTTTGCACTCTGCCTTTTGCTTTCCCAATAACAGGATTTCTGGTTTAAAATGGATGGTCATACTAAAGGACAGAAATGGAAAGCAACATGTGCTGGAACAGACAGATATCTCTTATAATGAGACATCTGTTACTGTGTATTGGAATTATTTAAAGTGGCCTTGTTTAGACACTTTGTCAGGTTTGCAGATATTTGGAGTGACACCTATACTTCTGAGTGACAGCAAAGTTCATCCTAAGAATAGGTAAGTTAATTCTTTAATTGTGCAATCCTCACCACATCTACTCAGAAGTAAGTCCTGTTGAATTCAGTGGATCTTACTTCTGGATAATGGGGGCTAGGATTGCCACCCAACTTGTGTTCTTAGCATATTGAGCAGTGGTTGCTTGCTGAAGCTTCCTGATGAATAATTTGTTTTCAATTTTTTTAGAATTCTTATTTTCCACTGCTTGTAGTAGAAGGACATTTACCACAGCACCGTACTTTGCAAATCAGTTACCAACCAGTGACAGTCGATTGTGATGTAGTAGCAGACAGTAATATAGTCCAAGGTCATGTTAAGTTCCATATGCAGTGTGTTCTGGACTAACATACCTAACACAGAAGGCAAAGAGATGCATGCATACGGCTATTTATCATAGCAGTATGGTGATTGCTTATTATTGCTTGCTTAGGAGATTTCTGGATCCATGGATTTGGCATCAGACGGTGATTGATTCCAGTGTTCCTCATGTCCTCCATGTACACATTGCTTGTGCAATAAGAAAACAAGCACAGAAAATGGCTAACCTGTCGCCCTTCGGATGTTGTTGGATTATATCTCCCTTGATTATCGGCAATGCCTGTGGCTGAGGAAAGATGTAGTCCAGCAACATTGGGAGGCCATAGGTTGGACAACCCTGCCTTAGACTTTGAAGCTGGAGGGGACAGGAGTTGACACCCAACAAAGGGGAAGTTGGAAACCCCTTCAGTAATAGTTGCAGTATTGTTCTTATAATTTGTTCCAAAAACAAGTTATGTGCAATAGCTTTTTAGTTGATTATGTCAGCGTTTTGGAAAAGACAAAAACTAATCAAACTTCCATATTAACAATACCTGTTCTTTTCTTAACTAACTCGATGTCTCTTGAAAGGCCTTTGCAACGTTCTTTAATTTCTGAATATGATCTGGCTAACCTGACAGAAAATGCAAAGATGATTGGCTGTGATGCCCTTGTTGAACTTTACTGTTTTGATCAAGGACTCTTGGTGGGAGTTTGGAAGGTAAGATTACTCCCCCAATAAGATGCTTTCTGCAGTGGCTCTTATTTTGTTTTCTTATATGTAAACTTACATATCCCCCTTTACAAGATGAAAACAATACTGCAGGTCATAAAACCTAAACTAGTTTCAAGTTTCTTATTCCATATGCTAATTAGCTGTTAAGGCTTTGTTTTAAGATTATTCATTTCTTTATTTTCTGCCTTCTTTATCTGTTATTTGGTTAATAGTATGGCTACTCCAAAATGTACTGATAAATTATACAATGTGGCTGCTGCTGAAAGGTGTATGAAGATTGTGTTATGGTAGATGGAATTACTTCTAGAAATACAAGGAATTCAGGGACAACATGTTTCCTTATACTGGGGTTGAACAAAGCTGCTTGCCCTTCCTAGTTTTACTTTGCCATTGTAGAATAATTCTGGAAAGGTATATTTTTAATTTTCTTAATCAGGATTTCATAGAGTTCCATTTATTAAGGCAGTAGATTTTGGATCAGATTTCCAGTTTATTAACACAAAGAACTCTAGTATTTTCCTATTTTTAATTCTAATTTTCTTTTTGAGTACCAAAAAAAGGACTATCACCAGAGGGGAGAGTGCTGTTGCACTCGATTCCTATTTGTGGGCTTCCCCACAAATCTGCTGGACCACTGTGAGAACAGGATGCTGGACCAGATGGGCCTTTGGCCTAATCCAGCCAGGTTATTATGTTATTATGACACTTTGCATCCTTCAAAGGCTCCTTTTGTAGCCTGTTCAGGCGTTTAAATAATAGATGGGAACTGTGTACAGCAATTGACATGAATTGTAGTCTGTTGCTTTTAAGTTATAAAAATAGTATATTAAAATGCCAGTGATACATGGTTATAATCTGGAGTAGGACAAGTCTTTCTATGAGCTTAAATGGATTTTACTCTTCAAAAGTCCTTTTGGAAAATTAAATACTTCATGCTGAAAATATATGTTCTCTATAATTAACTTTTTAGAAAAGTGAAATTGCTTTCGTTATGGCATGTCTTCATTATCATCAGCTCATTGAAAGAAGCACCCTTGGCTCTGCCAGAGTGTAAGTACCGATTTTAGTTGTCTTATGGATGCTGAGTGTAGCTCTACGACTTAAGTTCTCTTGAAACATAACTTCCCTTAAATGTGATTCCTTTTCAACAAGAATGTGAATTATGTTGGGCAGTGCCCAATAATTGACTTACAAAGCACAACAATCTGTGGCTTTAATGGTGCATATAAAATGTTTAATTAAATTACTTAAATTATTGAGGTTCCATTAAACATTTGCCTGATACCTTTAACTATAAATGATTATAGAGTTGAGTTTTATATACTCAGTTCTCCCATTTTCTAGAAGTGTTTTCCCTTTTATTTTGGCAGAGGATTTGAAGAAATCACCTTTTAGAATGTGTTTGTTTAATATATAATGTATTATTTGGGGCTATGTGAAAGGTTAAGTTTGAAATAATGATTGTCTGTTGGTGGCTGGCAGTTAATTGCGTAAGACTGGTCTGAGAAAAGCTGGGTTCTTTTTATACTGAGCGGATTGTAAAATTTCACTTCTGGTTGGCTTACTGGGTAGAAATTCTAGGTCACTCATTGGACCTGAAAAGTGGTCTGAAGACACAGAATTCTATGTCACTCAAATCTGATTGATTGACAAGTAGGCTGGCTGCAACATACAAAGGCCAGTCCTATCACTGTTCAGAAATAGTGAAACTGACTGAGACTGTGAACCAGAAGAAGCAGCTGGGAGAGAAATCTGATGTCTAGAGCTGAGACAAGTGGAAGATGGGCTATTGAGGCTAAAGAAAGCCTGGAAGTATAGCCTCCCCCAATAGAGCTGAATCAATGGCTTAAGCTGAAGATTGGCAGAGAGGCTTGGTTGTTAACAGTGAGAGAGAATTCAGCAAGTTGCTTCTGGAGCTGACCAGAGAGAGAACTGCCTGCATGCCTGGCTCATAGGAAACCAGCATAAGTCTTCTGTACCTGGCAGTGGTGAGAACTGAGTGACTAAGGGTATTAAGTTTGATAGGGAAGGGACCTATGCTTTCCAAGTCAGTCTTATGTAAGTGTATGTATTTGCAAGCAACTGTCATTTATAAAACCTTATTTTCCCTTTATAGTTTATACATAAAGAACATCTAGTTTTTATTTACTTAAAAGCATATCTGGCTGGTTTTGTACAATGTATAAAGCATAACGACTACTGGGTCGTTTAAGTATAGTTTAAGTATAGCTATATGGTGGCAGCTATTAGAAGGTTTTGAATTATACATACTGTGTTGGGAGTGGGAGTAAAACAGGAACCCTTCCACATATAAATCAGCAGGGGTAAATAGAAGCTGTTCTCCATATATAAGGACAAGTGACCCTCCACAGAGAATATGTTGTTTTCCTGCTGCTTTACAGTTTAGTGTGTACTGGAATTGAATACAAGAATGACCAAACTACTGTAACAGACATTCAAGCAAAACCAAGATGACACTACATGGGATAACATCATATGCATTTTGAAGCTGATTTCACATGGAAAAGTATTTTAGAAATAAATCTGTGTAACTGGGATCTTGTTATCCAGTTCAAACATGATTGAAATTCACTTACAAATATGTTTAAATCAAGGCTGTTTAAATGTGCTAATTTCTAAAGGCTACTCAGATGACAACACAGCCTGAGTAGGAATATTTGAAGCTGAAAGTAGCTATGAAAAATAGGAAAAAATTCACAACAAGCATTTTATTTTATGTTTTCTTAACTTTTTTTTATACACTATGCCTTATTTCTTTCCTATTCTTTGTTTCAGGAGATATGCTGCAGCCCCAGATAAGGCTATCTTGGATGATATTGACCCAGAATATGGCATGCATGGCTATCAGCTGCACATTGACTTACACAGCAGGGGAAATACTTACATGTGTGGCACATTTCGTAGTTTGTTTTGTAAAAAAGGTACTTTGATGGCATCCTTAAGATGGTTTCTGTTGATCTAATTTTAGTATGTGTTCCTAACCACAAGAATGATCCTTGTCTGTAATTATCCCCCACTCCAACCTGGACACATTGTCTCTTCTTGGTCTGAGTGGAGCAAGATTGCAGCTTCCTGGGTAAGCAAAGGGGATCCCTGCCCAAAACAGGAGTTGTAGATTTCTCTGGCTGTTCCCTGGGGGTGAACAGGAAGGGACATGGACAGGAATAGGAAGGGACATGGTTATGATAGATGTGACTTTGGCCAGGTACTGCTCATTTGATAGCAGCAGTTAACTATTTTTGTTTTATACAATGGCTTCTTAGCTGACCTCTACCCCTTGATTGATTTTATTGGAACTTTCGATTGGCCTTGCAGGAAACCTTCTTGACCATTGCACAATAACGGTTTAAAATTCCTTAATTGTTTGCTGCATGCATCTAATAAGTTGGAAGGATAGGCCAAGTGTTCGCCAAATAAATTATTTTCTAGAACTACTGACTGTGCCTTTCTCAGTAGAGAGAAGCTGCGTGGAGATCTCAAAGTCTGATACCACACCATTATTTTAGATAAGGCTTCCTCAACCTCGGCCCGCCAGATGTTTTGAGACTGTAATTCCCATCATCCCTGACCCCTGGTCCTGCTAGCTAGGGATCATGGGAGTTGTAGGCCAAAAACATCTGGAGGGCTGAGGAAGCCTGTTTTAGATATTGTTTCCTTGTTTTCTTTCTTCACATGATCCCTCATCAAGCAGAATATTGTTCTATTCCAAGTTGCTCAGGTATCAGAAAATGGTGACCAGTGCATTGGGGCTAGACTGAAAGAAATATAATAGGCAGGAGACACAGATAACTCTATATTTTGACGTTTTATATTCTCATATCTACTTAGGGCAAATTCAATTTTGTGATAATGAATCTTTTATGTAGCCAAAATGGCATCATACATGCACAAGATGGAAGCATCAGTAGGCTTGCAGAAACCTTCAGGTTTTCAGACATACAAAATAGTGCTGGAGGGGGCAAACTAGGGTTGGAAATAATTCCCAAAGCAGCCCAGTGAAAACTGAACTTTCTTTGCGGCTATCTGACTGGTGGTGGAGTAAATAATAGAAGCCTGTGGAGAAGAGGACATAAAAGAATGGAAAACAGAACAGGAATGTTTCATACCGCACAGTTTCATTGTGGTTCCACTTAGTCATGTAATTCTGAGGTTGGAAATAACCTGAAAGATAAGGTTACATCTTAGAATATAAGATGTCAGCCAAATACGCAGATGAACCTGAAACACCGTGGAAATATACTGATATTTATAATAAGAAATATTTTGGGTAAGGATGAATCAGCTGATTATCATGCAGATTAACTTCTGAAAACTTTTGACATAGACCCTCATCAAAGGTTATTAACAATTTTAATAGCTATAGCAAAAAATCTGCTTCTTGGAAAATCAGTACTGTAGATGAAATGATAAAGAAACTGAAGTGGACATAAATGGTCAGTTTTCATAGTGAAGAGGGGTGATTAGTGGAATTTCTTGTTCAACTTGCTATCTAAGAGCATTTAATATGATGTCTTGAGGCCATTAAAAGATGAGCAGTGTAAAGATTATTAGCAAAGGGGTAGAAAATAATGTAGAAGATTGCATAATACAGTTTGATCAGTTTAGCAGCCATAGTGCCTTAGGAATCTTTCAGGCCTCAGGACATCATCTTGAGCACCCCTGACCTTTATAGTGTTAACAGTTGGAGTAATAATAACAACACATTGTTGTTGTTGTTGTTAACAGTAATTTGAATGTGTTAGACGCTTTATCTTGCCCTAGGCAACCCAAATCAATGGACAACCAACCAAACCAGGCAGACAAAAAACCCAAACATAGATACATTAAAACCAAGAGGAAAAAAGAAATACATTAAAAACATCTCACCCACTTCTAAAAGGCTACAGATACTAAAGGCCAGAAGCCTGGTTATAGAGGAAATATTTAATGATGGTGCCAGGAGAGCCTCTCTGAGGAGAGCATTTCAAAAATTGGGGGGGGGGGGGCAGAAAAGACCTGTTCTCATGTTGCCACCCTCCGGACTTCTTGTGGGGGTGTACACAAAGAAGGGCCTCAGATGATGATCAGAGGGTCTTGGTAGGTTTATTTTGGGAAAGGTGGTTCTTGAGTATGTTGTTAGTGTTGTCTTAAGTTATACACTTTTAACCTCTATGTCCATGTCACAATCAGAAAGCTGTCTGGTGGACTGGCTGTGACTCATTTTGGATCTTGTATTCATAGATGACATAAATCTTATTTAGAGGAGGGTGAAGAATGTTCCACTTACTGTTAATCTGATATGAGATATCTTTTTATGGCTTGCTGATTGTTACAGATTACATTAGAAATGGATACCTGAGGTTTACTGTGATAAGTTACAAAAAAACAGCCCAACATCTACCTCTTGTTGGAAACATTGGCTTATCTTGGATGACAGGTGTTTTTGAAGGCAATGTTCAGGTAAAATGGGGGGGGGATGGAAAGAGAGAGAGAAGGGAAAGCTGGTAAAGGAATTTAGGGATCCGTAATGTGGTAGATAGGGGTTGAGGGATATTTTTAGAAGTTAATCATGGGGCCTGCCACTGCTCTAGCAAATACTGCTAGTTTTGTTTTTGGTGACAGCTTTGTGTAGCCTTTACACATCTGCTTAAGGGGAAATTAGGCCTTATTGAGTTCTCTGCTGCTGATTTATGATGTGATTCAGAAGGAAGATGTAAATGTCTTCTGTACTGTTTTGCTGATAACTATAAACAAAAACAATAGGACAATAACATGATTGCCACAGCCACACCTTAAAAATATTGCTGTTTTAAAAACATAAGTCTTTGACCTTGGCTGTTATACAATCAAAGGAGATAAAGATGACCTACCTTAATTTTGTCACAATTAATTGAAGTGTATCTGGGTTATTAGGATTTTGTGTTAGAAGGACTATTTTACAGCTAATCTTGTCTGCTATATTCTGTGTAGCAACAAAAGTCAGCTATAGCTCTGTGGGAATAAGGATTTTGTAGATGCACCTTTGAATGAATAATCATTGTGTTATTGGTATCATGTGCAGAGTATGAAGACTGATTTTCTTTCTACTTTTTTTCCTTCTCGTTGTCTGTTGCATGCTTTAGAATTGTTTCATTATGGATGTGACCCTTCTGGACGATTCACAAAAACCATATTGGTGTTTTAGTGCTCCAGTCAATATGGTGCTGTCTCCCAAGCCATCCGGTCTCTATCAATATTTGGGACCCAGTTATTATTTGAATTACATGGATTTGACTGGAAAAGTACATATGGAACTGGTGTGGATGGAAGAAACAAATGAATACTGTATAATCAATCTGGTCCTTTATTTGAGCACCGAGAAAGTTAATAGCTGGTTTGGTACAAATTACTGAATTTAGTTTTTTAAACAGAGTTGCTTTACATGAAGATGATTATTTTGAATTTTACCTGTCTCTAAAAATATGTACCATAATTTACATGTAACAAAAACTCTTATGTTAGCTGTCTGTGAATTAAAAAGAATAGTTTATTTTCTGTAAACATGTAAAATAAATTACTTTGTCTTTGAATAGACTATGTGTCTTCCTGGAGAAATTAAGTATTCTTGTTAGATAAGGGAACGTATCCTGATAACAGGATTGGCTAACCTGAAGCCCTCCTGCTGCTGTTCAACCCAAACTCCCAGCAGGCCCAGCCAGCATGGCTAATGGAAGTTGTAGTCCAAAAACTTATGGAGAGCAACAAATAAACATGAAACAGTATCTCATAATGTAAGAATAAATTGTTTAACAGAGATATTAGTGGAAGATGTTACAAAGACTCTTGTGGGGCCTTGATTACTTTAGTAAAACAGGATGACTTCTGATACTGTTTACAGACTATTATCTTTGTTTGTTGGAATACAAATCTAGGCATGTTTTGAAGCATTGAATCATTGTAAATCCAAAATAATAATAATAATAATAAATTTTTATTTATATCCCGCCCTCCCCAGCCGAAGCTGTGCTCAGGGCGGCTAACAACAATCAAAATAATCCAACATTCTAAAAACATTCATTATAAAATTAATTAAAATCAAATTGATGGCAACCATTAAGCAAAATTCTGTGCAGATTGCCAGAGGAGGGGGTCAGGCTGCGCCCTGACCAAAGGCCTGGTGGAACAGCTCTGTCTTGCAGGCCCTGCGGAAAGATGTCAGGTCCCGCAGGGCCCTAGTCTCTTGTGACAGAGTGTTCCACCAGATTGGAGCCGCGGCCGAGAAAGCCCTGGCTCTAGTTGAGGCCAGCCTAACCTCTCTGTGGCCTGGGATCTTCAGGATGTTTTTATTTGCAGACCGTAAATTTCTCTGTGGGACATACCAGGAGAGGCGGTCCCATAGGTACGAGGGTCCTAGGCCGAATAGGGCTTTAAAGGTTAAAACCAGCACCTTAAAGCTGATCCTGTACTCTACCGGGAGCCAGTGCAGTTGGTATAGTACCGGATGAATATGATCTCGCAGCGAAGACCCCATAAGGAGTCTCGCCGCGGCATTCTGCACCCGCTGGAGTTTCTGGGTCAGTCTCAAGGGCAGCCCCATGTAGAGCGAGTTACAATAATAGTCTGGAGGTGACCGTCGCGTGGATCACAGTGGCTAGGTCAGGGCGAGAGAGATAAGGAGCCAACTGCTTAGCTTGGCGGAGATGAAAAAATGCCGCCTTTGTTATAGCGGTAATCTGCGCCTCCATAGAGAGGGAGGTATCGAAGATTACACCCAAACTCTTAACGGATGATGCTGGCACTAATTGCACCCCCGCAAGAGATGGGAGTTGCCCCCTCAATCCCATATCGCCCCGTCCCAGCCAGAGGACCTCTGTCTTCGAAGGATTTAACTTCAACCGGCTCCCACGTAACCATCTAGCCACAGCTTCCAGACATCTGGTCAGTGTGTCTGGGGCCGAGTCAGGATGGCCATCCATCAACAGATAGAGTTGGGTGTTATCGGCATACTGATGGCAACGCAGCCCAAAACTCCGGACAAGCTGGGCGAGGGGGCGCATAAAGATGTTAAAAAGCATCGGGGAGAATGATTCCACGTAGTCCAATATTGTGGTATGTATTCAGCTAAGTCCTCCTTGGAGTAAGCCTATTGAAATTAATGAGCCTAAGTTAATTAACTCCAGGGGGCCTCCTCTGAATATGACTTGCATTGAATACCATCCTGTGTTTTCAACAGTGACCATTATATGCTGCCAGTAGACCACCAGCAGGACTCGAAGGCCACTCAGCAACTGGTATTCAGTGGATTTTTGCCTCTGCACATGAAGGTTTACATTTAAGCAACATGACTAATAGCCACAGGTCAATAATTTCATAGAATCTATATCTTAACCTCCACTTGGAGTCATATAAGCCAAATATAATCCGTACATATGCAGTAGTTCTCATGCATGTACATTCTGTCATTGAACTTAAATTTAAGGACTAGTGAGATTTTTTTTCCAATTCAATGGAAAGATGTGTAAGCCACTCAGAAGCCATTTTGGAATATAAAAGCAGTATATAAATCAATAAATATGAGAAAAGTGGAGTGGTGGGGATGAATGAAAACAATTGCAGATATATTCTGAGACAAAAATTCATACGGGAAAATATTCATGTATTTTCCTTTATATTTTGTATCTGAAATTGTGTTTCTATGCTTTTGTCATAGCCTTTGGCTAGCACAATAAACTTACTGAAGATGGCATTGATTACTATCCTGAGGATTAGTTTCAGTAGTGGGTGAGTGCATTTGAATTCAAAAAGGCAATGAGATTTCAGCTGGTTTTTCATCTGCAGAACACTTAACAAACAGACCAGAATCTTTGCCTCTGTCTTGGTGCATTTTTCTCTGTCATTTTGTCAGCGGGAGGGAAATAGGCAAACCCTACAGAATGCTTCAGATCCTATTTGATCTCATTCTTGAGTCTGGAACTGAATATTTCATAAGATGGCAAAGAATTCAAAACAATAGTGGACAAAGTGTTTGCAAGTTAGCCTAGTCCTAGAGGTGGAAATGCTCCAGCTATAGTTCTGCAGAATTGTAAAGCAGGTATAGCTTAACTTAAACTTGATTAATCCTAGAACTTGTTTGTGTTGCTGAAACACATCTCTTAAGGTTTTGAAGTAATAATAAAGGAGAATGCTTTGTGCATGTTAGAAAACCCTTTCCTTACTTCTGAGCTGCTACAGTTAGTCTCCTCCAACCCTTTTTCCACACAAGTTGCTATTGGGAAAGGAGAGGGCACCTTCTGTCTGTTTTGCCAAGAAACACAGCAATGGGCCATGGAAAACTGACATGAGGTATATCTCTTGAATCTGAAAGCTCATACCAATAGTGTCAGGCAGGGCTTTTTTTCAGCTGGAACTCGCCAGAATTCAGTGACAGCACCTCTAAGTTGGGCTCTATTGCCATGATAAGAGAACAAGGGAAGCATTCCTAGTCAGTTCCAGCACCTCTTTTTCTAGAAAAATAGCACTGGTGTCAGGTGTGAAAAACAGCTAGAAACTCCTACACTACTTGCTGCATAAATGGATTTTGTACTTTGTTCAGCCTCCACAAGAGCAGCTGAATGACAAATTATTACTTGAATGTGGTGCAGCTTTTCTGCTAAAGCATTCAAAGCGGTTTGCTATTTTAAATAATAATAGTAAAGTTACAGGGCAAAAGAATTGAACAGGAGAGCTGTTTCAGGACATTGGTGGGCTCTTCAGGAGCTGATGGCATTCACTCCCTGGTCTGAGCTTTTTAAAAGCAGCTTCTGGAAACTTAGCTCTTTCAATAAATACATATCTTGCCCAGTGCTGCATAATTGCTTGCTAGCTCTTTTACCTGAAGCCACCATAGTGCTGTGCAGTTTCTTCTACTATGAAAAGAGCAGAGTACTTTGGCTGTGCTTCCTCCTCTGTCAGAAAGAGAGAATGAGAACACATCATCTACCTGCGTCCATATCCTACTGTTCTGTATACACGCTACCAGGAAGGCTTGCAAGAACGGGCATTTGAGGACCTATGATCAGACACTTAATGGTAGGTCTCTTTATTGCTGTCTTGCTTTTACTAACCTCATAATGTTCATACTCAGGTTCATCCTTGAAATCCTGTATCTAAACCCTGTCAATTTGTTGTTAAAATAGAAAATAAAAAACCCCAAATATGCAAATAAAAGCTTGCATGTGCATGCATTTTATCTTGCCTACTGACCAAAACTTGGGAGAAAGAATGGCAGATGAATGAAATAGTTTTTTAGATGCTACCCTAAAAGGCATTTCCTCCTATGCCCTCAGTGAACCAAGAACCACTTGAAATTTGTTCACCTCATTATAATTCATGCACCTTGTATTAACTGTGATCAGGGCCAGATGCTGTTAATTTTGCCAGTCTTCTATACAAAATTGCATGGCAGCAGTGCCAAGGTAAGGAAAGGTTTGTGCTTCCGTTCTGGTGGGAAAGGCTGTGATTTTAATGCACACAAAACAGATTGGCAAAAGCTGAAGGATAGACACTGTAGTTCTCCAAACGACATATTAATTTATGGAATTGCTTACTCCTAAGGTGGCCACTAGCAAAAGGCCAAATAGACAGTGCAAGAGTCCCTGAGCTAGATCAGGAATATGACACTGGAGAAGTGGAGGTGATTAACCCTTTGACCTCACAATCCTGTTCAGAATCTTCTCCCCATGTCTGCTATTTGCAGTGGGAGGAAAAGTCACATTGGCACCCATAAAAGCCTCCTCTCATTGTAGCAGGCACCCCCAGTTATTGGGGGTGAGCATGGATGAAGGGTTTACTACCCACACTATGATCCCAATTCTTCTATGTCCATTTTGCAATTCTTTGAGGTGGGGGGCAAACTTGTTATACAGACTGACATTCTAGGCTATCAGGCCAGGTTTTGTTTAACTTTTCACTGGTCTCTGCAACATCTGCTGTAGCTGCTTAGCTGTTACGGCCATATCGTATGTTTGCCTTTAGCCAGATGGGTTTCGCTTTTTAAAAAAATGCAAAACAATAAAGGGAACCTTGTATCTAAGTTGCTAAAGGCTTCATGTGGTCCTTGCCTCACTTTATTTTAACAAGAACTGTGCACCAGGAGCATTGAGTGAAAAGTACAATCCATTTGTAAGTGGGAAAGTCACTTTGAGCTATTGTTTTGACTAACATGAAAGGTCATTTGAACTACAATTCCCAGAACACTCCTGTAACTGATCCTGCATGTTCGCTAAAAAAATGATGATCCATCTTTTGGAAGCCAGATTGATGGATTATGATTCCCTGAAGTTCAAAGGATTGACTCTGACTTTGCAGAGTGCCTCATTATAGTTGTGTGTGGTATTCTCCCGCTCCTGTTTCAAGCTATCCATATATTATATTTTTCCACCTTGGAAGTCTGGTGACTGCATGAACTCCTTGGCCTTTTCCGATGTGTCTGCCTTAGCAGAACAGTACAATACAACTGGGAAATGCTTCTTAACTGTGAAGCAGGTCATGATTAGGCTTCTTCTTTTCAGTTTGTATTTGCTGCCAGGGCTAGCTTTGAATTACCGTATTTTTCGCTCTATAACACGCACCCGACCATAACATGCACGTAGTTTTTAGAGGAGGAAATCTGTAGGCATGCCACCCGTAGGCATTCCCTCCATAACACGCACAGACATTTCCCCTTACTTTCTAGGAGGAAAAAAGTGAGTGTTATGGTGCAAAAAATACGGTACTTTTTAAAGTTCAAACAGCATTCTCCCCAACCCCTTACCTCCCTGCCTTTTCCCCTTTGAGAGAGAGAGACCATGAATATATAGCATATGGTTACCAGATTTTTTTCAATGAATCCAGGGACACTTTTTTTTTTTTTGAAGCTGAGTAGCAACAGGGAGTCAGTAATAATAAATAATAATAATACATTTTTATTTATACCCCGCCCTTCCTGGTTCAGAAAACCAGGCTCAGAGCGGCTAACAACAAATTTAAAACAATTGATGCAACAAAAAACAGCATAAAATGCAGTATAAAACACGAATAACAATAAATTCAGAATTCAAAAATCAATTTAGTGGGAAAATCCATCCAATAAACATTAGATGATCACCAGGGCTAGCTGGCTAAGTTAGTCCTATTTGGGCCAGCGAGGAGATCAGGGGAGAATTAGCTGTGGGATCCCAGAGGGGGTAATCTTCATAAAAAGGGGAGGGGGAGGGAAGGAAGGGGAATAAAAGATCAGGCTAAGTTCAAATTGAAAGCCAGGCGGAATAGCTCTGTCTTACAGGCCCTGCGGAAGGAAGTTAAATCCTGCAGGGCCCTGGCTTCATGGGACAGAGCATTCCACCAGGTTGGAGCCATCACTGAGAAGGCCCTGGCCCTGGTGGAGGATAATCTGACTTCCTTAGGGCCCAGGACCTCTAAACTATGATTATTCATGGACCTTAAGGTCCTCTGTGGGGCATACCAGTAGTGGGGATGGTGAGGCAAAAGACGCTGGGCCCAAGCACAAATGCATATCCCGAGCCTTCCCTGATGATCTGCCCCTTCCCACTTAGTTTTGACAGATCAGGGGAGGCTCGGGAGTCACGGGCGGGCGTTGCCCAGGAGGGACGCAAGGCACGCAGTTTCTCTGCCAGGCAAGGTGCAAAGCCCTTCTTTCGCACCTTGTGAAACATAAATGCACAGAGTTTTTTAAAAACTGGGCAATGGCGCACCGCCCACCCATAACTCCCAAGCCTTCCCCGATCCCCTGCCCCCTTTGATTTGACTGATCGGGGAGGCTCGGGAGTCAGGGACAGGCGGCAGTTGCCCAGTTTTATAAAAACTCTGCACGTTTATGTTTCACAGGGTGTGAAAGAAGGGCTTTGCACCTTGCTTGGCAGAGAAACCGCACATCTTGCGCCCCTCCTGAGCAACGGCCACTCGCCTGCGACTCCCGAGCCTCCCCTGATCTGTCAGAACAAAGGGGGAAGGGGGCAGGAGATTGGGGAAGGCTCGGGAGTCACAGGCGGTTGGGGCGCCATTGCCCAGGAGGTAACCCTAATTCTGGAAACCCTAATTTAGCAGCTTCATGGCAGACAGAAATTCAAAACATGCAATTCTTAGCATGGAGATAGAAAGCTTCACCTATTGACTTTCTCCTGTTCCTTAGGGACCAGACCTTGCAACAAACAAACCCATTTGCCAGCTCTGTTCCCATAGTTACATAGTTACATCCTCCACAGTGTCAAGATTGCATTAATTTGCTTGCCTTCTAACATGATCATCATCTGCCAGCAATGTCTCTTGACAGTTGTACCCAAGCTACAGGGTCCAGTGTAGGCATTTTGCCACTTTTCCTCCTCCAAAGCCAGCAGGGTGTCAATTTTCTATCTCTTTCTGCCCCCTTGCCGCCCTCCCCTGTTCAGACTTGATGTTTTAGGCATGTTTATTTGGTTTAATTTTTTGTTCTGCATCTTTTTTGTTTTTATAAATAAAGCAAATGTGTACATACACACATTTTTTTTGCTGCAATTGGGAGGGGTGGTGTTGGTTAATATTTATTTATTATTATTTATTAAATTGGTTGACCAAAACCTGGTATGTGTGTAGATGGATCTATCACGGGCTCACCACTCAAGTTATGTACACCTTGAGTATACCCCCTTGTATGCTGGATGCTGTCCCTTGCACTTCCTGAAAATGTGCCTCAGTTTTCATGCTGAGGCCCATACAGTTCATTTGGGGGATCTGCCATGTTCTACAGCAGTTCACAAGTAATCCTTCAACACATCCACCATATGCATTTTATGTTATGAACTGCCCTGAGATCCATGGATGAAGGGCGGTATACAAATTTAATAAATAATACTACATAGAAGCTAGAGCAACCTTTCTCAAACTTGGGTCCGTAGATGTTGTTGGACAAAAACTCCCATCATCCCTGACCACTGGTCATGGTAGCTAGGAATGATGGGAATTGTAGTCCAACAACATCTGGGGACTCAAATTCGAGAAATACTGGACTGACAGACTTGCCCCATGGTATCTATGCCTCTTCTATTTGCACTGTCCATATGGAGCGACAGCATAGAATGTATATGTGAGTAGGCTTTCCTTCCCAATTTTCTGAATTGAAGCCATTGGGGATGAAGAAGAATGGGGGAAGGAGCCACAGTCCCACTCCCCTCTAAGCAGTTCTCTCTAGTTTGGTTTGAATCTCCTTGGTTTGTAGCTTCTTTGAAACTTCCCAGGTGACCTTTGGAATCTCAGCATCATAAGCTTATTTTAAGATGTATGTTGTTGCCTGGGCCCAGCAATGTCTGCAATCTATTTTTCATTCCCGAAATCTTGTTGACTGTCAGGACAACTTATTTTATCTAGCTAAGTGCGATAGATCTGCAGATTTGTCTGGAGTGTGATGTCTCTCAAAGCATAATGCTTGTGCAGGGTTTTAGCAGGCTGTGTGGAAACCAAGTTACTGCAGTGTCATGACAAAGTCACAGTTTATCCAGAGAATTAAATGCTGTGAGCAATGCTGTCCAGTCACAGTTGGGATGTTACAAATTTTACGATTGTTCTCACAGGACTTTTCAGATACGGCTGATGAAAAGCAGGCGGCAAGGCTTTCGCCTCAAGAGAAGAAGCAAGAAGAGGAAGAAATATTACCTATCTTGACCTTCTTTTTAGACTCTCAGCAGGATGTCGGTGACCATCCTGGTAGGAACCCGAGAATTACGCACCATGCTTGTGATTACACTCTCTGTACTTCCTGCCACCAATGGCAAACCTTGCCATTCTAATGATAACTTGCAGCTTCAAATTCATGTGGAAAATGACAAGGCCTTCACAGCTTGAATAATCATAATGATGGCTCCTAGGTTTATATTAGGAAAAATACTTGCTTCTCCGAATGCAGCGCTATCCCCAACATGTGATAGTCAGGCTACACTTCTTGAATCTTGCCACTAAGTCCAGAATGTTTATAACTTAAAAGTAGGGATGGGTAAATATGTCAATTTTTACTTCTCTCAGTTGCTCATTTCCCCCCATCTTAAATTCAGTTCTTAGCTTCTCCGCATTAGTGTGCACTTTTTTGTATTAAACAGAACTTCCTGTGGAAAATTTGTCAAGCTTTTTTGTGCAAATGTTTCCTACTATGCACATGTTTGCAAAGCAATTTTTGTATGTAATTTTAACTAATACATGTATTAATGTGCACACATTTCCCTAGTATATGCATTTGTGCACCCATCACCTGGCCAGAGAAGTTTGCCTACTTGGGCACCACCCAATGAAATTATTTCCTCTATCACTGGAAGACATGTACCTTTTACTGGATGGCTGAAGAAACTGTGACTGTCCATATGTTGCTGGACTGTAACTCAAAGTGCTGGTTTTGGCATTTGCCTGTAAAGCCTCAAACAGCCCAGGAATGCAATAGCTCAAGGACCACCACTCCCCATATGAACCAACCAGGACCCTGAGATCATAATCTGAGGCCCTTCTTTGTGTGCCTCCTCCACAAGAGGTCCAGAGGGCAGCATCACAAGAAGGGGCCTTTTCTGTTGTACCCCCCCCATTTGTGGAATGCTCCCCCAAGGAGGTTTGCCTGGCACCCTCATTATACATCTATAGGCGCCAGACAAAAATGTTCTTCAACCAGGCCTTTGACTGATTAATATTCTATATCCTTTTATATGTGTTTGTTGGAGGGTGTGTGTGTGTGTTATTGTTCTGTTCTGTTTCTATTTTGTATTTTTATGCTGTGAACTGCTCTGAGATCTTTGGACAAAGAACTGTACACAAATTTAACAAACAAACAACAACAGCTAATAATAATAATAATAATAATAATAATAATAATAATAATAATAATTTCATTAATTATACCCTGCCCATCTGGCTGGGTTGCCCCAGCCACAGTAGGCAGCTTCCAAGACATATAAAAATGTAATAAAAGGTTAAACATTAAAAACTACTTGTTCCTGACCATTGGGCCAGGCTGACTGGGGCTGGTGGCTTGAAGTTCAACAGAATCTGGTGGGCTGGAGGTTGCCCATCTTTGTTTTACTGCAACTTCTAATATAATAGTAGGGGAGGGGAGCTTGTAAAACAAGTTTACTGATCAATTAACTATATGGCAGTGAATAACTGTGCAGGTATGATAAAGCACTTTGACTAGGTCATACTAATCTCCTCATTCCAGGTATAGCTTGTAAATGTATGCATATGTATAAGTAAGTAGTGAGAAGTTGAAATATATGCAGGTTATATGCAGTAAATTATATGAGAAAGAGGGAGAGCATGAATCTTATGCTGAATTATTCAACAGAGATTTGCTAGGAAAGGAAATATGGCACATCTCTCACACTGGCCATTCTCTCCTCTCATTACTTTTGAGCACTTAAGCCATTTTTCCATGGAGACTTTCATTACAGAGGTAGTTAACCAAGGGGCTTGGCAATACGTTAAATTCAGTATGGGGAGCATTAATTGAGTGAAATTTGACATGATTGCTCTGTGAGGGAAGGTACCTTTAGTTTATTTTAATAGTGCACATTGATTTTCTGGCTTCTTCTTGTGAGCATGAACCCTAAAGCAACTGTGACTAATATAGTGATCAAGCAAATGTATGCATAAGCAAATATGCAATTCAATTAAAGTCTCTGGAACATCTTCCAGTTTAGGAGCAGCATCGATAACCACACACACACACACACACACACAGAGTTTTCTGTATGTATAACACCCCCCCCCAAACTCTATGGGATCAGAAAATCCTGCCTTCTCTCTCCTCTTCCACTTCCATTGCTTTGCTTCAAATTAGTAAGACAAACGTATATTATGCTACTTGGTATTTTGTTCCTCTGGGACTAGGACAGGGAAAGCGTAAAATATGCAATCCAGTGATGGGTTTTAGATTATATGTGCACCATGGCAAAAATGATCCATGGTCTTTATTGCCATGGCGGTTTCCCACACATAGCCATTGTGGCCAGAAAAACAAATGAGGGCAGGACCCCTGTAGCATTAATAACTGTGCTGAAAAAGTGTGTGTGTGTGTGTGTGTGTGTGTGTGTGTGTGTGTGTCAGGGGCAGGGCAGGTTGGCTGAGCTCTTTTCACCTTTAAACAACAAGCTGCACCTGTCGTGATCCACTTTTTCACCTACAGAATTGCATCTGCAGCATTCGTGGAACCTTACCGCAGAATGGATTAGCTGTAGGTTATAAAATGCTTGGCAAACCAGCTCTGTGCAACCACCTCCAAGAAGTCTGGCCTGCTAGTGGGCTGGCTGCAAGATCCCCACTTGGGTGCCTGGACTGAGCCCTTGCAGCAAATAGAGCAAGAGAAATATGCCTAAATGCTGCAGTTCTATGCTGAGAAGACCTTTATCTATTGACTTGTTTGACGGTAGTGACTGTGAGTAAATATATCCCTTCCCCCTTGGTGCTATGCATGCTGGCAGCTTGTTCTGCTCCACACATTTGCAAAACAAAAGGGCTAAGAGCAATGGCTGGAGTAGAGTGCCCGATCTTTGCCAATAGACTACTGACCTGCAAGCTGGTGATGAGGATCTTGTCTGTGGAAGCATAGTGCTCCCCACTGTTGGGAGCGGAGGGTGTGTCCCCCCCATTAAATATTTTTAGGCTGCTTTTTAGGGGAAAGACCTCACAAAACTGGCTGATGTAAAACAAATTCATGAAACACAGTATCACAATTACCACAAAGCAACCCTTTAAAAACAGCAGTATACTATGAAAATCAGCTGAAACACTTGAAAAGAATCTCAAACAAGCAGCACTGTAAAACCTTTAAGAGCAAGCAACTTGAAATAATTGAGTCTTCAAGGCCTGTTGGAAGGTCTGCATTTGGGGGGCAATATGCTCAACAGCGGCGGGGTGAGCTCCCGTCTTTCGGTCCCAGCTCCTGCCCACCTAGCAGTTCGAAAGCACCCCTAAGTGCAAGTAGATAAATAGGTACTGCTTTATAGCGGGAAGGTAAACAGCGTTTCCGTGTGCTGCGCTGGTGCTGGCTCGCCAGAGCAGCTTCGTCACGCTGGCCACGTGACCCGGAAGTGTCTTCGGACAGCGCTGGCTCCCAGCCTCTTAAGCGAGATGAGCACGCAACCCTAGAGTCGGACACAACTGGCCCGTACGTGCAGGGGTACCTTTACCTTTACCTTTATGCTCAACAGCTGGGAGTTCACACAAGTGTGGGCTGCCTAAAAAATAGCCCTGTTTCCTGTGCCGGCCAATCTAATTTATCTTACAGGTTGGTCTATGAGCAGAGCCTTCGTAGCTGATCTCAGGACCTGAGTAGATTTGTATGTGTGAATCTGGTCCTTCAAGCAACCTGGCCACGAACCATTCAGGGCTTTGGAGGTCAAGACCAGGGAAAGGGAACCTAGAAAACCTTCTAGGTAGTCCACATGCCACTGGTGGGTGGGGCCAGAGGGAAAAGTGGGCAGATCAACAATTGTGCATTTTATCTTTCCACAGAAGGCTAGTTCTAACACACACTTGCAACCTCCCTCCACCCAGGCAAGCACAAGGACACACTCAAGCTAAGCAAAAATACCAGCCGGGAGTGCAAAGCATGGATGTGTGCAGCCTGGGAAGAGTCTCAAGGGCCAGACAGAGAGGCCACATTTGGCTCCCAGGCTTGAGGTTCCTCATTGAGGGTTAAGACCAAGACTTCACATTCAGCCAAGATGCTCTCCAGCAACCAGTGCAAAGGGTACAATACTGCTAGAGCAGTATTTCAGGGAAGACCCAGATTGAGGGCAGACATGGATGGAAGACAGCCATAGCCACTCTACTTTGCTTTGTAGTATGCGTTTTCCACCTTCCCTTGCTTAATTAATTAATTTAATAGAAAATTATTTATCTATCATTTCCATCTTCAATGTTTTCCCTTGTGAGTTCTAAGCATGCACAACATAGGGACAGATAATAGGCTCATGCAGCTTATCCAATCATCTGCTTTATCGTCTCCCAGTTTGGGGCTAATATGCTGGTGCTGGTGTGCTGTAATTCAGTGCTGCGCTACACCACATCCTTTGCTCTCAGTATGGGAGAGGCAGTAGTCGACATGGGGAACAGCTTTCCCCTCAGTTCTTTGCCCGCCTCATTGAAGCTTTTGGTGGCTGAAACATTGGTGTATCCAAAGTGTTCTGTTGGTGGATCTAACATGGCAGTGGTATATCTTTTTTTTTTAAATGTTATTGCAATTATAGTGAGTCACTTTGAGCTCGACACATGCTGTTGGAAAAGCGGGAATATAAATATTAAATCAAATCAAATATCTGACATTCTGTTGGCATATTCCGGCTTCCACCAAATTCTGTATGTCCCCCAGTTGGTGTTTCCTCAGTGTGAGATTGAGCTCTTTAAAGTACTTATATCCTATGTTCCTGATTAAATGTGGGACTACCTAAGAGGCCTTATACAACAAATTAAAAAGACCATCATAGAAATGATGCAGAACCTATGGACTTAACAAAGGAAGGTAGGGTTAAAAATTGAGTCTTCTAGGCAATATTATCAAGTTAGCAAGCTGATTCCTGCTAAAGATTTTCTCAAGGTTAGGAAAGGAAGCTATTTCATCTGGTGGAATAAATCGGCTTTTTGTTCTCACTTTACAGTGCATGTAATGACATCTTTAACTGGAGCGAAGACTTCTTTGCCACTGAAGAGTTTAATATCTAAGATGAAATTAAATGCCTACCCTGAACAGTAAAGAAAATAGATACTTTCATGTGATTACATAATAATTTACCCAAATGCATGCACTCCTAAATATAAGCTGTTGCTCTACAGCTGAGGAGAAATTCAATTTGATTTCTTCTCCAGCACCACATGCTAATTTTCCAGAAAAAAATTAAATTATTCTCACTTATGAGGCTATAAATGAATTTGCCTAGCTTATTGCTGTCACCCATTCATTTATCATTATTCAGATTGCTTTCCACTTGCAGATAGTGTTGGCCTGACATACTGCTTTTGGAGACCAGCCGGTGTAGCACCCTGCTTGTGGTTAACGCTTAGCTGGAATGAAATATTCAACGCAGCAATAGAGAAATTAAAATAATAATTTATTTGTCAGACAAATAAATGAGAGGCACAGTGGTATATGGTTACCAAGCTCTGGCCTGCCTTCCTGCCCTTATGGCCAGCACTTATATTCCCTCAGCTCAGCCCCCTTGCTCCTCCTTTGGCTGCCTCTGTCCAATCAGCCTGGTTAAAATTCCTATTGGCTGTTTGCTAGAACCAATCATAAAAGATACACCCATTTCCTATTACCTTTTATGGGAGACAAAGAGCTATATTTCCTTCTATTTATAATTGGCAAACAGCCATTAACCTCTACAAGGCACCTTAATTACCAAATAACCTTTTGCCCTAGACTAGGCGCCTTAACTAACATTTCATCTTTTGCCCTATTGCCCTATTCACTCCAAAACAGATGGTGGCTAATTTTATCTTTGGAGGTCATTAAGCAGAGGCTTGACAACCATATATCAGGAGTGCTCCGATGGCGTCTCTCTGTCTGGCAGGGGTCCGGACTCAATGGCCCTCATGGTCTATTCCAACTTCTTCTATGATTCTATGATTCTATGATTTCTTACTTTCTAAATCCTTTGCATAATTACATTTAAGCCAATATTTCATACATATAACATATATAGATTTTTAGAAGCAAAGATCTTGTTTAAGTAAAAAGGAACTTAGTAAAAGCTAAGTTCTATAAGTTTTCTAAATTCTCTGAAGCTTCAAAGCAGTTTCAGAGAGAGAGAGAGAGGCCTCTTCCCTTGGCCAGCTGCTGTTTATATTAGCTCTTGCCCTTTTAACCTTAGGAAGATGTGGCTCAAGTTTAATGGGAGGCACTATTTGTTTTTGCAACCTTGATTGTCTTCTATCATTTGTATGGTCAGTGTGACCTTTTGTTCCCAGCCTGTTTTATGACCGCAATAAACCAAAGGGGCCTCTGACAAAGACCTTGCCTGCTGGTGTCCTGTCTCGAAAGAAACATTTGTGAATTTAAGCTCATTTTTGGAATACAGGAATCTGATCAAAATATAAGCCTTGATTAAAAATGCAGGCTATGATCAGATGCCTCATTCCCCCCTTTCAAGCTCAAGGACCTTCCCAAGTGTCCTTGATAGCTTGACCTTCATCATATTCCTGAGGTAAAGCTCTGTATAGGGCCATGATATGAGGTAAAGTTTCATTTGAAATCATCTTGCTAATTGTACTTCTAAAACATGAAATGATACATGGCACCATACACAAAACCATTACTACTACCGTCAAGAAAAACAAGCAAGACAATAGTATCCCTTTGAGTCCTGCGACATTTGGTAACCAGTTGGTGAGCCATCCCATATCCCATCCTTCCCATGTTTGTACTGGGACATGTGCTATATTCTCCATCTTTGTGGCCAACACACGGATTGCCTCACCATTATCAGAAATGTTAAAGCAACAGGCATTCCCTGTCAAGTTCAAGACTCCACATAGGCCTCCCTGCCTGGCAAGTACATAATCCATTCCCATTTTCAGCTGCAAAATGGCGGCTCTACTTTCATCCAACTGTTGTGCAATAAGTCTCAAACTCTGGGCCGTTGCATTGGTTACAAGTTCCACTACTGCTTGCAATCGAATTATTCTGTTTAGATTATAAATAGGATCTCGAGCCCCTTGTATGAGCTCATCAGGATTCCAGGAGGCAGGTTCATAATAGGCTATAATGCGCTCTGGTGGCCAATCATCAGTATCGCTCCAACTTTGGGTACTTCCTCCTGCTATATGAGAAATATCAGCGTTTCTTCGTGTACGCTTGGCTGAACTAGTGGGCATAATCCACATTGGTGGTAATACCCATCCCAGGAAACAAGTCCCACTCCATTTGGAAGGGAGTTTCTTGTATGCCCATTCTCCACATATCCACCACAACCATCGGGTCTGAGGTTTTTGGTACGTGGAGTGCATAAGGCGAAATATCAAAAGGGGTACAGAGTTCACAGTGCAGTAAGTTAGATTGCCTTTTTCTGTCACAGTTATGTTCCACACCATTTTCCATGCATGAATAAAAGGAGGTGCACAGGGCAAGGTATTCCGAGTTCGATAGGTAGTACCGTTTGCCCAGGTTTGACTATTCTTAATATAATCCCAAGTATAGTGGCAATGAGAAGAGCCTATCATGGTAGAATCAGCTGCCTCTGATGATTTATGTACACAGAATTCCCCTTGTACAGGTATAACTCGTATTGGTTTAGTTGAGTTCCATCCGGGGAAATTCTGTACTTCTGTTTGGTGTGGCATTTCGCTTACCATACCAATGGCATTTAATGGTATTGGTAATAAGGGCATACCTCCCTCTGAATCATCTGGCCCAAGAGAGCAAACAAGGCAATTGGTCCTATTTGTAACATTGGCTACCATCTCAGCTAAGCCTACCCACATATTGTGGTCATGGCGGAATCCATATTTAGCAAATTTGCTCAAATTCAAGGACCCTTCCCCTTCCCAAGGGATCAGGATTAATAATAAAATCATGTTGATGTCTAGTATATGCATTCCTTCCACAAAAGATTACCTTATTGTGATAACAAAAAAATATTAGTCCCAATATAATTCCCCCAGTGACAGAAATGGGGAACCACCAAGACCAAAACATATGTCCCAAGGATCCCCAATGAGTAATATCTTTGATAATTGTTCCACAGGGGGGGGGCAGTCAATCAATTGTATAAGAGAATCTTCCCGTTCACAATCGCTGGTTCAGACGCTCCTCAAGCTTCAGGCGTGCACAGGTCAGCCAGCTTCCAGGTTGTGGCTGCAGCAGGCCGGTCGTCTAATGTTGCCCGTGACCTAGCCCGTTCCCCGTAGGGCTAGATACAGGGGTTTTTGGAGAGAGTCAGTTTTAAAGGATTAGAGGGGTCACCTTTGCACGTCCAACTGCCTTTGGACTTCTTCAAACGGGAGTGATGAATCCAGGGGGTCACCTCAGCTACCTTCACCGCTGTTGGAGTAGAGAGCAAGATGGTGTAAGGTCCACGCCACTTAGGTGCAAGTGGATCGCGTTTCCACTCTTTCACCCATACGCTATCGCCAGCCTGGAACTGATGAATCGGCTCGGCAATGCTGCACGGCGTGCGCTCGAGGGCCCACCTGTTAAGAGAAACAAAAACACGGGAGAGAGATTGCACTTGTCCCTGTGTCACATAGTCTCCTATTTGTTTGAGGTCAGCTGGAATATCCTGAACAAAGGAGGGCGGCCTCCCATACAGGAGCTCAAAAGGTGACAACTTAAGTCTTTTTGTGGGTGCGCACCGAACACGAAACAGTGTTATGGGTAACACATCTACCCATCCCAATCCTGTTTCCTGGGTTAATTTTGCCAATTGGGTTTTCAGAGTCCGATTCATTCTTTCAGTTTTCCCTGAACTCTGAGGCCTATATGCTGCATGCAGTCTCCACTTCACTTGTAGGACTCGACATACTTCTTGTACTACTTGATCAATGAACGCTGGCCCATTATCACTTCCAATGCATCTAGGTAATCCAAACCTTGGGATCAATTCAGTGAGGAGTCTCTTAGTTACCTCTCGTGCCTTTTCAGTTCTGGTGGGAAAAGCTTCAACCCATCCGGTAAGAGTATCTACAAACACAAGGAGATACTTGAATCCCTTAGAAGGGACCAGCTCTGTGAAGTCCACAATTAGGCTTTCCATGGGGACGTATCCCACATGTTGGATTCCAGGAGGTTGTACCGGTCCCTGCCTGGGATTGTTTTTAGCACAAAGAACACATTTCTGGGAAATGCAAGTTGCTAATTGTGATAGGTTAATAATATACAACTTCCGACTGAGACTCTCTCTGGTTGCAGTACCGCCAAGGTGAGTAGATTCATGATAATTTCTTACAATTGTACCTGCTAGGTGATGAGGTACATAAATCCTATTGTCTGGCAGGATCATCCAACCGTCCTTCACAATCGCCCCTTCCTGTTCAGCCCACTTCCTCTCTTCTGGGGTATAGTGAGGTTTAACTTCTTCTGGAACTACCTCTGGTATGAGGGCTGCTATAAATCCTCCCACAGGCTTTTGGGCTGCCTCTCGGGCTGCTTTGTCAGCAGCATGATTTCCTCTGGTTATTGGATCCCTTCCACGTCCATGACCTTTGCAGTGCATTACAGCAATCTGTTCTGGAGCCCATACTGCTTCCAACAGGATTTCTACTTCAGGTCCATATTTCAAGGCCTTCCCGTGGGCTCCTATTAGACCTCTTTCTTTCCATAGAGCTCCATGTGCATGCAGGGTTAAGAAGGCATATTTAGAATCAGTATAGATGTTTGCCTTACATCCGGCTGCCAATTGCAGAGCTCTAGTTAAACCTATAAGTTCAGCCTTTTGTGCTGAGGTGCCAGCAGGCAAAGCTTCAGCTTCCACAACTTCCTCATTGGTGACCACAGCATATCCTGCTCGTCTGGCACCCTCATGCAGGTAACTGCTACCATCAGTATAATATACAACATCTGGATTTTTCAATGGTTCATCTTTCAGATCGGGTCTACTGGAATAAACTTCATCCATTATTTGGAGACAATCATGTGATTCTTCATCATCTACCTCTGGTAGGGGCAGCAAAGTTGCTGGATTGAGCATATTCACTACTCGTAGATGAATCCTGGGATTTTCACACAATAGGCCTTGGTATCTAGCCATCCTTGGGTTTGTTAGCCAATAACTACCCTTATATTCCATAAGTGTCAGAACAGCATGAGGTACATTCACATACATCGTCTGGCCAAAGGTAAATTTATCAGCTTCTTTGACAAGGCTTGCAGTGGCCGCTACTGCCCTTAGGCATGGAGGCCATCCTTTTGCTACTGAGTCCAATTGTTTTGACAAATAAGCTACTGGACGGTTCCAACTTCCTAATCTCTGGGTCAGGACTGCCGCTGCAATCCCATTCTGTTCATGTACATACAGCTGAAAGGGTTTTTCCGAATTAGGCAGTCCAAGGGCTGGGGCCTCCATAAGTCGTTGTTTGATAGCTAAAAAGGCTTGTTGCTGCTCAGGTCCCCATACGAATGGGTCCTTTTCTGCACCTCGAGTGCTTTCATGTAAGGGCTTGGCCAGACTGCTGAAATCAGGTATCCATAGTCTACAAAACCCTGCTGTTCCCAGGAATCCTCTGAGTTGTTTCCTTGTGGTAGGTTCCTTAATAAGGCAAATAGCTTCTTTCCTCTCTGGTCTCAATGCTCGTTGTTGGTGTGAGATATCAAAGCCCAAATATTTGACCTTTTCTAAACATAACTGTGCCTTTTTCTGGGAAACTCGGTAGCCAGCTTCCCAGAGCAAGTGGAGCAGTTCCTCTGTCCCTTCTTTACAGGTATCAAAATCCTTTGCCGCTAGTATAAGGTCATCTACATATTGCAGAACCACCTTTTCTCCAGGTATTGAGGGGTAACTTGTTAAATCTTTCGCCAAGGCAGTACCAAATAAAGTTGGGGAATTTTTGAATCCCTGGGGCAATCTTGTCCAGGTTAGCTGGCCTTTTGTTCCTGTCAAAGGGTCTTCCCACTGGAAGGCAAATATAGGTTGGCTCTGTGGTGCCAGCCGGCAACAGAAGAATGCATCTTTCAAATCCAATACAGTAAAAAATGTTGCTTCTGGTGGGATCAAACTCAGCAGGGTATATGGGTTTGGTACATTTGGGTGCAAGGTCTCAATAGCCTGGTTTACGAGCCTCAAGTCCTGTACTGGCCTGTATTCATCTGTCCCAGGTTTCCGAACAGGCAAAAGGGGTGTGTTCCATTCTGATTGGCAGGGCTTAAGCAGACCATATTTTAATAGGCGGTCCAAATGTTTCTGGATGCCCTCTGCTGCTCGCCGGGGTAAAGGATATTGCTTTACAGATACAGGGGTAGCCATAGGTTTTAGGGTTACTACAATTGGAGCTATATTCTTAGCCATTCCTGGTGGGCTATTTTCGGCCCATACTCCTGGTGGCACCTGTAGGGTTTGGAGGAGCTTGTTTAATTCTGTATCCAATGTGGGTTGGACTTGCAGGGCTGACATTAGGCGCCATGATTGTTCCTTAGGTACTGAGAGGGTAATTATTCCTGCTGCCTTTGATGGCAGTTTCATTTCTGGACCTTGAGGAGTGAAGGTGATTTGGGCCTGCAATTTGGACAGCATATCTCTACCTAAGAGAGGTATTGGACACTCAGGTATATACAAAAACTGATGGGTTAAACGATGTCCCCCAATCTGGCATTCCAAAGGTTGGAGGAAAGACCTCTTAGCTGACTGACCAGTGGCACTTTTAATGACTACACTTTTGGATGCCTTTTTCTGCAATAGTTCTGGGAGTACTGAGTATTCAGCCCCAGTATCAATCATAAAGTCTATTAAATGGCTCCCTAATTGAATCGTGACCGTGGGCTCCTGGAAGCCTAACTTTATGGAGTCCGGTCGTTCCTAGTCTTGGGTAAAATCCTCCTCTGCCAGTCCAATGAAATTGTCTCTACTCTGTCCTTGTCCAGGTCTCTGATATCTTCCGTTTCGGATCATTCCCCGTCCCCGTCCCTGGTTTCTTGGGCCGGAGCCTGGGCCTGGGCCTGGGCGTACTTCTTCCAACCTCAGGGGTTCAGGACACTCCCGCTTCCAATGACCCTCCTTCTTGCAATTCGCACATTGATTCCTTCCCAGTGGTGGATTCCTTCCCCGCCCTCTCCCTCCATTTAAGGGGCGGTAGTCTTGCTTCACTGCTGTGGCTAGCATCACCATCTTTTCCTTCTGCCACTTCTTCTTCTCTTGTTTCTCAGCCTCATCCCTATTCCGATAAACTCGGCGTGCAATGGCCATAATTTGGCTCATCAGCATCCCTTCCCATCCTTCTGATTTCTGAATTTTCTTACGAATATCAGAAGCACACTGGGCCACAAATGTAGCAGTAATCATTCTGCTGTTTTCAGGGGCTTCAGGGTCAAAAGGAGTCCATATACGATAGGCTTCCTGCAGCCTCTCTAAAAAGTCTCCCGGACTCTCATTTGGTTTCTGTTCTACTTCTGAGACTTTAGACATATTAGTGGGCTTCTGGCATGCCCTGCGGATACCTTGCACAAGCGTCTGGCGGTAGGTGGTAAGCCTGGCCAGGTGAATTGCATTGTTTGGATCCCAATTAGGATCTTCCAAAGGAAAGTTATCCTGGAGATGACGGTCAATATTAAAAATATTTCCCACTCTGGCCTGCTCACGCAAATATATCTGTGCCTTTTCAATTATGTCTCTTCTTTCCTCAGTGGTGAACAGAGTATTCAGGAGTTGGCGGCAATCTGTCCAAGTAGGACTATGAGTATTTACTATTGAAGTCACCAAGTCCATCATAGCCTGAGGTTTTTCTGCGAAAGATGGGGTGTGTGTTTTCCAATTCATCAGATCTGTAGTTGTGAATGGAATGTACTGGAGGGTCGAAGTTCGAGGTGGCCGTGGTCCGGGTTGCCCGTTAACCAGCACAGGCTCCTCAAGTGCATCAAATACTCTTCTAAGAGGGGCTACTACGTGACCTTTCTCTTCACTTTGCTCTAGGGGCCTCAAATCATAGGGGATGGTATCTGTCCCAAGGCGTTCTTTTAGCAGCTTTATACGCCTTGCTGTATTGCTTGCTGACCGATCAAGGTCTCCCTGTAACTCCTGTAATAGTTCTCTAGGATTTGGATGTACAGGGGTTTGGGGTGGGCAATTGGTTGTTCCACTAAAGGAGACTGTAGATGGAGTTCTACTGGGACTCACAGGTGGAATAACCACTTCTGCTTGGGCTTTATTATAGGACTCCAAGGCCTCCTGAAGATATTTATCATAATCTATCAAGGAATCAAGTTCTGTGACTCCACCCCCATTATTCGTTCCACTTTCTTGCCTTGGGGTTACAACTGGTGGAGTATTTGGATTAGGCTCCCTTCGATGTGGAGCATAGGGTGGAGGTGGAAGCACCTCTTCCTCTGGTCCCTCAAAAATGGGTTTGAGTTTATTTGGCAAGATTCCTTTCCTAGCTTCGGCTTTTACAGCCAATAATTTGCATCGTTGGACTTTGCATTCCCTTATCCATGGAGGATTTTTATTTAATGTGCTCAGCCAAGAATCTATATATGAAAATTGTTCTGGGCACCCTCCCGTTTCTTTGGCGATATTAGTCCAAAGTTTGCTTACTAAATTTATATCAAAGGTTCCCTGAGATGGCCATTCAGTATTTTGTTTCGGCCACTCTAATTCACATAACGTTCTCAAGCGCTCTGGCGTCATTTTGACTCCATATGCCCCTGAGAAGGCTTTCTTAAAATTATTTAACATACATTCAAGAGGTGTATTTTCCCCCTTTGAACCTCCAACTCCCATTGTATGGCCCTGTGAAGTATCCACTCAGTCACTTACACACTCGCTTCGTGGGGTTCCTTGCCCAGTGAAGTCGCCTTACTGGGAACCGAAGTACTACCCACTCCACACTCAGGTTGTACTTTCTCACACATACAATGCGCTGGATACTTCACCACACTCTACCTCCCAACCTTTCCCTTTTCCCTACACCAGATCACCATCTGATGTACCCAGCCATGTAGCGTACTCAGTTTCCCCCTTACTGAGACGCAGAAGTTTGATCAAGACTTCTCTTCCTCCCAATTAATTGGAGGGCCAAAACCCCTTTGTGCACTTACCCTTAGCGGATCCCTCTTTATTTCTCTGGTTCCCCCCGGTCCGTCGCCGTCGGTGAGCAGGGTATCAGAGAGACGAGACTTCTGCGTTCCCCTGGAAAAAATGTTCCAGTGCGCGCTGGGTAAGCAGTTAGTGGTCCTCCCTCTTGTACCCTGCCCAGTAAGGCGAAGGGGCTGCGTTCCAGCAGACCACTTATCCGAGTCACAGAGGCACCATAAAATGTAGCACCCTGCTTGTGGTTAACGCTTAGCTGGAATGAAATATTCAACGCAGCAATAGAGAAATTAAAATAATAATTTATTTGTCAGACAAATAAATGAGAGGCACAGTGGTATATGGTTACCAAGCTCTGGCCTGCCTTCCTGCCCTTATGGCCAGCACTTATATTCCCTCAGCTCAGCCCCCTTGCTCCTCCTTTGGCTGCCTCTGTCCAATCAGCCTGGTTAAAATTCCTATTGGCTGTTTGCTAGAACCAATCATAAAAGATACACCCATTTCCTATTACCTTTTATGGGAGACAAAGAGCTATATTTCCTTCTATTTATAATTGGCAAACAGCCATTAACCTCTACAAGGCACCTTAATTACCAAATAACCTTTTGCCCTAGACTAGGCGCCTTAACTAACATTTCATCTTTTGCCCTATTGCCCTATTCACTCCAAAACAGATGGTGGCTAATTTTATCTTTGGAGGTCATTAAGCAGAGGCTTGACAACCATATATCAGGAGTGCTCCGATGGCGTCTCTCTGTCTGGCAGGGGTCCGGACTCAATGGCCCTCATGGTCTATTCCAACTTCTTCTATGATTCTATGATTCTATGATTTCTTACTTTCTAAATCCTTTGCATAATTACATTTAAGCCAATATTTCATACATATAACATATATAGATTTTTAGAAGCAAAGATCTTGTTTAAGTAAAAAGGAACTTAGTAAAAGCTAAGTTCTATAAGTTTTCTAAATTCTCTGAAGCTTCAAAGCAGTTTCAGAGAGAGAGAGAGAGGCCTCTTCCCTTGGCCAGCTGCTGTTTATATTAGCTCTTGCCCTTTTAACCTTAGGAAGATGTGGCTCAAGTTTAATGGGAGGCACTATTTGTTTTTGCAACCTTGATTGTCTTCTATCATTTGTATGGTCAGTGTGACCTTTTGTTCCCAGCCTGTTTTATGACCGCAATAAACCAAAGGGGCCTCTGACAAAGACCTTGCCTGCTGGTGTCCTGTCTCGAAAGAAACATTTGTGAATTTAAGCTCATTTTTGGAATACAGGAATCTGATCAAAATATAAGCCTTGATTAAAAATGCAGGCTATGATCAGATGCCTCACCGGTATGAATGATTCAAGTGTAGCATTAAAAAACTTTTAATCGAGATTTCCCTGTGCACATAGAAAGGAGCTACTGCAGCTACAGAAATGAGTGTGTGCTTCTCTCACCTCCACCAACATGTGGAGTCAATTCAAATGTACAGAGTGACATGTAGAACAGTTTGCTGTGTTTCAGGCAGCACTCCATGTCACGGTCCGGTCTGCGGGTGATCAAAGTCCTGGCTGAGGACGTCAGGACCAGGGGCAAGATGGTGGGGAAGGAACAGGAACGAGGGTCCAGAAGCCAGGAGTCTGAGGGTCAGGAAGCAAGGAGTCAAGAAGTCAAGGGTCCAAGGATCAAGAAGCCGGGGTCCAAGGATCAGGAAACAAGAAGCCAAACACAGCAAGGCAGGAAGCGTGTTGCTGTGGCAAAGAGCCGAAGGGAAATGCTGACCTTATATCCTTTCCTGGCTCTTGCCACCAGGTGTAGTGAGTTACCAAGCAGCCTCACATGTGTGGCCGCGCCTTGCCTCTTCAGATCAAACTGAGGAAGGCCCCAGTCCTGTGAAGCCCTACTGGTCACAGGGCCTGGCTCCTGTACGCACTCCTGACACTCCACACATTATATTGCTATGTGCACCCCAGTCTCCAAGCAACAAGAAACTGAGGTTTCCAGCACAAGCCTTGGGTTTGATTTCCATGGAATGAAGGTAAGTGGAGACTGTATTGTCTTTGTGATATATAATTTTATATACACGCAAACACACACAGGCTGAACATCAGGTGGAAGGGCTCACACCATTAACACTCCAACAGTTTTTGCTTCCATATTAGGTTCCCAGGGAGCAGGGGTTTTTTCCCCAGCCGGAACTCAGTTCTGACACCTCTCAGGTGGGCGCCATTGCCATTATAAGAGAACAAGGGAGGCATTCATGGTGAATTCCGGCACCTCTTTTTCTAGAAAAAATAACACTGTCAGGGAGGTCTCCAAAGCCATAGCTTTGGACTCAACACAGGAAGCAAGTCTAACTGCTGTGGTTTTCTAGCTCTGGACTGATTTTTGGTAGGGCCAAAGCTGCGAGTGGGTAGGGTGGTCCCTTACCCTTCTCTCTCCCCCTTTCTCTGTCTCCATCGCCGCCATCTTTCTCCCTCTCCCTCTTTCACCCTGAGAGCCAAGCTGCCAGCAGAGGGACAGACCACTCTTTCTCATCTGAACTGATTGTATGCTGAGGGCTGCATAAAATTAGGCCAAGTGCCACATTCAGCACGAGGGCCGCAGGTCACCCATCCCTGTTGTAAACATGAGATACACACAGCAGAGAGCCATGACTTGTTGTAGTTCCCTGTTGAGCTCCTTGGAGGAACGGTGGGATTTAAAGGTAATAAGTAAAGATGAATGTACTGCCGAGAATGTTGTTTTTGTTTCAATCATTACAAATCATTGACAAGATGGATTGTTTCAAGAGGTGGCAAAGAGATATCTCTGGATTTGTCTGGCAGGGCAAAAAGCCCAGAATAAAATTTAAGATTTTTACTGATGCTAAAGACAGAGGGGGGTTTGCCCTGCCGGACTTTAAACTTTATTATGAATCAGCAGCTTTTTGCTGGTTGAAGGAATGGCTACTTCTTGAGAACACTGACATCCTAGATCTTGAAGGTTATGATAATGTATTTGGGTGGCATGCATATTTGTGGTATGGCAAGGTTAAAGCACATAAAGCATTCAAAAACCATATTGTCAGGAAAGCACTATTTAATGTCTGGACAAGATATAAAGATTTTTTGGAGAATAAAACCCCAAGGTGGCTATCACCTATGGAAGCGAAAGCTATGAAAAAAACTTAATATGGAGGCAAAATGGCCAAAGTATTGTGAAATTTTGGAACAGGAAGGTGACAAGCTGAAATTGCAGAGTTATGAGAAGCTCAAAGGGAAGGTGTGAGACTGGTTACATTATTTTCAAATAAGAGAGGTTTATAATCAAGATAAAAAAATTGGTTTTCAGGTGGAAAAATCAAAGTTGGAAACAGATTTGTTAGAACCCAATGCTAAGATATTATCAAGAATGTATAATTTGCTGTTGAAATGGAGTACTGAGGAAGAAACAGTAAAATCTGCTATGATTAAATGGGCACAAGATGTGGGTCATAATATTATGTTTGCTGACTGGGAGCAGTTGTGGACCACTGGGATTAAATTTACGGCATGCAATGCCCTAAGAGAGAATATTATGAAAATGATGTATAGGTGGTACATGACCCCAGTCAAGCTTGCAAAAATATACCATTTGCCCGATAATAAATGTTGGAAATGTAAAGAAATTGAAGGTACATTCTTTCACATTTGGTGGATGTGCCCGAGGATTAAGGCTTTCTGGGAGACGATTTATAATGAAATAAAAAAGGTACTTAAATACACTTTTGTGAAGAAACCAGAGGCCTTTCTCCTGGGCATAGTTGGCCAATTGGTGCCAAAGAAGGATAGAACTTTATTTATGTATGCTACAGCAGCAGCAAGAATACTCATTGCAAAGTATTGGAAGACACAAGAATTACCCACCTTGGAAGAATGGCAGATGCAAGTAATTGACTATATGGAAATGGCTGAGATGACTGGCAGAATCCGAGACCAGGGAGAAGAGTTGGTGGAAGAAGATTGGAGGAAATTTAAAATTTATTTACAGAAGTATTGTAAAATGTATGAATGCTGATGACATTGAAATAAAATGAAGGGGTTCTAGTAATAAGAGATAAAAATTATAAATTATAAATTTGGGAGGTAAAATATACAAGGATAAAGTAGTAGGATATGAATTTGCTGAACTAATTGTTAAAAAGGGATATAAAAAAGGGAGGCGTGAGGAGGTCAGGAAAATAAGTTAATTGAAGATGAATAATTAGAAAAGAGTGATTTGTGTTTTTCTTATTCTATTTTTTGTGTGTCGATTGTTCTTTTTCCCCCCTTGCTAAATGTTTGTATTTTATGTATTGTGAAAGTTTGTATTGTTGTGTTTTATATTTTCTCTGTGTTTTTACTGTTCTATTTTTCTATTGTTAAACCTAATAAAATATTATATTAAAAAAAAAGTAAATAAATGGCAGATCAAAGGAGATGTCGTGAGATATGTGGGCTGCAAGCCAATTAGACTGATTATGGTTGAACTAGTACCTTAGATTGTGCCAATTATGCCACAGGTAGCTGTTATTGCAAGCCTTTTTTTATTTAAAAAACCCACCTTACCTTACTTTGTCCTTTCTAATATAGCCTCTTCTTCACAGGCAGGCAGGCAGGCTGATTTTCCCAGTAAAACAGAAGGCTTGTAAAGAACACACATTTCTCATTTATGCTTCTCTGTTGGATACACCTGATTAAAAATGAATTTTGCTTCAACCAACATGGTTTATGGACTTTGGATTGAGCTAATTCTATTTGTTGTTGTTTTGTGTAAAAAGTGCCTGCACCCCGCCATCTGAGATATGAATTAGATGAGCAGTTATTATAAATATTGGGCATGGATTTATGGACAGTTTAGTAAGTTTCTGACCAGGGCAGTCAGATAATGAAAACATGTCCCCAGGTGTGCCATAAACAGCCTGCAAAAATATAATATGAAAGGGGTTTTGTATCCATTTCCATAAAAAGACCAATTTGAATTTTATAGCGATATGCATAATTCTGTCCAACTGGCTCTATGCATTCCAATTCTTTTTCTAACAAAGCAGTGAATATGTTCAGTAAGGTGAACAGTTCAATATATTTAGCAAGTGGGATTTAAGCTGTCTATAAAAATCTATTTTATTTCAGAGGGTTCTGTGTGTCCACTTTTATTTAAATTGCTGCTGTGCTAATCAGGCTACGTTACTTTGGATCAAGCATTTTTCATCCTTATGCAAACTAGTATTGATAAATTAAAATGATAAATTAAAAATATTTGTTTTAATTAATAGGGATTCCTGGAAATATGGAAATAGGCTAGAGAATGTAAGGCAATTTTTCCGGCCATATTGTCTAGAGACCACTGATGATGATACTTCAATTTATTTGACTGAGCAAAATAAAAATAAAAATGTAAGAGTCAAAGGTAAAGCACACACACACACACAAAAATAGTACAACACAATTATTACAATCGCCCATGAACAGACTCAGCAAAACAGCAAGTTTTTATCAGCACAAAACATCTGTCAAATGCCCAGGAGAGAAGATAAACGTTTTTACTTGGCACTGAAAGGTGGTTAATGACGGTGCCAGGCAGACCTCACCAGGGAGAGCATTCCACAAGCAGGGAGTCCCTTGTCACTACTCTCTGAACCTCCCTCAGAGGCAGGTGGAGAAGGGCTTCATATGAAGACTATAGGGTCTGGTAGGTTCATACTGGGAGAGGTGCTCTGAGCTATGGAAGCACCCATGTAATGCATGACAACAATGTCACAGGAGAGCTGGTAAGTGTGGGTGGGGACAATGTATTTCATATAAGCTCCCTCATTTTCCAAAGAAACTCCATCCATATGACAGCATGAAACAGTGCATCCTTCCTCAATATGGTGCCCTCCGATGTTTTGGGCTACACTTCCCATCACCCTGTTCATAGCTGTTTTGGAAGTTGTAGCCCCAAACTTCCGGAGAGTACCATATTCAGGAAGGTGGAAATAGTGTCCCTGGGGGACCCAGGGCTGGTGCTGTGAAAATGCTGACACTCATTGGACATTCTGCTTATGCTGTATATGCCGTCACTGGATCCGATGTTTTTAAAATATATATTTAAAACACTTTAAAGCTTTGGGTATTTAAAATAATCTGCCGTGCCGCAATTTGGAAGTTCAAAAGCTTACAGTTCCTTGAACAAGGTTTGGGAGAAAACTTAGGCAGGATAATGCTCAGTGCAATACATTTCATCTATTTGATTCAATATTCGAAATTAACATTGGCACGGCTTGTTTAGCTGCCTTTTGATGTTTGAATTGGGGCGTGTAATGCTTTCAGTTGAAAAATCCTGATACATAATATTAATGAAGTGGGCCAGAAGTCAGTAAGGTAAATGCTGAACTTCAGGTAGTCCTGTTGATTTCTGGTTTAAAAATAGTTGATACAAAGGGGCATTGCCCTGAATAAGTAGTAATATGCAGGGAGTCCCAGGTTCAGTTCTTGGCATCTTCAGATAAGAGCAGGAAAAACCTCTACCTGAAAACCTGGAGGATTGCTGCTGGTCAGATAATGCTTCGTTAGATGAACCCAATGGCCTGAGTTATTCTAAGCCAGTTTGCAAGGTTCTTATAACTTCATATTTAATCTTTGTATAACTTTATATATAACCCAGCGTATCTACAGTGCAGTTCTAAACATGTCTACTCAGTTCTAAATAAGCTATCAGCATGATTCATTTGTCTCCCCTTAGTGATTTTATTTTCAAAACACCGTCTTGCTAACTGTGAATTCCTGCATTATATTCCTGCAGGCAGTTTATAGTTTTTATTAAAAGGACTCTTCATCGTCGGATAGGTTTGCAATTGTGTGTTCCTCCCCTTTGGAAAGAGTTGGCGCTCGGCTGTGCAGTACAGCCCCCCAAAGAAATGGCTTGTTCTGCATTCAGCTTTGGCAGTCTATCAGGTCTTGTCTGATTTACTTAGCTTGTTGGCCTCTATGAAGTAGCCCAGTCCCAGAGATGCAGTATGACTCTGAGGAGGTGACAAGGGAGTAAGTCATTTTTACACACAACAAATGATCCACTCAGTTTGTAGAGCAGACGACATACCTGAGTTTCCCCTAAATGCCTCCTTGAGGTTTGCAAACAGGCCAGAGATGAAAATACATCTGCCCTTGAGTTACGTGGGTTCATGCTGCACACATTGTTTGAAAACTTCTGGAAGTTACAGAGTGGAATCAGAGTTGAAAGAGAACTCAGAGGTCACCTCATCCAGTTCCTGCTCATGTAGAATAGCCACTCCAAAGAATCAGAGATTTGAAAGGGACTAACTAGGGACCAGTAGTATAATTAGATTTTAGTGTAAAATTGGGGACACGGGTGGCGCTGTGGGTAAAACCTGAGCGCCTAGGGCTTGCCGATCACATGGTCGGCGGTTCGAATCCCCGCGGCGGGGTGAGCTCCCGTCTTTCGGTCCCAGCTCCTGCCCACCTAGCAGTTCGAAAGCACCCCTAAGTGCAAGTAGATAAATAGGTACCGCTTTATAGCGGGAAGGTAAACGGCGTTTCCGTGTGCTGCGCTGGTGCCAGCTCGTCAGAGCAGCTTCGTCACGCTGGCCACGTGACCCAGAAGTGTCTCCGGACAGCACTGGCCCCTGGCCTCTTAAGTGAGATGGGCGCACAACCCTAGAGTCAGACACGACTGGCCCGTATGGGCAGGGGTACCTTTACCTTTACCTTATTGTAAAATATGTATTGCATTTAAAAGAATAACCCTGAAACAAATGTCATTTTCTCTTTTTAGGTACAAATAATGAAGTATATATAATGTGATTCCCTGTCCCAATGCAAGATATGATGACAAAACCATTAAAACAAGTGTGTGTGTGTGTGTGTGTTTGTGTGTCCCCTCAGAGATGCCACAGATGTGGCTGGTTTTAAGAACACTGCTAATATGGAATCATTATATCTTCTGCTTTGGTTTTATGGCATGGATTGTGGTGATCCTCTTCCTGCTGACTAAACCCTGTTACCTCTTCAGCTTCTGACACCTCCTCCTCCCAGTCTGCTCCATCTTCTCCCTCTGACCGCTCATTGTCATCCCACAACCAATCCACAGGCTCTGAGCCTTCTTCCTGGGGGTTCCTTTGGGGGTTCCCCAGCTGGTGTCTCCCACCACCCCTTTGCATCCAGCCAGTCCATGACAGCATGGGTGCCCCCCTTTTTTGCAGGTCCCCTGTAGCACAATGGAAGAACACTTGTATTCCATGCAAAAGACCCCAGGCTCAAACTTTGGCATTTCCTGGTAGTACTGTGGAAGACTCCTGTCTAAAACTCTGGAGAGCTGCTGAGTAGACCGGAGTCACTGACATAGCCCCTGCAGGTCCCTTCTGTCCATCACTTCCCCTGCTGAAATTGGGCTTGTAAGAAGCATTGTATTGTAGTCAGTTTAATAGGTTGCAGTATGTGTCTGGTGCACACAACACTTTCCCATGTTTGCAAGTGTGCCCACAGGCCCCAAAGAGCTTGGTAACTCCTGCTGGCTTTAGATGTTACAGACCTTGATGGCCCAATGGTCTGACTCAGTCTAAGGCAGCTTACTGTGTTGTCTCACATTTCTTTCCCCTATCTGGGGGAACCCAGCACCAAACTCCTGCACTTTTCTCAAATCCTTTCCAGCCATATTTCCAAGTTGGTGGTGCTACAAGAACCCCTGCAACCTGCAACTTCTCCACTAACTTTACCAACTTTCTTGCATTCTCAAGTGGGGCAAGGCCCGGGACTGATATGGTGATGTGGTAATAAATACACTGTGTTTGTCCTTAACGTGATTTGCTTTAGGGCAACACGACTGGTCATGAAGAACAGAGCAATTTGCTCAAGGAGTTTTGTACCAGAACACTTGCTGCTGCTTTGGTTAACTGCTCTGATCAGTTATAAAAAATTCAGAGTACTGAAGTACTTTTGAAGCTTAGCTTTCATGTAATTTATAGTGGCTTCAACTTCATGTATAGTTCAACTCAGTCAGAGTTGGTCTTGATCCATGACATGCTGTGCCAGAAAAATAATGTAAAAGAACTGCTGTGGGTGTCAGGTCCACTTGTGTTCTGTAGCTGCAGTTGTCCTTTACATTAAAGCACTCACTTCAACAGATGGCCAGTGGAACCGTGCAGTTGCCTTTGTAAAGCTAAGTAGGTGACTAGCTTTAGCCTCCAGTGCAGGAACCAGCATGAAACCAGAGGCTGAAACTTGGTCACAGCTGGGGTGGCATGGCAGCAGTTCCTGCCAGAGGGCAGGAAATCATGCTCTATTAACCCAGCATCCAAAGGTAGATGCTCTACATCCCTACTTTGGACTACAACTTATATATTGCATTTTATTCTCTTGTCCTTTTCTTCAAATGTGGTGTTTTCCTGACATAGAGGCTGCAACTTCTGCTAAGCGATTCAGCTGCATGCAATCTAATGCCGCTCGGCTCAAAAAATGTTATTTGTGAAGTGCTAAAAGAGTGTCCCCATTGATTGATAGGCAGTTGTGACCATCTGGGGCTGAGGCATAAGGGAAATAAAATATTTTGCAACTGGCTGAAGTTACTTCTGGATGCAGAATTATGGTTTTACGCTGCGTAGCTTTATGGCTTTTATTCCCTTCCATAATTCACTTTTGACTCTTGTGATATGCTTCAGGAAGTCTCCTGGCTATATGTATGCTTTTCCTGTGGCCTTCTAAGCCTGCTTGCTCGAGTGACTTGATTTAAATCAATGCTGTTTAAATCACCAAGGGAAAAAAAGAGACCAATTTAAATCACCGATGCACATCAAATTTCCCATTTTGAAATTAATATATCTCCTGAACAAGAATGCAATACTAACTGGTTGCTCTAACAATTCAAACATAGTGTTATGCACCTAACTAGAACATTTACTCAAACTAGAAGCATAATCCTAGATTTCGTCATTCCACTCATGTGCACTGCAGAAGTATTTCTGTCTTTTATTGACAAGAAACAGATTTCTGTGTTGGCTTTTTCTGGGCTATCCACACACTCCCATCTACTCTGCATCCCTCTGGTTTGGGAAGTGGTGTTCACGAGACATTAGCCAAAAATCATATTTATCCTGAATCTATCCTGTCATTTCTTATGAAATACTGCATTTTGATGCATTTTCTCTCAAGCCAGTTTCTATGCAAATTGAGAAAAAGAATGATTTAGCTGTATTTTAAGTTGTTAATGTGTACACAGCACTGTGTGCAAGCAAGGATAGTAAGCAGGTGATATCACTTGCTTGAAAGCTGAACCTGCAGTCTCATACCTGTTTTCTTTTGAAGTAAATCTCATTAAACAAAAGCTGGGCTAGTTTTTGAGCAATCATGCATGTGATCAGGCTGTGTCTAGAACTTTGATAAAGAATGATAGTAATCGTTTTTTTCATAAGAGTACACATTCATGGTGTTTTGTTAGAATACCTACAAATAATTCCTAATTTGAAAACTGAACACACTTCAGAGCTTAAGCAGTTGTATTCTTGTACTTTTCCTTCCACCTGTTCAGGCTTCATGGATGACCTTGGTGATATACTGAGAAGATTTTAGGTGGATTTTATTCATACCTGGGCCTTGACTGGCCTGTTGCAGTTTGGACACATTTCCCTCTCTGCAATCAAATATGCTAGAAATTGTGGATATATTTCTACTCAATAGCATGTGGCATGATGTTCTATATGTATTCTCCAAAGCACATGGCAAGGTTCTATGACTTCCAACTGCACATCTGTCCTGTTTTAAGCAGGACACCCCAGAATATTACAAAAGCTGCCCCGGCTTCTGACCCCAATCCTGGATTTTGGCTCCTGTGCTGACTGCACTGGATTGTGGGACCAAAAGACATGCATTTTTTGGTCCTATGCTGTGGCACAAGCCACCTGGATCGTACCAGAGTGCAGGACCAAAAGATGTGCCAACTTTCCTTGTCCTAGCACTTTCCCCATTCTTCTTCATCTTTCTGCTGTGGTTTTCCAGCCAACTTACTTCTGGAAACTGAGGCAGCACTTCCGGAAGTGCCGTTGGCTTCTGGAAGTACGGTGGTGTCGGAGACTGCGGCTGTGGTTGGTGACTGTGGCGGCAGAGGTGGTGGGCAAAGGTGGGAGGAAGCCGAGAGGAAGCCAGAGTAAGAGGGAGGCAGGGCCAGAATAAGAGGGGGCTCAGCCTCTGTCAAGGTCATGTTGCGATTTCCTCACTCTGATATTGGGTGGTATGGATTTCAGCCATTTAGAGCCATTGCCAATGCATGCACCTTCTGCGCCACACCTACCCACTCTCTGCATGAGAGAATTTATGACAGTTTACCCATCAGCTCTCCCAAAGAGCTATACAACCTTTATAAATTAACAGTCTATCTTTTAGATGGGTATTTCGATAATAATAACCTTTTGGAAGCTTACAACTCTAATTCTACGGCGCTATCAGAGAGGTGGTGATCACCAATAGAGGCTGGTCCATTAGGTCCAATGGGGCACTGCCCTACCAACCTCAGCCAAGTCCCCCTGCCTTCTTACGATGAGCCTAGAGGGCAGCCCTGGCTGCCTGCTTCTTTCTCCTTAGTCCCAGTTTTGTCCTTGTAAAACTCAGCAGGAAGGAGGATGAGGATAAATCTAGACTCAGTTGACTACATATGTCAGTTGGGTCTGGCTCCACCTACTGTTGGCTTCCTTGCCTTCCACCCTACCTGTTGCAATGGACACCAGCCATCGCTGATTATCAGAATTATAGTACATCACCTTGGGTTGCCTAGAAATTAGTTGATTCAGCCCTAGCCAGAGGAGTGGTTTGTAGTCCTTTAACTTTGCAGAGGAGGAGGAGGAGGGGTTTTGTTGTACCTTTTTTTCCTAACCATGTTTGAAACTCAGGGAGAAAGAAGGGAAATGAAAAGCAGAGGGATGCTATGACTGTGGACCAGAAAATTAATCTTCTGTTTTCATTTCTGCTATACTGAATCCAGTAAAAGCAGTATCTGATGGTCCAAGCAGCATGTTTACCACTCTGTGACAGCAGCTTAAAGAAGATATATTTTCTCTGCATCACAAAAATAATGAAAACACTGAATATTAATGTGAGGCTAAATTTTTATTAATAGGGTTGGCTCAATATTTTTTTTTTTGGTTGATTGATCAACTGGCTTGTATCCAGTTAATCAATTCATGATTAACTGATTACATTTTGAAAATATTTGAATATTTTTTCTTATATTCTATTATGCTGAATCTCAGAATGGGAAGGGCAAGAACATATACATGTACACTGAGCATTGCTGGGAATGAACTAATTTAATGAGGTTAACAGAATTAGTTCAAAGATATCTAAGGTACACCTGAAAGTAGTTCCCATAATTGACGGTGAACTGAAAGTGAATGAAGTTGGCTTTAAGGTAGAAGTTGGAGTGATTTCCAGTTCAAATTCAAGTTCATTCTCTTACATGTTTTCATTATCATCACCATTCATAATCATCATCATCATCATCATTATTTAGACACTTCAGGTCTTTAAGCTTAGAACTAATTTAGTTAGGTTATGGCTTATCAATGTACCACTTTCTGGGCTAAATACCTCCAAAGCAGTGAACAGAATATTAATATAAAAAAGCCCCCCCCCGGACAAAAGTAATTTCTAAACAAGATAAAATAGTACAATCACAAAATGTTCACCAATCACACTGGATTTGCATATGTGGGCTGCATGCATGCTGTCACCACAGATGCAGCTCTCCATCGTTGCATCTCTCATCTGGAAACCAGGTTAATTCATGCACATTGACTTCTCCAGTCTCTCACCCACAACCTCTCACCCTCATTAGATCCTGGAGGACAATGACCCAAAGGGGTGACTCCTCTTTTTGTGATACAGGGACACACACCACCTGGGCTGGCTCACTACCAACAGTTGCCTCCAAAGAAATAGGCTTCTCCCTGGAATCTAGCTACATCTATGCCAAATTTTTTGCTTTTCATGGGTAGGGCTTGCTGGCTGCCCTGTCTGGCTTCTCCAACAGTCTGCTGTTCTGCAGGTGCAGCAGAAATAAGCTGGGGAGGACAAAGTGTGTATTCACCATCACCACCACCCCTAGCCAACATGGGTCTGCTAATTCTACCTGCCTCCTTTCTGAGACAGTGGCAACAGGCAAATGGGTGTTGTTCAGGTAACAATGCAGAAGATCTTCAGGCCTTTTATTGTAAGGTTACCAGACACCCCCATTTCCCGGGGACAGTCCCTGGATTTACAAATCAGTCCCCATACAAAATCTATTGAAGTTGAAAAGTGTCCCCGGATTCATTGAAAAAAATCTGGTAACCTTATTTTATAGGTAACCAAGCCATTTTGATTCAAATTTCATTTAAAAAATATGCAGGAAGATGTGGCGACTAGAAAGAAAGTGTTGTGCTGTTAAAAACACCCTGGGATTACCTGTATGCGTTAGAAGGCTGCATATTCAGCATAGCAATAGCAAGCTTGTGATTTTTGCCACAACCTGAGGTTTTTTCTGTTTGTGTAAACAAGTGTGATAAGAAATCTTACTTGCCCTATTGCTTGGGTAAGAGCTGTTGGAAGACGAAAATAATAATGCTTTGTGCTAAACAGAAACCCTGGGAAATTGCTCTGGCACTGTGAGATAAAAGAATAAGTGTTTTCCCAGGGAAGCTGACTAGCCTGGCTTTCCTCTGAAAGGATTTGCTGTCCAGTATATTGTGTGTTAAGTGAAAACAACCACCAGCAATGTTAGTCTCTCACAATGAAGTCTGTAGGCTCATCCCTGCATGTGTGTGTTTGATTATGGGGCGAACGGAAAGAGTAAACAATGAATAGCTGTCAGAATATCCGCATTCAGTCGTTGGCCACCTTATTTCTTGGTAATAAGCGATGCTGGCATTACAGCTTCTGATGGCTCCCAGCACATGATTCTCCACACAACTAAGTACGGTACTGAGGAAGTTTGTATTGATTTTTCTTTCTCTGCCCTGGAAGCATCATTGGGTGATTATGGCTTCTTTATTTCTTTACACCTGCAGCCAGGCAACAGCAAAACCAATGGCGGCATGCTAAAGCAAGAACATAAAAATCTCCCTTGGTGCTGTGTCCTTTCTGAAAACCTCTCCAGGTGTCATTCAGACATTTCTGCAGCACAGTATGGAAGGGGTTCTGCATTCCTGCTGCACTACCTTATTCAGTGAAAGCTGTCTGTCTGGATCTGTGGTACAGAAGCTAGCCTGGTTTGGGGCCAGATTTCCCAATTTCTCTCCCCGCACCTGGGAAGGTTGTAACTGAGAACCTCAGCGTAAGGATATCAGGGGGTTACTCGAGAGCAATCAGGCAAATGCCACCCTGGTTGGCTGTAAAGCCTTGTTATTTGTGCCAAAAAACCTTCACCATGCAGAGCGCCACTATTCCGTGGCTCGCTCATTCACTGGCAGAATCTGTGAGTGGGCTGTCCTTAAACGTTCCCCAGCAGAGTAATTTCTTGATGCCCAGTCTGCACTTCCCCTCTCTGCGCGGAAGCCTACTGCACAGGGAGGGCATGGGCAACGGAGGACCTCTCTCCTCCCCGCTTTGCTCAGGCAAGGTGTCCTGGCACCGCCTCGCCTCCTCCGAGCCCTGAAGCTCCTCTCCACTGGAGGCGTGGTTACTCTTCTCCGCTGAGGAGGTGCTGCTTCCCACGATCTTTGGGGGCTCTCTGTAATTCATTCGGCTTTCCCCCTCTCGCCCCTGAGCCGATGGCAGTTCCCTGACACTCAGCCTCACTGTTGTTTTATTCATGCCCATGGCTCCTTCTCCAAAATCTCCAGGATGCCCAACGAAGCACGTGAAACAAAAGCTTAGGTGCCCAGGCCAGGACAAGAAAGTTGCAGAGTGTAAGTGTAGACCTTTACTCGCAGCAGTTTGTCATAATAATGGGTGGAGCCCCTAGAACACATTTGTAGTTGTGCTGGAGGAGGAGAGCAAGTAGAAATTATTGCACGGATGGAACGCTCACATAGCATTATGTTGAATGCAGTCTGCAGTATTTTCATGTGCGTTCCTTCAAAGCTCATTTTCGGTGGTGAAAAATTGCAGCAGATTAATGTTTAACACCCTCCTCCTTGATTCCAAAATTTAATTATGATTTTTAATGCACCACCAAGAGCTTGGGGTTATTTTCTGCTATTAACATAACCAGCAGCAATGAACCCTTAATGATGGCAGGGCCTTTTATCTTCACACTTCTGAAAATAACAGTACACTGTTCTGTCTCTTAAAAAGGGAAAAATATCATCTGGTTTATTAATTGATGGCTTGGATTTATCTGTCCTATTCCTAGCTGTTTTGATGGACAAATTCCTGAGGAAGTTAATAAATCCTACCTGTACATAACAATAGCGATAATACAATGAAAGTTGGGTGGGTGTGGGTGTCAGGCACAAATTAGCTAAGCTATGGTGATGGCAATACTTGAATTCTATTCATTAGATTAAGGTTCCTCTTCCCCAAAGACACTTGTCTGAGCAAAGATGATGTTTCAGCTGCAACTGAGGGCTTCTATTTAGCCAAAAGGACTTCTAGATAGCTCCATGTTGAGTAGTGTGCAGTTGCTGTGAAAAAGGCAAATCTCGTCAGGCATGATTAGGAAAGGAACAGGAAATGACGTTGTCATTATCATAAGGCCATTATACAAACATATAGATAGACCATGCTTGGGCGACTGTGTAGTGTTCTGGTTGCCTCATCTCAAAAAGGATACTGTCAATTGGATTGATTAAGGGGGTCGAATAAACTGTGCTGTAAAGAAAGGTCATTTGGGTCTTTTTAGTTTAGAAAAAAGGAGAAGGAGTTGTGTGATTGTTTGTTTGTGATTGGCTGTGGTGATCTTTGTTTTCGTGTGTGAGTGAGGTGGGTGGGTGTTTTGGATCAGGTTAGCCATATTGATTTGTATGCTGTTGGTGGATTATTGTCGTTGTCCTGTTGGGCCGTGTATGTGATAAAGGGGAGCCATACCGGGGTGAAGGTGTCTTCTTCTGTTTGTCCCCGTCTCAGTTTCAGTTTATTAGTTAATTTTTCTAGTAGGGCTGTTCCCCATACTATTTGGTACCATTGGTCCATGGTTACTCCTGACAGGTCTCTCCAGTGTCTGGTTTTGGTGTTTCTGGCTGCTGAAAGTAGGTGGGTTATGAGTTCTTTGTGGTGTAAATGGGCATTGTTGTCTTGGAAGATGTTTAGTAGGGCCAATTCTCTCACCACCAAAGGAACACAAGTGAACAACACAAGCACGCTGACACCAAACTCTACATACCGTATTTTTCGCTCTATAACACGCACCTGACCATAACACGCACTTAGTTTTTAGAGGAGGAAAACAAGAAAAAAATATTCTAAACGAAACAGTGGATGTATGATTTTTGTGGTTCATGCTGTGGTCACAGACATGTGATCTGACGGTGAGTTTGGGGTAGCCCAATGCAAAAATCCTGAGGATCCATGTGGATCCATGCTTTGTAACCACGTTTTTGTGCCATTGCGGCCCCATGAAACAGTGGGTGCGTGTGTTTTTTGGTGCAAGCTGTAGCCATGGATATGCTATGTGATCTGATGGTGAATTTGGGGTGACCTAGTGCAAAAATCCTGAGGATCCATGTGGATCCGTGCTTTGTAACCACGTTTTAAGTGGGGAGGGAAGGAAGAGAACTCAAGGGACAAGGAGCACGCGTGGGGGGTGTGGAGAAGGATGCTGCTAATAATGCAGGAGAGGCTCCTCTCCGGCTTTGCTCCTTTAGAACAAGCAGGCTCTGCGTCTCTCCCTCCTCCCCGGCAAGGAAACCATGATAGTAACCACTCTGAGACAAATCAAGAAAAATTGCGACCAACACTCTCCCCCAACAAGCGCAGTGAGGTCAAAACACACACACGCAGAGAGAGAACTGGCCCTAAAGTCGCAGGGCGCTGGAAGTCGCAGGGGCGCTGGGGGAGTGAACAGGAAGCAAGAGAAGGAGAAGGAGCCCTCAGACACACAGAGACACACAGAGTGTCAATTCCAAAGTCGTAGGGGCGCAGGGAGAGTGAAGGGAAGCAAGAGAAGGAGAAGGAGCCCTCACACTCAGAGAGACACACAGAGTGTCAATTCTAAAGTTGCAGGGGCGCAGGGAGAGTGAAGGGAAGCAAGAGAAGGAGAAGGAGCCCTCTCTCACACACAGACACACAGAGTGTCAATTCTAAAGTCGGAGGGGCGCAGGGAGAGTGAACGGGAAGCAAGAGAAGGAGAAGGAGCCCTCTCACACACAGAGACACACAGAGTGTCAATTCTAAAGTCGCAGGGGCGCAGGGAGAGTGAAGGGAAGCAAGAGAAGGAGAAGGAGCCCTCTCACTCACACACACAGACACACAGAGTGTCAATTCTAAAGTCGCAGGGGCGCAGGGAGAGTGAACGGGAAGCAAGAGAAGGAGAAGGAGCCCTCTCACTCACACACACAGACACACAGAGTGTCAATTCCAAAGTCGCAGGGGCGCAGGGAGAGTGAACGGGAAGCAAGAGAAGGAGAAGGAGCCCTCTCACTCACACACACAGACACACAGAGTGTCAATTCTAAAGTCGGAGGGAGAGCGCAGGGGCGCAGGGAGAGTGAACGGGAAGCAGGAGGAGGAGAACGATAGCTCAAGCACACACACACACACACAGCCCCTACAGTGGCTAATCCAAAATCGGACAGCAAAAAACTGCAGGCAGGGACAGAGAGCACGGGGTTGTTTTAAAGCAGCCAACCCCGCTCTGCTTCTCTCCCTCCTCCCAGCTAGGCTGGCTGAAAAGCTTTGCTGCTACTTAGCAGCTCAGTGGGGAGGAGAGAGGGACATAGAGGACAGGGTTGTTTTAAAGCAGCCAACCCCGCTCTGCTTCTCTCCCTCCTCCCCGGCTCTGCTAGCTGACAGGAGCCGCTTACACCCGCTTTGCTGTTTCAAAGCGAGCCACGGACTGCTCACAACTGCAGCAGATTCCCCCGCCATCTGTAGGCATTCGCTCCATAACACGCACAAACATTTCCCCTTACTTTCTAGGAGGAAAAATCTGCGTGTTATGGAGCGAAATTTACGGTACATTAAGCATAATAGAAACACCGCTACCCGACCCCACCCCCATCCATCTCCTCTCCCTCCACCCCCCTTTTTTCCCTTTCTTTCTTTCTTTCTTTCTTTCTTTCTTTCTTTCTTTCTTTCTTTCTTCTTCTCTCCCTAATGCCTCAACAAATGAAACGGATTTGTAAAAATGTTACATGGAAGAAAAAAATACGAGGCATTACACTTACACTGTAAAACAAGAAAACCCTTAATAAAAATATTTTTTAAAAAAAGAAAAAAGGAGAAGGAGAAGGGAAATTCTGCAGGGTGTGTGGCATACAAGTCTATGTGCCTGGCTAAAGGAACTTCTCTGTTGTGGTGCCTGTGACTTTCCCCCCATAGGATTAGTATTCATGCTGGAAAAGGCATATCACTGTGCAAAGTAAGTGTTAGTTACACATCCTTGCTAACAATCTCATATCATTCAGGGCCTTCTTTCCCACATCATGCAGATGTAACCCTGTGTTTGTGGCTAAGTGTACTTTCAACTAAGAACTGCAGTCAATCAGGCAAATGTCCCCGTATAACACAGATGTAAATGGAAATGTGTTTGTTGTTATCTGCTTTACATATTTGGCAAGGTGGCTCTTTATTTTTTTTATTATGCTTGCATTTCATTTCAGCGTTTCATTGCTGTTGACATTAATGGGAAAACAATATCAGTGTTTTATATACCGTATTGGCCCGAATATAAGCCGCACCCGAATATAAGCTGCATCTTTAAAATTGGAGGGGGAAAAAGAAAAAATACCCGAATATAAGCCACTCCATTCCTCGCTGCTCCTGGCTGCATACTTGGGGGGAGAGGGGAGCTGTGTTGTGTTGTCGGCAGCGGCCTTTCCCCTTCCTCACTCTCTCCCTTCCTGGCCTTGGGGGAGAGGATGGGGGACTACGCATGGGTCAGGCACCACTTTGCCGCACTCCTGGCACGGTTGCCCTGCGCTCCTGGCTGCATACCGTATGGTTGCGAATATAAGCCGCACTTTAACTTTTCACGGTCAGAATTTGGGGGGAAAGTGAGGCTTATATTCAGACCAATACGGTAATTAACCTAAACCACCTAAGCCTGGTGGCAACCAAAAGTCTTCTTCAAATGTTTTGAGGTTGATCTAGAAGGAGGCTGCTGAATCTCCGTTAGAAGAAAATTTCCCAGGAATGAGCCAATAACAGTGAAGGCTCCGTTTTGTGTTGACGTCAGATGAGCCACACCAACTTGGGGGAATGTGTTGGGACTGTCTTTTGTTTCAGGCAGAAAAATATCTTGAGCTTGCCCTGTTTAACAGGACATTAATCCTTGCTTTAAACATTGGCTCATGCTTTTTACTTGGGATACCTGCATAATTCATAAAATAAGAAGTGGGAACTCAGTAGGGAGAATCTAGTGTGAAATAACAATGTTGCTGGACTCCTTGTAGATGATTTTTTTGCTATCTTTTACTGCTGCTGATGTAATGTGGAAGGAGGTGACCACAGGGTGAGTGCAGATCCATTCTGTTTTCATAAGAGCTGCTATCTTTTTCCAGGGAAGCTGATTGAATAAGTAGGCCTCAGGAGAGGGTGTCTTCCTCTTGCAATAGCTGTAGCAATATTTAGTGCCTTTTTCCTTCCTATTGCTTTGAATTCCACTTACATTACTCCAAAATATTTTTTCCCCTTTGCACTTCAAACTTCAATGATACTTTTCATTGCCTTGAGCTCGCTGTGTGAACAGATGCCATTACAGTGCTTTTAATTAAAACCTTAACTGCTACATCAGAAATTTATTCATATCCTAGCTTGCTGGCAGATTGACATCAGAAAGAATGGCCACCGATGAATGTTTTTGTATTCTGTGAACTGTGACTGTATAGCTAGTGACTAATTAAAGGACTGGAGCTTTAACTGCTATTGGTATCTGCTGAACAAGCAGAGTCTAGCCATTACTCCAAGAGAAGCATTCTGGTTCTTTTCATAAGCAATAAATTACATCCAGGTTGTCCAACTGCAACTCTAAACTTGGATGCTGTGATCCAAATGATAGAACATTCTTCTGAAATGTAGACAATAGCATGGGTCATTATGTTAGGGTGGAATTAATAGTAGTAGTCTCTGTAATTGTATAACTGTTCTATAACTGTGTAAGGCTGAGGTGGGGAACTTTTTGTTGTTCCCTTTGGGGAGCTGCATGATGGCAGTGGGTGGAGCCAGAACTGGAAGAGGGCGGGGCACCCATTCCCCGTCCTCCTCCCTCTCTGTGCCATTTCCTCTACCCTCCTTGCAAATTTCACAGAAGGCCACATGAAATTCAGCCACAGGTTGCCAACCTCTTGTGTACTGGGGTGACCATCAGTATGTCAGTGCATGATTAAGTGTGGTATAAAATAATTTCTCTGTAGTTTCTTGCAGTTGCAAATCAGGCTGGAGTAACTCAGGGGTTGATATAGCAGAAGGCTAAATAAGTCTGCCTCTCCATTCAGTTGTATACATTGCCCTGAAAACTTTTAAGCAGCTTCTGCATAGAACCTGCACCCCCACCCTGGCAATGTATGAGGATCTGGCTGGAGTTCATGATTTACTGGCAATGGTAAGCACATGTTGTATTACTGAAGGGCACTGCCTGTCTAAATCCACTCACATTTATTTCTTTGTGCAACTCAACCCTTTTAATCTAAAAAATTAAAATAAAATAAAAATAAGAAATCCACAGCGTCTTTGATCAATAAGGCAGGCACATATCTCTCTGCATTGTATAAAATGGATTAAAATGTTCTGTGATTAAATTTGTGCCACAGAGTAGGAGAGTACTGTGATGCATGAATGTTTGGAGAAGAATGGAAGGGAATATTATAATTTGATAATAATTCCTTTCTATGCAGCTCCAGCTGCATAGTTGTAATCTCCTTTGCAGGGCTTTAAAACCATCCATTTCGCTTCCGCTTTAGAATGCTTTTGTATTTTTATATAAAAATGGAAATAAGGTTGGGCTGTATCTAGAAAGGTATGAGCATCACTCTGTTGATACAGAGTGTGTGTGTGTGGCTTTTTCCTGCCCCTCCTCCCCAGTAACCCCCCACAAACACTTGTGTGGGTTGGGGGGACACTCTCAGGGGTGACCCATCCCATTTTGCTTCCTGTGCTGCCCCCTGCCTGCCCCACCACTTCTGCCAGTGGCAGAATGCCCTCTTTCATTGAAACTTGGCAAGTGTTCCACTGGTAATAGAAGTGGTCGGGTGGGTGGGATGCTGCTTCTTGTGCTTCTACTGCCTGAGGTGGCTGCTGCACCCCACCTTATGGGTGAGCCAGCTCTGCAGAACAACTAGAAGCATGTGGAATGTGCTGTGTGTAGTGGTGGAAATAGGAAAGGTACATTGCATAAGCAGAAACCCAAGCCAAAAATTATTACAGTTTTTTATGCAGGATCCAAGCCAAGGATTCCATTTCTTTACCAGGGTTTATGAAAGCAAAACAAAAGAGGCTACTTCAAGTCATAGAAGCATGAAAGTGAAAGGAACCAGTGGATCATTTGTGCCCAGTGGCAGAAGCAAGCCCTGTAGATGCCTCTTCAATCTTCCTCAAGCCCATAACACACAGTACATGGCTAGACTGGTTTTTTGGTTTTTTTGAGGGTCATATTTTACTTAGAGGATCAGGTTTCTGTTGTATTGCACCTTACAGCTTCAGTCTATGTTTCCTTCATTTTATACAGTTTTGAAAATCAAGCAGCAAAGCTTTTCCTGGAAATTCGCTTCCACCCGATTTCTACTGTTTGAAGAAACTGTCTGTCAGGTATGGAAAATCTGTGGCCCTCCAGATGTTGCTGAACTACAGTTCCCATCATCCCTGGCCATTGACCATGCTTGCTGGAGCAGTTTAGCAGCATCAGGAGAGCTGAAGGTTTACCATACCTGTCATACATTAATAGGAATGCAAAAGTGAGAAGCAGGCCTAATCATATTTTAAGCATTTAACAGAGGTGGGCTAAGAGTTCAAAGTACTGTGGGTTTCTAAGTGAGAAGTTAGAGTGGAATGACTCTTCCATAATTGAAATGATTTCGATTTCAGTTCATATTGTCATTTTCTCTCTCTTACAATTTCTGCAAGATCATAGGCAACAGTTCAACAATGAAGCAAATAATACCAGGCAGACTGTTTTAAGGGCAGCAGGAATTTACAAAATTCATTTTAAACTGAAGTGAAATGATTCACTGAATACTAGGACAGAGACTTATGGCATCACAACCAATCTATTCCCTCCATGTCTCTTGACACTAAGGTGCTATTGGAATCCTATTTTGCTATGGGAGATGGGGAGATGTGTTAAGGGAAGGGAGCAGTGGGATGAGAGATGCTATAGCTGCAAACACTCTGGGAGCCGTGGGACTTTTAAGAGAGGTTGACAGCACCTCTAGGGAAGCTCACGGGATCTTAAGGTAACCTAATGGAAGCATTCTATTTTCTGTTCATTCTTCCTGCAGACTTTTAATCTTATTCACTAAATATGCCATTTTCCCGAAAAGCTTCTGCATCGCTGTTACGTGTGTTTAAGTCATTTCCCCTACAAACTATCTTGGAGCAAATGTGAGTTCTTTAATATTGCTATAGAGCTATGAGTTTCCCCTTTTAGAGATAACTCTGCTGTTTTTTGGATTTTTTAAATAATACGATTACATCGTCAGATGAGGGGGGGAAGAGAGAAATTTGAGCTGAAATATGCTCCTTCGTGTCCAGGTGAGTTATCATTCCCCAAAGAATCAGCTATTATCTGTTTTGCCAAGAGTCAAGTGACCTTGAGTTGTGTGTTTCATCCATCTTGTCTCCTGCAATTCTTTTGCCCCATCAAATCTTCCGGTTTGAAATAAGAGGCACCAATATTGCAAGTCTCCAAATATCTACAGAAGACATGACTAGTATTACTGTTTGCTTCTTGGACCCTTTGACACTTTCATTTTTTTCCTCAGGCAGAGTAAACGTATACAATGAGGCAGAAAGCCTTTCCCTTCTCACCTAGAGAGCCTTTTTTCACTGAGAAACCTTGAAATACAGTGGAACACACTTCATAAGTTTAACACCCGCCCCCCACAAAGAGAAGTCAGGATAGCTAAAATTATTTTTCATTTTCCTTCTTGTGCTTTACAAAGCACAAAATTTGCTCCAGGTTAAACTGGAGGAAGGTGAGGGGATATGCCAGAAATGGAGAAGCCAAATGGGTGAGCTAGATGCAGTTAAACATGCAAGTATTTTGCTATGTGAACGGAACCCAAGGGAAAGCTGGAGCGACTTCAGGACCATGGGGGTAAAGGAAAGTTTTCTCATCCTGCAAACATTGCCTCTCCATGGCTGCTTTTTTGCATTTCAGGGGAAGCTTCCATTGGCGCCAACTTAGGGAGGCTTTCCTTAAAATGCAAATTGCAGCACTGGAGAGGCTACTCAGGCTTCCGTAGTGCTGCTCTTTACATAACAAATGTGCACCATGATTGTATTCACACAGTTAAGCTCACATTTAGCCCAGCTTCAATGCATCTAAGAGATTGAGGGGTGATTTGGAAGAAGCTGTTCTAATGCCTTCATAATCACCATGTGTTAGAAACACAGCACCACTTATTGGACCATAAAAGAGAAGGTTTGTTTTATGCACCTCTTTCTCTCTCTATAGCCTTAAATAGACCACAGTTGACTAAAGTGGAGTCTTATTTTTTTTTTTTAAAAAGCATTAGCATCTCCCTATTATTACTGCTTGGGCACTGGAGTACATTAATTTAAAGAAATGGTTACCAACGGAGGCTTCCACCTACTCTCACTTTTACACTGCTTGGTATTTTTCAGATGTGCTTGGAAAAATCTTTGCCACACAGCAATGCCTGATTGATCTGCGGGGAATGGCAAGTGCCTGCCGAACTGGACAATTTTAGCTAGATATGGCTTTGAGTGAAATGCAGTCATTTTAATCTCTTCATTGCATTTTATGTATTTTAATCTAGCCAACCAAGCAGAAGAAAGACTGAGCACCTGTTTCCTTAGACCACTGGAGAGAACAAATGAGATCATGCAAGCATTAATGCCACTTGGAGATTAACATTTCAAAATGGTGTTCCCATTTAAACAGGACCAGGAAGACTGCATCCCCCCTCCCCTAATTTCTTTGTTGCACTTCAGAAAAAAGAGAGTTAATTAAAAAGGGTTAGAGGGGATTGTCTCATTTAATGGAACAGCACTTTCATGTCAGGGATCATTACAGTTAAAAGTTATTTGTATCTTCATAAGCTTTACAAACTTAGGTTCAACCTCCCAAAGCCAATTACTAGTGACAAAGTCCCACAGAATAAAAAAGGAAGTTGTTTATGAGAAAACAGGTTGAGGACAGGGATGGTTGAATCTGCAAAGATTTTCTCAAATCTTCAGTTTAGTTTGCTGCATTTTCATACCTACTTGCAAATTCTTTTTTTTTTTGTCCTCAGCAATTTTTCTTCCCATTTTTGCATACATGCATTTTTTTTGTACATGTGCACATCTTTGCAAGCAGTTTTACTGAATTTAACGCATTGTTTTATGCTATTTTTCTCTAGCATATGGAGTTTTTTAAACAAGTACTTCTCCTTGAAATAACTTTTTAGATGAGTTTTGTTGTTGTTGGGAAACTGGCTTACAAAATCTGGATAAGGACAGTGGCAGTTTGGGAGAACAGTTGCATTTCAGTTTTTACATTGCAGGGGTGGGGAACACTTTCAATCTGAGGGCCACACTCTTGCATAGGGAAACACATGCCTGTGATGAGGCCAGAGACAAAAGTGAGTGAGCAGTGGATGTGATTTTTACCTTTGTACAGCAGGCTTCCTTTCAGCCATGCACAAACCAGAAGCTCCCTCTCTCTCTCTCTCTCATCCATACCTTTCTCCACCTTCCAATCAGACAAAGAAGAGGCTTCCTTATAGTCCATGAACACATTCCAGAAAGGCAAAACACAAGGGGGTGGAGCAGGATTGGAGACTGCACTCACTAGCTGTTGTTTTTTTAAGCTAGTGCAAGGAACTGCTCATAGAAAGCGCAACACATGCAGGTTGCAGGTTTTAATCTGCCCACCGCTGCCACGCTTGTCCTTTTGAAGAGACTCTCTTACCTGGCGTGTGAAGTAATTGTGCACGGCTTTATTTCTATTCCCCCTCTTCTATTGCAGGGATGGGGAACCTTTTTCCACCTGAGGGCTGCATTTGTGTGCCACATCCTGGGCCCGCATGTCAATGTTGAGCAGGGCCAGAAGCAATGGTGACTTTCCAGCCACACAGCAGCTTCTATGTTTGCCTACCTGCCTACTGCTCTCCATCCTACATCTTGCCAATCCAGAAGGATGATCACAAGTCAGTGACGCTTTCAAGCCAGGGAAAACTGAAGTACATAGCCTGGGAAGAGTTCCAAGGGATAGAAAAGCCTAGGCAGGGAGCACATGAAAGCGGTGGGCTGGAGGTTCTCCAACGCCGCACTACCAAAACTTCACTTGGGCTGGTGGCTTCTGCTTCTGTTGTACATGAAAATGCTTTCTATCTTGCTTGTGCTTTTGTTAGGTTGAACTGCTTTGTATTAATATCAAGAAAACGTTTCTTAAAAGAGGAAGGGAGAAGGGGAAGCATGCAGTTCATCTCCATAAAAAATGACTGCTGCATCCATGGGACTTTACTAAATGATATCTAATTAACATTTCCTGTCCTATAAATAGATTGTAAAGCCTTGCTGGAGGCAAAGAAAAGGCCACATGAAGTGTTGTTTTTAATTGTCTGCAGTGATCTATTTTTAATGAATCTTTGCAGAACATAAGCTGTTCTCTTTGCATAAGTATAACAAATGTACACTGCTACTCTTGAATATAAATGAGGATGTGCTTCCTCCAGTGCTTTTCTGGGGGTCAGCCATGCATTGCTTTTTCATGGAAGTGAAATCTCCCCATGTGATTGATGAAGCTTGGTCGGTACATTGGCTTTGCTCTGATGTGCAGCCTAGGAATATGGTCCTCGTGGAAGACCAGTGCGTGTCCCTCATGACTTACTCACCCACTATGTGTTGTGTCAGTGTAAGGGTATCGGGAAGAACAGGCCCATTCAGAGCTATTGAGAGAAACAGGCGGAACTCCTCACAGGCCTCTTCAAACATTTCTCTCACAAGAGATGACAATCAAGCTAGACTTGTGCCATTTTGGTACAGGAGGGGGAGCACAAGGAAGAATGCTTAAGGTTTTTAAAAAGTACTTCTGAGCTCTCAAGCATTGGCTTGTAATTGATAGCTATGCTGGTTTCCGACAAGTTCATCTCCTAAGGGAAATTATTCTTCCCACTCATTGATAAACAAGTGGATGTAGATTTTCCACACTTGTCTGCTACTGACTTCCCTTACTGCTGTTCCAGTTTCTCCTGCTTTCATTGCCCCCATCTTCATAACATTTCTCTATGTTCTTCTCTCTTATAATCTTGCCATTAATACAGAGGTTGTAGAATCAAAGAATCATAGAGGTAGACGGTAGAAGGCATCCTGAGAATCAGTGCTTTTTTCCAGGGGGTCTGCAAGGGTACATAGTACTGGCACCTCTTTTTGTTGTTGTGGCACTTACTGTAACAACTTCATGGTGAGTTCCGGCACTTATTTTTCTAGAAAGAAAGCATAGCTGAGGATCATCTAGTCCAATGCAGGAATATGCAGCTGTCCCTTACGGGGCTCAAACCTGCAACCTTGGCATTACCAGCGCTATTAAGTTGTGAGTGGACATAGCAGACGACACTGAGATTTCTCCAAGTGGTTCTTTATAATAAGCTGGAACTGTACTGAACTGAACAGCTCAGCCGGCCTGCTTTTATAGGCAGCCGGCTGTCAACATTGTAACAACAACAACCCAGGGTTTCCCGCCTAAATTAACTTGCGTGGACCTGAGTGAAAACTATATGGGTTGCGCTGTGGGTTAAATCACAGAGCCTAGGACTTGCCAATCAGAAGGTCGGCGGTTTGAAACCCTGTGACGGGGTGAGCTCCCGTTGCTCGGTCCCAGCTCCTGCCAACCTAGCAGTTCGAAAGCACATCAAAGTGCAAGTAGATAAATAGGTACCGCTCCAGCGGGGAGGGTAAACGGCATTTCCGTGTGCTGCTCTGGTTTTCCAGAAGCGGCTTAGTCATGCTGGCCACATGACCCGGAAGCTGTATGCCGGTTCCCTCGGCCAATAAAGCGAGATGAGCGCCGCAACCCCAGAGTCGGCCACGACTAGACCTAATGGTCAGGGGTCCCTTTACCTTTATATACACAATACCCCTGGTGGCCAGGGTGAGAACTGAGCTTGCCTGCATAGAGGTATGTGCCCAGAACTTCTGTCTTTTGTATGGCTGGAAAGTTGCCTACTGTATGAAGGTTAAGAATCGCATCTGTTGCTCCACCTACTTTTGCCCCTGGCCCCACCCACAACTGGCAGGTAGCCCTTGGAAAGTTGCCCAGGTTCTTCCACCTCAGCTGTTCAAAGGGACATTAAAAAAACACCCTTGGGTTTAATCAATCCCTTTCAGCATGCCTCTCATAGCTCTTTGAATTTCAACCACTGCCAGCTCTTTTGTGAAGAAAAATGCACCTCAGTCCTCCTCCAATTAACTTTTGCAAGATGACCATGAGCATGGATCACTCATTCCCATTTCACAGAAGCTTGCCGAGAATAAACCTGTAAGTTGAGGCTTGAGTCATGATTTGAACACAGGCCCAAACACCTGACCACTTTGGTTGGCTTTTCAAAACGCTTCCCCAAATTGGAGGTACAATAGCAGCTTGCTGCACTAGGTATCCTGAGCATCAATGATATCACCAGGGCAGTATTCTTACGGTCTTCCTTAGCATATATATATATAATGATTGATTGTAGGCATTGAATAAACAATGTCTGGAGTGGCGTTAGCAAATTGGCATGTTTCATGCTTGTTGCTATCTCCTTCTAGGAATGATGAGCCGGGTTGTAAATGAATAGAAATAATATTCTGCTTGTGCATCCCTGTTACCATGGCAACAGCTATTGATGTGTGCTTCCTTTTGGATTGATTTGCAGCTTTCCATACCTTTGTTGCTCAGGGCAGTTCCTCTGCCACTTTGCACTTGTGTGACCTGCAGAAGTATGAGCTCTACAGGTTAACTTATCAGCTATAAGCAATATTGTGATGCTGGTAGCAGATTGTCAAGGGGCATTGTGCTGAATCCACTGAAGCAATTACAAAGACTTGCCACTAGATGGTGGAATTTGTAAAATTATTCCAGCGCTTGATAGGGACTTTGAAATGAACGATCAAATCAATTTAGGACTGTGTGTGTGTTTGTGGCTGAGGAAATTACTTTTCACTGTTGAGGCAAATGTCTTGATCAGACAGGGGATTTAAGTGAAATATCACTTCAGCTGCATGTCTGTCTGGGTCAGAACGATATCAGATAAACCCATAAATTAGGCAACTGACTGCATTTCACTAATATGTGAGCCTATGGAAAATTCTAGGTTTATAATCACTCACTTTCTGTTGCAAGTGGAAAATGAAAATTTAAAAAACCCCTTTGTCACTGCCCAATGGATTATGGATCTCAGTTCTGATACAAGGGACATGGGGTTCAGTTTTGAATTTCTTGTGGATTTTACATCGGAGTATCAGTCCCCCAAAGTTGAAATATAAATTATGTTTACATGTGTGAGAATATCTATCATAGTGTGTTGGTTAATTTGAAGACCGGCAAAAATTAAAGAAAAAAAGACCTATAACTGCAACTCCACAATGCTGAAGATGTATTCAGCGTTGTTAGATGTAAAGGAAATCCACACATGACATTTTCCTTTGAAGTTCTCTTTTGTGATAGGCTTTAGGATGTGCAAAACAAATTATTCAATTCAGTCAAAGGAAGCTCTAATTAGCAGGGCTGTTTACTGATTAAGGGCTGTTAGCTGCTTAATCAATTAAACATAAATTTGCTTATTCCCCAAAGTTGCAATGCAGAAGCCCCTTTGAGGAAGGATGTAATTCTTTTAAGCATGAAAACAGAACAATTTAATAAACAAATTCTACTCAATTTTGGAAAGACAGGCTGTTATTTTCACCGGTATTTCATCCGGAATATAAAATACTAGTAAACTCAGGTTGCATTTGGCTAGCATGAGCAAAGAAGTGATACAGGAAATGGGTAGCTGCTTCTCCTGACTTTTTTTTTAAAACTAAAAGCAGCTATGGAAGGGAAGGGATTTGGATCAGGGCTGTGGCACCAGGCAAGGGAATCTAACCCTTCTCTCCCCCTCCCAAGTTGCTTTGCAAGTCTAGTCAGATGCAAAATTTCCTATTTTAATAACACACTAGAACCAAAGTAGTTTCTACCTTTTTAATCGTTAGCCCCACCAAGTAAAATTTTCTCTTACAGATTCAAATTGCCCTGAACTAATTAATAAGCTAAATCTTAAACTAATTAATGCACAAGTTTGAAACTAAATAACACACAAGTCTGAACCTTCATTTTGAACATACATTGAATACTGTAAAACCTATGTAGGCAGTCAAAACCACCGCTTCCTTTTGTTATGTTCGCAGTAACTATTGTTTAATACAATTCTTAGGAATGCTTTTGAAATTACAGCTATTATATGCTGGAGAAAAAAGCATAATTGTTTGAAATAGATAGCCAGGCCTGATTCTGACATCAACTCCTCTACTGATTTTGCTTTAATATACTTTTGAATATGCCTCAATGTCTGATCGAATAAGCCTTTATGCAGATTGGTAAGATTCTCAAGCAATCAGGAGTGTCAGCTTGACCCCGTGACTGTGGATGCCTGTGGCTGTGGATGCCATGCAGCATGCATGGCCCTGGCACCAAAATTTGTGAGTGTCTGGGCCCTTCATGGGGAATTTTGTGCGTGTTTGGGCACCCAGGGCCCCAGGGAGTTGTCACCTATGTTAGCACTATATGGATGATCGTTTGTTTCCTTCAGACGCCTTACGCTTAATTAGTTGAGAACCCTCTTTGCCTGCACACACCATCTCATTTGAACTGATTGTGGTTTCCTTTTCTGAAGCAGAACACAGGAAATTCCTCTCCTTTTAGTATAGTGGATGCACCACTCTATTAGCTGAATCCTCCAGACCTTTATTTAGCTTTTCCAAACTTTTGTTTGAGAGCTAATAAATAGCTCTCAAACATGCTCAGATGTTTTTGGTTCCGGTGTTTTCTCTTTTTCTCACTGTGCAGAGCACCTCGAGGCAACATAAGAGTCATTTGTCGTGTTTTATGCAGAGCTGCAACCATCTCCACCTAGAATCTTTTGTTGGCAGGCACTCATATTGCCATAAGATCTGTCACTGTGATTCAGAGCAATGGACCGTTTTGTCCACACTGCTGTGTTTCTGACAGTGGCCAGCACTACATGGAATAGGCAATGCTGGAATGATGCATTACCTACTATTCGTTGCCTGCTCTGGTAAGCACCTGCATGCCTGCATTTGAATACTTGGGTTCAGGGTACATAGCAGTCGGGCCTTTAGAAGTGTCTAAAGGATGATTCATACATCATGTTTTTACACATACATTTGCAAACATAACTTACGGAAATGACCCAAGTGTATTTTCTTACAATGTATGTGACATACAGGTGCGTCCCCCCCCCACATGGGGATTATGTTCTGGGTCCCTGCATGCATAAGTGAAAATTGGGTAAGTGGGGAACACCCTCTAAACACCCTTTATATGCCCCCTCTGCTGCTCCCTCTCCAATCCAGACCAGAAATACTGTATCCAAAAATATCCAAAACTGGAATTGAAGCTCTGGGGCTAGCTGGAAGCTGGTGGATGTGTGCAAAAGGCTCCTGCTGTGCTACCAAGTGCATCAGCTGTTAGGTGGGGAGGCAGAGAAACCTAAACAAATCCCCGCTGCACCTCTGGTCTCTTTGGGGCTTCCTCCTCTCCCACTTACGTCTTCTTTGGGTTCTGGGGAGGGTCTCCTTGCAAACCATGAGGACTCTCCAGCGATCCCACCATTTCCAGGTTGGAATCAAATTCTTTATTTCCCAGCAGTCAATTCTGCATCTTTGCAACCATCAAAGACAGCTGTTCCTTAAGTATGACTCTATCCTAAGGCAAAACACACAGAAATAAACAGAAACTAGGCAGTTTTAATACAATCAAAGGAGCCAAATTCGGTAGCTTTACCTAGTAGTAGGAAGGAATGTTCCTTTAGAGGATAACGTCCCATGTCCATGTGGGATAAAATACACTGGATCATAACACCCTGCTCCATAGTGCATTTCTGGGAAGTTCCTTTATTGGATCAACCACTATTTATTGGGCAACAACTATTTACTTTTATTGGGAAATCCCATTATTGCGTCCACCATTAGCCCTATTCTGTGCAGTGCGAAATTACTTTACTTCAATCAGATAGTAATCCACCACCCTTGACCATTAGCCATGCTGGCTGGGGCTGATGGGAGTCGGAGTCCAACAATATTGTAGGGCCAAAATATTGCTAGCCCTTATCTACGTCATTTGGAATGGGTCAAATTAGAGAAGATGAGTTTTCCCGATGCATCATTGTTGATATGTCTAAAATAAACGAGCAAAGCAAACCTCACTACCCAAGCAAGAGATCTTGCAGTGCTTTTGCCTCCAGGTATTTTAAATGAGTCTATTCTCCACTTTTAATGAAGATGAACCCCCTCCCTCATTACTTCCTACCTTTTACAGGCTAACTAAAAGTATGGGTCATTTAAAAATGTTAAGTTTAGTAGTGGCATGGTCTACTTTAGCAAGCAGCACCTGTGAAAATGAAATTATATTTCTAAATGATATTCTATGAAGCAACAACTATGCTGCTCTTGGCCACTTCAAAGGGAGACAACAGCATGGAGCATGTCCTCAAATTTGAGACCCTCCTGAGCTCTCCACAAGAGGTCAATGCACTGCTGAGCTCATACAGCTCTTCTAATTAGGTAATTAGCAGTGGAATAATAGCTGGTGCTAAGTAAGTAATAAGAGTGAAATAATCACTTCCTCAGCAGTCCTTGGCATGCCATCACTTATTACAGTAGCCCTTAAAAAGTAAAAAGGAAAACCTCTTCTGGTACCTTGCATTTTAGGCAGCCAAATCATATCACTCAAATCTCAGTTTTACTTCTGTAGCCCCTAGATGCCAATGAACATCAGTCATGAAATCATCTGTGAACGCACACAAATTGTTGGGGCATCTGCAGTGAGCTGTGTGGAAACAATGCATTGCACACACTGGTGGTCTTGTGTTTGTGGTGAAAGATTGGCACCACAGGTACACCCACTGGCACCCACTGGCTACCATCAAGTACAAGTCAACAAGGTAGGATGTCTGTTGAATCAGACCACTATTGCTCAGCATTGTCTATACTTTTACTAGAGATCGCCAGAACTTTTGGGCCAGTGGATACATTTACAAACTGGAGGCAATGTGAGAATCAGTTGTGTTTGATGCAGAGCTGTCACCAGCTGTCAGCCAGGATCTTTGGCTGGCAGGCGCTCATACGGCCATGAATTCTGTCACTGTGATTCAGAGTAATGTTTCTGACAGTGGCCAGCACTCCTGCCCCCACCACAACCAAGCTCATACTGTTGGCTACAGTAGAATGCTTCTTTCAGGCCTCATTTCAGGGATGCCAGCAAAGGGACAGGACTCTCTTGTGCCAGGGGGCTCATTGGCAAGCCTTGGTACACACTAACTGGCAGTGGCTCTCTAAGGTGCCAGGTAGAAGCCCTTCCTTGACATGCCAGGCATTGAACCTGGGACCTTCTGCATGCAGACCATGTGATCTGCCACTGAGCTGTGCCCCCCCCCCCCCGATTTTAGGTGCTTTTAACATTGTATGAGATGGTGGTCATTCAGTCTGAAATAAAAATGTCTGCATGGAATGAAGAGTCTGTGAGTAATTATTTATTTCCATCATAACTACAGCAACACTGACCTATCAGTAACTCTACTCAGAATAGCAATTCTGTTCCGGGCAAGCAATTTTATTATTTGTGGCTTGTAATGTCTACTCAGCAGTTGCTTTAAGTCAGTGGACACTTCTACAATGTCTGTCTTCATAAGGAATGGGCAGCTCCCATTTAGCATGCAATGCTGTCCTGTTGTTATATCTTCCTGATTTCCTTTAATATGTCCTATTTACTGACCATTTGGTTAACATTAGGAGAGGGAGGGGGAGAACAAAAATTGTACGTGTGTGGTGAGGAAATGATTGTTTGATGATAGATTAGCCTACAACCCTATAGGACTGCTACTTCCTAGCTTCTTCCTCCTAAGGAGCAGATTATCCATCATACATTAGAGTTTATGCCATGGATTTGCAGAGACTTTGATGATGTATTGCTTCCAAACTTGCTTCTAAACTCACTCCCTTTTTAAAGTGAGAAGGATACTGAGCCAGGGAAACCACAGTCCTTCTTGCCTTTGTGTACAGCATTCTATCAGAATTGCACAGCAGGCTGTGCTATTAAAATGATTAATTGCTCAGGTTTAGAGATAGTATTTCCACTTTTTCAGAGTTGCCATTGTATCCGATGAAACTCGATGGGAAAGAAGGGTGAAATCTCCCTCTCATCCATGCTCTGGTTTGCAATTTTGTGAGTTTGGGGATTTTAAAATGTCATGCATCCCACACCCTTTTAAAATGTGGCTCTTTTTTGGGGGGTATTATTGGGTTATTGCTTTTTTATCTTATATACTGTGATCTTTTTATGTGAATTGCCCTGAGACCTCTGGGTATAGGGTGGTATATAAATTCTAATAATAATAATAATAATAATAATAATAATAATAATAATAATGCAACAAAGGCAGATTGAACATGTGAGGTTTGTCTTTCTAGCATCTGCTAACATACATCTTTAAAATGACTTAGATTGTTTTCTGACTTGCGTCCCCACTCCTATAAAAATAGAATTTTTTGTTGAATTATGTGAGGCTCCTTCTGATGCCCCCCCCCCACTTTTTTCTTCACCTATGTGTGGGGTGACTTTTACCTCCAGATTCAGCTACAGTTCTGAAAATTCTGTTTATACATCTGTTCAGAGTCTTAAACTGTAAAAGTTATGAGAACCAAATTCCAGCTGTGGTTCCATAAGGAAACGTAGTAGCAATATTATCCTTATGCAACTTGAGGACATGATTGCACTGTAAGTGATAGTTCTTTAGTATCTAAGTAATCTAAGGGTTCAGGAAGTATCAACCTTTTTTTTTTTTTTTGCATATCCAGGCGATACCAGACAACACAATTATTGTCATTGAATATACATACCTATAAAGCTGAAGTATACTACAGGAGCAACTGAAGGATTTATATTGGTCCAAGATTCCAGAGCACCTTTTGCCTTAGCTTTGGATTTGAGGAGGTATTTGGTTCTGTGCTATAGGCCTAGTTCTCATATTGTTGTTAAACCTGGGATGCACCACTTTAGAAGGCAGGTGGAAGCTCATATAACTAAATGTTTTCCTCTTTACATCCGATGCTATGGGAGCTTGATGAGAAGCAGGCAGCAGTGTCCAGTTAAAGCAGAAAGCTGACAAGATCAGGACCCTGGACAGTTCCCAAGGGAGCCCTGCTAGTTTAAAGTACAGTACTGTACTCAGTGGATGCAGTGGAAGACAGAAGTGCCTGGCGTGCTCTGGTCCATGGGGTCACAAAGAGTCGGACACGACTAAACGACTAAACAACAACAACAACAACTGCTACATACAGAAGATGTCTCAGTATGCAGGCTCACCAGACTTGGAGTGTCTTCACTGGAGAAGCTGGCTTCATTTTGCCGCTTCTGCATGGCTGAGGTCAAAGTGGTAGTTTGGATCACTCTTCCTCTGAGTCCCTCTAGTGACGGAGCTATGTTCTCTCATAAGGTGGGTCCCAAATAAGGTACATGCAGTTCTCTGCCTGAGGAAGTAGCCTAAACCTTGTTCTCATCAAGGTCCTCTGCTGTGCTCTGCAAGATCCCCAAGTCATGAAATACATTATATCTCTAAATAGAAAATGGGCATATCAGAGATGGCTAGGTGACAACTGTTCTCCCAAACATCAAGTTTGTTTGTGTGTAAAATGTTCAATTAGTGAAACAGCTCAGACACTGTTTCTCAGTGAGAAACAGTGATGGTTTCTCCATTAAGGCACTGTGTGGTATAATGGTTAGAGTGCTGGTCTATGACATGGGAGACCAGGGTTTGAATTTCCACTCAGTCTTCAAGCTCGGTGGGTGACCTTCAACCAGTCACAACCACTCAGGATGAAATGGGGAGGAGGACATGCCACCTCGAGCTCCTTGGAAGAAAAGGTGGCATATAAATGCAGTGAGTAACTTGGTAAATAAATAACCCCTAGGCAGACCCTACCTGCCTGTATTTCTAGTAATACCCAGTCCAGAGGGTGCCAATCCAGGCTATGACCTTCCTTCTCCTTAGTCTCAGTGTTGCCTTTGAGAACGCAACAGGGAGGAGGATGGGGTAAAAAACTAGAGGTAGTTGACTCCGCCTGTCATTGGCTCTGGGTCCACCTACTATTGGGTTTTTTGTCCCAACAGTCTCAATGGACACCAGCAGCCAGTGGTGAGGAACAGGTCACAGTAAGAGCCACTTTAGTATAGAGGATAGAGTGTAATTCAATGAGACCTGAATTCAAATCTCCACTAAACTATGAAGTCCACCGAGTGCTCTCAGGCCAGTTACTATGTTTTAGGCCAACCTAATTCAATGGACTAATAATAATAAAAAACACACAGAATAGTTAGCATGTATGCTGATCTGAGTTCCTGAAGGAAAAGTGGTAATAGCACACAAATATGACAAGTAAAATGTAGTGTTAGGCTATTTATTACCCTGTAGCCTGTTAAACCCAAGCTTACAATCTGCTGAACTTGCCCATACGATTGTCTATGCAACACTGATGCAGATTTTGTTACGTAACCGTTACAAAGCTTCATTCTTGCTTTATTTACATTTTGTTTGCATATTGAACTTGCCTCACAGGGATATGAGAATCCTTAAGAGAAAGCCTTTGCAATAATTATTATTTTTGAATGCCATGTAAAGCATGGAGGAACTGGTAGGATTCTCTGCCTCTGGGCCTTTATTAAATCACTCAGTGTTAACTGGCCCCTGGGTGTAATTTTGTTTTGTCGAAGCCTTGGGATCTCTGTGCAATCGTCTCCCGTTTGATTAAGCATCCACAATTATTCCAGCATCCAGTCCTCTATTACGCAGTACATGTCCTAGGGTATATTGTATATATGTTTTAAATCACATCCTACTGTTGTAGGTTAGCTCACAAAGAACAGTAACTGTTGCTACTGTTTTCATGACAATTGTGTGACTTCCCCTGACATTACAAAATGATTACTGCCAGGGAAATTCACCCCATCGATGCCAAGTTATTCTTTCCGTTTATTTTATTTTTTCTCTGTGAGTTCACCTGTGATCTATAAAATTGCCATAGATCAGGAATAGAAGCAAAGATAAATGATTCCCAAAATATGCCTTGAATTCCTTAAACATAATAAAAAGGTGTGTGTGTGTGTGTGTAAATATACATACCAACACCTCTTTTTTATTTACTTCTCATAGCAGCCATTTCATGCTAGGATTCACCCATGGAATTTTTATCAATTTATAAGTACCTGCACTTCATTTTTTAATCAAAAAGAGCTCTCTCTCTCTCTCTCTCTCTCTCTCTCTCTCTCTCTCTCTCTCTCTGTGTGTGTGTGTGTGTCTGTCTGCTGCCAGTGCTGGCCCTACCAGTAGGCAGAATGAGGCAACCTCTGGTGACAGATGCTGTGTGTGGGCACATACAGGTAGTAATGACAGCTATGTCTCTTGGACTTCTTTCGGAAATCAGAGCGTTATGTGCCACAGGCCTCCCCAGATCCTCTAAGCTAGTTTGCTGCCCTTGGGTGCCCTTGGTACATTAGAACAGCCATATGTATATTTCAGCTCCATGTGATTCCTCCTTTTCCTAAACTTTTCATTCAAATTGGTCCTTAAAAGAACTTGGTAACTTTAAGAACTGGTGCCTACATTTGCTATTATTCATATTCTCTCCCATATCCCTCCCTTTTTTAAAATTTGTGCTTCGTCTTTTGGAGTGTAAGCCTGCATGCAGGGACTCTCTTGTTTGTTATTGATCTGATGTTAGCTGATCTGGGGGCCTTTATGGCTGAAGAGCGGAGTAAAAATGCTTTTAAAAATACAATAATATGACCTGTATTCCTAATCTTACATGCGGCAGACTTTTTACCACTGTGTTTTCATCCCTATAATGAAGAAGTTCAGAGTCAAATAGATTGGGTATTGGTTTCAGTGCTCACATACTGATGAGTCTGCAGGACTCTCTTAATGTTGAAGAGCTTTGAAAAGAATGTAGCAGTACTGATTCTTGTGCCACATGAAGAATCTTGTCATGCTTGCGTTCATTTTCTTTGTAGGCCTGCAAAATAGCCATGACTGCGACTTATGCTGGCTTTGTCCTGGGAGCAATGAACCACAGAAATTCCATTAAAACAGCCAACATTTGGGATGCTTATCTAAGCAACTGAAAGTGTTGCATTTATATGGTGGGGCTGGGGGAAAACTCCCCCCCCACCTTATAATCTGAAAGTTTTCATGAACAGCAAAAATATACCTTGTGCTTTCACTGTCTAGTGGAGCTGGTGAAGCCACAACAAAAGCCACAAATGAAATTTTGAGCTTCTGAGAACCAGCGCCATTGGGTGAGGGGGAGGGATCACCTCAGTGGTCAACTGTTGAACACATCCTTAATCTGACTTTGTCTTAAGCAGGGCATAAGCCCGAGGGCCACATTCCCTTCTGAGGGCCACATGGAAGTGGTGGGTGGGGCCAGAGGCAAAAGGCCGCAGAACAATAGATGTAATTTTTACCTTTGTGCAGCAGGTTAGTTTCTACAGTCTCTCAAATACCCTTTTCTATCCCCCATCAAGGCAAACAGAAGACATGATCGGAGTTCAAGGACCCGTTCTAGCCAGCCAGTGTGAAGCAAGACCAGTGAGGGGTACAACCTGAGGAGAGGGTGTGTTATCTGGCTCCTGGACTTGAAGATCTCCACCCTTGGTCTTGAGTCCAACTGTGGTTTTAGGTGGAGAGTGTCAGATGACTTTGTTTCTTGACATGTTATCCATCCTATTTAAGGCTCAGACTGCATGTTACAGACTAACACATGGGTGCCCTGAGCTGCTTCTCCTTGATAACATGTAGGTGGAAATTAATGAGAGATAGCCTTTCTTTATTAGATTCCCTGCCCCCACTCTGCTTATAGGTTTGGGTGGGTGGAGAAATGCGGCCAGAGAAATCTTTGACCTGTATATTACAGAAAGCCATGGAGAGGGGCAATGGTCCAGTAGCCCCCTAACCTTTCTGATTAATGTGTAGTTCGAGCTACACAATACTGTGCAAATAGTATTAATATCATTAATCTTAGGATGGTTTCATGCAGTCATCTACCACAGTGAAGGGACTATTTATTGCGAGTGGGCCTTCCTCTGGTACTCTGGGTTTTTGAGAGCTTTTGCTTGTTTCCTTGGATAGAATCTTCCAGTTAGGCAATCATAGTATGTAGTAAAAGCATATATGCATAGCTAATTTTGCTTCCATCTCACAGAGAAGTCCTCCCCCCGCTTCCCAAATGTTGGGGATTTATTTTGACAGACCTCCCTCCATTTTTAAGTTGCATTGAAAACCAATTGTACATCAAAACTATGGTCCAACCAAAATTTAGACTTCATGGGGAACAAAATTAAAAATACAAGGATTGGCTACTTGGACTGGTACCAACTGAGTAAATTAATAATCTATCAGAAAATTAATGCTGAACAGCCTCAATTCAGAAAAAAGATCTAGTATCCAAATTACATAACTTGCTTGTAAAATATGGGCCCTTAAAATAATCTGAATACATACGGGAAATAAACTGGGAACTAGTCATAGATGAAGAGCAATGGACCATAAGGTGGGATAAATTCCCATGCAAGTCAGCTTCCACTAAAGATAGGGAAACAGCCCTGAAAATAATTTGAAAATTGTATTCGACCCCTGCTAAGGTCACACATATATAAGAGTTGAAGAAGTAGGATCTTTTTCTTACTTGTAAAACTGTAAAAAGGTAAAACCTTTCTAGGACACCATTGTCACAGAAATGAAAAAAAAATAGGTTCAACAATAGTAACAGCATCTGAGTTAGTGCTGTTGAATTTCTATATGGGGATGAGCTAATATATTACTAACAAAAAACTAATTAGCTAACTTCTAGTGGCAGCCCAGACATTACTAGCTCAGCACTGGAAAGATGTCAAAAAGGACCAGCTTTGGATTGCTGGTACAGTAAAGTCTGGGAAATAGTTTTACTTGAAAAGCTAATGCAACACTTCTGTCTAGCAAGAGGCAGGAAGCAAAAAGACTCCTTTGCTGCAAATTGGTGGAGCTTTATAACCTTTACAAATCAAGAAAAAATAGGTCAACCTGTACCTATGATATTTCAAAATCTATGGCTTGTCTAACTAATACATATATTTTGCACCTACCTTTTTCATACGACGTAACCCTTCTCCTGATGGCACCTTTCTGCTTTGTTTTGTCACTGCTACCTAAAAAATAAATGTTTATATTTTTTGTTATGTTTATGCTATTGTACTTAACTGAAAAACTCCTCAAATAAATTTATAAAAAGAATTTGGAGTTCCTGGAGACAAATGATATAAACACAGAGTCAAAGATCTGATGTAATGAGGCCTTGTACTCATGTCTAGTTACCACAAAACCCACTCTTTTTTGCCTGCCTGCCTGCCTACCTGATGATGGCTGAAGCAGTATAGCACCACCAAGGAGTCAGTAAATAAAATATAGGTGTCAGTATGATTTAATAGGAGCCAGACAGTTAGAGAAAACATCTTCCTGGGTCTTGAAGCAGTTCAAATTCAATTCAAAAGCCAGTCACAAGGCCAGAGTTTTCAAAAGTGGCAATGGCAACTGCACGTCTTGGTGTTTGTATTCTTGGTTCAATTTGCGCCACCTTGATGGATATTTGTTGAAGGATGGTTTGCGCCGCAGACTAGGCCTGAACTGAACGCCCAAATTGCATGACCTGTGCTCCTTCACATCTTATGCTGGTCTGTGACCAAAATAAAGTTTGATACTGATACTGAATCTGTTGGATGCACTTAGTTAAAAGCTACAGTTGGGTGAGAAGATTATGATTGTGTAGATGCTTCTCCTTACTGAGCAAAACTTCAGTAGCAACAGAAGTTTGTCTCAGTGAAGAAATGGAGAAAATTGGGAACAGGACTGAAGAATCAGAATTGATGCAAGAAGTAAGAGGAAGGTCTGATACTAGCGGGATACTAGGGCTAGCTGGATTAGTCTGTCTCCATGTCCATTTCACATGTGCTCATTTGTAAGTCTGCTCCATCCTGTTTCTGTATCAGACTGTAATTATTATTATTATTATTTCATTACATGCATTTCTAAATGTATTCTATCCCAAAAGAGGCATTTTAGTCCTTTTTTGAGCCAAGGACTGTATTGCAAAATTCAGAGAAGAGCAAAGTCTGGAGACTCATTCCTGCTCTGCTCTGTGCATTTCTTTGGGAGGTGCAGATCAGGTGAGTTCACACAGGAATCCACAGAAATCGAATTCCTCATGCATCCTTACTAGACACACACTCCTTATCTATATAAAGGTCCCTAGCTAATCAGGCTTGCAAGGTATTGAATAAAGTTAGGACTCTGAGAGAATCGATTGTCCCTGGTGACTTTAACATATCTAGCCCAGCCCAGCTCACTCATAGGGCTGGAGAACTACTGTCCAAAGAACCCAAAAAGTGAACTCCCAAAATATCATTAAGTTGCAAGCAATCAATCTGCATCCATGTACATCAGGTCTCACACAATGTACATCAGGTCTCGCACAATTGTCCAAACTTCCAACTACATATACATGCTGTGGAAATGAATAGTAAAGAAGTAAAGTCAAATATGCCTGAGAAGAAGCAAAAAATAAGATCAGAATGGTAATTACCTCCTATAGGAGTTGCCTAGTAGGAGTTGCCCACAAATAATTTATTGTATGCGCTTGCCATTTTTATTGTGTCGGTGAGAGATGCTGTTTCTTTTTCCTGTTAAAAAATATTCTCAGGATGATAGGTGAAATGTCGGGGATAATTGGACAAAATGGTGTTGCAAAATCCAGCCAAAAGGAATATATCTTTTCTTAATTAGCTTGGTTGTTTTCCAGCCAGGCTTAGCATCCTCTTTCTATATAAATAATTTGATAAAGCCAAATTAATTTAGCCAAATGTTTATCTACTACTTCTCTGGAGGGCAAAAAGGAAGCATGGTGAAATAAAGAAGTGGAAATCTATTGTCCATTCTACTTGTTAACTTCTGTTTGAGCAGATGACTCTTTTAAACCATTCACACACATTATTTCCCCCTTTTTCTTCTCATGTCATTTGTATCTTACCAAAATAGCACAATAAATTTGAAGTGATACCTACAACATATGGTTCATTATTAGTGGTCAATGTATATGCTCTTGGTTTAAACAAAAACAAAGGGGAAATAGTCTAGAACAGAGTTAAATGACAACATTGAGCATCACATAGCTAAATGCTTGATCAAGAGCCTTGTGGTTCTGCGTGTGATTAAGTATGAGTAATAGTCATTTTTCCTCTTATGTTACCAGTGAAACAATAGACCAAGTTTTGGCCTATTGATGAATGTGGGAGGGGTGTTCAAAGTGAAGATAATAATTTATGTTTAAATTTAAATTTAGATCAAACAGATTTAGCCAAATACTTATGGGGGGTATTGTTCATTGTCTGGAATACTGACGTTATGAAATTAAACCACACCAGGGTGAAGCCATCTTTCTTGATTTATCCATGTGCCAGCTGTAGTTTATTTGTTAATCTCTCAAGGAGGGCTGTTTCCCAAACTGTTTTGTACCAATTGTCTATCATTGTGCAGAAAGGTTATGCTGTGTCTCACCACTTGTATTAAACACAAGTGGTTGATTCTGACACTGTGGCATTTACTGTGAATTATTGAGAAAGGAAGCATACACATAATAATTCTAGTTTAAACAGATAATACTTTAAAGTCCATCAGTCAGCGAGCTTCTCGCCTTTGCAGACTGATGCTGTCAGGTGGGATTAATTATATTTCATTGAGATTGCCATAGTAGTAATTTGACAGGGCCAGCCCTACCCTTAGGTACAGTGAGTTAGCAAATTGCCGTTTGATTTATTGTTGTCTTTCTACTCTTGGAAAGAAAACACTTGGCCATCCTTGGGTACTTCTCCCATTCTTCTCCCATGGAGAACCCCAAGGGACAAGGCAAGCCAGTTCTTGCAGCACCATGGAGAGCTCCTAATAAGCACCTTTCTCTGACAAACTTTGGAAGTGAACCCAGGCCCTTTGAGCCTCCAACTCTCTAATCAACTTTACTTAGGTTCTGTTCCCTTTGGGAGAACTAGAGTGTCTTAAAGCTCCAATTCTCTGGCCCAAAGATGGGCACTTCTTTATTCCATGACTTCCTGCCAGGTATGCTCCCTATGCTGTTGGACTAGTGAGGTTCTGTAGGAAGCACTCAGTTCCTCAGGCACTGAAGAAGGTTTCCATGAGTATCTTTGCTTCTACAGATCCTGGTGCTGTGGCATCTGGTTCAGTGGGCTCCTGCTGTCCAGTCTTTGGTTTAGTAATCAGCAACCGGCCCAAAGCAAAGAACCTGATCTAACTCCTTAACCAGTGGACTTGGTTTCCTCATCATTGCTGGACAGCAGGGTCATGCCAATACTATGCACTTTGACCTGATGGTGGGGAGAAATTTGTTCTCCTGTCTGAAGCGATAAATGTTTTGTGCCTGCCCTGTCAGTCTACATCCCCACCTAAAGGTGGGGAACCATTTCAGCTGAGAGGGCCAGATTGTTATCTCTCCTGTTCCTTGTGGACCAAATTTAACAGCTGGGTGTCAATCATGGGTATAGCCAGGTGGTGCAACTGCCCCCCAATCAAGTATATAGTTTCTATTTAACTGACCCATTGCATCACATAAATCTCAGTTCTGCGCCCCAAGATAAAGCCTACCCCCTAAAATAATTCCTGGCTATGACCATGGTGTCAATCACCTGATGCTATAATGATATCAGGTGACCTTTTTGCCTGCAGAGGTCTTCAGAAGTCCCTTTCAAAGTCCCTACTGTTTTGAAAGGGGTTTCTAAAGATCTGACAATTAACCCACAAGAGCAAGTGGGTGTGGCTTGGCTGAAATGGCATTAGCAGGCCAAACTAATTAAGTTTATGGGCTGGTCCACACGGTGAAACACCTCAGAGGGAGGAAGTCCCTTGTTATTTTACATATGACCTCTGTGTCTCTATTTTTGACCTTCATACCTTCAGTCACATTGTATTGGGGAAAATCACTCAAGTCACCAGCCAATAAGGCAACCATTTGTCAAGGCTGTAAATGGGGAAGAAGGATATAGACTGCAGACCTGGCTCCACTGAATTATGGTGAACAAGCAGCATCTCCAGTTGGGCATCTGTGGCAAGGATGATCAAACTGTGAGCAGAGAAGCAAGGATAAGTGTCTTCAATGATCCTACATGAACTAGAATATGCAATGAAATACAGTTTGTGTTTCAAATCTTCTCTTTCCTCAACACCCCCCTTTTCTTTGTGAATCTGCTGAGAGATCCATTCTTCAGTGTTTTTTATGCTTTTCTATAGGACTTACATGTGATGTATTTATTTGTATTAGTTTTTCCAGGCAATAGAAAGGAGAGGGGAAGGAGTTTAGGCTCACAATCGAAACAGATCTGTGTACTGTGTCTGTGACTCTCTGGATAGACAGGAAGGGAGGGGGAAATGACAAAAATAAGACCTATTGAACATGATGGTTCATCAAGGTAAGCAAGCATATTCAGTGTGATCAGTGACTCAGCTGCACTGCAGTGAATGAGTCATTCCCCATCACGACAACCACGCGGTTTCAAAGCCCAAAAGCTCACAAAGAGAAGAGGAGGCGGTGGGAAGAGGAAGACCAATATTCACAAATAAAAATTAAAAGGCAAAATCTTGACCACAACTGAAAGACAATTCAGTAGTTTTCTCTCTAGCTGCCTTCCTCCCCTGCCCTCTCTCTTTTACTTGAAACTTCTTCTTTCTTTGTACTCTTAGTACAAAGGAAATATTGTCTGATGCACTTCTCATATAATGCGGCTATTTGATTCGCAATAGTGTGGGGGACTTGTTGGCAGATTTGAGTGCTGCTGTGCTGATTAAATCCACCTTTTAGGCCAGGGCTGAGAAACCCTTTTTCAGCTGGAAGGCCAAGTTGGAGCAATGAATGTGAAGCATGAACCACTGTACAGTCAGTGCCATTCCTGTGGTGCAGACAGGCCTGTGTAGAGCGGAGGGGGCCGCCAGGTACACTTGTCCCGGGCCTTGGAGGACTAAGCTGTCTTGTGGGGGGGGGGGGAGGCCCTCCAGGGGCCTGTCAGACTTACACTGTCTTGCCAAAAACATTCCATGCCTTCCAGTGGACCGGAGACTTAATGAGTGAAACGGCCATGGTTGAAACACCCATGTCTGTTCGTGTGCACTGCAAGCTTTCAATAGTAAAACCTGGACCTGTGTTACTGCATAATTGCACATAGTGTCAGATCACTGTGAGTCTGTTGGAGCCACATCATGGCTAGGGAGCTTTGATAGGCTTCTCCTCCATGAATATTTTGTACTATGTTTGTTTCTGTCTCTGGCATTCCTTTTTTCAGTATGCAGACACCAATGCGGATGATAGTTTTGAAAATGCTTCTTGCTTTTCTCTACTCAACCCTGCCCATATATTTCAGGCCAGTTCATGCCATACATCTGTGTCCCACATCCAAGACTAGAGCTCCATAGCTTTCGTAATAGAGCAACACGTTGTTTTTGGAAATCATCAAGCAATAAAGATACTGGGTGATCCTTATCATTTATTGGAACCATCTATTTAGATAAGAAATTGTGATGAGAGATTGCTTTATGAACTTACATGCAGCATGACAACTATAGACATTAGTCTAATTTTTACTGGCCAATAAGGGAAGTTGTTTAAAAGATTGATGGTAGTTCTTCCTTGCTGTTAAAAAGTGGACATTTGTCTTTAACCAGTTATGCCTGGTCAGACTCAAGTAGCCAACTTTTTTTTTTTACATTGATTTTCAATCCAGCCCATGGACTACATAATCAATAGCCTTTTTTGTATGCACAACAAATTTCCAGTTAGGCAATGTTTATTTATTTACTTAGGACGGATTGAAGTTTTAGGTACTAATATTTTTGTGGCTTACAGCAATTTCAAAAGCAATATTTTTCTACAGCCCATCAGTAAGTAAGGCAAAAAAACAGATTGTGTGTGTGTGTGTGAACAACTCTTGTGATACTTCTCTGCTGTTTCACCAGGAGCTTTATCTTCTCCCAGAGTGAATATATAGAGGCCATAAAATGAAACATGTATATTATAATAAAGCCTTCAGTGTAGGTAGAACAAATTGTATGCGTCCCCTGGTTTGAGAAGATTGTTCCTGAAATATAAATTAAATTGGTGCTATCTGTTCTGCTGAGTTCTTTAGTATGCTTCCATTCCCCAACAAATTCACTGATAATACATCCATTCATACTGAAAGGGCCCTGAATTTTATTATTTAAAAAAAAGCACTGCTGAAATAGTAATACATAAAACCTGGAGGATTGCTGCTGGTCAGATAATGCTTCGTTAGATGAACCCAATGGCCTGAGTTATTCTAAGCCAGTTTGCAAGGTTCTTATAACTTCATATTTAATCTTTGTATAACTTTACCAATGAGGACTCGCCTAATCACCATCCAGAGTTACTTACTAATGATCTTCTAAGACCAGACTCTCCTGGGACTTTATATGAGGCGAGCCAAGGTAACGGGTTTGATAGTTTTGAAAATAACTTAATTAACTCCTATTGCGCTCTCCCCCAAGAAACTCAGAACAAAATACTCGATAGACTGAATAACCTTCGTTCTTGTCTGACAAAGCTGACGAAGGACCAACTGGGACCACACAACCAAAACATATCTGATTATGTCCCAGATCAGGCTTCATGCTTCTATCGTCACGAGCTGGATTTATGGGTCGGGAAACCCTCCGTCATCCCACGCCAATTGGTTGTTGCGGAGATGAATCCATCCTCTCAGATCTTGGAATCGAAACGCCCCTCCTATAACCCAGCTCGCATGCAACCCATCTCAGAGGCAAACCTGGTCACTACGTTAGCATGGGATAAAATGAGAGAATTAAATGAGACTGAATTGGGCTCCCCAAATAAAGTCCCCAGCATGGGTGCGCCAGGTTGCAATCTTAGCATTCCACCCTCCTCAAATGTGAGCATACTGAATACATCTTTAAACATCATCGAATTAGCATCTGAACTATCTGAACCCGATGAAAGGGCTAATAGTAAGAATCAGAGGAACTTGGTGTGACATCCGGAATGCACCACGCATACCTCACTAGCACCCTTAAATCAAAGATCTCTCCAAACTCTTTCTATTATGTCCTGGAATGTAGCTGGACTCTCATGTAAATTAGCTGATTCTGATTTTATAAACTTTCTTGAGTCTTATGATATAATACTTCTGCAGGAAACCTGGTCTCTTAAACCTTTAAATATTCCTAATTTTATTACTTATAATTTACCTGCTACTAAAATGTCAACAAAAGGTCGCCCTAAAGCTGGTTTGATCTGTGGTATCAAACAGTCCTCTAACCTTAAAATTAATTATATCAGAAATATTGGACAGTATGCACAACTATTATCATTTTCCATTGTTTACAGGGAAATTCTTCTTTTAAATATATATTTTCCTCCCTTAGAGTTAGAAATTAAACCAGATTATGGTTGGAATATAGTCTCTGAAGAGTTGTATTTAATACGTAGTAAATCCCCAAATATCCCCTTGATTGTAATGGGAGACACCAATGCTCGAATTGGATCAGATAATACAGCTCTCTATAAACACTATGTCTCAAATCTAGCTGAAGACGCCCCTCTTCCATTGAGAATAGGGAGGAATTCAAAGGACATCATTATTAATAAAGCGGGAGGAAAACTCTTACAATTGGTTTTAGAATTTAACCTCTCATTTTTGAATGGCTCAATGTGGCCGGATATTCCAGGAAATTTTACCTTCAGCTCCAAAAGGGGTAGGAGCGTAATCGACTATTCTCTAGTTTCTGTTGAAATGTTAAATGAAGTTGCCTCTTTTACAGTTGTACCTCGCTCAGAAAGTGACCACTTCCCAATAGTTTTAGAGATGTACATGAATCCTAGAAATAATGATATTAGTCCTCTTATTAGTATTGATAAGACTATCTATGCCAAAAGAGTTTATATAAGTGATAAAAATAGGGAGGATCTATTAGCAGTATTTGAAAATAACCCAGTTATTCTTGAACCTGTGGCTAACCAAAATTTGATGCCCCTGGAGGATAATGATTGTTATTATAAGACTATCCAGGATTTATTTTCTTCTTTTTTAGACCCTCAGTTCAGCAACAAACCTTCAAATAAGTATAACTGGTTTGATAAAGATTGCATTAACTATAAGAAAGAACTTAGAACTTGTCTAAAAGAAGCCTATATTACCAACTCTCAAGGTCTCTGGAAGACTTATTTTGAAATGAAAAAAGCTTTTAAGAAGATGCTCCTGGAAAAAAAATCTGAGTTCGCACTAGCCAAATGGTCTAAAATTGTTACTGCATTAGAAATTAAAGATACCAAAACTTTTTGGTCACTTCTCTCAATAAAAGATATCATTGATTTCCCTAATATAAGCGATGAGGCTTGGATTTCACATTTTACTGCCGTTTTTTATGATCACCAAGTTTGTAAAAAGGAAAATTTTAAATTTTCTCTGGCAAAAACCACACAATTTCAAATTACTGTTGAGGAGATGAAAAGGATAATCTTTTCGTTTAAGCAAGGGAAATCACCTGGTATGGATGGCATTCCAATAGACCTGTTGAGATTAGATCTAGAATGGTGGGCCAATAAACTTGTACCGCTTTTTAATTCTATCTATCACTCAGCTCTTGTACCTAAGTCGTGGAACAACTCAATAGTGGTACCAATCTTTAAAAAAGGTGATAGGAATTGCCAAGAGAACTACAGGCCTATAAGTTTGTTACCATGCATAAGTAAAATCTATGCCAAATCTCTGCTTATTAAATTGGAAGAATGGATGCTGACAAAAGGTCTACCTGGTAAAGAGCAGGCTGGTTTTAAGGCAGGCTCGTCAACTCTTTTTTTTTTTTTTACCTTTTAAAAGTAATTTGTTTATTTTGAAAGTAATAGTTGCAGATGGGGATTCCGCCGCCCCCCAGACATGCAGCTCTTGGAGTGCACGTGGGTGCATTTCTTCGTGCGCTGGCTAAAGCTATTTTGTTTTTTTTTTTTTATAATATTTTTTATTACGTTTCTTTCCAAATTTTATACATTACAAACAAGGAGTTTACAAGAAACCATTTTTTTTTTTTTAACAAAAATCCCAAATTGGACTTCCCCACCCCTTCCGATTCTGCGTTCTTTATATTAACAATGTCAGCAATTTGTTACCTTATGTCATACCTTATTGTAACTTTTACATGTTATGTATCTATATTCAATGTATTATGTCAGAATTTTTATACCTTTAAAATAAACGTAACATGTTCAATTTCATATTATCTCCTTTTCTCTTTTATCACTTAGTTTACTATTTACTTAATCATAATTGCTAAAGCATATCATTTTCAAATCATGCACCGTCTTAAGATTCATACAGTTTGTAATACTTTTGCAAGTAGTCTTTAAACTTTTTCCAGTCCACCTCAATTGTTTCTACATCCAAATCTCGGATTCTGCCGGTCAGTTCAGCTATCTCCATGTAGTCCATCAACTGCGTCTGCCATTCCTCCAGCGTGGGTAAATCTTGTGTCTTCCAGTTCTTTGCGATGAGTATTCTTGCTGCTGTACTAGCATACATAAACAAAGTTCTGTCCTTCTTTAACACTTTCTGGTCTACCATGCCCAACAGGAAGGCCTCTGGTTTCTTGGGAAAGGTATACCTAAATACCTTTTTCAACTCATTGTAAATCATTTCCCAGAAAGCCTTAACCTTTGGGCATGTCCACCAGAGGTGAAAGAAAGTCCCCTCTGCTTCCTTACACTTCCAACATTTATTGTCAGACAGGTGATGTATCTTAGCTAACTTGACTGGGGTCATGTACCACCGGTATATCATTTTCATAATGTTTTCCTTCAAGGCCGTACTGGCCGTAAATTTCATTCCGGTGTTCCATAACCTTTCCCAGTCTTCAAACATAATGTTGTGTCCAACATCCTGCGCCCATTTAATCATAGCAGATTTAACTGTCTCATCCTGTAAATTCCACATAAGCAGCAAGTTATACATTCTAGATAACAGCTTTGTCTTTGGTTCTAACAATTCTGTCTCTAGTTTCGACTTTTCCACCTGGAAACCAACTTTTTTGTCCATTTTGAAAACCTCTTGAATTTGAGCATAATGTAGCCAGTCTCGCACCTTATTTTTTAGTTTGTCCTGGCTCTGCAACTTCCAATTGTCTCCAATTTTTTCAGTCAATTCCCAATATTTCGGCCAATAGGCCTCCATATTGGGTCTTTTTCGGGCCTTGGCCTCCACTGGTGATAGCCACCTCGGAGTTTTACTCTCTAGTAAGTCTTTATATTTCATCCAGACTGCAAAAATTGCTTTTCTGACAATGTGGCTTTTAAACAATTTATGTGCTTTAACCTTGTCGTACCATAGGTATGCGTGCCATCCAAAAGCATTATTAAAGCCTTCCAGATCTAGGACATCGGTGTTTTCCAACAAAAACCAATCTTTCAGCCAGCAGAAGGCTGCAGCTTCATAATACAACCTCAAGTCCGGCAGGGCAAACCCCCCTCTTTCTTTCGAATCTGTTAATATTTTAAACTTTATTCGGGGCTTTTTGCCCTGCCAGATAAATCTAGATATATCCTTCTGCCATTTTCCAAAGCAATCCACTCTGTCCACGATCTGTAAGGTTTGAAACAAAAATAACATTTTCGGCAACACATTCATTTTTATAGCTGCAATTCTTCCCAACAAGGAAAGTTTCAATCTTGACCAAATTTCTAAATCCTTTTTAACTTCCAACCAACATTTCTCATAATTATCCTTAAATAAATTCAAATTCTTGGAGGACAAATAGATCCCAAGGTATTTCACTTTTTTAACCACATTCAGTTCTGTTTCTCTCTGAAACCCCTCTGTTTCTGTAATTGTTAAATTTTTGGTCAGAACCTTAGTTTTTTGTTTATTCAACCTAAATCCCGCCACCCGACCAAATTCAGATATAAGTTCGAGAACTCTTTTTGTACTGGATTCTGGCTCCTGCAGTGTCAAAACTAGGTCATCTGCAAAAGCTTTCAGTTTATATTGTTTCACTCCGACCTCTATCCCTTGTACCAACCGGTCCTCTCTGATCATATTCAATAGCACCTCCAGGACTGAAATAAATAACAGAGGGGATAGAGGGCACCCTTGTCGTGTCCCTTTTTCAATTTTAAATTCCTCCGTCACCACATTGTTCACTATTAATTTAGCTTTTTGTTCTGAATAGATTGCATGTAATCCATTCTCAAACCCCCGTCCCACTCCCATCCCCTCCAAGTTCTTCTTCATAAACATCCAAGATATATTGTCAAATGCTTTCTCCGCATCAATAAAGATTAACACCGCCCTTGTGTTCCTGTTAGTCTGCAAAAGTTCTAAAATGTCAATGATGTTTCTAGTGTTCTCATATAAATGTCTACCAGGGAGAAAGCCAGCTTGGTCTTTATGAATTACTTCATTTAAGACTTTTTTAAGTCTATTTGCCAAAATGTCTGCAAATATTTTGTAATCCACATTTAGGAGTGAGATGGGACGGTAGTTTTTAAGCTGAGTCTTTTCAGATTCTGACTTAGGTATCAATGTGATGAAGGCTTCTTTCCACGTTTCTGGTGCCCTCTTCCCATCCATAATCTGGTTACATACCTCCAACAAAGGTTGTATCAAATAGTCCTTCAGAACCTTGTAATATTTGGAGGTAAGTCCATCCGGGCCTGGAGATTTGCCTAGTTGCATATTCTGAATGGCACCTTCAATTTCCTGTGTGGTTATTATAGAGTTCAAGATTGATCTTTTATCTTGAGTTATTTTTGATAGTCCATTTATCTTTAAAAATTGATCTATCTCTGATTCTTTCTGGGGCCCCTGTGCATACAGTTCTTTGAAGTATCTGTGGAAGCACCTCCTAATTTCTTCTGGTTTCTGTACGGTCCTTCCATCAATCTCTAGATTTGTTATCGTGTTTAGCTTTTGTCTTTTTTTCAGCTGCCAAGCTAGCAGCTTTCCACATTTATTTGCTGATTCAAAAGATCTTTGCTTCATCTGTTTTATTTTCCATTCAATCTCCTGATTGATCAATTTTGAGTATTCTGCTTGGTGGAATTTAATTTCTCTCAGCACCTCCTTGGACTTTGGTTTGGTTCTCAGTTTTTTTTCTCCTTGGTGTATTTTCTCCAATATTTTGTCCTTCTTTCCGTTCCAGAGTTTTTTCTTGATTGAATTCTGTTGTATCAGAAACCCTCTCATAACAGCTTTACTTGCGTCCCAGATCGTTCTTTTTTCAACTGTAGTATTCAGATTTATCTCAAAATAGTCCTTTAATGTTTTTTGGGCCTTTTTCACAATCTCTTGCTCTCTTAGTAGTGTGTCATTCATTCTCCATCTGAAGGAACCGGGTTGAGTTAATCTAAGTTCTATTTTCAAGGCGTTGTGGTCGGAGCATGTTTTTGGGCAGATTTCCACCTTTTTAGTCTTGGGTGCCAGCCCCCTGGAGGTCCAGATTTGGTCGATCCTTGACCAAGACAGGTGGGCCTCAGAGAAAAAAGTTCCTTCTTTACCTAGGGGGTTCTTTGTCCTCCATATGTCGATCAAATCCAGATTGTCAGTCAGTTCGAAAAAAGTTTTGGGCAGTCTGCCATCAGATGTTAAGTTTTGGTTGTAAGACTTATCCATATGTGTAGACACCACTCCATTCATATCTCCCATCATTATGATGTTAGCATAGTCCAGATAGTCCAGCAACGTCTCATGCAGCTTCTTGAAAAATTCTGATTTCCCGTCATTTGGGGCATAAATTCCTAATATCAATATTTTTTCTCCTTGGGTTTGAATTTCAATTGCCAAAATTCTTCCTTGTTCATCCTTAAATAGAAATTTGGGTATCAGGCTCTCCTTAGCATAGATCACCACTCCTCTTTTCTTTACTTTGTCAGACGAAATAAATTCTTGGCCTAATCTTTTATTTACCAAAACCTTCCTGTGGAGCCTGGTCACATGGGTTTCTTGTAGGCAAATAATGTCCAATTGTTCTTTCTTCAATATGTGAAATAACCTCCTTCTTTTCTCCGGGGAATTTCCGCCATTTATATTCCAACTGAGTAGCCGCAGAGACATCCTGAACTATTCTGCTACACCTAGAGCGGTGTATCTTCTTTCTCCTCTGGTTCCGAAGGTGCAGGTATTGCTCCACCTGGGTTGGGTATAGGCCAATTAGCTGCTGCTTCTTTTTGGAGGTCTTCTCCGTGGTCGTGCTGGAACTTTTGTAAGTCCTCTGGTGATCTTATTTTAACCTTCTTCTGTTTGTAAGTAAATGATAGCCCTTGTGGGAACTCCCACCTATAAGGAATTGTGTTGAGTCTCAGTAACTTAGCCAAATCTGAGTAGGTGGCTCTCAAGTCCAATAACTGTTTAGGAATATCTCGATAAATTTCCACCCTTTTCTCTTGTATCACAATTGAGTTTTTGAAGTGTAGGCCTAGTATTTTGTCTCTCTCCTCCCTTGATCTCAAAGCTATTAAGCAGTCTCTGGATCTATCTTTTCTTACTAATCTTCCCAACCGAAAAGCCGATACAATTTTAAAATCAATTTCTTCTTTTAAGTCCCAGAACTTTGTAAACTCTGTTGTCAAAAGTCCTTTCAAATCTTCTTGTTCAATTTCTGGGACTGCCCTTAGTCTAAGGTTGGTCTCGCGATTTTTCAATTCCACCAACGAGAGATAGGTTTGTTGGTCCCCTATCTGTTTATGAAGAGGCTTGACTTCCGCTTTAACTTCCTCGACTTCTTTTTTAGCTGATGTTGCAATTTGAACGGCTTCCCCTGCCAGTTTACGATTCTCTTCTGTTGCTCCTTGCAATTTTTCAATTGCTTGAGTATGTTGGGAAACCTGATCTGTCAATTTCTGAATCGAGGATGTTGCTTGGTCAATTTTTGTTGATTGGTTATCAATTTTTTGATTTATTGCTGACAGTTGTTCCAAAACTTGTTTCAGTACTGCCTCAGCTCCTCCTGCTGCCATATCTTCCTCTTCAGATTTTTCAGGCTTTTCGGTTTCTACTTTTTGTGTCGCAAGCACAGCTGGAACTGATAATCTACGTCCCTGAGTTAAAGTTGTTTGCAAAAGCTGTGCTTGCTTTTTTGCTTTCTCTTTCTCCTTAGCTTCCTTAGCTTTGGCTGCTCTTGTCTTTCCTGTGCCACTCATCAGTCAACGTTCAAGGTCAAGTGTTGTAATCCCATGGGAAAGGCAAGTCCAGAATTAAAAACAGTCTATTGAGAGAAGGTAAACAAAAAAAACTTTCCCAGGCCTCTGTATTCCCAATGTCCTCTAGGGGGAGTGCCACCAAAGTTTTAGTAAGAAGAAGGTAACTTTCCACAATTAAAGTCTCTTTGTTCCAACTTTAAAAACAATTTTAAAAGCAAATTAGTTCCAGCACGCTAAAAAAAAAGTCCTGCAGAGCCCTTTTCAACATATAACAAAGTTCCAGCAAGGTGCCTGCAATTGTATCCACTTCAGCTAGAGGAGCTCAAAAGTTACAAAAGTATCTGGACGCTTGCAACAATTCCGCAGTTTAAACAACTTTACCCGGCCACCCGGGGATTTGGGGTTAGAGTCTTCCCTTGCCCTTGGGGTGTCCGCTCCAGGTCAATTTTATGCTGTATTTATTCTTTAAAAGTAAAATTCAAATGTGCACGAAAGTCCCAATTTAAAGCTTCAAAGCTTCCCTGTTCACAGCGCTTTCCGCTCTTTAGACCGTCTGCTTTGATCTTGAAAGCAGTGTCGGAAGACGGACTTCCTCTTTCTCGTCTCCCGTTTTTAGCCAAATTTTCCGATTTAATTTGTAAAGTCTTAGGTCCTTACTCACGGGTTTGATGTTTCAGCCCGATGTTTCTTGGAAGAAAGGTCAGCGCTCATCCGTGACAGCCGCGCGGCTTCGCCTCCGCAGAAAGAGCGATGAACCCACAGCACCGCTCCCCCTCCTTCACTCCGGAGCCCCTTACGGGGTTCCTTTTGTGATTTCGGGGTCGCTCCAGGTGCCCGCCGGGTCCCACGGCCACGGACTCACTCTGCCCGTGGTTTATCTTGATGGGTTGCCGCTGCGCCGTCGCGAGCAACCCTTTTCTGCGGTGCCCCTCTTCAGAGCTCGAAGAGGTCCGCCATCACGGTTTTGCGCCGCCTCCGGAAGTCTGACCAGTGTCTAGTGTTAAGTCATCTTGTGGATAAATATGTCATGAGAAATAAACGAAAACTCTTTGTGGCATTTGTGGATTTAAAAAGTGCCTTTGATTCGGTCGACCGCAATAAACTATGGACTAAACTAGAACACCTTGGTATCGACCCATATCTACTTACACTGATTCAAAGTTTACATTCTAATAACCAAATATATGTTAAAGTATCAAAAGATGGTAGACTTGCAGGTCCTATTCTGAATAATCGAGGAGTTAGGCAAGGCTGTATCTTGGCCCCTACCCTATTTAATTTATTTCTATCTGACCTACCATTATTTCTTCAAAATGCAACCACTCATACTCCTTATTTAAACAATAGCCCACTCTTTTTATTACTTTATGCAGATGATGCTGTAATTATTTCACTCTCTGTTTTGGGTTTAAAAAAATTATTTAAGAGTTTCTCAAACTACTGCTCTCTCAATAATCTCAAAATTAATTATGATAAGACAAAGATTATGCAATTCAGAAAGAGAGGGAACCCAAAAGGCTGTATAATTAATGGACATCTAATACAGGAAGTTAAGCACTTCAATTATCTGGGAATCACATTCAAAAATAATATGAATTGGAATACACATATATGTGCTGCAATAGCTAAGGCCAAAGTAACAGCCCACCATATTAAATCCTATTTTTTTTCTCCAGTAGGAAACAGATTTATTCCAGCTGTATTGCAAGTGATTGACATGAAACTCTGTGCCCAACTTCTATACGGCACACCAGTGTGGATTTCAGGTGACCTCAAGAGGTTGGATAAATTTCACGCATCCCTTTTGAGGTCATTATTAGGACTTGCAAACTCTGTAAAATATGAAACAATATGTTGTGAGCTGGGAATACTGCCTTTATCAGTAAGGGCATGGCTGAGGACCTTGAAATATTGGATCCTCCTGCATTATAGAGCCCTATCCCCTAATACTATACTTTACGATCTTTTAAGTGATAGGGCAATCTACAATCTATCAGTGATTTGTAGGAGAAAACTGGATTCGATAGGGCTCACTTTAACTGATTTTGAAATCTCTGATCCCAAAGATATATGGGAAATTATCAGGAAGACCCTCACAGAAAAAAGTGTTCTCGCCATGCTTGAGGTTGCAAAGCGCAGCACCTGCTCTCCTATTCACCTAAATCTCCCTTTGTGTAGAGATTTCCAAAAGGGATACATGACAAATCTGAAGAAACATGAATCGTGTAGGCTGTTTATGTTGGCCAGATTTAACATGTTTCCCTCGGCGGTAGTGAGAGGAAGATACTTAGCTATCCCAGAATCAGAGCGTCTCTGTAAATGCAGAAAACAGGAACCCGATACTCTAGAACATATATTCTTTTCCTGTGATTTTGGCAGTTATGCCAGAAGACAATTATTTGAGGCCCTAAAATTTAATGGACAGTTTTTTACACAACCAACTGTTCAGGACCTGCTGGCGGACAGTGATGATAAAATTACTTTAATAGCGGCTGAATTTTTAAGTGCTGTCCATGAAGAAAGAATGGGCCATGATAAAGAGACTTAGTGGTTTTAATGGTAGGTGATGTTGCTGTGTTGTATTATATTATTTATGTACATTGATTTATTTTTTGGAGTTAAGAATAGGACTGGGATAAATTGTGTTCGCTGAGCCCGTATTTTATACAGTCTGTATATGATGTTTGTTTGTTAATGTGAGGTGTGATATGCCTAATAAAGGATTTTGAATTGAATTGAATTGAATAGTAATACAGATGTAAGTACCTGAATTGTTTAGGCATCCTTGAAGGAGACAGGGTAAAATAACCCGTGATTTTCGGCAATATTTTCTCCATGACGAGTACTGACCGAGAACATAACTTTTCACTTCTCTTTTGGGTGCTCCCAAAATAACATTCTCAAGGTAATCTGCCAGTGTTGGTGAAATGGGGAATGCCATACTTTTTGGTCCTGTGAACACCTTTGGAATTTGGGGTGCCAGTCACAAATGGCTGCTGTGGGGTACACGGAATAGCTGCCATATCTGAAAGAGCAGAGGAGACAGACCCACGAGATGGAGTGGGCATGCCTACCCATCAGCCACTCTAATCATTAGGGAAAAGGCACCCACAATAGCCACACAATCACAGAGAAACTCTTTGTGCCTCTCCTCTGTTCAGAACAAGAGGGAGGGTGGGTTCCAATCCTGCCATCCAATGAAATTGGGTGCCATAAACTGGCAGGACACCAAGGAAGGAGAAGAGATACCGGCGAGGGGTGTAGTCACAACTGGTACACACTGGGGCAAGCTGAAGAAGCGGGAGGCAGTGTTGGGGACTTAGGAGGTACTCATGGGACATCAGAAGATGCCAAAGGGGCAGCTGACAGTTTATGGGAGCCAGGTGAAGTGGACACGTCACCAGAACAAGGGGTGCCCCCATCTCCATGGACATGGCAGGCTCTGAGGCATTGGGAACAGTAGGAGATGCACTCTAGGAGACTGAGGCAAGCAAGAGAACACAGCCCAGCTCACTAGTTGACCAGGTGGAGATCATGGGGCCTTTTAGCTCCAGGAGGAGGTTCTGGTGCCTCAGCTGGATTAGGCTCAGGGCAGGTGAGGGTCACATGCCTTGTCAAGTGGAGAAACACAGCTGCTCAGCTGGTGCAAACCCAGACATGTCCATCAAGAATGGGAGGGATAAAAGAGAAGCAAGTTAAGGCTCTGTGCTTGCTTAATTTTCCCGACTGATGGACCATGGCTTGGCTGCTTCAGAAACTCCACTGTGACTTTGGGACTGACCCCAGGATCTGCAGAGGTAGGAACTTGGCCTTTTGGTTTGACTTTGGAATTTGCTTGTGGTATTAGACCTAGACTGGTATTTGACTGCCTGACTACTCTCTAGCATTGCCTTGAGACGGTGCATGGATGTGAGATACCAAAATTTTCAAAAGTAAGGGGGTCCATGGCTTGGCTTTTGAAAAACAAGGTGTCCACAGTACTTAGCTAATTGGGAACCACTGCCCCAAACAATTTGAGACCAGAATATCTGGCAGGCTGCCTCTCCCAGTACAGACCAAGCCAATCTTTGAGAATCTTCCGAGGAAACCCTGCTGGTCATTCAGCAACAAGCAGATTGTCACTTGGTAGCAATGTGGCGCGGGATGCGGGTGGCGCTGTGGGTAAAACCTCAGGGCCTAGGACTTGCCGATCGCATGGTCGGCGGTTCGAATCCCCGCAGTGGGGTGCGCTCCCGTCGTTCGGTCCCAGCGCCTGCCAACCTAGCAGTTCGAAAGCACCTTCGGGTGCAAGTAGATAAATAGAGACCGCTTACCAGCGGGAAGGTAAACGGCGTTCCGTGTGCTGCACTGGCTCGCCAGATGCAGCTTGTCACGCTGGCCACGTGACCTGGAAGTGTCTGCGGACAGCGCTGGCTCCCGGCCTATAGAGTGAGATGAGCGCACAACCCTAGAGTCTGGCAAGACTGGCCCGTACGGGCAGGGGTACCTTTACCTTTACCTTTTAGCAATGTGGAAGCAGCCTTTTCAGTGATAGCCCCAGCCTCTGGATAACTCATTGTGTCTTCCATCTGGTAATTAATGAGGCAGGGACAGTAAATGGTCTTTAAATTTATGCTTTCCCAAGCTCTGGCCTCAGAGTGCTTAGTATTATTTATGATACATAGTTTGTTTTTATCCGGTTTTTTCAGATTCTTTACTGAATACTATTGTAAATTTTGTAAAATAAATAGCTTAGATATTTTTATTAAGTGGTATAAAAATGGTAAACAAACATGTACCTGCAGATAGACTACTTCATAATCCTTGCATAGGCCATTAGACCTGGATAAGAAGACTGGGGTCAGAGAGTGGCAAGTTTAGGTGTTTGCCAGGGGATCAAGACCAGTAGAGGGCCAGTGATGCCATTTCCACATTGCACAGAATCTCAATGAAGATCAAAGTCAGCTCTATAGCAATCTCTGTTTGCATGTCTTGTCTGTTTCAGTTCAGGGGGCCTCAATGAGGATGCAATGCCCAAGGCCCTAGAGCCAACATTGAAGAAGACTAAGAGATCTCCATGTGCAGCATAGACATTGATCTGCATTTTGCTTCCTTATATCACAAGGGCATTTTTCAACGAGAGAAAAACAGGACACATTTCTTTCTCATTTGCTTATTTGTCAGTGATTTAAATGTGTTGCACAAAGGTGACACCAGTCAAGGATAGAGCTTAATAGGCTACTTTTGAAAAATCCACATAAAACAAGATGAAAAATGCTATAAAAAATAAACCTGACACACAAATATCTGTGGGCAAATTGGACTGGAGAGAGAGCATTTACATTAGAAGGGCAGATGAACTGGAGAAAGATCTATTAGGCCATTCGTCTCTAAATATTATGTGTGTGGTGTCAAGCATCCTACAGAGATTTCATAATAAAAACTAGTTGAAGGGCTGTAAGTATAAACTTGTTCTAAAATCCATGGAGCCCCTTGCATAGTAGAGAAAAAACCATAAACCTTAATTGAGAATATTAATAAACTGAGAATTGATTAATCAGTTCCCTGAGATTATACGCCACATTCCTGACCTAAGCTGTTGATTTCTGTTTATTGTAGATCTAGATTTGGTCTGAAATATTTAAACAGAGAGGCAGGTCTATTTTTCAGCAAGTTCCCTTCATATTTCTTAACCTCTGGGCTTTGTGCAATAAGGCTTCACAATTTCAATGGCAATCAAAGCATTACTCAGCCCTAATATTTATTAGTATTTCTTTATTTTGTGTATGTCCTGCCTTTCTTCCAAGGCAGAATATACATGGTTCCCCCCCCAAAAAAATTCTTGCACAAAAAACTGTAGCTTTGGTGATTGGTCTCGAAGCACTTGGTGAGCATCATGGCCAAATGGGAATTTGAACCCTGGTCTCCCAACTCCTAGTTCAGCACTATAACCACTATACCATACTGGCACTACAGATGGGCATGAACTTGAGCAGCTTTTCAGGGGTCTTAGCAGCTAGTTGGACATTTCAAGCATATCTTCAGTACACAACTAAACAGCAATTACAGCTATTCTCTCCCTGCAGGAAACTTGGGGAATGATGTTTGCAAAGGGAGGATTGAGCTGCAAAATTTGGAGAAGAGTGAATGTCGAAAGATGGCTGTGTTTCAGTTTGTATGTTGTTTCAGAAAGCGCAAATGGAGTGGGTCCACCATTAAGAGGGAACTCAATCACATTCCCCCCCCCAGCCCCAAAACTCACATCAACAAAAGGAAAAGTGTTGGACTCACATTATCTATAGGACAATTTCCTAGTGCAACTGATTCCCACTTGCAAAGGAACAATCAGATGATGTGGTCTAAATTGGACTGGTGGTCAGGTTTCGGAGCACACAGATGCAGGACATGAGGTACATTTCCCAATGATGAGCTGTTCAGATGCAGAACCTGGCTGGTGTCAAGGTTTCATAGGCCCTTGTGGAACTGGATTGGCCTGCACAGGTCAGCTGACAGAATTCGGAACGGAAGCCTGAAGGTCAGTCTGCCTGGTTTGCTAAGGAATCAAAGTGCCAACGGCGCAGGAGGTGAGGCGCTGGCAGTCTGCCTGCTGGAGATCATGGTTTTAGACCCATTTCTTTCTCTTTAAAAAACCTCCAGAACTGCATCCTAGTTTTTCTGGGAATGTTTTGAAATATGAAATTTGGCACAGTTGCGATACAGTTTCTCCGAACAATAAAACAGGACTTGGCTTTTCCTGTACAACTTCTGTTAACCGACCCAGTCTGTGCTCATGCTCTGCAGTGATTAGCTAGTTCTCTCACACAAGCCACATAGATCTCCTGCGATTGCCACCACTCGCAAGCGGCAGCGATTGCTCACAACTACTGAATGCTTATCCCCATACATCATTGCATGAAGACATCAATCCTTTTCAAGGTTATAAAGGATATTTTTCAAAAGCCAGCAAAGTTGACTTTCACTGCGGTGCTGATGCAAGGCAACTTAAATGCTTGTATAGTTGCTAAAGGTTCATAAATAAAAGAGAGAGATATATACTGAGGGTTCTGGCTGTCGGTCAAATTGAAAAGCACACCCTGTATAATTACAGAATACATTTGTCTGCAGAAGAACTTGTCTGCTGCTTTAATTTCTTGAGGTTCCCACCCCTCTCCTCAAAACTCAAGAGGTTATAATTGATCAGACACATAAACATATCTCTCCCTTTTCTTCTCCTTTCCTGGCTTCAGCTAATTTACTATTTCAAATGGAAATGAAAAGTCTTCTTTTGTGCAAATGCCTTTGAGTTATTTTTGGCCCAAATTAACACTGCAAAATGCCTACACACAATCTTTTTGCAAGTGTTTTTCTGATGTTGGGAATAAATTAAAAGGGAACTGTAAAAGGGAAACATCCAGATAATTCCTGTACTTTTAAGAAATTCTTTTGGTGAGGAGAGATCCTGAGTATTGATATAAAGATGGAAAGATTGGTGAAAAGATTTTCATGTGATTAAGGTAGTGGGTTAGCTGGCTGTGGTTTATAATTTAGGAAGGCCCTGAAAGGAATTTAGCTGGGCAGTGGTTAGCATGAGTATTATTTGATATAATCAGTGTTCATGAATTGTAGCATGCTCCTTGGAACTGTCTTTTTAAAGTCATGCATTGTTTGCAATCACTACCTTTGGGACTCTTTCTCCAATAGACAGTTGAAAAAGATAAAGTTTTTGGAAGCTGCAAAACTAAATTAATGTGTGCAGTAAAAAGCTTTTTTAAAAAAGAAAAAAATGGTGCTGGTATTCACTATGAAGTTGTTACAGTAAGTGCCACATTTTTAACGTTGGAAACAAATGTGCTGGTACTGCATACTCTTGAGTAGCCCCTGGAAAAAAGCACTGGTGCTGTGTCAAAAAACACCATGCTGTGTCAAAAAAGATTATGCCATATATGGAGGTTATGACTGTATCTGGATTTTGCATTTTCAGGTCAGTCACAACTGTGTGAACTACAGGCTACTTTTGAAGTGGTGCTGGGAGTGGAACTTGGGTTGGCAACTTTGGCAGGGAAACTTGCCTAGTCAGATGCTTTAAACCTGCTTCATTGGGTGAGATTAATCATAGTGTCAGTGTCCTCAGCTCATGCAGTAGGGCTCCTCCTTCCTTTCCTGGGAAAACATGGGTGGTTGCAGGAGGGAGAAGAGTGTCCCACTGTACAAGCAGTTTTCCATTCTACTGATGGGGTCTGTCATTGGATACTTGCCTTAGGTAAAGGTAAAGGTACCCCTGCCCGTACGGGCCAGTCTTGACAGACTCTAGGGTTGTGCGCTCATCTCACTCTAGAGGCCGGGAGCCAGCGCTGTCCACAGACACTTCTGGGTCACGTGGCCAGCGTGACAAGCTGCATCTGGCGAGCCAGCGCAGCACACGGAACACCGTTTACCTTCCCGCTGGTAAGCGGTCCCTATTTATCTACTTGCACCCGGGGGTGCTTTCGAACTGCTAGGTTGGCAGGCGCTGGGACCGAACGACGGGAGCGCACCCCGCCGCAGGGATTCGAACCGCCGACCATGCGATCGGCAAGTCCTAGGCGCTGAGGTTTTACCCACAGCGCTACCCGCGCTTGCCTTAGGTGCCAACAATTCCATATGATTTGTTGCTCAAAAGTATAGCCTATCTTACATAAGATATAAATATATATAACATTTCAGTAGTATTAGAAATGGAGCTAGCCAATGGAAGTGTGAATCTTGTTTTGTTTTCTGCTGATAATTCCAATTTAGATTGCTTTTCTTTATAAAATTATTCCCATGGGTAACCTATCAGCAAGATTAAACTAAATATTCTATGCCACCATGTGTAAGTCCTACTGAAGCCATTTTGATCCTTATAATCTTCCTTTTTTCTGATGCCTGCATGCCTGTTTAGCAAATGGCATTGATATATTTAAATAGCTGTAGATTCGTATGGGGATTGGGCTGCCTTGCTGTTTGGCAGTTGTGTGGAGAATGCAGTCAGACAGTCAATATAAACTTCTGTCCTTCCATTAAATCCCAGTTTAAAATGTCTGCATAATTTATTTTGAGCCAAAAATGACCTGCCTAAAGCTTGGCAGCTGTGAGATTGAGATGGTTTACCAGAAGGAATGTTTGTTTGCTTGAATTTATTGGTTTTCTTATATAGCAGAGTGAATAGGCAATTGCAAGAGTCCTTTGTGGGCTGAATAAGGGGATGATGACCAAGCTGCAGTGTGAAAGGCAATTGATTTTATAAAAAACAAGGATAAAAAAGAGGCAGTTGCTTACCTGGTTTAAAGTGCAGAGGATGAATTCAGTATGTAATTACTTTCAACACATTCATTTCCATGGAGATCAGAAAACACAAAGCTAACCCTTCTTCTGTGCAGGTTAGCTGTGCTTTTAGGGTTCTGATCTAGCTTGTTACTTGTGACTGAGTCCTGTTGATAATCCAGTGAAATAATTTAGGGCTCATTCAGACATACCTTTGGCCCCAACCTTTCCAGGCACAGGTCCACGCTTCCGCAGTCCATGTCCAAGCACTGTTTTTTTCCTTTTTTGCCCTGGTGCTTTACCCAGGAAAACTTACTCTTTAATACTGAAGCAGAACAAACAACAATTCAGGTTTTCTGTGGAATTGTTTTTAGTGGTAAAGAGCAGATTTTGTTGGCACTTGGATATGGAGCTTTGCATTTCAGACCTGTGCCTACAAATGTGACACAAAAGGAAGTCTTTCATAACGTTAAGTTGTATGTCTCCTAATTTAATACACAGAGTCCTTCCATCAGATTAATTAATTAAATGGAGCAACTGGATCACAGATGGTTGGCTCCTCTCAGAATGGTAGCATTATTTAATAATTTTCAGAATATGGTGGTAATTTGATGGCTTCCCACATAAACACTGATTAAAAAGACATGTAGTGACAGTTAAAACAATCATATGAATTGGCTCTTTTTCCTTTTCTCTATGTGAGGAAAGGGCTAAAGCTCCATCCTTCAGTTTGGGACCAAATAGCTTGTTCCCAAAGTAACTGTTTTTTAAGCAATGGAAGAAATTGTAGGAAAGATCCAAAGGCAGGTCTCTCCTGTCATGTCTAGTTTAGTCCTTAGTTTAAAGAAAAGCCAAACTGTTCTTGAACATTGGGTCCAATCACAAGTAAGATGTAACGTCACATGAATTCCATACCTTGCTAGGTTTAGTAATTTCTGCCTAGCAATGTGAAGCCCCCCCCCCAAAAAAACTCCTTTTAAAATACTCTCACTGTTCTGGCTTCTGGGATAGCCCGCAAAGCCTCCGCAGCGGAGCGGGATGAAGGCTCCCCGCTGCCCTGCGGAGGCTTCGCACGGCTAAGGCAGAAGCTAGAACAGCGAGAGGAAATGCTGCGCAGCGCTCCCTCTCGCTGTTTTGGCTTCTAGGATAGCCTCGCAGCCTGCATTCGCTCCATAAGACGCACACACATTTCCCCTTACTTTTTAGGAAGGGAAAAGTGTGTCTTATAGAGTGAAAAATACGGTAGTTAAGGTTTCTACAAAACCATAAAAATGGCCCTTTATAGATTTTTTTTTTAAAGTATTTCAGTTTGTTTTCTTCCCTTTGCTTCCCATTCTCCTTCAAGTCTTTGCACTTTTTTAGCACGATTCCCTTGCAGCCTGCCCACGGTACATCCCAATTCTCTTTAATTAACACAAACACACATACATACACCTACGTTTAGGCAAATATTGAAAAAAAAAGCCTCCTGCTGTGCTTAAAAAATCCACATTAAGGCAAACCTCTTAATTTTTCATGAATGTGAATGATCTGCAATGTGCACAGGGTAGTTTGCTTATGCACTTAAAATTAATATTTATAGGACGTCCCCAGCTTACAGTCTTCTACTGTATATGGCAAGTAGTCATCAGAAAAATGTCACTGATTATGTACTGTAGATTGGTTCTGGATTGCAGTGGTGGTAATGATTAACTGTCCAATAAAGCAGAAAATTGAAGTTTAGGTTATGATGTAGGACACCTAAGCTAAGAATAGACAGTATGGTGTACTGGTTAGTAAGATGTCTGACTAAGACCAGAAAAGTTCAAATTTCTGCTCAGCCATGTAGGTGACTGAGGTGAACCGGAGCTAGTGACTCTCTCTCATCCTACCCTATCTCACTTTGCCTGTGAGAAGACTCAGTATATGCAATGGTTTGGCTGTCCCGAATGGAGGAGGAGGAAGGCCTTTTTAGAAATGAGTGGAAGTAATGGCCCTAGAAGCTTATGGTCTTCATTTCAGGTGTTTTGAGATTGCCTGAGATATACTTTCAAGGGCATAGCCTTTTTCCCACATGTCTAGGACCACAGTGGCCTGCTAAAAAACTATTGTCCAAGGACTGACATAAACTTGGAACTGCTAGCCCTAGGCCTGACCGCAGTGTGCAAGTGCCAGGAGGAAGCGGAGCAAACTACAGAACAGTTCATCATCTTCTTTTCAATGACTAGATGTTTGTGGGAGTGGTTTTTCCCTTTCTTTCTCTATTTGCATGGACAGGTGGAGTCCCCAGATCCCGAGCGGTCCCCCCCGTCATGTGGAATAACGACTCAAGACAACGTGCTATGGGATTAAATTGGCCACAACTTTATTAAATTTCAAATGTGGGTAGACCTTGGCTCAGGCATTGGGTGTTCTCCCTCCCCAGTCCCCAGCCGGGGACCTAGGGAGCTTCAGGGTTATCCAGTGTGTGTGTGTGGGGGGGGATGAGCCAAGTGAGGCTTCCCAGGTAAGATCCTCCCTCTATTGTGTGTGCAGGTAATCCCTCCCCTACCTGGCCTGGTCTCCTTGGCAACGCTTCCCCCAGGTGGGATTGGACACCTGACTGAGGTAGGCGGAGACCTCCAGGTATCCCACCTGAGGGAAGGCAAAGCCAAGCCTATGCTGATGGGGCTGCTCCAGATCTAGGGCTGCGCGCGTCCACGCAAAAGGCGCCCCCCCGGACTTCCGGGTTGGCGCCATTGTTTAATGGCGGATTCCCTCCGAGCTCCGGAGGGAATCGGCTCCGTAGCGTCTGGGTCTGGCCGCTGCGGCGAAGCGGGGACCCTTAAAATCACAGGCGCGGATGCCTGTGAACACAGAGACTCGGCGGGCACCATTTGCGCCCCCCCAATCCGCGCCGGAGCCTTTTTAAAGGCTTCGGAACGGAGGCAGGGTGAGGCGTGGTGCTGAGAGTACTCCCTCGCCTACGGAGTGAAGCTGCAAGCCATAGACAGAGAGCGCCAACTTCTTCCAAGACCGACTGGACTCTAAAATATAAACCCGTGAGTAATACGGAGATTGGAACGTTAAAAAACTTAATTCTGGATTTGGAACGAGCGGGAAGGGGCTAAAAAGGAAGTCACCCCCCCCCTCTTTGTAAACAATTTAAAGTAAAGGACTGGGCAACTAAGGTCGAGAGAACCTGTTTTTTAGTGAAAAGATCTTGATTTCACGGTTTTGACACTATAAGGATTTACTGGAGGATAAAAAGAATTTGGGGACTGAAATTTCACCCCCCCCCGAGACCCGGGAACGTCCTAAGAGAAAGTCTGTTGCATGGAAGATTTTGACAGCTGTCAAGAGAGCTGCGAGTCAGCTAGTTGCCAGCTGGAAAAAGAGAACATTGTTTCTGCTGTTTTTGTTGTTTTATTTGAAAATAACGAGGGCTGATACAAATTAACTGGACTTTTGGTTTTGAGCTGAAAGGAATATTAAGGAACTAAAATCCCCCTAGAGGGGTAATAGGGATACTACATTACAAAAATGGCTGGAGTACGTAAATTTCAAGCAGAACTGGATAGAACACTCGCTCTCTTGGGAAACTTGAAAGATGAATACAATGTTATGTCTACAAAGATATCACTACTACACTGGACAGTGAACAACAGTTTTGAGCCTGATAAGGACTTGAAACAGGAAGCCTACTTAACTGAACAAGTAAATGAAACTGAAAGTGCAGAAATGATGGAGCAAGGTGCTGTCTTTGAAGAAAATGAAGGAGAAGCAGGAGATGTGCAGGAGTTAAAGGAGAGTTACAATATGAGGCCTGACATGATGATAAAAAAGGACAATAAAAATTGGATGTGGAAAGCCTGGTCTGAATGGGAGATTATAAATCTGCGGAAGGTGAAAGCTGGAGCCTTGGGGACATCTGGATCTGTAAGAAATTTGAAACAAGAGTTGGAGCCCCCCATAGGCTTTGCGTTCAAGTATGGAAGACTGGCTGGAAGCAACAAGGATTCTGCTGGGCCGGAGCCCCTCCGAGACTTGGGGTTTAACATTAAGGACCATCAAAGAGACCGGCAGAAAGGAACTGAGAGAGATAAAAGGGCCTCGGACGTGAGGTCTCCAGGCTAAATAAATAACATAAAGACTGATGGACATTGGTTGGGGACTGGAACCGGGAAAAAGGGCGGGTGGAGGTTGGGAATCCAAAGGGTACATAAGGATAATTTGTTTTTCTTTTCATTTTTAATTTTTAATTAGTGGTAAGGAAATTGGGTAAATCGTGGAAGGGAAATTTTGGTCGACTTTAGGAAAAAGGTTTAAGAACAATTAATGAGGTATAAGTATTGATGTGTGTTTTTAATAAGGTAAAATTGGTTTCTTCTTTTTTAAATTAATTGAAAATAAGATTGTAAAAAATAAATGGAGGAAATGGAAAAAAGAAGCAAAGTAAAATAATGGTATGTTAGAATAAATGTATAAATTAAGGTAAAGAAATAAGTTAAGGACTTGCTGAACTGATAATTTAAATTGGAATACAAGAAGGGGAGGTGTGAGGAGGTCTGAGAAATAAGGTTAAGAACAATAAGTATGAATAATTTTATGTGTTTTTTTCTATTTTTTCTTTGTTGTTTAATTTTGTTATGTATTTTTGTATCTTTCTTTTGTTTTGTTTATTTTTTGTTCTTGTTTAATTCTTGAAAATGCTAATAAATATTTAATAATAATAAAAAAAAAAGGCGCCCCCCGTTTTAAGCAGGGAGCGGTCATTGCCACCAGAAAATATTTCAACACACAGAGCTGATCCAGGGAACCACAGATATATCTTCTTGGTTTGACGGAATGGGTGATGTGCACAAATTTAATTATCTAGCAAAAACAAAAGGTAAAGAGGGAGAGAAGAAGGTCGGTATGTGTGTGTGTTATTGTATTAAACACAAGAGAGTATGTAAGATTATAAGATAGTAAACAAATCCAATTTTGAAATAAGAGGTGTGCTGCCAACTCCTCTCCCCTCAACTCTCAATCCCAATGGCCCCGTTTCAGCACCCTCCATGCAACTGAGGATGAAAATAGGATGTGGCGAGCCACCTCTGCTTCTGGAGTCTGCCCGTGAATAGGGTTTGTGTGGGGAGCTTCTGTGAGTAGGGCCAGCTGAGATGTTCAGCTCCAATTCATGGGTCTGCCAGGAATTTGATAGAGAGGGCAAGGTGGGGTGGGCAAGTAAACCCCTTTTCTCTCTTTCAATAGTGGGAAATAGGTGAGGGCTAAATGTCAGGTGAACTATTCTCTTCCTCACCCACCATGCTTTCCTTGTGTCCTAATTGCAGACACTTTTTATCTACTTCTTTCCAGATTTGTTCAAGCTTTGCTGAGCCTCCAAAGGGTAAATAATTCCACAATTCCATATTATACCTCACAAGAGCATTTTTGTATTGTGTTGATTTCAGAAAATGCTCTATTGTGTGTATGTGGGTGGGGGGGGGGAGGGTCCAAAATATTAACAAAACAAATAGTAGGGGAAGATATTTTCTGAATAAAATAGGTTAACTGAAATGCAAACCTTCAACCTTGCAAGCTAAACCGAAGTTTTAGTTTCATGAGCTAAAAAGATCAGAGCAAACTCTCAAATCAAGAGGGGATTTCTAGCCTAACTAGCTTACTGAATAAGCAGAGGAAAATATGAACCCCAAATGCTCAGCAGCAGGCAAATTTCTGCAAAAAAAAAAGTGTACAGGTCTTTGGGCATTGGAATGAGCTACGGAGCTGTCATGTAATCTAGTTTTTGCTGAATCTGCCTTGCTCAAAAATGTATCAATCTTCTTTTTTGCTTGCTAAATCAGCAGGGAAGGGGCAGGCAGACTGGTAATAGAGGTTAAAGCTTTGATAGCTGCAGTTCTGAATTGTCAGGATGGTAGGGCTTTTTTTGTTTGTTTAAAAAAATATTATTATTAAAAGCTGAGCTGGCAGTACTGCTTACCATCTGGAATTGCGAAGGCCAAGGCCTCAACTTCACACTCTGTTCATTTGACCCTTATTATTCTTATCTTAACTCAATTCGTCCAGTAGCTTGTTCCTTGGGAAGTGGGAGGTACAACGGAGAATCCCCACAACATAATTTTCCAGCTACAGCTCTATACAACCCCCTGGTATCTAGTCTGCCATATACAGCAATTAATTGTCAGTAACACTGAAAGTCATGTTTTTAATACCCTGGGACTAATTCCTTATGGAGCTTGGAAACATGCCCTGTAATTTGCAAGCGATCGTGGCAGTTGGCAAAGAGTGTTTGATTCGCCAGTGATGCAGGCGTTTTATCAGTTACCCGCTACAGCTGCAGTGAATCTCAGATGGTTTGACCTCATTAGGGCATTCCCCCAGCCAGGACGCTTTGAAGATTGTGGCTTTCAGCTGCAAAGTATTCCATCTGGAATCTGAATGATCCACTTCAGTTATGCTCAGACTTGCCCTTCAGTATATATGCTGCTGTCAACAACATCTGTATTCCTGAACAAGAAATGCCATTAAGCAGGGTGGCCATGTGCCCTCCTTTACAGAGGACTGCCCTCTCTTTGAAGGTGTCCTCTGTTTGAGGGCTGCCCAATCCAAGTCTGGTTTAATGATAAGGAACCATAAAAAGAAGCCTTGAAGTTGTCCATTGATGGTTAGCAGCACATGGTCTGTAGACTGAGCAGGCATACAAGTTGCCTGGTGTCTTCCCCACTATATAGCAAGATGTGTATTTCTATCAAAACTACAATAATAATTTCAAAATTTGCACCTATACATATACAATATCATATGCAAATGTTATGCAAATTCATGTCATCTTTTATCTTTTTTGTGATGCAAATTCTCCTTTGTGACAGTGCATGGCGACTCTATCATTAAGTCTTATCCAGAGCAAACGAGTTAAGCCTTGTTAGTAATGGTGGCATGGTTTTATGGGTTGGTTTGTAGAAAATATATATATATATATATATATATATATATATATATATATATATATATATATAATTTGTGTGTGTGTCCACATGAGCGATTCTGACTGTTCCTGGATTACTGCTTATGTGGGCAAATGTACAAACCTGGAATTTGCATATATAATCAGGAGTTCCATGACAAATGCAATGTTGGAAAATGCTGTGACCCAGTTCGCACATTGGATGTCTCCATCTGTGTGCCTATCGCAGGTCAGTTGGTACTGCTAAGCTGTTGGTACTGCTACAGTGCAGGGGTGCCATCTTGAATAAAACATTGGGGGGGCAAGTAAGCCCTACCCTGCATAACTGATCACATGTCATGGACACCATTTGAATGCCAGTGCCCATCAGCTTTGGGGGCCCCTCAAATATTTTAGTGGGGCGGCTGAAGGGACCTCTGCCCCTAGGAGTTGGCTATTATTCTATAGTGTTAGTTCATGTTAGCTCAAGGACAGCGGGTGAGCTGGCAGAAATGTTGCTAAGGATATGAAGAAGCTTTCTGTGAACTGGATGTTTGGCTGATTATTTTGATGGGGAAGGGCTGTAGCGGAGTGGTCGAGCATCTACTTTGCAGGCAGAAGATCCCAGGTTCATTCCTCTTCATGTCTTACACAGGGCTGGGACTGTCTCCTGTCTGTAACTCCCGGAGAACTGTTGCCAGTCAGTGTAGATAATACTGGGTGAGATAGATGAGTGGGCTGACTCAGCATAAGCAGTGCTGTTTTTCTAGAAAAAGAGGTGCCAGAACTCACCATGAGCAACTCCCTCATTCTCTTAAAATGGCAATGGTGCCCACCTGAGTGGAGCTGGAACTGAGTTCTGGTGAGTTCTGGCTGAAAAAAGCCCTGAATATTAGGTAGCTTCCTCTATTACCAAGACCATGCCTGCTATTTTGTTTTGAAGATCAATATATGTTCAAAAATCTGGCATATCCTGGCAATTACATAAATAGGTGAGATATATATTTTTGTTCATTTTCACAGTGTTCTTACAGTGCTTTATTGCTTTAAAAAATGTCAGCATGAGAACATGTAAAGTTCATTACTCGGATTTGTGGGGATGTGGAGGGTGAAGGTGGGGGTTAAAACACTGGATTTTGTCATTATCTTTTCCTCCTTTTAAGCTCTTTAATACTTCACAATCCCTACAGCAGAATGACCTTTGCTGAGAGAGCTGGATGTCTGCCCTTGACAGAGCCTTGCAACCAGAACAGTTTAATGACAGCTCAGAGATCAGCCAGGCATTGGCCAAGCCAGCAGAGAAACTCCTTCTGAACATTAGGGCAACCTCTGTGTAGCTCTGGGAGCCAACTTGAAGCCAAACCTGCGAGATGATTAATAAGAGTGAACATGCAGCAAGACTTTAAGGCAAAGGATGGGGACTGACTAAAAAAGAATTCCATTTGCGGAAGGTGTTTTCTTCATGTGTGAAGGAAGTTATAGCGACGGGTGGAGAATGAATAGGGCATAGCAGAAATTAAAGTCTTAGTCATGATCACTCTTACTAATGTGGTTGGTCTAATACCATATTTACTTGAATCTAATGCTAACCTTTTTAAGCCAAATTATGCTGCGGAAATTAAGGTGCATATTAGATCTGATGGCACATTTACATTCGCCAGCAAATACTTTTTTTGGATTCAAGGTTCGGAAAACTGATGGTGCAATAGACACGAGTAAATATGGTAATATTGCAACTGAGAGACACCACTGCGCTCTGTGAATGGCCCTGACTGGTTCAAGAGACAACCTACCCTTCACGCTTTCCCCAGACGACTAAAAGTACCATCTCCGAATGGTCTGTGGCCTGACTCAGGTCGGTGACACAAAAGTAAACAGCCTTTTGTAATCAGCCTGACCTTTCACGATGCAATCTTGTGTAAAGAGGAGGTTCAGCAGTTGGTAGGAGCATTATGGAACTGTGGCTTTAGCTAGTCATGCTAAATTTCATTCACACCAGTGGGTGTGGTGTGACACCACATTGTTGGACTTGTCATCACTTGCCCAACATTTCCATGCATGCACACTTTTGTGGCCCCCGGGATTCACCCATGAAAACAATGGGTAAGAACAGTATGTCTGTATCCCACCCCAAATTTCATCTCCTGCAATCTCATTGGTTAATGAGAGTTGCAAACGGGTTTCTTTCCTGGAAGCAATTAACACAGAAATGAGTGCTAAACTTCTATTGTATTCTCCTAGAACTCCAGAAGTAGCATTTACACTTTACATGTTAAGGTAAAGCAAATTATCAGGCAAAGAAACACTGGAAAAATGGAATAAACTGCTGCCTGAATGAGGGGCCCGAGACATGAAAAAGACTTTGAGAGTTATACCACAAGCAGTGGTAATGAGATGGGTCCCTTCCATGTCACTTAACGGAAAAGTGTAGAGATTTGGAGAGGTCAAGTCTTGTTACCAGACCATAACTATGTTCTCTGAGGTGCCTCTCTCCCATAGTGAGCTAGAACATTGACTTGTCACACTGCATATTCATGATTTTCTATACTGTACTGTCACAAGCTGATGATGTTAGCTGAGATACTACACACTTCCACAGTCCACCAAATCTTATCTAGTGTTATATGAGGATGCCAAAGTTTGACTTGCTATTTTCTGTTGGTCACTTTAAAAAAAAACTTGTCTTTTTGGAATCCAGTTTGTCTTTTTAGAATTTGACCTGATTTGGCAGCTTTGTTCTCTATCTGTATCAAGTCAGAACGATGACAACTCCATTGTCTCAAATCTCTGTGCCGAGGGGTTATCACCTTGACCTGAAACTCCTTCAATGTGTCTGTCACAGTAGCTGAGGTAATTTTCAAGGATGTTTTCAATTTATTCAGCTGTGAGTATATTCCAAATGCTGCCTGCATTTCATAGTTTCAGAACAATTCAGCTTCAAGACTACAAATTATACAGTGAAGGTTGCCTTCATTGTGGCTGTTATTATTATTCATTTATTAAAACTTTCTACACAAGCATCTCAATGCGATGTACAATAAACAGCTGAAACAGTTAAGAACACAGAAAAAATCCCAGCGGATGTGTTAAAAAATACAAAACAAAATAGACACCATTGCAACAATAATTTACTAAAACAATACTAACTGCTTAAGGAAAAGAAATAGGATGCTCTCTGACACTTTCAGATGTACTTTCCTCCAGTTCAATATTCATTGCTGTACCATCATCATAAATAATCGCTTCCACTATTATTGTAGTTACTACCACTAGTTAGTGATAGTAGTATCCCTGGAAAACAAGGTGGGCATAAAGAAAAAATAGTTACGTAGCTCAGTCGGTAGAACATGAGACTCTTAATCTCGGTGTCATGGGTTCGAGACCTACGTTGGGCAGAATATTCCTGCATTGCAAGGGGTTGGACTAGATGACCCTCGTGGTCCCTTCCAACTCTTATGATTCTATCAACCATATTCTATCCAAATGATGCTTATTATTTATACACCTGCAGTATGTCCATGTGTACAAAATGTCCATGTGGTGAGAGACCCTGCAAAAATAAGAAACCATGTTGTGCATGTCAAGCTTTTTGCATATATTTGGGGCCCCTATGTGATGTTCACCACACACACATGGATCTTGTGAAGATGGCAAGAGTGCGACTTCCACCTCAAACTTCCACCTCAAAAGGTTTTTCCTTTTGTCACTTGTGTTTAACATCACTCTTTCTCTAGTCCGAGAGCCAGTGTGGTGTAGTGGTTAAGAGCGGTAGTCTCGTAATCTGGGGAACCGGGTTCGCGACTCTGCTCCTCCACATGTAGACCTTGGGCTAGTCACACTTCTCTGAAGTCTCTCAGCCTCACTCACCTCACAGAGTGTTTGTTGTGGGGGAGGAAGGGAAAGGAGAATGTTAGCTGCTTTGAGACTCCTTCGGGTAGTGATAAAGCGGGATATCAAATCCAAACTCTTCTTCTTCTCCTTCTTCTCTAGGTGACTTAGTCATTCTCATATTAGACCTATGGCTTAAGTTAAACACACACAAACACACACTTCTGTTTTACAAGCTTGCAGTACCTATGACGTGTGCTTTTCAACATAGCCCTTTGCTGCTAATGGTTGAGCCAAATTTCCAGCCCAATGCTCTTTCATCAGTTGGCTGTGCACTGGACCATCAGGCGGAGAAAAGTTAATGAGGGGAAAGTGGTCATAGCAATTGCCTGGTAAATGAATCATGTAACTGTCGGGTGACTAGGCATTCCCGTTTAGTTGGGCTGTCTGAACTGATTAGTCTGGAACAGGGTTTCTGTCAGCATTTTGTATCAATTGGCTAGATTTTCAGCTAGCATACTAGGCACGTGCTGCTTCCTTAACTGCACAAGAGACCCTCCGAATATTAGATAATATTTTGAGTGATTGTACTATAGGCAGCTGGAGAGATTCTTCCCACTCATCTTCCAGTGTTCCTTTTTCAAAGTATGGGTCACATCTACACTATACATTTGAAACACTCAAACCACTTTCCCCAAAGAATCCTGGCTTCCCTGAAATAATCCTAGGAACTGTAGTTGATTAAGAGTGCTGACATCACATAGCTACAGCACCCTTAATAAATTACAGTTCCCAGGATTCTCAATGACTGTTAAAGTGGTATAAGAATGCTTAAAATATATGGTGTGGATGTATCTTTCACCATCAGTTTAGCCTTAGGTGAATGGCTTTACTAGTTTGAAGGAATGTGGTTGCAAGCTGGGTGCAGGAGCCTTAAGACCTTTCCCCCTCTTCATTTCCTTCCTTCCTTCTCTGTACCACTGCGTGCCACTCAGTAACATATCAATCATGGCTGATTGCTCTGAATATCTACAGAATGTCCAAACGCTGTACATTTGCAACCATTGTTTTTCAGATGGCATGTAAACATGTAATGTTTAATGGTTGTCTCACGTCAATAGAGTGATGAATGTGCTTAATTCCACAGCTATGCAATCAGGCCTAGGTGAACACATTTACAGCCCTCTGTTAGCAATCACATTTCTCTTTTGCATTGAAGCACTGGTGTTTCCAAACACCACATTCATTCATTCATTCATTCATTCATTCATAAATAAATAAATAAATAAATAAATAAATAAAACATACACAATTTACAAGGGGAGATGGGGGTATTTCACTTCCTGAAACTCAAATGGTATGCTCTAAAACCCGATTATATTGCAGTCTTTTTTTCAAATTGAAGACATTTCTTACCCTGAAATCTAATTTTCACAGCCCCAACCTGATTTTCAAAGTGTTTTGTCTTTTACTTGGTGCATACAAACTCCCTGACTCACATCTCAAAATTTATTCATGTCATGAGTCCATGATTTCCTGGAAAACAAAACAGGAAAAAACCCATCACTAAAACATACTTCCTATCTATTTTTGCTGAGAAAGTTGAGTGATCACAGATGGCCAAAGCATGTATTTCATGCCTGCAGTCGGACCTCCATTATAGATGGGATTCTCTGGAAGATCATTTATTGGCATGCTATGTTATGTACCCTAATATTCCATCGATAATGGGTGGTGACTTTAATGCACGTACAGCCGCCAATTGGGATGGGATAGTCAAGGCCAAGTGGTGGGTACCTCCCCCCTACCCAAAATCTGATTTAATCTCTTTTACATCAAGAAGATCTAAGGACATCAGAGTGAATGAGGCGGGAGTCCTTCTTTATCAATTGGCCATTCGTATGAATTTGAACATTTTGAATGGCAATTGCCCTCCGGACGTGCCAGGAGAATTCACTCATTTGGGCACAACATCAAATAGTGTCCTAGACTACCTTCTAGTTTCAGAAGACCTATTCTCAAACTTCTTTTATTTTAAAGTAGACAATGTACAATCCAGTGACCACCTACCTCTAGCGGCCAAGCTAACGCTTGACTGGCACCCGGTTAGCGGTTCACACCCAATTCATGTAGGTTTAAATGCCGCAGCTCAAGTAAGAAGCTTTAAATGGTCTATGAAACAGGCCCCAAAATACGCAGAATTCTTCCAGAGGAATATCTCCGAACCCCTTATTGTTTCAGTGGCGGAGTTGTCTGAACCAAATAGGATATTGGAGTGGTTCTCCCACCTCTCTGTAGATTTAACTAGCTTCTTTACGATGCCGACTCACCTGGTTAACCGAGATCAACCCAGGTTCGGTGCACCTTGGTTTGATTCCAAATGTAAGCAAGCTAGACACTCTCTCTGTTGTATCTACAACAGATATAAATCTTCTGGAGCTGAAACTCTTTCCCCAGAGTACTTGCAGGCCAAAATTGCTTACAAACAGGCACAGAAGTCAGCCAAGCATGAATGGCAGCTAAGACGTTGGCAAGCGCTGATTGCTGCCTCTAAGCTTCGCAGCTCTCGTGGTTTTTGGAATTTAATCAACAAAAGATCGAGGAAATACCCATTGACGGTTATACCAGCCCCGACATGGGAACAATTTCTAAGAAAATATTTCTCCCAGACAGTTATCTCTAATATTCATTCTGATACTCTTTCATGTCACTTGCCCATATGGCCAGATACTGACCCGGAGGAAATAGTTGATTTAATTGCTAAACTGAAAACTGATAAAGCCCCAGGGCCCGATCTGATCCCGGCGGAAGCTATTAAACAACACCCAGCATGGTGGGCCAAAATTCTTGCAAAAATCTTTGATGCAATTAATGCCACGGGCCAGATACCTAGATCATGGAAGGAGTCCATCATAATTCCTATATATAAAAAAGGACCACCAGAGGACCCAGGAAACTATCGTAATATCAGTTTATTATCAATCATTGGAAAAATCTATACTCGCTTCCTGCTAACCAGACTAACCCAATGGGCCAAAGATTCCAATCTGATAGGCCATGAACAGGCCAGGTTTAGACCAAATCGTGCTTCTACTGACCATGCAATAATTCTATATCATTTGGCACGGAAGTATTCTTCCCCTACTCATGGTCTTCTATGTGCCGCTTTTATAGACCTGAAGGCGGCTTTTGACAGTATCTCTAGAGAGCTGCTATGGGAAAAATTGGCAAAGTGGGGCATAGATAAAAGGCTGTTGTGGCTTATGATCAAATTACATGAAGGGACGGCCGCTAGGGTGAGGTTAACACCTGAGGGCGATCTCACAAACTCTGTACCAATAAATAAGGGGGTACAACAAGGGTGCATCCTTGCCCCCTATCTCTTTAACCTCTATATTAGTGACATGAGAACTCCCCTAGTTGAGGCCCAAACCACCATTCATGCACCCAGGCTTGCAGACTATCACTGCCCCTTACTATTGTACGCTGACGATGCGGTGATCCTCTCATATTCAAGAATCGGTTTGAGGAGGGCCTTTAAGATCTTCGCGTTATATTGCCAAACAAACTTACTTACTATTAACCATTCCAAATCTAAAGTTCTAATTTTTTCCAGGAGTCGTAAATTGTATAGGTGGGAACTCGAGTGGAAGCCAATTGAACAAGTCTACAAATTTCAATATCTAGGAATTTACTTCCAGCATAATATGGGATGGAAAGCGCATATCACATACTTACAAAATAAGGGCAAAGCCCTTATCTACGCTCTATTACGCTTTTTCTTTACAGAGGGGGCTATGCATGTTCCATCTGCCTTAAAAGTTTATAGTGCAAAAGTGGTTGCAACTATGGCCTATGCGGTCCCTTTATGGGGCGCTTTTGTAAACCTCATGCCTCTGGTGACATTGCAAAATCTTTTTCTCAGACGCCTTTTGAAACTACCCTCCTGTGTAAGCAGCTCGGCTATTCGCTTAGAACTTAAGACCCCCTCCTTAGAGATCCTGATGTGGAGACATGCCTTTAATTACTGGCTGTCCCTTTGGCATAAATTGCCCAATTACCATCTTATTCAGTGCCTTTGGAGAGATGAATTTACCAGCCCATGGGCAACAAAAATCCATTCCAAACTGTTGTCTTATGGAATCTCTCCTTCCGATATACTAAATTTAGATCTAATTACAGCAAAAAAGGTCATCAAACAAAGATTGGAGGAGGTTGATTTGCAACAAAATCTTACTACATGTTCCCCGGTACATGTTCCCCGATAAATCAGGGCATTACATTTATGTCCCAGATACCTCAATATCTGTCTACCTTATCGGTTGCGTCGCATAGATTCGCTTTTGTTAGAGCCAGATTTAATGTGTTCCCCTCAAATGTGCTGAGCAATAGATTTTCTAACGGTAAAACCTCTGTTTTATGCGCATGTGACAACAAATCAATAGAATCCCTTTATCATATCTTGTTTAATTGTCCTTTATATATTGTTCCCCGATCAAGGATTCTGAGTTCAATCATTTTGGAAACTGTTGCTAAACCACCTGAATTACATCTAGCCTATCTACTCCAGGACATTGACTCTTATAGAACATTACAGGTTGCCAGATTCCTGAATTCAGTTCTTTCATATAAAAGACTCTATCCACCATCTTTATATTCAAGGCCACAATATGGTACATCTAGAGATTGTATGTAACGTGAAGGAGATTATGCGTTGAAATATTTTAGTTGATATTTTAGAATGTAAAATGCTATTTTATTTATTGATTGGTTTTACCTTGTGGGCTTATAGCCGAATAAAGTATTATCTATCTATCTATCTATCTATCTATCTATCTATCTATCTATCTATCTATCATCTATGCCTGCAGTCCCCCACTTCCCAAGCCAAAATATGGGTTGGCAGAGCCATGAGCTGAGGTAAGGTGCTAAGCCAGCAGTGAGAATGGTGTATTAAAGACAGGAGAAAGCTTGCTAACTTCTCAATTGGGGAATTGTAGTGCTGAAACAAGAAGGAGGACCATGGGATTTGCAGTTTCCCCTGCTATTCAGATTTAATGGGAAAACAGAGGAAATGATACTTCCCATTCCCAGACAGGAAATTATGCTCTTGAACTCTCCCTATTCTGGATATGCCCCTATCATTGATTTGTTTGACTATATCTCATTTACATCTCATGGTTGTAGACACAGCTGAGTTGCACACGTAACAAGGAAGATGAAGAGACAGAAAAATGTGTATGTGTAAGAGAGATTGTTTATCATGTTCACACAAGAAAAAAACACCCATGTTTCTTCTTCTTTTCTTTGCACAGACTAAGTCTGACATAATTCCTCAGATATTAATTTCAGGGGAGGGGAGAACAGAAAAACAAACACCCTTCTGGCCCGTTACAAATATATTCACTGTAGGATCTGCCAAGGCAACTGCATTTCAGGTTTAATTGTAGTTGGACAAATGGGGCTAGTATAGCAGTGAGGCAAGTGTAATAACAGTAAGGCTGCTTAAATGAGATTGAATACAGCAGCGAGACTGAATTTAACCTTGCATTAGACAGTTTTAAAAGGGCCCTGGGTAATGATGCTTATAAAAGCTTCTGGACAATAATGGACACATTGGGAAAGTTCAGAGCACAACTAGCTTTGGGGAAGTAATGCAATTCCAGCCTCTGCCTCATTGCTAATGGCTAGTTTTTGCCAAAAGCTTCACGGCCCCATAACTGAAATCAAGATGAATCAAGAGAATTACTCAGCAGCTTATAAAAAGGAAATTTAGAGAATATGACATGAACACCAAAATGGATTTTCCTCCTCCCTTCAAAATCTGGATTCGTTGCTCCCATTGGTAGCTTGAAATTAGACAGCAGGCAACTGATTCCTTCCTTCCTTCCTGAACGGACACTTTAGCACAAAGCTCACAGCAATGTGCTGCCTGGCATGGTTCTAATGCTCTGCCTTCTTTATGACATAATATAATTGATGGCATATATGCAGAACAAGTGCTAACCAACCAGATAAACAATTTGTCTTCCTGTTTGCTTTGGAGTGTTGGTAAAGACTTCAAAACATTGTTCCCCGGTGCTAGCTCAGAACAAGAATGCAGATAATATAAAATGAACCAGAAGCTGTTTTGACATGTGTCTCATCCATTAGCTAAATAGCATTGTAAAGCCAGTAGCACACTGACCTTGTTTTGAGATGTTCACAATGATTCTGTCCATTGCAATGTAAGGTGTCATAAAATGGCCACTCCTATTTATAAAGAAATAAGCAGTTTGGGGGACAGAAGAAGGGATATACCTGGATTGATTCCAAGATTGTTTAAAACACCCACCCACCCACCCCAAAACAAAATAAAACAAAACACAAAGCTGAATTCATAATTATTTTTCTTATACTTCCATTAAAAAAGAAGGGCGATAAAGGTTGGGCTTTCATGTTTTGAACCACCATTATTTCTACTAATTTGAAAAAGCATGCTAGGCAATGGAATCCTAGGTTTGAAAGCAAGTTCGGATGGCTCCTGTGCCTCCCTACAAAAGAGAGCATAGATATGCAAAAATAAATAAATGTATATGTTAATAGATAGAAATATAGTGCATCTCACTTTAGTGGGGAAGATTGTGATCAGGTGAGCTGTGTGGCACTACTTTCCCAATGTACTTTTCTTGGTGCTGTTGATGGGAAATTTCAAGTCCTTTGCTCTCCTTTTTTATGGTTCTTTTATCTTAAAATTGGACTTGGACTTTCAAGAAGAGGAATCCCTCAAATGTCCTCTGAAAGTCCTTCCTACTATGTTTGAAGGTGTTTATTTCCTTCTAAGAGGGAAATCCTATGCCAAGATCCACCAGGATAAGTATCTGATTCCTGACTCAGCCAGGTTCAATCTGTGCTCCTCCTGGTGTTCAGGCAGGGCCAGCACACTCAAGAGACAAGGTGAGATGGCTGTCTTGGTTGGCAGGATACACAGGTGTGCCTGATCCAGCCTCCAAGGAATGTCTCACCTGCTGCTGCTGCAGAGCTGTTGCCTCCTCCCAACCCCTGTACCTGATGTTGATCTTTATTTCCCCCCTTTTTCTGATGTAGCTCTTCACTCCCCTCTTCTTTTCTGATAGGTAGGGGCATTCTGTGGTTTGCCTCAGGTGCCAAAATGGGCTCATTCTGTGTACTGGGCATGATGGGGCTGGGACCAGAGAGCAAGGACTTAGGCTGGATTTTCCACTCATTCAGCTTGGTCACGTGATCTGGCAACCGGGCATAGCACACTATTTTAAAGGCCTGTTTTTCCTCTGCCAGGGTTTGGCAGAGTAGCTGCTGTCCCACTGCTGAATGCGGTTTGGATCTGGTATAACTTTACGCCAGTTTAACTTACATCAGTGTGCCTTATGCTATCTTCTTGTGCATGGGATTGCTCCCTAAATGTGTTTAGGATTGCAAGTAATTGTTGGTGTAAGAAGCAACACTTTATTAAACTTTAGTACAAAACACTTCCATCTTGGTTAGCCTTCCAGCCTGTTCTGTCTGACTTCCTTTCTGAAGCTGGCCACACCCTTTTGTTCCTAGTCTATTTCTCCTTGTTTCTTCCATCCTATTTCTTACAGGAGCCTTCCCCTCACATAAACTTTCTTGGAGCGATAATATGGGATTGGTGACTATTTTTGAGAATAATACTACTGAAAGCTTCATATTTATAAGTCTTCTTAAAGGTAGCACACTATTCTAAAACTTAATCAACTGATCAGAGGTTACTTAAATCCTGATTGAAGGTTTAAGCTGGATTTTAAAATGGTTATGTCCCCATTATATAAAAGAGGTTATATAATGGCGTAGATACATTTTATTACATAAATGTAATAAAAAACATGTTTGAACTTTGCTGTAGTAGGGCTTTATTGTGGCATTATCTGAGGTAGGCATATCAACAGGAATCCCAGGCATGCAATAGGTTGCTATCCAGGATAGTGGAGAATGAGTTGGGGGCACTATACAGTCGTACCTTGGAAGTCAAATGGAATCTGTTCTGGAAGTCTGTTCGACTTCCAAAACATTTGAAAACAAAACTGTGGCTTCTGATTGGCTGCAGGAAGCTCCTGCAGCCAGTCAGAAGCCACAGAAGCCCCGTCAGATGTTCAGGTTCCCAAAGAGCATTTGCAAACCGGAACAATCACTTCTGGGTTTGCGGCATTTGGGAGCCAGAACGTATGAGTTTCAGGGTGTTCGATGATCAAGGTATGACTGTACTGAAATGTGTTGCCAGAGTAGCGTGAATCAGCAGGGGTCGAGGGTATAGCCTCAGGGGAGGATCTCTTACATGGTGTCAAAACAGTCCAGGTATCCCATCAACCCTGAGGCCTGTAAATGTATTGTGATCTGATCCCTCTGATGGTATTTTCTCTGCCTCTTCTCGGGTTGGTGGACTTTTTCTTTACGTAGCCAGATTTTCCTCACGGCTCTCCTTTTCAGAAGAAAGCTCCTAAACATTAATCACGCTAATTAATGCTATCAGTCCTTGTTAATTGTTTTACCTGCCTGTGTCGAATAGCTAAGTGCTTGTGTCCAGACTTGATACTGTGGGGCTTGAAAAGAGATGCCTCTCGCTTAATGTAGGGTCAGGACTGAGCAATCATTCCAGACACTGTGTGATATATATTGAATAAATTGTTTTGCTGGTTTAACACATGAAATATTCACTAGGAAGATGAACTGTAAAAACAACATGGATGTGGGAATTCACAATGAGATGCCAGACAGGTCTGATAAGTAACTTGCAGTTCTAAAGCAGTAGGGGTGGTTACATGCACATTCATACTGAATTGCTTGGGATTCCATAGCATAATTACTTTCCCCCCTGCAAATAGAGACACACATAGATACAAACAGCCTTAAGGCACAATGATGATTTGTGTGAGAACTCCTATTAATTGAAATCAAAACATTCCAATCAGTCATACAATCAAGCCACAGCGAAACTCAAATTTAATCTTCTTAAGTAGTTAAGAAATATTTTCATGTAGTACCTTGTATTCTACTGCTTCATTGGTATGGAATAATAATAGTAAAAACAACAAAGCTTTGATGAAAACACACAATTCATTTCTGGTTGTAAATGAAAGAGCAGAAATCCTAATGGAAGCTATTGCTAAGTTAATTGCACTGGCCACAGCTGAGCATGTTGTTTTAGAAAGCAGTGTGGGCACCTTGCGGTATGAACAACAACATCAAAAACCCTGCAGGGAAATAATGCAATGCCTGGATATCCTGCCGTTTCACTGCATCCTTGTCTGCCCTGAAGGGAATTCTCATTTTCAAGTGATTCCATTTTACTTGTGGGGAGTTTGTGCCAATCTAATCATGGATGAATAACAGGCTCGAAACCTTAATATACAGTGACCATTCATCCATAAAACTGAAAATGTTAAAAGGCACCCTCTGAAACAACTGCGCTCAAGAATTCAAATGCCTCAGTGTCCAAATGTAAGTGATGCCAGGGGCACATCTAATAAGGCTGATAAAATGTAGTTTGACGCTTTTAAATAGATGAAGCAGTTGCGAGACAACACACAGATTGGTTCAGTGGATAACAGTTCTCTGTGGAAATTGTCTGTGCACAGGCTCTGGGCATTATCATAACAGCCACCCCCAAGTTATAAATAAGCACTGGATGAAGAACAAGGGGCTTTAAATGAAATACTGGCTGGTTCTTTGGGGGGATTTATGCCAAGGTTGCCCAAAGCATTTTTGCACCTTGTGTGAAATACTTAAAAGATGATACATAAAATTAGACCTGTAACAAGGTATTGTATCCCCACTAGAGCAGTGCATAAGTGGACTCTAAATTTTTTCCACCGTATTTGTGGGCAGAGAAGTTAGGGGACTGAATTTCTTTGGTGGAGAGTGAGAAATTTCTCCACAGGCTCCAAGGATGGAGGCTTACCACTTTCACAGTCTTTTCTCCCTATTTTTTTCTATGTTGGCAGCCCAAACACTGTTTTCCGTCCTCCAGAATGCCCCAGACCTTCCTGGGCATTGGGTGTGGGAGGGTGAGTAATGGTGGCCTCCACAAAAAAAGTTTGAGAGTATTAAAGGAGAAAACACCTGCAAAGTGGCCTTCGTTTTCTAGGAAAATCTTTTTATCCGGGCTCATGTACAGGCTATCTTCTGTGGTGGTCCCACTGTCTTTCTGTTGCCTCAGTCAATTTGAACGTGCTATGGTTGTGGGCATGGACTACTCAAGCACTCTTACCCCAAATTTAGTAAGGACTGAGAATGGGACCATAGCTCAGTGGGAGATAATCTGCTTTGCTTGCAGAAGTTCCCAGGTTCAATGCCTGCCATCTCCAGGTAAGGTTGAGAGAGACTCTTGTCTGAAGCCCTGGGGAGTAGCTGCCAATCAAACTGAGCTACATGGGCAATGGTCTGACTTAGTATAAGGCAGCTTTCTATGTTCCTGTGTATCCATGCAGAGCAAACGGCACACCTAGCTCGACCGCGAAAGTGATGGCATCCAGGGAATAGCAGAGCCAGCCAGCCAGATTATTCTCGTTTTCAGATTAGCATCACAAGAGCTGCAGGGGAATCAGCTCTTGAAGTGGGACTCCTGCACCTTTAGCTAACCTATATGGCTTGAATCCAAGGTATAAATATTCCAGTGCTTCTGCTTTAATTGACTCTGTATAACCATGTCAAATAAGGGCTGGTGCTTCTATGGAAACCATGGCTTGTAGCAGGATGGAAGACAAGAGAGTGTGAGACGAAATGGCTCTCAGATCGTTTGGGCCACATTTCTTGACATTCTAACCGAACAGACACTTCAGGTTTCAGAGAAATCACGCAGATTTTCCTTTTCCTTTATTCCTCTGTCATATGCAGTGCCCATTATTATGGCTCGACGCTAGGTCTTTATGCAGCTATAATGAAAAGGCATGAATGTGACAAATCTGCAGGAATAGGCATGCTGTTAAATGAAAAGAAACAGTTTCTTCTCACACTGACTTTGATTAGAGGCTCTGGATTATTGATGCTCCTGATCAGATGGAGACAAAAGTCTCTTATAGTTGAATGATGAAGCCTCCTCCTCTTACATTCAAATGAAGATATTTCAAGATGTCTCATCACTGAGGCTACATCTCTGCAAAGAAGGGGAAATATTCCTTTTAATTACAAATGGTAGCTGGGATCCAAAGAGGTATTTCAGCTTAAGAGTGGTCCACTGGAAAGAGTGACATTCCCCCCCCCCCCCCGTGAGCAACTGATTGTGGTGCCTGTAACAGGATTAAGAAAAAGAAAATCTCCCAATTTCAATGCCACGCCCACCGTTTTTAGGCTACAAAACTGAGCAGTCATTTTGGTGACTGGAGGGGACAAAAAGGAAGTGAAGGTGGCAGCAACAGCAGTTCCAGAAGTCTGGAATGCTGATGACCACTGATTTCTCTATCCTCTACAGAGGTCCTTTGTAGCCCTCACTGTACAAGTGGCTTCATCAGCATGTGGAGTCATTCTGCAGCTAAGGAGAGGGAAGACAATGTTGGTGTGTGTGTGGTGTGTGTAATTGCATCCATTAACCAGTAGGGCTGTCTGGAGTAAAGGGCTGCCATCACCAGGGCATACCAAGAAAAAAATGGAAGGAAGGAGGTTTGCTGGGGAAAGGGTTTAAATCTTTCTGGGGGAACAATACCCATATGGGTGGGATATGTCTTTGCCAGGGAGGGAAAGGGATGAGCACTAGTGGACTGGGAAACAAGTAGGGCAGGTTTGAGCCCCACCAAGAAGGAAATGATAGGAATAATGACAGCTCGTGTGTGGCCAGGGATAATCACACATCGAAGCACTTAGCAAAGGCAGATTTAGGGCAGCGTGATTGGTTCCTCTGCACTGGGTGCCAAGCCTAGGGGGTGTCACAGGACATCACTGCTATGACAGAGTAAATTCAGCAGAATGGAAGGTGTGAAGTGGGGGTGAGCGCGCACCGAATTTTAGCCCCTTACAGAGCACAGCTGAAATTTGAAAGACCAAAGTCTATCCCCTGCACTTAGCATTACCGTATTTTTCGCTCCATAGGGCTCACCTGACCATTGGGCACACGTAGTTTTCAGAGGGGGAAATCAAGGGAAAAAATATGATTTCCCCCCCAGCTCTGGGAGCAGCGGACAGGCTGTGCGCAGCCTGCGCGCTTCTCCCAGACCTTCTCCCTGCTTTTGCAGGAGGTGGGGGAATTCCCCCATCTCCCCCCAAAACCCCCAAGAGCAGTGCGCTCTTTAAAGGGTGCACAGTTCCTGCGTGCTTTTCAACCAGGAGGGAGAAGGGACTGACACAGCCAGTCAGTCCCTTCTCCCTCCTCAGGGAAAAGCCTCAAAACCAGGTCGGGGAGCAGCGCAAAGGCAGTGCGCCGCCTTCCTGCTGCCCCCGGAGCTTGTGGGGCTGGCGGTGGGGGGAAGTTCCCTGAAGCCCTTGGAGCGCAGCGGGACATTGGGTTCCTTTCGCTGACCCAAAGCCTTTGGAGTGCAGCACGAGTTCCCGCTGCACTCCAAAGACTTGAGGCTTCCGGGACAGCCTTTGTAGCCTCTGGAGGGCAGCAGGGTGAAGGCACCCCACTGCCCTGTGGAGGCTTTGCGCAGCCATCCCCAAGCTATAACAGCGAGACAGGGCGCTCCGTCTCGCTGTTCTGGCTTGGGGACAGCCTTTCTAGCTTTGCGCAGCTAACCCCAAGCTAGAAGAGTGAGACGGAGCACTCCGCAGCGCTCCGTCTCCCTGTTCTGGCTTTGGGCAGAGCCGCACAGCCTGCATTCGCTCTATAGTACGCGCACACGTTTCCCCTTAATTTTTGGAGGTGAAAAAGTGCATCCTATAGAGCGAAAAATACGGTATGTAGCCAATCATATCACACCCAGCCATAGCATAAGGAGCCTGATCCACAACTTATGAAGACCTTATCTTCTTGCACCAGCCAGAGCAAGAGGTGTGGAGGGTCAATGCGTTCCTCTTTTTTGTCTTTTTTTTTTTGCTGGTACATCACACCAATGAAAATTGCCAAAATGTATAGATTAAGCTCCAGTGTAAAGAGAAGGAAAGCACTTTTTATCATCTGATGGAATTATAAAATAGATTCAGCAGATCTGGACTCTGCTGGTTAGTATCCTAAAGCTCTCAACCGGTATCAACGAAGCACTGCTGATTTAGACGTTGTCTTTTCAAGCCAGGATTGAAAAGATGGTCTTACAATGTACACAAGCATGAACATCAGCTCACAGCAATGGAGTGAAGAAAAAGTGTGTGGGCAAGGTTGACTTCAAGCAAAAGATTATTTATATTTACTTATTTGTCATTGTTTATATCTTTCCTTCTCTCCCTCCCAAAAAGGAGCACAGGGTGACTAACAAAATAAAACAACACGTTAATCATAAACCTATTTAAAACTTTATCATCAATATAAATAGTGACGGATAATACCTGCTGAACACCAACCATACCCCAGATACACAAACAAGCTCAAATCCAGCTTGATTTCAGATTAAAACTCCGAATCACCAAAACAATTTACAGTGAATTTATTTAACTCATTTTTCCTGTGTGGTTTTTTTTCCACCCAGTGCCTAGAGGGTCACTCTGTGTTTTACAAAGCTCTTATCGTCTCTCAAAAGAAACAACCATTTCTGCCAAGTTGTACTTGCTTGCTTGTGCAAACAAAGGTTTCAGAAAGCAATCTCCGGGATCTATATATAAGGGAAGGCTTAACAGATAATGAGTGTTGTCTTCATTAAAATACATATACTCTTGGGTTTAGGGTTGCATTATCTGGTTTCCATCTTAAGTTGAACGCTTGACTGCTGCTTCAATGGATTGTGGGCAAGGGGGTTAGGGGATCCTGTCTACTTACTGATCATTTGTTCTGGTTTTTTTTTAATGGGGAGGCAGATGATGTTACATTAAACCATGGGCAGGCAAACTAAGGCCGGGGGCTGGATCCGGCCCAATCACCTTCTAAATCTGGCCCACGGGTGGTCCAGAAATCATCGTGTTTTTACATGACCAGAATGTCCTTTTATTTAAAATGCATCTCTGGGTTATTTGTGGGGCCTAGGAATTCATTCACCCCCCCAATATAGTCTGGCCCCCCACAAGGTCTGAGGGACAGTGGACCCCTTGCTGAAAAAGTTTGCTGACCCCTGCATTAAACAGTAGTTACCCCACCATTTCTAGTACATTTTCTGATCACTTTCCTTATGACAAATAGTCCAGTTTTTTCGGTTTTTTAAACTAGCTGCACAAGAAAACCAAATCTGTTGCACTTGCACAACCATTATATGATTGAACTCCACTCAAAATAGTATAGTTCGATGCATCTGAATTTCCAGATTTTAGGTCACCCTGGAAATAGTTCAGGTACAGTGGTTCCTCGGGTTACAAACGCTTCAGGTTACAGACTCTGCTAACCCGGAAGTAGTACCTTCCGGGTAGGGTTAAGAACATTACCTCAGGATGAGAACAGAAATTGCATGGCGGCAGCGGGAGGCCCTATTAGCTAAAGTGGCACCTCAGGTTAAGAATGGTTTCAGGTTAAGAACAGACCGCCGGAACAAATTAAGTTCTTAACCAGAGGTACCACTGTATTACGCTTGAGATACAAGTAGTATAAGGCTTTGAGGTTCGATGTACCAGGGAAGAACACTTTAAGTGGTGATTCCAGTGTTTTCATTATTGGTTAGTGGGCAGAGTCAACAGGATCATATTCTTTAAGGGCTCGGGGGCAACGCAAGGGCACTGCGACCCCCAAAATCTCAAGGGGGGCACCCTTGAGGGACAAGCTACCCAGCAGCGTTGGAGGAGTCCCGAAGTTTTTTCGGGTTTTTTTTTAAAGAAACTCGAAGGCGACGGGACTGAGAAACGCGAACGGTAAGCTCTGCGGACCCCGTGTAGCGATGCCTCTAGCTCCTACTGGAAAAGCGACAAATCTCCGCAACTTTAAGAACAGAACCCTCAAGATTATGGCAGAAACGACGTACTAAAAACTTTAAGCTAACAATAAGAGGGTCTCTGGATATATAAAGCCTTAATTGAGGAACCCGACTTGTTCTTCCAGAGCAAAATGGCGCAGGAAATATAGTCGCAAGAGTAAAGAAAGGAAATGACTAATCATCTGCTATAGAGAACAGAAAAGTGAAAGCCCTCAGCAACTTTGTTGGTGAGGCGAAGGAAAGACAAGTAACAAAAAGCAACTAAATAGACCTCAAGAAACTTTGTATTCTTTCTGGGGGAAAAGATTCCAAAAATAAGGGACTAAAAAAGACTGAGTGGGGATAGAGGGATAATTACCCTGAAGCACTAAATAACAACATTGGAGCATAAGGGGGAAGGTGAGGAAAGGGAGAAAAAGACGAAATATAATAAAAGCCTCCAAACAAATAAATAATAATAACTTTCACTTACCTGCCTTTCTTGGAGGGAAGTTTGAAATTCTGAGCATTTGGCTAAACTCTAAACGGAGATACCAACCTCCCCCCTTAAAGACTTTGGAGTTTTAACCCCTTTCTCTCCTCCTTTTCCTGGCTTTTTTCTTCTTTGCCTTTGAGAAACTGGATATGAACTGATCCCATATAGATGAACCCAAACTTTGTTTACACACCTACTCCTCTTCCTTGAAAGACTGGTTTAAAATTTGAATACTTCGGACCCTTAAAGATCTTGAACTTGGTTTCTTTGGCTTTTTCTGTTTGTTTGTTTGTTCGCTTTGGAGACTAAAGTGCAACTGAACTTAAAAGAGGAACATATTTAAAATTACTGGAGGATTCAACTACTCTTACCTTATGGTCCGGACCTGATTTTTGGGGGCTTAAATTTCTGGACCCCTCCTCCCAACTGTAACCAAATAATGGATTAAGCCAGCGAGTGGCTGAAGAATACAGATTTTGGAAAGAGATTTATCTGCGGTGACTTACTTTCTAACATTGATACTTTTTTGGGGTGAAATTTTGAAACTGGATTAAGCTGACCAAGTGGCTGAAACACAATCAGAAGGGAAGAAAAGGAGTCTTTACATAAGGTAAAGTTAGATATATGTTAAATTTACTTTGTTTAAAGTTCGGTTTGTTAGGATTTGTCTCCCTTTCCCTTTTTTTTATTTTGGCTAGTACAATTTAATTTGAAATAATATTGAAATAGTATTACTGAAATACTATTGAAATAACTTAGAACTTAGAATAATTTGCATTAAGGTATTTGAGATCTTAGAATTGAAGCTGGAAATTATTTAAGCCAACTTGGCAGCATTAACGTACTGGTTGGAAACTAAAGGGACTGAGAATAATTTGAAATACACTCAGTTCCCACATATCTCCTTGAGAAACCTGAGAGTTCTAAAGCGTTTGTGAACTTAACGTCAGAAACTCAGCAGGATAGGGCCTAGACTGTGCGCCCCCTAGGGGAGAGGAAAAATATTACAAGAGTCTTAACTTAACACCAGAAAAGGACAAAATGTCGGGGAAAAATGGGAAAAAGATAGGAGGGACACCATCAGAAAGGAAAATATCCCGACAAGAAGAGATTAAAGACTTGGATATTTTGTGGCTAAAAATAAAAGAAGAGTTCAGACAGAATGAAATACATATGGAGAAAAAATTAGGAGAAATGCATGAGTTATTAGATAAAAAAATAGAAGGAGCAGTAGGAGAATTGTCAAATAAAATAAAGGATCTGACAGGTCGGTCAAAATCTTTGGAAGAAGCAAATAAAAAAATGCAGAAAGAAATGAAAGAACATAGAAAGGAGACAGATAGGTTAAAAGATGAGATAGGAGAACTGAATAAAAATCAAGACCAAGTTCTGGACAACTTAGCGATGATTGAAATGAAACAAAAGCAGTTAAATCTGAAATTTAGGGGAGTAGGAGAAGAAATAAATGAAAATATCAAAGAAAAGATGATTAAGGAACTAGCCAAATGGCTAGAGCTGAAAGAAGAAGAGGTTGTATATACGATAGAAAACGCCTTCAGAATTAAATCAAAGACTAAACAAATAAAATCAAAAAAAGTCGCAGGAGATTGCTTAGTTATTTTTAGCTCGATAGAGATGAAAAATATGATACTGAAAACAAGCTATCAAAAAAGATTAATTATTGATGGCAGACCGATCATCATCTTTAAAGAGATACCAACTAGACTCCTGCGCAAAAGAGAAGGTTATAAACAGCTGGCAAGTGTCCTAAAAAAGAATAACATACAATATAGATGGGAGTTCCCGGAAGGGATCTCCTTTTTTTACAAAGATAAAAGGTTTAGAATTGTTGAGATTCAAGAAGTGAAGAAATTCCTACGTAGATATGAGAAAGATTTAGGAAGAGTAGAGGAGAGATATGAAGGAAAAAATGGTGGTCCAGAGGAGAGGAGAAAGAAAAACGAACCGTGGAAAGACAAAGAGGACAAAGCTAGAGAAGAAGAAGTAGAGGAAGAAGAGGAGGAGGAGATTGCAGAGGAGGAGGAAGAAGAGGAGGGAGAGGTGAACAGGGAGAATAAAACCACTCGAATTTAAACTATTAGCTGTTGGTAAACGGAAAAATAGTCAATATGATGAATTTGAAAGTTTTGTCGTGGAATGTGAATGGTTTGAACGAAAAAACTAAAAGGAATAAAATAGTAAATGTGTTGAAAAGAAAGAACTTAGATCTAATTTGTTTACAGGAGACACACGTAATCAAAAAGCACAAACATATTTTGGTGCACAAAAAGTTGGGGGTGGAATTTACAAATTGTACAGCTGAAAAGAAAAGAGGGGTAGTGATTTACGTGAAAGAAAAATGGGAACCCAAAATGATCTGTAAAGACGAGGAAGGAAGGATTTTAGGTGTACAAATTAATTTCCAGGGGGAGAAAATCAATGTGATAAATATATACGCCCCAAATTTGAATAAATCGGAATTCTTTAAAAAATTGGAACAAATATTATTAGAGGTAGAATGTAATAAGACAATTCTACTAGGAGACTTTAATGGAGTACCGACACCAGAATTGGACAGACAATCAGAAAGGGGGAAAAATAATCAAGGGAAATTGCCAGGATCCTTTAATAAGTTGGAAGAAAGTTTAGATTTAATAGACATTTGGAGATATAAACATGTATTAGAGAAACAATTCACCTTCTTCTCAGAGCCACATAAGAGCTGGGGCAGAATTGATCAAATCTGGGTCTCAAGGGAATTTACTTTAAGAACTATAAAGTGTGAAATTCAACCTAGAACTCTTTCAGATCATAATTCGGTAGTTTTGGAAATAAAAGGTAAATCACAAGGCGGATTCAGATGGAGATTGAATGAACATCTATTGGAAAATGATGAAGTGGTCGGAAAAGCTAAAACCACTCTAAAAAATTATTTGGATTTGAACCTCAATACGGAAATAAGTTTGGATATAGTTTGGGACGCCAGTAAGGCTGTTTTAAGAGGGTTTTTCATTCAACAAAATAGTTATAGGAGGAAAGTAAGAGAACAGAAGAAAGAGGAAATCCTAATTCAGATAAGAGAGTGTGAGAGAAAATTAACAACAAACCCGAAAGATGAACAAAATATCCAAATAAGAAAGATGTTACAATCTCAATACTCAATGTTAATAAGTCAAGAGACTGAATGGAAAATTAAATTAATGAAACAAAAATACTTTGAGTCAGCTAATAAAACGGGTAAATTATTAGCTTGGCAATTACGAAAAAGACAAAAACAAAATGTGATAAACAAAATAAAAATAGAGGAACAACTGATAGAAGACCCAAAAGAAATAAAGGAGAATTTCCTCAAATTTTATGAGAAGTTGTACAAAAAAGAGAAGGAAGACATAACCCAAATAGAAAAATACTTAGAAGAATATAACGGGAGAACCATAACAGAGGAAGAAAGAACCCAACTTAATAACCCTATAAAAGCAGAAGAGATCCAAAATGCGATAAAGAAAATGAAAATAGGGAAAGCCCCAGGACCAGATGGATTGTCAGCTAAATATTACAAAGTATTGGAAAACCAATTAACACCAGTGTTATGTAACATCATGAACGGTATATTGAGAGGAGGAAGAATACCAGAGACATGGAGGGAGGCTCATATTACGATGATCCCTAAACCAGATACGGACAAATTGAACATTAAAAATTATAGACCCATATCACTTTTAAATAACGATTATAAAATTTTTGCGGAAGTGATGGCAAGTAGACTTAAAAAGTGTCTAGTAAATATAATACATAAGGATCAAGCAGGATTCCTTCCAAATAGGTTCCTCAAAGATAACGTAAGGCATACCATAAACATTATAGAATATTTGGAGTGTAAGAACGAAATACCTGCGGCATTAATTTTTATAGATGCAGAAAAGGCATTTGATAATGTCTCTTGGAAGTTCCTATTGAAGAGCATGGAAAGAGCAGGGTTAGAGGGCGAGTTTATGAACGGAATAAAGGCAATATACTCGAATCAAGATGCAAAATTGACTATAAATAACAACTTAACAAATTCCTTTAAAATTGAAAAAGGAACAAGACAGGGGTGCCCTCTATCCCCTCTTTTATTCATCATGGCACTAGAGATAATTCTAAATAAAATGAGAGCAGCATCTGAGATCCGAGGGATCAAAATAGGAACAAAGGAATTCAAATTAAAAGCATACGCGGACGACTTAATGTTATCTATGGAAAACCCGCAAAAAAGTGTTGGCAGGGCCTTGGAAATGCTAGAAGATTTCGGTAAACTATCAGGGTTTAAATTAAATAAATTAAAGACAAAAATGCTGATTAAAAATTTGGGAAAAAAAGAAAGTGAAAAACTGGAGGAACAGCACGGAATTAAGGTGGTAGAAAAAATAAAATATTTGGGTATCTGGTTAACCACAAAAAATATAAATTTAATTCAAGATAATTACCTTACAACATGGAAGGAGATCAAGAAAGAAATAGATATGTGGAATAGAGTGAAACTTTCGTGGAGGGGAAGAATGGCGGCGATAAAAATGAATCTACTCCCGAGAATGCTTTTTTTGTTTCAGAACATCCCAGTGATTAGAGGATCTAAAATATTCACAGATTGGCAAAGAACCCTGTCGAAATTCATATGGCAGGGCAAAAGGCCAAGAATTAGATTCAAAATCCTTACAGATCGAAAAGAAAGAGGGGGCTTCTCAGTACCTAACCTGAAGTTATATTTTGAGGCTGCCAGCCTTTGTTGGATTAAAGACTGGATTAATCTGGAAAATACCGACCTGTTGGACCTAGAGGGGTTCGACAACAGGTTCGGCTGGCATGCCTATTTATGGCAGAATAAAGAGAAGATACATAAAGGATTCTCAAATCATATTTTTAGAGGACCCCTACTCGAAGTGTGGGAAAGAAATAAAAAACTCCTAGAATGGAAGACGCCCTGGTGGTTATCACCAATGGATATTCTAATAACTAAAAAGGCAAATATGGAGGGAGAAAGGCTGACTTATGAGGACCTACTGATAGGATCAGAAAATGGATGGAGGATGAGACCTTACGAGGAGTTGAAAGACAAATTAACGGGCTGGTTACAATTCCATCAAATAAATGCAGTATGGAGAGATGATAAAAAAGTAGGAATGAATGAAAAGAAATCTAAGTTTCAGATAGAGATAATTGAAGGCAAATCCAAATTACTATCCAAAATGTATAACATATTATTAGAGTGGGATACCAAAGATGAGGAAATAAAAGGGGTAATGACGAGATGGGCAATGGATCTGGGGTATAATATAGAGTATGACAAATGGCAGAAATTATGGACTAGTGGAATGAAATTTACAGCTTGTGTAACACTCAGGGAAAATTTAGAAAAGATGATGTACAGGTGGTACATTACCCCAGCAAAGTTGGGGAAAATGTACAAAACTGGGAATAAGAACTGCTGGAAGTGCAAGGTTAAAGAAGGTAATTTTTTCCACATGTGGTGGACATGCGAAGAAATGAAGAAATATTGGGAATATATTTATAATGAGTTAAAAAAAATATTTAAATATACATTCCCTAAAAGACCGGAAGCATTTCTACTAGGGATAGTTGGGGATGAAGTTAAAAACGAAGATAAGACATTATTTCAGTATGCCACAGCTGCCGCCAGATTGTTAATTGCCCAAAATTGGAAAAATCAAGATATCCCATCAATTAGAGAGTGGCAAACAAAATTATTTGAATTTGTTGAACTTGCAGAAATGACTCAAAAAATCAGAAACCAAAAAAATACAAAGTTTATTAATGACTGGAACAAATTTATGATATACATTGAAGGGAATTACAGAAGCCTAAAAACTATAACAGATTTGATATAAACCTTACGACGTGTAAACTATTAACAATTATTAGCTGCGGGGAAAATAAATTATGTATATTAAGAAGCCTGAAAGCGGGAGGGATGGAGGTCAATAGAGCGTAGAAGAATGATTTAAGTTCTTGAGATATAAAGAGATAATTGTGAGGACAAAGAATTGTAACGGAAATAGATAATACTTATGTTATGTTTAGATATTTGTTTTGTATTTTTCTCTCTTTTTGTAATTGTGAAGTTATTTCCTTTTTTTTTGGTTACTTATATGAAACTCAATAAAAAGAAGTTAAAAAAAAAAAAAGGATCATATTCTTTAAGATTCTATGAAAGCACCCTAAGGTATGTCTAATGCAAGAGCCAGCAAGAGGAAGTGGTTAAGAGTGTTGGACTAGGATTGGGAAGGCATAGGCTCAAATCCCTACATTAGTTTCCTGGCAAAGCTTACCTGGAGACCTTAGGCTAGTTATATTTACGTCTAACCCAGCTCATAGGGTTGTTGCAAGAATAAAATTGAGGAAAACCATGCACACTGCTTTGTGGTCTTTGGAGGAAAGGCAGGATAGAAATGTATTACATTCTCACTTGTGCATTTCAAAATCCACCTTGTAAACCTTACTTAGTGCAATTGAGCAATAACATCCCTCCCCATGGCAATGGCACCTTTTTCTTAGTAGGTGAAGCAGTTCTTGGCATGTTGATATTATAGTTAGGTTTGCCTCTCTTTTTGTTCTCTGAAATAAAATAGAAAGGAGAAAAGTTTTGAAGCGCTGTGGTGGGAATTTATCAATATTGATGCTGTGTTCTTTGAAGATCTATAGTGCTAGTAGGACTGGGGAAAATATTCCTATTGAACCTTGATCTTGCTCAGAGTGAACCCTCTGCTCAGGTTCAATTTATCATGTGGAGGTGCATGGACTTTCCCCCTCACCCTATCATGTGATCTCCATCAACTCACTATAATCTGAGCTAGTCTTTGTTTCTTCTCAACTTCTGCTTTCTTGATCTCCACAGTCATTTTTCCTTAGCTACTCCGCTATATTATTTGACTGCAAAAGTAGCAGGTGGCATTGCAGATGCAGTATTTTTCTGTCCAGAAGTTTTCAAATGCCTTTGCTTTCCCCGGTTATATTACAGAGGACTGGTGTTGGGGGTCAGCACCTGCCTATGTCCCAGCAGAGGGGCTACCATGAAGAGTGCCCTGCACCCGTATTCCCACTCCTTACCATCCTCACCACTGCCACCTGCTTGCTCATTCTCCCCTTTCCTCTGGTCCAGAAGAGGTGAGAAGGTGAATGACAGCAGCAGTTGGAAAAGCAGCAGCTGCTACCACCTAACTGCTCACTGATTCCTTTTTATCTGGCCAAAGCTCAAAGTGGTGGGTGTGAGGAAGGCTCCCAGTGACAGGCAGCTGACACTGAAAGAGGGGAATGCCTGATCGGGACTTGCTCAGGGCCCCCTGAAAGTGGGCTGGAGCTGACACTGAGACTTCATTAAAATGTTTATGCCCACAAGAATTGCCCTGCTGAATTAGAGAGAGATCCAACTGGTCCACCATTTTATTTCCAAAGGTAGCCAATCAGATGTCCCTGGAAACTTATAAGCAGGGCATGAAAGGAATGGTTTCCCTTTATATCTGCCTCCAGCATGTTCTGCTCACTTTATTACTCTACTTCTTATTTGAAGACCTGCAATGAGAAATGTCCATCCTTCCTTCTGAACCTCCAAAAGGGAACAAGTTGACTTTCCCTATCTAACTTTTGTGAAGTCAAGAGATGGACTCCACCTGGGAGCAATGTACAGTATTTTAATGTTAACCCTGCTATAACAACACATTCCTTTAAAAAGAAATTTTGCATGCTCAGGCATATTTTATGGGAGACAAAGGATTAAAGAACTTGAGTAGGATTTGGTCAAGTATCACAAAGGAAGACCTATATTCTTTGATAAGGTCACTGAAATCTCATCTTCCCCTGCTGGAATTAACCATTATGCTACTCTACCTTTTTTGCCTGGAAACAGGTTGTTCATCCACAACAGTGAACATAGGAAGAATGATCACTGGGAGGAGTGCAGTGAGAAGAAATGCCATGGTGCATCTGCAGCAGCACAACTGGATGCTTTCACCTGCCTCAGCTGCAACAAAACATTTCTCCTATATTGGTCACTACAGCAGGCACTGTAACTCTCCAGTGCTTTTACTTCCCTTCCAAAGGCACAGATGGATTCCAACAACAACAACAGGTACATCCAGTATTCAAAGGTTTCCCAGTCTGAGCCTTGTTTGGTTAACTTTGGCTGTAATCCTATACATGGTTACCTGGGATTAAGTGCTCCTAAAAGCTGGGGCAGGGGGAGCTGTATAGGATTGCATTACTGGTTATAAGAAATGTAAATCTGACTCTGCAATGGTAGGAGGTCCACAGAAGTAAGTGGTTTTATCCACATTTAGGTGGGAAATAAATCACAGTGTTGTAGTAGATAAAATATTGGAAGTGGACCAAATTCCTGCTCTGCCATGAGGCTCATTTAGTGACTTTGGACCAGTCCCTCTTTCACACTAACTCATCACTATCAACCTCTCGGATCTGTTGTGAGAATACAGTAGGATAATCTTCCTGGAAATCCTGTTACAAAAGTTAGCCCAGGATACAAATGCAGTTATGCTTTCCTTTCCTTTTTCAATGTCCTTCTGCTGAGCTTCACAGTGGCTTTTAAACATCAGGGGTTTAATAAAACATGGTCTGAGTATTCATCAGTGTTAACCCTAACCTCCTTCTCTACCTGCCAATGTGACATAGGTGGTCAACCAATCCTAGGGATTTCTGAGAATTGAGATGTGCATGCTAATACCCAAACCATCCCAGATTTCTTTAAAAATGTGTCTGGGAGACAGAAGAAACTCACTGGAATATCTTGAATTGGGCTCCAATGGGATTCACATGTTAGCCTCTGTTTTATCATTAGAATGAATGCTAGAGACACTGTGTCCTTGATAGTTTTAGTTTGGTGTTCTGACATTAACTCTAACCAAGGTCCTTATTTAACCAGCAGAGAGAATGACACACGAAAAAACGCATGAAATCAAAGCTGCACTGAATTTAAGAACAAATGTCACCTACACAGGAAGAGCGCACTCAAGATAATTGGACTAAATACAGCTGATTTATTTATTTATTATCTATGCTGTACAAAGCTTTATTTTTATTTTTATGGGGAAACCATGCAGTAATTGTCCTTTTGCAACTGTAGCCATGACTCACAACAGTGTCTGAGTCATAATGTATCATTGCATCTTATTCACACTTTTTAAAGATTATCATTCAGCACTAGTGTTATTATTTTCTAAAGGGTTTGAATGAGCAGTTTACTAATCTTTAAAAAAGATATCCCTAAATGTCGTGACAGCAAGCAAGTTCACTGGTTAAAACAATTGTGATAAGGAAGGAGTAGGCTGAAATTCAGTGTGGGCTACTTATTTCCTGCTCTGTAAACCCATTAGACTCCACAATGTAATATTGATTATTTTAAGTTATTACAGTGGTACATCTGGTTACAAACTTAATTCGTCTGTTTTTAACCTGAAACTGTTCTTAACCTGAGGTACCACTTTAGCTAATGGGGCCTCCCACTGCCACTGCGCAATTTCTGTTCTCATCCTGAGGTAAAGTTCTTAAACCGAGGTACTACTTCCAGGTTAGTGGAGTCTGTAACTTGAAGCGTTTGTAACCTGAAGTGTTTGTAACCTGAGGTACAATTGTATTATTATTATTATTATTATTATTATTATTATTATTATTATTTTATTATTATTTTGTTGTTGTTGTTGTTGTTGTTGTTGTTGTTGTTACAATCATCTGAAGAGCACAGGGAAATTTACAGTATAAAAATACAAAGAATACTTCTCCACAGTTTAAAAGGCCATAGATTATTTAATAAGCCAAAGGCCTAGAAGAAGAGGAATGTTTTTGCCTGTTACTTAAAGATATGTAGTGAATGCGTCAGGTGAGATTCCCTGAGGAGAGCAACAAGTGGGGAGCCACCACAGAAAAGGCCTGTTCTCGTGTTTCTGCCCTCAGGAACTCTTGTGGATGAAGCACATGAATTATTATTATTATTATTAATTTATTATTTCTACCCTGCCCATCTGGCTGGGTTTCCCCATCCACTCCGGGCAGCTTTCAACAGAACTTTAAAAACAGAATAAAACTTCAAACATTAAAACTTCCCTAAACAGGGCTGCCTTCAGATGTCTTCTAAAAGTCGGATAGTTGTTTATTTCCTTGACATCAGATGGGAGGGCGTTCCACAGGGCGGGTTCCACTACCGAGAAGGCCCTCTGCCTGGTTCCCTGTAACCTCAAATTCAAATTCAAATTCAAAATCCTTTATTAGGCATATCACACCTCACATTAACAAACAAACATCATATACAGACTGTATAAAATACGGGCTCAGCGAACACAATTTATCCCAGTCCTATTCTTAACTCCAAAAAATAAATCGATGTACATAAATAATATAATACAACACAGCAACATCACCTACCATTAAAAACCACTAAGTCTCTTTATCATGGCCCATTCTTTCTTCATGGACAGCACTTAAAAATTCAGCCGCTATTAAAGTAATTTGATCATCGCTGTCCGCCAGCAGGTCCTGAACAGTTGGTTGTGTAAAAAACTGTCTATTAAATTTTAGGGCCTCAAATAATTGTCTTCTGGCATAGCTGCCAAAATCACAGGAAAAGAATATATGCTCTAGAGTATCGGGTTCCTGTTTTCTGCATTTACAGAGATGCTCTGATTCTGGGATAGCTAAGTATCTTCCTCTCACTACCGCCGAGGGTAACATGTTAAATCTGGCCAACATAAACAGCCTACACGATTCATGTTTCTTCAGATTTGTCATGTATCCCTTTTGGAAATCTCTACACAAAGGGAGATTTAGGTGGATAGGAGAGCAGGTGCTGTGCTTTGCAACCTCAAGCATGGCGAGAACACTTTTTTCTGTGAGGGTCTTCCTGATAATTTCCCATATATCTTTGGGATCAGAGATTTCAAAATCAGTTAGAGTGAGCCCTATCGGATCCAGTTTTCTCCTACAAATCACTGATAGATTGTAGATTGCACTATCACTTAAAAGATCGTAAAGTATAGAATTAGGGGATAGGGCTCTATAATGGAGGAAGATCCAATATTTCAAGGTCCTCAGCCATGCTCTTACTGATAAAGGCAGTATTCCCAGCTCACAACATATTGTTTCATATTTTACAGAGTTTGCAAGTCCTAATAATGACCTCAAAAGGGATGCGTGAAATTTATCCAACCTCTTGAGGTCACCTGAAATCCACACTGGTGTGCCGTATAGAAGTTGGGCACAGAGTTTCATGTCAATCACTTGCAATACAGCTGGAATAAATCTGTTTCCTACTGGAGAAAAAAAATAGGATTTAATATGGTGGGCTGTCACTTTGGCCTTAGCTATTGCAGCACATATATGTGTATTCCAATTCATATTATTTTTGAATGTGATTCCCAGATAATTGAAGTGCTTAACTTCCTGTATTAGATGTCCATTAATTATACAGCCTTTTGGGTTCCCTCTCTTTCTGAATTGCATAATCTTTGTCTTATCATAATTAATTTTGAGATTATTGAGAGAGCAGTAGTTTGAGAAACTCTTAAATAATTTTTTTAAACCCAAAACAGAGAGTGAAATAATTACAGCATCATCTGCATAAAGTAATAAAAAGAGTGGGCTATTGTTTAAATAAGGAGTATGAGTGGTTGCGTTTTGAAGAAATAATGGTAGGTCAGATAAAAATAGATTAAATAGGGTAGGGGCCAAGATACAGCCTTGCCTAACTCCTCGATTATTCAGAATAGGACCTGCAAGTCTACCATCTTTTGATACTTTAACATATATTTGGTTATTAGAATGTAAACTTTGAATCAGTGTAAGTAGATATGGGTCGATACCAAGGTGTTCTAGTTTAGTCCATAGTTTATTGCGGTCGACCGAATCAAAGACACTTTTTAAATCCACAAATGCCACAAAGAGTTTTCGTTTATTTCTCATGACATATTTATCCACAAGATGACTTAACACTAGACACTGGTCAAGAGTTGACGAGCCTGCCTTAAAACCAGCCTGCTCTTTACCAGGTAGATCTTTTGTCAGCATCCATTCTTCCAATTTAATAAGCAGAGATTTGGCATAGATTTTACTTATGCATGGTAACAAACTTATAGGCCTGTAGTTCTCTTGGCAATTCCTATCACCTTTTTTAAAGATCGGTACCACTATTGAGTTGTTCCACGACTTAGGTCCCTGTAACCTCACTTCTCGCAGTGAGGGAACTACCAGAAGGCCCTCGGCTCTGGACCTCAGTGTAAGGGCCTCTGATGATGAAAAGTTGCAGCCACATTTTATTTATCAATTCAGCAGCTTTATATTCACCTGAAACTTTCCCCCCAACATAATCTTGCCTCTTGGACCATTGCTATTTTCTAATTTTCAGAATGTTTGTGATACAGTTTTGGACATTACCAGATTCTCCACTGTTTAACATGGTGGTGGTGAATAAGGTCTACTTTCTCACTGTGGGAATAGCTTTCAAGTCTTTCCTTCCACCTGCTTTTCATATCTGTACCCACTGTATTCTATAGTGAATCTAATGGCATACATCAATTACTGTTTAGGTGGAATATATTTCTTGAATATTGCAGTGGTTATGTAAGGTAGTGTACCGTCTCTTCATAGTATGTGTCTTCTGAAATATCAAAGAAAAGAGCACGGTTGAAGTTTGATCATGAAATGACAATTAAGATGCACTAATAGCATGCACCTGCAAGCAACAGCTTGATCAAACTGACAAATCAAGATCTATCAGAATAATGCAAAGGGTGTCCAGTTGTGTGACTTTGAAATAGGAGGAGAGGACACTGGAACCCATCTGGAAAGCTCCCTATTGGGTATTTTTTTAAAAAAAGAAAGAAAGAGAAATTGTGTTAACAACGCACAGCAAACTTTCAGAGGAGGAACAGGAATGTAACAATAGAGAAATGAACTGGTGCAGAACAAACAACATAGATAACAGACTGATGTCTCCCCAAAGGGAAAGGGAAAGAGGATTAATACATAGTTTAAACATCTTTTTGGTGCCCTTGATTGCATAACATTTAGAAATTATGTATTAGTAAAATATGTAAAAGCAGAACACGGAGGCTGCTCATGGAGGCTGTGAGAACAGAATGGTAGACTAGACGGGCCTTTGGCTTGATCCAGCAAGACTCTTCTTTTCTTCTTAAATAAATAATAATAATAAATATTATTTATACCCCACCCATCTGGCTGGGTTTCCCATCAACTTGTAGATCAGAACCCATGCTTAGCACTTGTCTTCAGTCCATTCTCAGGGGCTGAGGTATGGTGTCATTCTTTCTTTAAAAAAAACGCCACATTTTTCTGTTTAAGCCATGTGTAATACCTATCTCCTCATATTATGCAGAAATCCACTGAGCCCTCTCTCCCTTACATGAGAGGCAGAGCATCTAGGCCAGGCATAGGCAAACTCGGCCCTCCAGTTGTTTTGAGACTACAATTCCCATCACCCCTGTTAGCTAGGGATGATGGGAGTTGTAGTCCCAAAACATCTGGAGGGCCGAGTTTGCCTATGCCTGATCTAGGCAAAGCATGCTGCTTTAAAAAAAGCAAGAATAATGGGGGAGACATTAACTAATTTCTTTTCCAGATTGATTTATGTGAACATTGAGCTGCCACAAGGGTTTCCCAGTGTGAAATTTGCACATCTTCTAACAAAACAGCAGTGTCCTGAGGACTGACAAAGAGTTCTCATCTTTATTTCTGTCTATCATACTTTCTAGTTCTCCATCAAGAACTTCAGAGTGGCCTACATGGGTAGTCTCCTGCAAAAAGAGTTACACAAGGATATATTATCTTGCCAATAATAACCTAGTTGATGAGCTAGATTTCCTTTGGCCAAGCCCAACACTACCCACCCATACCACAATGCTGTTTGTGGGCAGATCCTGGCTTAAAATGAATTTTGGAGTACATATATTTGACTACAAGTGGTGTGCGTGTGCTGGTGTTTTTGATGACGCAACTGAAATAATATATAGTCTCCAGACTGCTCCACAGTTAATACTCTTCACCACTTCTCCATGATTTATATAGTCTTGGGTAGACAGGGACAGTTACATCTTAGAACTTACATCAGAAGTGCACCTGTGGGTCGATCAAATGGCTAATATTTACTCGAACTTCACAGTGGGGTTTCTTTTTTGTTTCCATTTTGGAATTGCAGAAAACTGGGAACCATGCAAAGTTATATTGTTCAGAAAGCCCTTGCATATGATTGCTTCTGCAGCGGCATTATTTTAGGCCAACTCATTTTATTCTTAAAAGAAAAAAATGTTCTCAGCATGGAACCCATTATGTCATGTGCTCAATCTCTTTTAAAAGAGTCCACTACATCATGGCCTCAAAATATTGGTCTTCTTTCTGTTTTCCTGTCAGTAGAGATCCACCCTGTGTTTAAAGACAATTTTAAATATAAGGAGTAAAGGTAAAGGGACCCCTGACCATTACGTCCAGTCGTGGCCGACTCTGGGGTTGCGGCGCTCATCTACATAGATTTAACAACTCCATTCGGACATTCTGTTTTCAAGGAGGATGAGCATGTCAGGAGTGTCGTAGAAAGGCTGAGTGGGTTGTCAAGAGTGCCATTGGATATGCTGGGTATAGCACCTTAGCTGGTTGTTGCAACTCTGGCACTACAATTGGTGCTGCCTCCTGCCAGTGAAGAGCCACTCCCTTCAGGGAAGGAACAGGGGCCAATATGACAGAGAGCCAGCTCAGACATCTGTCTCTGTCACCAAGGACCAAGAGGCGACTGCCGGCACAAACAGACTTTGTACGCTCAGCCTACTCAGAGAGGAGTGCTTCCTTGCCTACCCAGCCCTGAGTCTTGGGGTGCCAACTGTGAATGAATGAGCTCTCCTGTCGAGTAGGGTGGGCACAAGGGCCGTTTCAAATGTTGGGTCTCAGATAATACCTAGCCATGGACTTGTATAACCAAACTTATATATGGGAACAGTAGTGAATCTTGGAATAAAGCTTTTAATTTTAACAGCTGAGTACTAAATCTGTGAGTGGGAACCAGGACAGAGTACTCTGGCTCCACCCCACCTTGTTATTCAACCTGTCTTCTATGAGTTGGACGCTGACTGTGTGAAGCAGGAAGCCTCCGGTATTCATGGAAGCTCCCTATGAGTTTTAGAATGGGGGAAAAAAACAGGCATTAAACCACATGGGAAGCCTCCGTGGATCCAGAAGGCTGTGTGCTTCACACAGTCACTCAACAACCCATGGAAGGAGGAGAAGGAGGGGCTCCTGGTAACATGATTACTTTACCCCCAAAACACACATGGCTATGGCTAATGTGAGAAGACTTCATGTGCTTGAATCTACTTTCCAGGTGTTGCTGGACTACAGCTCCCATCAGCCATGCTGTGGGACATCTGGAGGGCTACCCCTTGGCTACCCCTGCTTTCAGTATTAATATCATCTTGAGAGCAACGCTGGAAGGTAACTCTTCATGTTTATTTCAAGTGGTACATTCAAATACAAATACCTAAGTGGCCGAAGTTTACTTAAATTTCTATCGATTTTACCTGATGCTGAACTTCTCCTGACTGCATCTGGATATTGGGAAGTGATATGCTAAGTAATGCAATTAAGGTACAATGTTCCCTGAAGTTACAATTAACTATGACCTTTCTGTGGTTGAAAGTCACAGCACTGCCAAGAGCAGAGGGAAGGAGCTGAAATGTGGAAGACGATCCAACACCTTTAAAATTTTGACAAAAGCCTTTTAAATGCATTGGATTCTTTGGAGATGTTTTAATTAACTCTGTCTTCCATAATGGCCATTTTATTAAAGTCTTGGGCTTGGAATGATGTCAGCTGAGCTTGATCCACACGGCGCATCTGTTCTCAGCCGGATTCCTTCGTGCTTGGTGTACATTTTATGGAGCCATGTAAAGGAGGTTGGATCCTATCCAAACGATGAGAAGTAAAAATCTGTTGGGTTGCCTTTGAGCTTGTCATCACTCTGTTGTGTAAATACCTCGAAAAAGTGTGTTTTGGCTATAGGTCCTGTCTAGTTATGAGCAAAGTTAATAAATTGGGGGTGTTGAAGGAGCTGGGTATGATGACACAAATCATGACATGATAAAAGGGACTGTGTGGGGGTTGTTGTTGTTTAGTCGTTTAGTCGTGTCTGACTCTTCATGACCCCATGGACCAGAGCACGCCAGGCACTCCTGTCTTCCACTGCCTCCTGCAGTTTGGTCAAACTCATGCTGGTAGCTTCGAGAACACTTTCCAACCATCTCGTCCTCTGTCGTCCCCTTCTCCTTGTGCCCTCCATCTTTCCCAACATCAGGGTCTTTTCCAGGGAGTCTTCTCTTCCCTTATTGTTGACTACTGCTGGGAGCAAAGTCTTGACATTGAGCACTAAGAACTGTAGTAGCACTAAGCAGAATATTCTGTCAGCGCAAGGATTTCTCCTTGTGAAATGGAACGTTCTCCTACTCTCCTCTCCTGTACACCCCCTCAACCTGTTCTTGGGTCCCCGTACCCCCACCTTCCAAAGCAGATGTGAGGATGGCATGAGTTGTACACAGAGGGAGGAAAGTATCAGGAGTCACCTTGTGCTAGTGCTAATTCTTGGACGTGTGCTGATAAAAGGAGCTGAGCACTGGTTCATCTCCCACAATGAACACCACTGCTTAAACATATTTGCAGGGGGGACAGGATGAGATGAGTGACGGGCGGTAGCAGCAAGCAGCAGCAATGCCACATCATGGCTCTGGAGGTCTCAGTGATAGAGCAGGGTGGCAGTAGTGGGACATTAGTTCTGGACCTCAGCGTGTTTTTGACAACGATGACCCTTATTTTTTTTAGAAAGCTAAGGAGGCTACTAACATTGTTTCCTAACCTTGAGAAGCAAATAAGGAAATATGCTGCATCAAATATGTTCTGCAGTTGAAACAGGGATTTTCTGGGTCAGGGTCCCCCCCCCCCCAGTGTTTGATAAGAGATGTCAGGTAAGATGCAGCTTAATTTCCACTCATGGCTTTAACAATCTTTTAGTATTGACATTTTGTACCCCCATGTGATATAAAGTTGTTATGATTCCTTTTCACCCAGCCAGAGTCATTGCTAATTCCTAAAGCGCAATAGTTGTTCGTTGAGTTTTTTCATTCTTTCTGTGGCTGATTGCTAGATAAGAGCAGTTTTCTAGCACAAAGCAAGCACGATTCCCATAAAACAGGTAATTATATTGATGCTTTTAAAGCTCAGTGACTTAAAAGTACAAAGCCTGGGCATATTCTATTTTTATTGTAAAGTTCGACTTCCTACATCTTATTTCATAGATTCTTCTTTTTCTTTTCTTTTTTGTACTTGCAATCACTTCACCACTTTAAAACTGTAATGTAAAAAGTTTAATATGACATTTCTTAAAATCACTGCCTCCAACACTTTTTCTGTGCAATTCTTTCCTGCACACTTGCCCAAGTATAAATTTTAAAAGAGAAAATATAATAAGTAGACCAGCCAGTGAATGAATGTCATGTTATTAATCTAAACATCTGGCCTTGTACACATTGCCAGTTCTCAAAATGATAATGAATTGGTGGCAATCAACTTGACAAAGTTTAAAGAACAGAACTTGATAGTTGAGTGGATTTGGATACATCACTTTTTGAAACAAATGGAAGGTTCAATATAGAGATTATTTTCTTTTGTCTTTGGGTTGCACAGGCCAAAAGGATTACCGTATTTACTCGAATCTAATGCTCACCTTTTTTTTGGCCAAATTAAGATGTGCATTAGATTCTATGGGACATTTACATTCACCAGCAAATACATTTTTTGGTTTCAAACTTCTTAAAACAGGTGCGCATTAGATTCAATGGGACATTAAAGGTAAAGGTAAAGGGACCCCTGACCATTAGGTCCACTTGTGACCGACTCTGGGGTTGCGGCGCTCATCTTGCTTAATTGGCCGAGGGAGCCGGCGTACAGCTTCTGGGTCATGTGGCCAGCATGACTAAGCTGCTTCTGGTGAACCAGAGCAGCGCACGGAAATGCCGTTTACCTTCCCACCGGAGCGGTACCTATTTATCTACTTGCACTTTGAAGTGCTTTCGAACTTCTAGGTTGGCAGGAGCAGGGACCGAGCAACGGGAGCTCACCCCGTCGCGGGGATTCGAACCGCCCACCTTCTGATTGGCAAGTCCTAGGCTCTGTGGTTTAACCCACAGCACCACCCACGTCCCTCAATGGGACATTAGACTCAAGTAAATATGGTAATCCTTATAAATTAATTTATGCTACTGGTTTATTGTCTGTGTTTGGCTAGTTGGAAAACTATATCTGGGGCTTTGTACAAATGGCCTTTCAAAATTCTCTACCACATTTATTTGCAGAGAAATGGTGGGGAAGGGAACAATTGCATCACCTTTCTTCATGGGGGAAGAAAAATTCTCCCTCAATAGTTTCTTGGAAATGGGGCTTAGCATTATGGGTAGCAGTTGTGAGAGATTTGCAGTCAAACCTAACTGTGTATGTGAAGGAGTTAAGGACCACAGAGTTCTAATTTGCTAGTGTAGGCTCAGTGATGCAATGTCCCCTCTTCTCCTGAGAGGCAGGAAGCAAGACTTGTTTCTTGTTCCTTTCTCTCTCTCACGCTGCATGCAACAGAGGCAGACATGCCTCAACACATCTCTCTGCCTCTGAGGTTGCCCTGGCTGTATTTTTCAACTAAGAATATTTACCTGCATTTTAACATTGCTACTAAGGACAATGCATCACTGTAAGTAAAGTCTATTTTAAACTTGCTTCGTTGTGTGGTCTGTTTCTCTGCAGGAGGGGTCAAAGGAGTCAAAGTTGGCTCAGTTAGCTGGAACATATTAAACAAAGGTTTAAAAGCCTAAGCCTATGCCTATGCTTCACTAAATCTGCTTAATGATGGGATTGAAACTCTGCTACTGGGGCTCTTTATATGCAAGCCGTGCATTTTTTAAAACAAGCACCAGCTTCTTTTCTTTTCTTTTTTTCTAACCTGCACATATAGGTCTGCAGAGAATTAAATGTAATTAATATATCCAACAAAGGTCCGTATAGTTAAAGCCATGGTTTTCCCAGTAGTGATGTATGGAAGTGAGAGCTGGACCATAAAGAAGGCTGATCGCCGAAGAATTGATGCTTTTGAATTATGGTGCTGGAGAAGACTCTTGAGAGTCCCATGGACTGCAAGAAGATCAAACGCATCCATTCTTAATGAAATCAGCCCTGAGTGCTCACTGGAAGGACAGATCGTGAAGCTGAGGCTCCAGTACTTTGGCCACCTCATGAGAAGAGAAGACTCCCTGGAGAAGACACTGATGCTGGGAAAGATGGAGGGCACAAGGAGAAGGGGGCGACAGAGGACGAGATGGTTGGATAGTGTTTTCGAGGTTACCGGCATGAGTTTGACCAAACTGCGGGAGGTAGTGGAGGACAGAGGTGCCTGGCGTGCTCTGGTCCATGGGGTCACGAAGAGTCGGACACGACTAAATGACTAAACAACAACAACAACAACAATATATCCTCTTCGGAGACCTATCGACAGTAGCACAGTTTTTCTTTTTCCTGATGTTGGGCAGTCTGGTCACCATTTTATATCCTCCATAGTGTACTGTCCCCCTAGCATCATTCTGAAGCATGGGGTGGTAGGAGGGGGTGAGGAGAAGGTAGCCACCACAAAATGGTGAAGAATATATAGAGAAGATTGAGTGGTCTTCTTTTTCTGTGAATGTAAGCTGCAGAAGAAACTCACAGCTTGGAGCTTGCATGAGTTTATGTCTGAATTTAGATTTGAGCCGATAACCATTTTATGGGCTGTGAAAGAACCATTTAATCCTTAGAGAAAACTGCTACCAAACCTTTATGTAAATGTTCTAATAAGATTCCCCATGCTGTCATTAAAGGCCATTTGGTAGGTAAACTGTTAAGTTTTTGAGGTAAAAAGGTTGCCAGATCACCTTTAACTTGAGGTGAAGCAATACAGTGCAAAAGTCAATATAGTTACTATGCCTGTCAAAAGTCAATATAGTTACTATGTAGAAGGAAGTTATCTTTAAGGAGTGTTCTCATAAAGATAAGGGATAATGCGAGCATTTACTACATAAAGTAGCACAGTGGTGGGTTTCAATAAAAGGACAACTTTAACATTTGGTCTCAGTGCAGTGGAACTATAATATATTGCTGCCAGTGGTGAGAGCAGTAGAAATAAGATATAATTACAAAGAGCAGCTAATCTATCACATGTGGTGGCAGGATTGCTGCAATTGACTCCTTTAAAAAATATGGGGTGTTGAGGAAATGTTCAACAGGAACTGAAGGGTGCTTTTTTTTTAATGAGGACATTTGACCTGAAGTTCTGCTAAACAAGGATTTATAAGATAAGACAAGCACATTGGAAATCTTTACAGCCGTGTCAAGCTGTCTGCTGATATCCCAAAATGATCAGTTTATCTCTGAGCACCAAACACATCCAACAGGCAAATAATCACTTTTGAAATAATCTGAAAATCTGGGTTTCGCACACCTTGGTGGAATGTGAACTGCAAATCAGGAAACAGTTGTCATATTTGTATTTTTTTGCTCTGATGAATTCCTTGACATCAGCTTCTCCTCATTTCAAGACAGCATGTTCATCCTAGATTGGGTTTTTTTAATGATAAGACTTTTTAATGAAGTTCGAGTGTTTGGTAGTGAAAAGAGTTCACTGGCCATTTAAGCTTCTGTGATTTAAATAGCTGCTTCTCTGTGAATAACGCTTTTACACAAAATTGAGTAACACTTTCACATTAATGAATATGAACAGGCTAGACAGGTATTATATGGCCAGCAATTTTAATATATAAGGGCACGTAAACGAAACACTAAACCTTCGAATATTTAAGATTATAGACAGCTATACGCAATATTTTCCTTTTATTGGGAGATAATTTTCCAATTAAAGATCTCCCCTTACACTGGATTATGTGAGTAGGAGGCCTATGTTGAGAAGAGGGCTTATCCTTTTGGGTCTACGAAGGTCTATTAACTTTTCCCAGCAACATTTGAGATCTACTCAGCAAAGCAGGCAGGAAGGAAAGTGTCCTGTAAGTTTGTTTTTTAAATCCCCCAGTCACCCAGAGCTCATTTTGGGGTAACTTGGAAAACTGTAAGTGTGAGGAGAGGAAGAAGCCCCATTTTGCAAGTGGACATCCACTTAAACTACATTGGATTTCACCCAATAGTACTTACTTCTGAGAAGACATATATAGAACTGCACTGCTAATGCTTGTGTTCAAGTCAAGATGACAAAGATTTCTTTATATGACTTACTTTATATGAAAGTAAGCACCCTTTTAAAGGTGGTCTTCTTTAACGTACAAATGTAGTGTGTTTGATGGGGAGAGGAATTAAGCAATACACATCTTCCCTTTTGTCTGTTTGATAACACAGAAAATATTCCAACTGGAATTCAGATATTAAATATTCATCTCCTCTCCTGTATTTAAAGATTACATTATGTGAGAGCATTAAAAGTAAACAAATCAGGAATCAAAGGGTGGCATTCAACTGAGTTTTACTCAGAATAGACCCACTGAAATTAACGGGCCTAACTCAGTTCATTAATTTCAGTGGTTCGGTTCTATCCTGAGTAAAACATAGCTGAATGTCCTCCTAATAATTTCTTGACAAGAGAAATTATGCGCGCGCACACACGCACACACACTCACACTTCTTTTACTCCGAGAAGTTATGTCCTTGTTCAAATTGGAGCCTTGGCAGTTTGAAAACTAACATGAAGTAGACATGTAATGTTTGCTTAAGCTTTTTTAAATGTCAAAATGAAAAGGTCATAATATTATGTTCAGGTTGCTGAAAATGAGAATAGGGCATTATAAGTGTAGTCGGAAACTAGTTTTCTGTACTTGCAATTTATAAAATGCACTGTAACCTTGCTACTGTGTTTGTTGCCCTTTAAATAGAAAATGTCTTCCTTTCCTGCAATTTCTTGTGCTTTCCATTGCTCCTGTATTGGGCAGACAAATGTTCTGTATTGTACCTACAGGTATGTTATGAAATACAACAAATCCTAGATTTTTAGAATGATGTGTATTATTATGAAGACTTTTCAGTCTAATTTGAAATCTGTTTTCCTCTGAGTACAGTTTGGATAGTGCAGACTTCACTGCAAACAAAACAATTGTCCTCTACCATTATTTAGGAACATCACCCAACCCCCAGTAATGCTCATTGCCAGGCTAGTAAATTCACAGTCTCTATACTAGTACAATAAATAAGGAAGCAGCTTTCACAGGGGAATAACTTGAAACTGCTGGCGATGGATGATAGAACATCAGGTACTGAAGAAGCTGTATCAATATGATGAGTGCAGCAGAAGAATTCCTTGCATTGTCCTTTGTTAAAAGAGAGTAAGTGCTTTTGGAGAATGGAGAAAATGATGAGACAACTTCCATGAGTACAACACTATGTGTCTGCAGCACCCAGCTTGTGCTTGGGGTTTGTGATCCTACTGTTCTCCCTACTCTTGTCTAAGAAGAACATAACAACCCAATGCTGTAGACATAAACATACTTTTCTGTACATGCTTAAGTTCATCCAGATGGCTGCCTACTGGTTATGCTTCTAGTACCCATTACTACTCTTCTAGATGAATAATGTCTTCTACCTGGTATTCAGAGCTATTTCTTTTAGAAAAAGAAGTGCCAAAACTCACAATGAATGGCAATGGCGCCCACTTGAGAGGTCCTGGAACTGAGTTCTGGCAAGTTCCGGCAGACAAAAAGCCTGGCATACCCCTACTGAGGCAGACTCTCCCCTACAATTTCATCAGCGATAGTGTTTAATCAAGCCTTGGGTAAAAAAAGGTAACATTTAATGTTCCACGGCTATTTAAAAGGTTAAAGGCATTGACTCTTAATAGCTTTATTATACATTAATTTTTCTGTTCTGCTGCTTGTTTTACTCAAAAGCTACAGTGACTAACACGGATAAATTTGAAGTCTGCCTACTTTCAACTCCTACTTCTCCTTGACTTATTCAAAATGTATAGTGGCTAAATGTTCCTGGTAATGCTTGTCCCAAGAGTGACAGATGACAAGTGCTACCACTGCCTTAGGCTGCTTGAAGTTATAAAAAGATTCCTTTTAGCTTCATCATTACAAATTCTCCTTTTATTCCAGAGAGCACCATTTGCATAGTCGATCCATCAATAAGTCAAAAGTGCCAGGCTGACACTTAAACTTGCACAGAAGTCCAATTATTGCAATTTTGTCTGAGGCAATGATATGGATTGTATAAATGATGGTGCCATAAATATTCCAATACAAGAATATAAAAGGAATATTTATTATTTATGCCATGTCCAGAGCACAAAATGGCACAATGGCTTTGAGAAGATGGGCATAGATTTGCTGTGCATTGTCCCACACCTGCAATCCACATGTCAAACGAAATGACAGCAAATGCCCACTTGATTTTAAAGGTGTTTCTCTGAAATAAGCCCTTTGTGTTGCTAAAACACTTCCATTTTGTCCCTACACCTCCATTTTGGTTTTGTAGCTGGCAAGGGTTAGCAGCTCATGGTGCTTGTGCTGTTCTGTCAAGACAACCACCTCCCAATAGAGAGGAATGTAGCTTAGCCTAGCTCATGAATGGCTGTAGCTCAATAGCAAAGCATCTATTTTAAATGCAGAATGCCCCAGGTTAAATCCCCATTATCTTCAGACAGAGCTGAGAATGCTGCTGGTCTGAAACCCTGAAGAGCCACAACCAGTCAGTGCAGACTGTATTGAGCTAGATGGACAAATTATTTGACTCAATATAAGGCAACTTCCTATGTTTCTACTCTAATGCAGTTAGGGCAACATGTTATCACTTAGCATAGTGTTGGTCCACAACAGCATACACCAGGCGTAGGCAAACTTGGCTCTCCAGATGTTTTGGGACTACAACTCCCATCATCCCTGACCACTGGTCCTGTTAGCTAGGGATGATGGGAGTTGTAGTCCCAAAGGATCTGGAGGGCCGAGTTTGCCTATGCCTGGCTTACACCAGAATGATGTTTTTGTTGCCAGTCAAAATAGGCAACAGTAACAGGTTGGCAAATTGTCTGACCTGCAAGAAGGCAGGTTTGGTTTTTTTTGTATTCTGTTTGAGAGCCTTGTCCAACTTGATGCCTTCCAGATATTTTGGACTGCAGCTCCCATCAGCTCTAGCCAAACATTTCCAACAGTCAGGGGTGATGGGAGCTGAAGTTCAACACAACTAGAGGACACCAGGTTGGGGAGGACTTGATCCATCACAACAAAGGCTTTGGAAACAGGATCTCCAACGGGTTTGCATGAGAGAATGTGATTCCTGAGATTTCTGAGATACCTTGGTCCCAGCTCATTCAGGTCTTTGTCTTCTGCTCATGACTACAGGGTGCTTCTAGACTGTTACCATTTCCAAGTGGCCTTCAATCATAGATCAACCAGTTCAGGTTGTACAATTAGATTTTGAGCTCTTGTGTAACAAACCCTCCCCTAAAAAAGAGACTTTTTTCTGGTAAGGAAAGTGTTGGGAAAATGCATTGGAAAGTGTGGGATAACTCTTGCTTGACACTAATTGTTTAACCTCTTCACACACAAATCAGGGTGAACGTTCAATAAACATTCATCAACTGTGGCACCATGGTTGCTTAAACAGTTTAGATATAGTGTTCATATCTATTGAAGTTACATCCACTTTTTGCCTGCATGCTTTTTGCTTACATGACCTTTGTTTTGTTTAAGAATTCTTAAAAATGAACCATCTCAGGATTTAAAAGGCAAGAAAGCAATGCTGCGTGTGGGCTGAAACAGATGGAAAGGACGGAAACAATTTTATTTCAATTTAGATCAATAGCCATGTAAATTATACCACTTATAGTCATCAATTTTAGCATAAGACTGTAGACATAAAAACTAATCCCAAGGAAAAAGATATATATCAAATGATAAAAGATGTTAACTGTATAATAAAATCTATCCATGATGTCCATTTTATGGGTCTTTTTTGTAATCAGTACTTATTACTGTAGAATAATATGAATGTATTAGCATAAATATTCTGAACATGCAGTTGGAAAAGTGTATAGATTTATACTGGAAGATGGTCAAATGTATACTGAGGGAAAGGAGACAAATATTTCACTTCTATGTGCACTCAAGTATTTCTATAGTTCTGGGGTGGGTGGAATGTAGTGGTGGATTGTGAAGCCCTGCTGGTTTACACTGGCCAGAGTGGAGGCTGAGGAGGGCTGTGCAGCAGGTGCCAGAATAATAATAATAATAATTTATTATTTATACCCCGCCCATCTGGCTGGGCCTCCCCAGCCACTCTGGGCGGCTTCCATAGAAACCAAAAATACAGTAAAATATCACACGTTAAAAACTTCCCTGAACAGGGCTGCCAGAAGATTTTCTGGGCTAAATACACATATTCTGTGGACCCACTCACAAAAAAGGACACCAGTCTGCATATCCTTTGTGTCACATACAAGTTTGTGTTCTATTTTCCATGTGGTGTGAAGGGTTCCAAAATAAACCATGGCTGCCCACACTTCCTCCAACCCCCCCCAAAAAAACCCACCCCCATGAGGGAATTCTTTGGTTGTCTTTCCTGGGGCTTTAATTGCAGTGTTGCCACACAAGAAAGTGGCAATGTGAAATACCACTTCTAAGATGATTTGAAGAATGAGAGGATGCATGAAAGCACCCCTTGGTCGCCTCAAAATTTAGGCAAGCATGACCAAAAAAAATATCCTTACCTCACCATTATAATTTCACCAGGATGCATTTCCCCCCATATTAAATGTTGGAAAACAGTAGAAAAGAGATGGGACAGGTGTTTTTGTGTGTGTACAGTATTGCCAGAACAGTAACTAAATAACAGTCTAAAAAGTTGGATGTGTCATCTTCTCACTGATTTCTTGACAGCTTGCAATGTGTTCCCACCTATACAGTACAAGTTGGAAATATGTTCCAGAATTAATTGCTAAACTAATATTAGCCATTAAAAAGGATAATGTCCTGAAACATTTAATGAGTTAATATAATTGCAACAAAGTAGATTTTGGTTTCTTATTAGATATTGCCTTCCAACTGATGGAACAGATGGATCATTGACTTAGTCCAAATTGCACAATGAGTTAGGAATGTCAGAGAGGAAGACCTGGGCATCCAAATGACAAATATATTTCACTTAACAGTTCAGTTTCAGGACAAAGAGGCCTATCCTTTTCCACATAGAAAAATAGTGAATGAAAGCAATGACTGCTCTAAGATAATATTTGTTTCAGCTGTGCCAATACTCAAAAGACTCAAGCACTCTTTTGACATTTGCCTGAGCATGCAAGAGTTAAAAGTATGTGGAATGCATGTTGGGGGTGCACACAAGCCCTGTTCTCAATGTGACCATGTTTGGGAATACTTCTCAGACTTTCATGAATTAGCTGTGAAGGGGATTTCTATGCATTTTCAACTGGAGGAGCTTAGAAGTCTCCATGTGATTGAGAATCCTGATAAGGATTCCTGATTCTGCAGAGGCTTCTCAGTGTGTTCAGCTAAACATGCGTAAAAACACCCTTCAGACCTTCGCAGACTCAATTCATGACGGTCTGCATGAATGGAAACTTTGAGAGTGCGGATTGTTTATATGTGCCACCAACTCTTTTAACTCGTGTATGTTCAGATGAATGACTGAAGATGTGAGTGGCTGCTTCTCTCTGTTGCTGCCCAGAATGGTGACTGTTGTATAGTCAGCTAGAAAACATTGTTGAGGAAGTTGCTGCTGGGAGACCAGTCAAATGATGACTTATGGTAAAATGGCTATGACTTCAGAGCTCAGCCAGTTGGAAGTGTCCATCCTCAAGAGGTGTGGCTAGAGAGGGGGTGTAGCTCAGGGACATTTCTAAGAGCCAATCAGAGATGGCTGCATTTTTAATCTGTTTATAATGTTTGTACTGTGACATAATTAGTTGTACCCTGAAAGCTTTCAATAAATAAAGGGTTGAGTAAATAGGGTAGTTTTGACCCTGAATTCCAAGAAACCAACTTCCTAAAACATTCCTGCTTACTAGTGCACCACATGAACTAAAATGCTTCCTAGAATGTGCTTCCTAGAATATGAAAGACACAGGGCTCCCCTTGGAAGCTCCTTAGAGGTTCTTCAGTGAATAATTATATATATAAAAGATTCCCTCAGAAAAAAAGTTCTCTTAGTATCTCAAGTACCCTCTTTGCCTCATCATATGCGGGAGAAAGTAGCATAGAGACAGATTAAAGGATATGAAGTAACCACTTGAGAAGGCAAGCTTTCTTTCTTAAAATATTGAATTTTGTGTGTGTCGTAATCATAGTTTTTAGCAAGTTGGTTTTAAATGAGGCAGAGAATGCTGCTTTAAATATTCAACCTAATGCTTGATTTCTATCTAAATCTAATTTTGGAGGATAGCTGCTTTATACAACTAGAAAATTTATGGAAATCCTTTATATAAATCAGATGATTTAGATTTTAATCCCATTACAATCAGCGGGATTTTTTAAATCCCTAGCTGTTGTTTCTGGCTTAGTCCCTGAACCCCCAGCTAATTATCCTAAAATATAATATAAAGGTTAGAAAGTCTGAGAAAACATGTATAGGATTTTTTAAAAGTGTAATTTAGGCATATTTAAAATCAAATCATCCCTGTGGTGTTCAAAATTCATACATTTAAGTACTTCATTCTTGATCCAAAATATATTGGAGATTTGCCTTGAGGGTACTTAATGCTCCTTTGTACATAATGTCTAGATTTTCCTTCTCATCTTCTCAAAGCTTAGAGCCCTTCTTATCTTCTCTGCTTTCATCTTTTCAGACCTTGTTCACATTATGCTGTGGAACATGTTATCCCCTAGTAAACTAATGAAAGAGTATTTTAGTTTGCAACACTTTTTATGAACATGGAGAACTTCTCCCTTGCGATTCCACATTCCTCTTCTATCACAGAAGAGTGTTATTGGTGAGTGTTTTGGTATGGAATATATTAAAACTGGAAAGAAATACAACAGAGAACAAAAGTGTAATACTGATTTTGTTATTTATCTTCGTAGTGCTGATGTAAAGTTAATACCGAGTCAAAATCTATCCATGCTAATTTCTTGGTTACTTTTCCCCACAGATTTCAGCACTCCAGATTTAGGATCCCTTCGTCAGAGATTTTAAAGTGCTTATTGACCTTTTGATGGGGAAACAGCCTTTCGTCCTAGTTGAGGTCATGATATATTTTTAAAAAATATTTCTATCCCGCCCTTCCAGTACATCCATATTGTTCAGGATGGCTTACAAGAACAATTAAAATATAAGCCTGTAATAAAACAGAAAATGAATAGTTAGTGTCATATCTTCTATGATGTAATGTTTTTGTGTCGGGACCACTTTTGGAATCCCCCCAAATAGCTCCTGGATAGGACTTATAGCCACATTCTCTGAGCTTTCTTTTGGCTCAACTATTTTCACCACTATCTCGTCTTTTAGATACATGGCTGTTTTGAAAAACAGAACAGCTGCTAGAAATTCATCTAATTCTCTTCTCTCTGAGCAACTCTGAACCAAATTAAATTGGAAACAACAGAGAAATATTGTACTCCATTCTGAAGTTCCATAGCTCCTCTTGGGACTCATTCACACAAAACATGTTTTCTGTAAAGGGACAATTTAATTTTGCAATGATTCCCCTGACAGAATTCTTATAAAATGGACTGTAGTAAGAGTATATAGCTAGGAAGCTGTGCACCATTAATTCTAGGAAGGAAAGTAAAATATATGTTCTAGGGAATTTTACTATGTAATTTTCATAGTAATTCTCATAGTAATTTCATAGTAATTTTCATGAGTTTTTCTCATGATGTATTGGAGCCCTGTCTTGAGAATTATCATAGGAGTGATTTTTTAAAGGTAGCAGAGTATTTGCTTTTGAGAAAAATAAATGTTTTTATGTATAACCCTGTGCATTTGTCATCAAAATCCACTTACAGTATTTATTTGAAATAAGCTCAAATTACAAGAATAACTGCTGTATTGTAAAGAGTTGATCGAAAGCAAGCCAATGGGGCACATCAAAGGAGGCATATACCATATCTTCAATGGGCCCTGTCTCATTAAGGGCTTAAGGAAGGCATGAATTTATGCCTGGTCTACTACAAATAAGGCTTTGTTCCATGGATGTTGCTTCATTCCATGTAACAGATGACTTTCTGCAACATGTAAAGTATTTCAGCAGGCCACCTCTACTGGGATAGCAGCTTTAGCACAATCCCTTACCCTAGGGCTTCTGATTCCCTCTCTTCCACACTTGTTATCAAGAGTAAATCTAGAGCTGCCATTACCTGGACATTACCATTACAAAGGCGGCACATTGTCCTGGTTCTTAGGCAAGTCAATTGAAAAATCTCAACAATCTTGAGGCTTTCCTTAGAAAAAAAGGAACCCTAAATCCTAAATCCTCAGATTCCCCCAGAGTCACCTCAGGGGTGTTGGGGAGACCATCAATAAAAGAGCATAAGGATGCCCTGTTTCCCTGCTGTTGGCATGGACAGGCTTAAGTCTGGGAATCCTGTGCCTTCCTGTGAAGGATAGTGGCTGGGTCAACCCAAGATGCTGGAATTCCCTCTGGGGCTTAGGGAGGTAGCTTGCAGGTGGCATGGGAGTGAGGGCTGAGCTCCCTCCCATCACAGGGGGCTGGCTAGTTCAGTCTTTTCCCTTCTTCACCTTGGGGCTTCTCCATCCAGCCTGTTCACTCTCTTTGAGAGATTTTATATCTTCCCTGTCTCCCCACTCTTTGTTCTGCCTGAGGCAATGCATCTAGGCCCCTTCATCTCCCATGGGTGGAGTCCCCTCAGGTGGTGAAGATTGGGGCCTATTTAAAGGGGCAAGTTCTGGCAAAGAATCAGTAAACCCTGGCAGCCCATCACACTAAACCAAGGCTGGTCAATGTGGTACCCTCCAGGTGTTGTGGACTACTACGTCTAGAAGGGAGCAGGTTGTGGAAGATTGTTCTCAACAATGTGGATCAAGATTTTCCTAGGGAATGCCATCTATATTAAGCTCCATCCTGAGCTTTGAAAGCAACCAATGAAGTCCTGATCGTACTTGGCAGTGACTGTAAATAATTGTTTCGCCCCACTCACGTTTAGGTTTTCACTTTTGATTTTAGGCATCTGGAACAGGGGCTTTCCTGCTGACTACACTTTGATTGATTGCCTAAGATGTTTGTTTAGCACTGGTTATGTCAGCTGTATTTGGCAGATCTGACTGTCATGGTCTCAGTTCATGCAGGGACTCATTCTGCGGGCAAAGGTTGTTTTTTATTTCTGTTACATGTGGAACCTGAAACGCAGCATTGAACTTTGCCAGTGGTGATACTTCAAGATACAAGGATCGGATATTTGTGAGACAATGCCCAATACAGTATATATATGATGAATTTGTAGTCTTATGAGTACCATTTTTAAGTGATGCTATTGTCTACTTTTTTATTCGGTGTAAGCATTTTGCTGGTTGTACACATATATTCGAAGGTCAAAAAGTGATATAATAGATATGTTTGAATGCTGTACACTTAGGCAATAGACATGACAATAATAACTTTTCAAGGACCTGGCATTGAAAAAAATCAAATGAACACATTGTTGGTGCTAACTTGATTTGCCATTCCAGATAAATACATCCACATACTGAATTTCTGGCCCTGGGCAAGGAGACACCGAGTTTTTTATTTGAACAATGTTACTGATGCATTTTGAACAAAACAGAATAATGTAAAGGTATGGAAAGTACAGTGACTTTAGGGAAGCTTTTAATATCTGAAGGACTAATGTATTTTAATATTTTGTTGGAAGCTGCCCAGAGTGGCTGGGGAAACCCAGCCAGATTGGGGGGGGTATAAATAATAAATTATTATTGTTGTTATTATTATTTATTATATATCATTGCAGATGTCTTACATTAAGGATTGCTTCTGAATTTTATTTGATGTCAGTCACAGATCTTAACCTGAGAAACCGCTAACAGTGATATTGACTTAGACCATCCTTTGTAATCATGGGTTTCAAGAGTCTCAAACTGCTGGCTCTTCTGGAAGATGCCCTTACAGCTTTTGTCGTCATTGAACATTTTGGCTGGTTTCTAATTCTGGAGACAGGTATGATTTAGCTCTACACACACACCAGCATCACATGGCTAAATCCAAATGTTTAGTATATTCCCAGGGCTCAGTAGAGACCACGTTCTTTCATGAGTTTCTATAAACAAATGGGTTTAATGAATGCATACGTATATTTTCTTCCCTTCTGATTAGATGACTCACAAGCCTCGAAAAATTACTTATTAACATTTATGGCAACTTCCTTCTCTGACTAAAGGCTTTTACATTAAGAAGTCATTAACTTTAATTTCCTTTCCCATAATTAAAAGTTTATAATACCGCATCACCTAACAAGTAAAAAAGCCATGTGTCATATTAATATTGCATGATAATGATTCATTACATGATAATGATTCAAAGCATGAACACTGGAAGTCAGGGTATCCGGAAAAAATGACTCAGTTTAATTCCTAAGCTTGTTCATTTCTTTCCTGCATTTAGTACTACCTTTCTGTTGTATCCCCATGTCTCTGCCTTTTGCCTTAATTATAAAACTTGCAGGGGGGTGCCTAATAAAATTAATCCTAAATTTCATATTTTAGTAATATAGCCCACATCAAAGAAAAATATTAAACTTCTGACTCAAGTCAATCACTCTAGTTACAATTAAATAAGAAGAAATGAGAGGCTAGGATTTGCTTTAATCATAGCCTGAATCGCTGAAAGATTGAATAATAATATACCTGAATTCTTAGTAATTGTTGATGAGAGTGGGAAAAGATCTTTATCTGCAAATTGGTCATGCATTTGGACAGGAACTGCATTTCTAAGCTTGCTTGCATCCATTTCTATGGTATTTTCTAAATCTGGAACAGCTTAAGGGAGACCATGGGGTGGTATTCAACTGAGTTGTACTCAGAGTAGGCCTACCAAAATTAATGGACCTAAAATGATTACTTTCAGTGGACCTACCAGTACTTTGAGCAAAACCCAGCTGACTACCATTCCCATAAAGGAAGGACATGTTGCCAATTCTGAATCATTGTGCCAATGTATCTTAGGTCAGTGGGACGGCCTCTTTAAGAAGATAGGTCTATTTACAGGAGGCCCATAAGAGCTTCCCAGCATACATGCAGTGAGTATGGTACATATCTAACCTTTGTCAGATTGTATTATATCCATTGTTTCATTATCCTCCCATTCCCATCATTGCTGATCAACTGAAATGTTTAATTACATTTTAATATGGTTATAAAATGGTTTCATCAGAAGCGTTTTATGATCAAAGGCCTGAAAAGAAACTCTTGAAGAAATAAAGCTGTAAGTAGCACCCAATTTTCCTATTACTATCAGGAGCGCTGCATTTCATATAACGAAATGCAATAATAAATTATAAAACATTGACTATTAAATTTCCTTTTCACATTCTGCATGCTTTGATATAAGGTTTTGATGTTATTTTTGTGGTGAAATATGACATTATTTGCTTGGCAAAATACACATGACTTTTCATGCTCAGCTACGTTGGAAGAAGACCAATATTTCATTTATAGTCTATGAAATAGTTTGTGTGCATTGTAAACGGGATTTATCTCTGCCCTTCTATTTATCATGTAGAAACGGAGCATCAGTATTCAGGACTTGCCATTTCCCCTTTATTGGTTACAGAGAAACACAATGGCATTTCACTGAATTATATCCAAATGTTATATGTGAATGGAAGGCTGCTCATGCAACATGCCTTTCTCTTTCTCAACTTGAGCCCTTCTTTTCTACTATACCTGCTGAAAAGTCATTCTTGAGAATGGAAAAAGAAGAAGAAGCCAGAGATGTGATATGGGGGTTGCACTGGAAGTGTGTGTGGAATTGCTGAAAATAGGGCAGAAGTCGCTTGCAAAATTTCAAAAGTCAGCCAATTTTGAAAATTTGAAATTCAACATTTGCCAAAATTTGACCATCAACATTTGATGTTGTGATTCGAATTGCAGAACTGAATTTTGACACCTAAATTAAACATTCACAATTATGGTTGAACAAAATTCCATGTCAAGTTTTCTCCATCACAACATGTCAGATACTGTGAAATGCTGGCTACCAACTGTCAACTGCTGATTGCTACATGTCATATGCTGCCCAAATACTGATCGCTGTTGTCAGATATCACAAAACGTAGATGCAGATGCAGTTTGCAGTCAAATAACACAAATGCCCCATTCCATTTAGGAGTGACACAGACATGCAATGATCAGTGATGCACAAACTCCCAGCTGCATAAAAATCATTTACCCAAGCAGGTTAAATGTGGGATTTTGTGGGATTTCCCTTTTTGGTTGGCAATACTCATGTGGAACCCTTTCAAACAAGTTGAAATTGCATTGACCATAGACAGAAGAGGGAGAGGAGGTTGAATTTAATCCTATCTCTCTTATGCTGAATAATGGACTGGCCAGATTTTAGCTATTCTGAAGAGGCTTCAGTTATACAGAGGCTTTGCAAATTCTCGTCTGGTTCTGTCAACTGAAGTGTTCAAAGCTTAGCAAATTTGCACTCACAGAGAATATTCAGAGAACAACCACACAAAAGACTTTTTTGGGAGGGTGGAATTCATTTCATTCTATTATCTATTTTATATTTGAAATATTTGCTTCTGCACTGAGTGCTAGGGGGGAAGATTTTACAGCTCCTGTATCACAGATGTTGAATGAAGGATACCTGGAAACTTTAAAATATTTTGATAATCCTATTGAGTGGCACTTGGTTAAATCCCTGCTGATAAGATATGAAGAAATCAGATATAATTTAATCCAGGATTATCTTTATACAAATGGTTTTTAATCACACAAACCTGTTTGTGTCTTAGTCCCAAAGGAAAACATGAGGCAAAACTGAAATTCAAGAAAATAGTTTAAAGCAAACAGCAACTGCACTAGCAGAGATATGCAACTGGGAACATATTATTATTTTCTTTCAGGAAAAAAACCAACCAACCATGGTGTAGCAAAGAGGAATTGTTTGCCAGCTAGTCATGGAAAGGAAGAAATATCCACAGGACTGTCTCAAATCACACCCTTTTGTAAGCAGGCATGGGTTTTTTTTTGTTTTAACACAAATGCAAATGAAGCTGATCCTTTCCTGATTGCCCCTAGTTTGCATCTGAAAGAGATGTGACTATGAACCACACATGTGAAAATAATGTTGGGGAGGGAAATCCTTTCACACTTCTGTAGGAGTTTAAGCTTGGAAAACCTATGCACTTGCAAGATCAATTTAGACATAGTCAGGGCAGTCTTTAGCATATGCCATGCCAGGATGCAAAAATTTACCCACCGCCCCCCAATTTTATTAAGAGGTTAAGAGGGGGAAAGCAAAAACCACTAACATGAAAAAGTAAAAAAACAACGGCTGCGATACCTCCACCTGTCCATTCTTGCAATCATGCTAAAATGAAAGACACCACTAGGGGCGCACCCCTGGATATGTTGTTTGTGCAGCTATTTCGCAACAGAGACCGGAAATGAGCCATCAAACGCAATCACCCGGGGGTTGCGGTTAACAGCTTCAGAGGCCGCACAAAATTCAGCGCCTGGGGGTAATGCACCCCTAGCACCCCCAGGTAAAGACGGTCCTGTCACAAGAGCAGGGGCTACATGGGGAAGGAGGAATAATTGAAAATGATTTTTTCCCCACTTCCTCCACTGGTGTTTGGCATGAGGGCAACACTATTCATCGCAAGTCTTCTGGACCCATCCCAATGTTTGCTCATACACTTCCCAACCCTGACAACCATTGTCTAAACCGAGAGTGAATCTACACCACAGCATTCTTCTTCTTCTTCTTCTTCTTCTTCTTCTTCTTCTTCTTCTTCTTCCTCCCTTCATTCGAAGATCACAGTGCGGTTTACAATATAAAAACACAAAAAATGCATACCAGAGTAGCACTAACCTCCCCAGCTTAAAAGGTCATAGATTATTTAATGAGCCAAAGGCCTGGGAGAAGAGGAATGTTTTTGCCTAGCACCTAGAGATATGTAATGAAGGCAGATTGGAACCTGCCCATTATGTTTGCTTGCTATATGTGTTTCTTGAAGACAAATTACATCTAAATCTTGTTTTAGAATTATATGTTCAATTTTATTTGTCAGGGAGTCTTGGAAACAAATGAGTGTGGCTAATTAGAAAGAAGATTTATTGCAAAAAAAACCCAACAGAGTTCATGGTGCAGTGAACGCTGCCGTCCGTCCATCAGTGAAGATGTTCCTACTGAGGAGGCTTCTTCTGGCGAAACCAAAAGCAGCCCAGCCTCCTCTTGTGACGTGATCTGTCCTGAAGGCTGCCTATTTGACGAGAGCGGGGGCTAAGGGGGTCAGCTCCCTCCCCTTCCTCATTCCCAGACACAGAGCTTCCATCTTCATTCCCCCTCTCCAAGCTGCAGCTGCTACGCATCTCTGTAATTTGAACTCCACTGGTTGGCTGGCAAACGGCTGTCTGTCTGCCATCAGGGCTGTTTCCATTCCTGAGGGTTGGGAAAGGACTCCTGATTGTACTCATCTAGTCCTGCATTTAACCCCCTCTCTTCCTGTCTGCTTTCTCCCTCTGCCTGTACTTCTTCCCTGGGAGCCAGTGTATTCATGACATTCTTTCTTTTTACTTTACTGTTTAGACCGTTTACGTTCCAACTCAGTACCTTTAAGTCTGCCATTATGTTTGCTTGTGTCTTCCCCCCTAAAGTCTTGTCTAAAGTTTTGTGTTGTCTTGGTTCTCTAAATTATCTATATCCCCCCCATTGCTCCTTCCCCTGCTCCTCCTACTGCTTCTAACGGGTCCTGTGGAGTGTATGGGTTGTCAAAATCTCTGCCATGTCTTAGCCAGAATTCCTGTGCCTGCTCTTCATTTACCAATCTATATCTTTTTTTTCTTGTATGTAAAGGAAATTCCTTCTGGGACTTTCCACCCAAATTTAATATTGACTCTAATCAAGACGTTTTGAAGCAAACGGGGAGTTATCTCTCTAAACATAGCCACAGGGTTTCTGTCCACCTAGAGTCTGTTTTCATAATTGTTCTGGACTATAGCGTCCTTCAATTTCTTAAGAGTTAAAAGTTAACAAACAGTCTCCAGGCTGTTTCTTAGCCTTTAGACTGGACACTGTAGCAACCGTCCATAGATCCTTTAACATACTCCTGTTTCTCTCCCAACCAATCCGCAATTGTCTTGGCTATGTATTTTTAAAGAATCTGTTCCCCCTCTGCCTCTGGAAGGCCTCTTATTCGCAAAACATTAGATTTTTGTCTAATCTCTAAGACCGCGAGACAATCCTCAAATTGATCCTGTCTGCCAGCTAAACCTCTCATACCCCCCTTATTATCTCTTGTTACCCTCTAATTTTTTTGTTCTCTTTTTCAATTTTTCTAAGTTTTACACAGAAATGTCCAAAGCTTTTAATTTGCCAAACATTTCTGTTACCATTTTTGTGTTCTTCCCCAATTCCACTACAACCTTTTCATTCTGCTTTTGCATTTGTGTCAGTATCTCATTTTTAAAATCTGACAGAATATACTCTATATTTGACTTTCTTCAGATTGTTTTAATATTCTGTAAACCGCTTTGAGATTTTTCTTAAAAATATAAATCCATATAGATATTAAATACATACATACATACATACATACCTGGAATTCTAGGTTAGGAAGCACCCACATGATCCAGCCGGTGGTGCATCAGGGGAGCATCGTTAGAGCAGCAGGCACAGTGCAAAGGTTGCTTGACTTGGTCCTTTGATGCCTTGGCAGAGTTCAGAACCAAGCTTATTCACTGAAATCACTACCCAAAAATCCTCCCATGCTAATACTTTGGGAAGTTAGGGATATAGGGAAGAATAGAGGGGCATGATGGTTGCATTGGAAGTTAGCAAGGACACCACAATGATTTGAACCCCATCCTGGGAACCAGGAGTGCCGACCACCAGTGTCTTTTGCTTTTTTTTTTTTGAGCAATGCAACAAGGTGAAAAGCAAAACCTGAGGGAACATTCTGCGAATGTTCTCTCAGGGGAAAAAAACCCCTTACGATGTTAAGAAGAGCTCTTTGGAGAGACCTGTGAAGAGACCAGCAGAAAAGAAAATGAGAAAAAGGAGAGGCCAATACAAAAAATATTGTCTTGAAAACAGACTAGTGAGTGGTGGAATGTGAACTTACCTAAAGCAGCACAGTTGAAATGCAGGTGACTCTCACCTCAGGTACAGTGAACTCTGGGAAACCTGGAGAAAAGAGGAGCTGGAACAAAAGAAGAAGTGTTCTCCTACCTGCAGGTGAACCTCACTGTGGTGACACAGAGTAGGGCCTATTCTGACAACTGAGTCACCGCAACCTGAAAGAGTCTTAGCACAGTGAATTGCAGACGGAACACAATAGAGATTTTCTCCCTAGCCAAGCAAGGCACACTCACCTAAATGTCCTTCAATTATGGAATACCATTTTGACTGCCATTTTTGTTTGAAGCTGGATGAGCCATTGATCTATGGGAGCACAACAGAGAGATGAGATTCAGACTTAAACCTCTGTGTGGAAAGAAGGAAGATTGTTCACCCTTTTGTTTGTCCATCTGAAGGGTGTGTCTTGCGGTTTTCCCTTTTTTGGTCTGCGATCTAGTGTCACTAGTTTGTCCCCAGCCACCTTCCACCAATCCTACAGAAAGAGATTTTTTTATTAAAAAACCCCAGCTTTTCTTACCACCATGACTTCTGGGACTCTGCTGGAAGAGTTGGCTTCAGTTGATGGTTGGGAGCTCTTTGGAGAGACCTGTGAAGAGACCAGCAGAAAAGAAAATGAGAAAAAGGAGAGACCGATACAAAAAACATTGTCTTGAAAACAGACCACTGAGTGGTGGAATGTGAACTTACCTAAAGCAGCACAGTCGAAATGCAGGTGACTCTCACCTCAGGTACAGTGAACTCTGGGAAACCTGGAGAAAAGAGGAGCTGGAACAAAAGAAGAAGTGTTCTACTACCTGCAGGTGAGCCTCATTGTGGTGACACAGAATAGGGCCTCTTCTGACAACTCCGTCACCACAACCTGAAAGAGTATTAGCACAAAGAGTTGCAGAAGGAACACAACTTAATTTCCCCCCCCAGCCAAGCAAGTGATACTCACTACGATGTCCTTCAGGCATAATGTATACAACTATATTGCTGCTATCATTGTGATGTAGTGTTTAGGGTTTACTTGTGAGGTATCTGAGCCTGTCATCACCTCTGAAAATACATGAGTACTTGATAGTTACCTTCCTTCAGCTGTGATGGTCGCTTCAAAGTGAGAAGTTTGTATATTTTTTGTTTGTATAAAGTCATTGCTTTGTGTTGTCTGAGCTATATGCTAAATAACTGTTCCAAGAAGACGCTTAGCAAAAATCAAATAAAATCCCAAAACCTTGGTTATTACCACTAGAGAGCCACATTATGCATCGCGGGTAATTTTGCCGGTCTGTTCCATAGTTACCTTTTGAGCTCTATTTCCCATATCTTTTCGTAATCTTGCTGGTTCTGTTGGAAAGACTTAGTGGAGTTGATGTTCTAGTTTGCTTCCTCATTTGATCCTCACAACAACCCTGTGAGGTAGGTTAGGCTTAGAGATAGAGAGTTTCATGGCAGAGTGAGGATTTGATCTCTAGTCTCCCAGTTCCTAATCCATCACTCTAGTCATTCTACGCTTTCAAGGACTTCCCTCAGAGAAAGCACTTTCCCACAGGATCCTGGACTTGCCATGTCCCTGAGCAGTCACTCTCCAGCCGCCATCAGCAGGTTCATCCTCAAAATGCCTTATTTGCCTTTTCAGCAAGTTTTTATCTTACCTGTCTTTCTCTCCTTCCAAGGCATCCTGAGCCAACATGAAAGTAGAAGGAGCGGTTTTGTCCTCTCCCTTCTTCTTTGCTTCCTGACCTCTCCACTTGCACATTTCTAGCTTCAGCAACAACCCCCCCCCAACTTTCTTGTCATGAAATGACTTCTCTACTTGCCTTTTAAAAGAAATGCCTTCTATTTTCCCTACTCATTTTCTCTCTGCTTTAAGCAGGTTTCATATCCATGTGCTCCTTCTTTTCATCCGAAGACTAATTAATTTGAAAGGTAAATAAAACTTGATTTCCCCCGCTTCACATTCCTTCATTTAGCTTCATTTTCTCTTGGCTTTTCCACTTAAGTTTTTTTAAAAAAAATTCTTGATTCTCTTTAACATCTTGGTATTTTTCTGAGTTTTCAGTTTAAATTTTGCTTGGCTAAACTCTTTTTGGGGGGACTTTCTCAAGGTCTACAATTTACTGTCCCTGTGTTATTAGGATTAAGTCTTCTTTGATCTTCTATTTTCCTTCGGTTTCCTTTTAATTAAAAATTTAATGCCTCTCCTAACACTTTTTAGGGACAAATACCTGATTAAGATATATGTGCATAGTATTTGAAATCAACCACAGCAGAGATCACAGGTGAAAATTACCTGTGTCCCTTTTTAAAGTTGTAAATGATTTCAGCAGAGTGAAATCTCTTCATTTACTCTAAAAAAAAAAAAAAGTCTCAATAGTTTTGAAAAGCAATCTAACCTAAGCTGGTTTGTTGCCTTTTCAAACCTGTTTCATCTTCCCCAGCCTCCCTCTCCCAATCCCTCTGCCCATTAGCTCCTTCAGCTCTGACTAGTGAGACGGTTAAAACCAGTACTATAGCCAGCGACAGGCTCACTCACTGGAATGCGGCTCGCTCCTTCCACCACCTGTTGGTCATAAGAACACATAAAAAAGTCCCTTGCAGCATTAATACAGTGGGTGTAAATGTCTTTTCCCCCCTTTTTAAAATAATTTTTATTAAGTTTTGAAGTTTTATGTTCATCACAGTAACATTGTCTCAAACAGAAAAATAAATACAGTTCCCTGCCAGCCCCCCGCCCCCCAACTTCCCTCAACTTCCTCTTCTGGTTTGTTACGCAATAACATCTCCTGCTCATTTTCATACCTTACATTCTTCCAATTGAATATCTTATATACTTATCATTTTTCTTTCCCCCCATACTTACTTCTTTCCCCCCATACTCACCTCCAGTGAGCACTCAGGGCTGATTTCCTTAAGAATGGAAGAATGGTTTGATCTTCTTGCAGTCCATGGGACTCTCAAGAGTCTCCTCCAGCACCATAATTCAAATAGCACCTCTCTAAATAAGCTAAATAAATAGCCACAGTTGAAGCATGTTTGTTCAGCACAGGCAGCATTTAGTGATCATCGAGATAGACAGGTGTATAGCTCCTGCTTTTCCCAGTGCATGTCAGGGTTAGAGGTTTGTGGCTGCACGGTATATACTTAACCTGTGTTGAGTTGCTGCAACCTGTTGAGTTTTTGGGAGGCAAATGATTGGCCAGTTGGGTTGGTCCAGGAGTGGAGTATTGTGCTCCCTCTGGCTTCTTTCTGGTGGCAGTTTGTGCCAACTGGGGTTTCCAGATGCTGTTCATGGGTGGCCTGTTGTGCTTGGGGATGGACTTCATTATAGGATGCAGGGAAGGAGACTGTGGGGAGATGTTATGGCCATCTTCAAATATACGGGGGGGGGCAGTCAAATCGAGGGTGGGGCTGGCTTGTTTTCCCCTGCTCAGGAGGCTGGGACCTGAGCTAGTGGATAAATTGCAGGAGGCGAGATTTTGACTGGACAGTATGAGGAATTTTTTGACAGTGGGAGCTGTTTTGACTCCTGCAAAGGGTGGTAAACTTTCATTCCTTGGGGGTTTTTGGGTGGAAGTTGGGTAGCCACCTGTCATGTGTAGTCCAGTTGGGGTGTTTGCATTGCGGGGAGTTGGATGGATGGCCCTCAGGGACTTTTATGCTATATCATGGTTGAATGTCATGAGAATAAACCAAGGCTCAAGTTCACATACGTCTTCCCTCTCCTACCCCTCCCTTTACACATAAGGGGTGGAGAATAACAGCATCTGCTTTTGGTCTTGAATAAACTGCAGTTTCTGTCTGAAGTTGATAAACTGCTGCTTATTTTAACTGCAGTTAGTTCAAACAAACCAGAATTATAGTTTCCTGGATTGAATCCAATCAGTGCAAGGATTTCTGCTTGCATAATGGGACTTCCCCCTTCTACTCTTCCTGCATGCATCACACATCTGTTCTTGGGGTTCCCCTAATCCCCAAGAAGTAGGAGGAGTGGGGGAGTCATGCTGATGGGATGAGGGAGTTAATTATTGCCTCTGCAACTATAACACACCTTAGGCCTACTGCCTGCAGCTGTACTGTGCTTGGGCCATCACACCATCTCCATCTTTTTTGCCGGGGGGGGGGGGCATTCTTGACACTTTGGCTAACAATCCAAAGATGCACCTGTTCTTTTTAATCACCATGGATATGTCAGAATGTGAGTGAGTTAATATTAAGACTACATCTCCAAAAGCAGTGTGTGTGTAAAATTACATTTCTTAGAAGAGGGAAATGAAGCTTAGTCTTTTTCCTTCTTCAAAAATGTTGTGATAAAAGCTTTGTGCTAGAGCGAGGATGACTCAGGTTTAAATTCCAACCCGGCCATTTAGCTTATTACGTTATCTGTGCTAGTCACTTTCTGTCCACCTAGTCTACTTCACAGTTGTTATGAGGTTAAGTGTGTGTGGGGGAGGGAGACCCATGTACACTATACTAGCTGCTTGGATGAATGGAAGGGCTCCACACGCAGTCTTATTCAATGTCTAGTTTAAGTTGATAAACTCTCAGTTGCTATGAGCCACAATGGCTAAGTTCTGTGCCCACTGTCAGAGTCAGTATTCACCTGAATATCAGTTTCTGAGAAGGGGAGGATTGCTGTTGTGCTTAGGTCCTGCTTTGGGATTCTCCTAGGCATCTGGTTGGCTGCTGTGATAATAGACCTGGACTAGATCTTGGCCTGATCTAGGAGGGCTCTTCTTATGTTCTTAATCCATCCAATTTCATGATTTCTCAGAATCTTGTCCCCTCTTCTGTCACTCCTGCCCAAAGACGCTGTTTTCCATCTACGGCCTATCCTTCCCTCTCTCCCTCCAATTTGATCCTGTTTGACATCACTGTTATGGGATGTGTACACTTACAAACCCACACACCTTTCACATCATCTCAATAATAGGCACCCTCACAAAATCCATGAGTTCCTTAACCAATAATACTATATAGCACTGAACCAAGAAGTATCATATGACACTTATTTTAGGGCCAGTGCTTGGATTACACCAGCTACAGTACAAACTTGTCAAGGAGCTAATTTTACAGGGTGAGCATTTTGCATATTGGGCTTCCCACAAAGATCTGCAAATATTTTACCACACCAATATATGTTAAAGGACCCCCCAATGGAGAAAATAGGGTGTGGGGGAGAGGAAGTTCTTTACTGGGGAAAGTGCCAATTTAGGGGCTGGGGGTGGAGGAGATTTACTTCACTGATGTTGCAGTCTTAATTTCCTCTGCAGAACTGGACAGTACACCTTTTTAGAAAGGCACAGACTATGTTTTGTTAAATACCTAAATAAATACTTAAAAACAAAATCTGACAAACGTTACTTCAACTGAGCATTTTCTCAGTCACAAGACCCCTGTTACCATATCACATTGTGGATCAGTTTCCAAGATAAAGAAAAAATAGATCTATAGCTTTGCAGTGGAATTCACCTGATAACCATTTGTCAGCTGCTGCATATGAATTCTTTTCTGTTTGGTGACATATTGCAAGTCTGAGTGAGTCTTGTGGATCAGCTGTAATTTCCGCATCAGCCCTTAGACTTTTCTGAAGGAGAAGTTTTATATTTGGCTTTTTTCCAGAGTTAAATCGTGCCTACTTCATTCATCATATGAAACCTCTTGCATGGATGCATTTTCACAACTGTGTATAAATTATCTTGCGATAAGCCTTAATAGCTCTTTAAATCAGGTTTAAATCAGAATAAAACCTTGGATCTAATAAAGTTGTGCCCTGGGGAAAATAAATAACTTTTTGAGACAAAGAACCTATTACACCAATCTGACTGAAACAATTAGCCTTGAATAGAGCAAGTAAATCTTTAACTTTCAAGAGAAAAAGAGAGGTGTTTCATGTGTTTTTTGAAGAAATATGTTTCTTCCTATGAACATTTATTAGTTTTCTATCTTAGTTATTACCCAGTCATCATTATGAATAGCTAAAAGGGAAGCCATTAACTTTTTCACCTAATGATTTTGATCACAACATTGAACATGCTGTACAAGTTCCTCCTTTTCCTTCCTTCACCATTCAGTGACATGCACCTCTTCATTGCTTATATCAATGTGCCAACCTTTTTGGGTCACAAAATGGCTCTACCAATGATGTAGTCTAACACAAAATGGCTGTCACCTCCAAAAGAGTAGAAAAAGAAAAGAACCAGGAACATAAAATGGTTGAAATATGGGTTGAAATAAAATGGTTGAAATATTCAAAAAAAAAATTTTTGTAACAAAAACTGGAAAAAACTTCATTTTCCCCCAAACATTGTTTAGTCTTAGTTGTTAAGTTGGCTGTTGCTGGTGTGCTGCTGTAGTAGAGCTTCCTTCATATGACTGTATTCACAGGGCATGGGTGATTGTTTAGACCTTTGACATTTTATGTGAAGGAATATCAAAGGTTTAAATCTATCTATGGTTGGATGACCCACTGTCTCAGTGTTATTTTACGGAGTCCTAGCTAAACTGAACATTTCATTTCTGGTACCAATAGCTTACTGAGTAGTTAGGTGTGGAGAGTGTTGTTGCATTCAGACAGCACTTTATTCTGTTTCCCCAGTGTTTCCTTATCTGATCACTTTCATGTTTCATGTGATCTTGACATAAAGGCCACTTTTGGAAATCTTAGTGGAAGTTTAGTGCTCATTTCCATGTTAATTGCTCCTTGAAAAAATCTGTTTGCAAACCTGTTAATCTGGAAAATTGTGGGACAAAATTGTGGGTGGTATACTTGCCATGCAGCCCACCTCGCTGCTTTCATTGGTGAATCATGCACACATGCACATAAATAGTGTGTGTAGGGGTGTTCAGTGCTTTCTACTGTTGTGTCAAACCCTATCCACTGGTATGAATGAAATTGAAAGTACATACATAGAGGTATATCCATCAAAAATATACAGTTCTATAACGCAATAGGTAATGCATTGTAAGAGGAATGTTAGAAGCTAGGACATTAATGCTGGCATTATAACCCGGAAAACTAACACAATAGTTGCCATATCTGAATGTATCCTTTGTCTCCTCTGTTCCTGTTGCCCAAGTTCCAAAAATGAAATTTGACCCGTGGCTTCTATATCAGTGGTGGGTGGGATATTTTACTGTACATACTGCACATCCTGAATCCTGATGTCCTAAAACTCTGAGCACAATCCAGCAAATGTGCTATCAAGACCAACTGATCACAATAGGCATGCCATTTTGAATCTCTGCCTGTGATTCTAAACACTTACATGGGACTTAAGTTCCATTTTTGTGAATCAGGTTGTTTGCACAAGCAAAGGGTGATTAGGTAATGTAAGTTAAAAGTTCTGTTTTTATTCATTCTGAACCCTCTTTAACTTTCATCGAGTTTCACATCCAGGATGTTAAAGAGGAAATATATGGGTCCCTAATAGCTCATTACCGCTATAAATCTAAAAATGTGACCATTACAGAAATCCACCCACAAAATGGTGACATTTGGTTATTACCATTAATAATACCAGGCATTTTAATGATTGATCTTAAGCCCTAAGGGTAGAGTATAACTATTTATTAAGGGACCATTAGGAAGTTATGAAATAAATGAACTTATAAAAAGGCTCTTTCAGGGCCAACAATAACAGAAATGAGTGATACATTACCAGAAGCTATATTATTATTTTGATAAGGCACCATTATAATTTTACAAGTTAATGTGACATATTCCCTTGAAAAGATAAATGTTTCTATTTATTTTGATAAAAAGTAACGTAAAATGTGGAAGCAATGACTGTCTAGTCTTCTCAGTCAAGAATTAAATATGACAAATAGAATTGTTGCTAAAGATACCAAATGTTAAAAGACAGCAACCTTTTAAGTGCCTCTGCATGGATGCACTGCCCCTTGTTAAAGTCCTCAGTTTGTACACATTAGTTATATATAAGAAGAATGCCAGACACCTGTTAAAACAAATAGTCGCTTTATTGTATTTAGACAACTTTATATACATCTTAATTACAATTGTCTCTAAGCGGTATACAAGCAACTTCGTATAATAAAGATAAAAACTTTAGAATTCAGTTTAAAAGCCTTCTGAAATAAAGTGAGTATCCAGCAGGCACTGCGAATTCAGTGGGGAGGTTAGCTGAGCAGAATCCTTGTATTTCTTGCATCTAGCACAGCCTCTTCCCCTCCCATCTGCCAGCACACCACAACGTGGTCTCTAAGCCTGTGCCTAAGAAACAGACCCCCTTTAAGTTCCAGAAGTGTTTCAGAAGTGTCAGATCTGGAGGAACAAACTGGACATTAATCTAAATGTATCACTTGGCATTACTTTGCCTGGTAATCACACCTTCATAGCCCTTCTCCCCAGGCAAGCGATTTCCTGGTTTATCCTGCATTTTACATCAAACGTCTGGCATCTTCCCTTCAATACTCTAGATGTTATCTAAATTCTAATGTTCATTAACTTCTAACATTCCCTAACTCTAGCAGTTATGGCTGTCCTTGAACCTTAAAGCTCTGGTACCCCAGATCTGTAATAAAATATATTAATATAAGCAGTCTTTATGCCCAAGCAGATATCCAGACAAGGTTCACAATTATACATTCAGTGTAGAAAGGACAGTAAGTTCTTCAGACCATAGAGTAATGGGTGGTGGGTGTTTATCCTTGCAACCTTGAAATGTAAGTCTCTTTGCAGAAACCGAGGCTTACAGGACCCACTTTTGTTGTCCTTCATTGTCTAGCGTTGCCATATTTTGAAGAGCAAAAAAGAGGACACATTTGCCAACTTCTACTTTTAACTGTGGACCACTATGATGACTCTCATTTTACATACCCAATAAAAAAGGAAAGTGTCCTGGAAAAAGAGGACATATGGCAACCCTATATTGCCCCTCTTGCTTTTTTGTTACTTTATCCTTTCCTTATTTCTGTGTTTTTGCTCCTATTTGCTATTCCTCCCTTCTAATCTCTTATGCATTGTTTAATTACACATACCATAGCAAATACCACATTTATGCTCTTATTACTTCTAATTCTGAACCTGCTGCAACAACATTTCCCTACTCATATTAACTTGTATTACAGTGTCTCGAAATAGCTCTCATTCCTTCTTTCTCATGCAGTCCCTACTTGCTGCTGTTCAGGTATGAATGAGCAAGGGATCCTTTCAACCTCAAACATACAACAATGTCCCCAATTTGCAATTCATTAAATAAGTCTCGGAAAATGTTTTGTAATGACCTTGGGCTCTGTAAAAGCAGCAAAGATTAATCTCTGAGACATGAGGGGAAAGGCCTAAATATGTTCAGTTAGGCTCAGCCAAAATGATTTAAAGCTCCCTTGGTGACCTTGAACAAGTTACTTAACCTCCACACCTGCAAGCTGACAAACATATGGTTACAGAGTTCTCACTTTATATAATCCCCTCCCTTAAATACCAAGGTAATGTTTGGAGCGCCATTTTTCCTGGAGTAATTAAACTGGGTTCCATTTTTATAACTTGCTTTTTGTTCATCATAGAATAAATAACTTCTGTGCATGCATCTACAAAGCACCTGACATAAATCAGAACATTACGAGTTTAACAAATTCATATTTTGTATCAGGTACGTAATTATGATATTTAGCCCTTTCCACTTTTACCACAGAGAGATATACCATAGAGGAAAAACAAGTCTTTAAAATAGAGTTTGAGTTACGCAACCCTTTTTCTGGTTTAACTAATGCTGGGTTTCCAGGTCATACAATCATAGAACTGTAGAGTCGAAAGGGACCCGAAGGGTCATCTGGTTGAACCCTCTGCACTGCAGGAATCACAATTAAAGATTCCCTGGCAGGTCCCTCTGGTTAAAAACCTTCAATGAAGGAGATTCCACCACCTTCCAAGGTAGTCCATTCCAGTGTTGAACAGCTCTTACTGTCATGTAATTGAGCTGAATGCACTTAGAATTGAACCTCTGCCCCTGCTCTCTGGTCCCATCCACTCCACTCCCCAGAATACCCATTTCTGATGGCTTACACCAGCTTCAGATCTGCTAGGCTTGGCTCAGGCAGCTGGGGCCTGACTGAACTGGGATGTGCGGAATATGTTGGCGTATCTTTGACTGAATGGAGTTATGCCAGCATAGCCTAGCATAGCTCAGTTGGAGATCCACTGGATCCTAACCTACTTGTCCTGGGAGATCTTATTATAGGATTGCTTAATAAGTGACACAAGAGAAGTCTGGGGACAAAATAGAAGTGAGCAGCTAACAACGACATGTGGCATAGTAACATCGTTGTGCAGTGGGAGGTTGGAATGTTTGGAAAAGGGTCTGTCATTATACTAGCACCATTTTGAAAAATCACTTTAACTTTTAGGCATGGTATACAAAAAGAATCCTTAACTATATGAGTATTTTTTATAAAAAACATGCATTAAAGTTCAATAGTACTATATACATTCAAAACTAATTAAAGTGTCTTTCATCAATAGCTATAAACAGCAATATTTTGTGTATGTAAATATGTATTATATTAGTTCAGTGAATTCGTTCTCAACCTGGACATTTAGAACAAAACGCTGAAAGCTGCAGGATATGTTCCTTGGACTCTTGTGGCAAACACAAAGTCCTCAAATATCCTACATTTCCCTTAATTATTTGGGGAAAGTCACGACTCTCTAAAGTGGTATGTTACTGCTTTAAACAGATAGTGCAGATGGGGCCTAGGACTGCAACCTAAATGATGCAAATTGATTTGGTACCCAGGTAAGTCCCAGCCTTGGGAAGAAGAATCATGAGTGAGTTCACAAGGAAATATCAGTAATGGAAATTAAATAACCACAATAACTTTCAAATGAATTAGAAAGTTTGCTTTGCTTCCTCCTTCCTTTGTGTGTGTGTGTGACCCTCAAAAGGTATAGGGCTTTCTGGCAGCTGTTGACTCTGAAAAATACAATGAAGCAAGTATCAATACCTGTTGAAGCATCCCAGAAAGGGCAATGGTTAAAACTAATTCTTACTTCAAGGTGACTAGAAGGTTAGGGTTGATTTGGTACTTATGTGTAAATGTATAGTTCAGTCATTTAACGTCTTCTGTTTCTGTGATTCCAATCACAAGTAGCAGAGCAAGCATGCATGATGTCAGGGGTATTCAATATAACTCTGTTTAAGAATACCTCTCTTTCCATATGATATAAGAAGGCTTTGTTTTGATTCTGTTGTAGATCCTGTCGTAGTTCAGTTCAAGTAATATTCAAATTGCTTTTCTTGTAGCAAAAGGCAAGCAGTAGATTAATGTTTTTAAGAAAGTGTTTTTTCAGCGCAGTGTGACTTGAAAGAATTACTGTTTTCTTGTGGAGCTTAAAAATGTCACCATTTGATTATTCCTGCCAACTCATCAATCATATAGTGAGCTCCTGCAGAGGGGAAGAGAAAAGTGATCTCAGGGAAAACAACAAACATCCGGTGTCCCTGATAAGAAACATGACATGATGTCTCAGATGTCAAAGCTAATTTGCACAAAAGATGTTAACACCCCAGTAAAGAACATCGCAACCATTGGAAGAAATCCTCGCCTCTGAATCATGCATGCACACGTTTCTATGGCTTGCTTTGCATGAATAATCACACACACACACACATTTTAGCTGTATATCTGTGATAGCTTTGGACATGCTTATGTATATATTTACTGAGTCATAAAGCCCACCATACTGCAAAGGCTTAAGAAGATATGTAGCAGGATTAAGCAGTTTTAGAAAGAAACAATGTGCTGTCAGGAATCCTCACAGTCACTGAAATGTTGAATAGCATTTAAGTTTCTGTGTACGACAGATAGGCTTTATGACACTATTAGGCAGCTATTCCTTTGATTTATGTAGGGATGTGTATATAAATTAATTTATGGATTAGAAAATTACCTACCTGATCTAGAAATTCAATAGGTGATGACCTAGTCCATCTGTGTGCAGCAGCTAGCAATTCCATTTCCTCCAGTTTACAGGAGGTTTTACAGTGAAAACAAGCACCTCACAAAAAAGAACTAGAGTTTAATCTATTAGCATGAAGACTGCAGCTCACTTAGCAAGGAAAACCATGAAGTTCAAGCTGTCAGGTCTCAAAAGTATCCCTCAAGAGACTCAAACACTCCCCTGGAGCCAATATCTATCAACTAAACCCCACCACTATGTTGAATTTGGCTTGAAAAAGAAAGACTGGGGCAGAAATAAATTTGTGCCTAACATTTCCAGTTAGGTGGCTCTACAGTAATTCCCAGGGCAGGTGTGAGAGATGCCAGAGATGCTTTTAAATCACTCGGCAGACACAAGCATTGCTTTGGAAATCCCAGGTGTGATACTACTCCTTCCGTTACTCCTACTGTGGAAAAAGTCATAGCATAAGAGGAACTACCTGTTTGCAACCATGTGGCCTTCTGTGCTGTACAGTAGCAGGGATGGGGAACCCATGACTCTCCAGATGTTGTAAGACACCACCTCCCATCAGCCTTAGCCAGCATGGCCAAAGCAAGGGATGATGGCATTTGTAGTGCAGGGCCAGGGGTTCTCCCTCTTCCGAAGTATAATGAAGGGACTTGATGGACGTTGCTTGGCAAGGCATTTCATAGGGCAGGAACTGAAATGGAAAAGGCCCACCGCACATATTATGGCCCCTTTTTAGTGTCAAAGGCATAACTGCTGCTTGGACACATTTATTATCCCCTCAGCCATGTGTGTATTGAATTTATCAGCCGGGATGGGCTAGAATCAAAAGCACAGGATATTGGACAAAGCTTTTGCCCACTTATTCAGGGCTAACAAGCTAAAAAGTATACAGTAAAACAGGACAGAAAAACAGCCTTGTCTCCCCTACTGGCAAACTGCAGCAATTTTCTCCCGTGAAGTGCATTACAATGCAGTCTTGGCTACATGGGTGTTATGTACTGAGTTGAATAGGATCCAAACTGCAGCAGTCTGATTGGTCCTAGAACAATAGGATCCAAAAGGCAGCAGTCTGATTGGTCCTAGAACAATAGGATTCAGAATGCAGCAGTCTGATTGGTCCTAGAACAATGCAGCAGTATGATTGGTTGGCAGGAACCACCCAATCATGCTCCAGATAGAAGTGAATCCACAACCTGATTGGCTTACAGTAGAATTCCGGAATTAGCCAATCATGTGCAGCCCATTGTGTAAATAATGTATATAAAACAGATACTTTGAGGGGACTTTCATTCATTCCTCCTCACCACTATGAGCTGAATAAAGAGCATGAAATCACTTTGCGACTCTGAGTATATTGCAATGGGGATCCAAACACGTAACAGATTTGTAATGTGCCATTCTGAGTCCTATTTAAGAGATGTGCATAGGGGGGAAAAGAAAGACTTATTCAATGGTAAATGTAGACATTTAACTCTTCCCTTACAAATGTTTCTCAGCTCTATCTGACAACACGCTTCCTTGCTTTTCCCACCCACATCCTATAACAGCAAATTGCTTTTCTGCTCCACGGTACTTGAATTAGAAATGCCACCAGACTGACTTAGTAGGCTATGGTTACGCAGATTTGCAAAGTCAACAAATTATTAAGAGTCAGCGTCTGCTTTGCACTTTAAGAAAATGGGAATTGGTGGGTAGCTGCAGAAAATGACACCTATGTGACATTAATTGATACTACTTGGTGAGTTTAAGAATCAAAATGATCTGTGATGATCTGTTTACAAGTGCATTCCTGAGCTCATCACTAGGGGGAAAAATATTATCTTTACTTTCCAGGTTTTTTAATCGCATCATATAATTTTTTGCTCAAAATCAACCATATGCTGAAACCTGTGATGTAAATTGTTAGTGTTTGCCAATATCAAATCACACCAACAGATAAGGAAGGCTACCACTAGCTTATGTATATTTCATACTGCAGAAAAAGATCTGGAGTTTCACCGCCCAGTCCTATGCATGTTTACTTGGAAGTAAATCCTATTGTGTTCAATAGGGCTTACTCCCGGGTAAGTGTATGTCCCAGATGCCTAATATTTCATAATAATAATAATAATAAATATTTGAATGCAAGGACTTTTAATCCCAGACTCCCCCACCCCCATATCATACCAATTCTTAACTGAGTTTTTTTTATTTAAATATTCATTACTTATAGTTTTATAGACCATTTCCTGTTATCTTCTACACTTGCAAAGGTCACTTCCCTTGCTTGTCACAAATTACTTTCTACACCATATACCAGAAATAAAGTAGGATTTATGGTTGCACAATGGAACTTTCCCCCATCTTCTCCCATTGTGTGCCCAATCAAAATTTGCTTGGGGTAATTGGAGAACCTGTAGAACATATTTAGGGGCCTGCGGTGAAAGGAGAGGGAATGAATTTTGCACAAGCACAAATCCTTGCGCTGATGGGACACATTAGTTGGATACCACCCAAAGCCTTGGACATAACCACCAGCACCAGATTTAGGGTGGTGCAGGTGGTTCTCCCCCACAGGGTATCAAGATGAGTGGGTGCAAAACTGAGAAGTATGCCAGAGATAGTTAAAACATAACTATCCTGTTGTGCCTATGTAACCCCATGATAAACTTGGTGTCTGTTACATCTGACGATGTCTTTGTAACAGTTTTACCAGAATCCTGCATCTCTATGTTTCATAGGTGCCGGCTCTTGGAGGCCAAGGCAGTTTTGTTGTCGTCCCCCCAAGTTTTTTTTAGGGGCCCGGGGCCCCTCAATGTTTAGAGGGCGTTCAGATCTGCACCCTGGCTCCTTGTGGTGTCAGGATATCACATCAGGCCCCCTCAATCAACCAAAGAAGATGGTGCCTCTTCTACGTTTCCAATAGGCAGTAGGGACCCTAATGGAGTGAAAATGTTCCTCTGAATGGTGTGTCTGAATGGTACTGACTACTGGTTTACTGTGAAGGTACACTGCAGTAAGCAACCACTGAATAAATGGCTGTCCATAACAGCCACAGCAATTCTACACTTGCACGCAGTATAGCACAGATTTAGTTATTCTTTACATTTCTAACCCACTTTTCCTCCAAAGAGCTCAAAATGGTGTATATAGTTCTGCCCCTCCCTGTTTTTATCCTCACAGCAACCCTGTGAGGTAGGTTAGGCTGAGAGACTGTGACTGGCTCAAGGTCACTCACTGAGTTTGGTGGCTGAATGAGGATTCGAACCCTTGTTTCCCAGGCCCTAGTCCAGCACTCTAACTACAACCCTACACTGGTTCCTTTCATCCATTTGTTTAACCTATAGGCATTCTCCAGTGCCAGTGTTGGAAGTTGAATCTCACAATTTTGGGAAACTGTACCAGCACTTTCTAGAGCTCATTGCAGATTCTGATGAGTGCCCTTGAAAACACACACACACCATTCAACACAAACCTTCTAAATACAGCCCTGATATGTGCTAGAGCAGAATTTGATGGCAATCTTGGTTTAAAGGCATTTTAAAAGCATTTATCTGCTAACCGAGTAGTGGGATGTTGTAATAGATTCTTTGTTTCACACAGATCTTGTCTGTGTTACTGTATCTGCTATGGACACATGGGAATGCTAATGAACAATCTGCCATGTTGCTCTGTGACTAAGCTGAGTCTCAAGGAAGGACTGGGATACATGTTACCCACAGAATGAAAATAGACTTTTCTGAGTTGGGTAGCTGGTGGGTTTAATATCAATGATAGTATGCGGGGGCTGTGATGGAGAGTTTCTGAATCGCACAACGCATTGGAAACAATGCATCTAATAATTAATATGCTATTTTAACAGTATTCTCCCTGTATTGCAGGATTACAGTGGTACCTCTGTTTGTGAACGCCTCTGGTTGTACACGCTCCAGGTTACAAGCTCCACTAACTTGGAAGTAGCCACTCCTGGTTGCAAACTTTGCCCCAGGATGAGAGCGGAAATCACACGCCAGAGTCCTGCACGCAGCGGGAGACGCCATTAGCGAAAGCGCACCTCATGTTACGAGAGGTTTCTGGTTACGAATGGACCTCCAGAACGGATTCTGTTCGTAACCAGAGGTACCACTGTAATCGAAAAGCTGAGGTTAAAAGTACTCCAGTTTTTTTTAAAAAAGGATAAATGTAAGTGACACATTTGAAAATCAAGGTCTTTTCAGGACTGCTTTAAAACTGATGCTGTCTTAACAGCTTTGTTCACAGTGCCAGTCGTTTGGCTGTTCTAAGTATTCTTCTAGAGTAGAATCTGCTTTAAATCAGCATTTAGGTAGCCAATTTGAAGATGGCAGGTTGCCAGTGCTAAGAAGTGGACAGGTGACTTGGCTGCAGATGCCGTTATAAATTATTTTGGTATTTATGGTAACTATTATCTACTATTATGGTAAGATAAGATCTGTGAGATCCAGTCAGTACAGTCAAGCCTTGCACAGGTTAGCTGATCAGACTTTAATTTATGATTATCAGTTTTCCAGGTCTTGCAGATCAGAGAGAAATTGAAATATGCAAGGAAAGGTTGTACCTGAACTTTCTGCAGAGTAATAGAACTGTACTTATTGTTATTATTGAACAGTTAGGGCAATAAAAACAGCAACAGAAACCCCCAATGAACCCCCGTAAACAATACCAAGCATTTGTTCAGCCACCTCAGCTTTTTGTAGCTGGAGTCAGTCAGGGCCCTGTCCTCCCAGGCCAGGTGGAAAAGGCCTGCAAGGCAGAGAGCAGGTCATCCAGGACTCACAGCAAGGTGGCATCAAATGCTATTAAAGCTACAGTAAGAGTGAAGTAAAAGCCATTTAATTTATCTGTTAAACATTTTTCAAGTACTCTGTTCCTAAATATTGAAAGTTCCCCCCTTTTCCTTTCTGTAGACCTTCCTTTTCAGCAACAGATGACTTTTTCTTAGTATTATTCACCCAGGTTTGTAGAATACAAAAGAGGAAGGTTTCACATGTTTCTCTGCTTCCACCACTACATGTCCAGATGCAAATATAACAATTCTGATCTATTCTGCCGCACAGCTTAAGCACTTAAGTGTGACTGCCTGTCAGACTCTTGAACTCAAGTCAAACCTCATTTTTCCTCCTGCAAAACAGGATGGGTGGAATACAAATGAAGCCAATTTCATTTCTTGAGTTAGTGCAGTCCTAGATAACTAAACGTATTACAATAGTTACTCACTTCCACCATTGCTCACCGGCGCATGAACTTCTGAACAAAACTGTATCTTCTGCCATCCTTAAACCCCTCAAGTTGATTGAAAATGTGTCCCCACTGGAATTTAATATTGTATATCCTGGAAAGGATGCATGCTCTGAGAAAAGTATGGCATGAGTACTTTGATTAAAGAGAAGAAAGCATATCTTTTGATATCACTCTGTGAATGGAATTTTATGAAAACCCTCAACTAAAGTTCTGCAGTCTCCAGTGTAAATAACAACTTGGTTGGAGAGCCATGCAAATGCTACAGTGAGTGAACTGTTGCCCCTGTTGCAACTAACTTATCCTGGTTTTCATCCAGGTTCAAGAATGAGGTCAATGTGGTTAGCCAGTGCTCACCTGGCTCATCAAATAATGTGTTCACTAAAAAACTTCAAGCAGCTCCTAGAGTAATCACTATGTACTTTGACCCATAATTCCAGGAGGACAGGTTCCATATTCAGGCACATGGGATGCTAACTCCCAAGACTTTTGGATAAAATATGTACAGGAACATTTTGTGCATTTAGCCCTAGTGTCCTCCTTAGCAAGCTGGCCAGGAAAGGGAGATGGTATCAGGACAAAGAGGTTATCAGACTCCATAGAACGAGCCTCATGAAACCACTATGAGCAAACAGGCAATGACCAACCAGAAGATCCAGATGAGGATGATGAAGAGATATCCCTGGGTCACAGCAGGGTTGCTGCTGCTCAGGTTGGTTAAAAGCAAGGAGCACTATATGCTGTGTCTGGGCTAGAGCACTTTTTTCTTTTTTCTTTAATGAGACATTCATTGTATCAATTTCCATGAGTGACAGAAGAAAGGCAAGAGCGCTTCAACAAGAAGGAGAATTCTGACCAACTGTATGCCCCATGTTCCCATAGCTCTCAGCGGGTGAGGAACACTCTCTTTGCTTTCTAGTCTGCTTCTATGGATCTCTAGACTTTGTTCTAGAATGGAAGTATGCTGGGGACTAGAATGCAGAAGGGTTCACAGTAGTGGGTAGTTTGGTTGCCCAGCAGTTATTATCATGGCAGCAGCTGGGGGCCCAGGAAGTGACAGCTGAAGTCTGGCTGTTCTTTAACATAGAAGAACTTCACCCTTGCATCCTCTCCCCTGTCCCCTGCCTCAGACCAGGGATGCTGGAGATTGAATGAGAGATGTTTCTTCCACAATGAGGAAATTCAGACTGGAGGCTCCACCTCTTCCTGGCTTTCAGTCAGGCCCTGGCCTAAGCAGGTATTTCCATGTGCTCATCCTCACAGGCTGTTAGACAAGCACTTTGCATTGACTCTGAAGCCCCTGCATGAACAGGGATGTCCAGATCTGATAGCTCCTCAGGATCATTGGAGATCCCTGCTCCCCTTGCTCCTTATCTGAGGAGATCTCAGGTTCAAAGTCTGGGTAGGTCTGACCTCTGACAGTTCGCTCCTCCCACAAAAAGTTTTGGAGTTAGGCTTTAAGAATATATGGCATGCTCTTCCTTCTTTATAAGAAAGAAGCAAGCATTTGAATGGGATCAAATTGTAATGCAGCATGCGCTTGGCAAATAATGAATGACACAATAATTCTTCAAAGAAAGAAAAAATAACAGCATATACACCACAGTTTCAGTGCAGTTCCTGTGGAAGTCAGTAATATTTTTTGAAATGTGAATGTCAGAATAATGCAGGACTACACAAGGGACTAATGTTTCTCTCACTTCCCCAGTTCCATTATGCTGTCATGTATGAGGTGTTCTGAATAGATTTGCTCGTACTACATGCCATTGCTGAAATTTGACCTTGATTCTCTGTAAGCAATGCAGTCTTCAGCAGATGGCCCCATCTGGTACCCAAGGATGTTGTAGAACGTGTAGTTTCTGTCCCAAATATGTTCCAGACTAATAGCTGATTTCCTCATCTGGTACCCAAGGATGCTGTAGAACTTGTCATTCTGGTCCTAAATATGTTTAGACTAATAGCTCTAAGTGTGCATTTAGCATTTAATTTTTGTTTTGTAACTGGATGAGAGCAGTAGGGCAGCGGACAAGAATTACTTACAGTTCCCTTTGCCTGCTACAGATTATGTAAGATTGCTTTTCAGGGACTGATGGTGGAGTGATTAGCAGAGAAGAACAGCAGAGGCTGGGGGGGGGGGGAGAGGTCATGAAGGTTTAGTCTGTGACCAAAGCTCACTCAGCTGTGGTGTAAGGCTAAATGAGTTGACTGCTAATGCTGGAAAATCTCTGTGCTAGCCACCTGTCTGGAATGTGAGAGAAATGGTACATGGCCTCAGATTGGGTTTGAAAGCAGAGTTGGGATTCCAACACAATATGCTTGAAAGTCAGACATCACCGTGGGGCAGTGAACTGAAATAAGGAAAATCCTTGCCCCCACCCCATAAGAAATATTCATTGAATTTAACATTTCTGTTGTAACAGGAAAATGCTACTACTATTGCGGGGGGTGGGGGGGGGGAGAGGAGAAGAAGAAAACAACGCATGCCCCTGCCCCCTGGGTTATATGAAATCCAAAGAAATAAAACATGTTGAGATTCAAACAAACATGTCTTAGTTCACTGACCTCAATAAGACTTCATAGTGCTGAAGGTCACATAGGAAATGTGAAAAAGAGAAAATAAACACTGGAAGGGATTAAGTGTGGGCGCAGCCAGTCTTCCAAGTGTAGTAGGTACCATACATTAAACATTTACCCTGTAGAGAAGGTTCAAAAACAGACCAAGTATATACAAGATACTCTCCCTATGAACACATTCTTGTGTAAATCAGGCACTGGGTGATGCATATGTTAGAAAACCCTGTGAAGTGTGATTTTGGTTTTTCTGAAAGACGCACAGTGATGTAATTAATAATAATAATAACAACAACAACAACTAATATTCCCCCCCCCCCGATTTCTTCCCTAATTTTCACCATAGGGTCCCAAAGTTGGGTACAGCAACAAAAACAATTATTAAAACCAGTTAAATAATTTACAGTCAGAAGAAGAGGTGAGTCCTAAAATAGACATGTATCAGATGTCAAAGGTCAAAATAAAGTGTCTTCAACATATGGTGAAAGCTATTCATTGAAGGTGCCAGGTGCACTTACAGTATATGGTTAGGGGACTCCACAGCCCAGGGAATACTTCCCACAAATTATTCCTGATCTCATGCTGCTACCACAGCAAATATCAGAGTGTGACAGAACTACCAAGAGGGCCCTTGATTTTAACTTGGTGCCACCACTATTTAAAAAAGTAATTGCATTTACAAGATCTAAATGATTGTATTATTAGGAGAACAGCCTAGTAGTATTGTTGAGGTTCCTCACCCCACCCCAGCAGCTACTTCAGTGTGATATAAAGTGCCATCTTAGTGACCCAATGCACACCATTAATTATAACACTATTCTCAGTGACATGATTGAGCTAAATTAATTTTTGTTTTAAATGTGTAAAATCTGACATTTATTTTGCAGAATAACACATACTAGAAGCTGAAACAGAACGGCATTAGGAAATTCACTGCTTTGTGATGTAATTTTATTTGGACAAAAATATGTCGAAAACCTTTACATTTCTTTCTTCATGAAATCATTCAAATGCATCCACAACTCCAGCAATACTGATTTTTTTTGCAGGGGTGGGGGGGAGTCCATTGAAGAATTTCTTTGTATGTTGACCTTACATCATCCACTTAAGCAGATGGCTGTAAAGTGTGTGCCCAAAATCTTTCCACAGGAATTTAAGTATATACAGGATTAAGACTTTAATCTAAGTTGTTTAGGATTAACTACAAAAAATAATCATGATCATTTTATCCAGTGAATAATGGATTTCCTTAATCTGATTTTAAAACTGGATGCAGTGGCAGGACTTGGAGTATTTTTACATATGCCAAATGTGGTCTCTGGAAGGGTGCACTGACTGTGTGACTTTCTCTCTTATGTATGAAGTTTAATATCTTCCCATCCCCTCTTGGGATTGTACAAATGTATGCATAGTGTCAGGTGCAGTAAAGGTTGGCTGCTACAGAGCATCAACCACAGGGTACCAGCTTATCCTTTCCCTCTTTTTTGCGAGTGCTAATAAAACACTGATACATTTGAAATTGCACCAGGGTTGAAAGAAGAAAAGGGAAAAGAAAACCCTGCCAGGGTTGTCTGAGCGCATCTGCTTAGCGGTTTCTTGGTGGTCCTGAGAAATACATCAATATTTAGCTGCTGTCTTCAAAGCTGGAACTTGGCTAGTCAATACGGTGGCTGGGGAAGGGTGGGGAAGGCAAGCTCAGTAAATCAGCTAAAACACAGTTACTGGAACATCTCAAAGTCAGGTTGTCAACGAGGCACTTTTCACATCAACCGGCTCTTATAGCGTGATCCCCAACGCCTTACTGAAATCTTCCAAATCCAATGGCTTTGCTAAGAAAGTCTGTATTGAATGCATTCTTTTTAAAAAAAAGAAAACCAGTTAAGTGTGTTTCATAAGAGAGATGACCCAAAACATTGGATAGCAAGGATTGCTCAGGGAGCATTGCCTGTAAATGCCTTTAATTAATCTCTCTCTTGCTTTCTTTTACAGCAGTGGTTTCTGGTCTCCTAGGGCCAAATCCACACATGACCTTAAGGCTACAGGTCAGCCTCTGAGTGCAGGTGAGAAACCCAATCTGGATCAGGACCATAGTACGGCAGAGCCTTTGACTCTTTGGCTCCACTGTGCTCCTGATCTAGGTCAGAGTGCTTTTTCTCTCTCCAATTTTTGCAGTGGAAATAGCATGTGTATCTGAATTGGGACCACAGCAGGAAGTGATCGTTTAAACCTCTAAAATCTACACATTGGGATTCTGATGCAGAGTGCTCTTTTTTTCTTAACAAAATTAAAATCACACGTTTGACTTTTAGGCTGCTGAGGAAGCTGGGAAAATACCTGAGATCCAGGTGTTGTAATTACAAATTCACATTGCACTGAGGGTGGGGGGAATCATATTGCCAAGCTCAAAATCTGCTCCCTTCTCTTCGAACAGCCGCAACAGAACAGTGCAACTATTATACACTGTGTCCATCTAATGGTGGAGATAGTTGGGGCAATTCTCTCTCTCTCTCTCTCTCTCTCTCTCTCTCTCTCTCTCTCTCTGTATTCACTACTATTTGAGCTCTTTGGAGATGACTTCAATTTAAGGCTCAAAATCAGAATTGCAATAGCATCCCTATCAGGCATGTGTGTCAATTCAGACTGGGTCACTGTCTGAAAACATAGGAAACATCCAGTCAGACTATTGGTCCATCCCAAATGGGGATGGCAGCGATTGAATCTGGGATCTTTCACATGCAGAGCAGATGGTCCACCACTGAGCTATTGCCCTTCTACACAAATGGTTTGAAGAAAGCTCTCTCATACCAGGTCAAAATAATTGTCTACCTAGCCCAACATTGTTTACTATGATGGGCAGTGGCTTTCCAGGGTTGTCCAGAGAGATCTTCCCAAATAGCATCTCCCCCTTTAAAGCTGGAAATTGGCAGGGATTGAACCTTGGGACTATCTGAATGCTCACAGAGGTCCCCTCCTGCCCCAGAGTGCAACCGCTTGTCAGGAAGGATTTCCAGATAAGCCGGCACATAATTCAACATTTTACAGCTAGGGTAGTTATCACTTACCACAGAGAGACTATTTTTGACAGTTTCACTGTGCTACTGTGACATGTGTGCCGCCCCCCTCTCCTACAAAATGAGGTGGATTTCTTCAGAAAAAGGCCATGCATTTCCTCTACGAAATTGAAAGGTTTGAGCTCACAAAATGGCTCAAGGAAAAAACCTCCCATTGACAGATCTACTGAATAGTTGTTTTTGTTTTATTTGAGAACCATTCTTATATTTGTGCCTGCCTCTGCTGGATTCCGCCCCCAATATTTTGTAAGGTTTGTGGAGCTTAAAAATAAACCTCTATTTATTGCATCAGATTACAGAGGCTTTAAATTAAATCTAGGAAATAAACTTGAAGACACTCCAGGAAACAATTTACTGGAGTTTTTAAAAGCTTGTGAGTTTATGCTGTTTACTCACTGGTGCCCCAGTTCAGTGGAGCTAAAATGATGCCTTAGGCTTGTTGTGAAAGGCAAGTCTTTAGATGGAAGATGATTTATAGCAAGTCAGGCAGCTGCAGAATAGGAAGCTTTTAATAAAATGGATACAGATCAATATGGCACTAATAATAATAATAATGATAACAACCGCAGCAGCACCAACAAGTTTGTATGCCACACTTCATGTGAAGATGTTCACAATAGGAAGATATAAAATAAAACAAAAACAAATAGTCCCCCCATGTATTTTTTTTTAAAGCCATAGTATGTTAATTAGCCAAATGCCAGTTGAAGAGAAATGTTTTTGCCAGGAGCCTAAAGTAGGTAATGAAGATGCCAGGCAAGCCTCCCTGAGGGAGAGCATTCCACAAATGGGGAGCCACCACAGAAAAGACCTGTTCATGTGTTGACATCCTTCAGACCTTTCGTGAAGGGGATACATGAAGAAGGGCCTAAGAAAATGAATGGCAGGGTATGGGTTGGTTCGTATGGGGAGAGGTGGTCCTTGAGATATTGTAGTCCTGAGCTGTTTAAGGCTTTATAGGTCAAAACTAGCACTTTGAATTTGGCTTGGAAAGTAATTTGCAGCCAGTGTAGTCAGGCCAGGATCAATTTAATATGCTCAAACCGTCTCTTGTGCAGGTGAGCAACCTGGATGGTGATGGTTGCCCTGATGTTGGTAGTTGACGGAGGGGGAAGTGCAAGGCTTGGCATTTTTCTATGCTTTTGACTCTAGGGAGGAGAGCTCAGAATCAAGCAAATTCCAGGTTAATAGGGAGGACTTTGGAGGTGCCAGCCCTTCTCTAGGCATTTGCTGTACCACTTCTTCACACAGACCCTTTCAACAGTCCACTTTCTCAAGGTGCTGGTTTGACCCTCTGAACCATACTAAACAGGGAGGTAGAATCCACTGTGTGATGCACCTCATCACAAGTTAAGAGTTAAATGGGGGAGATTTACTTTCAAATCCTATTTTAGCAACAAGACATTGCATGGACGAGGCAGTTTGCATGCTAAAGCAGAGTTCTCTAACCTAGACTCCCCAAAACTTCTTGGATTACAACCTCCAACATCCCCAGTCAGTTTACCCAACGGTCGAAGAAGACTGTGCTAAATATAGTCCAGTGAATGCACAGATTTGTACAAGGCATGCCAAGTGTGCTAGGTTATAGTGTATGCTAAGGTTTTTTAAAAAATAAAATTATTTTAGGTGTTGATCATCTATCTGGTTGTATTATTTTGCTGTTTGATGCCCTGGGCTCCTTTAGGATAAAAGATGGGATAAAAATTTAACAGCTGAAAGGACTTTCTCTCTTTTTCTGTATTGGAAAGGTAGATAGCATGAAGAAACTGCTCCTTTTAATTTAAAATATTAGCAAAGCATTAGCCAATTAAGAGCTTAGCTTGTTCCTGCTTGGTCTCCTGGGACAATATGGCCTATTGCTGTGAGTTAGAGCACCCTGCCAACTTCAGCACCCTGCTGTGTCAATCTTTCAAAGTCAGATACTCTGTGATGTACTTGCTGCCACCTTTTATCAATACCTCTAGATATCTGGTGCAGTGGAAATTGTCCTTGATTGAAATGCAAATATTGTAACAAAATAAGAGAAACACCAAAGAATCACTTTGTGGTATGGCAGTGTCAGTAAGAAACTATTGCTTCACATGAGTCATGAATCCTGAGGCGATGACTATGTTGTTAAACTTCTTAGAGAATACTTTTCAAATGCAGCTTGGTTAGATATATTCTGCTGTGCTAACTCCCAACACAATACAGAAGAGCCTAGTTCTGACAGAACTGAAATGCAATGCTACAATTTAGGAAGATATTCTTTCTGTGGTTATGAACACGCATAGATATGGGGGAGAAATTTGATTCAGCCCACATTGACAGGCAAGCCTACCTGATCCACACTTTTCAAAACAAAATGCAAACTGAAGTGTAGCCATCCTTCAGTGTTTGCACTTCTCTAAATTTTGCAATGCAGTGCCCAGCCTAGTAAATGTGAACAAAAATGCCTGCGCTATAGTGAAATGCACATAAAAATGCATTGTATTAGGGGAAATTGTCTTGCAAAAAATGTGTAGATTGGGCGAAAGTGCGTACAAAGATGTGCCTATTAGGCTAAATTTGTGCTAAACTGCTGCTTAATTTTCATAATGACTTTAAACAAAATTGCAAAGTGATGTGGAAATGTGAACTGAATTTAAGAGCAGAAAAATGAGAAAGTGACATATACAAAAAACCAACAGATTTGCCCACCACTACATCTGTGAGAGGCCTTCCCATCTCCCCACTGCAGCTGTATTCCAGGTTCAAGGAAAGTCTTGTTTTCCCAGGGTGCCTGAGCTTATGCTGTTGCTACTGTATATGTAATTAGGAAAAAATGGGGCTAGTGGGAAGGGAGAGTTAGGGGAAATTGTGTGAACGTTGAAAAGCTTGCAGGTGGGGTTTGGAAGGTAGCATATTATCCCAGTGTTGTAAGCAAGAGGTCAAAAGACTGAATTTGAAACTGGCTCCTGGGGAAATTGAAGTAATTTCTGATTTGTTGCTGCGGCTGCTATTGATGATGCTGTGTGTGGAAAATAGATTGTGACTTGAGCTGGGAGATGAGGAGGACCTTGCACATCAATACCAGGGAGGGGAGAACTTTCTTTCCCCAGAATTTCAAACCCTTTGTTCTTTGAACCCTAGGAGGAGGCAGCAGAGAAAGCTACACTCAGCAAGGAGACAGCACTGCCATGAGTGAATGCAGAAAAGTCACTCATAGGGAAGGCTGTATGGTCCTCATTTAATTAAGCCTGAGCTGGTGGCTTTATTTGTGATAAGCTCTCCATGCCATTCCCTTCTTTTTCTCCTTCACTTAAAAGAAGAAGCTTCACCCTGTGCATAGGGTAGTTCAAAGGTCTGTATCACTTTCTAGAAGTCCACGCAGAATCCTGAAATTTCTCTTTCTATACTAATATGATCAGGTTGCGCCCTTTGGCTTTTCCCTTTCCTCTGTAGGTCGATCCCAAGCACCTGGCTACACTCCCCCTTGCAACAGAGAGCAACAACTTTCTTATGTGGGCATTCAGTTCATCACGAGAGAACGTGGATTATTGTGAAGCTGCAAGGGTGTGTGTGAAATTACAGCCCCCTTCTCAGGCACATGCTCTTAAACTTGTACCATCTCCTCACACACCAGCTAATTTATCAAGGCATATTTAGAGACCCTCCCCCCATCTTTCCAAAGGCATGTAGACGCTCCGGTCAGTTAGAAAGTCGTGTAAAAATAAAACTGCTTAGAAGCAAATGCATTCGTTTATTGAGGTATACTTCCTGCATTTATCCCTCCCCTTGATATTCAGTAGGGCAACATAGGCTTCAACAGAAATTAGGGCTAATAAGGTGAAAGTGATTTTTTAAAGAGCAAGCTGTATTGCTAACAACTAATTCAAGAGATTGCCATCTCTTAATTCTGTACTGTGTTTTGAACGATCAATACTTAGCCATCGCTGTATCCTAAAGATAATAGCTTTGCTGAGATGCTTTCCCAGTCCGTTACTGAAGTACCTACCTCATGCCAGATGACTCTGCTAACATGAAACAAAAACAGGATTACTTAATAGGTTTAAATGGACATGGAGATAAGTTTTCCCCACTTCAGGGGAAAACAGCTTTTCTGTGAACAGCACAACTTGATTGGGGGGGGGGGAGAGCAGTTTTGCTTCAATTAAATTAAGTTGGTTCTTTTAAATTAATATTGCTGCACTACGTATATCTAGCAGGGGTGTGCAGTGGCTTTGAATGAATCACGCATCTCTGAACTAAAGTGGAGTACTCTGGACTTGTCCGAGGGAAAATGGAATCTGTACAAGGTTTGCTGAGTTGAAGCAACTCGGAGCCCCTCAAGTGCCTTGCGGTGCCTCCATGATGTTCACAGTTTCTAATAGCCTGCCTGCAACATTACATCCTCACTTATCTTACCTCCTCATGACACCTCCCCATGGAAGGTCTGGAAGAAGTGTGGTAGGCTTTTAATTGGTGCCTAAAATTAAACAGAGCAGGGGCCAAGAAGTAGGGTTTACTTCTGAGGAGACATGTATAGGATTGCACTTTTGTGCATATATGCATTTATATAACCCATATTTCACTCTGAGTTCTGCTACAATCAATAAGAGCTGTCACCCTTAGTAAAAGCACATGCTGATCTTTCCCAGTTGTTTTCAGTGCTTCCGAAAATCGAAACAAATCCACCGCAGCTGTTGGCTGGCAGACATATATGTACTCATTGTGACTGTTGGGAACTTAGTTGATATGGACAAATTGGTCTTTTATGCACTACCTGCTGTGGTAGTGCATAATGTCTACTGTCCCTTGCTTTGGTTTCTCCTTTTCAATGAACTGTGTAGATATGACTGCCTTGGTCTGAAAACTGGAGGATGGAGCCTCCTCCTCACTCATTCAATTACCAAGGTTAGGAGAGACTGCTGTGTCGTTTCCCATCCATATGCAATGTGACATCCTATTTCCTGCAACTGCCAGGTACTTGAGTTGGGTCCAGAGGACTATATTTTATTTCCCACACTGACAAAACATTGACTGCTGTGATTAATGGACATGCTCTGAGGTTAGGGGGAGGGAAATGCAAAGGGGTTGGGCAGATTCCTTGGATCGTTTGCTGGAATTCTGAGCCAGATAGCTAATCTATGCTTATTACTAGCAGGGAGTTTTGAAAATAATATCAGTGGTATCGCAAAACAAAGCACCAGCTGCATTTGGTTCTTTGAAAATGGGTGAGCATTGCCACCAGAAGGATCTGCCAGAGCAGCCTGATGGCTGTGAATCTGTTGGCCATGTTAGCCCAGCAAAACAGTCAAGATTGTGCTTATATCTTAACCTAGTAAAAAAAATAATTCATTCTTAATTTTAGCTACAGATTCTACAACGAAAAGGGATGGGGAGCCAGTGGTCCTCTAGCTATTACTGTACTCCAACTCCTATCATCCCTGACCATTGGCCATGTTGGCTGGGGCTGATGGGAGTTGAACAACTAAAGGGTCACAAATTCACCATCCCTGATCTTTGCCCATAGAGAGCTGGGCAATCTTGAGAGATCTGGGCCTGCTCCCTAAGGTCTGGTGGAGTGGTCTTTCTTTGTGCCCTCACTATGGTGAAGGCGTGATTAGCCAGGGCTTTCTCAGCTATTGCACCTACAGTATGGAATGCCTTGCTGCATAAGGTTTATTTGATCCCCATCTTTGCTGCTTTCCTTGGCTAAAGCTTTTCAGTTCTGGCAAATATTTGGCTTGATGGCAGATGATGTTTTATACAGTGAATTATGGGCTGTATGGGCTGTGCCTGCTTTCATTATTTAATAAATAAATAAATACCGGTATACACTGATTTGGGTTTGTATGTGTGTGTTTGTATTATGGGAATGTATCTTAATTGTGGTAAGCTACTCAAAAGCACTGGAAGGATGTGATATAACTTTTAAAATAAAATCTGCCAATCACATCTTGTTCCAAACACCGTCCCACTTTACTCACCTAACATTTCTCAAAATCCAAACAGAAAAAAAATGAGCAAAGCAGGAGTACAACGGAAGAAAATAAGGAATTGGTCTTATTTAGATAAAGCAAGTGGAAATCTATAAGATGGCAGAGGGAAAGAAACAGAAATGCCAAAGGATGAAGAAAATTCAGAACCAGTGGAAGCATGTGTGTTTCATAGAATTATTGAATTGTAAAGCATTTATGCCAGATGACCATCCAGCTGTCTTTTTCAGGTTTTGCTTTGCTTTTTTAAATCAGGACTAACCTGAGAGGTGTGTGGTAAAGTTGATTTCCCCCTTGAGGTCCGGTCCTGATGCTGGTTGGAAAAGCACAACTGCTGTGGGAAGTGGCACATGACATTCTCCAGTTCCCCAAGAATAGGGCCCAGGAGGCTGAGTGTGTAGGCCATGTTCTCTCTACCCAGGCTGAAAAGGAACTGGATCCTCTCTCAGTTGTCCTACTAGTCCTGCAGTTTGATTAAAATCTTGCGTGATCTGTTGGACCTTTGCCAGGCCCAAATAGAAGTCACTACACATATTCCCAAATACGTTCCTATATGCTCCTCAAACCCATTATGCATTGTATTTAGAAACTATCCATAAAGATGGAGAAAAACCCAGTAGCAGAACATTTCAATAAATGAAGACAAAGCAAAAATTCAATATATGATGACAAAGTAAAATTAATGAGACACTGTTCTTCTTAGCATGTTCCTGTTTTGCAGAGAATGTAGCATTTGGCTTGTTGACTGCATGAAAAACCCAAAGCATTGCATACAATTGCTTATGCTACATGGATGCTGCTATCCAACAAGAGGAAATTTGCACACTAATTGGTGCTGTGTGTGGATTTTCCCAAGATGAAAAGCTTGATTTCGTAGCCAGAGACCCCCTCTAATACCAGTAAGGAATGAAAGGAGAGAGAGAACAGAGGCTGGATTCAGTTGTCCCGTTTCCTGCCACCCTCTGAACAGATGGTTGGAGCTACTGCAGAGATGCTGAGGGGCTGTGTGATTTCAGGCCAGCTCTTGGACTGAACTTCTCAGATGGGAGGAATCTACATGCAGCACCCATTTGTTTTATGTGTTTTCCGCTTTTGGATCTGAAAACGTGAATTAACATTTATGGAAAACAGCTGTTTCTGCTAATTACATATAAACCAGGCTGTTTTCCATCAGTTGGGAGATATCAAGGCAGGAAGGAGTTATGGCCAGTCATTGGGTAAACTGGCCTTTACAGGGCTTAAGGGTGGGCTTGTTTTTTATTTCTGTTTTTGCACATCTTCAAAACATGCCTGTAAGTGCAGGCCCCACAATGGAAAATATTTTATTTATTCTGGGCTCCAGAATACTGAATTTGTGCTAAAGCTTTCCTCTTTCTTATGACCACCGTAGGCGCAATGTATCTGGGGGGGTTGCTGGTGCTCTGTCAGGTCTTAATTGTACTAATTTCTTTAATTATCCGCTCTGGTGAAGTGGTAAAGCCTTAAATGAAATGTTTCCTATCTTTCCTGAGAATATGCTTTGGAGATCCTGATACATGAAATGTTCAACAAGTATTGGTTTCGTTCATTTCAATGGGGCATATACAGGAAGAGATGTAGAGGACCGTCAAGGAAATATCTTTAAGCTTGATCCCCTTCACCTGTTTATTCTGTATTGTTGTGAGTGACTCCACTATTATGGTCCTTCATTCATGTGTGCCTTTCTAAGAAACTGTGCAGCAGATCTTACTTTTATGCTGAATTTGAGGAAGATAGAGAAGGCAGGGAAAGAACACGAGGTTGGACAACTTATACTTGTGGTGAATAGTTGCTGGTAACAAACAAACAAAATTCTGAAGGATAATTTCAGCTAGAAATTCGCTCCACTTCCCAGTGGGGAGGAGTTGCGATGGACCACTTGGCCACCCACTCTCCTCCGGGGGCAGGGGATGAAGTCCCGCGTCACCTAGAGGTTCCCAGCCACGTCATTTCCAGCCAGCCAATCTGCTGGCTAGGGGGCGTGTGGCTGGGCCCGTTTAAATGGAGGTGCGAGCCGGAGAGCTTCCTTTTGGCTCACTTCTTTGATCTCCCGCCCACCTTCCCTATTTTCAGGTTTCGACATTGGCCTTGCGATGGACCTCAGTTGGTCGCCGTTGAGGGGCCCGGCAGGAATTTTTCCACTTGGCAAATTGGCATGGGCCATTTGGTTTTCTGCTACCTCGTAGCAATCACCACAACTTTGTAAGGTTTGGCGGTTAGGCATTGGTTGAGCTTATGCTGGGGGAGGGGAGATGTGGACATCACCTGCCCCTCCAAGCTTAAGGGTATTCCATTAAAGGAATCTGGGGGTGTGGATCTTTTCCAAAGCCTGAGGCGGAGCTAGGGCCATGCCACGGCCCCGTCGGGAACCCAGGGGGAGCTTGAGTTGGTTTGCATTGACGGGGCTCCCCCTACCAGTGGTTAACCCTTACAGGACTCCCTCCGTGACGGGCGGGAGTCAGATATAGTTGGGTCAATTCCAGTGCCTAAGCCAATACCGCTCACATTCTGTAACCAATAAAGTTGTGGCCTAAATTTGCCGAATAACCATTAACCTAATATCCGTGTCCTTGTGTCTTATTCATCAACGAGGGGGTGGCTTCGGGGTCTCGACACACAACAAGATATATTCTGGGTATTTGGTTTCTATTACCTAAGAGCCAAACTACAGGTAGCGACCGATTTGTGTGGGGGTTATGTTCTGGACCCCTGTGTCTATTGGCAGGGCCTGCATAAGGCCATCTCACCCTGTTCTGCCCATGCTCTGTCCTGCTCCTTTTGGTGACTTTTTTGTGACATGTTTGGGTCACTTCTAGGTTCAGTCTGATGTGCATATGCATGGTCACACACATAAGTGTAAAACAGTTGTTGTCTGTATGGCATTAATTGAAGGAATTAATCAACATAGGATTTTAAATAGCATCAGAACCACAGGGATTGGGAAGGAGAGCTTAACCCTTCCCCTCTGTGCCACTGTCTTGATAAAAATCACACACACACACACATACCTCAAGACACAACTTCCACGGAGAGAGACTATGGAGGATTTGGTGTCAGGGGAATATGGAGCCACACAATTGAAATTTTCAATGTCCACACGAGCCTAATCTTCATATCGAAACATTTGTTCATTTCTCAATGTGAAGTGCCTCTTAGGTGCTCACAAACACAATCACAGGACGGAAAGTGAATCGTGTCAAGTACAAAAAACCTCCCAAACTATTTTCACATCCTTTGGTAGGTTTTATCCACTTCTGTCATCTTGTAAAATAGTTTTTTGATTTCTTGGCTGTGAATCTGGGTTGGGTGGAGGGATAACAAAGCCTCATCCCCCCCCCCGTCTTGAAATGGATTTGGACTTGGACCTTAAGCCAAATCTGGCAGCCTGAGACCCACTTTGGAGCAGTGCTTAACTGAGGTCTTGATTGAAACTTGTGGTCAGTGCACACCCCTAGTAGTAACAATGATATGACACTGGAGATTGTGACTGGAGATTTATTGATTATCCAAGACCGATTAAAATAAGAAAGCCAACTTCTCCTTCACTACATAGCCAATCTGTGAAGCAGAAACAAACTGAAGATGCCAGCATTTCCCATGAAACTAGATGCAAAGCAAATACTAAAATGGTGCTTTGAAGCACGAGAAAGTTTTTCAAAAGACCTTTAAAGGTTGGATAACTTTTTAAAAAGAAAAACCATAATTATCACTTGTTAATTGGGAAAACAAAACAACAAAAACAGCAGGTCGGATATTTGATTGGGATAATATGTTCTGCTGGTAAAATTGAAATCTTCACATCTTTGTTCTTTGTGCTTTAGCTCTGGCATCAAGCACAATTCTTGTGCTTTTCACACTTGTCATGAAAAATGCTTTTGATCTTCGTTGCTGCTGTTAGTATGCATGTGCAAAAAGCAGAAAGCAGATTTAAAGGCATTTATTATTAGGGTTTTTAATCAAATGTTAGCCATTCTGGAAAGTCAATGTAAAAGTATATTTCAAGTTTCCAGTGTCATTTTCTCTCACTGATATGGACAGATCACAGCATATTTTCCCAGCATGGTGTCCTCCAAATATTACTGGGGTCTAACTCCCACCAACCCCAGCCAGCATGACCAAAGATTTGGGATGCTGGGAGTTGTTGTACAACATCTGGAGGGTGCCAGGTTGGGGAAGTTTGGATGATATCTTAAGTGCATTTCCAGTCCTCTTCCTATTTTATATTTTACTACATTGGTTTTTTGCTTGTTGCTTTTCTTAGGGATCCACCCCCTTTTGTACATCTCTTTGATGTGTCTAATATAAAGTGATAAGTTCTGCAAGTAATAAATAAAATAAATTGATCATATATTTGTGGGTAGCTTTTTGTGTTTTTTTTAAATGGAGCAAACCCTTGATTCAGCAGTTCCCAACAAGACCTACCACCCTACCCACAATGGTGCCATCTAACTGGACTGGGGAATAAAAGCTGAGTTGTTGCAGATTCATGACCACCAATGCCTTGAGTCCTGGTGTGCCAAAATGGTGGGATATAAATTATTGTTGTTGTTATTATTGGAGTAAAAATATGTCATTCATTCTCCTCTCCTTCTCTAGAAGGGGAAGAACAATGTACAAAATCTTATTTGCCCAAGGTGTGACATTGCATGTTTCTTTCTGCCTAGTGTGAATCTCTTTCCTATGAAAGTTGGCATATTCCCCCACCCCACAATATAGTAAAAACAGGCTAGGAAGGGATTTGTGGAGTGATGTATTTGCATGACAATCCATTCGAAGCAGAAACCCTGTTTACAGTGGGCCCATGCCTGAAGGCAAGCTAAAAGCAATGGCTCATCAAGTTGGTAAGCCACCTTGTATATGGACAATTAATTCCAGGGTGAAAGATCACATTACTAGGAAGAGAGCTTTGTTTTATGGGCTGCATGAATGCCTCTGTGTGTTTACAGACTGTTTTGTTGATGGTTTACTTTTAACCATTTTGTGACTTTCTTGGTCTTCAAAGTTTCTCAAAGGCAATACAGACTTCCAAGCAGAATTTCCCCTCTGCGTGAGTAGCTGAAATATGACACCCTCCCAGAAAATCATAGCAGAAAGGGTGAAGATCCTCCTTGTTTTTTTTTATTTCAAAGAGCAGGTTTCTGATTTCTTTAGGTAAAGGTAAATGTACCCCTGACCATAAGGTCCAGTCACGGATGACTCTGGGGTTGCGGCGCTCATCTCGCTTTACTTGCTGAAAGAGCCGGCGTACAGCTTCCAGGTCATGTGGCCAGCAGGACTAAGCCACTTCTGGCGAACCAGAGCAGCACATGGAAACGCTGTTTACCTTCCCGTCGGAGCGGTACCTATTTATCTACTTGCACCTTGATGTGCTTTTGAACGGCTAGGTTGGCAGGAGCAGGGACTGAGCAACGGGAGCTCACCCCGTCGCAGGGATTCGAACCGCACACCTTTTGATTGGCAAGCCCTAGGCTCTGTGGTTTAACCCACAGCGCCACCCGCGCGAAACCTGCAAATTTTATTCTTGTTTTTTAAAAAATATCCACTTACAGCAGCGGAAGACTCTCTTTTCAGTTTCCCACTGGCCACAATTCCTGGAATGCCTTTGTTGAAAGTGATGCCATGCCCTTGTTGTGTTGCTCCCAGTGCATTCTAGGAAATGGGTGGGGGTCTTTCTACAGCTGCCTCTTGACTGCACTTCCTACTAAGACCCAGTAAGTGGAGATCCGCTTCTGAAAAGTTCAGAGAAGCTTCCAAGTAAGCAGTAGAATATTGCCCCCTGGCCCATACTCAAAGGGGAGAATATTTTTAGCAAATGGTGCTGGTGGTGGCCCCAGCTTCCTGTAGAGTCCATCTTCCACTGAAAGCAGCTGAGTACCCTCTGCTCAGATATTAATGTGCTGATGAAAGTAGGGCTTAGAACAGCAATGACCTGCATGACCAGATCAGTCATAGTCAAGGAAGAGGATAGTCCCATCCAGCAGCAAAACAGCAGGCTAAAGGGAAACTTTTAGTCCGCATGCACTTCCTGTGACAACATTATATGTGTGTGTGCCATTATATAATCTACAAATATACGGTAAACGCAGAGGCAAGGGAAAGACAATATTAACTCAATTCAATGAATTTCCCCTTGTCAATCTGCATTTTACAAGCATGTTAATTACTTTGCACCAAAGTGACTGTTTTAACAGAGTAAGCTAAATTTCAATAAATGGAAATAAGTTGTTAGCTTTGTCTTTTAAATGGATGCAAGAGGGGATAAAGTGTTTCAATTTTGTGTAAATCACTTAGTTCATTTATTTAACAACCTCAATCAGTGGAGTTTTAAATGAAGCCAAATTCTGCTAAAGGAAACAAATAAAGTCAATGAGGATTGGCCTAGGTTGCCTTTTTCATGGCAGCTACCGGTGCATAACATTGCATGATTGCTGAAGAACCTAATCTGCAAGGGAGCTCTAAGGATTTCTTCCATCAGCTGTTCTTTTTCAGTTCATTCTGGAGAAATGCTCTGATTCATGATCATGCCACTAATGTCAGCATTTGAACTCTGAAGACTAGTCCAGAAAATTCAGTTTGACCTGTTCAGCAGCAGACTTTTGTAATCTTTCGTAATATGATGCCCTGTGCAAGGCCAAAATTTGGCACCCCCAAAATGAATCTTTTCAAATATGGATCCTTTCAATTTTGCACCCCCCTTGGCTCAGCTTCCTGTGTGGGAGAACCGCTGACCAGAACCTAAATCCTGGGCTGACCTGTTCCGGTAGTATAGATGAGTGAAATGATTCAGTCTGCGATCTGCCTGGTGTCCTTGACTGGCTCCCTGCCTCCAGTTTCTCTGTATTTCAAGGAACAACATTTTACTTGTTTTCTAGGACACTTTATCTTACTCCTTGTTGCCTCCTGCATGACACCACCCAGTGGCGTAGCGTGGGGGGTGCAGGGGGGGCCGGCCGCACCGGGCGCAACATCTGGGGTTAGGGCAAATCCACGGGTTAGGGGGCACAAATCCACGGGTTAGGGGGCGCAAATTACTTGCCTTGCCCCGGGTGCTGACAACCCACGCTACGCCACTGACACCACCATAACACTCTAGTAGACAGTCTGTGAGCTGCTCCTGAATCCAGATAATATAAACTATATTTTTAACAAGATAATGGTTTCTAGCTATGTAGGATACTTAGAAAACATCTCATGATCACGTCTATTTCTCCTAAGGTTTGGAAGCGACTGGTGAATGTAGGTGAGATATTGTGTGCTGACCTGGCAAGATGTGTGTCTATAATTCTGTTTGTGGATATTTTCCATGTTTTCAAGTTGAATGCACCTATTCACTGGCATGTACAGTCTCTGCACATTTTCCACTGCACTTACATTAACTATAACATGTACACAGACTGAGCTGCCTGCTTTGGAATATGTTTTGATTCGTAAACAAATCCTTCATTCAAATTGTTGCACCTGTAGCTTGCAGCAAAATACAGGCTTAGACAAGACAACAAAAGGTAACGAGGATATAATCTTTTAATGCAAGGCATTTAGTGTGATCCTTGTATATAAAACAAGCTGTGGAATTAGCATGCATATATTGTAAATATAATAGGATAATAGACTTTTATTTTTCTTCTTGGAGTTTATTACTTAGCATATCCCACATTATTATGAATACTTTCTTGGGTCATTCTTAATATTTTGCACTAGAAAATCAATGACACAAATGCATCTTTTGCTGTTTCTTGGGATTAACAACTGAATAATTATATTGTAAGCAAAACCCGACTCTAAGGTATTTAGCTTTCAGAAATCTGTCATAACTTATTAGGTTCAGAACTAAATAGAGTAAATAACAAAAACTGTGGATAAAAATAAAAGCCTATTATAGTTACTAAATATACATGCCAGAACTAGAGTGTGTATGGAAACTATATTCTACTGTCCTTTCAAAGTGATAATAATAACGTATAACACCATTTTTTGCCCGGTTCGTCTGGCCATCAATTTATTCTAGGCTCAGGCTGCTTACATAGCTCAGAACTCCACATGAGCCTACCTAGACCTCAGATCATTATGAGAGACTCCTATGTGCATGCCCACTTCAAGAGAAGTTTGGAAGGTGAATGATGAGGGAACAGGCCTTTTCAGCAGTGGGGAGCCTATGGGATGCTGTCCCCAGCCTGGTGCTGACACTGACATCTTTTTGGAACCAGATAAAGACATTCCCATTTCCCCAGGCATTTGAGTGAATACTGTTATGGTCTTTTTTTTCTTTTGACAAAGTAATAATCATAAATAAATAAGAATACTAATGTGCACCCCACCACTGAGACCATTCCAGTGAACCTATCCAACCTCCCAAAATTTCAACACCTCTTGAGATGGTTTGACCCCTTTCTGTTTTAACAGTACAAATTCTAGAAACAGCTTCCATATCACCCCCAAATCATTTCTCCTGCGTATTCCCTGTCTTACCTTAATGGCACATGCCTCTTATGATCTTTGAGGCTATTTGAGGTAGCATTTTGGGGATCATCTTTTGTTCTGCAAGTGAGGAGAGAGAGAGCGTATTCTTGTTATTTTTGTGCTATTCCCCCCCATTTGATTTTAATGCTCTATTTGTTTGAATTTGTATGTATTTTTCTACGATGCTTTGAGACCTTTTTTTTTTTTGTAAAAATAACCAATACATCAAATATTAAATATTACTGAATATTTATTTAAAATATTGTAAAGGCAGTGACCATTTTGTGTGGGGGCTTTGTGTGGGGGTTCCGTTCCCACCCCCATGCACATTGGTCCCTGTTTAGGGAAGCTTTTGATGTTTAACAGACCACTGTATTTTAATACTTTGTTGGAAGCCACCGAGAGTGGCTATTTATTATTATTATTATTATTATTATTATTATTATTATTATTATTATTTAAGCACACCCCTGCCCCGTTTTGCCCTCTTCCAGGTCCAAAAGGACCATTGGTGATTGCTTGTTAGTTGGATGTGCCAAAAATGGTTGCCACCTGTATCTCAATCGTGGTTCAATCTCTGTCACTCTGTTTCTGTGCGGAAACAGTTGCATAATTTTCTGTGTAATTTTCTGTTTCTGTAAGTCCATGAGCTCTGCAAGAAGTGAGGCTGTCTAAAATGTTTCCTGCAGAGCACTCAAGAGCACAGGATTGTTGTTGTTTTTTGTTAAAGCTCAGCAGTGGATGATTTTTTAAAGAAAATTAAAAGGTTACAAAAATATCCTACATTGCTCTGTTTTAACAAAAACAAGCTAACACAGACCCCTTTAGAACTCTGCAGGCAGTATTCTTCACAACTTGTTAGAAACCTGTAAGGCAGGGCTTTCCAAACGGTGTGTTTAGTGTGTTGGCTGCAGTGTGTAGGTGTGTAATGTGAACACTGGAAAGGGAGTTAGTTTAACCTCCGGTTTGCTAGTAAAATGATGCCTGTCTAAAAAGTGTGTCGCCAACATGAAAAGTTTGGAAAGCTCTGCCGTAAGGACCTATCAGGAGGCCTTAAAGCATGTCTGAGGGCACAAACAACTGTTACGAAAAAGGAGCAATGCAGAAGCAAGCACCAGGTGGCTGGAATGGTAAACAGGATGTGGCTGTTATTGGATTGTACCGTGGGAACCAGGCACAGTCTATTCACTGCTCTGAGAGCCGGATGTTACCTCAGAGCAGCACATGACCCTGTACTGGAAGTACATGGGTGGAGTTTATTCTCTCTCTGCGTTGGGAAGCAGAGTGTGCAGACATGTTTTCTCTGTACTGGTGAAAGACAGGAATAAAGACATGTAGATATATTTCTGTCTGTCTCTTTCCCCCTCCCTGGGAGAGGAGTGGGGGAGGAGTGGTGTGTTCTCCTTCACGTTGAGGAGAATCGCCGAAGAGACCTCCCTTGATCTTGCCGGCAGGCGCTGGCAGGGGAGGTAAACAAGGATTCAAGCCGGGCACCTGGAGGGTGGCCAAACACCTCTGGACTAAGAGAAGAGCTGGAGGCTCTTCTGGCTTGAATCCCGACAACTGGTAGCAGACCGATGGTTATCTGATCTATGAGAATCTGCATGAGAGGTGAGAGGTCGATGAATCGTTGCCATCCTCTGCACCTAAGGAGATAAAGAAATGCGTCTGCCTGCAGCCAGAGGCTAAACAGAACAGACAGCTGGACACCGAGAGGAGTGTGTTTCAAGGCAACGGAGCCCCAGAAAAGGTATGCTGCAGTTTGGGCAAGAGAGAAAAGTGAACGCAGAAAGGTTTAATTTCTGGTTCACAATAGCTGCGTTTGAAAAACAACAGCTCTGAAAGAGCAAGCTTGCATACCAGGAATTCCTGTGGTGAGATAAGGAGTTCCGTCCTGAGCAGGTTGCTAGGCAACGTCTGCCAGTTACTGAGTGGCCTAAAAAGAGCCTGGGAAATCGAAAGTGTATCTGCGCAGCTGTGCAAGGGTTTTAAAAACAGCCCAAAAGTTTTGCCTGCCAGTGAAGCAGTAAACAAAGGCTTTTGGAGATTACTGGCTTGGAAAGTGAAAGCTGGCTTGGGATTGAGTGTAAAGCTGACCCTTGGATTCAGCATGGATGCCAAGGAGGGGGGGGCGTTAACGTGTCCACCTCCCCCGAGTGCCGTGGTTCTAGATGAACACAGCCGGCATGCTGCACTGGAAGAAAAGAACAGGGGGAGGGAGGAACGGAGTTCTAATTCCCCCACCGATGAGGCTACTGGAAAGGATGCTGTAGCTTTGAATGTTGTCCAGTGTTACAATTGCGGACAGGCTGGGCATCTTCAGCGGAGCTGCAAGAAGCCACGTCAGCCAAAAGGAGCGAAGGGCCGCTCAGCAAAGCCTGAGGCGTCAGGCAAAGGTCATACCAAGCCTATGGTGGAACCTGCAAAGGCTTTGATGGCAAAAGGAACCACGCCAGATGTTGGGAACGCGTTTATTATCGACACTGCAGCGACGGTTCATATGTCCCCACACAGAGGACTCTTTTCAACGTTTAAGAAGCAAAGCTTCACTGTGACACAGGCCAACGGTCAGGAGCTGGAAGCGGCCGGCGTGGGGACTGTCTATCTTAAGAGTCTGGACTTGACAATAAACAATGTTTACTTGGTTCCTGAATTGAAGTTCAATCTGCTGAGTGTTTCGCAGATTGCAAAGAGAGGACTGAAACTGTCCTACGATGCTGAGAGCTGCGAGATCTACAAAGATGGAGAGTTATATCTTTCTGCCAAACAGAAGGATGGACTTTATTTGTTGACTTTTGCACAAAGTGATTACATGGAATGTAATTCATCTGTGTCTAACCTAGTTTCTCTTGCAGCTGTGAGCAAGAAGAAGACCGGAGTCAACAGAGCATTTCAGCGGGTGTATGCTGATGTGATTGGTCCTCTAGAACCATCTAGAGGCAAAGCAAGATATTATCTTGTGTGTGTGGATCATTTCTCTAACTATGTCTGGGTTTATGTGTTGAGAAAGCCACAGGAAGCCTTGGAGAGGTTTCAGGAGTTTTGTGACAAAGTTATGAGTATGCATAATGCTAACATTGATTGTCTATTCACAGATGAGAAGCAGATTTTTCTTTTACAGGATTTCCAAAGGTTCCTGCAGAAGAAGGGAATAAGACACAAGGTTTCTGTTTCAGCGGAAGCGTGGAACAGGGGTGTCTGTGTACGGGTGAACAGAGAATTGCAAAAGGGGATGGAAGCGCAATTGCTTAGTTCACATCTGCCACATGAGTACTGGGCCGAGTCTCTGATGTCGTACTGTTATACGAAAGTGAGAAAGGTTTCAAAAGGGTTGGGAAGTTCTCCTTTTGAGAAACTGTTCCACAGAAAACCTTCTGTTGCCCATTTCAAGGTTTTCGGGTCTCATGTGAGAACAGAAGCTCCAGGTGGAGTAAAGAATGCCAGAGGCATTTTTGTGGGGTATGAAAAGGGTCTCTACGGAGTAATTTTGTCTGAATCTGGTCAGGTGATTCTCACAAAATTTCTAGAGAGTGCTCCTGAACAGGAGAGAGTGATAGTACACACATTTCCCACTGAGGACGATTCAGATGATGATGATTTCACTGATTTCAGCTGTACAGAAAGTGATGACACTGATAGCTCGGAGAGCTCAGTTGTCACAGTCATTGAGAGGAAGTCTCACACAATAGATAGGCCTTCACAACTGAAGGAGGAACCACTGTTTACCATTGGAACTGGTTCTCCAAAGAGTCCTGAGACTGGACCAGTGAGCAGAGAGGATCAGCACCTCATACGTAGGTCTGAGAGAGTTACAAAGGGTCAACCACCCAAGAGGTACTCAAAAGAGTTTGCTAACTTAGCTGTTGCATGTGTTGCTGTTGTAAACAACCGAGGACAGGTTGGAGCTGTGTCTAAGTCAGAGACAAAGACACAACAGAGAGTTGCTAGCCAAGGTAATGCAGATGCACTCATTCCTTGGAAACCAGACAACCAGAGAGGTACACTGGGGAAACCAGTGGCGGGGAGTTCCAAGGGTGGAACTGAAACAACAGGGGAGTGTTATGTTTATAACAACTGTTTGTTTTCTTCTCTGGATCATGCTTTGCTTGCTGCAACACGCATTGATTCTTTTGGGGGAGGATGTTACGAAAAAGGAGCAATGCAGAAGCAAGCACCAGGTGGCTGGAATGGTAAACAGGATGTGGCTGTTATTGGATTGTACCGTGGGAACCAGGCACAGTCTATTCACTGCTCTGAGAGCCGGATGTTACCTCAGAGCAGCACATGACCCTGTACTGGAAGTACATGGGTGGAGTTTATTCTCTCTCTGCGTTGGGAAGCAGAGTGTGCAGACATGTTTTCTCTGTACTGGTGAAAGACAGGAATAAAGACATGTAGATATATTTCTGTCTGTCTCTTTCCCCCTCCCTGGGAGAGGAGTGGGGGAGGAGTGGTGTGTTCTCCTTCACGTTGAGGAGAATCGCCGAAGAGACCTCCCTTGATCTTGCCGGCAGGCGCTGGCAGGGGAGGTAAACAAGGATTCAAGCCGGGCACCTGGAGGGTGGCCAAACACCTCTGGACTAAGAGAAGAGCTGGAGGCTCTTCTGGCTTGAATCCCGACAACAACCACCAGAAAGAAAGACTGGTATGAGACTTTAAAGATTTTTTTTTTTTTAATGTACAATCAATAATGCACACCACTTGGTCTTAATAATATTATAGTAAGAAATAGACAACCCCCCTGCTCTCCTTATAAATGCCTTTTCCTGAAAAAATCCTTGACTCTATTTGTTTGCAATTTGACAGGGATAATCCACTTTGAAGAGTCTTCTATACATTTCATCTACTTTGGCCAAAAAAGGAAAAAGTATTTTCCTTTTTTAGATTTCCTATTATAAGTGAAAGGTGCAACACTGTGCTTTATTTGAAATTCAGCCGAGTTTGAAAAGCCGTTATAAGGATGTGCATGGAAATTCAACCAAGGGGAAGTGAGGAAGTCACTTAACAATGTCAATAAGTGTAATTTGAATAAGGTTATGATTTATGTTTGTTTGTTTGTGTGTTTTGTTTGTGTATAATTTTGTGAAACTTAATAAAAAAATGAAAGGAAAAAAAAGAAATTCAGCCCAGAACCTGAAACAAAGATCCAACTGGAGAATGCACTGAGTGACTCAGAAAGAGATTGGATTTTGTTTCTTAATGCAGGGCTGCAGGTACAAGTTGAATATTGGGGCCTTTACGGACACCCTAACCTGATCTATTCTTCATATTGCCCAGCTTTGACTTACCTTGTTCCTTAGACTATGCCCCCTTACCTTACTCCAGGGGACTCAGCAGGAGTCATCTGTGACAACAGTGGCCTGTTAAAGTTAGGCTGGGATTTTATCTTCACTTTTGAGCAGAGAAAGACATCCCCCTTTTTTTAACTCAGTGGGACTTTTTTATGTGTAAAGGTGGATAAAACTGAGTTGCATGTTAGGATTCAATTACTAGTCAGTCCACTTGTGAGTGGATACTAAGCTAAGGGAAATTGCGTTAAAAACCTCCTGATACAGAGCTGCCTTCAGGTGTCTTCTAGAAGTTGTGTAATTCTTTATCTCCTTGACATCTAAAGGGAGGGTGTTCCACAGGGAGGGCGCCACTACCAAGACAGAAACAAAAAGAAAATTCTAAAACAATGCTAGAAACAGTTATAGTTAAAAATGTTATTTCATTTTTATCGGGGATTGCCAGGAATGAGGGTGTGCAGTGGAATGCAGAGGGGTGGAACGAGAAGTGGAAGTGTGTTGTGTGAACAGAATGTCAGTGTTAGAAATAACATTGAGATTGTTATAATAAATAGGGAATCTTATCTTGTTTGAACAACAACTCAATCAAAGGGGATAGGATAATTAATTGAATTTTATTTTGTCAATAATTTGTCTGGAAAAGCAAATGTCTAGTCATTAATTATTACGGTAAGTTGCCCTAGAGCTGTATGACCATGTTGTAAGTTGTCACATGTGAGTAGCTAACAGTGCAGTCGTTCATATATGATGTACGCTTCTCACTGAATTTAGTGAGGATTACTTTTGAGTAGATATTTTACTGTACTTTCCCGTGTATAAGACTAGGGTTTTTTCTGTAAAAAATATGCTAAGAAGTAGGGGTTGTCTTATACATGGATAATGCATAGGCTGGACGTTTTATTGGTTGCTGCCGCGACTGTCAACAGCTATTGGGCATGTAATTGGTTGCTGCATCAATGGCTGTTGTTGAGTGGCTGATGCTACAGCAATTGGATGGGCGATTGGCAGCTTTTGCCAGTGAGGGGATAGACGAGAGGCGAATTTTTGGGTGAGCAATTTTCGGCAATCCACCCCCCCCAAAAGCTCAACAACTCTGGGAAATCCTCCCTTTAAAAAGCTCAACAACTCTATGCCCTCTCCCCACATTTACTTAAATTTGATTCCTCAAAAATAGGGGGCGTCTTATACATGGGGCATGTTATACACAGAAAAGTGTGATAGTTTGGTAAGCCATTTGTATGGTGCCCTTCATCTAACAGATTCCAAGGCGGCAAACAATACATATTAATAATACATTTATAATAAATAAAATGCTAAAATATAAAACAGAGCCACACTAGAAGCGGCTACTGCTGCTAATCAAATTACTAAAGATACAGTGGTGCCTCGGGTTAAGAACTTAATTCGTTCTGGAGGTTCGTTCTTAACCCGAAACTGTTCTTAACCTGAGGTACCACTTTAGCTAATGGGGCCTCCCGCTGCTTCCGCGCCAACGTCGCCCGATTTCTGTTCTCATCCTGAAGCAAAGTTCTTAACCCGAGGTACTATTTCTGGGTTTGCAGAGTCTGTAACCTGAAGCTTCTGTAACCTGAAGCATCTGTAACCCAAGGTACCACTGTATAAGGAATCAGGCTGATTGCACAAAGTGAAATGTCTGGGAAAACAGAATTGTGATGACCTGACACCCAACCCTCCTCTTGGTTGTTGCTACATTGTACTGGTAAAGAAAGCAGTTGGAGAAGAGTTTTAGCCAAGTATCCCAAGATGGGGATGGGGAGGCCTACTCCTTCAGGTATTTGGGGAATAGGATTGTATTGCACAAGTAGTAATAAATGAATCAAGATCAGGTGGAAATGAGACATTGAATATGTCTCATTATTGGACAGCTGTAAGTCTGGTGTTTATGTCTAATTACTTGGCTAGAGGAGCAGGCAGGATGCTTGTTGAATTTATAGATGGTAAAAAAACTGAGTGATAATGCTAAAAATTAATAATAATCGAGGGAATGTTCAAAATGTGCCTGATGGATGGCAACAAAAAGAAACTAAACAAGGAAAAATAAAAATGCTTGCGGATTTGGCAGTAATTCTCTTATGTATAAGATGAGCATTACTGCCTTTGCATTATAGTGTTTTAGGAGTGGGTAACATGCCACACTTGTGCTAGGAAAGACCAGTGGTATTTTAGGTTGTGGTGAGAAATTATATGCAAGTACACTAAATCGGCATCTTCACAGTGTGATTTGAGCTGATTCATGCACAGCTCATTGTGTGTTACATCAGGCAGATACTTGCTTTAGAAAGTATTCAGTGCAGATTTCATTTATTTCACTTTTGCACAGTGACTACACATGGTCTGAGTGGTAATGCAATAAAGATGGGTTAAGATACTGATTTTTAGAACACTTCCTAAGGGGTAAAGTCCACTGAAGATTGAGAGCTCATTCACAGTGTTGTTTAATGTGGATAGTAAGCTTCCTGTATCTCCATTAATTCTTCATTGTTTATGCGACATTCTCCTCCAAATCACTGCCTTCTCACACATCCTACCCTCCCTCAATCCACATTTTATCAAACCAGGTATCATCATGAGAAAATCCAGATTGAGGAGGGGAAAGTGAGAGAAGACAATGATTTGGTAGAGAACATAATATGTATGGGTAACAAATTACTGTCCAAATTAAAAGACTGCGTGAATGAGTCCTGAGTAAACATGCATAGGTCTGAGCTGCAAATTTATAAAGTGGGAATATGCATTTCAGGGGCATTGGAACAGAATACACTTTCAGTCCCTTCCAACTTCAATTTTATGATTTTATGAAGTAAAAAACCCATAACCATCTACTAAAAGGATATTATCAGCCCAGAAAAAAATATGTTTAGCCTATAAAGAACTGTTAACTGACAGACAGTTTTTATTTTCATTTTTAAAAATATCAATATATAAAAATATACAGTGGTACCTCGGGTTAAGTACTTAATTTGTTCTGGAGGTCCGTTCGTAACCCGAAACTGTTCTTAACCTGAAGCACCACTTTAGCTAATGGAGCCTCCTGCTGCCGCCGCACTGCCAGAGCACGATTTCTGTTCTCATCCTGAAGCAAAGTTCTTAACCTGAAGCACTATTTCTGGGTTAGCAGAATCTGTAACCTGAAGCGTATGTAACCTGAAGCGTATGTAACCTGAGGTACCACTGTAAATGGTTCAGTCACTCATAAGGCAAGAAGCAATGGGGTTAAGCTATAAGAAGACAAATGTTGCACTTCTTGCTGAAGTGTTCTTTTATCTGCTGGCTTATTTAATTATACTGTTTTGCCTTTTAAAACTATAAACTGGAATCAATTTTGATGAAGGGCAGTGTAGGAAAAGTGTTAAATAATAAAAGAGTAAACATTAAGACAAATCCTCCTGAGTGATAAAACAAGGAATTACGGCATGTTGTAGAATATCGTTTTTCAAGAAAATGCTAGTTAAGTATGGTGTTTACATAGGGAGAAAAGTGGTCATATTTACAGTGCCCAAACCATGCAGTGTCTTACATTAAATCATGCTCAGAGTGGAATAGAAATACCTTTAATATAGTGTAAATCTATTTCAAATTAAAGTAAGTAAGTAGGCAGGCTGGTGTGTCTTTTTCCCCCTAAATCCCAAATTGCAGCTCCTTATCATCCTCATTATGGCAAGGATGTGTGAGAAATCTTTTCATACACAACTGACTGGAGAGCAAAACTGAGCCTTTAAAATGACCAATTTACATATAAGATGGATTTGGCTTACTGTAGTGACGATTGCATGGTCCGCAAATGTGAAATCCTCCATCAAGTACATAGGTCAACATGTACCTCAGTGGGTGACATAACACTCACTTTTTAAAAAATGTATTTTTATTAAAGATTTCTTGGTTTACAAAAGTATGTGCAATGTCTCTTTTTTCAAGTTACGTTTTCTACAGATCAGTTTCATTTGTAGAGACATTAGTGTTACATTAGGAAGAAAGGGGGGAAAGAGGTGGAGGGGGGAATGGTGAGTGGGGGTGGGGGTCTCAACACATCTGCAACGGTGTCGAACTTACAGGTGAATTTTGAAAAGTCGGAAGCTAGGTGTTTCAGCATCCCTCCTCACACTCAAAAAGAACTCATTAACGTCACCAAGACAAAACTTTGCCACACCAAATTCAGATACCTAAGGGTACAAATAACCAGAAACCTCAATAAATTATACCTACACAACTACAACCCCTTGTGGCTAAAATTAACAAAGACCTAAAGAGATGGACCAACACGAACCTCACTCTCTCAGACAAAATAGCCATGATCAAAACAATCACCCTCCCAAAACTAACCTACCTATTCCAAACCCTCCCAATCTAGATAACACTGACTTGAAGCACTCTGAGCCCAGAATTTCACTTGTGTTAAAATGCCAAGAAACTGATGTAAAGAGGAACGCTGATCATCTCATCCAACTTGAAACTGACATCCTTATGAAATCTGTGCACATCTTGTAAGCTAGGATGTGATAGACCATGGCAAGTGGCAAGGCTGGCCAAGCTATAACAAGTGCTATGACCTGAGGCTGGATCGTGCCAGAATATTTAGGATTATAACTAGCTTGTGAGTTCATCCTTATCCTAGTTTTCACCCCTTTAGCTCCCTGAATCTGTTATTCCTTTATAATGATAGATACTGCTATGGAAACTGCATTTGCTTGTAATGTGGTCACATTATTTCATTTCCCACAAACTCCAGATCTGAAACCTTGAGTTAGATGAACCAGTTGTCTGGTGTGGTAAAAGGAATAGCATTTCGAATAGCATTTTTTTCATATACACAAAAGAGGACCTATAGAAGTGGTTTACAGCCATTCTCTTTTCCAAAACTTAATATTCATTAACTGAGAATATTATACTCTGGCACTGATATACATGAATATGAAAATACACATGTATCACATCAGCTTCAAAGGCATCTTAAAATACTGGTCACTGCTGAAGTGGAAAAATTAGTGCACAAAATTCATAGGTCAACTGGAGCTACACTGTTGATTGGGCTGTAGAAAAATTGACTGAATTCATTACAAAAAATATTACATGTCGTTAGATAAGATAATTCTTTTGCTTTGAAACTGGATGTAGAAATAAAATTTATTTTCTCTTTTTCTTTTTTAAGAAAACAACAGTAAAGATCACTAATGTGCTTCCAAAGTGACTTTTCAGTTCAAAATATACTGAGCCAGTGAGTGGATGTAGAAAGGATCAACACATATAAAATTGGCACATATATTCCGCCTTCATGATCAATGTAACACAGCTGCAGTTTTGTACCCGAGTATCCAAACTGAGGTACAAAATGTCTCTTAAGAAGCTGTAGACATTCATTACAGAACTTCTTGTACCAGTTAGAATGTCTCTAACAAGTTGTAATTATAGGATTTTAAATCTTGCCTTAACTGCTAATTATAGGATTTCACATTTGTAAACAATGGGATCATTATTGCAACAATCCAAGGCAAAAAGTACTACAATACTATTGAACCATCAAATCAATTCTTCTTGATTGGTTGTTCTATAGCTCAGTTTTACACAAAAGTTTTATTTTACTCTGATAATGGGTTAATGACCCTTATCTATTAAAATGTTTTCTTTTGATCATCTGGCCATTTTTGCTGTGAATGTGCATTGCACTGTTTAATACTTGTAAGCTTCCCCTCTTTACATTTCACACGTTTATATTATTAAAAAGTTCACAGGGTACACAATACTTTAACCATGAAATTAAGCTATCTCAATCTCCCCAGTACTAAATTATTATTCAATATAAAAAATAAAGCAAACCACAGAACATTTGCAAATCATAACAATGACCACTCCCCACATCAAATGGGGGCGCCTTTTGCATGGTTGTGCGCAGCCCCCCGGATCCCAATGCGGCTCCTGGTAGTACAGGCTGGCTTTGCCCTCCCCAGGTCGGATACCTGGAGATCTCTGCCTACACCTACCTCAGCCAATCGCCCAATCCTGCCTAGGGAGGTGCTGCCAGGGGATTGGCCAGGTAGGGGGAGGAACCACCCTGCCTACACAACGGAAGGTGAATCTAACCTGTGAAGCGTCAGTTGGCTCCAGAGCTTCTCCCACCCTGCCTTCCCTCAGTTAAGCCTTCTTTTGCAGGTTAACCTCTTCTCCACAGGTACGTGGGGCACTGCTACGCCATGGAAAGGAATTTTCCTGCATTGGCAGATTTTGCCTTCCCCGTAGCAAAATGTCACAACTTTGGCGGTTTCAGGCCTTGGGCAGAATCCTTTAGTCTATCTTCCCTAAATTGGGAGGGGGGGCATGAAACGGTGACCCATGCCCCCCTTGCAGTGTTGATCCCAAGGTTCCCCATTAAAGGGGTCTTGAGGGGAGGCACTGGCCATACACCAAGAGGTTGTCATTGCTCTCCCCAGCGATGGCAGCAAAACAGGGAGCGGGCTCTCTGCTTGAACACACATTCTGGATAACTCTGATGTCCCCCAGATCCCCAGCTGGGGACTGGGAAGGATAAACGCCCAATGCCTGAGCCAAGGTCACCCTACACCTGAAATTTAATAAAGTTGTGGCCAATTTTAATCCCATAGCACGTTGTCTTGAGTCATTATTCCACTCAGGGGTTGCCTGGGGTTGGGGGGACTCTGCCTGTCCATGCAATAAAAGGGACAAAACCCAACTTAAGCTTGTGGATCAAAAATTGGTCCTTAACTTTTACATGCTCATCTGTCTTATCCTCCTCCTGAAGGTGCCTACCGGTAATTTGCAGGTGGGCCAAATTCAAATATTCTTGGCTACGGGAGAGAGCATGGCATCTCTTGCTGACCATTAAGAAGCTGACACATAGAGCCCGGCAACGGCGGCGGTCAGCACCGTACGGCATATGCTGCACCATGTATTAAGGTGAGCGGAGCTTGTCAAATGCTTCATATGGAGAGATGTAAGAATCACATTCTGATTTTGTGGCTGTTAAAGTTGCTTGAACACAACATGCCATCTTTTACAGACTAACTGCATAATTGTATTTTGATTATGATTACTCTCTCAAGGCTATTAAAGATTTTGCTGGTTCTAGGGGAAGGAAATGAATTAATGCTATTGAATAAAAGAACAACTGCTGTAGTTACAGTGCCTGATCAATATTGAGTAGACTCTCACTGGGTGGGAGTCTATGAGTCAGGAGCCAATAAGAAGTTTAAAAAGCAACAATTGTGGTTTGGCAATGTGATGCTAGGATTTGCTGCCAATCATTCCAATACAACATCAGGTGGTATTCACAGCTAGAAATTATCTTTTTGTGTTCCGTGACACTTCCTCCCAAGGAATGGTGCCCAGGATTACATCATAAATTTTGTGTTTCTGTTCCCTTGTGCTGGGTTTGCTCTAAAACTACCACACCATCATCTGATAAGTAAAAGTTGTCATACTATCATCTGATGTAATGTGACAGCCTAGCTAGGCATCCTGACATGACAGTTTGCAAAGATAGGTAGATGAAATTGTTTGAGGGATAGAAGACAGCTATGCTCATGACCTGGCATGCATTCTGATGGAAATGTATCTCTAAACTTTGGCATTCTTACTAGATTTCATATTTTATTTCACTGATGCCTGTTCAGTAAAAGTGGAGTTAAGCCAGCTGCTCCCTCTGCAATGGAACAGTTAAGCAACATCTTTCTTAATATTCACTGCTTTAGGGAATGATTTTTTTCCATGTCAAGAGTTGTTAATAATTAGATCATGTTTAGCTCTGTTCTGAACATTCATATTCAAAAGCAACTCCCCCTGGCACAGACTCATACATAGTGAATACATTTTCTTCAATTTCTGACATCTTTTAGTAACAAATTTGTTGTTCATTTGATAGAGCAGAAGGCACTCAGTGAGGACATACTACTTCAGTCTTGAGATGTTTCTCATTGGTTTTTAACAATTCAAAATATCTTTGAACATTGAGTTTTTTCCTTTATTTTTCTTTTAGAAACTGTTTTATCCTGTCTCCCACCTCAGTAACCTCCTTGCCTGTCAACTTGTAGCTGGTTTTGACAAATGCAGGAATGATGTCTCAGGAATCAAGAAAAATGGAAAGTTAGTCAGTGCTTGACATGAACCGACCAACCAAGAGCAGAAATAATTTACTTTCTCTTGACATAACTGTGTCATATCCTGGAAAGCGTTTGACATCTGCTAAAGGCAGATATATTTTTAAAAACCTGTAAATTAAACTTTGAGGAAGAAATTCTAGCTTTTCCTCGATAGCTTTATTCAGTACTTTTGTAACCTCAACTAGAGAATAACAGTATTTCCAACCTCGGGTTAAGAACTTAATTCGTTCCAGTGGTCTGTTCTTAACCTGAAACTGTTCTTAACCTGAAGCACCACTTTAGCTAATGGGGCCTCCTGCTGCCACCGTGCGATTTCTGTTCTCATCCTGAAGCAAAGTTCTGAACCCGAGGTACTATTTCTGTGTTAGCGGAGTCTGTAACCTGAAGCGTCTGTAATCTGAAGCGTATGTAACCCAAGGTACCACTGTACTTTTTTCCAGAGCTTCTAAATTGCTCTTTAAAAATCTGGTTGTACTCACTGGCAGAGAGCAGGCGGGGTGGGGCTGGTGCGCATCCTGGGGGCATGGCGCGCTGCCCGCAGGGGCATGGCATGCAGCCTGCGGAGGCATGGCACCTAGCAAGGGTGGGGGTGGGGGGCAGCCGCGATGGCACCCCACCGGGATCGCGCTGCCGGGGGCTGTGAGCTCTCCCCGCACTCCTCTTCCTCTGCCACTGGCTGTACTCCTATATACACTTACGTAGAAGTAAGTCCAGTTGACCTGGCCTTAGAGCTGAGGAGATATGTACAGAATTGCACTGTTCATCTCTTTCAATTAAGGGTATGGAACTTGTGGTGTTGTTGGACTCCAACTTCCATCAGCCCCAACTAACAGGGCCAATAGCCTGGGGTGATAGGAGTTGTAATACAACAACATCTCGAGAGCCACAACTTTCATACTTGTATTTTAAAGCATTGTGGCTGACCTTCTTGCTTGACATTAAGAATGAAAAATTTAATCTTTTACTCCATCCCTGTGTTTTTCCACATTTCTAGATTAAATTCATCTGAAATGGTCCACCTGAGTGCCACAGAATGATTAGTTGATCTGATGAGCCCAAATGTAGTGTCTTACAAGCCCACACTATGGGAGTGCTCATATTCTGTTAAAAAGGTCAGGCTGAAGCACATGACACCTTGTACTTCAGCAGCTGATGCTCATCACTTCCCACCGCTATTGATAAAGTACACATGTACACTCTCTGAGCTGCTTTTAATTAGGGTCAGTGTGACTGATGGGTCACTGAATGCTAGTTATTAATTAAAGCAAGAGCATCTGCTGTGCTTGACAAATCAGGAAGAAAAAGGCTATAATCTCATTGCTTAAATGATGAAGCAGTCAAAGCTGTTGGATCATCAGGATTGCACCCAGATAGTTAAGTGTGGGCAAGTTTTATTTAATCTGCAAGTATTTGTGTTGTGAGAAAGTTAGCCGCTGGTGGCAAGAAACACAGCGGGAGTTTGTCAAGTGTTCGTGGAAAAGAGAATATTGGGCCCAACTTTCTGGGCCCAGTCCGCTGGGAACCAATGTGCAAATATCCCACTGAAGTGAGAGGTGCACATTTTCTTTTAAGTATGTGCTAGACTTCACTAGAGCTCTGCCGACAGGCCTGTAGGGAATCCAGTCCACTGAGTTATTAATTAGGCTCTTTTACAACTTGTAATATACCATAAAGGCTTTGCTGCAGTATTGTGTTCCAGAAAAAAATCCTACTGGGAAAAGCATAATTTTGTGTGGTTTATAGAGCATTAAAACAATCAACTCTATTGAGGAGTTTCAAGGAAAAAAAAGGTTGTCTTTATATAAATATCCCTAAATATAAAGTGCTATCATTCTTGTAATAGCTCTCTCTTTTCTCCTGCTGAGCTACAGAATGATGGTTGGTCAAAGATGGAATCAGAGAGGCCAGGGCCAAAAAGCAGGCAGAGCATCACTCTGTGGGTGTTTGCATCTAGTTCCCTGAAGCAAAGGACCTACGTTTAAGGCTTAGACCCAGTGACCAAATGTGGCCCTCAAACCTTTCTATCAGGCATGCAGATCTCTCCCCACATGACACCTGCTCCCTAGGCTCTACCCCTCACTGGCCCTGTTTCACATCCAAATGAATTTGGACAAATCTGGCTTTTATCTTTAGGTGTATTAATAAGCCTTGTGAAGATCAGAGAGAGGATCTGATCCTAATATTTTCTGATATGTCCCATCGGATATTATTATTGTCAAATATTCCATGGCTGAGTGTTTGAAGCATTTAATCGCACATTTGGAGCCACTTATCCAGATTTTAATCTATAAGCAAATGGATTTTCTGGCTGCACTGATAATTACGTTGTTACAAAAGGATGTCTTTCCTTTTCAGAAATTAAATCCTTACTTGCATGTCATGAAACTAATTCCTATTCTGCTGTGCCTCTGAACTTCCCTTCTTAATTAAATTTGCTTGTTGTTTTTAACAATTCGTGCCTCCTCTTTATACATACCTGAGCACAATTCATCGGCCTTGTTTGCCTTGCTGCTGCAGCTCTGTAGTTGTATTTAAACATAATTAATAAAATGCAAATGTGTTTTTCCCCCAGCATAAATGGATTTTTTCTTTCAAAAAAGAGAGGGGGGAATGGCATTTGCCATGAAAGCTGTGTGATGAAGGAACACACACATTCAGCTTAAAAGCAGTTTTTAAAAAGATTTTCATTTGCGCAGATGCTGAAAATCACATTATACTTTATCTAGTTTGTGGAGAAACAAGATAGGCAATCTCCTTTTTTAAAAAAGGATTATGACTAAAAATAGATTTAGTTGGAAGTGTTGAAAGATCAACTGATTATTTAAATTATGGGTCCTGACAAAGAATAATAAGCAACGTTGTTAAGGAAGCACATTCCTCTGCTATTTCCCCAGCACGCTGACTCAGAAAATTCACATTTTGTTTGAAGAGTGAGCCAGCTCTGGCCTAGTCACAAAGGGCAAGAACGTAGCAGGCATATACTGGTTGTCCTCTAGTAACATGAGCAAACAGAGTGGTTCCCACCTTCTCATCAGGCATGGGACCTCCAGAATGCCAGGATGGTACTGTGTTGCTGCCCTTCTGACCACAGTCCCTGGTAAGGTCAGGGCTATGTGAGGGCACCAGCAGATCCAATCTGGTGCTCCTATGCACCTTCAGCCCCCACCATGATACTATCCTGATAAGTGGCAGTGACAGCCACTCTGCTAGACAAGTCACTCCTGGTTCACACCTTTGCCTCCGTTAAGGAAGCCAGGTAGCATCTCTTTTGATCGGCCCATACATCCTCTTTTCTGTAGGTGTCAACATAAGCACAGGCATTCAGGAGTCTATAACTGGTATGGTTGTATAGATAAGATTCAGGTCGCAATCCTATGGATACACACTTAGCAGTCTCATGAAACCCCTCTCAGCAAACATGTAGCAGATTGCATTGCACATGAAAAATCTATTGAAAAAGAAACAAATGGAAAAGGGTCTAAGGATGTTAGACCACAAGTGCAGATTTTGGGTTGTTTAAAACCCTTTGTCATATTAGGCGTTTTAATACGAATGCTGTGTTTTAATTGTGGTAACCCACCATGGCAACTTAGGGTGAAGAAGAAGAAGAAGAGTTTGGATTTAATAACCCGCTTTATCACTACCTGAAGGAGTCTCAAAGTGGCTAACATTCTCCTTTCCCTTCCTCCCCCACAACAAACACTCTGTGAGGTGAGTTGGGCTGAGAGACTTCAGAGAAGTGTGACTGGCCCAAGGTCACCCAGCAGCTGCATGTGGAGGAGCAGGGAAGCAAATCCAGTTCACCAGATTAGGAGTCTACCACTCTTAACCACTACACCAAACTGTCATCATTATATTGCAGCTGACCTGGATCCAGGTTGACATGGCTGAAAAAGCTATGACCCTGTGTGTGTCAGAGAAGTCTCACTGTATTGTATGCCCACTTCAGAGAATAAATCAGAGGAACTTACGTCCGAGTAAATGACACATATAGGATCAAGCTATTATTAATCAAGTCACATTATTCTGAGTTGTGTTCTGAAAGTGGAAGTGTATTCAATTTTGGAAGGGGCAGAGCTGATTTTTTAAACTTAAAATGTTAAGCATTCTATTGGAGGTGGGGGTAGAGGAGGAAGAAACCAAAATAAATGCTGCCCTAAGATTAGCCCTGGATTGATTTTTATTGAGAAATAATCCTTCTGTTTGTTCCCCATATATATCGGAGCTTACTCCTAATCTTGGAGCCCAAAGCCTCTAAAATTGCTTTAGATTTATTTTTTAATTTTCTTTTGCAAATCGCTGTGGCTTTTCAATATCCGATTCAATATTACTTGAACTGTAATTTTAACTCTAAACATCTGAGCATAGATGAAATGAGCTGGGTTTTTTGTGTGTTGTTGTTTTTTTTACCTAAAAGAAAAATACAATGGCAGCATTCCCAGTTTTGTGTATTAGTCCTTTTGTCCTAATTTGAAGATTTGTTACACTCTTTGTGAATATGCTAACCGGCGCAAGCAGATGTTTGCAATGGATATGAGGAAAAAAGATATTTAACATTTCTCCTCCAGAAATATGAATTTTCCTTTGGTAATAATGAGCCAGACAGAGGTCTCAGTTGCTGAATAACTGTTGACAGCAATAGGAAATAAAAGGTTTCCACATAATTCATCAGGGTTCCTAGAATATTTAGACTGTGATCTAAAAAGCATTCTGGCCTGGGGAATGACTAGAGCTTAGTGTCAGAACACAAGCTTTGCACGCAGAAACGCGGCCCAGGGTTCAATCCAGTTGAAATAGCAGGTACCTTTGCCTGAGATCCTGGAGACTGCTGTAGGTAGACCAGGGATAGGGAAACATCAGGCCCAGGAGCCAAATGTGGCCCTCCAGAACTCTCTGCCTGGCCCTTGGGACTCTGCCCAGCCACACACCCTCCCAAGCCATATCTGCTCCTGGAACTGGGTGTGGAGAGCGCAGCTGAATGGGACACAGCTGTGGGCATGATCAGAAAGCACCTTGGGCCTTTAGTAGATGCCTTTAGTCATGGCATTTTTCTTCCATCCTTGGTACCCACTTTGACCCCCTGTGCTCTTATGTTAAGTCATGAAAGTATCCAAGGATATTTGTGATGTTTCTTTCAGACTAGTTTAAAACACCAGTTACATAGGTGTCTGGATGGGTCTCCATCATGTCTATGGAAAGTTTTTTCAGGTTTCTTAGCAAAGGAGAAGACTTTGATGGTTTCTCTTTTGTTGTCCCTATTGAAGTATAGATAAGACCTTGAAGAATTCTTGTTGAGGCTGAAACACAAACAAACCTATAATATGTTATTGTTTTGAAAGAACAGAATTAGAAAGAGGACTAACACAACGAGCATGGATCTTTTTGTTCTTTGCACATGTAAATTTCAGTATGTAGGCACTATAATTTCTTGATGATTGGTTATATGTTATCTGCAGATAGATATCACTGAATGATACAAGAGACAGTGTTCTGGAAAAGCATTTGGGGCTACCATTCTCAGATTTCTTACATGGGGCATTTATTTAAGGTTGTGGGGCTACACCGGGTTACAGTTGGCTGTGAATGTCTCCATTTGCACAGATTCTCTTTTCTTTTGCTCAGTAGCAGTATTGACTCTGGCTCACGCTTAGGGAATTTTCTGTTGAAATCACGTCTCTACCATGAAGTACATAATTCCCACCACACGGTGTAAGAGCAATATTTATTTTTATGGTTCATGCTCAATGTGCCAAGCACACGGGCATGAAAATGTTTAGTGGCTTCTTCAGAGGAAGCTGGATTGTTTATGATAACCAGAGCACCTCAACATTAAGTAAGTTAAATTGCATAATTAGTGTGAGCACAATATTCTGTAATTTCTTCCTCTTGCTTACCTTCTCTAAGCAACGTGAGGAAAAACTGGAAGTGGAGGTATATAATTAAAATGTAATTTTCACAATTACCCAGGAAGGCTTCATTTTTGCATGCTTTTTTCAAGAGAAATGCAGAACATTTGAACATGTTTTGTAAACAGTAATAAAACGGAATCAGTACAGTTTTTCCAAGAAAGGCAGATGGGAACAAACAGAGGGTGGTGGAAGGAGTGGCTTTGTAAGTTTCTGTTTGCTTTTTGCTCAGTTGGAAGAGCATGAGTCTTAATAATCTCAGAGTCATGGGTTTGAGCCCCACATTGCAGGGGGTGGACTAGATGACCCTTGTGACCCCTTCAAACTCTGTGATTCTGTGATTTATCCATTCTGTCTGATGAAGCGTTCTGTGTATTTTGAAGTATGCCCACTCTACACATCAATAGACTCATGTTCCCTCAATGTTTAGCTTCAAATTACCATTAGTATTAATAATAATTCCATTTACTGATTTCCTCAAGGAAGTCTCAGTTGACTTAGAAATCAATGAAATACAAGACAACGTAATAAACAATTAACGGTTCTGTGTTGAAATGTTGTTTCTACCATAGAACACGATCACAAACACAGAGCAGAACAAATAAATATGAAAACTACTTATGGTATGTGTAATCAGTGACTGAGCAATGTTGCTCATGGACATGAGGAAATGTTTTTTTTGGGGGGGGGAGTTTTCCCAAGGTATAATTATGGCTACAACTTCTTTATCCAGAGGTAACACCAAGGCATTTGTTAGAGCCATCCTAAACAGAGGGAACCAGTGGAATGTATGTTTGCTTAAAATAAACTGGCATGAGTTACCCTTATTCCAAACTCTGTTCAGGAGCAGTGCTACTGCTTTCTGAGCCAGAGAAAAACCAAGCCTTTAAAATAGAGTTTCACTTACACCATCCTTTTAGCTGGTGTGGGTTCTGTTGGGTTGTAAGATTGTGTGATTGAACTGAAATGGGTTTGGAATAGGTGTAAGCAGTGTTTTTTCTGGGGGGGGGACGCAGGGGTACACATACCCCTAAACATTTTGTGGATCTGAGTTTGGGCTCATTGAGGGGAAGTATTTCAATATGAGTAGGAAAATGAGAGTACCCCTAAACATTTTTAAGGAAAAAAAGCACTGGGTATAGCCCCAATTTTTTACTTATGCCAGCATAAGTTCCACCAGCTTAAGATCTGTCAGCTGAGCCCTGGATAAGCCAGCATAGCCCTGGCTCAGATGGGTTATTGGACTTACCACCATAGCTCCAGCTGAGCTCTGACTGAGCCAAGAGAGGCCAAGATATGCCTATCCCAAACTCACTCATCCATGCAGATACTGTATGCTGTAAATGTCTGGAGGCACCAAGACCGGAGGCAGATTCCTTTTCACCCATACTGCTGTTCCTCTTTCTGCCTGTTATCTTTATCTACAGTATGTAGGCAAAAGTAGCATCCTAATGAAAGCGAGGTCAGGCTATAAAGCCAATCAGAAACCCATAATAAGAGGCGGCTCAATAGGCCTTGCATTAAAAAGCATGAAAATTGAAAAAAAGAATTGTTCAAAGGTTTAAGGGTACTATAGAATAAATCAGAAATGTCTTACAATCATGCTTGGTGGCTACTTATGGCCGGATAAACTAATGGAATAAATCCTACCTGCCATTAATTAGCACCTAAGCTTTTCAGTGGCAGTCAATTTTGTAACTGGTATTTTTATATTGATACTGGTCATTGACTGTAATAAAACAACTTGACTTCACAGTGACAGTGACAGTCAGTAACAGTTAAGTTCCCCTATTCTTGAATCAGTTTTGAAAACTGCAGTTTTTTGAATCCTTAAAAAGAACTACAAGAACATAACAGGTATGGAAGCCATCTTAAAAGAATGTTAGGTGTGTTGCATGTCGAGGTCCCCAAGCCACCCTCAAATAAAACACAATTCACACAGAATTTTTGCTTAAGGTTTTTGGCATAATTTTGGCCACAACTTTATTAAAATACAAAAAAATGTGAGTGGTTGCCTAGGCATTGGTTGCGACTATCTGTCCCCGCCCGCGAAAGTCAGAAAGGGAAAAAAAGTTGGGGAGAAAATGGAGCTGGGTGCCAGGCCCTCACCTCTCCCCAAATGCTCCCAGGGGCTCTTGTGTGGCCCTAGCCCCTTGACAGGGGTTCGGACAAGAGCATGGTGAGCCCCTGGATTCCTTTAATAGAATACCCTTGCAGCAGCACCATTGGAGGGGCAGGCACAGCCAATCCATGCCCCTCCACCAACCAAAAATTAACCAATGCCTAGCCGCAACCTTACAAGTTGTGACGATTTGCTACGCAGTAGGCAAAAACCAAATGCCAACAGCCAATCAGCCAAATGGACAAAATTCCTACCAGGCCCCTGCCCCAAAAGCAGATGACCCCATGACAGGCATAGCAAGGTCAATGCAAACAACCCAAAATATAGGGAGGGTGGGCAGGTGATCCAATGCGCGGAGCGAAAAGAGGAAGTTCAACACTGGGCGAAGGGAATATAAAGCTAGTGTGGTGTAGTGGTTAAGAGCGGTAGTCTCGTAATCTGGGAAACCGGGTTCGCTTCCCCACTCCTCCACATGCAGCTGCTGGGTGACCTTGGGCCAGTCACACTTCTATGAAGTCTCTCAGCCCCACTCACCTCACAGAGTGTTTGTTGTGGGGAGGAAGGGAAAGGAGAATGTTAGCCGCTTTGAGACTCCTTAAAGGGAGTGAAAGGCGGGATATCAAATCCAAACTCTTCTTCTTCTGTCAATCAGGAATAGCAACATTAAAATCTCCCCAACAACATAGAGGAGCCCAATCGCAAACATGGCCATCTAATCTTACCTGCCCAGCAACAGAGGGATGACTTGCTAGACCCCACCGCAACACGTGCTCTCCATGAAGGAGAACACGCTATGTCATTTTAAACATTTTGCTTAGATCAGTGGCGGCTAATTTCCTTTGAATTAGGTGGGGTTTGACTAACAACCTTCTTTTGACCTTGTCAATACACTCCGTTGTACAGGGGTCAGCAAACTTTCAGCAGGGGGCTGGTCCACTGTCCTTCAGACCTTGTGGGGGGCCGGACTATATTTTGAAAATTATATATGAATGAATTCCTATGCCCCACAAATAATCCAGAGATGCATGTTAAAGAAAAGCACACATTCTACTCATGTAAAAACACCAGGCAGACCCCACAAATAACCCAGAGGTACATTTTAAATAAAAGGACACATTCAACTCATGTAAAAACACACTGATTCCCCGGACTGTCCGCTGGCTGGATTTAGAAGGCGATTGGGCCGCATCTGGCTCCGGGCCTTAGTTTGCCTACCTATGTTCCATAGGAATGGTGGTGAACCTGTCTCACAAATGTTACTGCAAAGATGCTTCTAGGACGGCAACCCAGAATATTCTCAATTGTAATAAATGCTACTGAAATTCATAGGACTTACTTCCAAGTAGACGTGCTTGGCTTTTAGAATGCTACTTAGAAAGCATATTTAAAAATTCTAGGGAGAGTTTATGGTATCCCTATTGGGGATCTGCACTGCTTTAACTACACCGAAAATAGTACCACTTCTTTGATTGAGACTACATGTCCTGCTTTTGTCTTGGGTCAAGTAATTAACCATGTTTCTTTCTTCGATGCGGAAATAACCAGAGATTTCAACTGAGCAGGAAAGGAAGTTTTAGCATTGTATTTATTTTCTTTGACAGATAAATAGTTATTTACTGCTCCACATAATCAGCATCACTTAAGAGGTATTTGTATTGAGAAGAAATATAATAGTAGCAATCTAAACAGAGGCAACCCAAGCTGCTGTCCGTAACTTCAAGCTTTCCTCTTTAAGTATAATAGTTTCTGCTCTCAAATTGGCCCTCAGAGTATTGTAATGTCTTTGCAGTTTAATTATTTACCACTTGAAAGAAGAATTTGTATTTGTAAGTCTGATAGTAAAACAAAGAACAGAATCAATAATGAGCTGGTGGAATGCTTGTCATGGAACTTGAATGGGGCGGGGGAGTCTCAAAGCACCCCTTCTTCAAAGAGGAGCAAAGAAAATATGCATTTTAATTAATGTCTGCAAATAGCAGGTGACTAGAATATAGGCACTGATAATCACCCTACAAAAACCTACCTTCTCCCCAGGACTCAGCTATGCAGCTGCAAATAAAACATTTTGAATGTGTTGTAAGGCGCAATATACAATTGTCGCACTAGATGGCGTCTGTGAGCTATAGCAAATTCAGTGCATTTTTCAAAATGATCTTTTAAAAAAGCATTTTCACAACGTTTTTAACATGTGTGTAGATTCTACCCCAGTTGTCTTTGTTCATTTACTCACTTGACATCTAAACTTCATTTTTGGAGCAATCATAATGCACAAAAAACTGGTGTAAAGCAAGCTGGTGTAAATTAAACTGGCATAAAGTCATACCACATGCAGACCCCCATTCACCAGTGGGGCTGCTGTTGCTCTACTGCTGCCTGGCAGAGAGAAAACAAACCACTTAGTGCTTAGGATCCGGCCTAAGATTTCCATGCTGTGGTCCTGCCCTGGAACACCTTTTTTGGGGGACTTGTGCCAACCTCAGCTCAGTCAGCTTTGGATGAGGTGGGAAAAGCAAGTTGCCCCGGTGTATCTTTGGCTGAGCCAGAGTTGGGGGCTGAACACCTGCTGAGCTTGGCTTAGCCAGGAATCAGCTGACTGAGCTGAAGTTCCAGCGCAATCTAAGCTGCTCATCCCATAATATCTTGCCATAGGACACCCCCTCCATCAGTTGTGATCTCAGGGTGGTTTACAACACAGATGTCAAAATGTTAACAACACTAACATTCAATCCAACATTTTCAATCAATTTAGAACAAAATCACATGAACAGGTTGGCAGATAACATGCGTCGATATACTTCTCACCTTACTTATTACAACTTTTCCAGTGTGTTTAGTGAATATACAGAGCGTCAACTGGAGCCTATAGTAGATTTCAGTATGTGAAGACCCCAGGCGGAAACTAGCGCCCTTGAAGAAACATGTGCTGGTCCTTCTTCTCCTTTCCAAAGTAGACCTCCCTTAAGCTAGTTGCAGAACAGTGACTTCACGTTGCTCTGATTTATGAATTGTTTTATGGATGCTGCTATCAGGCATTAATTACACTAATTTTTCATCCTTGTTAGGAACTGTATGGAATTATTTAGGTTTCTTGTGTGTAGATGTGCATACACACACACACACACACACACACACACACGAAAGAAGAAGGATAAACTGGTTCTCCATGGACATTGTTCTGTTTTTAGCCCATAAGTGGGAAATATATAGAGAACCCTGGTTGAGGTGGGGTGGGGTGGAGGGTGTCTCTGAAAAAGACTTGTGACCAACCCATTTAAGCGTTCCTTGTTTATATCCACACCTTCACAGTAATACTTTACAAAAGCACTCTTGTGGAAGCAGATGCTACTGGCAACCTGCCCTAACTCAGAGAGCTGGACTTACTAAAAGTCAAAGTGCATATACTATCAGAGATCAGTAACTAGATTTCCCCACGTCTTTTTGTTTATTTAATAGCAGACATTTTGGCACCTGAGTTGAACCACAAAATGGCTCCCTCCTGGCTAGGGAAGAAGGGGCGAGGGAAGGGAAAAAGGGGGGAATCAAAAGTAGCCTTACCTGATGGTTGAAGAGGGAATCCAAGGGCTGTCATGGCTGGGGGTGGGAAAGGGGCCTGAATCATGCTGGGTGGGTGCAGATTGCAGGAGGTCTGAGAGGGCAGCCCTTTCCTTCATAGGGGTAGGAAGAGACCAGTAGTGCGTCCTATTTGCCAAGAGGCTGCTGTGGAGGTGGCACGCGGGGTGGGGGCAGCTGCCGATCCTGCCCCCAAGGAGTGCGCAGCTGCGGCAGTGGCTGGTGCATTCCTTGGAGACTGTTGCCCTGTAAATCCTGCCGCCCGAGGCACTCCCTTCACTTTGCCTCATAGTGGCCCTGAAGTTTCTTTGCTGGTCTGGAGTGAGACTGTCCTAATCCCTTCCTTCCACAGTTTGAATCCTAGAATAGGAGCATGCCCTGGAGCTACCTCTGCCAGCCTCCACATCACTTCTGGTCACCCTTTGTTGTGACAATTATGTTGCAGAGATGCCATGGATCTGAGTACAGTAATTAGAGAGGCGACTTTCTTCAGTCAATAGAGAACACATTTTTCCCCTGGTGATGCTAAAGCAACTCCTCAATCATGGTGGATGCCATTTCACTTGAAAATAACTATGGATTCCAAGACAAATGAGGCTCCTTTGGAAAGGTATATTATGCGTGACAAATGCAAGAGAAGTACCACGAGCAAAGCACAAATCCATATTTGATGCTTAACATGGTGACAAAAAGCTTTTGACAGAAAGGAGAATCACAGACACTCATGTCTTAAAAAGATATATGCATCATTTTTAGGAACTGCATAGGAAGCTGCCTCGTACCCAGTCAAATTATTGGTCCATCTAGATCAGTACACTGAGAGGAAGTGGCTTCCTAGGGTTTCGGACAGGGAACATTCCCACCGTACCTGGAAATGCTGCAAATTGAATCTTGGACATTCTGCATGCAAAGCAGTTTCTCAGCCACTGAGCTGACCTTTGCCCTAAATGACATATTTGCAAGGGAAAACTTTTGAGAGATTTCCCTGCACCGTGCACAATCATATTCAGCAGAGATAGGCACGTCACATGTGTTGAGAATTGGCTTGACATGATTTCATGAGGCTTGTGATGTCATGCTAAGCTATAATCTGGTGTGTCTAGGGAACCAACACCAAAGGGTCTTGTAAATTGGACCGAGGCTGATTCATATGACACAACATTTGAACTGTGTAAATGGCGAACTGAACTTAATATTTTGCTGTTGGCATAGGAAGCTTACGTAACTTCCCAGAGACCAAATATTTCCTTAGCTCCATGAAAATGTAAAGTGCTAACATGTTGAATGTTTCACTATTAAGTTAAAAGAGGGGGCATGTGAATCTCAGAAGGCCAATTAAACTGACTGAGTAGTTGCTCAATTAATCCAGAGAATGAACAGGACTTTTAAATGGCAGATAATGAGATATATCTGCTCAGGGAAAATGAGGTTCCCTCCAGGGAGGTCACATGGAAGAGTTCTGCTGATCTTTGGGAGGTGAATATGCTAACCAGATACAGGTCTTTCAAAGAGTATTACTGTATGGGTGATTGATCTGGTGACATTAAATACTGAGCACAGGTGGAAGACTAAGGTGGAAGCTGTGTAGAAAGTGCCTTCCCAGGGCTCTAGGAAGTGAGACAGAGAAATCCTTTAAAGAAACCAAGTCAAGGAAGTTCCCATACATTTCTGACCTGGCCCAAACTTCTTGGTGTGCATCCCAGCCATGGGAAGCTAAGGATTGGCTCTTTGATAACTCAACACCCTAAACATTTCTCCTAAAAGTTGCAGCTCTCTGCACCATCCTGGACTGTACAGAAATCAACACACTTACTAGGAACGAGAAGTTTCCCCTTCCATTTCCATGTTCTCTTGCCTTGCATGTGTTCTTTCCCTGTCCAATTCAAGTGGGATACTTTTCACAATTCTACAAAAATTGCCAAGTAAAGTTTCGGGACCTTCTGCTTGCTTTTTGAAAGGTCAGCATGAGTTATGGTCCACTGTAAATAACTGGTTCTGTATTGCTATCGTTCATCTTCTTCTTCATCATCAATAAGCAGTTGGGACTTGAAATGGAAGAAAAGACTATACAGTCCTGAAATAATGTTACATTCACGTAGGAAACATCAGGCTATTTTACTGAGGGGGGGGGGGGGACAACCATTTTTTTCTTGTCAAAAATAAACTCCTAAACAGGTCTATGTTTAGTTAGTCTGAACTTCATTACATATGTTGGGGAAATTAACTTACGCTTCACACAGAGTTCTAACATGACAAATTTTGCAAGCAAGGAGAGAAGCATTCAAATAAACAAACAAGCTGTTGCAAGTTTACTTTTTGCTCCCTTGCAAATGACATAGATGCACCCTCAGCTGCTGCCAGATGCCATTTGCAAGCTTGACACTTGGACTGAAATTATTGGGAGTTGCCAGGGTTGAAAAGGAACTAATATTTAAGCCTTAAAGATTGATGGATTCTGAAGTGGCTGATATATTCTTGAAAATGTTTATCGGAGTGATGGGGAGGTTTATCATCCTGGGTACCACAGCTCACTGAAGGTTGTGGATGAGAACTTGCAAAGAGTGGATGAGTCGATTTCCATTCACTTACAGCTTGTCTCATTTGAGTAAAGGTAGGAAGAAGCTGTTCAGGGACACAGAGAAAGTTTGCTAGGCATTGACAAATGTGTTCATTTTTAAATTCCTAGTGATCCCAGTTCTATTAAGCTGCATCTAACCATGTATCTTATCTGTGTTATGTCCATTTTTATTGATTTATTTCCTTTGGAAAGCTCAACTTGGTCTGCAGGAAGCATAAATATAAGTTAAGCAGAATTGTCTTTGACTCCTTTGACCTTGTATAAGTTTGACTTTAAATTGGCATCAGAGAACTACTAGAGATTCTTTTTTAAAAAATTACATAGTTCCTCCATAGCTTGGATTAATAGTTTAGTTAATCCATAGCTTGGATTAATAGCTTCCATTGATGAATCACTATTCTTATCAACCTAAGCAGTAACTCTAAGGATAACTACCCCCTTGACTTCCCTCTATGTTTTGTTATTACCATTGTGTTAATTGTGTACAACCCTAACCATGTCTAAGCTGGAATTCAACGGCTTTGCTTCCAGCTAAGTAGGATTAGCATTGGAGACATGAAGGTTATCCTGTAAAAATGAAGGGAGAGCCATTCTAGAAACTACTATGAGCAAAAAGGTTACAACTAGTTGTCCAGATTCAACAGGCAGAATCCCTGTACATTATTAGCATGAGCTATAAAGAAGAAAGGCTGGGCTGGATGAATCCGAAGCCGGAATTAAGATTGCCGGAAGAAATATCAACAACCTCAGATATGCAGATGACACAACCTTGATGGCAGAAAGTGAGGAGGAATTAAAGAACCTTTTATTGAGGTTGAAAGAGGAGAGTGCAAAATATGGTCTGAAGCTCAACATCAAAAAAACGAAGATCATGGCCACTGGTCCCATCACCTCCTGGCAAATAGAAGGGGAAGAAATGGAGGCAGTAAGAGATTTTACTTTCTTGGGCTCCATGATCACTGCAGATGGTGACAGCAGCCATGAAATTAAAAGACGCCTGCTTCTTGGGAGAAAAGCAATGACAAACCTAGACAGCATCTTAAAAAGTAGAGACATCACCTTGCCAACAAAGGTCCGTATAGTAAAAGCTATGGTTTTCCCAGTAGTGATGTATGGAAATGAGAGCTGGACCATAAAGAAGGCTGATCGCCGAAGAATTGATGCTTTTGAATTATGGTGCTGGAGGAGCCTCTTGAGAGTCCCATGGACTGCAAGAAGATCAAACCTATCCATTCTTAAGGAAATCAGCCCTGAGTGCTCACTGGAAGGACAGATCGTGAAGCTGAGGCTCCAATACTTTGGCCACCTCATGAGAAGAGAAGACTTCCTGGAAAAGACCCTGATGTTGGGAAAGATGGAGGGCACAAGGAGAAGGGGACGACAGAGGATGAGATGGTTGGATGGTGTTCTTGAAGCTACCAGCATGAGTTTGATCAAACTGTGGGAGGCAGTGGAGGACAGAAGTGCCTGGCGTGCTCTGGTCCATGGGGTCACAAAGAGTCGGACATGACTAAACGACTAAACAACAACAACAAATAAAGAAGAAAAGGCCAAGTCTCTATAATTCAGCACAGTGGAGGGAAATGGAGACAAAGTAAAGAGGGGAAGAATGTATTTTCATTTTAGAAACATATAAGGCTTGTTCACATGCTACATTGAACACAGATACAAGCTGTCTCTACATATGTACAAGTGTTTATGTGAGAGTGTATACTTGTTGATTTGTATTGTGATTTATACACTATTGCATACACAGCCTGTATAATATTTTTTTTAAAAAAGTTAAAATAGTAGCTGATGATTGTCATTTTAGAGTCTCCAAGAAAGGCAATCAAATGAAAGTGCCTTTCCATAAGGTTCCATTAGTCAATAGAGAGTGAAAACCCTGTTCAATTGTCTTATCAAAGTCAATAAAAGGATACCATGTTGAATAGAAGGTGTGAGTCTTTCCCCACCCCAATCGATATTCCTTTTGTGAAGTGGTTAAGTACTGAATGCTTGTGAGTCACTTCAACTCATTTCTATGAGTAAAGGAACTAATAAATATTCTTACTGATGTTACATTCTATAACTATACTGTACAAGTGTTCAGCTCTACTAATTGTGTACACAGCTACACAGCTTGTATACTCAATGAATGTAACGTGCAAACATCATTATACTTTGGCTTAGTTAAGGTAGGTTATGGGAACTATGGGGTTGTACTGAAGTCTATACAAAAATGTGATTTTTTTGAGAAGGGATCTGAAGGAAAGAAGAAAAGTGACATCATGCTGGTGTTTTGGGAAACAGTTCCAGAGATACGGGATATACTCAAAGAAATATTTCCAAAATCAAGATCTGAAAAAACTTTTGTTACGTGAATCAAATAAACAGGATACGAAAAGTTAAAAAAAAGTTACAATTAACCTAAAGATAAATGTGCCATTTAGAAAAAATAAATATTTTTCATGGTATCTCTACATCTTCAAAGCAATCACAATTACATGCAGAAAGGGGGGAATATTTGAGAGCGGCAAAAACAGTTATTGGGAACTAAAAGGGTGCATCCTTGGTGTGTGTTTGATACAGAGAAAAGAAAACATTGCTTGATAGGAAGGTTTATTTACTTCATTGAGTCAGTATCTGTTTTATAGGGGGTTTAGACCATTAAGCTTTCAAGTACCTCACGGCAATGCCTGGAGACATCTTTGGAGGCTGCCACTTCAGTAATCAGAGATGCAGGGGATGTTTTTGTAAGTAATGAGAGAACCCCTGTAGTATTTCTTCTCACTTAAAATCCCCATCAAAGATACTATTTAAACAATATCCGTCTGCTGTGCAGTTTAGTATTCAGTTCAACAAAATCTCTGTAGTATAATGAATGGCTGACACTGTTGCATCCCCCGAGACCTGTGCGTTCCATCTTGGCAGGTGGAATGAGTAAAAAGAGATGTCAGGGAGCTTAGCAACAATTTTGGTTAGCATGCAGCACATCTGAGTGATCTGGTTGACAACTACGGGCATTAAAAAGGTGGGGGAAGGAAATTCGCCCCCACATCCCTTGGTCTTGTGTGCTATATATTGACAGATCTTTCTATGGAACTCAGCCTTAAATGGCGGATGGGTTATGTTGAGGTTGATTTCATATTCATCCACAGGAGGTGCTGAAATATAGGTATGACAGTCCTTTCCAAGCATTTAATTGCCATATATGTAAGGGCATCTATGACAGCAAGCGGAAACCTATTATGCAAAGTCTTGTTTTTAACTTTATAGAAGAAAACGATGCAAGAACCCACATGCATACATACATACCACAAAGTGAGAGGTTTTTATATAGTTCCAGTGGTTAAAAACTCTTGAAGGAATTATGGCGCTATTACAGTCGTTCCCTCTGTGCAAGCATTTCAGCTCACCAGATGGATCAATCACTCTATCCTCCCTCTGCACACTGTTCTGGGGGTTCTCCTGACCCCACTGAGCTTTTTTCAGGGGACACGTGGAGGAAAGCAGAAGGGGGAAACCCCTGCTGAATAAACAGAAGTCCTTGTGCATGGTTTTCTACTGATAGAGCCGATTCAGTGAATCCTGCACTAGTGGTCTTCAAAAAGCATGGCCATTCCACATCAGAAAAATGCACCCCAGATGTGCTCTAGTCCTCATATATTTTTATTGGTCCCAATCCAGGCCCAGAACTACATAATGGGTAGGTTTTTGTGTAGCATGTATGATTGTGTCCTTTGGCATAGGAGGAAGACGAATACACCGCCTCCTTACTCTTAATAAAACTCCCATCGATTGCTGTGAACTATGTAACTGAACCACCTAAGCAAGCAGTGTTTATCTTGGGGATCTTCTATGAGTCATGTCTCTCAACAGTTTCCAAGAAACATTCTATGTAGTTATTCTTCTGAATTATAATCTAAAAACTCAGCCTCGGTCAAAGGTGTTTTTGGTTTGGTGGTGGTTGAATTTCCATCTGCTGCCCACTACGGTGTGTTCCAAAAACTACAATTCCAGGTTGTGATAATGTTATCAATAGGTGTCTGTCCTTGTTTTTGCTTTTCATTTAATGGATACAACTGATTCAGTTTGCTGCTCTTGTCTTTTCTTGTTCTTCTAATCATTCCATTTGCCTAAATTGACTATTTATTCCCACATTTTGTCCTACGCGGCTCTTACCGTTCGCCTTCCATTGTGCTCTCATTTGAGTCCTGGTGCCAGTACATTTCTGATTTTAAACAACCCATTGTTTCTCCTCTTGTCAGAAAAAGCTTTCACTTACCTTACCTTCTTTGTCTACCTGCCTCCCGATTTCCTTCCAACCTTTCCGAGCTCTTTAAATGTGAAGTCTTTTATAAATCACTTTTTGACCCTCCTCAGTAAGATTTTTGTTCTTTCCATTCATCTTACACGGCTGTGTGTCATTTCTGATTCTGCGCTAGTGACAGGGCTGCCCCATATAGGCAGTAGTCTGAAATGAGCCAGGAGCTTGGAGTTGCCCCAGGAGATCAGCATTTGAGGGACAAAGCCAGAAGTCAGGCCTGGAGAGCAAATCAAGGCTGAAGGACAAACGTTGTCATGAGAACTGCACCAGATTGCCTGGCCTAAAGGAAGCTGATTTGGTCACAATTGCTGAGGACAATGCAGGTGGGAAATAGCATAGCTAATATGATGAGTGCCCTGAGGCATCAAGCTGAATAGAGGGAGGGGTGTCCTCAGACCCATCTCTTGGGGTAACTAGAGGAGGCCAATAATATTTTTGGTGCTTGGCTGACTCACATGCCCAGATATTGCTGACTTTGGCAGTGATGATTTGGACAGGGTCTCCCTCAACACAAGGGAAGAAGGCAAGGGTGAAACATGGACGGTGTATTAATTGCTCATGTGCTAACTATTATTCCTTAACAGGGTAGGTCTCAGTGTTCCATTAGCTAGGAAATGTGGTGTTTGTTTCAGAACTCATTAAATAACTAATAAAAAGGTGCCTCAATGTTATCCCAAATCATGCGCCTCATCTCATTATTCACCACAAATAGCTGCAGATCAGATTTGTCAAAATACCCCCTTCCCTTCAAGTTTATCTTCAACAAGAATACCATTTGGAAGGACGAGGCAGGTTTTAGGGTAGCACAGCCAGTGCAGTTGCACTAGGCATCATGCTGCAGGGGGCACCGCAAGAATGCTGTAGAATGGAGTGTATGAGGCGGTGGGGGGATGGGACAGACCAAATTTTAGCATCACACAGGGTGCTGCTGAAATTTGAGAGCCCAAGGTCTGCCACTGCATGAACACTTCTCTCTCAAAGGAAAGGTGTTTACAATGTGGGTACGGTTGCAGAATTCCACTCACCTGATCACCAGTGATGACTCGGTCCTCTCTAGTGGTGAGCTCCTCTTCCTCGTCCTGCACATTTTACAACGTTGGTGGGGGGTCCAGTGCAAATATATCAGGAGAATGGCATAAGCCTCCTTTGTTTTGGCAAATGGTCATCCTTTCTTATTTCCAACCAAGACCAGGCATTCGACCATGAGTCAAGGTCAGCACATCATGTTTCTCTGCTAGTACTGAGATCTGCAAAGGTTTCTGTGATTACTAGCTTGATTACTCACTCCATTTGAAAAGGCAGCTGCACAGAAGAGCTGCTTTTATATCTAGGGAATAATACATGTGATTCGCCACATCTGCAAGCATTACACATTTAGACATTTATTGCCCAAACCAGGTAATTATAAGCTTTGACATCTGTAATATGTATGGTCTGTGGCTAAACCACAGACTAACTCTAAAGCAAAACATCATTTTGTTTGTACTGTTAAAGGCAGAGTTGGTTTTTAAATTCATTACTCTGTTTTCTGAGAATGAAAGTACTTTCATTATTTACCCCCCTTTCCCCACAGCTATGTGATCATGGAATGGGTGAGTCGGAAAGTGATATCAATGAAAGGGAAAGTAAATATTGAGGATTTGCTTAACTGCTTAACAGGCTAGTGGCATTTGCCCTCAGATCACAATCTTTTTAACATTGTTGTTTTTCCTGGCTTAAAAAAGAATGAAAGCTGATGGCTGTAAACTTTTGGGGCAATACAGTATATTAGTATAGATTCAGAGCATAATTACATTAAACACACTGGCTCCAGTTCTACAGTTACATCTACATTCACGATTTCCCTTTGGCAAGCACTCTTATTAATATATTTCGCTTAATCTCTGCCAAATATACTTTAAGTTGTTTATAGACAGCTGATTTCATGTTAGTGAGCATTTTATCAGACTGAGTAGCTTGGAACTAGATGCCATTCCTCCTATTTAGGTTGACTTGATGTTGCCATTTAAACTCTTTGTCACATTTAGAAATAATCATCTGGATTATTTAATTAATTAGAGCCACTTTCCATATTACATTGATTCCTCCCCCATATTGTAATATAATTATTCAATAAAGAATAACTTTTTTAAAAAAATAAAAGGCCCATCCACACTGTGAATTGTGTTTTGTAAAGCACTGTCTAACAATGCTTTCCAAAAGAAGATTTTCTAGGATTCTTTAATACAGATTATGACAATAAAATCAGTCTCAAACTCATTGCAGCTTATCCTATATTTGTTTCTGTGCTAGAGTCTATGCACTAGCTTAGTACAGTACTTGCAATTTAGACCATGTCAGTTTCACAGAGTTGGTTTTTGTTTTCTTTTTTAATTCCTGAATATCTACATTGCTTCTATACCCCTGGGATGAAGACCCAGGACAGCAGTTGAGATGAAATTTGAGCTGCAACTTTATTCAACCAGATTGCCAAAAAAAGAGAGGGGGGCAGGTTCAGGGGCTGGGTTGAATTAGGGTCACTTTATTTAAAATTCAGACTCATAAAACCCCTGCAGAGAGAAACATTATTGGTGTGGCAGTAAACCTGAACTTGAACCAAACTGCAGCCTTTTAGGGCGACCAAACCCTTGGCTGTAGGAACTGGAGGCACAGCTGTCCAACTTGCATCCCATTCCCAAGCTACACCATGAATATGAGTAGGAAGGCTGATGTTGTTCCACTTCCCCGAGGCCTCATAGCTTCAGGCTGACGAAGCAGTTTGGCTTCAAGGGCAATGCCTATCTCACCTAGAGTCTCAGAGTCCAGAGAATAATTCTGAGGGCCAGTCCATCACTCTGAAAGTTGTCTAAAGGTGCTCACCAGGGTGAAACACAGCTACTCCTCTTCCTGCACCAAAACCACCAAACTTCACAAATTAAAGACCAGATTAACCTAATTAACAGCAAAGTAGATCATTTACCAGGGATGTGGGTGGTGCTGTGGGTTAAACCACAGAGCCTAGGACTTGCCGATCAGAAGGTTGGCGGTTTGAATCCCTGTGACGGGGTGAGCTCCCATTGCTTGGTCCCTGCTCCTGCCAACCTAGCATTTCAAAAGCACGTCAAAGTGCAAGTAGATAAATAGGAAGGTAAGGTAGGAAGGTAAACGGCAGGAAGGTAAACGGCGTTTCCATGCTCTGCTCTGGTTCACCAGAAGTGGCTTAGTCATGCTGGCCACATGACCTGGAAGCTGTACGCCGGCTCCCTCGGCCAATAAAGCAAGATGAGCACCGCAACCCCACAGTCAGCCATGACTGGACCTAATGGTCAGGGGTCCCTTTACCTTTAGATCACTTACCACCCAGCTATTGTGAAAAAAACACCAACAAGGTGGATGAGTCAAAAATTCCGAAAATGAAGCAAGCAGTTCTGACCTACATATATTCAGGAAAATACTGAAGTCAAATAAAACCAGTGATAGATTGATGCACCAACTTGATCAACCAGAAAACTCCCTTTCTGGAGCTAATTTGGGATGGGATTAGCCCCATTGTAGAACAAGTCTATACTGCCTTAAGTCACATGGGTGAGCAGGGTGTGACTTGCAAGCAGGAATCTCAGCCTCTCAGAGGCGTGGCCACCTTAAACTGTCACAGACACCCTGCCTCTGATTGGATGGGCTGTCAGAGCCTGACTGAGCATCCTCTCCATGCCCCATCCCTTCTATAGCAGGCTGGGGAGCAGCATTCTCCCAAATCAGGGTGCACCAAAAAGATGTGAAATGAAAATGATCTAAAAATATTTTTGCACGATTTCTTTCCAAAGTAATACAGAAATCAGCATTAATTACTTTTATTTAGAAGCTGGTGATTCCACAACAATGTTTCTACATTTAAGGCCACTTATATGACAAGGAAATCAATATGAGTTTGGTCAAATCCATTAATCTTCACCTCTTTTAATACTTACAGCTTCTGAAAAACCTCATATAATTTTCAGCCATAAATTTATCAAAAAATGTAAGCAGACTGATCAGTTATTGATGCTTCTATTAGCAGTTCAGCTATAGCATGTCTAGGGGAGATGTGTTATTTTACAGGCAGGATTTAAAAACAGATTAAAATGTATCCCCTGGATAAGTGGAGTAATATTTCAGAAACACTTATAAAATATTCAAAACTCTGGTAGCTAGAGTCTAGTCCTACAACTCCGTATTACCTACTACTCACTTGTTGCAGCATTTTAGTAATTTAATTTTTGTGTGTGAGAGAAGTGTGTGTGTGTGTGTGTGTGTGTGTGTGTGTGTGTATGTCTGTATATTTTCCACCGAGCCAGGAATCAGCTGGCTGAGGAATAAGCTGCTCATCCTGGTGGATCTTGCCATAGGATGCCCCCTTAATCAATTAGCCAGTTTAGACTAATTAATTAAAATATTTTTATACTTTGTAAATATATCTGTGGTTCATTGGGAAGCATATACTTTTCCATTATTTATGGTGCAAGTACAAAAAATGGTAGGTGGAAGAAATCGTCTTGGAAAAGAAATCCTCCCTTCTGTGAAATGTGCAATATAAATCTAACACAAACCTTTCTTCAACTGGGTGACAGCCCTAACAATTACTGTAGAAATCAAAGGGGGGGCATTCCATATAAATACTGATTTGTGATGAAGCAAAAATGCTGCTGCCTTTCATTTCACTTCAAATAAACTTCCAACTTCATTGACTGAGCAGCCCTCAGAAACTGTTAGGCAGGTTTAAGAGGGTTACATTGATTCCTGCACACTTGCGTTGCTTCAAATATACTTGATATTTCCAGGAAATCCTTGCTGTTGCCATATAGTATTGTGTGTAATTACATAATAAACTAACCACCAGTCATGGGACTCCTAGAAGAATTTGCTACAACTAGGGTTATTGCTATGAACCTGAAAGAAGAAACAATAAATTGAAGAGTGGTTTAGAATGGTGTGCCTCCCGTTTTAAATGTAGTGCATCGATTGTGCTGAAGTGTTATACATCAGGTATCTAGGAGAAATTTATAGGCAAGTGGTGACTCATCCAATGAACCTAGCTTGATTATCATGGTAAATGATAAAAAATTCCTAAGTGTTTAATCTTGTATGGTTATATAAAAATACATGTTTAGCAAATTTCCTAGTGCAGTGGTTAAGAACTTAATTCGTTCTGGAGGTCCATTCTTAACCTGAAACTGTTCTTAACCTGAAGTACCACTTTAGCTAATGGGGCCTCCCACTGCTGTCACACCACTGCCACACGATTTCTGTTCTCATCCTGAAGCAAAGTTCTTAACCCGAGGTACTATTTCTGGGTTAGCGGAGTCTGTAACCTGAAGCATCTGTAACCCAAGGTACCACTGTATACACAGCAGAAGAATCTCATATAGACCAAGTAACTGAAGAAGTGGCATCTGAACCATTCTAATATTGAATGAAAAACTATTTTCCATGAGCACATTGAAGTTTCATGTGCCGCAAGCAGCCACTATATTTCTTGTTCATGTCAGAAAGATCCACATAGAAATGGGATGCATTCAGACAATCAAATAATATGGTGGTTTATTACTAGATAAGTGACATGTATAGACTTTCTTTTTCAATGAAACTGTCTGCACATCTGGCTAGTGATGAATCTAACAGACTAGCCTGATGCAAGAATACATGACACAATGGCTTCAGTCCATAGAGATATTTCAAGAATGCAGTGGTACCTTGGTTTAAGAACAACCCTGTTTACAAACTTTTCGGTTTACAAACTCCGCAAAACTGGAAGTAGTGTCCCAGTTTGCGAACTTTACCTCGGTCTAAGAACAGAAGCTGAATGGTGGAAGGGCACCGGTGGCGGGAGGCCTCATTAGGGAAAGCATGCCTCGGTTTAAGAACGGTTTTGGTTTAAGAACAGACTTCCGGAAGTTTGTAAACTGAGGTACCACTGTATGTTGAATCTTCTTGACATCATAGCCATCTCTAATTCTTTTGAAATTTTATACCAGCATTTAAATAAAACATTGCTTTGCTCCCTAAGTTTTTAGTTCTCCAGTGCAGTCCACCAGCTGCCCCGTCTTATCCGTGCCATGACTTAGCACAAAATCTAAACATTAAAATAAACACCTTAACATTTATTCTATATTGACTTCTTTTCATATTGATATTTAATTCTAAAATCTCTGCTTTGTTTAAGCATACTTCACTGATTCTCATGCAGGCAACCAATGTCTACCCACAACAAGTGTGGGAACCCATAGCCCTCTAAATGTGGCTGAATAACAGCTCGCATCACCTCGGTCATTGGCCATGCTTGCAGGGGTTGATGGGAGTTGTAGCAACATCTACAGCTATATCAGGAGGGCCAAAGGTTCCCCATACCTGACCTACAACAATCCAGGCAGAAATTTGCTCTGAATTTTGGGCAACGTAAATAAAACAAAACTTCGAAACTAGCTATAATCATCCCTCACTCCTTGAAATCTGTGCTGTAAGCCTCCATTAACATGAATTACTCAAAGCACAGCAACCTACATTTTTAGTGTGATGTATCTGTCACTGGTCTTTCCTTTATCTGTTTGCTGTCTCAGGTTACTCCTGTAAATCACTGCAAGGTGTTTTAAAAGGAGCAGAGGAATCTAATGTTGTGTATAAATAAGGCAGAACTGTAATTTTTGAACTGTTGTCTTTAAATCTGTTCAGCAGGGTGGAAATAAAAATGATTTGTATTGTAAATGTACAGGCAAGAAAAGCTAAAAAAGAAGTGCACAGGGAGTAAAAAATCATTTGTTTTCAAGCAGTGATGGGAAACCTCTGGCCCTCCAGATGTTGTGGAACTAGAACTCCCATAATCCCTGAAAATTGGCCATGCTGGCAGAGGCTGATGGGAATTAGAGTCCAGTAACATCTGGAGGAAAATGAGTTGCCCATCTCTGCTTTAAAGAGTGTGTGTCTGATCAGAATTAAATGATGTGTTTGATTACATGGAGATTATGCATTCTAGGATTTTTGTTATTTCTCTGACATTCAGAAGTTACATATTTTATTTTCTCTTTGCTGAATGTGTTCTAACTCTCTTTAGGCATTTACCTTAACTTGTGAAGGACAAAAACATGCAAATATATTGATCTTCTCTCAGACCTCAGTTGGTTAGAGCATGGTGCTGACTAGATGATCCATAGGATCCCTTTTAACTCTGTGATTCTAAGACCTTCACATACTGAGCACAAAGATCTGAAGGAGGTCTTGTAAGCATATTTGAGCAAATGCCCTTACAAGCCTCTGGGGATGAGCAACCCTACATTGTTGGGGCTTGTGATTATCTGGAAACTTGTAAGTGCATTTCGCTGAACACCTTTACAGGCTCCTTTCAGATTTTGGGGGGAAGGTCATGTATGGAGCAGTGTGCCTAGCCTACTCCTTCTTCCCAGTTTAAGTCCCTATGTGCTATTTTGAATGCTTTAACTGGACTATAGCCGGATTGTTGCTAACTCTCATTGCATGGACTCTAATGCTAATGCATTTACTTGGCAGCATGTTCCATTCTCACTGTATGGATTTAAGAGTAACCAAGGACTAATAAAGTGAAAACAAGGCTCAGTGCCACATGCCTCAAGACCACATCCAAGATGCTAAGCTTGGCTTGAGATTCTTTACTTGTGATTAGGGAAGAAAGAAAGCTAGTGGTATCAGAAGATCGTGATGATGCATGGTTATGTGAAATTTGAATGAGAATGGGAGATGTATTTTATTTAGTAACTAATTGGGATGCCCTTGCAGCTACAAGGGGTGACTGAGAACATTTTGGCAATTTTAATTTTGGCAGGGGGAGAGCCACTGCCAGGGTAGGTTTTAATTAAGGCCTCACACTAGGGCAGACACAAGGGGCTGTGTTGACACAGGGGCAACTTCACTAGGGCGATAACAGGCCAGATATAGGAGATCCTATGTGCAATCAAATCAGGAGTTTTGGAGAAGACATGGACCAGTACCTACATCAACCTACTTCCATGTTAAGAAGTGCATGGGTGACTTTGACATATCCAGATGCTTATTGTTTTATCAAACATTTGATCAATATTTGCCATTAGGGATAGAAGGATCGGTCAAAGGAAATTCTGTAAGATGAGTGATCATAATTTAGACCCTGATGGATTGATTCATGGGGTTTATTGTGGGGTCTGCACCTTAGCCAGCTTAGAAACAATTCAAGAGGTCTGTGAATTTGTAGGAACATTTTTGAATGGTTGAATTATGCTAATAATATATTAAGATTAAATTCGTCCTTTGAAGAGCTGACTGCATTTTTGGCATAATACTTTGGGTATACTGAGATAAACAGTTGATACACTAAGGGGTGACAGTAATAAGATTACAGTTATTCATTTCCTGAAATTCCTTTCATAGCTGTCCCAAAGGCTGATTTTAATTTGTTACAACAGCCAGAAATGGGTGCAGTGTGATGAATTTTACATGCCACCACCATAACATACAGTGCGACTGATCACATCGTTCATCCAACCTTCTATCCAGTGGCGTAGCGTGGGGGGTGCAGGGGGGGCCGGCCGCACTGGGCGCAACATCTGGGGGTTAGGGTTAGGGGGCGCAAATCCACGGGTTAGGGGGCGCAAATCCACGGGTTAGGGGGCGCAAATTACTTGCCTTGCCCCGGGTGCTGACAACCCACGCTACACCACTGCTTCTATGATAAAGGCCTGAAATGCAGACCAACCCAGCTCTGACATGTGGACTGAGTTTGGACATGGTGAACTGCTGTGAGATGTCATCGAGACATTCACCCTCACTGTTACAACTTTGTGGTTTCACCATTTCAGTGACAACCTGATCATCCATCTGAATCTATCCATGTGAACTCACCCAGCAGGGGCCTTTTGTGGCAACTGTTAAATGCCTGCTGAAAACTTTTGCAGACTATCAAGAGTATATCACCCACAATGGTCTACTTGTGTTTGCTTTAAAATCTTTGCTTTAATCTTTTTTATTATTTTACTGTATGTTTTATGCTTTTATATTGTTGTAAACCACTGTGATATATTTTTATAATGCAGTGGTATAGAAATATTTAAATCAATCAACCAATTTGGGTACTGGTAATAGCTCAGATTTTAAGATTTGCAGTAAATAAAGATGGGGCTTACCAGCTTTTCTATTGCGCCTCGAGGCCCTGAGCCACCCCCAAGTAAATAACTTGACACTGACACATAATTTAGTTTAAGTTATTGGGCATAATTTTGGCCACAACTTTATTGAATACAACAACACTGAGTGGCTTAGGCATTAGGCATTAGGCACTGAGTGGCTTAGGCATTGGCAACGACTATAACTGACTCCTGCCTCTCTGGCAGAAAGTCTGGAAGGGTAAACACCAAATGAGGGAGCAACATCAATGTAAATCGACTGAAGCTCACCCCGGGGTTCCTGTGGTCCTGGCATGGCCCTAGCTCCTCAAGCGGACTTCAGACGAGATCCAGGACCCCCAGATTCCTTTAGCGGAATACCCTATTTCTGGAGGGACAGGTGATGGCTGCACCTCCCCTCCCACACACTTCATTAAGCCAATGCCTAAATGCCAAACCTTACAAAGTTGTGACGATTGCTAAGGGGGTAGGCAAAAACCAAGTGGCTACAGCCAATCTGCCAAATGGAAAAAAATCCTACCCAGCCCCTGCTCCAAAGCAGGCGACCCAAACCAAAGCAAGGCCAAAGGAGCACAACTTAAAATTAGAGAGGAAGGGCGGGTATTTGGTAGTGCGAGGCAAGTGCCGTGGGCCACGTCGCACTGCCGCTTAAATTTTATGCAAGCCTAGCTCCACCCCTTGGACATGCCAATATGCTGGGGGTGTCCTGAGGCCCACGCGCAACCTGGACCCTCTCTGAGGAGGATCCCATTTAGTATAACATTATGGGTCATGGTGTGAGGACTGATTTACAGGTTGATATAACCAGTGCTTTTACGCAGGGGTACACATACCCCAAAACATTTTGTGAATCTAGCCTCATTGAGGGGCAGTATTTCAATATGAGTAGGAAAATGAGAGTACTCCTAAACATTTTTTTTAAAGAAAAAAGCACTGGATAAAACAGTACAAACATTTAGAAAATCATACTTTTTCAGTAAAGTAAGTTTGATAGAATGTACTAGATGGAAAAGTTTTCATGCTGAATGAACACTTTGAAAATATTTTATGGAGAGATAGAATCTTATGCTAGCAGCCAGTTAGTTTCCGTTCTGTGAAGCATGTTGCCTTTTCTTTGAAGCCTTTGTTATGAAGTGAAAATGCTCCATGGAAAAATAATTTCCTATGGATGCCATCATTTTATTAATCATTTATCATTTTTCTTCTCAGTGTGAAAGGAAAACAGTTAGTGGTTTCAGCTGATCAATAGCAAGACAAATGAAATATAGGCTACATTTAAATTCATGGAAGTGCAATACTTTTACCCTGACTTCATCCTTTAAAAGCCTTATTTAGGCAGTTACAGTTCTGTGTTTGTAATAGAGCATCATCATCTATGAAAAAATCATTGCAAGAAGTACTTGATTACACCATAGAAAATAAGGATTGTGAATAACACTTTTAGAAGTATTCCGTTCTACTCAGAGTCACCATGCAGCCCCCCTCTCCATCTCCCAGTTCTTCTCCCTGAGAAGAACAGAGAAGAAGCAGGTCCAGCTTCTTCAAGACAAACTTTCTTTTTCAGTTTTGATGTATAATGTTTATTTGCAATTTTTGTTGCAATCATTTTATGTAAACTGATTTGCAAGCTCCACCTGAAAAGTAGGAAATAACAATGAGCTTCCATCTATTCATAGCAATCTTAGTCAAGTACAACCATATCTCCATGACCTATATCAGTTGGATCAAAGACAGAGATCTACTATATCTCCTTACTTGCACCAATGTACCCTGACAATGCCAGAATTGGGGATACAGGCCAGCACGTGGTTTGAGCCCCACATTGGGCAAAAGATTCCTGCGTTGCAGTTGGACTTGTGGTCCCTTTCCACTCTACAATTCTATCATTCTAAGATGTCATGGTGGTTACACTAACAGGACCTTGACACCAACATAACTCTACCAATGCAAAGGCCCAAAGTGGATGGCACTGGAGGTGAGGTGGCCAGGGAGAAGTGGAACTTAAGTCAGAAACCATTACCTAGGATGAGTCTTTAAATGGGAGGGAAACACAAAGGTTAGCCATTAATATGAGGGCTGCCCAGCTGAGCACGAGTGAGAGTAATGGGGCATCATTCCTCTGTGTTGATCCTTTCACACAGACAATGATGGAACTGTGTTATTTAGAGCCTTATTGATAGCATCTCCAAGGTAAGATGGGGAAAGACCTAACAGAACTTGAATGCTGATGCCTGAGGGGTGTCTATAAGAGCTGACTCCTGGCTGAACTATTGAGCTGACAGTGTTACAGTGGGAAACATCAGTCCTGTTGTGTTATGGGCCCCTATGTGTTTGCTTACAGCTGTCAGTGTCTGTTCTACAATAGCTTTTAAAGCCCTGTCCAATGGGAGTCCTGGAATATGCTGAACTTTGCAATGAGCGCTACAGATGTCATTGGATAGAGTGCCACCATGTTATATTTTCTGTCTGTACTAGGTTGTATAATATCATACAGTCATTCCATCATTACTATAGATTGAGGGACAGGTAACACCAGGACATCATCAGGCAATGACTTATAAGGTAGTGTTGGTGTTGCTGTATGTTGGGTTTGCAGTAGTATTATTTTGCTTTCTAGATTAATGCTGGGGAGCGCATAGGATGTTGAATAAACTACACCGTAATCAATGGCCAGCAGTACTATTTAAAGCATTTATGGGATTTTGTTCCTTGGTTCAATCCCTGGCATTCCCTATTCTAAAGTGAGTCCATCGGATTGTTGTATCCTTCTATTTTGCAGGACGTAGAGCTAGATCCAGAGCGTTCCACTTTTGCAACTGGACTTTCCTGTTCAGCTCTGCCCACTTGAGGGTTGGTGGTCCTCTGAAATGGCCTGACATACAACACTAGGGGCAGCAGTTGAAGTGGGGAAAGCAGCAAAATCAGGAGGGGAGGGGACCTTATGCAATAGAAGTGCCATTCTGTTCATGCAAGACAGCTATGGGTCAGGAACACAGCAAGTGGTCTTGGACAATCTACAATGACCAGTAGGGGCTCTGCCGGGTTACAGGCAGGAACTGTTCCCAGTCCTACCTGAAAATGCCACAGATTAACCCCAGGACCTTCTGCTTGCAAAGCAGACGCTCTACCAACTGAGCTACTGTCCTTTGCCAATTTCTTGAGTCCAAGCAACATAAATTCCTGACCATACCTTCAGTGTAAGAAAAATACATTGAATCTTAAATACATATATCAGCCCCCTTTCCAGACTAAACTGTGTGCAAGAGCAAGCAGAATATGAGGCTATAAGAGGCAATGAGAATTGCCTCCCCGCCCCCAACAAGTATATTGTTAGGAATTAAAAGTATCCCACCTCTAGACCACCAAATGAGATGTCCTATACTATGGCTGTGAGGATTCCAACCTGTGGGAATAAGGCCCATCAGGCCCCCTCATTTGGTCCAAGAGTCCATTTTGGCCAAGCCATGCCTATCTGCCCTACACCTGACATTGTATTAGGCAATAGTAAAAAGCAAAGCTGGGTGAAAGAGGTTTCTCAGCTGATCAGCAGCAACCACAAAGCCTTGTCCTTGTCCTGGATGATCAGCTGGCATATGCATTTCAGAGTGTGACCTTTGAAGGCGGCCATCCCTCTCTTTTGCAGAAGTCAGACAAATAGCTGAGTTAGGAAAGCAGTGTACTTTTATTAATGATGATGAATTAATTATACCACTGCAGCCTATTAAGCATTCCATTTATACATCAGAACTTTGGCAGAGAGTAGGGTTTTTAATTTGAAAGTTGGATATTTTTTTCAAAAAAGCAAAACCTTTTTTTTTTGCATCAGTTTTTATTCAGCTGCACATCTGCTCTGGGACGTTTTGCAGATGCTTCCTTGCTGGATCATCGCCAAATGAAATATAGTCTTGTGCCACCATTGCATAGCTCTGGCAGAAAGAATAACAGTTGGAAGAAAACAGCAATTCTTTCAGCAGGTCCCAGGAAGATAATTCTGAGACTCAAGTAATTCTGCAGCTCAGCCTGAATTTTTCAAACAGGAGAGACATGTCTTACAGATCAGAGTAAGTGAGTGAAGATTAAGGTTAAGTAACAGGAAGAAGAGAGTAGGAATAAGAGCAAAGCAGGTACATTAGATCACCTCCTGTGGCCAGGATAAGCATACACAAAAGACCAGACATGAGTGTGGGTTCAAACAGGTCACAACTGGTCACATGCTTTCTTCTGCTTTTCCTAATATGGATTCTGTAAGTATATTTTAAACTCTTCCAACAGAATCCAACATTTACCCTGTAATCTTATACATGTATACTTGAAAGCAAGTCTACTCTGTTCAGTGTGGTTTACTCCTAGGCAAGTATGCATAGGATTACAACCTTAATTTCCCATATTGCTCAGTTTTTCTGCTTTTTTCCTACTGCTATGCTGTTAGATTCCTGGTGTCCATTAATATAACATCATAATTTCAAGCATTTCAGGAATGTGATCTACAAACCTTAATGCAGCATCCTTTATATTGATTCTGTTCTATTTATTTTAAACTCAGAAACCTGGTAGACAAAGAAAATGACTCGTTCTAATCACCAACAGAGAAAAGAAACATTTTTAAATTGCAATTTTGCATGGCACATTTTTGAAACTGGCAGCATTTTAACAAAGAAAAGGCACAGATGGAAGATGAACTATTTATAATAGGCCCAGTATAATAATTCATAGTGAGAATAAAATGACAGAATGATTTGCCAATGTTTCCTTCTCAACTCCCTGTTGATAGTAATTAAATGAAATATGAAATCAAGCACAAAAGTTTCATCCTTCTCTCTTAAAAAAGAAACCTCACAAAGACTGTCATAGTTTACTGAGCAAATAAGGAGCTTGGCTCTTAGATGAGACATGTAGCCATGAGCGCCTGTGACTGTTGTTTGGAATGGCCAATAGAACAAAAACAAGAAATCTATCAGGTGCAGCCAACCACATTAGAACATCTTTGGCACCATAGTAGGTTTATGAAGAGTTGTTGGCATCCATCTCTCCATCTGTCTTGAAGGAAAAGGGAGTGCACCTCTGGTGGTGAAGTCAAACTGCTGGAGACTCACAGCACCTGTTGTGGCTTCAGAGACCAGTAACTCATAACTGCTGCCTCCCACATGGTTTTTGCTGCATTAGCAGCATCAAAGTAAGTTATCCAGGACGCAAGCCTGGGCAGTGTGTATGGAGGTCTTGGACTGGTCAGATGGCAAGACCCCCCTCTCAACCTCACTGATGTGCTCCAAAGGAAAGCAGACCAATGTGTTTGGCACCAGCTTGGCTGAAGGAGTTGCCTGAAGAAGGTGTACAAGACGCCATCGAACCATCTTAGAGACTCTTGTCCAGATTTGTGTAGTGTTTACTCTTTAGCTTTTTCCTCCCACAAAGATGTCCCAGAAATAAATGAATATACTATGAGTAAGCCCAGAGATGGGATGCGGATGACACTGTGGTCTAAACCACAGAGCCTAGGGCTTGCTGATCAGAAGGTCAGCGGTTCAAATCCCCGTGACAGGGTGAGCTCCCGTTGCTCGGTCCCTGCTCCTGTCAACCTAGCAGTTTGAAAGCACATCAAAGTGCAAGTAGATAAATAGGTACCACTCCGGCAGGAAGTTAAATGGCGTTTCTGTGCGCTGCTCTGGTTCTCCAGAAGCAGCTTAGTCATGCTGGCCACATGACCCAGAAGCTGTCTGCGGACAAACACCGGCTCCCTCGGCCTGTAAAGTGAGATGAGTGCCGCAACTCCAGTGTCGTCCGCGACTAGACTTAACAGTCAGGGGTGCTTTTACCTTTACCTTTAAGCCCAGAGATGCAAAACTTTGAATATGTAAATAGTGGGGTATGTATGTATAATTGGACTCTCTCATCACACCTCTTATGAGATGTTTACACTTTTTGGAGGATTTCCCCCCATGATCTTGTTTTAATCCGTAGTTAGGCAGTGAGTAGATACTAACTTCAATATATTTTTAAAAGCTGAGGTGAAACATGTCTAAGAAGCACTTTCTATTTGGCTTGGCTTACGCTGAGAATGGGGTGGGTTTTAGATTTTAATCTTATTGAGAATTGTTACCGAATTCTGAATTAATTGCTGCCAGTCTCTCCATAAGAAAATACAGTACCAGGAGGAATTTGAATATCCGCTAAGGAGGATTGAGGTTTCCTTGATAGTCTGCTATGCAATTTCTGTTGTGGAGGTGAGGGGATGATTAACAAAATCAATTTTCCCGGCAGACTGGGAATATCCCCTCACTCACCCAGGTTTAGGATATTCCATCATTCTTCAGCAGAGTTTCTTTTTCTTTGAAAAAAGTAAGTGGCTCACGTAAATGTAAACTAAGCTTTAATAATAAAAGAAAATTACAAAATAACATAATGAGATAAATTAAATACAACAACATGAGGCAAGTCTGAGGCAAGAAACAAGAAGAGACAGTTGGTCCCTGAACCTTAACCAACCTTTCAACTTTAATCAACCTTAACCAACACATAAGCCCCGCCCATCAGATACCAAACATTCTACCGATCGCATTTGGCCCCAGTGTTTTTCTTACAGTTTCACCCAAGCAGAACCCTCATTTTTTCTCACACAGTTGGAACCATATCAAGGTCATCTGCAGTAACAGCACCCACCCATAGACAGGATTCTCTAGGGCAGTGATGGCCAAACTGTTAGGAGAGGCTCAGAACTTACAGGGTTAAGAGTTCTGAGTGATGACGCCTCACATTCTGAGGGCGGGTTTAGAACACTGAAGGGAGGGTTTTACTGTGTTCTTTCAGTGTGCGTGTTTGCTCCGAGAAGAGAGCAGCGATGTGCGAACTGTCGCCAGGCAGGAGATTTATTGCTGTTGTGTTTTGCTAAGGAATAAAGACTTTAAAGATAAGGAGACTGCTGCGTTTCAGCCTGAATTATTGCCTTCACACGAAGAACGTTTCCTGCTTCTGTTCCGCTGTGTTTACGCTCTGCTGAGTCAAAGGTCCCAGGGGGGAAGACCAGAGCCGAGCAGGAAGTGTGCCGGACCCCCCGGACGCCATTGGCCTCCAAACAAACTTGGCCCTCCAGCTGTTTTGGGACTACAATTCCCATCATCCCTGACCACTGGTCCTGTTAGCTAGGGATGATGGGAGTTGTAGTCCCAAAACAGTTGGAGGGCCAAGTTTGGCCATCACTGCTCTAGGGAAATTGAATAATAATAATAATAATAATAATAATAAATTTTATTTATATCCCGCCCTCCCCAGCCGAAGCTGGGCTCAGGGCGGCTAACAACAATCAAAATAATCCAACATTCTAAAAACATTCATTATAAAATTAATTAAAATCAAATTAAAATCAAATTGATGGCAACCAATTAAGCAAAATTCTGTGCAGATTGCCAGAGGAGGGGGTCAAGCTGCGCCCTGACCAAAGGCCTGGTGGAACAGCTCTGTCTTGCAGGCCCTGTGGAAAGATGTCAGGTCCTGCAGGGCCCTAGTCTCTTGAGACAGAGCGTTCCACCAGATTGGAGCCGCGGCCGAGAAAGCCCTGGCTCTAGTTGAGGCCAGCCTAACCTCTCTGTGGCCTGGGATCTTCAGGATGTTTTTATTTGCAGACCGTAAATTTCTCTGTGGGACATACCAGGAGAGGCAGTCCCGTAGGTACGAGGGTCCTAGGCCGTATAGGGCTTTAAAGGTTAAAACCAGCACCTTAAACCTGATCCTGTACTCCACCGGGAGCCAGTGCAGCTGGTATAGTACCGGATGAATATGATCTTGCAGCGAAGACCCCATAAGGAGTCTCGCCGCAGCATTCTGCACCCGCTGGAGTTTCTGGGTCAGTCTCAAGGGCAGCCCCACGTAGAGCGAGTTACAATAATCCAGTCTGGAGGTGACCGTCGCGTGGATCACAGTGGCTAGGTCAGGGCGAGAGAGATAAGGAGCCAACTGCTTAGCTTGGCAGAGATGAAAAAATGCCGCCTTTGTTATAGCTGTAATCTGCGCCTCCATAGAGAGGGAGTATCGAAGATTACACCCAAACTCTTAACGGACGATGCTGGCACTAATTGCACCCCCGCAAGAGATGGGAGTTGCCCCCTCAATCCCATATCGCTCCGTCCCAGCCAGAGGACCTCTGTCTTCGAAGGATTTAACTTCAACCGGCTCCCACGTAACCATCCAGCCACAGCTTCCAGACATCTGGGCAGTGTGTCTGGGGCCGAGTCAGGATGGCCATCCATCAACAGATAGAGTTGGGTGTCATCGGCATACTGATGGCAACCCAGCCCAAAACTCCAGACAAGCTGGGCGAGGGGGCGCATAAAGATGTTAAAAAGCATCGGGGAGAGAATCGCACCCTGAGGCACTCCACACACCAAGGAGTGGCGCGATGACAATTCCCCCCCAAGCGCCACCCTCTGTCCCCGACCAGAGAGAAACGAGCGCAGCCATTGAAGGACTGTGCCCTGGATCCCCACGTCGGCAAGGCGGTGGTCCAGGAGTTCGTGATCGACCATGTCGAAGGCTGCTGACAGGTCTAGAAGAATCAGCAGCCCTGACCCGCCTCGATCCAGCTGCCTGCGGAGATCATCTGTTAGGGCAACCAGAGCCATCTCGGTCCCATGACCAGTGCGGAAGCCGGACTGGAATGGATCGAGAGCCGATCCATACCCCTGGTTTACCTCCTCAGAGGCATTTCCTTCTGTCATTGCATATGTCAGTACAGTGTAAGTGGTTGTGATGGAGAGACAGGAGGGTAAGAACATTAAAAGGGCTCTACAGATAGTCTTCTTGGGTGGCAGCACCAACAGCATTGTAGAGGGTTGGACTAGATGACCCTCTGGGTCCCTTCCAACTCTACAGTTCTATGATCCTACAATCCTACAATTCTATGACTTCATCTGCCATAGCCAGGAATGTGAGCCTGGCATACGTGGATTCTAATTATGTGCAGCAAAAGATGATTTTACAGTCCCAGGTCATCACCTCTTCCTTTTACAAGGAGTGGAACAGTGATATGATAATGCACATTTTCAGCCTACTGTACTTTCAGCTCTTTGAAAATTTCTTAACTGGGGGCAGCCATGGTTTTTTTCCTGGCCCATTCTCCCCCAAATCAATGCAACTTCACCAATTCTGTCACTTCGAGGATGTGCTTTATTGCATTCAAAACAAACAGTGGCAATAAGCCACATGTGCTACTTGCTTCAAGCTGTGGGCCTCTAGAGTAGCAATTTTTACAAGTTTAAAGGACAGAAATCTCTTTTAGAAGAAGAGGGGCAATGCTACAGCCCTTGGACTGCCTTGCAGGTACTTTTATGTATTGATTGAAAATGATCTTAGACTTCCCATTTGTATTTTCCCTTAAAGATCTGCACAGAATGGGACAGATGTAGTCGCCTCCCCTTGCAGATTTGGGACAGACTGGTCTTTAATTGGCCCATGCACCCAAGAGTCAGCACCTCTTCCAACATTGTCCCTTTCCTTGGAATGGTGCGTTTGGTGGTCCTGATATGACAGTGCGCAGTTTTCAACTGACTGCACTTTCAGCTCATTGAACACTTCTGCACATTTCATATTAACACTTGGTGTGATTTTAAGAGAAGTCTATTATGTAGATAATAAACCTTTCCCTCCTTAAACATGAGAGGAAAATACATAACTGGAAGGTTCAGTGAAGGAATCACAAGAGCACCCAGGCTTGAGAACAGAAATTAAAATTGATGAGTGCTTATGAAGTGTATGAAGCATCATCACTACCACCACCTTCTGCAGATATTCCACAATCATAAATCAATGTTGGGTGTCTTGAGTCAGTGCAATATTTAAATTGCAGCTAACCTGTGACAACTGTACCCGAGAAAAAGGATGAAAACATTTGATTTAATTTCCACTTCGTATTTGGACCAAATATGCCTTTTGCTTAATGTACTTAGATATAATTTCCTACCAATGAGACCTTTTATTTCGCTTTGAGGTATCAAAATTAAGCAAGTGTCTGAAAACAGTTGTCTCTACTGAGCTATTTTCTGTCATCCATGGAATTCAAATCCTTTTAAAAAGTAATTGGTAATTTCAGCAGCTCAGCTAATATGCATTGTGACTTCTTTTCTTGATGGTTTTTATTTATTTATATATTTAAGGGAGGGCTTTTCAATTTCATTAATATCAGTGTGCTTGTTTGCCTAAGAGATGAAATTTAAAAACAAAGCAATGCTTCATTATTTTATCCCCTCCTGTTTTAATTCTGGAGTTCTATGGAAATAAAGGCAAGTGGCAGAGATCAATTTTTATAGTCACTGATGCAAAATGCGTGTGCTGTGTTTGATAAATGTATCAACTCTGACAAGGAATCTGGCTTCATTGAAAGACTGCCAAATACTTTATATAGTCTGGAGACTATAGGATTCTGACAGGCCTCCGCCAGCTTTTTCAATTAAGTCTTATAAACCCATTGCGAACATGAATTTGCCTTAGGAAAAATATTTACAAATAGATAAATAAAGCCAAATAATGTTTCACTTGGTGTGTTGCAGAATTGTTGTTCTTGTCCAATAAAGAACTACTTATCATTCGGTGTTTCTTTATGTTTACATAAAATGGACAAAGCAGATGTGACAGAAGAGATCTGGAAATAGGATAGTTATTTTTTAAAAAAAGGAGGTACTTAAAAGGAATAGTGATTGGGGAAGGATTTAAATCAGAACAGTGTTTTTTGGGGGGTAAGAATGTAATAATCATTTCCTCTATAACAATTTCCTGACTGAATCTCCCACTACCTTATGTTATTTGTTCTACAGGCTAAAACATATACCGTATTTTTTGCTCCATAAGACACACTTTTTCCCTCCTAAAATGTAAGGGGAAATATGTGTGCATTTTATGGCGCGAATGCAGGTGGGAGGCTCTGCTCAGTGCTCCCTTTAAAGAGCTCTTGCTGGCTTCTCCCCAAGGAGGAAGAAGGGACTGGTGGGCTGCCCTCTGTCCCTTCTCCCGGAAAAGCAGAGCCTTTATGCATCCCAGATGTGAATGCAGGTGGGAGGCTCTGCTCAGCACTCCCTTTAAAGAGCTGCATGGAGTATGTGTGTGTGGCTCTTGGGGGCTTTTCCCCAAGGAGGGAGGAGGGACTGACGGGCTGCCCTCTGTCCCTTCCCCCACCTCCCGGAAAAGCCAGCAAGAGCCGTGCGCTCTTTAAAGAGCTACGCCTAGCGTGTGGGGGCTTGAGGGATGGAAGGGTTTAAAGCAAGAAAAGCGAGAGCCGCTTACATGCTCTGCGCAGAATATTTTTTTTCTTTCTTCCGCCCTCTAAAAACTAGGTGTGTCTTATGGAGCAAAAAATACGGTAGTTGCTAGAACGATGTGACTGTAGTAATTTGAGTCTGTCCCACACCTGGTGGGATACATGCACATGTGTGACTCTTGGTTCCTCTTAACCAGGGCTTTTTTTCAGCCAGAACTCACGAGAACTCAGTTCCGGCCCCTTTTAGGTGGGTGCCATTGCCATTATAAGAGAACAAGAGAGGTGTTCATGGTGAGCTCCATCACCTACTGTATTTTCCTAGGAAAAACAGCACTGCTCTTAGCCATCCTCACTGCGATAATGTAGTTTTGTGTGTACACAAAATAATTGTGCGTTCTGTATCCTTGCCCCACAATGTGGGAAAGGAAACATAGGATGCTGCCTTTGCAGCAGTTCAGACCATTGGGGCATCTATCTCAGCAGCATTAACTACACTGATCAGCAGCATTTTTTCAGAGTTTCAGACAGAGTTTCCTGCCTTACCTGGAGACACCTGGGATTGAACCAGGGATCCTTATGCATACAAAACAGATGCTCTGCTACTGAGCTATGGTGCATTCCCAGACTGGTCAGGCCTGCAGTTTTCCAGGCAGTTGGCAAACTTACCATTGTGGGAGTAGTCACATTAAAGTGTATGAGTATCTCTGAAAACATCTGCCAATGTGGCTCATTAATGAAGCAGCATTGCTTCCTTTAAGAATATAATAATATCAAGTAGATATTAACTTGGGCAACAGCAGATTGCTTCCTTGGTTTTGAATGGGTTATTGCCACCAGTAGACATAATTTTCCAAAGCAGATTTATTGCTTTGTTTGCAGAGGAGATTTAAATGTGCCATAATAACATTTCCAGAACAATTGTCCTCTACTGTGTTTCACAACGGAAAAGAAATCCTATTAACTAAGCAATGCAGAGTGAACTAGCATTTTAAAGAAATAAAACGCTAACCCCCCAAATAATGCAAGTGGCAATTGCTGTGTTCTAGATCTGTACAAACTTGTCATATCTGTTATCGTAATTATTCCATCTCAAGTGGATGGAACATGTATAGTATCAGTATGATTGCTTAAACATGAGTCAGCCATCAAATTGTTTACTAATGACAGACTCTGAGAAAAAGTGGCTCCTCATTTTGATTTGCAAGCCTTTGTTTTCCATTACTGTGCTGCTTACATTATCGCTCCAGGTGCTTGAAGTCTTATGCATGACAGGTAAGTAATATGCACAGGTGTATCTATCACACAGTCTAGTACATACATAATCAGATTCTTTGGCAGTTAATTATGAACTGTTTGATAGAGCTAATTAGTCAATATTTGTAAAGTGTTTTGCTCATGTAAATTGCCGAGCATTAACTTTCTCATTAGCATGCACCAAGTAAATATTTATAGGCTTATTATCTTGGAAAGTAAATATGAAAGATAATTTGCAGAATAATTTAATATTGACAAAGCACATTTTTTTGGTGTGTTTACAGAACCTTTTGGTTCAACCATGTATGGCTTTAGGACAAAACCCTCTTGAGGTGAGAACAGCCTTTGTATGCCACTGTAGTGCCCCTGCCTTGTGGGCATTCACATGCCAGTTGGTAGTTGGAACAGGAGGCAAGCACCTTTCCTCTTTGTCCAACTAGTCTTTCTTCCCTACCTGAATCTTCTGGGTGAACTTCTAGCTTGAAGTGATGACTAGGCCTGGCTTAGATGGAAAGAGCTGAAAGGATAAAATAGGAACCACAAGGAAAGTAATAGCTGGTGTGCAATGTGTGTGGACAGAGGAAAAGGAAGGTGGCTCTTTTGGTTCCTTTAATGATCCCTCCATCATGTCCTCAAAATTTCACAATCAACATAAAAATATAATCATGTGTAGAAGCTACTTTGATCCTGCATCCCTAATGAGATCCAAGCAACCTCACTATGTATTGTTTCTTCACATCCCAAATTTGCTATGCCAGCCATAGCTCACTCTAGAATAGTCTGTTCAGACAGAGAGTAGGAGATACCTACCTGATGTAATCAGTTCTAAACTTTACAAACCTGAAGTTTGACTGTATTATTTACATTGCATATGCGTTAAATGTTTCAGGTGTGTGGTATATGTGGAAGTATATGTGGATTGTTTTTAGAAAGAGAAAAATAAGAAGGAAAGAGAAGTTCAGGACAGAATGTTTTGGTCATATTCATCACAAAGAACCAACCACTCTAACAATCAGAATTCTGAGGAAAGATTCAATGTAATTCGCATTTTGAGATATTTTACCGATATATCTAGGAGGCTCAGATTCATTTGTACGGTTCCTCTTCAAAGGTGGACCAACTAGATTTGTTCCATACAGCCTGGTTTGTTTCCACTATTATTCTTCTTTGAGGAATTGGTCTATCAAACAAGTCTTGAAAGGATTTTTTATTTTAGAAAGAAGGCCTTGGAGAAATATTTTACAGGCCCTTTGTTTTGAATACTGAATTTTTTTTGAAGGGGAATTGTTATGTACTGAGTTGAATAGGATCCAAACTGCAGCAGTCTGATTGGTCCTAGAACAATAGGATTCAGAATGCAGCAGTCTGATTGGTCCTAGAACAATGCAGCAGTATGATTGGTTGGCAGGAACCACCCAATCATGCTCCAGATAGAAGTGAATCCACAACCTGATTGGCTTACAGTAGAATTCCGGAATTAGCCAATCATGTGCAGCCCATTGTGTAAATAATGTATATAAAGCAGATACCTTGAGGGGACTTTCATTCATTCCTCCTCACCACTATGAGCTGAATAAAGAGCATGAAATCACTTTGCGACTCTGAGTATATTTCAGGAATAGACACAGGCAGCAACCAGGGATACTTACTAAGCTGGAGAAATGACAACAGCTCCAGAATGCTATCAATTGTTGTTTTTAATTTTCATCTTGTCATTTTTGTCAGGTTTATGAAAGGCATTTTTGTAATGCTTCAGTATGGGACGTAGCATGGATATACTAACAGGCAATACATGAGGACAAGGTGTTATATAGTACCACAGCAAAAAGTTCTAGTTTCGCACACTGAACAAAGATGCCCACAATAGAACAGTTGGGAATAATTCATTACTGACATTAGTTTAGAGGTATAAAACATATTTACTTCTTCCTGTTTCCTATAGTCTCCTTTGACTGGAATTATGGTAACCGTACAGGGAGGTCCTTTACCTTACCTTACATGTTAATGAATTCACAACCATTCTTGACACTCTTCCAAATGAGTTATTTAAATATTGAGGACTTTACAGCGCAATTCTAAGCATGTTTACATGGAAGTAAGTTCTGTTAAGTTAAAACAGGAATTGGTGCCTCGAAGTGTGTTTGAAATTGCAGCCTTAAATCCACAAAAATCAACCCCATCCCATTTTTAATTTTCCTTAAGAAATATTGCGGTAATTTGTTTAAAAAACCCAACAGGAATAATTCTGAGGAACAAAAAGAATATGTGGAACACCATGAAAGCCAGTGCAGATAATTATTTTTGGCCTGCTAAAGTGACTGATATGGTCCTCAACCATGCAAGGCTAACGTCCCTTCAGGAAATGGGGTGATGCTGTCATGGGGAGGAGCTGAAGGGTGCACTCCTCACACATGGCCCAGTTCTGTCATAACCTTCACCTTCGTGGTGTAGGAAACAATCATGTTATCTATTGACTTCCATGTTGCATATGTCATGTGTGAGTACTGGTCCCAAATCTTTTTCACATGGCCACATGCTAAAACCGTTATGGTTACCAAATTGCTCGTTCATTCTGCTCACCTAGCACGTGAGAAATTTTGTACCTCTTCTTAGCATAACTTACTGCATAATAACAGGCACATAGAGGGAGTGACGTAGAGGGAGCTCAAACAACTACATAGGAAACAACCTTCTACTGAGTCAGACCATTGGTCTATCAGGCTCAGTATTGTCTACACTGACTGGAAGAAGCTCATCAGGGTTTCAGAAGGGCTCTCTCTAAGCCCTAGTTGGAGTTATGCATCCAAAGCAGATGTTCTATCACTGAGCTATGGTTGAGCCATGGTCCTGTTTTGACATGTAGCCTCCTTGTATAAAGATGCACTCATTTTGTAGCAGATTAGGCATAGAGGACAGAGCTGGTCCTCAGAAGGAAGGATGTTGGGTTTGCTTTTGGGGGTTGCCAATGGCTTTTCACTAGTCTTGCTCAAACCATTATTATAACTGCCTTCCCTGGGATTTTCACAGCATGGAAAGTAAAACAAATGAGTAAGGCTTTGTGGGAAAACAAAGCAATAATTATCCAAAAAAGGATAAATATGGTTCTTTGAAATACAACTCTTGTGTTACTTCTTTATTTTGGGAAGAACCACATTTCACTAGCATAACCATTCTTATGCTACAAATAATATGAACTTAGCTGGATATATTACTTTGAAACAATCAGCTCAAAGCACACCGATCCCATAAATCCATAACTATCATACTAAACTTCATAATACAAATTAATTCATCAATAAAAAAGAGGGGAAAATACATGAAAAATATGAGTTCAGATTTCAGATTAAATGAACTCATTTGCATTAGCTCACTATAAACTATTTTATAATCCACTCATTAAGAAAATGCATAATTTCAACCAGCTCCAAGCATTCTTGAAACAGAATCAACGGCTCGAGGAGGCAGATCACAATCTTATGTGGGTTTAAGTCCTACTGAAATCATTGAAATTTATTTCTGAGTAACACATGAAGGATAACGCGGTATATGATACATTTCTACATATAATAGTGTGCACATAAAAGAAACCCTGGAAAATATCATTTTGGACAAGCAAAAAAACAATTTTCTGAACTTCAGTTGTTTGTGTATAAGGAAAGAAAGATTCTGTTTATTATTGATAACTGCATTTCATAGAATCACAGAATTTGAGATTTGGAAGTGATCTAGCCCAAGCACCTTGAATGCAGGAATCCTGCCCACAGCTGTCCCTGGTGGGTTTAAACCACCAACCTTCTGGTTAACAGCCAGGCACAGTAACACATCACACCACTATATTTTGCTTATGAAATCTCAATAAAAAGTTCAGCAGTATCTCTAAGAATTCTGGTTTCTATCCCAAGACTACAACAAATTTCCCAACTGTTGTTGTTGTTTCCACACCATGAAAATAGACCTTTTAGCACAGCATTGTCCTAAACTGTAATAGATGAGTTGTGTTCTAGGAAATGGGTGATGTGTCTTTGTGTGCACACTTGACACATTTACAGTCTTGCCCAATAAAATAGAGGGGTGATACATTCAGGATAGATGTAAGAAAATGCTTCTTCACACAACTGTTAGATTTTTCTGCCAGGAGTGGCAATAACCCCTGACTTTGACTGCTTCAACAAGGAAGCAGATTTGAATAGCAAATTCAGGCTACCCCTGAAGCAGACAAATCTTATGGTTGGTATAGGTCTACAAATGGTTAGTAGCCAAGAACGCTAAATAGGCCTCCAAGGTGTTATGCGACTAAAACACAGTTGCTGGAAAGCAAACAGTTGATGAAGTTTGTTGCTGTAATATGTAATATGTAATATCCCATATGACATATGTGGATCTCCCAGAAGCACTTGACTAGCCAAAGTTGGAAGCCCTTGCATGTTTCATGTTTTAATTTGGTAAAACGATTATTCTCTTAAACCACTTTATAGTGAATGTGACTTACAAGTCATATTCCTCCCCACACCCCTAATCTTGAGCTGTGTTACTCTTGGTTCCAAATTTCATCTATCCTGTGTTGTCTAGCCTCCTTATAAATTTGGCACCCAATGCCACCCCCAAGGACATTTTTGGCTTGCAACATCAGAGTCACTGATCAGATGCCAGAGGTCATTATCTTCTGGAAGTGCTGCAAGATTTCCTGGTCTGAGCTGATCAAGGTTGAATTGGTGTGTAGGGTGTGTGACACTGAATCTGTGTCTCTCTCATGAGGTTGAGAAGATAACTGCCTCAAGACAAAATGAGTGCCATTGTGTGATTAAAATGGTTGGCTGTTTTTTTTCATAATGTGCTGTGCGGAAAGTACAATTTGAATACTTTGCCTCAGCTGTCGACATATTGGTATGATCATTAAAGACAGGCGGTGAACTTTCTTTTGATGGGAATGAAAATCAAGTGCAGTATATTTTTTAAGGTATACACCTGACTAAAGTAAGTTACGACTCTGGGACTACTCTAGTATCGTATTTGGAATATCTGACTAGGACTATTCTTGTTGTTGTTGCTATTATTATTATTATTATTAGTAGTAGTATACTGCCCTATTCTGGTAGATCTCAGGCTGGTATACAACATAAAAATACATAGTAAAAACAAGGGGGGGGGACCCACCTCTCCCACAAGCACATTTGAATGGATATAGGATATTAGTTAGCAAAAGGCCTGGTTGAAGAGGAATGTTTGCGACTGGTGCCTAAAGGTGTATAATAAAGATGCTATCCGAACCTCCCTGGGGAGAGCATTCCACAAATGGGGAGCTACTGCAGAAAAGGCTCGTTCTTGTGTTGCCATCCTCTTGGCCTCTCATGGAGGAGGCACATGAAGAAGGGCCTCAGATGATGATCTCAGGGTCTGGGTAGATTCATATGGAGAGTGGCAGTCCTTGAGGTATTGTGGTCCTGAGCTGTTTAAGGCTTTATAGGTCAAAGCCAGCACTTTGAATTGGGCCCAGAAACTAATTGGCAGCCAGTGCAATTGGGCCAGGATTGATAAATTATGCTCAAGCCATCTTGCCCCATTGAGCAACCTGGTTGCCAAATTCGGCACCAGCTTAAGTTTCTGAACCATCTTCAGAGGCAGCCCTATGTATAAAGCATTTCAGTAATCTAACTTGGAGGTTTCCAGAGCATAGACATAGCACTATGCACCATTTGAATTGGTGAAAGGTGTGTGTGAGTGTTTCGGCAATGACCACCTTCCCCGATACAGGATGGGGAACCTTTTTTAAGCCTGAGAAGTGGATTTATATTCTGGTGACCTTCTGAAAGCCAAAGGGGTTGGGACCAGAAGGCAGGACCAAAAGGAATAGGGCTACTGGGGAAGAAATTTTTATTATTATTATTATTATTATTATTATTATTATTATTATTAGTCTCCCCCAGTCTACAAGTTCCCCCATTAGGACAAAGGTAATTATTATTTAGTAAGATTTCTTATTATACAGAATGAAAGGAAGTTGATGACTCATTAATCAAAGAATATGGCCTGCTGTAAAAACGGTATTTCTGCCCAGCTGCAGTTATTTTGAAGACAACTTAACAACAATAAATCAATACTTACAGCTGATTGGCCATAAAGCATTTAAAGGAAGGCAGACATTACAGACCTATCAACCACAGCAAGAGAAAACCCACTGGTCCAGAAGGCTACTTTTCAAAGAATAAATTTTCATCTTGACTGAAAAAGCATGGCTCTGCCAGAATACAGCACAGGGAGAACAAATTTTTTTGGCTGGGTCTGCATGTGGATGGAGCATGAAGAATCATATCTTCCTTTAAGGCATCAGAGATATTTAAACAATACAGACTGGTTTAAACATATTCTGCACAGAAGTTTGCCCTTCCATTACAGGTAGCAACATTAATTTCTACTAACTGTCCAAGGTCCATTTTTAAGGATATAGGGTAGTAGATTAGAGTACTGCATAGCAGAATTGAAGGTCTTTAAAATAATTAAGGCTGGAGTCCAGACCGTGGCTATGGGCTTAAAATTCCCATTAGTGTTATTGAGACTTAAGTGTGTGTGCTGCCTAGGGTGGTATTAATTAGTTGGAATTCTAATACAACAATGTCTTCATCAGAAGTAAAAGATGCAAAACTAAGGAGAGGCAAAGCATTTTCTTTCACCAGTCTCAGACTGCAAATAAAAAATTGTATTTTGAATGCTTCTGTGTGTAAACATAACAGAGGTGGATTTAGGAAATTGCGATTGGTTCACCTGCACTGGGTGCTGACCTGAGAGGGTGCCACAGAGGGTGCTGCAACAATTATGAACAATGAGAGGCAACAGGCCGGGAGGAGGGAGGGGGATTGGGGTGCTACAGGGTGCCACTGAAATTTTAAATCCCAAAGTCCACCACTGAGCATAACACATATACCAATGATAATTCCCCAAGCACAAAAAAACAGGCAAAGGCTAGATGGTGAATCCCTCTCCCTGATATGTGGGGTCCCCCCTCCATTTTGGTGTGAAGCAACATTCAAAGATGTGATCACCTGCTGTATGGTACCATCGTAAGAGATTAATGACATATAAATCATCTCTGTGTGTATTCAACCCTAGCTAAATAGAAGGAACTCTAAAAAGTACACCTGTTATGAAAGAAAGAAAAATCTACCCTAAAATTCTATGATTCTATAATCTTGGACAAACAAAGGCAAAAGGATGGTATACCTTTCACAATGTTCTGGCTCCATTTTCCTCCTCTTTTCCTATGACAGAGTGTTTCAGAAAATGCAAACTTGCTTTGTTCTTCTGAGCCATTGTCCCCCCTCCCTTGCCTCGTTCATTCAGCTTCCAAGTTGTTACATTAAAATGCCCAACTATTTGTTTATTGGTTCTTTACAGACTGCCCTAATTATTTATAACCCATTTATAAAAATAAAATGGTGATTGTTTTGTATTAAAATAGATTATTCTTAGCTAGGGTTCTTGCCAGAGTCTGGGAACATTATGCAAACTGATGGTCAACCTAGAAGCTGGTGTGATGAATGATTTCATGGAATAATTGATAATGCATCAATTGGCAGGCCAGTCCTTTAAAACTGCTCACACATGTCCTCCTTATGCCAGGGTTTGCACTGTCAATGAAGACCAAGTCAATGAAGATAGGCAAAGAGGAAAGAGCTATGTGAAATCTATATATCTGAGCACTGGCAGAGGAAGAGGAATGCGGGGGGAGCGCACCCCCCTGCAGGACGTGTGCCACGCCCCCAGGATGTGTGCCACGCCCCTGCGGGTGGTGCACCACGCCCCCGGGACACTCTCTGTCCCCCCCCAGTGCTGGAGCATGAAGCTCCGCCACTGTATTTGAGTAATTCTGTGCAAGGCAAATAAAGTTTGCTCTCCCCAGTGCCTTCACTATACACCTTTAGGCGCTAGGCAAAAACATTCCTTTTTAACCAGGCCTTTGCCTGACTTGATCTACATCCTATACCCTTTTTAAAATGCTGGCTCTTTTTTGGGAGGGTTTATTGGGTTGTTGTTGTTGTTTTGATTTTATGTATTTGATATTTTATGTGAACTGCCCTGAGACCTTCGGGTATAGGGCGGTATAGAAAGTAAGTAAGTAAGTAAGTAAGTAAGTAAGTAAGTACTTACACAATAAAACATAAAACATAAAAAAATTCCCTAAACAGGGTTGCCTTCAGATGTCTTCTAAAAGTCAGATAGTTGTATATTTCTTTGACATCTGATGGGAGGGCGTTCCACAGGGCGGGCACCACTACTGAGAAGGCCCTCTGCCTGGTTCCTTGTAACCTCACTTCTCGCAGTGGGGGAATCGCCAGAAGGCCCTCAGAAGTGAACCTCAGTGTCTGGGCTGAACAATGTGGGTGGAGAGGCTTCTTCAGGTATACTGGGCCGAGGCCGTTGGCTTAGCATGTTGGACTAGATGGATGCTGAATGCAAATGAAGCTTCCTGTGAAGTTCTTACATTGACATACAGAGTACTGCCAATCTCTCTTAGGACCACGATGAAACTTTCAGCAAATTTATTTTGTGAGGTGGGGTTATGCTAAATGAGAATAAATGCAAACAGCATCTTCTGAAACAGCATGGCCTGATTCATGGACTAGGTATGGATAAGTTCCAGAAACAGACTATGTTTTCATCTCCCCCCACCCTAGGCTGCTACCCTGAGCACACTTAATAAGAAATGGATCCCACTGAGCACATTGGGACATCCTGCAGAGTTAAAACAGATTGGGCTGGGCTGCACATCTCTCTTTTATAAAGATAGCACATTTCCAGTGCTTAACGATTTATAACTGTAACATTAGTAATTAGTCACCGAAGCAAATTGTAATTAAATGTTGAAGGTTTGGTTTTATTACTGCTAATGACAGAGAACCATATTTAATAATTGTGAGCTATTTGAGGGAGGGTGTTTTGTAATTAGAGGTGTGGGGGGGGGGAATAGTGTTTGTTTACCATGAAGTAAGCAAACTATCAAATGACTTAATTTGCATTAACTCTTTCAAGGCTCATCCAACCAATTTATCCATTTATCTAACCATTGTTCCTAAAACTGAACTGTTGTTCCAGAGGGGGAAAACAAAGTTGATGGGTGTAATCTTTAAGGAAAAGTTTGCTGGAATGGCCAGTCACACATTAGAGACCTAGTATGAGTCCTTGGCAGTCCAGTACCTGCATTTGCTGTTTTCATGAGATCTCTGTTGAAGTGTCAGCAAAGGTAGTCCACACACAGCATTCCTCCATTCCATTCCTTTTTTCTTTACTTTATTGCGGCTGTAGCCAATGTAGCCACTTCCATCCTCACTTACCATTGGCCATGCTGGCTAGGGTTGATGGGAGTTGGAGTCCAACAATATTTAGAAGGCACCACATTGGCTACCCTTAACCTAATAGAAACCACACATGTAACACAATATTGCCCAACACATCGGATGTGTTTGGCCTTCCATATGTTGTTGGATTACTATTCCCATCATCCCTGGCCATTGGCCATGCTTCCTGGGTATGATGGGAGTTGAAGTTCAGCAACACCTGGAAGGTGAAAAGTCCACTGTTGTAAGTTGGGATTTTGGGGACTGATTTCTAGCCCTACCTTCTCTAAATCCAGCAATGGTGGATCCAGCAACATCCAGGAATGGTATATCCAGGAATGGTGATACAAACCATTTGTTAGAGAAGTGTACATAGATCCCTGTGCACAGTGGCACATGCACAACCCTCTGTGATGTGGGGAGACCATTCCATCAGAGGCATAATATTTCATTCAACCCTATTTTTCTGGTAAGGATTTTTTCTCTCTGATTTGGGAAGCTGTAAACTCTCCAAATCACAAGACATGTTAAAAAAAGAGAGAGAGTGTGTTTCTGCAGATACAAAGTTGATGATTGCCTGTAGAAATGTGACTTTCCAATATCGCAGGATACTGCAGTCATTGCTGTTTTCATTTGGCTTTTAGCCTAATGGTGACAGCAAACAAGATGTTTATAGAAGGTCCAACAAAAGGCGAACATGCTCCATGGACTTTGTGTACTATATAACAGTTTTGCCAGACATTTAGAATAAAAAAGGAGGATGGGCTGTCACATACTGCATCTTCCAGAAGAGAAATAATTACATTTGAGAAGAAAGGTTAGCCTTCTAAGTTTAGAAAAAAACGTTGACATGTATTACAGAGGGAGTGGAGTTCTCTCATTGCCTCCTACATGAAATAGTTTTGGACAAAGAACAAATATGGAGTGAAAATCTAAATAAGGAGTTCGGGAAGTGTACATCTTAAGAGGTTTTGTTGCCATGGCAATGTTTTTTCCCATTGCAGTTAACAGGAAACAGAGTCAGGATGACTAAAACAATTCCTACACTCCTGGAGTGAGGACAGTTTGTTAGTCAAATATAATTTTTTTGTTGTGTTATATAGAGGAGGTGTTACACACACACGCGCACCTTATTTTAGAAAAGAAAATGAAATAATTTATTTGCCAGATCACAGAATAACAGGACTACATGGCTCAGGACTTGATTACCAAGAGGACTCTGGTGTATAGATGAGCCATTGGTGCCTATTTTAAATAAGACACTTTGTACCATGGCTATTTCTTTCCAGGAATTATCATAGCTTCTGGTTGTGTGCTATGATCAAAGGCAGTCTAAGTCATTGAGGCCACATGATGAAGATGGATCAAAAGGTATCCCCAAACTATACCCCTGCTCCTTCAGGGGGAATGCAACTCTATCTAGAGTAGGTTGTACAATCCCCCAGAGCCTGTCTTGTTGGAATTCACTCTCAGTTTTATCAAATCCAGCGTCACTAATCTATTCAGGAACTATGCATATGATCACATTCATGTCTCTTCATATATTTCAGGAGTAGCCAGTTGTCTTAATGGACCACTGCATAGTCTGCATGGTTAAGTGGTCTCTACTACAGGTTATTTTTCTACTACAGGTTGATAGGATACAAACTTACAATGATTACTAATGCCTTTTATTTATTCTTTCCCCAAGGTCAGCTGTTCATGCTGTTATATCTTCGGCTATTCCTGTTTAGCTTGTTATTTCTAGGAAGACTGCTTTTCCCCTTTGGTAGCTGAGTCTTTCTAATACTTAACTTGTATTGTGGCTATTTCCTGACATGGCTCCCATTCAAAATCCTCTTGCTGCAGGTCCCTGTAAAATGCTATATTGATTTTTAAAGTTCTCTGCTTATTTTCAAAGGGTAGAAAGGTTGTAGTGCTTCACCAGTGTTTTCTCTCTTGTAATTCCCTTGCCATTACGAATGTGAATCATCAGGTTACTCATTTTGTTTCAAGTTCTTTTGAGACTGAGTCACAGAAATTTTTGTAATTATGTCCTTCTGAAGCATTGTGAGACTCTTCCCCACTGCCCACTCCTGTCAACGTTTAACAAAAGGGTTGAACAAATGCACCTTTAATGTGGCATCTAATTGCACTTCATTAAATGGCTTCTTCAGAGTTTGCTATATACGGTAGCATCTTTGTACTGCGCAGTCTACATCTGTGCTGCCATATAAAAATTCATATAACAAGGAAAAAACAAAAACAATATTCAACATACCAGTAGGCAAAAGAACCTCCACTCTGTGCCCCTGATCTCTGTATCAGGTCATGGGGTGGGTTTCTCTGTCTGGCACACACACAGCATGCAGAAGAAAAACCTGTGGTTATAAAAAAAGTTTTATCTAATATTTATTCTTATATGCTGAGGGCCTTCTCGGTAGTGGCGCCCTCCCTGTGGAACGCCCTCCCACCAGATGTCAAAGAGAACAACAACTACCAGACTTTTAGAAGACATCTGAAGGCAGCCCTTTTTAGGGAAGCTTTTAATGTTTGATGTATCACAGTATTTTAATATTCTTTTGGAAGCCGCCCAGAGTGGCTGGGGAAACCCAGCCAGATGGGCGGGGTATAAATAATAAATTATTATTATTATTATTATTATTATTATTATTATTATTTGGGTATTTTGTGAGTGATGGTTGCTTCCCCCCTTTGTTTGCAACTTCTTGTTGTTGAAGCATATTATTGGCTGAAAAAGTGAGGAGGCAACTTATTTTCAGATCTGCTGAAGACTTAGAAAGCTCTCTGATGTCAAAAGAATGTTAGCAGTTTGGTGAAGCTGGCATGACACAAATACCCCATTAGATATCTCTAGGCCTGGCAGCAAAACTTGACATTCTTGCTCAGCTGCCTTGCACTCCAGCAGGTCTCACTGTTGATGGTTTCCTTTATCCTTGCTTTAATATCTTGCAATGTGTTTTCCAGCCTTTAACTGGGATGCATTTATTACATCCTTTTGTTGCCTGACCACCAGCTTTCCCCTCTTCTTTTCCTGTTGATGTGAGTCATCTGCAAGCAGGGTGTCTAATATAAGCTCCTGGCCTTCGAGGACCACACATTCCATTTCAATTAATTATTCATTTGAATGTATGAGATGAATGCATCAAAGCAGCAGGGTGCAGAATGGTACCAAAAAATACAATGTTGGCATACTGAGAAAATATGTTCTCTGACTTGTTGTCACATGCTGTTTTTGCACAAACCCAGGAGAAAAGCCAAACGCATAAAACCTGGAAAACATTTTAAATAGCTACCTTAATAGCTTATATACAGATATATAAACTTATGGGTGTGCAGAGTTGTCATTTCTACACAAAGCTCAGGAAAATAATTGCAATTGCCTGTAACTAGCCCCCAAGGAACATTCTGGATTATTATCATACTTATAAGAGAAAGGAAGAAGTCCTAGCAGAAGAGTAATCAGTTGTGACACTTAAATAGAACTTAATGAGTCTACAGTGAATCAGGTTTTTTTTTAAAAAATGAAATACAATGGAAATGTTGGAAATGTTTACTTTCAGAAATGTTTCTAGTTCAAAGATATCTCTACATTGTAGGGAGTACAGAACCCAACAACTGGATTTACCCTCTATTGCTCATTGACTCCATTGCTCACTGGAATCCTAATTGGGAACCACTGCTTTAGGAAGTTGAGGTTTCCCACTAGCCTCTATTGCTTGAAAACACATAAAATTGTATGCTGACTAATGTAGAGATTGTCATGGCCGGAAATTTTTCTGTCACTCGGTATGATTTTTTAAAAAACATTTTCTTTAAAAAACAAAACAGGGAATTTGACAATTCTGCAGTCTTGTGTCCTTTTGACCATGCTTTTAGAAATAACTTTCAGTAGCAAAGTTATGGATGAAATTTCAGAACTTGTTGCCCATTTGTTGTCAAAGTCCTTCAAAAGCAGAGGCAGATATGCTAATGAAGTAATTAGGTGAGATTTCAGTTTTGTTATACAGTGTTGACCTATCATTGAAGGGAAACTTTATTATTATTCTTGTTATTATTGATGAATCTTAAATTATAAAATGTTATCCTTTTTTTGCGTGTGGTGATGAGTCAGTAGGACAAATGGAAATGCTGGGGATACATAATTTTGCTTTGACCTAGCTTGAAAGATGCAAAGGCCAGAAAGGACTTCTAAGATTGCCACGTTACCCTTCAAGACTTTACTTCTAGTGTTCTCTGCCTCCCGACTATACTGCCTAAAGTTCACCTTTTCTTTTTGGGTGCATGTTTCTGGGTTAGCGACTTTGTTTTTGCCACAGTGCAGTTTTCTTCACTGCCTGGTTACTTTCCTTTTATTTGTATTATTTCTCTGTCTTGCCTAGGCACACGTGCGCTTGCAGCTGCATCCGCCTACCTACTATCCTCTTTGCCTCAGCGTCCTTTTAAAGCTTGTTTTAAAGGCAGTGGGTTCCCTGCCGGCTAATTTGGGGTTTTCAGCCACTCTGTGTGTGCATGTGTGTGTGTGTGTGCTGTTCCTCAGTGCCCTGGCGATCTAAGGAGAGACAGTCTGTGTGTGCGCCTCTGTGCTGGCAGTATCGCTGTGCTTGCTGTATTTAAATTTCCCTGCCTAGGAATGTATGGAGCTGTGAAACGTCTTTTGAATCTCAGCTGCTAACTCATCCTCCTCTACTGGTCTATTGGTGTTTTGGAACACGTGGTCAGAGCGTTGTTGGGGGGCAACGTTTCACCTTTTTGCCTTAACAAACTTTAAGCTGCGCTCCCCCCCTCTCCCACGCCTCCACAATTTCAGGGGGCGGCTGCTCCTTCCAAGCCTCCTTGCAGACTACTGTTATTGCCCCCATTTTCCTTCTTTATTGTTTTAGCTTTAATCCTTCCCTGTGCTCCAAGCCCCCCCCCAATCTACCTCCCCCACCCGCTTGGTTTTAAAGTGGGTATTTTATTTCCGTGTCTGCCTGGGTTTCACTCAGTTTTAATCCTTCCCTGTGCTCCGAGCTCCCTCCTTCCACCTCCCTCCCCTGCTGGGTGATTCATTCTGTTGTTGTATAGAAACGCCATTGCTGTTGCCCCATTAAAAGAAGCTTTTGTTGCCGGCTGGCCCTTTGTGTTGCCATAGAAACGTCTTTGTCTGCCGGCCTTCAGGGCTAACGAGCGATAATTAGGGGCATTGTCTCCAGAGGCTGAGCTACTATTTTCTGTTGTATAGTAAAGTGAAGCTTAGCAGCTGTTGGGAGCCTTCTTATTGCATCCAGCCTGGATAGCTCAGTTGGTTAGAGGGTGCTGCTGATTATGCCAAGGTTGCAGGTTTGATCCCCATAAGGGACAGCTGCATATAAAACTGGTTTCTTTAATGGAAGTTTAAGCTCATGTTTCCCTGAAGTTTACTATTATAGTATTATTTATAGGAGAGCAGCTTCTCTTGTTCGGCTGCTGCTCACTTTACTCCATTGTTTACCTGCTGCTCATTTTATTTAAGAGTTGTGCCCCTGGGTGACTGAGACTTGGAACATTGCTACTGATACTGGGATATTTAAGCAGCAACAGTTGTAGCCTATAGTGTTGCACCACTGATAATTTGCTAATTTTGGAACAAATATCAACAGTAATAGTTAATTGATTTACAGTAACAGCAATCAGTCCTCATTTGTCTCAGGTCAATTTGGAATTTATTTGATTGAATTTAATTGATTTCTTTGAAGCAATACAGACAAATTAGTCATATAACAATTATTCAACTAATATAATAATAACAAATTTTATATTAATTTAAATACACACAGACACACACACATATTCTTAGATAATAATAATAATAATAATAATAATAATAATAATAATAAAAATAAAATTAATTAATAAATAAATTATTTTTTAAAAAAAAATTTAAAAAAAATTAAATACACACACACACACACACACATATATATATTCTTAGATAATAATAAATAATAACAATAATAATAATAAAATTAATAAATAAATTATATATATATAGATAGATAGATAGATAAAAAATAAAAAAATAAAAAAATAAAAAATAATAATAAAAAATAATAATAAAAAAATAAAAATAAAAAATAAATAAATAAAATAAAAACCTAAAACAAAAACAAAAAACAACTGCAGTTTCAGATAACCCAAACCAATAAGCAGCAGTTACATTTATATTATACGAAGCGCACATCATGGCTCCTAAGAGAAAGCGCACGTCTGAGGCAGCACGTAACGCGGCTGAGAACTCCTCCCGGGGGCAACAAGGTAGGAGTAACAATCCAAATCCCATTTCGCATTTCCTCAACGCCTTTAGGACATTTATTGACGATTATGAACAACGCTTTCCCGACGCGGAGCCCAGTCCTTCCTCTTCTCCCGATGTCATTCCAAATACGCAGGTGGTTCCAGAGAGTTCCCGATCTTCTCAAGGGGACGATCTACCTAGCACATCGGCTGCACTCTTTATTAATTCTCAGTTGGCAGGGGCGGCCGCGAATTCCAGCTCAGAACCGGTTCGGACCAGGTCCCAGTCACAGGCTTCGGCATCTGCGTCTCGTGTTCGGGGGGGGAAAGCGACATCTAAGTCTACTCGCAATAACAATCTTGTTGCCCCTAGCTCGTCTAATCCCTCACAGGACAAGCGGCCCAGGGTGCAGTCGCCTGATTCAGCGTCTTCATCGGCAGCAGAGGACGAGCAACAGGAGGTGGAGGAAACCACCGCCGCAGCGTCGGGGGAGAAACCTTCGGGTAAGAGGCGCGAAAAGAAGAAACACACTTGTAGGAGAAGCAGGTCGAGGAAGGACGACACAGACGATGATACAGGTACTTCTTCTTCCGAATATGATAGCGATGCGTCCCTGGGTTCCTACTGGGGAAAAGGCGAGGAAGTGTCTGGTCTTCCGGACTGGGCGCTCTCTAGGAGGGCCAATTGCCACCGGAAAAAGTTTGGGGGAACCCAGGAGTGGAAGGATGGGGCTCTGGTAAAGGACCCCACCACATCCACCTATTCAACTTCAGATGTTATACCAGGTGATCATCTATCCCCTAAAATACGTGCAAAAATTTTAAATGGAGAATTTGTTGACATGTTTAAGTTAGTTCCTCCAGCAGAGGAGTTAGGTAGGGGCGAAAAGAGGCCTTCCCATGGGAAGAGAAGGAGTAAGTACCCTTCCGTGCCTAGGACATTTGAAAACTGGCTCGATGGTTTTCAGGCCTTTATGGGGACGATTGTTGCTGCCTATCCCAAGCGGGCGGTTCACCTCGTTGCTTACCTTTCGCATATCCGTACGGCTTGCGCCCTCTCAGGGGAGGCCGCCGCCATAAGCTACGACAAGAAGTTTCGAAGGAAGGCTTCTAGGATCCCGTTAGCACGCTGGGATCAGATCGAGAACGGCATCTGGTCAGTAGCTGTTGGTCCATACGTAGAGAAGAAACCAGTCGACCCATATCGGTCAGCCAGGACCGAGCAAAGAAGGGATTTCAAGCGCAGGGTGTGCTGGGAATTCAACAAGGGATCGTGCCAGAGGCCTTTGTGTATATACCCGCATGAATGTGAGAGATGTGGTGGTGCGCATCCGGTAGCAACTTGCTTTAAGGGGGGAAGGCAGCCCTTTCGTGGGGGCCGGGGGTTCCATCATTCCAGTTCCCGGGGAGCCCCTGCGGCGGGGAACAGGAGATGAGGTAGTTTTGGAGTTGGCTTTTTCCCCTATTAAGCTTGCCCCCCTTTGCGACCTTCTGTCCTTTTACCCAGACAAAAATGCAGCTGTTTACCTTCGGGAGGGCTTTTCCAGTGGGTTTAGAATACCTGTAACGGGCTCTTTAATAGCGAAAGATTCCCCCAATCAGAAGTCGGTGAGGGAGAGACCTGAAGTCGCTGAGAGGAAGATAGCCAAAGAGGTGAGCGCAGGCAGGGTAGCAGGCCCGTTTGACAGCCCCCCCATCCCAAACTTGCACATATCACCATTAGGCATTGTGCCCAAGAAGACCCCTGGGGAATTTAGGCTCATTCACAATCTCTCTTATCCGAAAGGCGGCTCGGTTAATGACGCCATCCCACCAGAGTTATGCACGGTTAAATATGCCTCCTTCGACCAGGCAGTTAAGCTAATCCGTAGTTTTGGTCGCGGGGCACTGTTGGCAAAGTGCGATATCGAATCGGCCTTCCGCCTTTTGCCAGTCCATCCTAGTGACTTTCGGTTGCTGGGTTTCAAATTTCAAGGAAAATACTACGTTGACAGGGCCATGCCAATGGGCTGCGCAGTGGCCTGTTCGGCATTCGAAGCTTTCAGCACGTTCTTGGATTGGGCCCTGCGTTTTAGGACCAATTCCATTGGGGTCACGCATTACCTGGATGATTTTCTTTTCGTGGGTAAGTCCAACACGGGGGAATGCGCCTCCTTGCTTGAGGCCTTCTCAGCTCTGGCCCAGGACCTGGGGGTTCCTCTCGCTGCCGAGAAAACTGAGGGACCGGCCACGCGCCTAACTTACCTGGGCATCGAGCTGGATACAATGGCCCAGTCATCCCGCCTACCTGCAGAAAAGATTGAAGCCCTTAAGGAATTAATTCAAGATACTCTTAGGCTTAGGAAGATCACCCTTAGGCAAATTCAATCTTTATTAGGCCATTTCAACTTCGCGTGCAGGGTGGTGTCCCCCGGACGTCCCTTCTGCGCCCGCCTGGCCAGATTGTCAGTTGGTCTTAGACACCCGCACCACAGGGTCCGCCTCCCCAGGTCGGTCAGGGCAGATCTGGAGGTGTGGACGACTTTTTTGGAAACCTACAATGGGGTATCTCTATGGCAGGATGTCTTGAATTTGTCATCAGACTTCCAGGTCCAATCGGATGTGGCTGGATCCTTAGGCTTTGGCTTGTACTTCAAGGGGCGCTGGTGTGCACAACGATGGCCGACGGCATGGCAAGATCAGGCCATCACGCGGGATCTCACCTTTCTTGAGTTCTTTCCTATAGTGGTGGCCGTTCACATCTGGACGGAAGAGTTTCGAGATCACCGCGTGTGCTTCAGGACCGACAACCTGGCGGTGGTGAACATAATAGCCAGGCAGTCATCTCGGTCTGAGAGGGTCTCCTCCCTTCTGCGGGCGTTCGTCCTCCGGTGCCTTGAGTACAACATAATATTTTCAGCCAAATTCGTACCTGGAGCCAATAATGACATAGCCGATGCCTTGTCTCGATTTCAGATACCTCGCTTCCGGTCGCTTGCACCTGGAGCGCAACTGTTGCCCGAACCCTTTCCGGAGTACCTGTGGAACGTTGGAGACGCAAAGTGATACAGGGAGTATTAGCGTCCGTGGCACCTTCCACTCTCAGGTCCTACAAGAAGGCCTGGTGTGATTTCCTTGGTTTCAGGTCTGGGTTATCTGGGCTCTCACATAACATACCTCCTACCACTGACGATGTCTTGCAGTACCTTTCCCATCTCGATGATCTGGGACGTGCTCCTAAAACCTTAAAGATTCACGTAGCCGCCATCAGCTTCTTTTCAAAAGCTACATTTGCTCGTGACCCGTGTAGTGACTTCTTGATCCGTAGAGCCATTGAGGGTTGGGGCAGGTTACAACCCCCCAGGGCCGAGAGCCGTAAGCCGATTTATTACGGGTTGTTATCGCAGATACGCATAAAACTCAGGTCAATTTGCTGGTCCAGGTTCGAGGCACGTCTCTTTTCCGCAGCATACGCTATCGCCTTTTTTGGCGCGCTCAGAGTTGGTGAGGTGGTGTTTGAAGTTGGTGCACGAGGTTCAACACGCGGCCTCCTGTGCGAGGACGTGCAGTTGTACGAAACTACCGTGACAGTACGTATACGTCAGTCCAAGACTGATCAGGCGGGCAAGGGTGTCCTAGTTAAGCTCACGGCGTCGGCACAGCAGGGCCCATGCCCGGTAAAGGACACTAGGCGGTACCTCTACCTCAGACCGCCCGGCCCGGGTCCGTTTCTGGTCCACGAAGATGGGTCACCCTTGTTGAGGCACCAATTCACCAGAGTGCTTCGCAAGGCTATTGAGGCTTGTGGTCTATCCTCCCAGGAGTACGCTGCACACTCCTTTAGAATTGGCGCCGCAACCACGGCTGCGCACCTGGGGTTACCGGCGGACAGGATCAAAGAGATGGGCCGGTGGAAATCCAATGCTTATAAGTCTTATATTCGCTAGTATGCGACCTGCAGCTTTACCCTACTCACCCGCCTTTTCTTTTCTGTCTTTTACCCCCAGTTATGCTCAGAAGAAGCGTGTGGATTTGTGGCCACAGTATAGTTCATTGGGCCCGCGTACGAGCGGTGAGCTGCGGCCTTGCATCCAATCTTGGCCTTCCATATGGCGTTCGAGTTTCCTGGTTTTCGAGAAGAGGCATGCGTTTGGAGGAGCTGATGCCATTGCTGTGGGAGAAAGTAGCCAAGTTCGGCCCTCCCGACATCCTTGTGATTCATTTGGGCGAGAATGACCTCGCTAACAGAAGGAGTGTGGACTTGTTGTGGAGCATAAAAAGAGACTTGAATGCATTTGCAGCCTTGTGTCCCAGAACGACGGTTTTCTGGTCCTCCTTCCTGAAAAGGACTGTTTGGCGCGGTGCGCAAAGCTGTATGGCCATTGAAAGAACCAGGAAACTCGTAAACCGGGCGGTAGCCCGTTGGGTGCGCTTTATGTATGGCCAAGTCATTTATCATGACCGTATCCGGATCGGCGACCAAGCTTTATACCGGAATGACGGTGTCCACCTTTCGGATTTGGGGAACGACATTTGGTTAGCTAGTGTCATCAAAAGCATCTGGGATTGGTTGCAGCTTTGAGGGTATTGGCGGCGAGCCTTTGGCTCGGGTGGCGGTTAGGCATTGGAATAATGTGTTGTGTGTCGAAGTGCTAGGTGTGGCCATCGCCTATGCCTTCAATTTTTAGGGGTATTCCGTTAAAGGAATCTGGCGGTCGTGTATTCTGTCCGATGCCTGCTTGGCGGGAGGCCATGGCACGACCCTCGGTGACAGCAGGGGTGAGCCTATAGTTGGATTAGCATCAACAGGCTCCACCTACTGGTGAATAAACCCACTTGTTTCGATCCAATGCCTAAGCCAATACCTTTTCATTGCTGTAATCAATAAAGTTGTGGCCTTTTCTAGCCCATCAACCTTATATCACTTGTCCTTGTGTCTTAATTTCACTTCGCGGGGGTCGGGTCCTCGAACCACAAAGACTCTCCTCCCTGAAAGAGAGGGGAGTGGTTGTGGGCGGGAGCCCGAGCACCGCCCAGCAGGGGGCGTTGCCCCCTGCCTCCAGCTCACCTGGCTGGCACTCACGCCCCCCCGATGGCCACCCAACCAGGTGCCATGGAGGGGGCGTGTTCAGCAGCCTTTTGCTGCAGTGCCAGCCTCTCCCTGGCCTCATTCTTCATTGTCGTCCCGTCGCGAGTCACCCACTCTCCACTCCCTTTTAGTTAGGGCTTAGGTCATTGGCCTTGCTATGGACCTTAGGTTGGTCGCCCTGGTTGCCCGGGGGCCTGGTAGGAGTTTTTCCATTTGGCATTAGGCTTTTTGGTTTTTTCGCCTACCTCATAGCAATCGTCACAACTTTTGTGGTATTGGTGGGTAGGTTAGGCATTGGAATAATGTGTTGTGTGTCGAAGTGCTAGGTGTGGCCATCGCCTATGCCTTCAATTTTTAGGGGTATTCCGTTAAAGGAATCTGGCGGTCGTGTATTCTGTCCGATGCCTGCTTGGCGGGAGGCCATGGCACGACCCTCGGTGACAGCAGGGGTGAGCCTATAGTTGGATTAGCATCAACAGGCTCCACCTACTGGTGAATAAACCCACTTGTTTCGATCCAATGCCTAAGCCAATACCTTTTCATTGCTGTAATCAATAAAGTTGTGGCCTTTTCTAGCCCATCAACCTTATATCACTTGTCCTTGTGTCTTAATTTCACTTCGCGGGGGTCGGGTCCTCGAACCACAATACAGTGTTGACCTATCATTGAAGGGAAACTTTATTATTATTCTTGTTATTATTGATGAATCTTAAATTATAAAATGTTATCCTTTTTTTGCGTGTGGTGATGAGTCAGTAGGACAAATGGAAATGCTGGGGATACATAATTTTGCTTTGACCTAGCTTGAAAGATGCAAAGGCCAGAAAGGACTTCTAAGATTGCCACATCGTATTTACTTTATAAGTAAAAAAACAAACCCCACATTAGGATATGGGAAACTCTCCTGAAAAGCTGCTAAACTATTAAACATTTTTCTTCTTCAGTATGTCACACAGATTTCACAGGAGTTGGAACCTCCAAATTTCCTGTAATATTTCCTTGAGACAATCCTTTTTAACAACTTAAGAATGTGTGGATACCTCTGTTTTTGTTATATTTTAAAACTTTTTTGAAAAAAACCTTACTTACTGAAACTCATTTTGATTTCATTCATGCTTTCCCACAAAATTTCATGTTAGGTGGAATTTCTATCTTGTTGGAACTGTCAAGAATTTGCTTTGATTTAGCTTGTGAAAAGCAGGGTATCTGTGTCTCTCCAGATGTTACTGGACTACAATTCCCAATATTCCTTATCACTGGCCATGCTGAAAGGGCCTGATGAAAGTTGGGGTCTATCAATATCTGGAGCACCACAGTTTCCCCCAAATCTGATCTAGATTCTTACGCAGCCCCCTTCCTTCTTCCTATATGCATAAAAAGTAAAGCTGTGGCCAGGTTGGTGTTCAATAATGCCAATTCCAGCATGCTTACAGAATGGGAGAGAGGCAGACAGGTGGGTGAGCAAGCAGTATGGGTGACAGGCAGCCCAGGTGACCTGTAATGAAGCAGGGAGGACAAACCTCTTTCTGAAGTGCCTCCCCTCTGCATTAAAGGTGGCTGCAGCAAGGTTTAATGGAGGGAATGAGACACTTCAGAGAGTGATTTGCCAAACTGCTCTCTGAAGTGCCTCTCACCTTTAGAAGGAGTTAGGAGATGGGGCCTTCTGCGAGAGAAATGAGAGGGGTGGGATGTGAGGGGAAGGGGAAAGAGAAGGGCAAGCTGTGGGAGGTGGGGAGGCCTGGGAGTGCTGTGGAGATAGTTGAGGGTTGGGTGAGGAGAAAAAGATGTAAAAGAAGGAGGGGTTGGCCAGGGGTGAATGAATGGTATTGGCAGAAGTGTTGGTGTGTAGACACAGTTGGCAAGTGTGTGTGTGTGCAGGGGGGAGCCCCTCTTCTGTAACAAACAAAGAAAGAAAGAAAGAAAGAAAGAAAGTAAACTACCTACATTCATACTTAATTTCTTTATAAAATCTTATACCAGAGAGAAGAAAGGCCATGGTGCATCTGCAGCAGCACAACCGTATGCCTTCATCTGCTCCCAGATGTAAACAACCTGTTTTAATACATCGTTTTAAAAATTAATTTACTAAATTTGTATACCACCCTTTATCTGTAGCTCTCAGGGCTGTTCACAACATAAATATACAAGACAGAAATGCAAAAATGCATGCAGATTAGTTAGTAGGCTAGCAAAATTAGGCAGTGTGGGAATGATTAGGCAAGTAGTCAAACATTTGCTTATTAATTTAAACCAATTATCTGTTGCTTTTGCCACACACAAAGTGGCTTACATAAAACGTAAGAAGACATGTCCCAAGCAATTTGAATAATACAAACAAAATCCATTTACACCAACAACATGATAAAGAAATAAAACCATAACAGTGTATAAAACAACCACTGACAATTGCTATCCAGAAAAAAAGGTTTATATATTCCTTCTGGAAGGCAGGGAGGGAAGAATAACTAATATTGCTTAATTGCATTCACATTCAGATATATCTCCATTTAAAAGCTTTGTTGCTTTGCTGCTTTCATCATCTGGAAAGAGCATGCAATAAAGACTTCCCATTGATAATTGTCTCTGCTTTGTATGCATTCTGTTCAAAGAGTTGTAACATAGCCTGCTTTGATACTGGAAGAAATGAGAATACATTTTCATGATCAAAGAGCAGCGCACATTTCCCTCCTCTAAATCATCATCTTCCTCCTCATCATCTCAAGGTGCCATGCATCGTTTCGCCTCCACCCCTTTATTCTCAGAACAGTTTGATGAGGTTTTTGCTGTTCGTGTCTGAGTTTAGGGGTGGATAAATCAGTCTATATCCACTTAATGTGATGTTCACTCATAAGGCTGTTGCATCAAAATTTCTAAATTAATCTGCCAAAAAAGTCAGCAAGGAAATTTGCATGCAAACATGTGCTTACATTTTTTTAAAAAAATGTATTTTCTCTCAAAACTTTCAAGTCAGTTCACAGTGGAATTAGGAAAGAATGAATTCCTGAAGCATCCTTTGCTGAATGGAAATTTGAACATTGGTCTCTGCTGTCCTAGTTTTGCATTTGACCACTTAAATTACATCACATGAGAAGGAAAATGTCTGCTACCCCTACTTTGAAATAGCCCATTTTCATGTTTGTCGTCTCCTGTGTTCCTCCCACATGGCTTGTCTGACTGAAACAAACCCATCCCTTTTCATAGACCTGCTATGCCTAATAATGGAAGAATTGCTATTTTAAAGGCTTTGCATGCCCAATGCACATCTCTTTGGTGAAGACTTGTGCTGAGCTAGATTGACCAATGGTCCAAGCTGGATTATGGGAGTCTCCTTCCTGTGTTCTGTTAGTTGATGCTATAAAGTTACTTGAAGTTGTTTTGTCCTGTAGCTAAATTTATTTTAATGTGGTATCGGGTTGCTATAATGTGTTTGATTCACTTTTATTATATGTAATAGTGAGAACTATTAACAGTAGACCATCCTTGAGCCAAATCTCCATTTCCTCTCATACTAAAAAAAACTGGTGTCCAATTGGCATTCTAGGAATCTCATGTCTTGTCTTAAATAAATGCACACTCCTAGGGAGAGTCAGCATGATGTAGTGGTTAAGAGCGGTAGACTCGTAATCTGGTGAACTGGGTTCGCTTCCCTGCTCCTCCACATGCAGCTGCTGGGTGACCTTGGGCCAGTCACACTTCTTTGAAGTCTCTCAGCCCCACTCACCTCACAGAGTGTTTGTTGTGGGAGAGAGGAAGAGAAAGGAGATTGTCAGCTGCTTTGAGACTCCTTAGGGTAGTGATAAAGCGGGATATCAAATCCAAACTCCTCCTCCTCCTCCTCCTCCTCTTCTTCTTCTTCTTCATCTTCTTCTTGGGTCTCATGGTTACTTACAGAACAGACTTTGAAAATGTGCAGGTAAATATGTGAATAGCATTTTCAGGGGATAGCAGGCAGAGTTTTCACTAACTAGGAAGTGGAGCATCACACACAACTGCTACTGCAGTTTTCCCTTAGCCCCCTTTTTACAAAGGCACCATTGACCACTTCCAAAGTGTTGCTGTTGTGCAAGTTGGATTCAATTGCAAACTGGCTAATTCAGATTGTGCTATTTAACTGGATTTGGCACCCTTATGCTAAAAACTTTCTCCCCTCCCCCAAAACCCCTTTCAGACCTTTTGCAGTGAGGAAAATGATGGGGAAATGCACTGAAAAGTGTGAGATTTTTAAACTTATTTTTAATGCAATGATGTATAATCAGCCTGTAAGCAAATCAGAATACATGTATAAGCTCCCCAGAAACCTCATATAATCAGGATAAAGGCTCAATATGCAGGTCATCTCTGGAAGAGACCTTTGTTCCGTTCTTCAGTGTGCATTTCAAGCTGCTTCCAAATGCTGATTAGTTAAAGAGGAAAGTTAAACAGAGAGGAATAGTTTAAAAGATGGAGTCCTGTTTAGACTCAGCAGCACAACCAGAATATATTTTCCATTTTATCCTTGAGCAGTACATTGAAGCTTTCCCTGAAGGATCGCAAATCTATTTTGGTCATTTATTTACTTTCTGCATGCCTTCAAAGAGGCCTCAAGACCATTTACAACAAGTCCAGGACCATTGGCTAATAATTGAATACCTCAGAACTCATGATCTTAAAATAATGTAGAAAAACAAAACTTTAAGAAGAAAGACAAGGGTGGTATTCGACTATATTTAATTCAGAGTAGACTCATTGAAATGAATGAATGTGATTAAGGGGGCAGTCCTATGGCAAATTCTGCCAGGAAGAGCCGCTTAGGATCATAATGGACCTCTGGAAGGTTCTGGAGGTTCCTGGTCCTGCAGGCATTAAGTTCCCAACTCTGACTTAGCCAAAGATATGCTGGTCTAACTTGCTGAGGCAGAGTTCAGAGGGCAGTGTAATTCACTGAAAAGGGCCATTCTAGGGATGTGGCAGGGACTGGACCTGGGCAGGGGGAACTGAAGCTGGATCCTAACTCAGTTCAACTTAGTCATGTGATCTGGAAAAAGTGGTAGTGTAAAAGTGGAGTTTTCCAAACTCTATTTTCAAGATTTGTTTCCCCTTTGACAGGCTTGGGCTTCTCAGCAGGCAGTATGTTTGCTCCTTAGTGGGGTTTGGATCTGGTGTAACTTTATGCTGTCTTAATTTATGCCAGCTTCTTGTGTATAGGATTGCTCCCTAAATCAGCTCCATTAATTTTAATGGGTCTAGTCTAGTCTGAGTAAAACTTAGTAGCATATCACCCAGTGTATTAATATAAATACAGCAGCCAAAGCAGCACTTTATATATTTAAAAAATCCTCACCCACCCTTTACCTCTGCAAATTTTGCCACAATCAAAATGTGCTTTCTCTCTTCCTAAGAACCACATGCAAATTTTACTTACTCTTTCACTATAACTGAGTAAGTCTACTAATTTGCCTGTACCACTCAATGTTTATACAGTATCAGCCCTCAGTATCACACAGCTTCAGTCCATGCCATTTGTAGGATGAGTTTAATAATAGATTTCATATAAAATGCAATAAAGATGAGCAATAAAAAATATAGCACAATGGGTGAAGGGAGGATAGGGTTGGGGATGGGGGATAATGCAGTTAGCATTAAGAGAACGTGTTCATGTATGTCTATAGCAGATCTACATTTCCCCCTTGCAATGTGTTTTCGGTATATTGCCTATGTTAGGTTCTTTGGTGCTGGGAGTTGTCCAAATGTTAATAAAGTTAGATGATGAAGATCAATCTGTCCCATAGCTGTCAACGTTTCCCTTTTTTAAAAGGGAAATTCCCTTATTCCGAATAGGATTGCAAGAAAAGGGAAAAGTTGACAGCTATGATCTCTCCATGATAAGATACGCTTCAGCTTGACCAATACACACACACACACACACACACACACACACACACTTTTCTGTCACTATCCTCAAATTTATAAGCAACAGGAAGCAAACACTTTCTCGGTTGCTTGTGGAGCCGAGACAAAATAAAAACAGATATTCATAGCATCTGTGCAATTGAAAACAGGGAGCAATAATACAGGAAGCACTATAAATATGGGATGATAGCATGGCCACAGCAGTGCCACAAAGAAAACACCGCACAATTTGATTTTCAATGAACTAAGGGCCCATTTGGCAGCTACATCAAGGAAGGAACAGATTTTCAACATGATAGTCTTTGCCTAGCGCTAAAGCCAACAGCGGGCATGGAGGAGAAATGACATTGTAAAACTCTAGTGAACAATCATGGAAGCTGAAATATGCAAATCTACTAAACCACAGCCAAAATGCAATCCATTTTTTATGCAGAAAAGAGAAAAGCTGAGTATTCAGTATCTGCTACTGAGCCTTAATTTGCATCTCACTGCATGGTGGAAAAAGCACAGATCTCCAGTCAGGCAGAATATTTCTTACATTTGAAATGTTTGCATGCACCTCTTGCTTTTTCAATTTACTCACCGTGGATGAAATGTTATCACAAGGAAAGACCTCATCGTTTCTTTCATGCCCATCACTTGTTAGTGAAGCATGATTCCTTCTATCACAGCCATCTTATAACTATGTATTAAAAGCTGAATTTGATGATGCAGGGTTCCCAACTGCAGAGAGGATTATATGCACAATCAACCAAAATTTCTTACAATCCCCATTCTGAGCTTCTTGATTAGCGTGGGAAGGTCTCAGGAAGGATGAGGACTTTGGGGTGGGGCTTTCATGTGCTCACAGTGTAACCCTGAAGAGGGCTATAGGCTCTTCTAGAAGCAGCAGAACACACAGAGCAAAGTTGAGATGGTTCATCAAGGCTTCATTATAGATTATCTTGGGGAAATTGTTTTTGGGGGCACAAAAATGTTTACTGAATCCCCTCAATTCCTTACCTTGTATTGTACTTGTTTATGGTGTTCACAGCTGAAATAAACTGATGCCGTAGTGTCAACAGTGGAGATGTCTCATAGCCATTGGGATTTGGTTGTGTGATAAAGCATTACTACCTAAAGGTATAGGATTGCTGCCACCATTTGCCTAGGGAGAACTGGGGAGAGACTATTTTTTTGTGCCCCTGTTGGGTGGAGAACATGATGGGGGGGGCTGGGCTGTGTACAAACTACTCATTTTTTAACCTCCCTTGAATAATCAATTAAATTTCACATGGGCACACTTTGCAAAGGGAAAGGAGTTTGTGAAATATTTGCTCCCCAAATAAGTAGAGGCCTTGAATGCAGACAGTTACTTCACTAACCCTGTCCCCTCATTACTACAGTGAAGGTGATGTGCTGTTTGTTTTCCTGTTATCAGTTGCTTCTTCCTTGAGTCAGAATGAACCCTAGAAAGGAGTTCTCTTCAACCTTGGGTACCTGTACTGTGCTGGGATGATGGGCCACCTTTGTTTAACATTGGCCCTATTAAATAAGGACTTCCCTTTTCAATAGGGGAAAAAACTTAGGCATGAACAGAGAGTAAATTTCTTCTTGTCAAAGCACTAGGAAGGAAAATCTGGTTTGTTCTGGTTCACATCCATTACAAATAATAGAAACAATTGCTGTTAAGGAGCTGTCCGTGGTCCTGGCTCAAAGATCCCAGACTCCTCCTGGTTTTTGCAAGCAATGTTTGACCAAAGCCCTAAATTGCCATATTGTATTGTAGCAGGGAGCCAGTGCCAACTCTGCTATTGGCACTTCTGTACAATTTTGAGCTTGTTAATTGACTGCTTCTGCAGAGGCAGCACAGTGAATGAAAGACAACTGTATGATAATGTTTCTGTGGGCTAAACAACAGAAAGGTCCATTTGGTTTATTTTTTCCCTCCTGCAGTCAGCTAATTAACAATAGATACTTAACAGCCTTCTGTGTTGCTTTGAACTATCTAAAAGGTAAGTCAAACACTGAGATTAGCTGAGTTAACGGAATGTCTTTCTATTTCATGGGATGTTGGAAAGTAATGAAGATACTTAGCAAGTGCTTAGGAGCTGATGGAGGAAAGAGAAAATTGCAGACATGCCTTTAACAGTGACCTGCGGAGAAAAAAAAAATCATGCAGCAGCTGCTGGATGCTATTTACATGATTTTTAAGAAGCTGCCGTGCACACAGATCTTTTTATAAAACTCTTAAATGCAGACAAGCCAACATATGTTCTACACGCAGAAAGAGTTTAAGATAGTGTTGTGAGTTTGGGGCGCTCTAATTAATCCCTGGATCCAAAAATGTTAGAATTCAATCAATGATAAACTGAGTGCCAGATCCCCTTTAATCTCTGGATCCATCAAGTGCTAAAATCTAATCAAGCCCAGCTAGCTTCCTATGAGCTGATAGCCTGGGTGATGAACTATTAAGGGTAATTAAGGGGTTTGAGAGTCCCATGGACGGCAAGAAGATAAAACCTATCCATTCTTAAGGAAATCAGCCCTGAGTGCTCACTGGAAGGACAGATCCTGAAGCTGAGACTCCAATACTTTGGCCACCTCATGAGAAGAGAAGATTCCCTGGAAAAGACCCTGATGTTGGGAAAGATGGAGGGCACAAGGAGAAGGGGACAGCAGAGGACAAGATGGTTGGATAGTGTTCTCGAAGCTACCAGCATGAGTTTGATTAACTGCGGGAGGCAGTGGAAGACAGAAGTGCCTGGCGTGCTCTGGTCCATGGGGTCACGAAGAGTCGGACACGACTAAACGACTAAACAACAACAAAGGGGTTTGGTGTGAGGTGGCAAATGGGTGGGGCCTCCTCCCTTAACAGATAAAAAATCACACAGCAGGTTGTCTGACATGACCCTATGAAAGGAAATAACAACACCTATCTAACTTTATCTATCTAATTATATTTTTATCTGGATTCTATTGTTAATTGTACTTTGGTGGTGCATGTCCTTTTTTGTGAGGTGCCTTGTGAATGTGATACAGGATAAAATAAAATAACACCTTCCTCCTTTGCTAGAATATTTGATTGGTCCTTAGATACAGTCACAGAAAAAAGGGATCTGGCAGAAAGCTTCCTTCTTTTGTGACAGCTAGAAAACCCTCCATGAATGATGAGAAGTTGGCCAACCACTCACTGGTTATAAATGGCTAGCTGGCTGCTTCTATCTAGTCAAAAAGTACAGATATACCTAGCTTAGAGGAATCAGAAAAGATTCCATGCTTCCCATTATTCAAGCCAGAGGACAGATTGTTAGCTATTTTGAAAACAATCTACCTCATATTTTGGAGAGTTGTTTCCTATGCAATTGAAATATCATAACCAAATTTTGCATGATGCTAAGACCAACAACCAGCTTTTTGACTTTGTTTAGGTACTATTTGATATCATTTTGAATCTAGATGATCGACTGAAACTTTCAAAGCTGCACTGATTTTTGTTTGTTTCATAGAATGGTCAAGCAACACCAGTTATGAGGCTGCCAGTAACTTTATAATGGAAACATTATTAGTCAAGTAGAATGCCCAGTTACTTGAGAACCATTCTGGGAACCCTGTTACCTGTCTCACACCTAAACTAGGCCCTGACCTACTTCTCAGTGACAATAGGCACTCCTTGTTAAGAGAAAGCATGTGACATAACTTTGATAGACAAAACCATACAGAGAAGAAAGGTTTGTTCCTACTGCTAGAATGTTGTACATCAAGTTAGTTATATGGAGTGAATAAGTTGTATCCCTTTTCTTGAATGGAGCAATATCTGAAAGAAATGTCTTGATGTCTTTCAACAGGGTTGAAATTGTGACTACCTTTGTCACCGTATTTCTAGATAATAATAATAAAAAAAATCAAAGCAAAAGCACACTGCTGCTAGTCCACTAGAAATACACGTCTTAGAAAGTATAATGCTTATAAAGGAAAATGCTAAAAGTGAGGGAATGATATATTAGCAACTGCTAACTCGAGGGTTCTTTGTCGCACTATCCTCTACCTGCCCCCTAATGTCAAGAAGACGTTTCTTTTCTGTCACGCTAATTATTTCTGACACATAGTTGGCAATGGCAACTCCGTCCATGAGAATTCATCTGCTTGGTTTTGTGTTGGCCTTCTCCCCAGGAAGAAAGGTAAGCATAGTTCATTTTAGCGGTACAGGATGTCCTGCTCAGACGCCTTATAGGGCTGCTTTCATCTAACTTTGCTGTACAGTGGTACCTCGGGTTCAGAACTTAATTCGTCTGGAGGTCTGTTCTTATCCTGAAACTGTTCTTAACCTGAGGTACCACTTTAGCTAATGGGGCCTCCTTCTGCCTCCATGCTGCCGGAGCACAATTTCTGTTCTCATCCTGAAGCAAAGTTCTTAACCCGAGGTACTATTTCTGGGTTAGCGGAGTCTGTAACCTGAAGCGTATGTAACCCAAGGTACCACTGTACTTCCAAAGCACTGAAAGAAACTTCTTGTAACTAGAGTGAGGAAACATCGAGCTAAATTGTAAACCACCCTGTGATCCTCGGATGAAAAGTGGTATGGTAATAAAACCAAACAATCAATCAAGAGGGCTAATCTGTCAATGCAGATAGTTATACACAAGACACATAGCAATGCATGCATTTGCTTATCAAATGTACTATAGATGAACTTTGTCTTTTCTGTGTTTACTACTGCACAGTCCTAGAGAGGTAAGAATGTGTGGAATGTACTCTTAACTGTTCATTGTGCCTTTCCCTTATCCAAGTGCCATTAGTTACTAATGTGCTTTGTGAATTTTTAAATGATGCTTGTTAACAATTTAAGAAGAATCCTGCTGGATCAGACCAAGGCCTATTTAATGCAGCATGTTTTCCCCTGAGTGATCACCTAGATCCCCATGGGAAGCCCCAAAGTGAGACATGAGGTCAGTGGTCCACTTACCCCATTGTTCCCCAGCAACCAGCATTTCAAAGCCCTACTGGAGGTTGAATATAGCTGTCCTGACTAATAGCTCTTGATAGCCTTATTTTCCATGAAACAAATCTTGTAAACTTTCCTCATAGAGTCAGTCCAGTCCCCTGATCATTTTGGTTGCCCTTTTCTGCAACCTTTCCAGCTCTACAATATCCTTTTTGACATGCAGTAGCCAGACCTGTGCACAGTATTCCAAGTAGGGCTGCACCATAGATTCACATAAAGGCATTATGATACTGGCAGTGTTATTCTTAATCCCTTTCCTAATGATCCCTAACATGGAATTCACCTTTTTCACAGCTGCTGCACACTGCGTTGTTGTTTTCATTGAGCTATCCATCATGACTCCAAGATCTCTTTCTGGGTCAGTAACCACCAGCTCAGACACAATCAGTATATATGAGAAATTAGGATTTATTTATTTTTGCCCCACTGCACATCACTTTACACTTACTTATATTGAACCACATTTACCATTTTAATGCCCATTCATCCAAACTGGAGAAATGCCTCTAGGACTCTTATAATTTTTTTTAACCACTCTGAATCATCTGGTGTCATCAGGAAATCTGACCAATCTCTCTGCCCACCCCTAACTCTGAATCATTTATGAACAAGCTGAAAAGCACTGGTCCTACTAGAGATATCTGAAAGACCCCCCCCCTTCTATTATAGGAGCTGCCAATTTACTCCTACGCTCTGCTTCCTGTTCTTTAACTAGTTACTGATGCGTAATAGGACCTGTCAACCTATCCAATGACTGCTTACTCAGAAGCCTTCGGTGAATGACTTTGTCAAAAGTTCTTTGAAAGTCCAAGTACACAATGCCTACCATATTACCCCTATCCAGATGCTTCCTGAAATGCTCAAGGAATTCTAAAAAGTAAGTGAGACAGGATTTAACTTAGCAGAAACTGCATTGAATGTCCCTCAGCAAAATACATTCTTCTGTATGCTTCGCTAATGCTTTATCTTTCTTAAGGCTTTCCATCAATCCACCTAGAAGAGGTATGAAAAGCCTTTATTTCTTGGATTGTTCCTGGCTCTTTTAAAAAAAATAATGGCATCGTGTTGTCTTTATAGTCCTTTGGTACAGAGGCTGCTCTAAGGGACAGGGTACGTATTTTTGTTTAAAACATCAGCAGTTTCATATTTGAGTTCTTCAAGAACTCTCAAATGGATGCCATCTGGACCCAGTGATTTGTTAACATTTAAATTGTGAACTTCACCTCGTGTCACTAGTATTTGCTTCAGGTTCATCTTAAAATAAGTCAGTTTGGGGCAGGCACAACTATCTGCCCTATATCTTATGCACAGAAAACAGACACAAAGGAGTCATTCAGCTTTTCTGTGATTTCTGTAACTTCCTTATCTTTGTTGTTGTTGTTTAGTTTAGTCGTGTCCGACTCTTTGTGACCCCATGGACCAGAGCACGCCAGGCACTCCTGTCTTCCACTGCCTCCCACAGCTTGGTCAAACTCATGCTGGTAGCTTCAAGAACACTGTCCAACCATCTCGTCCTCTGTCATCCCCTTTTCCTTGTGCCCTCAATCTTTCCCAACATCAGGGTCTTTTTCAGGGAGTCTTCTTATCTTTAGCCTCTGGATTTAATTATGATTTATCCTCCGTCTCTGCTTTTAATGAGGATTTAATAAGGAAACACAATAGCCCTCTTCAGGCATTCAGCATCAAGAAGCAAGGGCAAAAAGTGTATGTGAGGGACTACAAGGATTTGCACTGCTCCAGCCACAATGTCCCTCCACATGAAGGGCACACGCACTCCACCCTGACTTTTGCGCCTTGAGCAGGAAGATCTGAATGGGTTTTTTATGCATCCTCAGTTGAGTGTGCTTAGAATTCTCCTTACAATTAGGAACCAAAATAATTACAAGCTCCCTTCAGGACTATGCACTAAACATGGAAAGGTCAAAAGTCATAGGGTGGAACAGGTGTTGGAAGAGGCATGTTGACGCATGGGTTTCTGGTGTCCTACACACTTCTTGTCCTCATGGGTTCCAGCTGAATTTCTGAAGTAGGTTGTTTCGTGATGTTAACTGTAATATTTTTCATAAGTAGCACTAGCAGTAACAGGTGAGCATAGTTTCATTTTTTTTTTAAAAAAAAGATGGACATGAAAGACTCAGGGTGATCACTGAAATACCATAAATCTTAAAGTTTAGGGATGTGTCAGCAAAGAGCATGGTAAGAATTGTACTTTAAGGTGAATACTAAAGCACAATTAAGCTTAGAAATATGTAAACAGATACAGTGGTACCTTGGGTTAGTACTTAATTCATTCCGGAGGTCTGTTCTTAACTTGAAACTGTTCTTAACCTGAAGCACCACTTTAGCTAATGGGGCCTCCTCCTGCTGCCATGACGTTGGAGCACAATTTCTGTTCTCATCCTGAAGCAAAGTTCTTAACCCGAGGTACTATTTCTTGGTTAGCGGAGTCTGTAACCTGAAGCGTATGCAACCTGAAACGTATGTAACCTGAGGTACCACTGTAGTATCAAACCAGTTTAATCAGGCCTTGGAATTTAAGTCTGACTGTTATTCCTGCAAGCAGGTTTATTTCCTCCAAAATTGCTTTAGCAATATGAAATCTAAACCTGTGGAAATTAGCTATTCTTATATGCATTTCCATGGTGGCAAGTCATGTCACAGATGGAAACTTATGAACAATCATGTGGTATGTACCTCTCCAGCCAATGGATTATTGAAACTTTCTTAGTCTTCTTTGGGAACCTCTTAATGCTTCTCAGAGACCATTCTTTGCCTTGCCTTTTGACCTAATATTCTTCAGCAGGCTCCATCATACATCAGCTATTCTCATCTCAAACTTCTCTCCCCAATAAATTGTTTATATTTAGTTTAATAATAATATCAACAATGACTCATCTAGAAGGAGTCTTAGAGATAAAGCATATTTTCCTGCTAAATATGTGAAAGCAGTAATTTTGCTATGAAAGGACTGAATTAAATTGGTCTTGTGACACAATGTGTAGGAGTGACCTTTTGAAATAGACATGCTAATGAAAGGCCTGTGAGGACATAATTTTTCAAGGCTATAGGAAAGGCATCATTGACTATAAAAGCCAGAGAATCAAAATATGTCTTCACAAATACCAACAGCATTGCATCCACTTAAATCCAGGCACTAATCTGGTTCACAAAAGAACAATATTGCAAAATTGGATTCTAAATTAGGATTCTATTTTGGGGTATTTTTGAAGCTGCGGACAATGAGTAATTTTAACAAAGTGACGAGTAACTTTATCATCTTTATTGTTGCCTGTGAAAATATTTATTTATTTATTGCTTGTTGTTTTGATGTAGCTTAATTCTGTTGTTATTTGTGGTTGAGTAGATTTTTCCAGGTGTTTGAAACTCTGTTAAAAGCCTTCAGACAGTTGAGTCTGTCATACTCAAGGTAAACTCACTGAAATAAACAGACATGACAAACTTAAGTCAATTGCTCTGGGTATGACTGGGTTCAAGACAGCTCAAAAATGATAGTGCAGGGAAAGGGATCTTGTGGTCCTCCAGATGTTTCTGGACTAAATCTTTCATCATACCCTGACCGTTGGATATGCTGCCTGGGGCTGTTGGGAGAAGAAGAAGAAGAAGAAGAAGAGTTTGGATTTGATATCCCACTTTATCACTACCCGAAGGAGTCTCAAAGCGGCTAACATTCTCCTTTCCCTTCCTCCCCCACAACAAACACTCTGTGAGGTGAGTGAGGCTGAGAGACTTCAAAGAAGTGTGACTGGCCCAAGGTCACCCAGCAGCTGCATGTGGAGGAGCGGAGACGCGAACCCGGTTCCCCAGATTACGAGACTACCGCTCTTAACCACTACACCACACTGGCTCTCTGGGAGTTGGAGTCCAGTGACATCTGGAAGGCTGTAGGTTTCCCATCCCTTTGATAGTGGGGTGGTTATGTACATTGCTGACAATCTTGCCATAAGGACAGTAGAGTACTTCTACAGAATGAAGTGTCTTTTGCCAAGTAAGTAGGTTGATACATTATGAGGCAATATCAATCTAAAAAGACTAACATTTAGGGTGTGTCTGTCTGTCAAAGATTATGTTCTGTTACCCACTGGTCTTAACCTTCCATGGGGTTCATCTCTCAATTTAGCAAACCATTCTTTCTATTTGCCATTTTATCTTGCCCATTTTGTGACATCATCTTTCAATCTTGCTCACCTGAATGGCTGAGTGGCACCATGTGCAGGTGCTTGGCTGGAAGAAGTGTTTCTGATTGCTGTGACAGAGAAAAGGGTCAATTCAGTTAATTTCTTAGAACAAAAAAGATCCTGATTAGTTGGGGGAATGTTGGGGTGTCTTTGTGATCTGAAACTTCTTGTTTCTTTTCAAAGAAATTGGCAAAAGAGGAAGAATTCGTAGCTGCGCATACAGGCTTGGGCCTTGCAGGCACAACATGGAAAAGCCAGGTCTTTAAGGTTAGCTCACAAGTCATTAACTTGAATATATTTTAGTCTCAAGCTCTGGGTTCTCTCCCCCAGTGACACCCATGGCCATGAGGTCACTCAGCCATCACTATGCCTCTTGCTCTGTGTGTGGCTAATATTGGGCAGTGGCAGAGTTTTTGGAATACTGTGGAACTGACTGCCATTGCTATTTTATTTGTAGTTTTTATGGCTACATTAAAGAAGCAATCCTATTACAAGATCTGCCAGAACAGCTTCAGAAACAGAGGATCTCCGATAAAGCTAGCTGACTCAGCAGAGCTCAGTGGCCATTACATCCCCAACTTTGACTCAGCCTAAGATACACCAGAATAATTTGCTGGGCTGTAAGTCCCAAAAAGTGGGAGGGGGTGTGTGTGTCCAGGAAGATGGTGGCGTGGGACCAGAGAGTTGAATCAGAAACCCATTCAGCTGGGTCATGTGATCTGGCAACCCAGCATGGAACACTGTTTTAATGTGTTTTAATGGGGTTTGGATCTGGTGTAACTGCACCAGCTTAGTTTACGCTAGCTTGCTTTCCACCAGCTTCTCAAGCATCAGATTGCTCCCTGGTATTTGCTATGGTGGCTATATTATTTTTTGTTTTCATGACTCTGCTGCTGATTGAGTTTAGGATCGTGCCTAATTTATCCTAGTGCATCACTGCCTGATGCAAGCCTGCTGTTCAGGAACTACAATATCATCCTGTCTGTGATTGCATTTTTTTCGTGCTACCACCATTGCATGACAGTCAAGCTTCTGCCAGTGTTCTAGGAAATTGCATCTGTTGTCTGACAGATGAGCATGACTATTTACTTTAAATACTCAGCTGCCAAAGATACAAATGCACACTTTTGCCGATGGTTTTTGAGATTCTTACTCTTCTTTGAAATTAATTTAAAAATTACTTCTAAAAAATGTTTTAGAAAGCCTACGGCTGAAATATTACTGAACGCATTCCAAGTGATAAAGCACATGTTTTGAATGTAGATGTTCCTATGTTCACTCTATGCCATCTCAGGCAGTCAGGTTGGTAAAAACCTCTCTGTAAAATCTTGGAGAGACACCGTCAGTCAGAATGTTGTTGTTGTTGTTTAGTCGTTTAGTTGTGTCCGACTCTTCGTGACCCCGTGGACCAGAGCACGCCAGGCACTCCTGTCTTCCACTGCCTCCCACAGTTTGGTCAGACTCAGTTTTCTTGGCAGGGATACTGGAGTGGCTTGCCAGTTCCTGCTCCAGGTGGATCACGTTTGGTCAAAACTCTCCACTATGACCTGTCCATCTTGGGTGGCCCTGCATGGCATAGCTCATAGCTTCTCTGAATTATTCAAGCCCCTTCGCCACGGCAAGGCAGTGATCCATGAAGGGGGTCAGTCAGAATAGATAGTACTAAATGAGATGAATGAATGTCCTGACTCTGTGTAAGGCATATTCTTATATTCACATGTTCAAACCACCAGGATGCAGACTGATGCAGAAATGTGGAAAAATGAATTTAAAATTGGCAAACTGAGAAACTGAGAGAAACAACATTTGACAGATTCATCTAGCCCTACAGCTCAGGCAGATGAACCATTGTCAGGGTCATGGCATGCGGTAGTTTCCCAGAACACTCTGCAAATGTGTTGTGAGAACTGTAGGACACCAGGAGGCATTTCTATATTAAATCAGGAACTATTTAGAATTAATTACATAAACTCTCTGGAAGGATCCAGCCCAGAAACTGTTGCAATATAAATAACAAACACTTATCTCTGCACTGTCTCTGAGCTTGTCTTTTTGTCATAGATCAAACTCCTTTGTCCTTGAGCAGGGTGATGATGCAGCATCTAACTATGGTCTGAAAATGATATGTAAATAAGCTTAAGTGTTGCAAAACTGCATTAAAATTGCGTGAACCTGGGGTCAAGCTCAATGTGATTTTGGAGTTCTGCAAATGACACTTGCAGTGTCTTTCACTTTTTTTAAAAAATGATCCAGCTACAGGATAGGAACTGCGTCATAGGGGGTGTTAACTCTTTCCCCTGTGCTGAAAATTACTTCTCCCCAACAGCTGCTCTTTATCCCTATTAATAAAATCCATGGGCTCATTCCCCACAATGGCTTTTTATAAAAGAAAGACATGAATCTCTGACATTGTGTCCAATTTGACCCTTGGTGTTATGATGCTTTCTGCTTCAAAGTGCCTGTTAAATGAATTAGTAAAGGGAAAGGGAACCCTGACCATTAGGTCCAGTCGTGACCGACTCTGGGGTTGCAGCGCTCATCTCGCTCTATAGGCTGAGGAGCCGGCGTTTGTCCGCAGACAGCTTCCGGGTCACGTGGCCAAGCATGACTAAGCTGCTTCCGGCGAACCAGAGCAGTACACGGAAACACCGTTTACCTTCCCGCCGGAGCGGTCCCTATTTATCTACTTGCACATGATGTGCTTTCGAACTGCTAGGTTGGCAGGAGCAGGGACCGAGCAACAGGAGCTCACCCCGTCATGGGGATTCAAACTGCCGACCTTCTGATCGGCAAGTCCTAGGCTCTGTGGTTTAACCCACAGCACCACCCGCGTAAAGGACCCCTGGACGGTTAAGGCCAGTCAAAGGCTGGGGTGCAGCACTCATCTAGCTTCAGGCCGAGGGAGCTGGCGTTTGTCCACAGACAGCTTTCCGGGTCATGGGGCCAGCATGACTGAACCACTTCTGGCGCAATGGAACACTGTGACGAGTGCCAGAGGTAAGTGTTTTCTACACAGCTTCACTGTGTTTAATGCAGCTACACTTGAGGCAAACAAATTCTTCCCCACATGTTCTGAGTTTGCGTGACCCTAAAAACAGTTTCCTTTCTAATAAAGCATGTAGTAATAATTGCTTTTTGTGGAGTTGTTCATTGTTATCGTCTTACACGAGACATTATCTCAGTAATGATCCTATCTATCTGAAATAATAGAAAAATATCTCTAAGGCTGCAATCCTCTTACCAGGGAATAATCCCCATTGAACTAAATGAGGCATGTTTAAGATGGTGCCAATTCCTTTGCCCTTTTCTTTGATAAAGATTTGCCTTTTTCTTTGATAACATTTTTCTATGAATTATTAATGTGAGGATTTGCATCTTTTCTGTTGTATAAATCTCCACCTGCAGCTTACACATCCATGATGGATTTTCAAGCTGAGTTCAAGCCAGCAAAGGTGCTCCTATATTATACTTCCCCTTAAACAGAAAGCCTGGCGTAGCTTCTGCTATTCACTTAACTGATGAATTTGTATACACTAAAAAGCCAAGGGTCTGATTGGAGATATTTAGATTTACACTTCCCCGCCATATTTCCAACACTGTTTCACTGCTTTTCCATAGTCAGGTGAAAGCAGAATTGAAATTGTGGTTCCATGCAACAATTAACACTGCACCACGGCCCTCCTCATTGGTAATTCCCAAAGTGTCCATCCCCATGGGCAAGATGACAAGCGCAGGTGGTGCTGTGGTCTAAACCACTGAGCCTCTTGGGCTTGCTGATTGGAAGGTCAGCGGTTTGAATCCCTGCGATGGAGTGAGCTCCTGTTGTTCTGTCTGAGCCCCTGCCATCCTAGCAATTTGAAAGCATGCCAGTGCAAGTAGATAAATAGGTACTGCTGTGGCAGGAAGGTTAACGGTGTTTCCGTGTGCTCTGGTTTCTGTCATGGCGTTCCATTGCATCAGTAGCGGTTTTATCATGCTGGCCACATGATCCAGAAAGCTGTCTGTGGGCAAACGACGGCTCCCTCAGCCTGAAAGCAAGATGAGCACCACCACCCCATAATCACTTTTGACTGCACTTAACCGTCCAGGGGTCCTTTACCTTTACCTACTCAGAAGCACATATATTAAACAGGAGAAGCAGCAGCAAGCCATGTATGATTTGAGACTATGTGCTTAGCATAGTAAACTTCAGTCAGCAATGTTTTCCATGTTTGAGTGTGTGCACAGGCGCACACACGGGAAAATATGGTAGTCAGTGTACATGCTGTTGTGGAGCATCTAGAAAATGGCACCATCTTGATGGAAGCAATTACTGTCAATATTTCTTTCTCTTCTGCCAGCTGGGACTGGCCAATTCACAGGATCCATGAAATATTTGTATCAGGAGAAACTTTCCTACTAGTGATGCCAAATAAGAATAGGTATCGATTGGAGATTCATTTTAGTCCCTGATGCAATGCTTGATATAAACATTTCTCAGGGCTTCTTTTTCCTCTTTCTCAGAAATATTATTATTTTAATCTACCAAGGAAAATAGCTCTTGAAGTTTGTGGTGATACCCTGACCTAATTTCATGGCCAGAAAATCGTGATGACTCATAACTTCCATTACCAGCAGGACATGAACATTTGACTGTAAGGTTATACTCATCTCTCCTGTGTAATAGCTCATGTGAATAAAAGTTTTGATTTACTTTGTATTAGCTTCCCTATTAATGCTGTGCCAAAAAACCTTCCATTTCCCCCCCAACCATTCACCATCAAATTAATGAAAATTATCAAGGGGAGCAGGTTAGAACATTTTTGTGAAAATTTCATGAGTGGGGTGCAGGTTTTTGTTGCACTTACCAGACTTTTAAGGTGGCCAAGGAGTGTTTGTGAGTGTATTTTCTTTCATTCTACAAGTCAACTCTTCAGTGGTTTGCCTTCTGTAGCCTTCCTGAATGCTCATGATGCCCTCATTTGAAATGTCCCATAAGTCTGAGAAGACTTGGAGACTGCCTATCATTTGTCTGGCAGCTGATTGCTGTTGTCACTGTTATTATTTTGAAGTGCAATCTTGTTACCTTGAAAACAATTAGTGCAGAAATATTTCTTGCACTTTCCAGAAAACAAAGTGAACACACTGCACTGAGGTACTTGGTAACCAGTGTCCTTGACTTCCTGCACTCCAATTATAAAGTTCAGGGAAAGCAATCATAAGGCAGGTCTCCTGTGAGGCCTTTAGTGGAAAGCAAAACAAACACACCACCTGTGACTATCTCATAAAGATAACTCAGCTCTATAACCACTGAAATTCTAAAGAAATTCTAAAGGGCCCAATGAATGAAACAGCAAAATGGAAGCCTCTTCCATGGGGGAAGCAAACCTCCAAGAAGTTCTTCCATCACCACATTGTTTACAATTAATTTTGCCTTTTGTTCAGAATATATTGCACCTATACCATTTTCAAAACCTTGGCCTACCCCCATCCCCTGTAGGTTCTTCTTCATAAAGCTCCAAGAGATGTTGTCAAAAGCTTTCTCCGCATCCACAAATATCAAAACTGCTTTAGTATTTATATTCACTTCTAACTTTTCCAATATATCAATTATATTCCTCAAATTATGAGACAAATGTCTTCCCGGGAGAAAACCCGCTTGGTCTTTATGAATCTCTTCCATCAATACTTTTTTCAATCCCTTGGCCAAAATGTCAGCAAAAATTTTGTAATCCACATTAAGTAATGATATAGGGCGGTAGTTCTTAAGCTGAGTCTTTTCAGTCTCTGTTTTCGGTATAAGTGTAATATACGCCTCTTTCCACGACTCTGGTGCCCTTTTCCCTTCCAAAATTTTATTGCAGACTTCCTTCAAAGGTTGTAATAGCCACTCTTTCAAAGATCTATAATATCTAGAAGTCAGCCCATCCGGTCCTGGAGATTTGCCCAATTGCATATTTTGAATGGCACCTTCTACTTCCTGTTCAGATATTTTATAGTTCAACATTAGTTTACTTTCTTGAGAAATTTTCTGTAATCCATTTATTTTCAAAAATTGGTCTATATCCATTTCTTTCTGAGGCCCTTGTGAATATAATTGTTTAAAGTACTTCTGGAAACAGTTTCTAATCTCAATTGGGTTATGTATGTTCTTTCCTTCCACTTCTAAATTTGTAATAGTATTCAATTTTTGTCTTTTTTTCATTTGCCAAGCCAGCAGTTTCCCACATTTGTTGGCTGATTCAAATGTCTTTTGTCTCATTTGTTTAATTTTCAATTCTATTTCCTGATTCATCATTTCCATATATTGTACTTGATATAATTTTATTTCTCTCAAAATCTCCTGCGACTTTGGTTTTGCCCTCAATTTCTTCTCACTTTCTTTTATTTTCTCCAAAATTTTGTCTTTCTTCTCATTTTGACTTCTCTTCTTTATTGCATTCTGTTGTATCAGAAACCCTCTCATAACAGCTTTGCTTGCGTCCCAGATTACTCTTTTTTCTACATTGGTGTTCATGTTTATTTCAAAATAGTCTCTCAAAGTTTTTTGGGCCTTTTTATACACTTCTTCATCTCCAAATAAGGTGTCATTCATCCTCCATCTGAAGGAGCCGGATGATATTTGCTTCATCTCCATCCTTGGAGCATTATGGTCGGAGCAAGTTTTTGGGCAGACTTCCACTTTCTTTATCTTTGGTGCCATTCCTCTAGTTACCCATATTTGGTCACTTCTAGTCCATGTCATCTTGGCTTCAGAAAAGAAGGTTCCCTCTCTTCCCAAGGGATTCTTCGTTCTCCAAATGTCCACTAAATCCATATTGTCTGTCATCTCAAAAAAGGTTTTGGGTAGTCTCCCATCCTTGGTGACTACCTGCCTTTGTGCCTTGTCCATGTTTGTAGATACTACTCCATTCATGTCCCCCATCAAAATCATGTTATAATCCAAATAGTCCAATAAAATCTCATGCAACTTTTTAAAGAATTCAGATTTCCCCTCATTCGGTGCATGAATTCCTACAATCAAAAATTTCTCTCCTTGAACTTGAATTTCAATTGCCAAAAATCTTCCTTGTTCATCTTTAAAAATTAGTTTTGGTAATAGTCTCTCCTTTGCATATATCACAACTCCTCTTTTTTTAACTTTATCCAATGAAATAAACTCCTGTCCCAATCTCTTGTTAATAAGTATTTTCCTGTGTAGCCTTGTTACATGAGTTTCTTGTAGGCAAATCAAGTCCAATTGTTCCTTTTTTAGTAGGTGAAAAACACTTTTTCTCTTCCGAGGGGAGTTAAGGCCATTACAATTCCAACTTAAAAGTTGCAGAGCCACGGTGGGGTTACTTCACTTTACCTCCAACTGCTCCGAGTGTCTGTTCTTGTTCTGTCGGTGGTGTCTCTTTCTCTGGGCCGTGTAATCCAAAGGATAAATTTGCTATGTCTAGTATTCCTTTTTCCAATGCTCTTGGCTCTTCTCCGGCTTCCGCTTCTTTCTGTAAATCTTCTTCGTGGTCTTTCAAAAACCTGTCTTTGTCGTTAACTGATCTTATTTTTATCTGTCTTCCTTTATATTTAAAGGATAGTCCTTGAGGAAATTCCCACCTAAAAAGAACTCTATTTCTTCTCAGCAGGGCAACTAGGTCACTGTAGTTAAGCCTTAAATCCAAAAGATGTTTTGGGATATCCTTGAATATCTCCACTCTTGAGTCGTCAATCTCCAAAGTCCTTTGATAGTGCAAATTCAAAATTTTGTCTCTCTCCTCCTTTGATTGGAAAGTAATCAAACAGTCTCTCATCTTGTTCCTCCTTTGTCCTCTTCCAAGTCTAAATGCACTCACTATCTTAAATTCTTCCTTGCCCAAGTCCTGTTGCCAAAAATCTGTAAATTCCTGTGTAAGAAAGTCAGGCAAATTGTCTTTCTCGCGTTCTGGTACCGCCCTAATTCTTAAATTCTTTTGTTTATCTTTCAATTCAATCATAGACAATGTCAAACCGTGGTCCTCCAATTGCTTATATACTGGTGGTATCTTCTCTTGAGTAGCAGTTGCTATGTCTTTTGCTTCTTCAGCAATCTTTCTGGTCGAAGCAGATTCCTGCAATAATTTTTCAATAGATTGTGTTTTGGTAGTGACCTTCTGTCCCAAATTGTTAATGCTTGTAGTATTCAGATCAATTTTAACTGATGCTTCAGATACTTGTTTATTTGTCTCAGCTACTTGCTTGGCTAAATTTTCCAAGGATTCATTAATTTTTCCAAGTGCATGTGCTAAAACATCTTCAGATGACATAACTTTTGGTTTAACCTGTGAGGGGGCAGCCCCTGGTATTCCAGATGCACCAGATGTTGAGGCCCTTCGCTGTTGTGCAGTGTCTGTTCGGTATTGCCTGCCAGACCTAGTAGTCTTTTCTTGCACCGGCTCTAATTTTGCTCTTCCATCTGCCATAACACTCTCATGAGAATCCAAGGTCAGTCCCACGGTTTGAAAGATTGTTTTGAAAAGGAATTTTCCAACCCAGTTGTTATTGTAACAATGTCAACCTCCTCTAGGGGGACACAATAGCAGCCAGAACTTGCAACTTTTAAAGTACAAATATAGTCCTAATAAGTCCCCCAATTCACTTAAAAAGAAGATAACAGTTTCAGTCCACTTAAAAAGTTACTTTAAAACCAGGAGAAGTCCAGAAACACTGTATCTTTTTTTTTGCAGGGCTAAGTCAAAAATCCTCTGCTTACCGATAGGCTTTCCACTGAACGGCTTCCTTACCTGGGGGCAGTCCGTTCCCAGGTTTTAGGCAGCAGATTTTAGCTTCCTTTTCCTCTTATTTTGCAGGTAATTAAGCCACAAACTTTCCCCCCTCCACTCCTGCAATTTGGAGGGGAGACCACTTTCTTGATGTTAGGATTTGAGCCTTTTTTAAAACGTCTTTCCAAGCTTCCGCTTTACAGTCTCTTTGCTTTGATCTATTTACAAGAAAGGAAGGCAGACTTCCAGTTTATACCTTCCCGCTTCGGTATCAAATTAGCTTATTTTAGTCCTTTTAAATCCAATTTTTAGTCCTACTCACGAGTAGTTACTTTAGAATCCAATTGTCCCAGGAAAAAGTCAGCGCTCTCCGATCACGGCTGTGCGGCTCCGCTCCGCGGAAGAAGCAGTCGACTCTCAGCACCGCGCTGCTCCCTGTCCCGCTCTAGAGCCCTTAAAAGGGTCCCTTTGCAGATTGGGGGGGCGCAAATGGTGCCCGCCGAGTCCCCACGTTCACAGGCTTCCCCCGCCTGTGATTTTTAAAGGGTCCCCGCTTTGCCGCAGCGGCAAGACCCGATCCCACGGAGCTGGTCCCTCCAAGACTCAGAGGGAATCCGCCATTAATCGATGGCGCTGACCCGGAAGTCCCCATTTAACTACTTGTTGCTTTTATGCTCTGCTTTCCCCCAGAAGCACAGACTATAGGTGCAAGAACAGTGACACGATTGAATAAAGACTAGTCTTTGGCTATCCTTGTGCTCGTTATGAACCATGTTCGCTAAATCTCATATGATTTAAATTCAATGCATTTTGAAAGATAGAACACATCGAAAGGATTCCAGCAATTATTTGCAATCCTGAAAGTTCACCCCTGAGTTCACTGAAATGATTTGGGATTTATCATAATGAATAATTAAGGTGCAAACCAGTCAGGAAACCAGAAGAGCAGAAGCATGGGATCATTTATGACCAGAAGAGTTCATGACCTCTGCTTTGTGTTACATCTGAATGAGAGAGCTAATTTGACACACTTCATTCTCTTTCTTCCCATGCCCATTCTTATCGCTGCTGTGAAATGCTAAGGATTGGAAACAGCACTGCAATTGCCTGTAATAGTGTCTTGTTGAATATGGCCATTTCTAAAGCTAACAGTCCTTTTCTAATAGGTCTGCTTCTGAGTTATCCATTCGTACAACTATCTTTGTTGTTCTTATTTTAAAAAACGGTTTTGCCTCCAATGTAGGTGTGTGCATATCATGTCCCAGGCCCCAGACAGTGAATCCAAAGCCTCTATGGATGTGGGCTGTGCGAATCTTTATGCAAAGTATTAAGTTCAAATTCGGGGGAGTGGTGGTGGGGTCTAACATGGCTCTCCAGGTGTTGTTGACTCCAACTCCCATCAGCACCAGCCAGCATAGCCAAAGGTCAATGGTGATGCAACAGCAGCTGGAGGGAACCAAATTCCCACCCTTGGTCTAATGGAATAAACATTGGTACTTTTGCTTATCTCACCACCTTGGCCAACAGTCAATGGATGCCAGAAAGTGTAATAGATTAGCAGTAATTCCTTCCTTGTCTATAAGTGACTATACAACAGCCCTAGCAGCCATTCTAATGCAGCCCTTTCTTGCCCTTCTATCTTTCAGTCATAGTTCTAGTTTCACTTTCCTACCATATAACACATTGCCTGTCTATTCAGGTTCACATTCCAGTTGGGTTTCGGACCTGGATCTGGGTTTTGGAAGAGCTATGTGATACACACACACACACACACACACACACTTGTATGCACACTTATATGTGCTTATATGCATATATAAACACACACACACTTATTTTCCATCACTCATGGTGGCTTACATGGTCCCCCTGGTTTTCATGCTACCCCCACAGCAACTGTGTACACCATAGGTTAGGCTGAATGATAGTAATTGGCATAAGGTCACCCAGTGACTGAATGGAGATGTTATCCTTGGTCTTCCACACTCTCTTTACACCACACATGTAACCCTTTTGTGACTGAGCCTTATAGAAATAATGCGAGTTAGCTAAGTAAAAGTGTTGCAGTGAAACAGAACAACAGAACATTTGAGCCATGAAAGCTTTTGCCACAATAAATGTATTAGTCTTTAAGGTGCCACAAGACTTTATACTGTGACAAATATCATGGCACATATTTATGAAATATTCCATCCATTTAGTTTAACAATTGGGCCACTGGGAATGACATGCTATAATAAGAATACCATTTTAAAGGGTGGGGGTGGGGAATCAATGAAAGGTTATGCTGCCATTTTAACACTAAAATCTCCTGCCTCCCAAATATTCTCTTTAGTAGCATGTGTGTGCTTGGAACAGCCATAGCGGAGGCAGAGGCACAGTGAGAAATTCTTCTATGCCCCTCGTTCATTGTATGAAGTGGGTTAAAAAAATAGTTCAAAATACTATGGTGTTATTATTCAAGCTGTGTGAAGTCACAATGTCAAAGTATTTAGAAAACGTCCAGATTTCTTTCCTACTTATGAAGCATTATATTTTGTGAAAGCCACTGAATCTAGCTTTTTGTAGAGACTACTATGTGCAGACACAGTCATTCCCCCATGCCCTACCAATCCCAAGTACAGGTATACCCTGTCGTTTTCAAGCGTTGAATGTCAACATGACTGAAACACTAACTGGCTGATGGTCTCTAGGGTTCAAAGCACACTTTGCTTTCCAAACCCATTACATTATTGCTTAGGACCTCTGAGAGAGGGAACAATATTTCCAGCAGTAATATTTGCTTTGTTGGCATCAATACTTGTCCACGTTTGAATTAATTTTGATGTAAAAAAATGCATTTCAAATTCACAGGGGCCTTCAAGAAAAGCAACTTATTATCTTTGGGAATATTAAGTGGGATTGCTTTTAAAATGGTGACCTTGATAGATATGTGCGTGTGTACGCATGCGTGTGTGTGTATCACCATTCTATTTCCATAATTTTCCTACCCCTTTTTTCTTTTCACCAGACTGTTTAATAGTATTCAGGAGTCCTGAATCAATTTCCATGCTCTATCAGCCATATCATGAACCAATCTGCCTGTTTGTCTGTGATTATTCCCATGCTAGAAAGGCAGAAAGTGTTCATGGAATCATTTTGTGCCACAGCACTTCAGACCTGATTTAGGGTCCATGAGCAGCTGAGCACAAGGCCACCCCAGGTCTGGAACACATGTGAGCATCACACCAACATCAGGACCAAAAGGCAGGAGAAGTCACCCAGCAAGTATGGTAGGGCCTTCAGGAATTGCTGCCATTATCCACAGAATGACATAACAATAACATAACAATGACATATTTGATTCTATCATTGTTGAGTGATTAATTTTTCCATTGTCTGTCCATGTGTGGGTACATTAGGATGGTTCTAGAGTTGTACTCGGTGGAGTTCTGTTTGACCTAGGGGTCAGCAAACCTTTTCAGCAGGTGGCTGGTCCACTGTCCCTCAGACCTTGTGGGGGGCCAGACTATATTTTTTTGGGGGTGGGATGAACGAATTCCTATGCCCCTCAAATAACACAGAGATGCATGTTAAATAAAAGGACACATTCTACTCATTTAAAACATGGACCAGCCATGGACCTGATTTAGAAGGCGATTGGGCCAGATCTGGCCCCCGGGCCTTAGTTTGCCTACCCATGACCTAGAGGAAGGGGCCTCCTGAGAATCTGCTCCAGAGGGTTGTATCTTGAAGGCAGGCATTTTCCCCCTCCTAGCTCCTCTGATCTGATTTGCCAATAGAGAGACAAGACTGGGTTATCTTTTAATGCTGCAGATCCTCCATAAACTAGTTAATAAACATTGTGAACATACATTCAACCATACATCCTGTCTTGTTTCTTCATTCTGGGTGTAGGGGCCAACAAGTTCCATCGCACTCTGAATTTTTTTCCTTATTAGGGAGACTGAAGCAGGAGGGGGAAGGTTGACTGAGAGCAAACCAGCACCATAGCTGACAGGGCAATCTGTCAGTGGAATAATGGCTGACATTGCCTGCAGGCCTGCAGCTTGGAGGGCCAATGTGTCAGTTTGGTTGACGTTTGAGGTGCTTGAGACAATCGGCAACAGACGAGACAAGGGACATCAGTCTCTTCTCAGCCCAACAGAGAAAGCAGCACTTAGCATAATTAAACCACAAGTGCACATTTCCAAAAGGGATTGATTTCCTAGGAACCCCTACAGGAATTGAAATCATTAAAAATAAAAATAAAAATGTAAGGAACTTTCCAGGGGTTAGTTCTCCAACCTCTGTTTGGTACAAATATAATCATTAAAAGAAACTCCAGATACTGTTTTTGATGGATTTTGGATAACTTCTGAATCTGTACACATATCCATGTACAATATTGCAGGGAATTTACCAAAGGGCACCTCTACATTTCCTGGACGTATCATGCAAATCCTTAGCACAGAAAACTTCAATTTGAAACTCCATTTTGAAAGGTGCTTAGAGAAACAAAAACACCTGGGACCTGTTTGTCTGAAATTTGGCAAATATCCTCTCAGAAGGGGTTGTAACCCCTGCACATTTCATCCAATTCTGTTTAAAATGTAACATTTGGCAAAGTTTTGTGATGTTCACATTTAGATCAAAGGTGAATGCAAAAAAAGGGACATGGCTGGCACTGTGGGTTAAACCACAGAGCCTAGGATTTGCCGATCAGAAGGTCGGCGGTTCGAATCCCCACGACAGGGTGAGCTCCCGTTGCTCGGTCCCTGCTCCTGCCAACCTAGCAGTTCGAAAGCACGTCAAAGTGCAAGTAGATAAATAGGTACCGCTCCAGCGGGAAGGTAAACGGCATTTCCATGCGCTGCTCTGGTTCGCCAGAAGCGGCTTAGTCATGCTGGCCACATGACCCGGAAGCTGTACGCAGGCTCCCTCGGCCAATAAAGCAAGATGAGCGCCGCAACCCCAGAGTCGGTCACGACTGGACCTAATGGTCAGGGGTCCCTTTACCTTTACCTAAATGCAAAAAAGGTTTTGGTTTTTTTGACAGAGATGAATGTACAAACCATAAGCAAAATGAAGCAACATATGCCTAGGAAGCAAAGGGCTGTATGCAATTAAAAAGTTGTGCGAATGCAGTGATGGAAGTGGTTTGAAGATTAGGAAAGCACCATCCTAATTTACCTGTTTACAACAGTGTACGCTCTGATCTTCTTTGTGATCAAGGGTATTCACATTTGCCAATACCTTCAATTGACTGCTCATTGCATTTATATTGAAAACATCTAGGTAAGGGGTAGGGAACTAGGTATGGGGTAGGGGTAGCTCTCCAGATGTAGTTGAACTCCACCAGCCCTAGCTAGCATGCCAACAGTCAGGGATGATGGGGCTTATAGTCCAACAACAGATGGAGAGAAGTAAATTCTCCCTCCATAATCTAGGTGAAGTTCCACTGAAATCTATTTCTATAATAATTATCTGGCTTCTCTTTTTAGATCATTCCAGTCTTGCTTCAGTTTGTCTTTCCTCCTAATGACATAACAGTGAACCTAACAGAAACAGAAGAAGAGCCTGGTGGATCCAGCCAATGGTCCCCGTCACGGCTTAAAATTAGCCACTGTTTCTTTAATACAAAAGGAACTGAGTCAGCAAGAGTCATCGGCCTACAATGAATTGGCAAAGCCTGCATGACTCATGCAACCTTTCACCTGCACATGTCTGTATATATAGAGTGGTCATTGATTGTGTGTGTTGTGGGTTAGTTGGATGGATGGATGGTAGAAAGCTGGTTGTGTTTGATATGAATAAAGCTGTTGGTCGTGGTTGGAGAAGACTTTTTTTAAGAATAAAAGCAGCATTCTGCAAGTACTCTTTCTCAAGGACTCTTTGTGCTGACTAGGGTCCGAGTACCAGGCAAAGGAGGTCAGAACCTTTTCCTTTTCAAACACTGACAATTCCCACCCCTCAGTCCAACATCCTGTTTTCCCAGTGAGCAACTACAGTAGGTGCCTGTAGGAAACCCATAGCAGCACTCATCCCTGTACAACAGCATTCATCCCTGCTCTGGTTTCCAGCAACTGCTCTTCAGAAGCAGTACTTCTTCTGAAAGCCTGTCCATTTTTGTTTCCATTGCTGCCACAACAAACTTTCTTCTTACTTCCCATTACCTGAAAAAAACAACATACATCATCACGATCATTCTATGCTACTTTATTGACAAAGTGGTTTCTAAGTGGTTTCCGAGTATAAAACCAGTCACACACCAGCACTTTACAGCTTTTGTGTGTATTTTCTAAAAAAAAAAGTACTTTTCCCTCACAATGAGCAATAGGCATATTGACCCAATGGTATTCATATGCCCTAAACTTAGGACTGAAAGAAATCTGAATGTAAACATAATTAATAAACAGTCACCATAGAAATGATGGTTATACAGCCCTTCTTACTATAAAAGAAAATCTCAAATCAATTGTAATTTGGAAAGCCAGTATAATAGGCCTTGAACATATCACTGCTGCATTGTTTGCCTCTGTATACTTGGCTAGCGCTTATTATTGTAATTGCTCTCAGACTGCAACATTATGAAAAGTATTCCTGTGGGCAGAGAGATATTTGACAAAGCTTTTCAGGGTGAAAAATGGAAAAGAACGCACTGTAGTGTGTGTGTGAGAGAGGGGGGGGGAGCGAGAGAGAGCGCAATAAAATAGCAGGTGCTGCATGCTGCATGGCAATATTTTACTTTATATTCCCTCTTTCAGAATAAAGTATCTAACAGTAAAGTGATGAAATTAACCAGCTTCAACATGAATTCTCACATGTTTATTGCAGTCTTCTGTTGCCTTAAAGATTAAGAACTTTATTTTTAGGATAGCCTTGGTAACATTCAGCCTATATTATATCCATACTCGATACATGGAGCTGCCTTTGAAGACTTAGAAACACTAGCTAGTCTGTCGCTGCTAGACTCCTGACTGGGGCTGACCTTAGGCAATTCACCACTGTTTAAAACATCCTCACTGGTTGCCGGTCTACTTCTTAGCGCACGTAAATGCCCTTTATATTAGACATGTCTGAGGACCTGCTTTCCTGAGGGATCCCCTTATCCCTCATGTAACCTGCCCAGCGTTTAAGATCAATGTTGGAGGTCCTTCTCTGTGTGGATCTGCCTTCTAAAGTTGTGACAGGCAATAGATCCCTTCCAGCAGGGGCAGAGGTAGTGGTCAGTGTGGTGGGACACAGCCCCACTTGCAGCACTGGCATCACTTCAGCTTACCTGAATGGGGCTGGGATAGGGCGGGGCTGTTGCCCTAACCCCCTTCCTTAGATGATCTGCATGGATTACCTGATGTGTGGGGAGCTACACTCACCACTGGCAGGGGGAGCCCAGTGATATAGGGGCCAAAAATTTTAGCCCCCCCTTCTTTATGAGTATAGGAGGCTTCCCAGCTGCATTACAGTAAGCCTGTACAGTACAGAAAGCCTCCTTAGAGATGACTGTGATTAAGGTACATGCAAATGGTAAGAATAAAATAAGCAAGTTATATGTGTGCAACAGATGGAGATCAAATGGACAGAACTAACACACTCTTGTGTGCTTAGAATGCTTGAACACGCCCTACTCTTAGTTTAGTTTAGTTTAGTTATTGGCAAAGACATTTTTATTTCCCCAGGCTTTCTAGAATACCAACTGAATCTAGTTTTAAATATGTTGCTAGACTCCCTGCCTTCTTATCCTGCTGTGATTTGCCTTCTGCAGTTTTAATTAAATTTGATTATTTTATTGTTTTAATTTTGTGTGATTTTCAAAGCATGTATACTCCAGAAGTGGGCCTGGAAATTCGATAGGTTTACATAAATTGGAAGAGAAATGGAACACATAGACACACATGCGTAGATCTAGGAGCATATCTAGTCTAGTTCCATAGAGTGCAACTCTTCAGGGTTGGAGCCAATGTCATTCATTTTCAGAGAATACTATCCCCCCCCCCCAAAAAAAAACACCAGAAGAAAACAAATGGTCCGGATGGGTTTGGTCCACAATGGAAATTTAATTCTCAATTATTTTCTGCAGAGTAAAAAGCAGAGGTCTTTGATGCATATGCAAGAGAAATCCATATCCGGACAAGTTAAATAATAGCCTATCACTCATTGGCTGGAGAACACTCCCTGATCATGTGATGTCACTTGGGGGGGGGAGTTCAACCCACATGTTCCCACAGGCACCTTGCTCGGCAGTGAATGCCTGTAGAAAACTTATGAATATGGAAAATATTGTTGCCCATTGTAGTACTTCTGAAACTTTTGCCATTCGGATTATGAGAACATAAGTCTCTCAACTGAAATAAGGAGCTGGTAAACTCAGGTCACTGTAACACATGTCAGAATAGAAGCTACACCAGAAGCTCCTGCCTCCTCCCGTTAGGTCATAATGATAAATGCTATCTTTTTTGTATTAAGAACAGGAAATCACTTGTCTTTAAGCCATCCAATTTACTGTTATTAAGTATGTAGTACATCTCATAATCCTGCTATATTTAGATAGCCTTCCAGGGATCAGTTTGATTTATTAATGTACTGACAAATAATTAGCTAGGGAATGTATTATGTATATTTCATCTGCGGCCTGAAACCCTAACCTCTGCCAGTCAGCATGTGTGAAATCTGAAGGTCTGTTTGCAACAGGTGGCTCATGAAACTTTTCTTTTGCCACCTTTCACAAAAGCAGAAAAATTTAAAATTGTTGGATGTCTAAATTCTATAATGAAACCTTTTAGAACTGAAGACAATAAAAAAGTAACTTAGGTATAAATCTCATTGGTGTACTTGGTATTAGATGAGTGAAATTACACAATCTCAGTTCATAATTGCCTCCTTCTTTCTAAATTTCTTTTGGGAAGAGTTTCAGATATTTCCAAGGGTCCTCTTTTGGATTTTAATGTTGGTGTGCATGAATAGTAATTCTAGGCCAGGGTTGCCATTAAGCATGGGGGAGAAAATCTACTCAGTTTGCATTTAAAGACAAACCTACTTCATCAACAATTTTGTCCCCTTTACCCATTCAAAAACAAACAGAATATGAATATAGTCATCTTGCAAAATTGACAGTAACTTTCGTATGACCTTGTGAGAGGTCTTAGCATCTCACAATAATGTACAGCGGTACCTTGGGTTACAGACACTTCAGGTTACAGATGCTTTAGGTTACAGACTCCGCTAACCCAGAAATAGTACCTCAGGTTAAGAACTTTGCTTCAGGATGAGAACAGAAATTGTGCGGTGGCGGCAGCAGGAGGCCCCATTAGCTAAAGTGGTACCTCAGGTTAAGACAGTTTCAAGTTAAGACTGGACTCCAGAATGAATTAAGTTCTTAACTCGAGGTACCACTGTAATGTTTTCCATCTCAAGCCAACTTGGAGTTTATGCACCGTTTACCATGGCATGGTTGATTTTTTAAAAGTAAGTAAATAGCTGAGGTGGAGCAATGTGGTGCCTCTGTATATAGACACCAGGGATTCAGAACAAGTGCCTCTGTAGATAATATTGGACTACAGCTCCCTTTATCCCTAACCCTTGGCCATTCTGAATGAGGCTGATGATGGTTGGTGTCTAACAGACTACCACAGGTTTGGCATCAGGGCTGCCTGTGATATATATTGCAGAATATAGAGAAGCCTGGTTTGATTTTGTTTTGTCTTCTCAATGCGTTAATACGTATGTGTCAGGGAATCAGGAGCAGGAGCACTGGGGAGAGAGGATTGGGAGAGCGAAGGGGAAGAATCTGAGGGCAGCGTAGGGGAGTATGACAGTGGCCCGAGAGATTCCATGAGCTTCTCCAGCGAATCAGAAGATTCCCAGAAGGGGGCGCCGATGGTCAGGGCAAGGGGGGTCCCAGGGGGGACGCACCAGAAACAAGGAGCCAGAGGGGAACCCCAAAGCAGCAGTGGAGGATCGGGACCAGTTTCCCCACCAGAGCATAGTGGGGGGGAGGAGTCACATGTGTCAGGGCCAGCGTCTCCTCCAGAGAGGGAGTCAGGGCTGACCACGCCTCCATCGGAGAGTGGGGGAACGGAAGGGAGGTCAGTTGCAGCTAGCCCCCCCGAAGGGGGAAGCAGTGGCAGCAGCAGTGAAACGGTCAGGAGGAAAGCTGCTGGCTGGGCGCGCGCGCCAAGTTCAAATGTGCAGGCGCGCGGAACAGCAGGAGACCCGGATGGGGAACCAGCTCCTAAAGCCCGCCGGAGGGAGGGAGAAGGCTCAGGGGAATCAGCGGGAGAAGAGGCTAGAAAGGGCGGAACCCCGGCGGGCAGGCGGACCCAGAGGAGGAAGGAGCAGCGGAGAAGGTGGAGCAAGGCTAGGATCTTAAATTGGTGTCAGGGGGGAGGAGACTCAGACGGAGCATCAGTGGTCTGACACTTTAGACGTGGGGCTGCGCGCTGCGGCTCTGGAAGTGAAACTGAACTTCAATAAAGACTTTTATACTTAACAACGAAGCAGCGTTGGTCCTTTGTGAGCTGGGACCTAGGGCAGCCCTGACAGTATGCTCCGTCTCCGATAAAAACCTCGCAGCGTGAGTTGGTGCAGCGAGGGGCAAGACTTGGTGTTTTGCGAGCTCACGAAGATAGGCAAAGATGACTACAGAGAGCCAGGTGAAAGAACTGCAAGAAGCAGTCACAACGCTTTACGCAGAAGTAGCAGCATCCAGGAAAAGAGAAGAAGAAGCAGTAGCGCTCTGCCGGGATCTGCAGGCCAGGTGGGACCGTTGGGGGAAAGAGGGGCTGCCAGGACCCAAACCGGAGGGAGTTGGCCTCGGGAAGAGGGGGGGAAGCCTAGTAGCCCACTTTGATGGGAACCTGCAGCAATACCCTAACTTCAGAGCTGACGTGGTTTACGCGCTCAATTTGCTTCGGAAAGACTTTAGAGATGAGGAAGAGAAGGTGGGCTTCATAATCACTCATTTGCATGGGGAAGCAAAAGCGTGGCTGCGGAATTTGTGGCGCGAAAAAGACCCCGCCCTCAAAGATTCCGATGCATTTATCAAAGCTATGGACGCTTGCTTTAAATCTACGGTAGATGTAGATATTGCTCGGAGGGAAATGCATGGACTACAGCAAGGGAAAGCGACGGTGAGGCAATATCACTCGCGCTTTTTTGCCTTACTGAACGTGCTGGGCTGGGAGAAGGACTCTATTGCTGTCAGAGACCTGTTCTGGGAGGGGCTAAGTGGAGAGGTGAAAGATGAGCTGGCAAGAGGGGAACGACCCCAAAGTACCCAAGAAGTTGCCCAAAGAGCGTTGGCAATTGGTGTGCGCCTGGAAGGACGCCCTTGGAGCAGGGAGGAAGGACGTAAGGCAAGCACCCCAGCCAGGACAACCCCTTTCTTTCCCAGAGAGGCGGGGCGGGCGCTGTCCATGCCTCCTTTGGGAAGGGGAGAAGAGCCGATGGAGATTGGTGGTGCCAGGGCTCAGACTGCCAGCAGAGCCCAAACACCGGGAGCAGTCAAGGGGAAGGCTCCTAGAGGGACCAGGAAGTGTTACATCTGCGACAGTGCACAGCACATGGCCAAAGAGTGTCCCCAGAGGCTCCAGAAGCACACTGCAGCCTCAGCAACAGTAAAGAGAACAGGTGAGCAGCCGAAACAGCTGCAGGGGAAAGAAGAAGCCTGGTTGGAAACAGAGCCACTGGGGCCCAACCAGGCAAGTCAGTGAAGCAGTCCCCAGAGATTTTACAGCCCACAGACCCCCTCCCACCCAAACCAGTGGTGCAACTCACCGCATCGCTCCAGTTGCCCAATGGGCACACCATGCAAGTACCAATAACCATTGACTCTGGGAGCAACGCAGACTTTATTGGAGTGGACTTTATCAAGCAACATCGCATAGCACTCATGCCAGCCACGATGCCCCTAAACGTCGTCACGGTCGATGGCAGGAAGCTACTGGGAGGAGAGGTGGTACAGCAAACACCACCGATGGTGATGCAAATTGGAAACCACCGCGAAGTCATCAGCTTCAACGTCACCCACCTGTCGGACACGCCCATAGTGTTGGGTATGAGTTGGCTGGATAGGCACAGCCCGGCATTAGCATGGTACCAGCGGCAGTTGACCTTCTGCTCCTCCTACTGCGCAGAACACTGCATCCAGACCCGCCAGGAGGAGGAGGGGCAAGAGGATGAACCGCAGCTACACCTAGGCATGGTGCAAGCGGTACCCAACAAGTACAAGGAGTTTTTGGAGGTCTTCTGCGAGAGGGAAGCGGATAAGCTGCCTCCCCACAGGCCTTACGACTGCAAGATTGACCTCCTGCCGGGAGCAACGCTGCCGACTGGGAAACTGTATTCCATGTCTGAAGATGAACTGCAAGAACTCAGGGAGTTCATAGATCACAACTTGAAGCGGGGGTTCATCCAAGAATCTAAAGCAGTGGGGGGCAGTCCCGTGTTTTTCGTGAAGAAGAAGGACACGCCCCAACGGAGACTCATAGTTGATTATAGGACCATAAATTCCAAAACAAAGCCCGCAGCATTCCCCATGCCCAAGATCGACGACCTGCTCGCGACGGTGAGGAAGGGACGGATCTTCACCAAGTTGGATCTACGAGGGGCGTACAACCTTATACGCATGCGGGAGGGCGATGAGTGGAAGACAGCCATGTTTACACCTTTAGGCACCTATGAATATCGCGTAATGCCTTTTGGTCTGCAAAATGGCTCCCATACCTTCCAAGCTTTCATGCATCACGTGTTAGCGGGACTCCTCTACAAGAAGTGCGTCTGCTTCCTGGACGACATCCTGATCTTCTCGGAATCGCAGGAGGCTCACGAGAGGGACGTCAAGGAGGTCCTGCAGAGGCTACGGGAGCACAGACTTTACGCCAAATTAGAGAAGTGCCAGTTCGACATGACGGAGGTGGATTTTCTGGGCTACAAGCTGTCCGACAAGGGACTCGCCATGGACAGCGCCAAGGTCCGCGCGGTGTTGGACTGGAAGAGCCCGCGCAATCGGAAGGAGGTCCAGAAGTTCGTCGGCTTCGCCAACTTTTATCGCAAGTTCATCAAAGGGTTCGCGAAGGAGACGGCGGCCATCACGGACACCCTCAGCTCCAAGAAGAAGAAGTTCACCTGGACGGACCAGGCGGAGCAGTCCTTTCGGAGACTCAAGCGTCTCTTTGCGTCCGAAGAACAGCTGCTACATGTAAACCCCAGCAGACCAATGAGGGTTGAGACGGACGCCTCAGACAGAGCGGTGGGGGCCGTCCTGTTGCAGCAAGATCCGCAAGGGGAATGGAGGCCGTGCGCATTCTACTCCAGGAAACTCAGCAAGGCGGAACAGAACTACACCATCTGGGACAGGGAGTTGCTGGCCATTCATGCAGCTTTCAAGGCGTGGCGGCACTTCCTCGTTGGAGCCAGACACACAGTGCAAGTCCGCACGGACCATAAGAACCTGGAGTACTGGCGCACGGCGTGGTTCCTGAACCAGAGACACATCCGCTGGGCGGAGTTCTTTGCGGATTTCGATTTCCGGATAGAATACATCCCGGGAGACAACAACGTCATGGCGGATGCACTATCCAGGAAGCCGCAGTATCTCGAGGAAGCGGCGCCGGTGGCGGCCAAGCACATTTTCGCACCGAAAGCGTGGGCGTGCGCTTCAGCTGCCGTGGACCTGGACGCGGTGCGTCGAGCGCTGCAGACGGATTCGTTCGCACAATCCAAGATGGAGGAGGTGCGAAAAGGCACAGCGAAGGACGACGAGTTCCAGATACGAGACGGACTGCTCATCCGCAAAGGGGCTCTCTACGTGCCCGGAGACGACCTCCGCGCGAAAGTCTTGCAGCAGCTACACGACGCGCCCAGCGCTGGGCACTTCGGCAAGGACAAAACGGCGGAATTAGTAACCAGAGACTTTTGGTGGCCCAAGGTGAGGGGAGAAGTCGCGGATTACGTCTCCAGGTGTGACACCTGCCAAAGGGCCAAGCCAGTACACAGGAAGCCGGCGGGTCTACTAGAACCCCTACAGACGCCGCTCGAACCGTGGGAGAGAGTGGCCCTGGACTTTGTCACAGATCTGCCTAGCTCGCGAGGCAAAACAGCGGTGCTCGTGGTCGTAGACATGTTCACCAAGATGGCGCACTTTATTCCGTGCGCGAAGGTGGCCACAGCGGAACAGACCGCCAAGCTGTTCATAGACCACGTGTTCAAAGCTCACGGCTTGCCGCGGTCCATCCTGTCCGACCGGGGTCGCCAATTCGTCTCGAGCTTCTGGCAGAAGCTGCTGGGCATCCTGAACGTCAAGATCAACTTAGCGTCGGCATGACACCCGCAGACCAACGGACAAGCGGAGAGGGTCAACGCCATCATGCAGCAGTACCTGCGATGCTACGCCAATCAACAACCCTCGACCTGGGTGGACTACCTACCGCTGGCCGAGTTTGCCTACAACAACACGAAGCACGGGTCTACGGGAGTGACACCGTTCTTCGCCAATAATGGGCGGCATCCCAGAACTTTCCCGGGGTTAGAGACGAAGGGGGAGGGGGAGCCAAGGGGAGCAGAGCACTTAGCAGCAGAGTTACAGGAGGTCCACGAGCAACTCCGAAGGCAATTGGAACTGGCGAAACACGCCTACAAAATGCAGGCAGACAAGCACAGGAGGGTCGGGGAGGACATCCAGGTGGGGGACTGGGTCTGGTTAGCAGCCCAGGCAGTGCCGGCCAGGACGCTAGCTAAGAGGAAGCTCAAGCACAAGCAGCTGGGACCTTACCAGGTCGCGGCACAAATCAATCCAGTGGCCTTCCGGTTGACACTCCCGGAGGGCTCCAGAATGCACCCAGTCTTTCATAGGTCAGTGCTCACACCCTACAGGGAACCCCACAGGTTTCAGGCGACAGGGAACGCGCCAGACACACTTAGGGAATCTCCGAAGAGGGAGGGGTCACGGAGGGCGACGCCACTCAACGAGGTCACGGAGATTTTGGACTCGAGGTGGGGGGAAGAGGGGGTGGAATACCTCCTCGCCAGGGAAGGTACCCCAGCCAGTGCCAACAGGTGGGTACCGTGCTATGCCGTGGAGGAGCACTATCTTAAAGACGAGTTCCATGCACTCTTCCCACACAGACCTATGCCGGCAGTTTTTCGACGACTGGCTCTTCACACCCACACTGTCAGCCAGTACGTTCCAGGGTTTTTCATCAGCTGAAGAGATGACGCCGGACACTAGCTCCTCGGAGGGGTCTCTCTCGGGGTTTGCCACAGACCGCTCCTATTGGTGGGACACTCAACCGGAGGTGGGGTGGCACAGGGAGCTGCTGCGGGGACCTTTGCAAGCAGTCTCACCAGAGGTACCCGGGGGAGGGGAGGACATGGACGTGTTGGGGGAGGATCCTGGATTCGAGCACATCAGCAGAGAGATGGAAGCAGAGGAAATCGACGTCGACGAGCCCGTTGCGGTTGGGCCGGATCCAGTGGACCGGCTACACACCAGGGGGGAAGAATGGTATCCCGCACTCACACCCACAGGACTGGAGCACCCGGAACCCACACCCGAAGAGGGGGAGGGGGGAAGGGGGGGCTTCGAGGGGGGGATGGATGTCAGGGAATCAGGAGCAGGAGCACTGGGGAGAGAGGATTGGGAGAGCGAAGGGGAAGAATCTGAGGGCAGCGTAGGGGAGTATGACAGTGGCCCGAGAGATTCCATGAGCTTCTCCAGCGAATCAGAAGATTCCCAGAAGGGGGCGCCGATGGTCAGGGCAAGGGGGGTCCCAGGGGGGACGCACCAGAAACAAGGAGCCAGAGGGGAACCCCAAAGCAGCAGTGGAGGATCGGGACCAGTTTCCCCACCAGAGCATAGTGGGGGGGAGGAGTCACATGTGTCAGGGCCAGCGTCTCCTCCAGAGAGGGAGTCAGGGCTGACCACGCCTCCATCGGAGAGTGGGGGAACGGAAGGGAGGTCAGTTGCAGCTAGCCCCCCCGAAGGGGGAAGCAGTGGCAGCAGCAGTGAAACGGTCAGGAGGAAAGCTGCTGGCTGGGCGCGCGCGCCAAGTTCAAATGTGCAGGCGCGCGGAACAGCAGGAGACCCGGATGGGGAACCAGCTCCTAAAGCCCGCCGGAGGGAGGGAGAAGGCTCAGGGGAATCAGCGGGAGAAGAGGCTAGAAAGGGCGGAACCCCGGCGGGCAGGCGGACCCAGAGGAGGAAGGAGCAGCGGAGAAGGTGGAGCAAGGCTAGGATCTTAAATTGGTGTCAGGGGGGAGGAGACTCAGACGGAGCATCAGTGGTCTGACACTTTAGATGTGGGGCTGCGCGCTGCGGCTCTGGAAGTGAAACTGAACTTCAATAAAGACTTTTATACTTAACAACGAAGCAGCGTTGGTCCTTTGTGAGCTGGGACCTAGGGCAGCCCTGACAGTATGTGTGTAGAATTTGACACCCAGTAGGTTGGCAATGAAATTGTGTTACCCCCACACTTACCTTGCTAGTCAACTAACATTATTTTGTGCTACTACAAAGCTATCATACAACTCAGCCCAGTGTTTTGCAAGAGCAAACATAGGAAGAGCCTGCTAGAGCAATTCAATGGCCTATCTCATCCAGTATCCTGTTTTCACAGTGGCCAGTCAGATGCCTGTGGGAAGCTGGCAAGCTAGACAAGAGTGCAACAGCAGTCTGTACAAGGAGAAACTATCATCTGAGCCACCTCTTCAAGATACCAATTTGATTGTGTGAACTGGTCCCCAAAATGTCTAATACGTGACAAGATGGTATATTACTGAAGCTGAGAACTGCTGTTTTTGTATGTGCAGGTAGCCAGTGGTTGTGCAATGCCAAAACAACAGCTAGAATTTATTTTAATGGTGGTTAATAACCAAAAGTTTATCACCGCACTCCTACCAAGAGCCAAAACCAGTCATTTCTCTTCATGAAAGTCTCTTTCAAAGAAGTGGCTGTGGGGTAACAGCAGCGCTCTCTTATCTTGAGGTATTCTCAATAAATGGCTTAGGTGGTGTGTAATTGCTTCAGCTTCAATTTGCTGTTTAATCAGCTATACTGTCCATTTCGCTGATCCCTATTATACCTGAAGTATAGATTATCATGGTAAACAAATGACTCCAGAAAGCTCCAAGTGCATTATTTACTCAAATGGGAAATTAATATTTGATAATGTGTCATAAGCCAGGAATTAATAAAGCTTTAATATTATCAAGAGGTTGAGAATTAAATTTTCTCCTGTGCAGGGAAGCATGGCTGCACAGCCTAACCTCACACAAACTGGGCTTAGATAGGGCTAGAATATATTTAACCTTATATACAGTGATAAGATCATCATTATCCACTTAAGGGGCCATTTTAGTTGTTTATGATCTCTGCTTTGCAGGTCTCTTGGAGGCAATCATGTCCAGGCCAGTCAACGATTAAGGCTATGTGATTCATAACCCTGATGCATTGGAATGGCTATGTATTGGAGGTTCCCATCAGGTTGTGATGCTACTGGGGAGTGGGGTTACCTACAGTTTGTAGGTAACAGTGTTTTATTATGTTTGATTGAAGATGGCTGACGAAGCAGCCATGCCTGCCCACAACAAAGGCAGGGGTGGCAGACATTGGCAAATGAAATATTTGCACTTAGCGAGGGGATGTAGACACACAGGCCAGAAGTGATGCACCAAAGGGACCCCACCCCCAAAGCCATTAAGGAGCCAGGAGAAACTTGATGTGGAAAGATCAGTTGGATATGGAAGAGTGTTTTACTTAGGGACTGAGTCATAAGAAAGGGACACCAAAATAATCAAGGGATTGTAGACTTTTAGTTAAGAAAAAAAAGACATGTAAGGGAGGGGACATAAAAGAGGTATAAAAATCATGCAAAGCATGGAGAAAATGGTCAGATATCTCTCTCTCACACACACAAACAATATGAAAACTGGGAGCATCCATTGATGTTGAAGGTTGGAACTGTCAGGAGAGACAAAAGAAAATACTTCATCACACAGTCAATATATATATAAAAATAAAAAAAATTGTCCAGTAGCACCTTAGAGACCAACTAAGTTTATCTTGGTATAAGCTTTCGTGTGCATGCACACTTCTTCAGATACAGTGGTACCTCAGGATGCGAACGGGATTCGTTCCAGAGCCCTGTTCGCATCCTGAACAGAACGTAAAATGCGACAGTGCGTCTGTGCATGTGTGGGTCGTGTTTTGCCGCTTCCGCGCATGCGCATGACATCATTTTGACCATCTGCGCATGTGCGAGTGGCGAAACTCGGAAGTAACGCGCTCCGTTACTTCCGGGTCACCGTGGAGTGCAACCCGAAAGCGCTCAACCCGAAGCGTATTTATCCTGAGGTATGACTGTACTCCTTCATGCATGCACACGAAAGCTTATACAAAGAACAAACTTAATTGGTCTCTAAGGTGCTACTGGACATATATTATTATTTTTTATATATATTTCGACTGTGTCAGACCAACACGGCTACCTACTGGAATCTAGAACTTCTTCACACAGTTCAGACAAACTTTGGAACTCACTCCCACAAGAGGCAGTGATGACCAACAACTTGGATGCTTTGAAAATGGAGTAGACAAATTCATGGAGGGCAAGGTTATCAAGAGCTCCTAGCGATGATGGCTATGCTCTGCCTCCACAGCCAGAGCCAGTAATGCTTCCGAATAGCAGTTGCTGGAAACCACAGGAGGAGAGAGTGCTCTTGTGCTTGGGTCCTGCTTGGAGGTTTCTCACAGCCATCTGGTTGGCCACGGTTCGAACAGAATGCAGGACTAAGATGACCCATTGGTCTGATCCAGCAAGCTCATATGTTCTTACATTCATGGGATGAGGAAGTGTCACATTTACCAGCAGTCCAAAAAACCTATTAATGTGCCTGTGATAGCTACTTATCCACATGTGCATGTGAGGCTTGTGAAAACTGTTCTATTCTATCAGCAGATACTTCAGTAAGATGTAAAGAGGAATGAAAATTGCAAAACAATCCCACGATGTTCACATAAAATTAAGCCCCAATGTATCCAGTGGTTCTGATTCCCAGGTAAGAGTGTATAAGTTTACAGCTTTCAACACGTAAGAGACCTTATTTCAAAAGGACTTGAACAGGTTCTTTGTTTTTGTTTGTTTTTAAAAAAGACCACTGCAGTTAATGATTTTGTGGAGATCCTGGAAAAACCACTGGGAGATCCTGTTAGCTCTAGGGCAAGCACGATCCTGCTCGTTTCATTTAGTCAGACCCAGGGGGCATCTCAGGGTTGAAACACATACTATCCCAGGTGACAGAGAAATGAATTAAGCTCTTTCTAAAATGAATGCACCGAGTAACTGCCTGGTAAAAAGAAATAAACATCTTTCATCTAAAGGAAAAGCTTCGTAGAGGAAAGGAGAGCCTTGAGTTTAATTAGAAAAAACCTCTGATTATTTTGCAGCATGTATTCCCTTCAGTTCTGCATAAAGGAGGCTTTCTGAAGAGTCAGTTCTTTGATACAACCCAAAGGCGGGTGACCTTAGTTTACATGAATGATTTGCAAATGCAAATCAGCATTTTACTTTTGCACACTTTCCCATTTGTTCCATTAAATAAAAAAATAAAAATAATGGCTGTGATTAATAGAGCTCCTTTACATCCCAGTGTTCCATGGCACATGGAGATGCAGATAACAGAGAAGGTACACTAGGGCTAGGTAACCTGTAACTCTCCAGATGTTGAACTCTGACTCCGATCATCCCTGACTCTTGGCCATGCTGGCTCATCTGATGGGAGCTGGTTTGAGAACATCTGGATGGCAACAAGTCATCCAGCCTTCCAGATGTACAGGATTCCTATTGCAATCGTTAAGTTGTTGTTTTAATGCTAGGGAGTATTCTTCATTAAACCAAGAACTACCTTTCCAGCCCTCTTTTAAAATACATATATGACATTTTGAGATTGGCTGCTAATAAAGGACCAATTGGCCTCAACATTTGCTCTCATGGGTCAGGATCCTCAGATTTTCTTAAGGGACACCCTCTGGAGTTTTTGCCATTTCTTTTTGAATAACAGGCTTCCACACCATACAACATGGGGAAAGGAGTTGTTCCCCACGACAAAGTTGGTACAGTGTAAATATGCCAATCCAGCATTGCTGCCAGCATGTTTGCACCACACTGGCCTCACAGTCACTTTGCTGCTCCCCTTCTCCATTCTGATATGTGGCAGCAATGCAGCTGGAGGGAGGTTAAGGGAGAGACACAGGCCCACTATACTATCTGCTAGTGGATGGGGAGCAGGATGCTCTTCTGCCACCAGTACTGAGGATTCAGCTGCCAATCCAGACAACTTCTATATGTGGAGCTGGTACCTCATTGCCCATTGCATTGGACAAGCCTTGATCATGGAAAATAACTGGATAAATAATAATGCCAAATGTTTGAATATTTGTCCATACATGTACGTTTCTCAAGACAGGGACCTTTCTTGTTTACATTGCTCTTAAGGTGCCATGTACAGTAACAGCAGTGGCACTATGCAAATAAATAATAAACGTTATGTTATTCTATCGCTATTTTTTTAAGCTTTTTGTCACTGGTTAAAGAAAGAACCAGAAGGTTATATTGATCCTAAGAACAGTAGGTGGAACTGTGCAATGAGGATTGCCTGACTCCCTACAAACCCACGCTTGCTCCCCAAAGCTACTCTCAAACAATAACATTGTGTCCTTATTGTACAGTAGATATGCTTCATGTTTATTTTGTTCTCCTCTCCTTCTTTGCCTCACTGCACACATGTCTGCAAAGGTTTTTGTCTACTATGTGATGGGGATGTGGGAAGTCTGCCTCTCATATAGACAAATCAAACTATGTTTCCTGTCTCGTTTAAATGGATGAGGGGGATTTCTGTCTAACCCATGTTTGTGCCTTTTTTACCGGTTGAAGAAGTTGAAATCATAGGGAAGTTATGTCTATTTAATTGTCATGAGGTTTTGTGCAATACATCCTTGCACATCCTGACACCTGTGCTGCCTGCCCATTCTGAGGCAGACCATTTTCATTAGTGTTTGGTTTTGATGACTTCTGATGGTTTCATTCTCCATTTCATTTTTATATACTGCATCTAGACATGCTGATCATCAAGTGGTAGACAAATGCCTTAAATAAATAAAAATTAGCAGAGGTCAGCAGAGTTTCCATTCCACTTGCAGGAACTGGATGTGCTGAATAAACATGTCTTAACACCTGAAAGGACACCTCTTGTGAATCTTAAGAGGCAGGTTGCACATTAAAGTGGCTGATGTGTGTTTAACTGAATGGGAGAGTGTAAGTTTTTTTCTCTGTTGAGTTGCAGTGAAGAGTAAAAAGTATTAAGGAGCAGTTGAGGAAGACAAACACTGTCCGGCTCTTCAACATCTGCTATTCCAAGAGTTCTCAAAGTGTGGTCTGCAGGTTACTAGTGATCTGTGCTCTTCATTCAGGCAGTTCACACTCACAGCTATGTGGAGTGGTGCAGCTATGTGTGTATGAAGAACTGTGTGTGTGTGCGTGTAGAATGGTGAATGCACCATTGTTTTTAGAACCTTTTGGTCTGCCTGGGAGATGGGTGGCCTGGAAGCGACAAGGGAGAAGGCTTTGCCATCATAAAAGGAATAAAGCGGTGCCTGCTGGCAAGATGGGAGGCAGTCCCAAGAGGGGGAAAGAGCCTGATAAAGTCGCTTGGAAAGAGTAGAGTGTCAATGGATGGGAATGAAGGAAGCAGCAAGAAACAGGGGAAGAAGCTAAAAGAAGGAGGATGCAAGACAACCAGGGGGACTCAGAGTTGGAGTTGGTGGCTGACAAATATTACATTGAAAATCAAATGGGTACATCCATCCCATTCAAATAATCATATTGACTTTTAGTTGCATTATCATTACTACTTCTATCTCCTATTATATTTTATGGTAGTAAAATTTGAATTCAATGGAACCTTTTTTAAAAAATAAAAAAAATACCGTAGTATCTTTCACAGCACATTACAACAGGCTGAAAAACAATTAAATGGTCTAACAAAACTCTTAGCAAATTTCAAGTGGGGGCATTTGAAGGGCAGGGGGGAAAGATTTGTGCCATCTCATTTCTTGCCTTTGCAGTGATCAACTCTGACCCATAGTTTGGCTTGTTTAAATCCCCAGAGAGAGCTTGTTTAAATCCCCAGAGAATATTCAATATACTTTGACTAGTTCTGTTGAATAAACAATAGTAGATGATCCAAATGACCACTGGAATGAGCTGCTAAGCAATTTGGTGAATGCAAGGGGTTTTCTGTTCTTTTTGTGAGCACGCCAATCCCCAGTACTTCTGAATTTACCCATTTTATTTTTTTCCATGGAAAAGCTCACTGAGCGGAAGAAATTTAATGAAGGAGAAAGGTGTCACTCCTTCTGACTTTGATCGACACAACAGACAGGAACTGCAGACAAGCAGGTCTGAAAATACTGGTGAATCCTTTGAGCGGAGGAACAGAATGGAAAGCAGCTGCTCACCTTCTTCACCTCCTGGGCATTGTAGTTAAGCTATCCACTTTGCAGTGTTTATTGTACATGCATATTTATTCAATGCTATTCAAAGTCTTTCCATGTGTCTGTGGCGAGGGACAAGTCCTCAGTTACCACAGCAATCTTGCTGTCATTGTAACATGCTAACATTAGAATACACGATGGTTATAAATCAGTAAAATGCAAGGCATGGGATATTCAAACCCTGTTTTCAAGGTGATGGATCACCTGCTGTCCCACATGCCAGATTGTTTTACAGAACCTCAATGTATAAAAGAAGCCCTTTCCAAGAAGTACATCAAAGCACTCTATGAGAGATGCTCAAAGACAGATGAATGGATCCAGTTCTGAAGGTTCTTCCCCTTCTCTTCATATCTATATGTGACCTGAACTTTCCTGCCCTACAGTTATTCTAGCAGGGATGTCCAACAAGTTGATCAGGATCCACTGGGCAATCCCCGGGAGGTTCTGGTCGATCCCTTTCCTTTGCATGAGCATCTGGCCCTGGCCCCTCACCCCCTCCTCCATTTCCACATGATCACTGGAACTGAAGACCGAGCTTTCACTGTGAGGCAGATTGTTTCCTTAGAGCTATTTTGGTGAGCACATTTTCCCCTTTCCTAAATTTTGACATGTTTCCCAAAATGGGACTTTCCTCCCTAAAAAACGGGACTTTCCTCCCTAAAAGAAGCTCAACAACTTTGACCTGAACCCCCTCCCAAAAGGGGTAGATCACTGCCAGTTTTTTATTCTGTGAGTAGATCACAGTCTCTATCATACTGTTCTCTTCAACCTCAGATGTTGTTGGACTACAGCTCCCAACATCCCTAACCACTAGATGGGGTTGATGAGAGTTGTAGTCCTACAACATTTGAGAACTGCTCTACTGTATTCATTTGAACCCCATCATTCAGAAGTGCCCAAGAAGTATACTGAACCTACATTTTGAATAAATAAAAGATAAATGTGTCTTTTGCATTTTATATCACAACCTGGGTATATCTAACCTTTATTCATCCAGGCTGAAAATCAACTTTACTTGACTTTTCTGCTATCTGAAAGTAAGTAAGTAAGTGTGTGTGTGTATTGTTCTTATAATAGTGTTACCAGATGTTTCCCGGGGAGAATCCCCGGATTTGTGAATAAGCCACCGGACGAATTCCATCCCTGGAATGTCCCTGGATTCATCTAACGTCCCCGGGAAACGCAGCAGCAGCAGTCTCAGCAGCCCGGAGCAGTTGGCTCTGCTTGGCTTCTGGAGCTGCTCAGAAGTCCCCATATGATGGTGGTGAAGGGGTTCTGAGATGCAGCTTCCGGGCTGCCTCCACCTTCCCTGACCCCAGCAACTAAGCTGTGAAGGGAGGCTTCATGCTGCCTATCAGAGCTTGCGTGCAAGCAGGAGGGGGCAGGGATCTCTCAGACAATGAGAAGCCTCCCTTCCCAGCTGAGGGATCCCTGCCCCCTCCTGCTTGCACGCAAGTAAGAACGGGATTGGGGCTGCTCCAATGGGAAGGGAGGCATCATGCTGCCTGAGAGATCCCTGCCCCCTCCTGCTTGCATGCAAGTAGGAGTTGTGATGGGGCTGCTCCGAAAGGCAGTGTGAAGCCTTGCTTCCCAGCTGAGGGATCCCTGCCCCCTCCTGCTTGCACACAAGTAGAAATGGGATTGGGGCTGCTCTGATGGGAAGAGAGGCATCACGTTGCCTGAGCTTCACCACCGCTGCTGCTCTCGGCCCTCCTTCTCCGCCTTCCATGCCTGACCCACCGCGCACCACTTCCCCCCCACCACCACCACCGAAGAACCAACAACTCAGGGGCTGCCCAGACTCATGGAGAAGGTGATAGAAGCCTTAGAGGAAGGGGAAACGTGGCAGTTAAGGTCAAGGCAATGGCCGCCCCTCTGCCACCACCATCACTGCAGCAGCAATGTCCTGAACATGTAGTAATCAATCAATCAATCAATCAATCAATTAAAGTGTCCCCGGATTCATTGAAAACAATCTGGTAACCTTATCTTATAAGATCATAAGATGCTCTCTTTAGAGTTCCATAACGATGAAGCCTGTGTAAAGGATAACAATGATAAAGGATTGTCACCCATACTAGGCCTACACAGAGTAGACACATCAAAATTAATAAACATTACTAATTAGGTCCTAATATATCCATTCATGCTAGAAAGGTTGATTGACTTCCTTGGATTAACAGGTAGGAGAAGTTGGACACAACACTACTAACATCATAATCTCAATCAGTCAATCAAATATTATTGAAAATACTAAGATAATGTTCTTTATATTATACAGTTGACAAGTAGTCTGTACTCACTCTAAAAAAGTCTGCTAGTGCCCAGTCAGTTTGTGTTTTGCTCCCTTAATTGCACTTACACACAAAGATGGGCAAATGTCACTGAATACTGTGTTTCAAATGTGATGCCAAAAATGTGATGCCAAAAATATGCACACAGAGATCCACAAAAAGTAAGAAACTGTAGCAATTCACATTTGGAGATATATACATTGAATCAACTAAATTAATGTTTCAGAAGGCCTTTCAGGACACAGGCTGGTAAAGTCATTTAATAATGTAAAATAAAATGGTTTGTTTACCTCATGGATTTGCATACATTCATAAATCATTTTATTTGTATGCTGCCTTTCCATCGTTTAAACCATGCTCAAGACAGCTTACAACATGAAAAACAAGATAATTACACACCTATCCATAACCAAGAACTAAAATATCAAAAAGCCAAATTGAACAATTTCTACATATCATAATAAGAAAAATAAGAAATAAAATACAGATCCAAAAGATTATCAGCAACAGCAGCAACAATCCCTTCTCCAATAACCCCACTAAACAATACGCCAGCCCAAGAGTCTGTCCAGCAGCCTCAGGTTTTGTAACTGGAGTCAGTCGGGGTCCCGTCCTCTCAGACCAGGTAGGAAAAGGTCTGCAAGGCAGGGAGCAGATCTTGCAGCCAAGATGGTCCCTAGCTGTAGAAGATCTAGCTGCATGAAAATTAACCTAAAATAGAGAATTTAAGAAGAACAGGCAGAATCCAGTTGAACATCATTCTTAAGATAGATAGAGCCAAATTTCACAATGCAGAAGAAATATTTGGCAGACAGTAGCATTTATAATTCCACCTGGAGCCATAAACATGTTCAGGTTATTCCAATGAATAGCTAAAAATTAGCTTATTTTCTGAGTTATGTTAGTCCACTTCTTCTGTCTTATGCCTTAGGGATGTATTGCTTTACACATTACTTCTTTCAAACAAGGGATGACTTGAGAGAGGTACTGTGGTGCAGGGGTCAACAAACTTTTTCAGCAGGGGGCCGGTCCACTGTCCCTCAGACTATATTTTGGGGGGGGGGAATGAATGAATTCCTATGCCCCACAAATAACCCATTTTAAAGAAAAGCACACATTCTACTCATGTAAAAACCCCAGGGAGGCCCCACAAATAACCCAGAGATGCATTTTAAATAAAAGGCCACATTCTACTCATGTAAAAACACGCTGATTCCTGGACCGTCCGCAGGCTGGATTTAGAAGGCGATTGGGCCAGATCTGGCCCCCGGGCTTTAGTTTGCCTACCCAAGCTGTAGTGCCTGCATTACAGTACTAGGAATCTCACATACCAAAGTGCCCTGAGGAACTTTTCCAGTGGTGACAGCTATAGTCAGAAGTAAGCCCTATTGAGTTAAATGGAGCTTGCTCCCAAGTAGGTGGAATTTGGATTGCAGCCAAAATGGCCAACTAGATTGCATTTTAGGAGGTTTCACAATTAGACTAACATCTGCAGCACCTTTTCAATCTACTATTTTCTTTTTTCTTTTTTAAATGACTACCAAAATTAGAATGCCTCATGTTTGTCACACAGTTATTATGACACCGATGCTCTGATTTTCTCATAGGGTTGTAAACTGGGTCCAAGCGTTGACAGAGCCAGTAGCAAATGAGCTTGGTCTCTCAAAGGTATAATTCACAGTGCTAAAGATAAGTTACCTAATTTGTCAGTTCTATAGTTCAAATATAAAAACACAAGAGTTCCACATTTGGAAGTAGACACAGATAATATTAATAATGAATGCTTTGATGTTCTTTGAAAGAAAGGTAGCATAAACATTATTTTTAAAAATAAATAAAGCATACACACATACATACACTAAACACAGAAAACCATCTAGACATTCATGTAAAGCTATGCTAATTACAGTGACAGCAAAGTGGAGTCACAAATTAAAATACATAGTTTGAATGCAATATATTTTTATTGTAGGCATGTTGATCTGCAAACAATAAAAGTGAGTTTTTTTCTTGTTACTTCAAATATTGGTAGAAACGACAGACATCCGAAATGAAAGACCATAAATCTCATTACAACTGAGGCTGCTGGTCAAAGGCTTGATCTTGTGACAATTAATTTTGTCTTTGATCATTTTCTTTGCATGGGCTAGTACATGCCACAGATTTTCCAAGAAGTTCTCTATAAATCACATTTGGCACAACAATTAGAATGTACTGGGTAACATTTTAATTACCACCAGTGAAACATTCAAAGCAGCATGCTGATTGACTATTAACACAAATCCTACATCAAACACCTCTTGTACTTATCAGCAAAACAGAAAACTCACTCTAAGCTTCTATTGTTCAGTCTTCCAAGAACCCCAGAGATGGTGATAGGAATTTCAAGTGCAAACAGGAGGGTTATTTAATTGAAAGAATCAAGAAATGGCTGCACACAGGGAATGTATTAATGATTTTCATATACATATCAACGGTTTTAAAGGTTCAGCATTAAAAATAGAACTTATATGAAAGACATAATTGCTACAGAAAAGTGAAGGAAAGATGTTCTTCCTGACAGTTGGGGAACTCCTCTAAACTACTGAGAAATGACTCTTGAGGATGTAGTGGGGTGGGGGAATTGACAAAAATTACCACCCCACTTCCTCCAGCAGGGAATCACTGCTGGATCTTGGTTCCCTTATTCTGTAGGGCCTATGAACTACACACATTACAAGAGTTTTGCTACCACCACTGGAATTATTTCAGACTTGATGCCTGAACTCCTATTATCCTTGACACAGAGCACTTACCAGCCTATAAGACAAATGTGAAACTGCTCATATTTCTATTACTTTTAAATCCAGACAATGTAAGAAAAAACCCCCATTTTCCCCCATGAGAGCCAGTTAGTGTTGGACTACCAACTGCGTGACCTGGGTTCAAATCACCAAGCAGCCATGAAATTCACTGTCTATGCATTCCACCTCAAGGTATCTGGACAAAAATTAGGATATAAATGCAATGAACAAAAAATACTTAAATAATTTTTCAATGCTTCTTGAAAAATATCCACTTACATTTTCCTGAAACCTGCCACAATGAATTAATGTCACATTATCACAGTGTTGTAATGTTTTCCTATACACTGTGTAATGCCTGATTGGTTGTGATCATATGAATGAGAAGCAGCAGCAGCTGGCATTGGTAGAGTACCAGCAAAAAGAGAGAATAGAAAAAAGCATGGCATCAAATACAAAAGAAAAATGTAAGTACTTGTTCCACTTAAGTCAGGCACAGGCAACCTTGGATCTCCAGATGTTTTGGGACTACAATTCCCATCATCCCTGACCACTGGTCCCATTAGCTAGGGATCATGGGAGTTGTAGTTCCAAAAACATCTGGAGGGCCGAGGTTGCCCATGCCTGACTTAAGTTTATTTTTAAAGGTCATCTTTCTATTTACCAATCTCACCACTGCTGCTCCTGGATCAAATTAATAAACCACACAGGTCACCCTTCCAGTCTAAAGGCTATTTATGCCCATTTATTTAGACTTGACATGTAAGTTTCTGAATGTTTTATTCTGTATCACAACATATTCTCTTTTTGGAATTACTTCCCTAACATAAAGCTATGCAGAACACAATCTCACCTAACCTAACTTAAACATTTACTGGATGCTGTACCTGCCCACTAAATACTTCAACAGAGACTATAAAGGTTGCTTATTGGCAAATAAGATTTGTACCTTTTATCAAAATAGACATTTGAGACAAACCAAATAATAAATCTCATTGCACTTTGGCTATGGGACAGTTACTACATCAGAGATCAATATGCCATTTTTGTCCCTCCGGTTTTATTTGGAAAAGACATTTGTAATTGCCGAACATGAGCTAATTAAAAATGGAGTGTGAGAAAGGGAAGACACTTAAGGATGAACATACTGAACAGATTGGGGGTGGGTGGGTAGCATGTCCATAAAAGCAGAGACTATGTTAAGATTGTTTTGCCCTGACAGACACATTCTGTGACCTAGTGGAGCACAAATGACGGCACAGGACACCAAGTGTTGGGTGAAACTCCGGCCAAATCTGTATTGAGTGAAGTAGGCAGGGTTGGCATGGCAGTAGGGCCAGGACCAGTTCATTATACTAATCTCTTGTGGGTGGAGTTGGGCAGAACAAAGTTGGTGTCCCCTCCCAGTCAATTAGCAGCTTAATTTTACTTCAGCATGGTGAAAGGACACCATTGTCCACAGCACTTGAGGAGCAGGGAATGGCCATGAGGGCTCAGAAGGAATAACCAAATTTGCCATCACTGCTCCCCATGCATTCATCACATGAAGCAGCCACCCCACTCTTCTTAATGTTACGGCTAAGAACTAAAAATTCTATAGTATTTTTTTCCTGAGGTTTTGATAGATGCAGCACCTGCTGTGGGCAAGTCCACAATTTATGAAGCAGTTTCAGTCGAGTTCTCAATATTATTTTAGTTCCATGCTGCTTTGCTTTGCCAAAGTGGATTATTATTATTATTGCAGCTAATGGGCAGGACCTGTTTCATTTAAACTCAATTTCAGTTAATAGGACTTTTGCCTCTACTTCCAATCCTGCTGGGTTTTATTAGGAACATAATAATATTGCTATTGTTTTATTTCATTTCAGTTTTTCACCCGAGCCAGGTGGCCTGACTATTGTGATAATAAGTTAACTGTATCCTGCATTAAAAAGAAAACAAAAGTGGATTCCCACTTTGAAAATAAATAGTTCTGCTTTGCTCGGGTGTTTCTGCTGGCAGGTGATGATTAACAACTCAGATGGAACACTATTATTTTAATTTGAGGCATATTCCCACTGGAATGCTGTCTACCTACCCTATCTGTCTCCCATTCAAATTGTTCCTCACAGGCAGGCTGCCATGATGCATTTCATTTCAGCTTTCTATTTATGGCACTCTGTAATTTGGATGAGTGAAGCTGATGTATGAAGAATCTGCATCAGGCTACCAGATTTGAGGAGTGCAGAGCTCCTGTTCATTTAATAGTTGAAGAGAAGACAAAGATGATTGGCAGGTGAAGCTTGTTACATGGGGATCAGAAAAGCTACAGCTGTGTTTGTTTGTTTTTAAAACCCCTCTTCTTTGCTACTTCTACATCACTATTAAAGGTCACTGTTGCAGTTTCTTTGACTGGAAACTTTAAGCCAGGGGTCAGCAACATAAGGCCCATGGACCATAAGCAGCCCATGGGGGTCATTTAACTGGCCCATGGAGCACCACCGCCTGCTCGGGGACCCCTGCTGTCTGCTCGGTCAGCTCCCGTGCGCTGCGCTAAACCGGCGCAGAGCAGAGTGGGCACTGCCTTCCGCAATGCTGGCCGGCTTCCCATTGACTGCAGGAACCGGCCCAAGCCACAAAAGCTTTGTCAACCCTTGCTTTAAGCAGCCCCAGTTCCTTCAGAGTCCCAAACTTATCTCATCTCACAGTTTTAAAGACCTACAGAGAGTCCTGGCCTCTTCTCATCATCATGAACTTAAGTTTCAAATAACATTGTTTGGCCACCTCATGGAATTAATTCTTATACTGTCCCAAAGTTTACTCTCTCTCTTAATCTCCCTTATAGTCTTTGCCTTTGGAAATGGTGGGATGGAAGAAGGCGGTCTTAACAGAGTTGTGACAGCTTGAGACCCTTCAACCAGACCACCAGTCATGCTTTATTGCCTGCCAACAGTTGCTTGACTATATGCCTGTTTCTGCAACTGCAAGCAGGCAGCAAAAAATGTACTGACCCCCTGGTGGTCAGGCTTGTGACTGCCTTCTGTGTGGTGGGTCAAATGTAATGTTATCAATTTGTTCCATTAAGATACCTGAGTAAGAGTTTCTCACTGAACATTTCCCTGCTGTTGCAGTCTCTGCTAGCAGCTGATGAGCCATCTAATGCAGGAGTACGTCTATACCGATACATTAAACCCAACTAAAAAACTAATAGACAGCCAGCGCAAGAACCAGATTGAGGTGTCAGGTTCACACATCAAGATATACTGCTTAATAACCAGGCTGTCTAATAACCTCGCTGCCATATACTGTAATACCTTTTTAATGGAGGAAAGGTAGAGGTATAATAAAGAGGACATCTACTCTACACATCCCTGGGAGAAATAAAATCTGAGTTGCTAAATGTTTCTAACCCATGAACCCATTATCCACCAAGATCTTTGGTTTCAAGTAATTTGCATTTCCGTTTCATTACTCAAGTTTCTGAAAGCCAGTTCCCTTGTAGTTCTTCCTGCACTAACACTTTCTCTTTCTCATTCTCTACTTGAAAATCTGATGTGAAGCCCTTTGAAAAGTTTGCCATTTTTCCTGCCTTATTTTGGCCATGCATTTCTCATTATTCAAAAATAAGAGTAACTGTCACTATGTCCTTTGAGAAGACAACTGTATCATCTCAAGAAGCAGTTTATTCATAATTTGTATCCTCAAACTCTTATGCCTCCTTTTGTCCAACATTTGTTGCCCCACAGTTAGTACTGCATTGCATCTACTTGCATTTAATTCTAGCAGTGGCATACTCCGAACACATCCTGGAAGCTACCATAAGGTATGCACATCTACCACAAAAATGAAACCACAATCATGAGCTCTGTCTACTTGAAATGCCATATGGGGCAGAATTGAACAGTTTAGTAGAATTGTATGGGAGTTTGGACCATTTGACCCTAGCCTTCCCCAAACTGGTGCCCTCCAGATTTAATAATTGCTACCATCCCTGACCATTGGACCATTGGCTGGGGCTGATGGGAGTTGTAGTCTAGCACCTGGAGGGCACCAGGTTAGGGCAGGCTCACCTAGGTTCTTATTCTAGCTAGGGGTGCCAGCAAAACTCATGAAGTTCTGGCTCAGTTGCAAACTTCAGGAACTCATAAAGATTATTGTGAGTCAAAGTCAAGGGAAAATTAATAGTGTGTATTTAGTTCATTTCTGAGTCAACCTATACTTCTGCGCCTACTTCTGCATCATCAGGAACAAATTATTCCTGTCCCTTCCACCTGGAACATTCAGCTGGAAATATTATGACCCTGAACACAATATCCTCTACATCCAAACTTCTATAGTTGAGCAGTGATCCTTCTTAACATGCACTTTAATGCTACCATAGGCACAGGGTCCTAGGAGGTCACCTGGGGTGGGGAAAGTTAAATCATAAGCCCTGGTGGTTGTGTTTTTAATCCTAAACAGGCACACAAGCCTTGTAATTAGTTGTAACTGGCTTTCCAAGAACTCTTTTAATGCCCATTGGGTCATAGCAATGGGCAGAGAGAGAGAGAGAGAGAGAGAGAGAGAGAGGGAGAGACTCCACAGCATTGTCTTAAAATAAAAACAAATTTGCATTAGCATATAGTCACCTCACACCAATGAGTTGGGGAGGGATGGGAAGAGTGTCAGTGATGTCCCTTCAATTCAAAAGGCAGTCCAAAATTTGAGAAATGATCGTGATTGTAGGAAGTTGGCAATCTTCAAACAGGCCAAACTAGGCAATGCATTCAACGTGTGTATGCATTAAACACATCCAATTTTTGTTATTTAAATAGCAACTGTTGTGGGAGGAGAATAGCATACTTCCATAACTGACCCATATAAAAATGGGACTTAGCACCATCTAAGAATGCGGGTGGTGCTGTGGGTTAAACCACAGAGCCTAGGGCTTGTCGATCAGAAGTTCGGTGGTTCGAATCCCCATGACGGGGTGAGCTCCCGTTGCTTGGTCCCTGCTCCTGCCAACCTAGCAGTTCAAAAGCACATCATAGTGCAAGTAGATAAATAGGTACCACTCTGGCGGGAAGGAAAACGGCATTTCCGTGCGCTGCTCTGGTTCGCCAGAAGCAGCGTAGTCATGCTGGCCACATGACCTGGAAGCTGTACGCCGGCTCCCTCGGCCAATAAAGCTAGAGGAACGCCACAACCCCAGAGTCGGTCATGACTGGACCTAATGGTCAGGGGTCCCTTTACCCTTTTAAGAGCTCTATACACATTCCACATTCTCTGCTCATGCCTTGGCAGTTGCTCTCCTGCTCAATGCAGGTCTGATTTTCACATTGTGAAAGAGGGAGGCACATCAGACTCAAGCTCCCAGGAAAAAACAGCAGGCAGCAAGCAAAATAGTCTTCTAACAGCAGCACATGTTTAAGTAATTACAATATATTCCATTTTCTTCAAGTATGTCAGGACTCATGCAGCTATTTTTTGAAACAAGAACAACAACCAAACTGAACTGTATCAGTAAAAAAATATGGCTACTTTTAGAGAACCGTCAGTGCTCATATATTATTTGTTTTGTTTTCTCTCCAACAAGTATTGTAAATGAAAAATATCTAGTGGTAAACTGCATTGCATTGCATTTATCAAACAGTACGAATTCATTTTAATAGAAGCTCTGTCCCCTGCATGGGAGAGACAAGAACACAGAATACGAATGTTGCTGGGCTATACAAAAATCCAATAATGGGGAATCAATTAAAGTCTCTTCTTTAATCTTTTGTCTGTATCCTCTTGTAGCAGAAGATGAAAATGTCAGCCCTGCACCAGTAAATGTCTGAGCAAGCCATATATCCTTACAAATGTTCTTCTTCAATATTAGGTAGGGCTGCTTGAAGAAAGGTTAAAGTGGATATTGAAAGTGCTGAGCACTAATAAGACATGACATAAAAGAATACAAAGCACAAGCGAAGGACTATAGAGCTCCTGCTGTCTTGACAGGACTCACTGAAGACTTCCTCTCCCCATTCTTATGCCCCTTTCTCATGTTGTAAACAGAGTTTCTAGGTAGTACATTTAACAAGAGTCAATGCTAGCCTCAGACATTGAGGGAGGTATTGAACTGGGGGAAGCATTCAAACATGCACTGCCCTGTGTTGCATAACATGAACGGATACACTTCTGAGCCATGTGACTTTCCAAATGTTCAGAATCTTACTTTGACAAAAGTGTCACCTTTGAAGAATTGCTTGTCTGTTTAATACTCTGTTTGGGGCATTTTAAAGGAGATGCTCTTATGATTTGACACCTGGTTGCATTCACTAGTTCCTTTGCCTTTACTGTTGCTTCTTCTCAGTGACAGTGGTTAGCTCTTGAAGAGGCAATTATTAATGACAGGGGCATTAGGTCTTTGGGTATCTTAGCAAATAGTGCAAATCTCAGTCCAGCTGGAGGGAAAACAAATCATGTCACAAATAGGAGACATGAATAAAGGGCATTTCAAGGTAGAGTTTTGTAATAGCAGACTGGGCCATTTAACAAGATAAATAATACCCTGTACATTTCAGAGACATAATTTTGAATGAGCCTCATCATATTACTCTCTCTCTTCCTTTCTCAAACTTTTTTTTATGATGTATTGGACTAATTTCTTTTGTCCTATGTTTCAGTCCGCAGCAAACAGGGGACTGTTTTGAGGTGACCAATATTTTTCTTCACTAAACATGCATGAACAAGAGGTGCTGTTCAGAAGATGTAGTGCTGAAAGGAACAATCTACAAATAGAGTTGGCGAGGGAACAGATTGTAAAGATTATGCCTGCTTTCTGCTTTACCCGGGTGTAACCTCTTTAATGAATATACCATTAATTGAGAATGCAGACGCCAGAACATACTAGATAGATGAAAGGAGAACTTTATAAATCCTTATGGATGTGACTGCTTTATAATAGCCCTCTGAAACTAAACCCCAGGTAACTTCACTTGGTAAATGGGTTTGTATATTAGAACAGGAATTGTTATGACCAAGAGCACAATGGTGAAGGAGGATTGGAGGACATCTCCTCAAGGCAGGGAATGAAAGAAAGCAAAATTGGAAATTGCTGGTTTAATATATAGGCTGGTTGGCCTGTACACATCGTACTTGACAAGTAGTTCCATGCACTTCTAAACTTTTTTTTGGAAGGAATTGTACTTTATTACACAACTTTGTATGAAAACTCACAACAGCTGCAATCTTCAGTGATGAAAAATTGCTGTAGGCACAGTATTATATTAAAAATATGTGATGTAGCAATGCAACATTATATGATGTGGTGTTAGATCTCTATTGCACCAGGTATAAATCATATTAATGAACAATCTCTGAAGAATACTGGCTATAAGATTGCTGGTTTCCTTTGAAATTCCTGCTTTCTGATTTGAGCTAAGGCATCGTTTAAAAATTCACAGATGTTTAAGTCTATGAGAACATCTCTTAAATGCACTAGCCCTATAAAATCTGTGGCCTAAACTTCATTAATGCAGGGGCTGGTGATGGTACAGCATTGTGGATTTCGTGGCTTTTGGCTTATCCCAAATGGATGATTCTGTGATAACACATTTCAACCAAATGTAAAAAGGTTCCTGTTCTTGGGTGCATGCATGCATATAACTGCCCATTATATAGCTGGTAGTTTTGAGAGTGTTGATGAGCTGTACATCAGGGACTTTGGCTTTGTCTCTAATACAGTGGTACCTCAGGTTACAAACTTCAGTGGTACTTCGGGTTACAAACTTCGCTAACCCGGAAGTAGTACCTCAGGTTACAGACTGCCCCAGGATGAGAACGGAAATCGTGTGGCGGTGGCATGGTGGCAGTGGGAGGCCCCATTACCAAAAGCGCACCTCAGGTTAAGAGCGGACCTCCGGAACGAATTAAGTTCGTAACCCGAGGTACCACTGTACTAGTGACTAGAAGTGTCAAAAGCTAAGAGTAGTGACCATCTGAACATGAGCCCATTCTAGCAAAAGAAATTGTTGGCTGGTAATACTCAATTGTAGGGGCAAATCCTGATCCAGAAAAGGGTCTGTGCATGGCAGAAGCATGTACTTTTAAAATAATAAATATTAATTGTTGATAATTATTCATTGCTATTATTAGCACCCCAAACACTTCACATACTTCAGTACAGTAATCCTTATAACAGTGGTGTCCAAACTTTTTTCAAAGAGGGCCAGATTTAATGAAGTGAAGGGCCATGAGGGCCGACCAAAGGGCTGACTTTTTTTAGGATTGAAATTGTTGAGGGTTTTTTTTTTAGAATTTTACCCCAGGAAATAAAGTCCCACAGGGGCTGGATTAAACTGACCGGTGGGCTGGATTAGGCCCCCGAAACAGGCTTTGGACATGCCTGCCTTATAACAACCTAGTGGTGCAGCAATAAAACTGCTAGGACATTTGCAAAGCTAAAACCATGTAAAGCCAGTCTTGTGGGGACTTTATTACATCTTTTCAAGCACGAATAGGGGAAGCTGAAGCTGCAAGGTACTTGCTGACCCAGGTTCAACCAGACAGATTGTAGCTAACCTGGCATTTGAATTGGGGACTTACAGTTTGCAGCTCTCCCTTTACTCATGCAGTCAGCCAGTTCTCTAAATTTATTAGAACATATAAACTGTTTCTGGTGGGAAGAAAAGGCAAGAATATCAGTAAATGAGGTTACAAAGGATATGCTATGTAGCATAGCTGTGGAGAGAAAAGTGCCTCCAAAGGATGTAGCCAACAATTTCCCGTAGAAGAGACTTTTAGCTGAATCAGGTGTACAGAATACTTCTATAAGGAGCCTCCACAAATAGGGAAGCAAAACAAAGTCCCTACTCAGTCTGATCTAAGCAATTAGCATAGCCAGGAAATCAACAGCTTCCTGGGTAATTTGCATGCAGCTGCCAACAATCATCCTGCAAAACGCTGCTGCAACCAAATATAACCCTGCCAGAAAATGTGATTACCAGAAAATTTGGCAGCTTATTTCAAGTGAAAGTATCGTCCAAAATAGATGCCCCTCCCTTTAAAAAGCATGTTCTAGACCCCTCAATATTTAGCTTTCATACACACACAAGAAGTAAACCCATTTCTCATTTCTCTTTAAGGGCTTATGGATAACTATGCTAAATCAAATAGGTTAAAAAAATGGACTGCAAATATTAGATTCATTCAAGTCACAAGCTTTGGGAAGCCAGAGCTTTGTAGACACAGTGAAATCCTATCTGGGAGATGGATCTAGAAGTAATGCATCAGTGGTATTATGCACAAAAACTACTGCAAGACCCTATTTGATGGAGAAAGGCCATTTTGGAGAAAGTCTGTATGGACAATTTGGAAGTTTTGAGGTAGGGTTTTTGTATCATTACCTCTGTATAATTTCGCTGGTGTATGAGACACAAGTGAACCGCTCATGCATATATTTTAAATGGCAGCTACAATGCTCATTATGCAGCTGTGGGATAATTAATTGGTTCACTATAAACAAAACTGATATTTAGGTATTTGAAAATTTGTAAAAATCTATAAGTTACGTTTGATTACACACACACACACACACAGAGAGAGAGAGAGAGTCAGACAGAGAGAGATAGAGAGATTCTATTAACGATTGCTAGAAACTGAAAGAATGGAAGGATTTGGCTGACACTTTTAGGCAAGAATAGATAATCTCAGACTTTGTAAATATATTTTGGATGTTTTAATTGGATTCTGATAAGTAGTTTAGAAGTGCCTTGCATATAAAAAGCCTACTTTAGATTACCTTTACTTTATTTTCAGGCTCTGTTCAATAAAATATTATTATATATTATAATGAGTATTATAATCAGACCTTGCAAAATCACCCTCTGAGGCCCTTCTTCATGTGCCTCTTTTGCAATATATCCGGACGGTGGCATAGCTGTGAGAATGGGCCTTTTCTGTGGTGGCTCCCCACCTGTGGAATGTTCTCCCCAGGGAGGCTTGCCTGGCACCTTCATTACATATCTTTAGGCACTAGGCAAAAACATCCCTCTTCTCTCATGCCTTTATCTAATTAAACAATCTGTTACCTTTTAAACTGTGGGAGGTATTGTTTTTGTTTGCTATTATGGTATGTATTTTGTGTGTTTTTATATTGTAGACCATCCTGTGATCTTTAAATAAAGGGCAGTAAAAATAAATAAATAAATAAATAAATAAATAAATAAATAAATAAATATGCATTTTGCACAGAGCCAAGCCAACAGCACTGCCCCACACCCAATCCTGCCCATAAGAACATACTGTGTTTGGAAGCCAGGAGAGCAGTGGTTTCTCACCTATGCCATCGTCCCATGTAGTAATTCATAAAGTGTAGATGAAAGATACAATCAATTCCCAAGATGTGCACATTTGCAGGGTATACAGATGGGAAAATACATTTTCTCAGCGTCTCTGTAAACTGTACAACAATAGCAATCCCAACACAACAATCATCATCTCCGTTAAGAGTGCTGAAAGGGAGAAATTCCAGGATATTAGCCCTCCATGTGTTCTGTAAAAAGCCTGAAGGTTACTTTGATACATTCTTATCTCTCACATTCAAGAGTGCTCTGTATCACTCTATCAGGGAACGTAACAACTGTTCTAAAAGCATTTGAGAGAGACAAGGCTGCAGTAAATATGATTTAAAAGCTGGAGGACTAGTTTAGTATCATCAGGCTCATATTTCCTAGTACATTTTTTTTTTACTGTACATTGGAGTCCAGAACAAATGCATAAAACAATGTGGTGGTTGCACATCCCTAGTAAGAGGGATCCCTATTGCTCTCTGGTAAATTCTGGGTGTCCCTCATCTTAACTAATGTTTCAGAGGAAACTCAGGTACTTGGATACATTTTTTAGCAAACACAAGCAGCTCAGGTCAATCTCTCTCTCTCTCTCTCTCTCTCTCTCTCTCTCTCTCTCTCTCTCATGCACCTCAAGCTGTGTGGCTTATAAATGTGCTCCACAGTGTAGTTGTGTCTCTTTCTGTGGATGCAAATACAGCTGCATCCTGTTCAAATGACACAACAGCCCTGTGCTGGCATGAGACCTGTGTGGCTCTCTACTGGCATTAGCCCGCTTGCTCCCAGCCCCAAATCCAGTGCCCTGTCAGTCCCACCACCAGAGTCTGCCCATTGGCCATGGGCACCTGCAGAGTGGAAGCCTACATGTATCAGTGTGTCACAGGGAGTTTGAATTGTGTGCAGACCTACACACATCTGTCTGCTGCTCCTCTGACTGTGTAGAAGGTCAGGGCTGAGGCCCCAGGAGCAGTCCCCTTCTCCCTCCATACTTTAGACCTCGATGCATAGAACGAATGTTGTTAATTCAATTTATATACCACCCTTTATCAAATGGTGTGAGGGTGGTGTACAACATTAGAAATACATTACAAAACATCAAAGAGTAAAAAGCATACTGACAGACATCCTGATAGTAAAATAATCGTAATAATAACAGTCCTCTCCTCTACACTTTTACAGACCATAGCAATTTGTTGTTGTTGTTGTTGTTTAGTCGTTTAGTCGTGTCCGACTCTTTGTGACCCCATGGACCAGAGCACGCCAGGCACTTCTGTCCTCCACTGCCTCCCGCAGTTTGATCAAACTCATGCTGGTAGCTTCAATAGGCCTGGGCAAAGAGGAACGTTTTTGCCTGGCATCTAAAGCCATGTAATGATTTCAGCACAGGACTAACCTGCACTCCAATTCTTCAAAGTGACACTGATCCCAGCACCATAATCATGTCCAAGTTTCTGTATTTGGAGGACCAGTTGAAAAGTAGTTTCCTTTAATAGGCACCTTTCCTGTAGGTTCCTAATCTTAAAAATGTGGGAAAGGAGGAAAGGACTTTATCACCTACGCAACACACAATGGAAGCAGAATTTATGGACAACTGCATTATCTGAGAAACTAACTAAGAGAGTACCCACCCTGTATGAGAAATCCACAATGGACTATTTTGTTAAAATATGGTATTCCATTATAAAATATTCAGATGAATATCCATAAAAAAATTTGTAACAACAATATAATAACAGGATGGTATCCAACCAAACAGTTCTGCTAGCATAAGCACTTCCATCTGTACAATGAAACTTCCTCTCCTCCACCAGTGTAGCCCCAGCACACCCTAAGCATGTTCTGGGTTTTCCCCCAGCCACCATAACTGTGGACTTAGGGGCATTATAGCAATAATGACAAGCACCAAGCAGTCACTGCAGAGTAAGTCATCACAGAAGCAGAAAAGTAGGCTGGCATTTTATTCATTTACTTTTTCTCTGCTGGGGTGGGAAGGGATGTCCTTACACTGATATTCAAGTCACAAGCACTTAAAAACTATGTCAAGGTTGGTGAATCCTACATATGAGGTACTGAGTCATTTCTTAAATCTGTTTGCAAAACCTGTACTATTTTTCATAGCTTAATTGCTCCAAAGGATGTTTGGGTGCAGTTTCTGCCTAAATGTGTTTATCCGATATATGTGTTTATCCGATAATCTAGGTGCAAAACCTAGATTAGAAAACTCTGAAAGAAATCTTGAAGCAAGCAAGATGTATAGATAGATATATAGATACAATATAGAGAGAAAGGAAGGAAGGAAGGAAGGAAGGAAAGAGGGAGAGGGAGAGCAGGAGAGCGAGCGGGGGGGGGGGGGAGATGCCTCTTTGGAATAGCTTCAGCATCTAATTTTGTCTGATCCAGGATGAGCAAGGTTCAGATCTAGATCTCCAGCTGAGCCTGGAGGTTCTCACAACAGCTAAACTTCCTCAGTTCAGCTGGAGATCCAGCTGGTGTATCTTTGCCACCAGTACCTAGACTGAGTTTTACTTAGCAGATCTTAAGCCAGGCATTCTGAGGATGTGGTGGGCGTGGGACCGGGGAGGGGGAGATTTCGGCTGAATCCTAAACCTATTCATCTTGGTCATCTGATTGGGAGCCCAGCATAATTTAAGTCGGCAAAAAAGGTGGTGTAACTCTAACACTGTTCTAAAGGCTTGTTTTCCCTCTACCAGACTTAGGCCGGCTTAACCATTAGTCCTGCTGCTGAATGGATCTGGTGTAACTTATACCAGCTTCTTGTGTATAGGATTGCTTTTCTTTTTTTACCTGTAAATAAACAAGATTGTACTCCCTGGTGGAGTTCATGTCCCACAGAGAATGAACTTTAAATCACCCAGGGATAGTCACCAATTGCTGATTTGGCTGAAATACTCTTAAATTCTTCTTTGTGTAGACTAGACGTGGGGAACCTGAAGCCCTCCAAATGTTGCCTGGACTCCATCAGCTCCAGCCAGCATAGCCAATGGTCAAGGATGATAGACTTTATAGTCCAGCAACATCTGGAGGGCCACAGGTTAGACACCTCCTGGTGCTAACAGTTATATCAGATAACAATCCTGGAAAAACAGGTTCTGGTTCCTAGGAATGTAACAAAGCCTATGACACCGGAATACGGTTCTGTCCATAACATTATTAGACAACTGCAGGTATCTAGCAGTTAAGAATACATGGCACTGTAGTTCCAGATTAAGAATATCGCTTCAGAAATTGTTCTCCTTATTAACTTCTCCTGTGGTGGAAACAGAGATAGGCAAAAGCATAAAGAAGTGAACCTGATATACATACTCAGTTGCTGCATAGCTTGAATTTGACATCAAAACAAGAGCATCCTCAGAGTGATGGATATGTTCTGAGACAAGAGTTTGAAGAGATCATGAGAGAACCCCTATTCAAGTGTTTGCCTGAAGATGGGAATTGTGGATTAGGGCAATACACTTTGCCCCTGTTAGCTACAGCCTCTGACTTTCATGTGTCAGAGAGAAGATCCAAAGGGCAGTTCTTTGCATGTTTGGCTGAAAGCAATTAGATCCCTAGCAGCAATTGGGAACCTTTATCATGCAGAGTTACCAATAGCAGGGAGACTTCTAAGTGTGATGAATCCCCCTGCAGACCTTCTCACTCAACACAGCCCTGACCAGGAACTCAGGCCAAGGGCCATGAGATTGCACCATGGGCAAAACCAATTCATGCCAAACAGTTAGAAAAGGGGAAAGGAAGCAGGTCACCAAGCCTTCAGCTGCCACTGAAGGGTGCATCAGCCCAGTGAGCAGTTCTTTCTGCAATCAGTATTTTACAAGGCACTTGGCTGAAATCCATCATCTCCACTAAGTAGTGTTCTTCTTCATGAGTATTAATCAGATTCCTGCACCCAGCTGGCACCTTGCTTTACAATCAAGCTACTAAGCAAAAAAAACTTCAAAATTAGCAACTGCAACATTAGAAGAGGACAGCAAGGCAAGGAGTTTGTTGTCAAGCTGACATCAAGTCAAAGTCTTGAAAGTCAAAAAGCGGGATGCTGCTTGCATTAGCAGGTAGCATCTTTTTAGCTTCCAGTGTTGTTATTTTTTTCTGAACAGCTCTCTTATCCTGCAAATTTCTCTCCTTAGATAATAGCAAGGAATCCTGCCAGTTCTAGCTGCTTTTGTACAACAGTACTATAAATAAATCTGAATGTTTCCTGTCCAATTGGTTTGCAGGAGTGAGAGCTGAAGGAGAAATGACTTTAAAAAGAATCTATTTGAAATCTCAGGACCCTTGGCCCAGGTTTTGGGTCAGAACTATTAAGATTCTCTGATATCTTTAACCAGCATGACAATTAGACTAAAAGAAAGAACTCTGAAGATAACCTGAAATGCTCAGGCAACCATGTAGAATTATACAGGATTCACATTCAGTCTTACCTGGCTAATGGTCAGGCTGATAGGTATCAGCGTCACCACCATTCTAACATTTAAAGTTAGCCTTCATAAAGTAACAATAATGACTGCTTACCCAGTCCAGGGGTGGGTGGTGGTTGCGGCCCATTACAGCAGGCTCCAGGTCTGAAGTAGCAACACCAAGCTCGATGTCTGTCCACTGGGAAGCCCCCTGACCAGCTGCAGGAAAGACTTGCCACCTATAAGTTCAAATTGTCAATCCTGCCAGCCCAGGTGGGTGTGGTGAGGAAGCTGACCAAAGTGGAGACCTCCCTCCCCTTATGTTGTGGTTCTCAGTATGCTAACTTTTCTTCCTTCCCAGGGCACCACGTTTTTGACCTTAAAGTGGGGAGAAGGATGGGTGAAGAAGGCAGCATTCATACAGACGTCTGTGTGATGTACACATTTCACACATGGTGTTGCCTACAAGGTGGAAGAGAGGGAAGAGAGTTTTTCCAGCCATTTCCCCAGAACGTATCTAGTGGCAATGGCAGCAATAAGAAGACCCTTCAATACTATAGGAACAGCATCCTGGACATTAGGATTCCTGAGAACTGTAGTTTCCCAAAGGTTTCCCAAGTGTAAGGACCAACAATCCCTTGTTTACTACATTGCCCAAGGGTATTACTGCCCCCTGTGGACCTACTGCCCTTCTCAATTTCTCTAGGTAAATGTCAGCCAGAAAAGTAAAGAGCAGCTAAGATAGTAGGATGGGCTGATACTGTTTTAAACATGTTATTGTATTATTTTGTGTTGTTTTCTTACTTTGTCCTGAATACCTGCGAGGAATCCTGGGACAATAATCTTCTTCCTATTCTTCTTTGAAAGAGTTATGAGCTGGATCCAAACTCTGGAGAGATTTGGGCTTGGCTTGTAATTAGCCTGGAACTTCCAAATTATCTCATTCTCATTTCCTAATTCCAAACGTTGGTTGTTCCACTAATTCTGATTACAAGCAGAATACTATTTTTATTTTATTTTTTGCAAAAAATGAGTTTTCTTTTATTTGTTCCCAATCCCTGGATAGATAATAGATGATACAGATAATTACTTATTGGAAAAGTCCATGGGTAATGGCATTGTACAGTACATACGGTCTGTATGCTAGCCAACATTTTTGGTCTCTTCTCATGAAACGTGCTGAGTATGATCCATCATTATTGGGTTTCATAGATGTTTGGGATAGTCCTTTCAGGAAAGATTCCCTGACCTTTTCCATAATTGCCTGGCAGATATGTGGAACTGGAACAGAAAGAAGTGGCATATGTGGTCCCACCTGCTGTTGCTTCTCCAACTCTTAATGTCACTGCAACAGCTGCTGGTCTTTGAGAACCTTAATAATATTTTGGCTTCACCCAGCGCCCAGTGACAGCATGTCATGCAGTTCAAGACCCAGTATGTAAATTTGGCCATAATGCTGTTCCTATGAACACACACATAACAGCTCTCTCTCCCCCCACACCACAACAATCCTCCACCAAATGTGGTGTTCTACAATGAGACCTTTATAGCAGGTATAAATTAAAAGCTGCTGTTGTGGAAGCCATCAGCCTACCCCAGTTCAGATGCACCTGACTCATCTTGTACAGTCAATGGTGCCTTCTGAAGCTACCCTATTCTTTTATCCTATCATAGTTCCTTCCTGCTAATTTCCTTGTTTTTCTCTGGCTCTTTAATGTGCCCCTTTTCTGTGTAGTTTCAATTAGGAAGGTCAGTATTTTATTTCATTAAAGTAAATTGTTTTTTTAAAAGATTTTCTCCCCATGGTTGGATGGCGTGAGTTCCTCACAAGCTATTTGAAATTAAAGTAGTAAGTTCATGCCCTCACTTCCACTCTGTTGGCAAGAGCATAGCAGGACTTTGAACAGTGTGGTTCAGTTGTCTTCAATCTTCCTGTTCTCCCCACTTTTGGATTCCACCTTTGTATTTCAAACTGCTTCGTTTTAGACCCTGTTACAAGAATATCAGGATCTTGTGTTACTGTTTGCTCCTCGTTGGCAAAGAGACTAAAAGAGGGGAGGTAGAATAACTCAAGGAGTAAAAGGTAAAATGGCTGACAATTCATATGGTGCCTAAGAAACAACAAAATGCCATTATTTAGTTTCTCATTAGCTTTTACAGTATGAACACCTTCTGAGTTTGTGGAATTAGTTGATCAAGTTGCAAATGATGCATGAAATTAAAATTTCCTGTTCACCTTATAAAACAATTCATGACTAGTACTATTGTGCCTAATTTTTGTTGTAATAGTCCTGGCCAAGTCAAGACGTAGAAACTTTGTAGCAAAGTGTGTGTGTGTGTGTGTGTGTGTGTGAGAGAGAGAGAGAGAGAGAGAGAGAGAGAGAGAATAAGAGGAAGAGGAAGAGGAAGAGGAAGAGGAAGAGGAAGAGGAAGAAGAAGAAGAAGAAGAAGAAGAAGAAGAAGAAGAAGAATGGTCACTAAAATGCAATTTAGTATAATGTAATATAGAATTATATCACATGGAATTTTACTCTGGTTTATGTGTTTTATTCTTTGGTTGAATCTGGAGATCCTATGAACTCTACTCAGGAAACACTTTTGTTGGTGCAGGCAATTTTTTCTTATTTTCCTTTTTCTCTGCACCCCTAAGGGATGGAAGAGACATTTGGTTAAGTTTTCATTTAAAGGCAAACTTACATATATCACACTTTCCAAAACAACACGTAAACTAAAACACAAGCATCCTTTGAAATGTGCTCATCTCTGGATTTTCCAGTGCAGGTCTCTGGTCAAGGAATGCGTGCAAAAAATGCAAATATAAGGGCACAGTGTGCTTAAAATGCATCTGTTATTAAAAATAACATTGAAAAAATGCATTATATTAGGTAAAATTGCTTTGCAAAAATACGTATATTAGGATTAAGCGGCACACAAAAATGTGTGTCTTTGGAGAAATTTGCTCTCAAGTAATTTGGTCCTGAGCTGTGTAGAAACTTATATATCAGTACCAACACCTTGAACTTGGCCTGGTATTAGATTGGCAGCCAGTGCTATTCCTGAAAGCAAGGTGTTATATACTGGCTGTAGTTCCCCCCAAAAGCAGTCTAGCTGCCATGTTCTCTCCCGACTGCAACCTCTGGACCAACTCTAAGGTGTGCATTGCAGGTTTGATGAAAGCATTCATTCACTATTACTGTTTTCTACTTACTGTATCATCTGATACACAAAGGGAAGAGATGAAGGCCCCAGTGTGCAGGAAGTGTAGTGTGGTATTGTCTGAAATGGAATAGTGTGTGTAAAACATAGGGAAATATTGCATACTTTGGATTTTTATTTTTTTTAAAGTGAGCTTTTTTGAAAAAACTAATCAGGAAGTGGTAAATAAATCACGAATGATGCTGTTTCAATATAGTAAGAGAACATCTGTTCAGTAACAGGATTAACATTTCAAAATTGGTGTATTCTGATGGTGTATTCTGAGAATAAAACAAATACTCAGAATCCACAAGGCCTGATTTATAATTGTCCCCTGGTTGTTGTTGTTGTTGCTATTGATTTATACCTCACCTTTTCCCCTGCCAAGACTCAAAGCAGCTTACAGAAAATAATAATAATAACTACTAAAAACATAAAAAGCATGGAAAAATTATCACACACACAAATTCCTATGTTCTATTAAAACTACACAAACAATTACAATAAAAACAACATGGCACCAGCCTTTTCATTAAAAGCAGTCCATTCTCAAAAGCCTGTTGGAACAAGAAAGTCTTCACCTGCCTATGGTAGGACACAACAAAAACATGTTTGCAGACACAATGAACTGCTTGGCTCCAGTGTGGCACATTCTTCTGTTCCCGTGAAGGAAGAAAGTGTTGCTGTGTTGCCTAGGCAACTGGGAATGGTCAGTCTTGCAGGAAGAGAGCAAATGCTAAGCATTGCTCAATTGACCTAAGCAGTGCGGGAAGTAACACAGCCCTCCATATCTGGACAGTCCAGGAGCAGAAAGACACATTTAGAAAGCTGGGAATCACATCATCTTGGTGGACACTAGCTGGTTCCTGTATTATAATGACAGTTTGCAAAAGGAATTGGACAAATGCATGGAGAAAAAGGCATCATGGCTGTGAACGTGGTTGAAGGGGAACAGTAAGTGGGGAAGGCTAGGCAAGGAAGGGATGCAGCCCACTTTCTACACAGGGCACTATAGCATCTTGTCTTGTCTAGATAAAGCTACCAGTCCTATATAGAAAGCACAACAGTAGTAAATGCAAGTGGTTACAGAAGTTCTGAAATCTGACAGGAATGCTACAGCTACCATCCCTGCTGATAGCTGAGCAGCAAATCTGGGCCCAGGAACACTTCCAATGCTGCACACTTTATTGAGAGGTGGTTTAAAAGTAGCAAAACCGGTTTAGCTGAACTGGGTGCTGTATTGCAGGGGCGCCACAACAATGCTATAGAATGGAGTGCGAGAGGTGGAGTGCGTGCACAAATTGCTGAAATTTGAGAGCCCAAAGTCCACCATTGCTTTTTAATTTATAGAAGCATAATGCCCTTCAGAACGGGAAGAAACAACAATTCTAGAGAACGCTATCATTACAACCTCTGCCTCTTCTAGATTCAGCTTTAGTTTTAACCATTCTTACTGGATTCCTTTCTCCACACAGCTCAGTTTTTAGGAAGTGAAATATCACTTCTCTTGTCCATCGTTAACATAATCCATGACACATTGACTATTATAATAATTAGCTGGGGACCAGATTAGCTGATAAAACCCCATCTACCCTTGATTAATTCAAGAACATTCAACTTTCATCATTGCACTTCCATTGTTTGTTCCTAAACTATAATGGGTTATTGACTTGGAGGTTTTCAGCCACTCAGCTAATTCATATTCCTTTGCAAGCAGACTCTTCTGTGCAAATATCCAGGCACTGTATGTTTTCATGATTAAAAATGTCAATTTTTATCTCCAGACCTGAATGGAATTTTAATAAGTGAAAGGTTAATACATCTCCTCTTCAAATAACTTATCATAGCTTATGTTTGCTATGAGAATGAGATATATTTGTCCGAGATTAGCTTTCATTTAGGTTAGTATTTATTTGCCATTAGTAAAACAGTGTCAATATAATTTCAGTAAGTAAATCTATTATCTAAAAATTTACTGCCTTGAGTTCATGAACTAGTGCTATGAAGGTATTCAGTCTAGTGAAGTACCCAAATTCTTACAGTGTTTGGAGTGGACCTGAGTTATATTTATAAAATAATTCATAGCCAGAATCTACCTAAATGGTGTACAATGAAATAAATTGAGATATAATACAAAATATTGAACTCTTCAAAATAAAATTATTTTTACAATTATACAATTAAAATATCATAAAATGATTGCTGAGTGGAGTGCCTGGGAGGGACAACCTATCTGAGGACCTTGTTCCAAAAAATAATTACAAAATAGCATCCTCTGCCACACCTTAGGGCAGCAGTCCAATTTAGGGGGTGCAGGAGATGCCTATATTTCATACACCACTTTGTCTTCCAACAAAGAGAAATGGCTGGGGGCTGGGGCTTAGAGAGGGGACTGGGGGTTCCAGCTGCTGGATCTGGCCCCTGAGGCAGCTGCCTCATTCTGTTAAATGGTAGAGCTGGACCTGCTTGGCTCCTCACTGAAATGTGGCTGCATTCCTAGAACTGAATGCTTCGGGTGAAAATGATTTACATCATGATTTAGCATTGTTCCCAAAGGCTTTGTAAGAGGGAGGAAGAAATACTTCTCTCCCCTCTGCCCAGTGCCATAACATCATTCCCATTGAACTGGGAGATTGAATAAAGAATGCTGCTATCTTGAACTACAGGCACACATACATACACTAATTTTCTATTGTGGAAAATTGACAAAGATTTTGCATGAATGAAAGATGTTGGCAAATGAATGTGTATTTCTCTTGATGAGCTAAAGGATTCTTAAAGTTCCATAAACATGATCATGCATAATGTGCAGAAAATAGCAAACTAGTTTAGACTGTAAGACTGTTCTCCAACATTTCAGACAAGGGTGTTTCATGATGATGATGATGATGATGATGATGATAATGATGATGATGATGTATTATTTATACCCCGCCTATCTGGCTGGGCTTTCCCAGCCACTCTGGGCGGCTTCCAACAAAATATTAAAATACAGCAATGCATCAAACATTAAAAGCTTCCCTAAACAGGGCTGCCTTCAGATGTCTTCTAAAAGCCTGGTAGTTGTTTTTCTATTTGACATCTGGTGGGAGAATCTGGTGGGAGGGCGTTCCACAGGGTGGGTGCCACTACCGAAAAGGCCCTCTGCCTGGTTCCCTGTAACTTGGCTTATCGCATTGAGGGAACCTCCAGAAGGCCCTTGGCGCTGGACCTCAGTGTCCGGGTAGAATGATGGGGGTGGAGACGCTCCTTCAGATATACTGGACCGAGGCCGTTTAGAGCTTTAAAGGTCAGCACCAACACTTTGAATTGTGCTCAGAAAGGTACTGGGAGCCAATGTAGGTCTTTCAAGACCGGTGTTATGTGGTCTCGGTGGCCGCTCCCAGTCACCAGTCTAGCTGCCACATTCTGGATTAGTTGTAGTTTTCGGGTCACCTTCAAAGGTAGAGTGCATTGCAGTAGTCCAAGCGAGAGATAACCAGAGCATGCACCACTCTGGTGAGGCAGTCCGTGGGCAGATAGGGTCTCAGCCTGCATACCAAATGGAGTTAGTAAACAGCAGCCCTGGACACAGAATTGACCTGCGCCTCCATGAACAGCTGTGAGTCCAAAATGACTCCCAGGCTGCGCACCTGGTCCTTCAGGGACACAGTTTCCCCATTCAGGGCCAGAGAGTCCTCCACACCTGCCCGCCTCCTGTCCCCGCAAAACACTACTTCTGTCTTGTCAGGATTCAACCTCAATCTGTTAGCTGCCATCCATCCTCCAACTGCCTCCAGACACTCACACAGGACCTTCACCGCCTTCACTGGTTCTGATTTGAAAGAGAGAGCTGGGTATCATCTGCATATTGATGGACACCCAACCCAAACCCCCTGATGATCTCTCCCAGCGGCTGCATGTAGATGTTGAAAAGCATGGGGGAGAGGACAGAACCCTGAGGCACCCCACAAGTGAGGGCCCAGGGGTCTGAACACTCATCCCCCACCACCACTTTCCGAACATGGCCCAGGAGGAAAGAGCGGAACCATTGTATAACAGTGCCCCCAGCTCCCAGCCCCTCTAGATGGTCCAGAAGGATGTTATGGTCGATGGTATCAAACACCACTGAGAGATCCAGCAGAATTAGGAAACAGCTCTCACCTTTGTCCCTAGCCCGCCAGAGATCATCGACCAGTGCGACCAAGGCAGTTTCAGTCCCATGATGAGGCCTGAATCCCGCCTGGAAGGGATTCAAATGGTTTCATACTCCTGCCTTGAGATGCCAGGGATTGAGTCTGGCACCATGTGCTTACAAAACATACCATGCTGTTCTATACCAGGCTTCCTTAACCTCGGCCCTCCAGATGTTTTGAGACTACAATTCCCATCATCCCTGACCACTGCTAGCTAGGGATCATGGGAGTTGTAGGCCAAAAACATCTGGAGGGCCGAGGTTGAGGAAGCCTGTTCTGTACTAAAGGAACAACTATACAAAATCTTCAGATGATATTAAACTTGAAGTAAGTTTAAAAGGAAAGCTAATTTTATTACATTATATTACATTTTTACATTAATTATGAGGGGAAACGAAAGCTGCAACTGTTCTACAGTATGATTTCTAGGTGCTATACATTTCTCTCTCTGTGTGTGAAAATGTATATTGTGAACCTATCATTCAGAAAGCTTTATTACGTGTTTATCAAACATTTCCATACATCTACAAGAGGAAGTCTGTTATTCAGTGAATATTTTGCAAAGTTTAAGGACTCAGTTTCAGAAGGAAGGCTGGCTGGCTACAGTGCTGTCAGGCTCAGTTTTAGTTGGCATTCACCTGCCTTCCAAAGATGATGGGTTGAACTCCGACAAGCATTGGCTGAGAGATCCAGGGGCTCCTCACCAGATAAACCAAGCTTTGCCAACACTCACATACCTCCTTTGCTAGGCCTCTGAGCTAGTATTATGGTGGTGGATGGGCAGAAAGAATACATATTGCACATTGTGTGTGGCGGGGTGAAGAGTCATAGCCAGCGCTATGCCAAGTGCCCCCCCAAGTCTGGAGCCATCCCAGGCTATTTCTAAAGGCAGTATACTTTCCTCCTAATCAAAAATGAAAAGCTGTCTACATGTTGCAACATCAGTCTCTGACTTGAACAGCAGATATATGAAGCTATTCAATAAATATGAACTTCTACTAAAAATCCTTAAATAAAGCTCAAGTCTACATATAGTTCTTTTTTCGTCTAGCATCCCATGGATTTCAAAAAGTAATTTAAATTAATTTGCTTAAGTAATAGGACACGCTAGGGCATGCAATGCTGGACTGTTATTGTGCAAGCCTGGGGTGCAATGAGAGGCAAGGAGTGAAGATAAATTGATTACTGTTTCATTAACATTTAACAAGCTGTGATCTAATTGAGTTACAAGAGCTTATTAACACCTTACAGGAAAAAGCATGTTTATAATATACATTCAAATTGTTGTTTTACACCTTGGGCACCAAAAAGTCACATCTTAACAGGCATTTCCTGTTTTTGTACAATATGGAAAGTTATCATGGAAATAAAATAAGTACATAAGTGACGGCTGTGAACCTACAGAAGAAGAGGGAATTTCTTACAACAGAAATGTGAATGGCTTGATATTGGCTTTAGAAAGCATCTAACAATAGAGGATCAACCAGAGCAAAACTTTGTTTCATCCAAAGGGAAGAAGAATGTCTGCTGTGATAGAAAAACCTGAGTGTAATAAATTTACCATTATCTGTTATGTCAAAATACAGATTTCTTTTCTGCTTTACAGAGTGACAGTCAGAAGGGAATAGGTGTTACAGCAGTCCAGGGAGGAAAAGACCTACAGCCCCAAAGTCTCACAAGTTCTTCTGATTGTATTTTTAATTGGTTTAATTTGCTCCTGCAATTCATCACCACAGCTTTGGGTTAAAAGGCCACTGTGGACATGAAGTTGAGGGAGATGCTGGTTATTAGAGGAACTTACCATAATAGGAGACAGCCTGGAATGGATCCCAGTACAATTTCTGGTAGTGCAGCTGAGGGTTTAGAGGTGCTGTGATATATAAATAAATTTGGACAAGCAAGTGAAAAGCCCAGGGGGAAGAGAAGGGGGAAGAACAAAGGTTAAACGTTAGCAGGATTATGAAGCTGACCTCTTGGTGCAACAGGAAATGTGTGAGCAGTAGCAAAGCAAAATCATACTGCCAATCCACCTGTGGGAACAGGTCCAGATTAAAGAAACTGGATGTCCTCAGCTAGGAGACCTTGAGAGGTCCAAACTTAATAGCATCTGGTTATAAGAAACAAGACCTTGTTCTCTTCTTTATCTACTCAATGAAAGTACAGCATTGCTGAAATTTAAGCATTGATGGAAACATTGTAAATCCAGCACTGGGGATACAAGATGATCTTATCCAGCATCCTTTACCCAACAGTGGCCAACTAGATGCCTATGCAATGTTCAGAAGCAGGACATGAACAAAGTAACCCCCTCCTGCTGTTGTTCCCCAGGATTTGTGTCTCAGACACATACTGTCTTTGGTACTGGATATAGTTGAGTAGAGCTATATATAATGCTACTAGCCACTGATAGCCTTGTCCTTAATAGGTTTCTTCCAGCTAGGGCAGCTAGTCAAGAGGCTAGCAACATCTTTTATTCCTTGCGCTCTTCCGTACAAGATGCTCAGTATACATTTCATTGCCATCAGGTCTCCTTGTCTTGTCAGCATCAGTTGTATTAACTGAAAGGTTTTCTTTCTGTCTTCCCTCCCCCTCCCCAAATATTCATTATCTTTACACATTTGTGCACCTGTTATTTGCTTTTCACAAAGTTATCTGTTTCATAAATATGTTAATGTTGTTATGCATTCAGCAGGACGTTGGCATCTGGCATTGTTTGACTTTCCTGGCAGATCAATATAGCTTCTGTCTCAGCAACTTCAGAATGACTTGCCCCATCAAGAAATCTAATACAGTCAAAGGTGACCAGAATGCAATAAGAGATTTGGGATTTTTCATTTGACTTCTATTGAACATTATTACAGAAATCTTATCTCATTATGCAAATATAATACATACCGGATACATATTAGAAGCAAAACAAGCACTGTATAATGGACATCTGCCAGGAAGAGTAACTTTCCACTAGGACGCTGGCAGTGCCTCCCTACTCAGAATTAAGTCTTTTGAGGCAAACAGAACTTAATCTCATGTAAATTTGAGTAGGATTGTTACCTAAAATGTCATTCTAGAAACAAATGTTTCATTATTTGAACTAAACCGGTCAAGGCAATGGCATGCTTTGATTTTTATCCCTAGGCAGCCATTAGGAAAGCATCCTTCCTTTGTATTTTAAAATCCACCACCCTATATTCATACTACTTCCTGTGGTGCTTTTAATACCTCCGCAGTAGATTACATATGGAATACTAACTGCTGAACAAGTCCTTGTCTAGAGGATTGGGAATCACAGAAAGGAGAAAAATGGTGCTAGACACACACACACACACACACACACACACACAGAGAGAGAGAGAGAGAGAGAGAGAGAGAGAGAGAGAGAGTGGGTTAAGAACTTAATTCATTCTGGAGGTCCGTTCTTAACCTGAAACTGTTCTTAAAATGAGACACCACTTTAGCTAATGGGACCTCTCACTGCCGCCACCACCACCGCCACACGATTTCTGTTCTCATCCTGAAGCAAAGTTCTTAACCTGAGGTACTATTTCTGGGTTAGTGGAGTCTGTAACCTGAAGCGTTTGTAACCTGAAGCATCTGTAATCTGAGGTACCACTGTATTTACACTTCCCCTCTCAATACATGTAAGAAGTGATGGGACTGTACAGTTTGCAAAGAAAGAAATCTAGTTGCCAATGTTCAGCTTCTGCTTCTGGCTGTTGATAAAACCAAGTTTATTACATAGGAAAATGTGGGTCTAACATATCCTTGTCTAGGTTCGAATACAGAAACTTTTGTTTGTATGCCTCATCAGTGCTATTTTTCTAGAAAAAGAGGTGCTGGAACTCACCATAAATGCTTGTTCTCTTATAATGGCAATGGCACCCACTTGAGAGGTGCCGGAACTGAGTTCCGGTGAGTTCCAGCTGAAAAAAAAGTCATGTGCCCCATACCTTTGTGCACATTTTGGTTCTAAAGTTGTAGGAAAGTGATTTTGTTCATTTGTTACTGCATAATGGAGATCTGTTCCTCATAAAGACTATAGCTGCTCCTAAAGAGGAGGCACTTTCTGGGTTTTTTTTCTGGAGAAGTCCCACAATTGAGCTCTGGGGCATGAAAGAAATAAGATGTACCTGGGGAAAAAGCTTGCTTCAAGCTAGAGATCCAAGGGGTAGTCATAGGGTCAATGTGTCTGCAACTAATAAATGATAAGTTGTTTCTTCACTGACACAGTGGCCTTTTCGTACAAAGGTTTGCCATGTTTTAGAACAAGGTCTTTTCTTCTTAGCAGAAAGAGAAAGAACATGACAATCATTTTTGTGGCTATTGTGATTTGAGTATATAGTATCTACAGTAGCCATTGAAACCTTCCTGACTGCCATTTGTTTAATGGGAAATTATCTGTTCTATTGCTGAAGAAAAAGTAAGCCATTTTTTTTGTCCTCCTTCTAAGGCTGGCCTGACAAATCTGATGATAACCTGACATTTTGTTTCCATTACAACTAACAAGATTTGAACGGTTTGATTTCCAGATCCTGTATGCACACTTTGCTGCTCTTCTTCTTCCCCGTTTTGTCTCCCTGACCTCCTGCCCCAGTTAATTATGTTTCTTTCTGATGTGTGCACCTCATCTTGCCATGCAATCTAATCAGTCTCTAGCTCCAGCAGCATTTAAATAGGTAATGTTCATGTGGTGCAATATGAAGTCCATCTTCATTTAGAATAATAAGAAAAGAGACTGCATCTTCTTACAAAATGTTGTGCATGAGCAAAGGCCAAGATGAAAGAATCATGGTTTCTTCTACAAAATAAAGCAGAGTGGGTAACAACTCACTCAGTCCTGGTCTAATCAGTCCTACAAGGCTGTTTCTCCCAAAGCACTATCGGTCAAACCACCCATTGGCTGATATTGGTGGTGACATCAATTGACAGACAGAAGGGAGGGGTTTAATTTTGTATTGGCCACATTATCCTGTTCCCAGCAGAGAACAAGTTCATGCAGCCAAGGCAGCAGGATTTAATTCCCACTCATCAGATGAGCAAGGATTAAAGCCCTGTGCAAAAGTACCTTTTGAAGTGGCTTGCACATGACAGCTTTTGCAAAGGCTTTAAGATTGCTTACAGCTTTTTTCAAGTCTCCCTCCTCCCCATTTAAGTCCCCAATCTTGAAGGCTAAAAAGGGAAATGTGGGGATATTTGGAAAACACCTTGGAAGTCATTTTCTGCTCCCCTTCTAAGCCTCCAAGACCAGTGATTAAAGGGAAGCCTCACAAAGTATCTTGCCAGCCTTTTGCAAGTCTTCTTAGAGGTCCTCCCATTTCCCTTTTAAGACTCTGAGGTTAGGTGCTTAAAAGGGGGGCAATGAGGTGACTTGCAAAGTACAAGAGACTTTGACAGGTGGGTAACCCAATCCACTTGTTAATATATGACATATTGACACCAAGTGATTGACAGATGGGTATCCTCACCCACATGTCAATGCAAGTATTTCTGCTTGTCCAACAAAACTCCCACCTATCACCTCTCCCCATACACACCTCATGTCCTCCCCAAATCTGCTGTAGAAAGTTTGGAGAACACCTAGAAGATATTTAGTGGGCATAGAATCATAGAATTGTAGAGTTGGAAGGGGCCTATGGATCATCCAATCCAGCCCTACAATGTGCAGCTGTTAAAAATATGTGAGGCTGCTCTGCTCATAGCATGAGATCCCACTATCCTCTAAGATAAGATATCTCCCCCCCCCACTTAACTGTAAAGAAATGTAGTAGGATGTTCAGTAATGAGATGTAAGACCTCTCTTTTAGTAGTATTTCTTTCCCTTGAAGATGAAAGCAGCTGCAAGCAGTACTGCTGTATTCCTTCCTTGTAGTCAGAACACTAAAGCATTGTAATGGCACCACTGAAGGTCAACGTTACAGTTTGGGAAATCCTGCTTGGGAAATCAGCTGCAGAATATGGAAGTGAAGGGCAAAGCAGGATTGTGAGCTCCCAGTACAGTGGCAAGAAAAACCGAAGAACAGCATCGACTCTGGTGTTTCCTATAGTGACAAATGAAGTAAGGAAGAGATAATAAAATATCCAGTGTCAGTTCCCAGGGGCATTCTGTTCCATGTGAAGTAGCAGCAAGGATTTGTGGCTGGTTTTGTTGTTGTTGTTGTTTATTAAGAAAAGAGGGGAAAGAGTGGAATACACTCCAGGGACCTCATATTTAAGGTAAGGCACAAATCACTGAATATTATTCCCTGAAAATCTTGGAATATCCTACTTTCATGAGGAAGTACTGGCCCCACAAAAGAATATATACAATATTCACCTCAGCCAAATATGGGTTTTTTGGGTGTCATCTTTTGCGTAGTTCTGCAGTTGCTTTTGACTGACAGAATAATCACCAAGGGCTGTGATTAGAATTCCTGATATGCAGACAAGAATCATCTCAGGATAAGAATGATGAAATAAAATGCCTTCTATTTTGATTGCACCACCACTTCCAAAACAGAGGAAGGAAACATACAAACTCTCCTAAACGCTCCGTGCAAGTCTTTGGACTCTCCCGGCTCCTCGCCAACTTTTATTTCTAAATGTTCCTTTTGGTGTTATAAAATGTTTGCACAATGTCCCAGCTCATTCAAATGTAGAGGGCTGCTAATTATGTGCTTGGCTTCTGTCTTGTGCATGTGGAAACCCCTATTTATTAACTTACTAGGTCAGGGCTCATCTCTGCATGATGTTGAAGTTAAATAGGTTCTCAAATTGCTTTCTGTAAATAACACTCATTAACCTTGCCACCCTGAGAACACTTTCAATTTAGGATGCTGTCCAGGCAAAGGAGCCTGCATTTTTAATCCTCCTGTTGAATATTCACTGTCTTCTGTCTTTCTGTTAGCAATGCTACTCACAAACGCCACAAACCCTATAGATTTAATAGATGTGGCAGATGATTCTCCTATTTGGAGTTGGCTCCAACATACGCCCTAGGACCTTGAAAGAGCAATGTGGTAGATTATAGAAAAGGCAGTCCCCCTAAAAGTAGATAAAATTAAACATAGTAGGACATATTCTCCTCTCATACAAAATGACCCCCTCTCGCCACACCTTGCCTGCTTGTGTTCTGGCATGATCACACAGCCCCAGGCTAGGCTTTACCTCCACTGTTGGATGCAGAATGTCTTGGAATACCCGTTGTTGGAAATCAGAGATGTGACAGCTGCTGTTGCATCAGGTCCTGCTTTCAGGTTTCCCACAGGCATGTGGTTGGCCACTGTGAGAACAGGATGCTGTACTAGTTGGGTTACTGCCCTGATCCAGCAGTGCTCTTCTGTGTTATTATGGGCAATAGGTATTTAATAAATGTTCTAAATAAAAGAATTTGGAGTTCCATAGAAATCCAAATTTGTACATTCTAGAGAACTGGAAGACCAGACACAAAAGAGGGCAAGAAAATCTGGACCTGCCTATATTAAAGGAACTAAAATAATTCAGGGTGCTTCCAAACTGTTGCTGTTTTCAGGTGGGATTCAGCCACCTACCTTTAAGTTCAGGTTATACAATTAAAGTATGCTTGGCTCACTTGAGCCATTTCCTCCCCAAAATCAGACTATATGCAAGAGGGGAAGTGATGGCAAAATGAACTGGGAAGCATGGGGCTATAATACTTGCTTGACACAACATCAGAATTAATTTCAATAAACAACTGATGCCCTCTAACTGTTGTAGAGAGATGTTTGGAAAAGAGATTATTATGCTCTCATAGCAGAGTTAATGGTGATTGTTCCATGCACATTAAAACATGGTTAGTTTTACATCTGCCCTTATCCAGCTTTAAACAAACATTCCCCATGAAAATACTAAGGCTAGAATAAATCACAGACACATAGCTTTGTAAATTAGTGAATGTTTCACTCACATAGTTAACAGAAGTTGCAGCAAACAAAATCTTCATCTGTTGACAGAAAGATGAAAAGGGTCCCAAATGACTTAAAAGAAAAGAACTTGGTTTCCTTACAAAAATGATTATACATTCTTTGGGTTAGCAAATATGCAGGCTGTAAAACCTACCTTTTGGAGAGATTCAGTACACTTGGTTTTTCTTGCATTTGGGAGCCATAGCTGCATGGCACCTTGCTTGTTCCAGGAAGCAAGAAGACAAAAAGTTGGCGGGGTGTAGTAGAGGCTGTTGAGAGCCTGCTAAGCCATGCCCACACTGGCACCTTGAGATCAGGGGACAAGTTAACCCTTTCAGGCATAGACGTGTGAGTCAGTAACTGTATATAACTTCCCTGTTAACCTGGTGCAAAGAAATCAGGATGAATATTAAATAAACAGGTCATCTGGAAGCAAGCTACTTTTTTCTGGTCACACTCTACAAAGCAGCACATCTGAAGATTTTAGATACTAAACTCATTGGAAATATCAACTCTGTAGCTGTAGCAGTTTTGTTGTTACTGATGCTTATTTATATTCTGCCTTTTCTCCAAGGAACTCAGGGTGTGTTCTTGTTTTCAGTTTGATAATTTGAGTTTTAATAATTAGAGAATTGTTGTTTTTATGCCTGTATGTGGGAGGGAGAAAGCAGGGTATAATTTTTAAAAATAAGTAAATGAATAATACATAACACCTCATTAAATTATCACAACAACCCTATGAGGTAGGTTAGGCCGTGAGGGATACATACTGGTTTCAAGTTAACCCTGTGAACTCATAGGTTTGTGGGGGGCGGTTGAGGTGGTGCCTCCCCAGTCCCAATACAGTGGAATCCTGGTTCTTACATCGGGTTAGTTCTTCAATCAGCTGGTCAGAACAGCAGCTTTCTTGCCCGCCAAATGGCCTGAGATCCAAAAGTGCAGCCATGTAGTTTATACCATTTTATATGAAAAGGATTTTTGGTTTTAATTTACGTGTACAGGTTTGCAGCACAACATCATCTAGTTCTGCATTTTCTGAGGAGGGAATTTCCCCCCAGCTAAATAATTTCATTTTAGTTCCCCTAGCAAAGTGCGGAAACAAATATTTCTGTTAGCTATTTTGTTCAGTTCCACAGATGCCAACAGTGTTTTCCGATGCATGGCAAAAATCTCAGATTGTTTATAGCATTAGCAATTTAAAGCATCCCAAAATATAGATTCAAACAATATTGTAGATCTCTGGAAACTAGAGTGAAGACAATGAAGCTCAAAGTTGCCCTGAATTGCTCCTGATTCTTTAATTCTTTACTACTACATTTTCACCATGCAAATATACCAAGTTTCTTAAGCAATTAATCTTATGGTATAGAAAAATAGAGGACATTTCCCCCCCTTTTTTTACATCAAATACAATAACTCAACTGCAGTGGAAGTCTTCTTCAGATATATACCACATTAATCCCAAGCAAGCCTTTTTGATGCAGCAGTTTATGTGATTCATTAATTCTTATACTGTCTGTCTTAAAAATGTGCATCCTTGAGACATAAAATATATGTTGCATCTTCATTCTTTACAATCTGCAGGAAGCCTATCATCTTGGTATGCATTACTTTAAAGTAGCATAAAATACATGACAGCTCCCTGAAACCCTGTTGGTTTTAGTAGTTTTCAGGGCATGCTCCCATCAAAACTGTATCAAAGGACTATGCTAAGTTTGGGTGCAACCCACAACCATAAAAATTAAAGGGATTTTGCTTTTTAGATGCAGATGGCAATGTTCAAACTTCAAGATTCCATTCCTCTCTAAAGATGCATGATTTCTTTCTCAGCAATCTTGTTTGGATATGGAGAGTGGGGTTAGAATGTGCAATTGTGTGAAACACATCATCATTATCAAAATTTGTATACTGCCCTATACCCACAGGTCTTAGGGTGGTTCACAACATAAAAACACAATATAAAAACACAAAATACGTAATAAAGATAAAAACAAGTACAACCCAATAATTCCTCCATCTGTTGGTGAATGCATTTTAACAGCACTGAAAATCATACACATTTACAGGTATCCGTTTCATGAATGCAACACAGGATAAGAAGAGAAAAGAACAGAAACCAAAGTAGTGGTACCAGGTGTTTTTTTTTTATCAATTTCATTTATTCAAGAGCTTTTGGTCATACAGCACATGCACTCATGGTTTGCAAGGATAAATTTACCAGAGACAGTTGCTCGGTCTAACCTGATAGTAGCCAAAAGGGATGGGTAGAGTTGGGCAGTCTTGGAAGCATCACATTGCTCTTTGGGGTGCTCCAGAGGTTTCAATCTCAAAATGGCTCTGAACCCAAGTTTTAAATACTTTGCTCAGTCTCTTGATATATGACAAGTAGACTGGCATGTTGATTGCAGACATTATTTTGGACTCTATGCTCCTTTCTTCACTACATGGACACAGGCCATCATCTCTGATATGCATTATTGTGAAGGAGAATAATCAGAGTGCCTCTAAACAAGAGGACATAGGTGTACTGGAATGTATCACTTCTTTTCTCTATTTATCTGAGGAAGCTATCAGCCACAGGAACTTGCTTTTCATCTTCAGCAATCTAGCAGAGCTTACCTTTATCCCAAATATTTACCCATCCTTGTCATTCATACAGTTTGTCATTCATTACATAAAAATAGGTACATGAATTCAGGAGTATTCACAAAATCTTCAGAGATGCATTTTGCAAAGCAAAATCTGGGCTATTATAGTGTGTGACGACTCTTGTGCACTGAATGCTGTCTCCAAAGATAGGGGCACCTATCAATCATGTCCTATGCCACTGTTGTGCTACCTCTCCTCCAAAAAAGTGCTGCACTGATTAAGTTACTATAATCAAGTGACATCACAGGCTAAGGCCAGCTCATGAGAGCTTACAACTCTCTGTTCTCAGGGCTAATGCATCAGTCTGAACAACTTATTCCCGTCCTCCTCCTCATCATCTTCTTTGTGCCATTCTTGACTAGCAAGGTAAAAAAAGGTAAAGGATCTCTGGACAGTTAAGTCCAGTCAAAGGTGACTATGGGATTGCCATGCTCATCTCGCTTTTCAGACCAAGGGAGCCAGCATTTGTCCACAGACAGCTTTTCGGGTCATGTGGCAAGCACGACTAAACAACTTCTGGCACAACGGGACACTGTGATGAGTGCCAGAGTGCACAGAAATGCAATTTACCTTCTTCTTGTTGCAGTGGTACCTATTTATCTGGTGGCACTGGTGTGCTTTTGAACTGCTAGGTTGGCAGAAGCAGGGGCAGAGCAATGGGAGCTCACCCTGCTGTGTGGATTCAAACCACCGACCTTCCAATCGGCAAGCCCAAGAGGCTCAGTGGTTTAGACCACAGCACCACCCACTCTAACCCCTCTTGAGTAGCACCCTACCACTGGCCCCTTGACCCCGATCTTCTTGGCCTAGCCTTGACCTTGCCTGTTTGGGCTATATCTTGTCTCAGCATCTCACAATCCAAAGCTGATCTCTGCTGTGGCCTGAAACTAAATGTGTAACTGGGACACAACAGGAATTCCAAATGAATAAGTACAATACAGAACCTCTTGACCAGTGGAGAATTCTGATGCAGTGACATGTGTTGTTTCAAATCCACATTCACTAGCAGTGTGCGTAGCAGTAAAAGCAAATGTGGGGGAGACTGTTGTGATGTGCTCTGTCGAACCTTTCTGCCCCACCTCCCTCATCCATTCCACATTCCTTGTCTAATTATGTCTCACCTTTCCCCCTAGTCCATTTTCAGCCTGATGTAGATAGGAAGCTCTCAGGCTGGGAGCTGTGTCACCTTAAAGCCCTTGGCACACAGTTGACACTAAATAAATGTTAAAAATAGTAATAATACATTTGCCTGCAGAACATGGTCCAGAACAGAGTCTTGTAATCTGGCTCTGGCTTCACCCGCTTTCCTGCTTAGCCATACAGGAATAAGCAGAATTAAGTCCCTGTTTTTGTTCTTGGCAACATTATCTCTTGCTAAATGCAGTTGGCTCAGAAACATCCACTGGGTTGTTGCTTACCCGACAGGAAAGGAATATTTTGGACCTCATGCTATTTCAGCAGTACTGGCCACAGTTGGGCAGCCTCTTCCTTAAGTGTATTGATGACGACATTGTGGAGCAACTCCTCCAGCCTGATAAAGGATGAGTGCAAATTACTGTATGTAAATCATTGATGAATCTTCCAAAAGGTCATCCTGTCTTCAATTTACTGTCTTCCGATTATCTCATTTGCAACATTTGACCTTGCCTAGCTATTAGTTTTTATATCTGCTCACAGGAAAATGCCAATATAGCAGAAAACGAAGATAAATACATGCCTAGACATACACATATGTATGTTTTATTATTATTATTCAGGACCACATCATCTCCAGACTGCATCCTTGGGCTTTCAAGCAGCTTTCATCTTAGTACCTGGTGAGGCACTGCCTTTGATGTTGGGGCATTTAAGATTTATTCAATTTGGTCTCAAGATTCAATGGTCTCAATATCGCTTCACATCCTAGGATGTATGCAGTCTTTAAATAAAAGAAAATCCAATAACTCTATAAAAAACTTTTAATGCAAATTCACACAATCTTTTCCCATCTCCTTTATAAAAAATGCCATTTTTTCCCTATTTGGGGGAAAGGGTTCAGCAAACTTTTGTGAATGAAAACCCTCAAATGATTTGTGCTATATTAGTTAGAAAAGACTTCTGCTGCAGAGTCACAAACTGTATTACGAGGTCCTTTTTTTCTCCTCTCCTCTCCCACCCGCAAATACCCTCTCCCCCAATATATTCCCCCTGGGGCAGATTCTGAGGCACATGGGAGAACTGCAAGCAGCAGAAGAGGAAGAGGAAGTTCCGTTGCACATGTGAAAGTTTGTTGTGGAAATGGAACTGCAGTGTTAGATGCAACCTATGGCATAAGCCAAGGAAGTATGGGGAATAGATTGAAAATGATAGGATTTCTGGTATGGAAGTGTGAATAAATCTCTTCCTTCTGCACGCAAAGTTTCCCCAAAGAATTTAATGAATGGACATCTGCTTTAGTTGATGCATAGTGCAGATGTCCATATATTTATCGCTCAAATATAGACATTTTAACATTTTAGCGCATCATGATCTGTAGGTAAAACAGATCCTGGGTTCTGCGCCTAACCATTGGTAAGAGTTCATTTGCCTCACTTTGCAGCCCTAGAAATCCCACCCATGGTAGAAGAAAGGCCTGCTATAGATTTGAAGTCCAAGGGGCATTTAAAAGAACCCTAAAGTTACTTCGCCTGATTCCCCATTGACTGCTCTTTCCCTTTCTCTAAAATGTTATTTTGGTTTTAATTTCCTTTCTTTTACTGACAAGCACAAAAACAGGTCTGCAAACAGCTAACCAACATGCAAGCATATCTGGAAACATCTAAACAGAAAACTAACTTTGCCCCATATTCAGTTAGAAAAATACCTACAGATATCTGATGATCTTTGGAGATGAAACTTTTCTGTATAGTGCTGAGTTGTATGATCTTCTGCAGAACAACAACAAAAAAAAACTTTTTCTAAAATGTGCCTCTACAAATTGCAGAGGGGAAAATGCTGAGAAAAGGTTTGACCCTTTCTGAGTCCAGCGGTTCTGATCTGAATCTTCAGCCCCCGCAATGCTGCTGTTTGCTAAAATTTAAGAGAGCCAAATATTTATTTCCATTGTTGCATCCAGTTAGAGTCACAGCCATTGTCCATTGAGAGATCCTGATCCTTGCTTACTAATCATAAGCATACCATACACTGTGGATAATGTAGCCAAGGAAGAAGCAGAAAGTCCTTGTTGCCTTTTAACAATTGCCTATTTGAAGGGGGGGGGGCTGTTTTTATTCCTGCAGCCTAAAGCTCCCACAGAAGCACAGCATAATTTGCTACAATCCATTTTGAAATATTTTGATCTTTCTATTCATTTCCCCAAAGAGAAAGGGGAAGCTTTTTCTCTCATTTTTGCAAGCTAATCTCTCTAGACGCGAAGAAGCAAAACTACTTACATGGGATTTGACTTTCAAAGAAGCACGATGAACCATTTGCAGTTAACATGGACCTCAGTAGATCAGTAGCATCTCAGCACTTTTGAAAAACCATGCCTTTCATTTATTATACAAGGTCACAGACTTGTTTATGACTACTTAAGGCCAAACTAGATGCATGCTTTGTACATAGCGAGGCAGCTCTATATCTTGTTTATCCTTAAATAAGTACAGGTGCAGGAAAGGCTCACTGCAATGGCAGCTCATGGAGAGACGAATCTTATGTCTTTACTCTCCCACTTACAGGGATGGTGGAGAAATCTGGCTTGCATTCACACTAATTTACACTTCAACCACAGAGCCTAGGACTTGCTGATCAGAAGGTCGGCGGTTCGAATCCCCGCGACGGGGTGAGCTCCCATTGCTCGGTCCCTGCTCCTGCCAACCTAGCAGTTTGAAAGCACGTCAAAGTGCAAGTAAATAAATAGGTACCGCACCAGCGGGAAGGTAAACGGCGTTTCCATGCGCTGCTCTGGTTCGCTAGAAGCAGCTTAGTCATGCTGGCCACGTGACCCGGAAGCTGTACGCCGGCTCCCTCGACCAATAAAGCAAGATGAGCGCCGCAACCCCAGAGTCAGTCACGACTGGACCTAATGGTCAGGGGTCCCTTTACCTTTACCTTTAAACAACACCAGTCATAGCTACACCCCTCACCAGGATTCTCTCCCCCCTCCCCATTGTCCCACCAGTTCATGAGACACTAAGGCAATAATTTTGCCAGTACAAGCACTGCCTGACTTGCGCTGGGGTTGCGTTCCCACATCAGCAGAGTGTGCAAATGCCCACCCTTTGTCGTCTGGGCAGCCCAGGACCTCCATACACACTAGTGGTTTGACTTCACCCCTGGTGAAGTGCCTCTTAGACAAAAAGAGGAAAAACTGACTGGGAAATGGCTTTTTTGTTGAGTGCTTCTATACCTAAGAAACAGCATGACAGGAAATACGGACCTGATCTGTGAAAAAGTGGACGAAGACAGATCACCACATTCAGCATTGTTGATAATAGGGAGGAGATCACACACTGATGTGACTCGAGATAAGGACATTGGCTGAAAATACAGCTCTTTAATCCTTGTTTGATATACTGCTCCCCTGCAAAAAGCAATCATGTTGGGGTCTCTATTACACAGGCATTTCATGTCAGCCTTCATATCTCAGAGGCAATATTTTTTCCTACTCTTCCCACAGGTTTCTCTTTTGTGTGTGTGTGTGCAGAAACTGACTCATACAACTTTAATGTTATATAAATAATCATAAATCCAGTCACTATATGTACACTACTTAGAGATGTTTACACATTCAGCCGAACGGTTCTGGCTGCACTAGGGTTATCACAGTTTCAATTGCTATTAATAGGCATGGCATCACTTGAGGATTAATTGCCTATTAAATGCAATTGTTCTAAGGAGCAGTTGGAATTTTATGCTAATCAGTAACTTGATTATTGTCATTTGTCACAGCATGAATGATGTCTTTTGTCTTAGGAAAACTGAGGTTAAGCTTGGACTTGGCAGGAAACAGGCCAAAGTTTCTTTCATACGGTATTCACACACCATCTTTCTTCATCACCCCAAGACTCAGTGTCCCCAAGTGTTGTGTGAAATCTTTAGATAAATTCTCTCACCCAGTGTTCTTGTGAATAGTAAGCAGGGGCATCCCTAGGGGTTGGCTAGCTTGGGCCCCACCAAAGATGAAGGCCATGTCTCTCTATTCTGGCTTGGAGTGGCCAGGAGACAGGTGCCTGCCCTTTCAGATGCTTCCAAGGCCTCTCCTCTGCTGCTCTGGGTGGCGGGACAAGGTGAGCAGATGCCCCAGGGCACTTCAGCAGAGGAAGTGGTTGCTGGCATGGGCTGTTGAAGGAGCCCTGTGGGGCCCCTTCCCCAGTCAGCCAGGGGCATCATTAGAAGGGTGAGTGGAGCACCCTGTGGGGTTCAGAGGGAAGAAAGACAGAGAGACTGGACAAGAGTTGCAGGAGGAAGAGGAAAAAGGGAGGGAAGGAGGAGGCAGAAGGGAAAGCAGTGAGCAGAGGAATGGAGGCAGTCAGGCAGATGGACCAATGGAGGAGGAAAATGAGCGGGGAGACAGGGAGGTGGAGGAAAGCAGACCCTAGATGGTTGCAGAGGAAGTCATTGGAGAAGTGTGAAAGGTGACAAAAAGCAAATAATAATATATTTATTTTTAAAGGAACCTTTTTGAGTTTCTGGTCCATGGTCTCTCCCAGCTTTGGAGGCGTTGATACAGCTCCTTGCCAAGGGAACATAAACCTTTGCCGGTAAACCTCTGGAAAATATGTTGCTTCTGAGGGTGAGAGCACAATGCGGTTGGAGACACTCCTTCAGAATAAAAATATCTGCACCAATTGATGAAAGAGAGCCAGGGGATGGCCACTCACATTTCATAGGGCAAGGAACTCCATAATCATACAGCCACGGAAAAGGCCCCATCTCTTGTCACCATCATGAGTTGTATGCAGGATAAACCTAAAGTGTATTTCCTCAGAAGAAGTTTAATGGGTCTTACTCCTTAGTAAGTGTGCTTAAGACTAAAACCTAAATCACTAGCAAAAGTCACTTAAATTACTACAGGAGTGGTGGTGCTATTTTTACTATTTGAATATGTTGCATTATAGGGCTGCCATATTTTAAAGGGCAAAAAAAGAGGAAGCACTTTTAACTATGGATCGCTATGATGAATCTACCCATGAAAAAGAGGATGTGTCCTGGAAAAGGAGGACATATGGCAACCTAAAAAAGTTCTAAAGCCCTAGAAAGAACTTACATGAGAGAGATTCACAAAAATGTATGGTATCCCAAATCAAATGTGATTGGTAAATTAGAAAGTGAAAGACAGACACATTTTAAAATATTGCATCTACTTTTCAAAAATGCAGAGGTCTGGTAAGAGTAATTTCTCTCCGTATCATTTGTTGCCAACTAGAGAAAAATAAAAATGTCAGCAGAATCACTTTACTTTTATGCAATATCTACAGCGTAGACATTTCCAGACATCTGTCAGAGAAATGTTACTGCAGAAGCAGAAACAATACCATAAGCCAATGCAGAAAAGCCATCTACATTGCTGTCCTATTCATGTTTATTATGAAGTAAATCCCCTCAAGTTTAAGTGGGCTTTTCCTAGTTCCCTAGGAATAAGACCCATTGAACTCAATGGGACTTTCTTCTGAATAGACATGTCTAGTAGAGCTGTACTGTTAGAAAGGAATAATCTACATTTCAATCACATAAATTTATGGACTCAGATCTTCAGCAGGAACCCTTTCTAAATCCTGAAGGATAATTTGTTTAGTCCTTTCATCTACCTCTTGCCTATACATGTCTACTTTGAAGTAAATCCCAGTGACTTCAATGGGACTTGCTCCTGGGAAGTATGTATAGGATTGTGACCTTAATCAAGCTAATTTAGATGACTCTCTCCACGCTGCGATTGGATTTATTCTATTTAATCAAGCTAAATTAGAGTTTTGTTTCTACAGTGTAATTTTACAGTATAATTCTTACAACTGGACTATTACTTCTACTGATTACAAGCAACGTGCCCCTCTTTAGAATGTAAGGAAAATAATACATTGAAAAGTCGGATACTGATTACATTTATATCCTGCTCCTCTTCCATCTTGAAACTCCAAGGTGGTATTCCTGTGATTCCTAGGTGATCACTGACCAGACCCAGATCTACTTAGTTTCACCAAGGCAATTGATTAATGTGCGTTCAGATGATACCTGACATTTTAGATATCTGAACTTAATACATAGATTTAGAGGTAGGTGGGGTTAGCCTAACTTTCTTTGCTTCATGTGAGTGCTGTCCATGCAAGCAATGTGGCAAAGAGGCTAACCCCTGGTCATGTTGGAGCAATAGTCAATGTGCTCCATCCTTGTATTCTCCCAGTGCAGTAGTTAGGATCAGATCATTATGAATTAGTGGTTTATTAAATCTGTTTTTATAGGTAGCTGAAGCAATATTGTCTTACACTACACGCATGCATTGTAAGTCATGACAAGTCTCAACGCAATTCAATTAATTTGCATTTTTGGCATCAGTGCACTATTTGTGTAGCTCATGTTCCAGTGCATATTCATATTATTACAAAAAAGAGAAAGATTTCAGTTCCCAAATTTGTTTACTCTTTAATCCTTTGCTTCAGTTCAGCTTTTATACAACAAATAGTGCTGACAGTTCCAAAAGAAAATCACTTGTTGGCAGATAAATATGATTTCACAGCAAGCTGGTCAGGTTGTTTTTATAATGGCATGCTTACGGAGCTAGGCCAAGAAATTAATGGCAATGAGAAGTGGAAAATTCAAAGGGATATGCATCATGATAGAGTGCAGCTTTAAGAACTACCATTTTAGCCTTTTGATTTCCTGCCCTGCTCAGGTCTAGTGCATTGCAACTGACTTTGAATGTGGCTGCTGCAACTTTCATTTGTGTTCAAGTGAAGGGAAAATATGCCCCAAATCAATCCTGAAAATAGAGTAATTTACTACATTTTGAGCATTTTGATTTAAAGTGTTTCTAAATTGTGAATACTTCATCTAGAAAATACATTGCTTCCAGGGGGATAACTATATATATGTATATTTAAAGCAATACAATCAATTAACAGCAAAAAAATAGCAGAAGCTGTAAAAATATAAAAGCAGCACAGCAGAATAAAACCAGATTCAGCCAAGGTTCTAAAAGCCGTGGGAAAATAAACTAGCCATTGCTTTTTCAAAGGTACTCTGCCACAACTGAGAGTGACCTCTCAACAATAGCCACCCACCTGACTTCTGATGGTGCAATATCGGGAGGAGTTCCTCTAAGTAGGACTTAACAAGCAGGCAGGTCAGTGTTGGAGAAGGTGATCTTGAAGTACCTGGCTCCCAAGATTGGTGATTTAGTTCAAGTGCATTGCCTAGAGAAGGCATGGGGAACAAATTTCATCATGCCTGACCATTGACTATGCTGGCTGTTAGGAGATGGAGCCCAGCAACACCTGAAGAGACACAGGTTTCTCACCCTTGGCTTAGAAGGACAGAATGACTAGTTTACTGTTATATCGTAAAAGGACATAGATTATTCCAGGCTAAATTATGTTCTGCTTAGATACTGGGTTTGTCAGAATAATATGTTTTGAATATCCTACTCAAGTACATTCTGACTATTCATTAGAGAACCAAGTCAACACATTTTGGCATATATGTTATGCTTTCTTGTTGACTAATCTCACCAAATTTTGGTGTCCTTAATCATTTTTTAATCCAGTCTTTGTGTGTGTGTGTGTGGGGGGGGAATTACAACTGAAAATACAATATAATTTATGAATAAGAGAATAGTTTTGTGTGATGCGGTTTACAGCTACGTAGTACTGGGTTTGCATGATCTTACTATCATTCATACAGAGGCATTTCATTCCAGGATTTCTTAAAAGGCCTTTGTTTAACGTACCTGTAAAAATATGCTTAGAAGGCAATTACTCATTCTTTGTAATTGGGAACATGGGGCTAAAGGGTATCCTGGTGTCAAATGCAGCAGCAGCATCAAGCAATCAAATGACTGAATATCTACTATGATGTTATGCTAAATAGCAACAAAACTCCTTTGTTATTACTAGAAGGAAGAGCATATTCACAGACGATCTGAGAAGTTGGTAATGCATAGTAGGACTTAGGAAAAATAATACATAGGGGGAAAACTATCCCGTGCACATTGAATCATGGTTTCCGCTAAGGAAGATCATCCATATTTTAGCCATTGATAAGGCTTCATTTGCTACATTTCAACAGGGCAATGCCTATCTTTTGATATGCAAATATTGCATTTTAGTGATGCACCATAAATTGATTGCAATATTTTAGTATGTTAGTGGTGCAGCATAAATTGATTGCATAAATTGATTGCTCAGTATTCTCAGTGGAGGAGCTACGTTAAGTAATATGTTTGAATGTGTCTAGAGACAATGGATAAAACAAACACCATTAGATGAATTGCTGGATAAATGTTTAATTGTGATTGTATTTGTTTAAAAACCAATAATTTATTTTTTTAAAAAACAATCCAATAGGTGTTGACAGGGGGTAAGTTAACGTAAGGAAGTTAATCCTTGAAAAGCCTTTTGGGGAGGCCAGGACGATGTACGACAGGGTACTGGAGACTGCTGTGGGATAGGAAATATTCCTTGTTTTGGGCTATGATGTTAATTTAAGGAAGTCTCTTCCCTCCCAAACATCCCACCTGTGCCTGATACCACAATGTTCAGGAAGGACACTTGACTTTCCAGAGAGGCATTTTGGGGGGTGCAGGGGGCTACAGGGGAAGAAGGGGATCGGAACCCTTCTTCCACCCTTCCTTAAGTTAACTTACCAAGATCCAATGCACTATTCTGTATTCCTTACTTATGGAAATTGTATGTTTCAATAATAACTCCCATTGCGTTTCAGAGACAAATCTGGACCTCAGAATAGCTTACTGATATTTAATATGATTAATATATATGAGTTACTCTGTGAAATTGTGCTCTCAGGCATTTTTATTCATTCTTCTCACTTCTAGTGTGGAAAATGAATTAGAAATGTACCGCTTAAGATATATATTTCACTAATTTTCATTTGTGCACAATATATCTCCTCCACCATAAAAATTCCTGAACACTTTCCCATTTGTCAGCTAAATGGTCTGTGCCCTACTTACTTGTGAATAAAACCCATTGAACTCAATGGATTGTTCTTCTAAGTAGGCGTGTATAGGCTTGTGCCCTTACTGCTCTAGAAATAACCTATTATTCAATGGGTTTAAATGCCCTTGAAATAATTTTCCATTCCTTCAAAGCCTACCTTTTAAATCCAATTCCATATATTATTTCAAGTTTCCAAAGTGTTCAGTGGCTGTTACCCAAGGGGTAGCCCCCCCTCCTCCAAAAAACCTAGCTGAATCAGGATTGTTGGGGGTGGCATATGGAAGACGATGTTCCAAGGTGAATGGAAATGGAGAGGCTAGGTCCAGAGTGATTCACAATGGAACGTTTTATTATTAACCTATATGAAGCAGCAGTGGCACTTTGTCTAAGCTGGAGAACATGTGAGAATGCTCCTTTTCTTCAGGCAGGCACATCTGGTGATCTCTTTGATCCATGATGAATATATAGATCCATCTATGCAGGGAAAGTATAAGAAAACCAATTGGGAAGGCGCATGGGAGCAAATTGTAATGTGTCTTCATTTAAGGCATAGACTGAAAGATGTTCTCCCATCCTGATCTTAGGTGACTGATCACACAAATGTCTTGGAATTCCAAGCAGCTTTCTTCTTTTGCAATAGGCACCCTTCAATGCACCTCTTTCTGTCATGCAGTATTTTTATTCTGCTTTCTCCCGTGGTATATTGCTCTCCTGTAAAACAAAGAAATTCGGTGATTTGGAGCTGAAAGCTTCTTTGTAGTGAAATGTGGACCTCTTTGTACTTGAAACAATAAATCCAGAACTAATTAAGATTTTAGAGAGATTCTTTTTTACAGGACTGCTTTTGTTCTCTAGCAATAGGATTTTAAAACTTTCCAACTCAGCCTTGAAATGTGAAGAAAAGTGGGTTGATTTATTAGGAATTATAAACCACATTTAATAGAATTATTTACATGTCCAGTTAATGAATGCATTTACATTTAAATATATACACCGTGCGATGGTGGTGAGCTCCCATTGCTGTCTCCCAGAGTCTGCCAACCTAGTAGTTTGAAAGCACACCAGTGCAAATAGATAAATAGGTACTGCTGCGGCGGGAAAGTAAACGGTGTTTCCGTGTGCTCTGGCACTCATCACTGTAGTGGAAAATGTGCAAGAAAACTGAGGAGGTGTAGGGTTGGCCTTGCACACCTAACCCTTCTTGTGAGTCCTCACAGGAGCACCCTGGCACTTGAGGGTGGCCCAGCTGGGGCCTGACTGCCCAGATTAGAAGCCCTAATTGTCACAGGTAGCAGCCATGGAAACATCCAGCTCCACCTGGCTGGAGCAGGTACAAATGGTGCAGGGTGACATAGTTGGAGAGGATGATAGGCAAAATGCTACTGAGGCTCCCTATGGCTGGATCTGGTGCTGAATGTGGGTGAAGGTCTTGTGGGGGAATTGTTTCGTTGGAATTGTTTCCTTGGGGTTATTTGTCTGTGTAAGGGTTTTTTTATTGCTGTTTAAGAAGGTTTACTGTTTGAGGGGTTTTTTCTGTTTGAGGAGGTTTTCCTATTCTGTTCAAATAAACTATTTCCCCTCCTATAGTGTCTACCAAAGATCCTTGGTAGGCACTAACCCTGCGGTGTTAATTGGCAAAACAGTCCCAGTGTCCCATTGAGCCAGAAGTGGTTTAGTCATGCTGGCCACATGACCTGGAAAGCTGTCTGTGGACAAACACCGGCCTGAAAAGCAACATGAGCACTGTGTTCCATAGTCGCCTTTGACTAGACTTAACCTTCCAGGGGTCCTTTACCTCACCTTTTTACCTTTTATATTCTGAAAGGTTATAGAGATGCCTTCCCTAGTGAGATACTGTACACTTGTCTCCACCATTATTAACTCTGAGTAGGGATCAGAAAACATTCCTGTTTACCTTGCCATTTGATGGTTTTAGAATACTGTTCCTGAAAACTCTGAAATCATTGGCTGGAAGTGTTTTTAACTGTAGCTACTTTTGGATGTTTTTGATTGTAATTGTTTCTACAATACTTTAATAGTCTTATAGTGTTTTTGTTTGTTTGTAAATAGTGCATTGTTTGCCACCCTGGGCTCCTTGGAGAGGATGGGCAGAGTATAATCATCATCATTAATAATAATAATAATAATAATAATAATAATAATAATATAATTATTATTATTTATTCGGGGTTTCTGTAGTGGAACTTCACACTTGAGGTGCTACTGGAGGAAGGAAGATGTGATTTTCATTGATTCCTGCTTCTGTCTGCAGCTCCACTACCTTCCGAAAATTTGCCATGAAGATTTGAGGGGTTCTGCAGAAGACTGTGAGTGTTCAGGGTGAAGAGAGTATTGGCAAGTCCTTCCCTCCTTACTCCAGTGGGAGCTTCTCAGTACTTATGAGTAATGAAAGAAAGGCAAGTCTGCTCTACCTCTGTGTCTATAGATAATTGTAGCTTAAAGATGAAAAGAAATGTTGTGAGCATGGAGAGGCAATCTTTAAGGTACCATATTAAAATGTATCTACAGGACAAAATTTGGATCTGCTTCGAATAGTATGTATTTCTTATACAGAATGCACTTTTCTGTTCAGAAAAGTATGAAAATTGCATGTAGCTATATGTGACTATCACAAAAATGTCATACTCCATTCATCTGATACATTAAAAAAATGCTTCCTGTTCAGCTTGGGGATAACTATGAGTAAATAATAATAATAATAATTTATTATTTATACCCCGCCCATCTGGCTGAGTTTCCCCAGCCACTCTGGGCGGCTCCCAATCAAGTGTTAAAAACAGTACAGCGTTACATATTAAAAACTTCCCTGAACAGGGCTGCCTTAAGATGTCTTCTGAATGTCAGGTAATTGTTTATCTCTTTGACATCTGATGGGAGGGCGTTCCACAGGGCGGGCACCACTACCGAGAAGGCCCTCTGCCTGGTTCCCTGTAGCCTCACTTCTCGCAATGAGGGAACCGCCAGAAGGCCCTCGGTGCTGGATCTCAGTGTCCAGGCTGAACGATGGGGGTGGAGACGCTCCTTCAGGTATACAGGACCGAGGCCGTTTAGGGCTTTAAAGGTCAGCACCAACACTTTGAATTGTGCTCGGAAACGTACTGAGAGCCAATGCAGATCTCTCAGAACCGGTATTATGTGGTCCCGGCGGCCACTCCCAGTCACCAGTCTAGCTGCCGCATTCTGGATTAATTGCAGTTTCCGGGTCACCTTCAAAGGTAGCCCCACGTAGAGTGCGTTGCAGTAGTCCAAACGTGAGATAACTAGAGCATGCGCCACTCTGGTGATACAGTTTGCGGGCAGGTAGGTTCTTAGCCTGCGTACCAGGTGGAGCTGGTAGACAGCTGCCCTGGACACAGAGTTAACCTGCGCCTCCATGGACAGCTGTGAGTCCAAAATGACTCCCAGGCTGCGCACCTGGTCCTTCAGGGGCACAGTTACCCCATTCAAGACCAGGGAATCCCCCACACCCACCCGCTCCCTGTCCCCCCAAAACAGTACTTCTGTCTGCCCCCCTTTTTAATGGGCCCAAACCATACTTACACCCTGAAACATAGTTTGAATGGCATGTGCCATTATGAAGGTCCCAGTGCGATACAGTTTTGAAGGATTACAGCATTTTCAATCTTGAGTGAATGGTCTTTTTTTTTTTTTAGGAGCTCTGGAGGGGCTATCAAGATCACAGGTCACATTCTGAACCATCACAGCTAAATGGCTTCTAACATTCAGCAAAGAATTAATAGGTTTACCTGCATGGAAGTGGCTAATCAGCAATGTAACATTGTTTAACCTTGTAGGAGGATGTCAAGCTTCATTAGTAGCTTTATGACAATTTACTTATTCATTAAATGACACCATCTGCTGAAAAGTATTTTCCTTAAATCATCATTACGTATCTGAACACTGGTCACAAGGTTTCATAGATAAGTATGAACAATAACTTCAATCGTAGGTCATTGATTTTGGTTATGTTCCACCCACAACCATGTGTAGCGCATTTTCTTAGGGTGTGCAGCCAGGAATTTTTATATATTTATTTCAACAAAGGAAGACAGGAGAGGGGGGAAATGACAAGACAAACAAGCAAGCACATGAAAGATGTAAAGAGGTAAAAAGCTAACAAAATCACCACAGTAAGAGTGGTCAAGAAGAAAGACTCATGGTATGAGTTAAGGGCAGGATGGATCCTCCCTGTTTGTGTGCCACAAAACAACCCCTTACCTCAACAGTTATCTCTCCACAAAAGCTGATTAGTGGAGCTCAGTTGGAGATAGAGCAGTGAGACAGACACAGACACAGGCAGAAGAAAAAAGCTGGAATGTAGCTGTAGCTTCTGCTTGCAAAGGAGAGAGTAATTCATCCACCCTTACTACCCCAACTGGAACCAACCACCCCACGGCTGCTGCTTCCATAGATAAACCTGGGCAGAAGCTGCAGACCCATCCAAGCATTATTAATTCTTCCTGCATCTCTCCCTGTCTGCTTCCCTTGACCCACTTTTTTAAAAAAGGGGGGGTGTTCCTTGGGCACACCCAGGATGCGTCCTGCACATGCCTATAGTTCTGTCATATTTTACCTGGAGATGCATTCCAACATGGAGTTAGGCACACTAATGTCCTTTGACATCTATGGGTTTAAGCACAATTAACTCTGCTGCCTGGCTCTGACGTAACACTAAAGCAAATCATTTTGGTCAAGCCTCAAGGAGGAGCTCTTCCTATCTCTCTCCTCAAGCAAGGCAGGATATTGGAACTATTAGCTTCCTGGTATAAATTAAGCACAGTCTGCAACAGGCCAAACTGTGCTTAGTTTAAATTATGGTTTATGCAAACACATTGAGATCAGACTGTGGTTTCTGATATCGGTTGGTTTTTATAAATGGTAGTTTATTGGGGTGGTGGCCCAGGGGCTGAATGTGGGCTTCCAGGCCTCTCTCTATGGTCCTCAGGCCTCTCCCTATGCCATTCACTACCCTCCTTCACTCCTTCCTCAAAGGCCTTGTGTCTAGCTGCAGCTTGTCCTTAAACTGTGATAATGCATGTTGCATACCTGGCTGCAGGATAGAGAGGTCTGTGTAGAAAACTGACTTTTGCATGGCTGGAATGCAGCCACCCACACTGAAGATAAGAGTATCTTCATTGCCATGTCTACTTTTGCATCTGGCCCTACCCACTTTTGCTTCTGGCTCTGTCCATCACTGGTGTGCAGCCCTGGAAAGTTGCCCAGGGTGCAATGTATCCCTTTGACTCCTTGCATAGGTAAAGGTAAAGGGACCCCTGACCATTAGGTCCAGTCGTGGCCGACTCGGGGGTTGCGGCTCTCATATTGCTTTATTGGCCGAGGGAGCCGGTGTACAGCTTCCATGTGTACAGTGTACACATGTGGCCAGCATGACTAAGCCGCTTCTAGTGAACCAGAACAGTGCACAGAAACACCGTTTACCTTCCCGCCAGAGCGGTACCTATTTATCTACTTGCACTTTTATGTGCTTTCGAACTGCTAGGTTGGCAGGAGCAGGGACTGAGCAACGAGAGCCCACCCTGTCGCAGGGATTCAAACCGCCGACCTTCTGATCGGCAAGTCCTAGGCTCTGTGGTTTAACCCACAGCGCCACCTGCGTCCCATGACTCCTTGCATAGGTTTAAGCTAATGATAGTTCCTGGACACATAGCAGAAGGAGACAGAAAGAACAGATGCTCATGCCTGAGTCTTAACCACATTGTTTTCCATAATGCTAAATTATTGTTTAGTGTTATGCCTGAACTGGGCCAGTTGATTGCTGATAGTTTACCATCATGGATTAGAACACATTATACAATTAGTGATATTAACTGAGAAAATAAAGACTGGCAAGTCTGCAACCCCGCCTCATAAAATCATTCATTTGGAAGGGACCTTGGAGACCACCAAACCCAAGTTCAGTGCAGGATTTACAATACAGGTTGCAGCTACACTGAATCAGTACAGTATCCCTGACAGATGGTCATTCAGCCTCTGCTTAAGTACTCCCAGCAAACGCCTCTCTTAGAGATGCATGAAAGACTTTGAGAACCAAAGCAGCAGATTGGAAATATTCATAGAATAATTTTGTAATTAGGCCAATACTTTCAAGGACACTTAGAGATTGGAAATGGACCGGTAGTATGAGCCAAGATGCCCCCCTCCCTTCTCAAACTGACTTTATTGGTCAGATGGTAAAAACAGAAGGAACAATACCTGCTGCTATGCCAAGTGACAGTAGGTAAATCAAACTGTCAAAAAGTCTTAAGGCAAGGTGCTTCTTTCCAAGATTTTGTTCTTTCTGTGTCTTTTATGCAAGAGAACAAGTGAAGAATGGAACAGAGCAAAATCATAAAGTTCAGTGGGACTTGCACTTGGGAGCTGTGTATAGAATAGCAGTCTAAGCTGGTCATCTGTTGATCATTATTTTTCACACATTGCAATGAAATGAGTCAGATAAGAAAGATTCACAGGGTATTTTTTCTTTTCTTTTAAGGGCACTACTTTCCCCACTGGCTTAGCAGAAGAACAGAGCCAGTTTTTCTTGCCATATACAGTCGGACCTTGGTTTTCAAACAGCTTAGTTCCCAAATGTTTTGGCTGCTGAATGCCACAAACCTGGAAGTGACTGTTCCAGTTTGCAAACTATTTGTGAAAGCCAAACATCTGGTGGGGCTTCTGCGGCTTCCGATTGGCTGCAGGAGCTTCCTGCAGCCAGTTGGAAGCCATGCTTTGGTTTCCAAACATTTTGGAAGTTGAACAGACTTCCGGAATGGATTCCATTCGGCTTCCAAGGTACGACTGTAATTACAAATTATAGCTCAGTCGGTAGAGCATGAGACTCTTAAGATCAGGGTCATGGGTTTGATTCCCACATTGGACAAAAGATTCCTGCATTGCAGGAATGATCCTTGTGGTCTCTTCTAACTCTTGTACAATTCTAGTCTATGATTTTCAACAGTCATAGTAATAAACTGCTTTAAAAATCCACTAGGTTTTGAAACAAATCTTGGAACAACACAGTATGTTAGAATATTAAAAATCACTTTTTTTCATACTTTGGTCACTAGATAGAATTTTGCCAGGACTTCTATTTCTTATTAAAATAGATTTGACTTCTTGGTTGTTGGCCAGCAGTCACTGCAAACACACCAGCTTTGTCAGTAAAAGGTGAAAAATCTACAACTGTTTATCTGGTGCCAAAGTAGAAATCATCATGAGATAAAAAAAGTAGAATGTAAAGCTTATTGTACATCTTGTGTCATCCTATATTCTCAAGAATTCAGGTGATGGACATTGTTCCAGTACTTGCTGCTCTAACAAATTCATCAGGGTGTGAAGTAGATGCACTGGTTTTTGCAACCTAATCTTTGGAATCAGGAGAAATCTCATAAGATAACTTTTCCTTCACATTTGAAAAAGCAGTGGAATGGGGTTCTATCTTTTGAAGAAGAAAAAAATCATCAGTTAGCTGCTAAGATAATATGGGTTTTAAAATAACACTGAATTCTTGAAGCTTGGCAATCTTCCAGTAAGGCTTTCTAAACTCAAAAGTCTAATGCAGGTTACATAAGATGAGCTATGGACAGCGCCACCAGATTATTCCAGCCATTTGACACAGTTTTGTCCTGAAATGGCCAACTCTTTTGTACAAATCGCTGCTGATATTTACACAGCATTCAACATGCCACCAGGCCCAGAATAGCAAACAATACGAAGTAAATGCTGGTAAAGGCTATTGATGGTTACTAGAAAAAAGTTGTTATCTTGGCTTTACAAATTAGAAATCCCTGTAGTATTCCTCCTAGTGCACTAACTATGTTGCCTGAATGTGTGTCTGCTTAGGATTTACTTTGACAGCCATGAAGCAGATAAAGTTGTAGCTTTAATGGGACACACTTCTGTGCATGGAAATGAGGGCATTTCAGTCCTCTTAATGGGTACTGTCAGGGAACTGCCATGGGAACTAGCGGAGGAGGCGAGGCTCCACAGCGATGCTGGAGAGGGGCCAAGCAGGGAGAGAGGCAGGTCTCCAGCTGGGGAAGAAAATCAGCGCAACACCAGGGATAGAGGGGGGCCGATGGGGGAAGCAGAGAGGAGGCTCCAGGACTCTTCGCAGGAGACCAGCGAGGAGAGCACAGGTCCTCCGCTGCCCACACCCACCCTGCGCAGAAGACTTCCGCGCAGGGAAAGTAGGCGGCGACTTGGCGTCAAAGAACTTCTTTGCTGGAAGAGGTTCAAGAAACGCCCATTGACGGATTCTGCCAGTGACTGAACAGCCACGGAGTGGATGGCTGTCCAGCGAGAAACGGTTTAACCCGGCAACCTAGCCCAGAGTGGCGGTAACTTACGCACAAGCAACCCCTAAAGCCATTACAGGTACACTTGCCCACACAAAGCAAGATTTACTTGAATAGAAGAGAAGCATGCTTTTCCATAGCTAACACAAACAGCAGCCCTTGGGCTTCTGTTTTTCTTTTGCTTCAACATTTCTGGAGCAACAAAAGTTAACCGAATCTCCAACGCCAGGTCACTGGCATTTCCTATGGCAAGAAAAGAGAGCAGGTATATTTTACAAAACTTTAAGCTCCTGCCATTGCTTGGTCCCCGTCTCCCCCCGAATCCCTTTCCCATACTGAACTCACATACTATCAAAATCTTGAACAACAGGGATGTTCATGTGAGAGGAAGGGAGGGGAAGGAGAGAGGGTAGGAACAGGAAATGCTCCTCAGTGCACTAAAACAAATTACCTTTTGCTAAAGAAGTTCATCGAGCATCTTAAAACTTCCCCATATATTTAGTACTCTCCATTGAGATATGCCTTAATGGCGTTGCTACCCATTGGAACATGCCTCCAAGCAAACACCAGAATTAATCTAGCACGAAGAGCAAGAATTACATTTTGCGAGGTGATGTTCCTCAGGGCTAGAGTAATATTCACTGTGAGATCAGCTGTAAGACTGTCTGCTTGAGCTATGAATAAATGACATCAGTCATAGTAATGCATGAACATAAGCATAGTTTGGTCTCTGTGTTTCTTTCCTTAGCTATGAGTCTCCAGACATTTTTGGTGATTATAAAGATAAGTGGAAGAAAGGAAAACTATGATGTGCAAGGGCTTTGGTTTGCACGTCTATATTCTTTATTTTTTAATCGACTACTGAAGCTGCTCAGCCAGACCTGAACATTTCTCCTGTGCTCTTTCAGAATATTTTTACAAGAAAATATATGCATTACCTGTGTCTGACATTAGAATGAACTGAAAATTGTGTTAGCTAAATTTATATTCAGTTTCTGTCCTGGATGTGTGTGAGTGGGTTTTTTTTGTTTTTGTTTTTTTGGATAATGTCAGTGAGATGGGTCAGGATTAACACCTTGCATATTCTTTCATACCACGCTGTCCTGACTGTCCACAAGCATTCTACTTCTTTGTTGGAACATGGAATGTGAACCAGGCAATCGGGTCAAGCTGAACATCACCATTAAGCATACTCTGAACAGGAAGAACCAGGTTCAATACAGGCCACATTATAACTTCACAAAAAGCATTTGTACAGGTCTTTGATCCTTACTGAGACATGTGAGAAGGGGGCATTAATTCTTCCACTACCATTTTCCCACTGGAAATTGCCCAGACAGGCTTATTTCCAAAACTTTTCATTCTAAAAATTCACAGCTCCCCAAAACATATGACAACAGTGATAATAAAAAGGATACCCTGACACAATCAGGGATAAAACAAGATTGGATTGCCCAAGCCCAACCTCATAGATTCTAGAATACTTTAATTGCTTCCCTACCCTCTCTACAAAGAAACTCAGTGCAGAACATTATCTATGTTAAATAACATCATTCAATGAAAGACATGAGCCTTAAAACTTTGTTCTGCAGCATTTTGGCTTTGGAAAAATTCTCACCTTGGAAGATCTTCTGTTTTTACCCACATAGGAGGATATTCTCCCACCTCTCCATTATTGCCCCACTGTTGTTGGTCCCCAAATGGGCCATTTCAGTAACTTCATGTCAAATTAAAGTCATCAAAAAATGTTATCTATTATTAAAAATCTAGAGACTGTCCAGTGTTAGGAAAAAATAGAGTATTCTGCTTCAATGCAGTTTTTTTAAAAAAATAAAGCACAGTTGCATTGGTGGCTTGGGAAGGTCTTAACTGGAGCTGTGACTGCAAATAAATAGCATCTAACCACTCTGCTGATGTGTTCTTCCATATATGTGCCAAAGAACGAGAGCCAGCTGGAAGGGGCTGCTGTAAGGAAATAGGGTATGCTCTGGGCTGGTAACAAGATATTATACCACTGCATGTATGCTGATGTAACCTCCAAGCTTAATACTTCTGACGATTCATGAGTCACAGGATGGAGCCAAGTCAGGCGCAAGTCTTTATTAGGTACAAATAGAAGCTATATAAAAAAAACTTACATTGAATTAATCATGAATCGTCCATTTAATCTTGCCAGTTTCTCCATAACAGCTTCAAGAAGAACCACAATGTAATGACTTGGCTTTCCTGATTTTTCTGATTCCACCTTTGCACATTTAAACAGGTTGGAATGACAAATGCATCTGTTGTAATAAAATCTTGATTAACCTCATTATTTATTCACATTCCCAGGTTTTGCAACACACACTGTCTTAACAATTAGTTATTTCAATGTGACACTCATTTTACTTCTCACTTGATTTGCTTTCAAGGACAGCAGACAAAGAGAATTTAGTGCAAATGCCTATCTTTGCTCTTCCCATTAAACATACATGAAATCTGCTGAAGAAATTTTGTTTTGAAGTTGCTTATAATTATTTTTCAGTCTGGACTATCAGATTTCCACAGGAATATACTAACCTCTCTGTTTTAGCACAGTTGCCTCTCTGCCCTTGCATTCTAACATCCCAAACAGGTCAGTCACAAAATCTAGGACTTATCGATGCATGTTTGAATATTTGTCCACTTTCCCTGAGCTCAAAGATGGACTTGCACTAAAGGTGTAATGCTATGGTAAGGTCCACCGGAATGCGCAGCTTAGGATGCAGCAGATCTCCTTCTCAGCTGGTGTTGAGTCCCCAACCCCACCTCTCTGGTCCCATCACCACCACCCCTTTTCAAGAGGTATGATGACTTAAGATACACCGGGCTTGGCTCAGCCAGCTGGGTCCTGGCTGAGCTATAGAGGAGGTATGCTGGCATATCTCTGGCTGAGCTGAAGATAAGTAAGATAAACTAGCATAGCTCATCTGCACCAATAACCTCCCAGCTCAGTCAGAGATCTGCTGGCTCCTAAGCCACTCATCCTGGTGGATCTTGCGCACGTCCACCAAAGGTGAAAGAATGTACCATCAATCTCTTTACATTTCCAACATTTATTATCAGGCAAATGATATATTTTTGCAAGCTTGACTGGTGTCATGTACCACCTGTATATCATTTTCATAATATTCTCTCTTAAGGCATTACATGCCGTAAATTTCATACCTGTGGTCCATAACTGTTCCCAGTCAGCCAACATAATGTTATGTCCAATATCTTGTGCCCATTTAATCATAGCAGATTTCACCGTTTCATCCTGAGTGTTCCATTTCAACAGCAAGTTATACATTCTTGATAAAATCTTAGTTTTGGGATCTAACAGTTCTGTTTCCAATTTTGATTTTTCCACCTGGAAGCCAATTTTCTTGTCCAAATTGTAAGCCTCCATTATTTGGTAATAATGAAGCCAATCTCGCACTTTGTCTTAGCCCAAGGATTAAGGCTTTCTGGGAGATGATCTATAATGAAATGAAGAAGGTATTTAAATATACCTTTTTGAAGAAACCAGAGGCCTTTCTCCTGGGCATGGTCGGCCAATTGGTGTTAAAGAAGGACAGAACTTTCTTTATGTACGCTACAGCAGAAGCAAGAATACTCATCGCAAAGTATTGGAAGACACATGATTTACCCACCAAGGAAGAATGGCAGATGAAGGTGATGGATTACATGGAATTGGCGGAAATGACTGGCAGAATCCGAGACCAGGGAGAAGAATCGGTAGAAGAAGGTTGGAAGAAGTTTAAAGACTATCTATAGAAACATTGCAAAATTAAGGAATGTTAGAAGGATGCTGGATTGAAGTTATGTGGTTTTAGCAGTAATGTTATAAAGGAGTATGTAAAAATGGGTTGTCAACAGGTGAGAATGTAAAGTCACAACATATTAAGATAACTGATTAAGATAAAAACAAAGGAAAGGATTTGCTGAATTAACTAATTGAACTAGAATACAAAAAAGGGAGGTGTGAGGAAGTCAAGGAAACAAGTAATTGAAAGATAAGCTGTGGAAAAATTGATTTGTTTTTAATTTTTTATTTTCCATTTTTTTGTAATTTTTTGTTTTATTATTTTTCTTTTCTTATGTTTGTAATTCTTGAAATGTTAATAAATATTATTATTATAAAAAAAACAACATCCTGGTGGATCTTGCTATAGGATTGCCCGCTTAGTGGGGTTTACTCCTGGGTAGGTGAGTTTAGGATTACAGTCTTAATTCTTAGCTATAGCATAAGTAATTCTCTTAGTTACCCTGGCATAATGCTAGAATCTTTTAATTTTCAGAGAAATTGCATGGTTATAATCTGTTGGACCTGTCTCCTATACCAGCATTGTGCCAGAAAGCAGTATTGGAACTGCAGATCTTCTGCAAGGAAGCTATGAAGGGTCAAGAGTTTGGAGGGAGCATAACTGATCCAATACTTCTACACAGGTTTTCTCTTTTGTGTGTAACAGTATTCATGGTGACAGTGCCACAGGTCCAACTTTAAATAAAAGTTGGTCTACTGTTTCTACAATACAGTCATACCTTGGATCTTGCACGCCTTGGCTCCCAAACAAATCGGCTCCCAAACGATCAAAACCCAGAAGTAAGTGTTCCAGTTTTTGAACGATTTTCAGAAGCTGAACATCCAGCACGGCTTCTGATTGGCTGCAGGAGCTTCCTGCAGCCAATCAGAAGCTGCGCTTTGGTTTCTGAACATTTTGGAAGTCGAACGGACTGCTGGAACGGATTCCGTTCAACTTCCAAGGTACGACTGCATTCTAAGGGGATAACTAAAGAATATAAAGTACATATAAAAACACACAACCCCAATATAATAACAATCATGCAAAATAACTAAAAGAGCAGAGGAAAAGCAAATGAAAACCAGATGAAACCAAAAACACAGTAATCGTATTATACCATTGGAGCTTCAGAACTGAACACATTGCACTGCTCTGTGCCAAACCTATTAGAAGCTTCTAGTGTTCATAACACAATACTCCCTTCAATAGATCCAATAAAACAAAACTATGAAGATCTGCAAAGGTTTAGATGCTGTTTTGGCTTAACATCCCTGCCACAGCTCTGTGGATGCCTATTCAAGCATGGGAGAGACAAAAAGATATGCTCTAAATTTGCCATGTTGCGGGAGTCATGTAGGTGAGCCAAGTGGATATTGGCCAGCTATTTAAGGCTGTATGTCTTGCTTCCTTGAACTGCTAGCTTGACATCTACTCACTCAGTCTTCACACTTATTGTGCTGTGAGAGTCCGGGCTGAGTAGGGAATATATTTTCGCTTTTGGTCCAAACTCGTCATGAGAATAAGGTGGGGTTGGCCAACTCTGTATACTAGGAGCCATCTGTCCTTTGGGTTTTATTATATTTTTACTCAGTTGAAATGCCCTTTAAAATAAGTCACAGTTTGCAGGTTCCATGTGGGTTAAAAGGTGTTGTGATCTTCAGCAAGATGTGTTGCTAAGCATCCCTTAATGCTTCAGGATGAAGTTTTTTCTCTCTAAACTGGGCTTGTTGCCTCATGGATAAAAGATCCCATGGAAGTCTCACCTTTGTGACATGCATGAGCTGTGAGGGACAAGGCAGGGCTGAGTGAATACTTTCCATTTGTAGATCTTAATGTTTCAGCAACATTTTTCAGAGCAAGGAAAGTTTAAGAGGGGACTTGACACTCACCTGCTCTTATGTCATGATATAGCACTGTTCTGCAGAAGTTCATAGCTTGTGTTAATATTGTATTTCACTCCATCTCTTGAAGTGAATTATTGCACATTTTCTAGCTCTTGTCAACCATTGGAATCTATGGCACTAGGTGCACAGGGACATTTATATGCAAGAACAAATATATGTCTTAACCAAAATCAGCAATCTTAACCAGACTCTGCTCTACAAAATGATTTCCTATTCATGGTCTGTAATCATGTCTTTCCCAGGTTGAATTGTTTCTCAAAGTAGCAGTTCTGCTCTGATTTGTCACAACTGAAAGACATTGGTAGCTGAGACCTGGAATGCTGAAAAGCACTCTGGTCCATCTACTAAATGGCTAGCATTTTTTTGTTGCAGAGATTGTTATGAACTTGAACTATCAAATGTAAGCAGAATACATTAGTACTTACTTCAATAATAATAATAATAATAATAATAATAATAATAATAATAATAATATAGTGTTGTCTTGCATGAATCTAGTCCTAGGCAGACATACTTGTCAGTATGAGCAGTTAACCCACTGGAAACTTGATGTCAATGTGCACCAGAATGGGCTACAAAAACAAAAACTCCATAATAATTTCACAGGAAAAAGTGTTACATTGAAGGAACTGGGTTATAAGGAATGGCAGTGCCTGCAAAGAAATTGCATGTCTTTAATTTATTCAGTAAAATTAGATAATCTAGGCTTTTGGGACATCTTATAGGAATATATATAGTATATTGGGGTTTGTTTTCCAAATACATACCTTGAACTACTATTCAAAATGCATCTTGATTATGCCATCCCACCTTTGTAGCAGGACCTTTTAGTTTTTACAGTTCATGGAATTAGCACGATGGTTTGCTGTGAACCACACAGTTAAAGAGTCTTTGAACAGTTTTGCTAACACCCTGCTTGGCACTTTTGAATGTGTCAAGCAGCTAAACTTGTGGCTGCTCATTTTTAGGAAGCTGAAACAGAAATGCATTGAGTGGGATGAAGTGCATGCTGTTCACTTAAACATGGAGGCCTCTGTGGAAATGAGCATATGTGAGCATTCAACAAAAGGTAGTCCAAAAGAGAGAAATCCTAAGCCAGGTTTAACATCTCCAAGATAATGAGGAAATGTTGATATAACAATAATTTAATTACCCCTCCAAGGGCCTAGCTTGTGGAGCCAAGTAATTTGTATTGCAGAGTGGTGGTAATGATGCCATTTTCTTCAGTACGACAGCAGTCACAGAGGTACAGCATGTATTAGCTTTAAATAATAAAAAAGATAATATTTGTTTATAAATGTTTACTTATTGATCAGTTTTTAAAATTTGTGAACAGACTAGCTGACATTACCTGGTGTTGCCTGGGAAATCTAAGAAACACACACACACAAAATGAGATTTATAAATGGAAAGTGTAATTTGTCAGTTTTAGGGCTGTACACAGCACTGACCCAGGGCCCTGACCTGACCAGGGGAACACCAGTCCCAGATCTGGCCCTGAATCAATCTGGTGGTGGGGCTTAAAAGTCTTATACACTCAAGGGTGGGAAGGGGCAGGAGACGCTACATCTCCTTTACTCTTCCTGAGTTTACTTCCAGAAGTTAGATGGTCCAATCTTGATGGATGCTGCTTTGCCAGTGTGTTGTCTGTAGGAAACATGCTGGCAAAGCACACCCCTGCAGCAAGCACACAATTCCTGCAGTTCCATTCCAAATTTGGAATGAAGCTAGCTGGGCTGTGCAGCAGATTTGGCCAAAGCCTAAATCAACAGGATTTGTTTTAGGCTTTGGCCAAATCTGGTGCACAGCCCAGCTAGTTTCATTCCAAATTTGGTTCAAATCATTGCAGTTTTGAAAGGTTCGGGCCACCACCTTGATTCAAACTGGTGTCCAATGGTATCAAAACAAAAACAAAAACAAAAACCCAGTGCTCCATTTCACAAACTGTTGTGCCAAATTGGGAGAGGTGATCTTTGGATATGTCCAGATCTGTTCAGTCTGTCATCTTGATTCAAATAGCACGTGACGGTCTCAGGCATAATACCACATCCAAGGAATACAGAGAGACAAACTAAACAACTCTGTACTTAGTTTACAAAAACTCATTAACAATAATGTGCAGCATTTCAACACCTACTAATATTTGAAATCTTAAATAATATATACAATGCTGAATTAATAATAGCATGCACAGCTCAGTACAGTGGTACCTCGGGTTAAGTACTTAATTCGTTCCAGAGGTCTGTTCTTAACCTGAAACTGTTCTTAACCTGAAGCACCACTTTAGCTAATGGGGCCTCCCGCTGCCGCCGTGCCACCAGAGCACGATTTCTGTTCTCATCCTAAAGCAAAGTTCTTAACCTGAGGTACTATTTCTGGGTTAGCGGACTCTGTAACCTGAAGTGTCTGTAACCTGAAGCGTATGTAACCCGAGGTACCACTGTATCTCAAAATCAAGCAGTTCAAATACTCCTGAAATAAGCCACTTTTTCCTAAAGGGCTTTGAGTTATATAAAAAAAATTTGGGAGTCTGATATGTAGGAGATAGAGGAACAGATAACATAAGTGTCTTTCCCCTAAAGCACTGGGAAGCCCCCATGCTCTTGCTGACATTCTACCTGCAGAATTGTCTTCAAAGTTAAATATTATTTTAGTGAGAGTTTGGTTTTTCTTTAGGTCAAGGAAAAGAGTTGCTCTCTTTGTCCTGCTGCTGAACTTGCCAGAGGTAGATTTAGGGGAACTCAACTGGTTTGGTCATACTGGGCATGGAGCCTCAAGGGAGCCACAGAGGGTGCCACAGCTAGGATGTAGAATAGAAGGCAAGACATGGGCTGGTACTGAATTTTTGTGTCGGACAGGGCACTGCTGAAATTTGAGACCCCAAGGTCTCCCACTGAACTCACCATAATGCTTTGTCAACTGGGGATCCCTGTAGGTCATGGACAGTTGGAATTGCTTCCTAATGACCAATTCCCTCAATCTATTACTGGCTTTTGGAGACAGCTTTATATATCCAAACCCTGGTTGGAATCCTCTTGAGAGATTATGTGTGCATGATGATGGCGTACCACATTTTCTAGACTCAATGCTTTTTTTTCAGCTGGAAATCACCGGAACTCAGTTCCAGCACCTCTCAGGTGGGGGCCACTGCCAGTATAAGAGAACAAGGAAAGTGCTCAGGTGAGTTCCAGCACCTTTTTTTTCTAGAAAAACAGCACTGTCTAGACTGTTTTGAGAATGAAAATGGGCTTTGTCCTGCCTGGTGTTCCTGTATTTTGTTTTTCTTTGTAGCTCACTAAGAGGAGTTGGGACAAGTTGATAAAAGATCCTTTCACTCCTCAGCATCGTTCCCATCTTAGATTGATTGCTTCTTTATTTTTATCACTTCTGTAGCTTCAGCATTCTTCAGAAGGTGGGCCACTATTTTTTCACAGATGGGGAACTGAGCTGAAAAACAGCAACCTCCCTCTCACTGAGGTGGGATTTATTTCACTGTTTCTTGCAGGCCATACTTCCTGGTGTTTATCACCACTTAACATAATTTGCCGCTTTGTCGCTCCATTTCTTTCTGTGTATGTTCACAGCAATTTTTCTATTTATTTTCAACAAAGCATAAATGTTATGCTTTTAATTTCAGTTTGTTTTCAGACAATCCACTCTTTAAAGAAAGGATGAAGAGTCTGTGATCCTCTGGATGTTCCTGGGCTAGAACTCCCATCATCCGAGACAATTGGTCATGCTAGCTGGGGGCTGATGGGGGTCAGGCCTGAGGATGTTGCTGGACTCCATTGGTTCCCTGCAGCTGCTTTAGAACATGGCGGTGATGGATCTGCTATTGTGAAAGCTGACCATGCCTTTGCTTTGTTTCTTTTCTTGGGGCATTCCATCTCCTCATCTTTTCCTTCTTATACTCAGAATCACAAATGGGGCCAATGTCAATGGTCAGATGACTTGGGTATCTCATTGGGCCTTATCTGCCAATACAGATAACCAGTTGGCCACAATGTGGTGAGAGATGGAAATAAAATGGGCAATTATTTTTCTCCATTTCCCATTAAAAAGGTCTCATGCTGACTTAAGGGGTTTAACCTCAGATCTTCATCTAAGAAAATATAAGGTAAGATCAGAAAGAAAATAACCTGACCAGGTTTAACTTTTTTGGGGGGAAGACCTTTCTCTCTCTCCTATCAATGTCTTTTTCAGTGACATGTATTTGCCCATTTCTGGTAGTCTCTTCCTGGAGAGGTCTGTATAGCCTCTTCTCTAGCAATCTTCTAGTGTCAAGTAAAAACCTTTTTATTTAAACAGGACTTTGGAACTCAAACTGAAAGCTTTTACATTCTGCTGCTTCTTTTTACTAATGTTTTCCTTTATTGTTTTATACATTGTACTTTATAGATATAGGATTGTTTTTATGCTGTATTTTATTTGCTGCTAGCTGCTTTTCACACCACTCTGTGGAAAGGTAGCATATCTATTTAAAAATTAAAATTGGTTTTGAAACAGCAGAAGAATATTAGGGTTGGCGGCCACGTGATCAGCTCTGCTCCCATACCTCTGCAGCCACTTGATCCATACAGTAGGATGAGATAACATTTATCTCCATCTGTGCAATAAAAAGCCTCATCTGCTGAGTTCTGTAGATCAAGCTATTGCTAAAGGTGGAGAAGAAGAACAGTCTGCCTTTTTCTGGTCCGTTGGCAACTGTATCAGCCAGTCAGTACCAGCTGCTTCTGATCCAACATAAAGGCAAAAACTGAAGTCCCCTCCCTCCCTGCCCGAAATTAGTTGGTGGCAAGAGGAGTTTTTCACATCCTCAAATAGCAGTGAAGATTGTCAAGCCTCTTGGTTGGTTGGCATCCATCTGTTTTGGGAGAAAATGGAAGAATGTGTCTGTAGATACTGATTCAGGAAATACATGTTTTGTTCTAGGGCATGTCTATATAGTGGTCTTTGTAGAGTTGGTGACACATCTTGAGGCTTTAATAGCTGCAACACCATTTAAACTGTTTCCTGTCTTCATTCTGTTTTGGAAGTACCTTTGTCTTTTTAAGCACTTTAAAGAGTTTGAAGCTTGAATATCCTGGAGCTAAAAAAAATAAAAATGAACACAGTGCTCTGACTAGATAACAGGGTCCATTGTAGTATAAACTTACTTACTTGTAACTGATGAGTCCAGTCATTATACTGAACCTGGGATGCTCCTTAAAACAACAATAGCAGACAAATTGTGTGTCCATCAGCAACAAAAGTGTTCTGTTCTAAACCGATACTCTTAAATTTAATGAAGAATGTTAATTGTATATTTCCCCACAACTCCATAATGTTTTGCTGATGATCTATTGGTCTGGCTTTCCCATTGAAAGTCTCAAGCAGTTCCATGATTCATACCAACGTGATGTGTCTTAAAAGAGAGAGATCATCTTTGTGCCAGTTTTGAGCATGCTGCTGTCCACCACAAAGAGGTGTACATCAAAAGGCAGGGAAACAGGTGCCACATCTATTTTTAGCTGAATTCCTATGTATTTCAGCATACTGGGATGGGAACCTTTAAAATTGGCTCTGCTTATGTGCCTGTAACAGAAATCTGATATACAATTATACAGGTGAGCCTTTTCCTACCGTTTATTTCAACACCAGGAAAAGCTACAGCTGCTTAATTTCTGTGTGCCAGATAATAGAGTGTGTGGTGTAGTTATTAGCAGTACTATTTTTCTAGAAAAAGAGGTGCCGGAGTTCACCACAAATTTTCCGCTTGTTCTCTTAGAATGGCAGTGGTGCCCACCTGAAAGGTGCCAGAGATGAGCTCATGTGAGCTCTGGCCGGGGAATTAAAAAAAAAGCCCTGGTTAGTAGAGGTGTGTCAGAATGATTGGACTAGGTCCAGAGATCATATCCCTTATCAGCCATAAAACTCAGTGGATGACCTTGGGCCACTCACAGTCTCTCAGACTCACCTTTCTTACAAGATTGTTGTTATGTGGAAAAAAGGAGGAGATCTATGTAGACCATCTTGGAAGATGGAAATGTAATAAATTAAAATAACTGATAGTACTGTTAAAGGCACAAGAGAAAGGTTAATCAAAATAGTGGCGTTCTTATACAAACCATGGCTGCTTTTAGCTGTCAATGGAGCCATGCTCTTAAATGCTGTGGGAACCCACATCAGCCCTGTGCATTTCTGTATACATGAGATTATTATTTTGTCTTCGCACTACATGCCCAGAATATACTGGGCACATTGACACAATCAAATTTTGAATTAGCTGAGATACACGCAAGTATCACACCCAGACCCATGGCTTACAGTTCACTTGTCACTTTGTGTAAAACAAGCCAAGAGCCACAGTTAACCATAGTTTCCCATTCTGGCCAAACCAGGAAACTATGGTTAACAGCTTCCCAACAATCCCCAATACTAAACAATGATTGAAAGCTGGCTTCCAGATCCTGGCTAGTTTGACAGCCATTAACCATAATTTGCTGTTGGTATCAAGATGTAACAGGAAGCTATAATGAGCTGCATCTTCCTGGCTTGTTTGCTCATGCAAACAAGCAAGAACAAAGGAGCTGTGGGCAGGTGTGCAAAGCTCTTGTATATCCCATTTTATTAAGCTGAGATTTGTTCATACAAATGTGGCCAATGTACAACCATCATTACTGAGCATGAAGGTTCAGTTTCTTCTATCCTTCAGGCTCTCACAGTTGCGATTTCTTTTTGTTTGTTTTACAGTTGTGGAGCTACATTTTGGTTGTATAAAAATGCTTATGTAACTATTTTATTAAGTACTATTAAAGGGACAGAGCTAATCCCTGAAGAAGACAGTCCTACAAATGTATTTTTGGTCCTTGTAGCATTGCAGCGATGGGGCGGGGGGAATTATAGCCACTAGATGTTGCCAGGTGCTGTTTTTCCCATCATTGTCAAACTGTGACGGGAGAGGTGGCAGCTGTGCCACTTCCAGCTTCCTCAGAGATCTTAAAAAGGGACAGAGGTCTGCTCCTTTGGAAAGATGGCTGGCCTGGCTTATGCTCATATTGTTCCAGCATAATTGAGATGGCCTATGTTTCAAAACAAAAACAAATCATGGCTTGTTTTATCTTCACAGAAGGGAAAATCACTTCCCACACAAAGAAAAAAGGTTTGGCTATTTAAATACATTGGACTGGTATGGTAGCAGGTGCAGGACAGCGGCTCTTTTTTGGTGCCTTAGCAGCATTCAGATGAGAGAGACTTGGTTAAGGACACTTTAGTTAAAGGGCTAGAAAGCACACATGTATTTATTTGGTAGAGACAGCATTCATAAAACATATGTCACTGAGCATTCGCAAAAATTTATTCACCATGAAATTGTTCATTTTTGTACTGGTTAATTTTATAAAATGTGTCCCCCCTCCCACCAGAGACATTTCATTAAAAGATAATGCTAATATACTGTTTTGCACTACTTACAGAATCCCTCATTTCTGAATGCATTGCTTTCCGTAAGATGGTAATACATTGTTCAATGTATTGCATTTTCTAGGGATTCCACACTTTCAATCCCTTCTCCTTGTCCATTTCCACAATTTTCCTGTTATGCACACTGATGTTTTCTCTCAAAAAGTCTTTCAGTTTGGGAGTGTCAAGCTTTTCAAAGCACTTTTAAGTTGCTAAGCATTTTGCAATCTTTTTTGTTTTTGCCTTCACATGATCTGGTAAAATGAGTTGTCATAAGCAAATTCACCTGTTGCATTTTTGTCAATACTGTATGGACATTTTTGCAAGTAGAACATGAGAAATGCTGCTTTGTATATTGATTTTGATATTCCTCTTGACCAGCTTACAGCCTTTTTTTGTAATGGCAATCCAAATATTTTTTGCTTTTGGCCTGCTGGATCAGGCTATATGCATTTTATACTTTCAACATATGCATTGTATAGATCCTACACCTATTCAACTCTGCTTTTACAAATGCTAAGAACAGTTCTGCTGGATCAGACAAAAGACCTATATGGCTCATCATAGGGTTTGGGATTGTATTCAGATGAATGCTAAAAGCTGAACCAATTCAGGTCAGCCTATGATTAGATGGATTGGATTGACGAAGCCTTGAATCACCCTGGGTCAAATGGGGTCCACCTGGAGCAATCCAGGGCTGTCAAAAGCAGGAGCAGTGGAAAGAAAAGGAAGTGAGCAGATAGTCCACATACATCTCCTCCTCCTCTCTGACCACACTGCAAAGTCCCCAAATTACCGGTAGTTTGGGCCCTGGATCATCAGAGTCACTCCAAAGCCCAGAACTGGACCCCAAATTAGATTGGGTGTATGTGCGAAGCCCTAGTTCAGCACTTTGTCCTCACTGTGGCCAACTATTGAACGCTCACAAACAGGACATGAGTGCACTCATGATCCCTAGCCACTGGTGTTGCATATTGCCTCTGATATTGGTTGCAGTAGATAGCCATCATGACTGGTAGCTATTGGTAATATTATCCTCCAAGAATCGAACAAATCCCTTTTGAAAGCATACCAAGTTGTGGTATTCTATATTTTAAATATGCACTCTGTAAAGAACTATATCCTTTTGATGTCCTAATTCTCCCATGATTGAGTTTCATTGGATAGCCCAGGTTCTAATATTATGATAGAAGAAAAGCTTTATTCACTTTCTCCAAACTCTACATATTCACCTTTTCCCTAAACAAAATGGCCTGAATATTGTAACCTTTTCTCATAGCTCCAGCCTCCTGATGATTTTGACTGCCCTTTTCATATTTTTTCTAGCTCCAGGTAGACTGCTATTCTAGCAGACACTTCTTGTTAAGTTTATATTTTCTCTACAGGAAATTGTCTTCTCTCTGTTCTCCACAGTAACCACAGTAACATTCTTTAGGGTGACTGTAAGTGAAATTGAGAACAGGAAACAGCACTAATATCAGTATGGTTCTTACCTGAGTTATCCAAAAATCTTAATCTGTTGACAGAAAGTTACGGTGCTAAGAAGAATATTGGGTGATGTACAGTGGCGTAGCGTGGGTTGTCAGCACCAGGGGCAAGGCAAGTAATTTGCGCCCCCTAACCCATAGATTTGCGCCCCCAACCCGTGGATTTGCCCTAACCCCAGATGTTGCGCCCGGTGCGGCCGGCCCCCCCTGCACCCCCCACGCTACGCCACTGGTGATGTAACAGTGTGGAAGTTGACTATAATACACTTGGTCTTGTGTAATTATAATCACCCTGTAATTGAATCTAAATGTGAAAGAAGTTTCTCAGTTATCAATTAGGTCTTCGATTTATGGCATGCTGGCATCTCCATATGTAGCTGAACTTAATGGGCAGAATCAAACCATATTTAAGTACTTTTGACCATTTACTGAACTGGATTGGGCTAGTATGTTTGCGACCTGAAATGCTCACATCCATTTCAGCAAGTTGGAAACACACCTTACAGATTAATAAAGAAATCAACTGAGCATGTGAACACAATTTCCCTTTTACAGATGGGAAACTTGTGGGAATGTTTAGGGAGGCAGGAGAGGATATATTGTTTATTAATATCCTTCCTAACTTGCACTAGCAAGTTCTATAACTTAGCAGAGTTTTAACATTCCCCTTTTAAACACACAGTGGGTAGCTGGTTGCAAGCTTTTTTAAGCTTCTCAATATAAATTCCTGGTAAGATCCCTTATTTCCCTCTTGAAAGAATCATCATGCCACAATCTTCTTTAAAGTGTATAAAAGAAGTTTACTCACAGCATCATCAGTTCACAGTTGGATCCCTGAAGACAGACTTAGTGACAGATATACATGTGAGTCTATCCCATATGGAGATAGTCTCTTTGTTGGCTGAAAGCCAACAGGGCATCTCTAGCTAAAAAGAGCCACTCCAACAAAGTGAGGAAGTCAAAAAGAGAGGGAGGATGCTGCATGCCTTGTGCTTTTGTTACCTGCGCAGGTAAGGTCACGCCCACGTCTAGTCACATGCAAGAGGAAGTATGTCCCAGTCCAGGAGGAAACAGGTAGTTCTGACTGGCTGGACCAAACATCCCCTTTCATGTCCACGCTAGGAAAACGAGGAATGTTGTATTTGACTGCTACCTATGTATCACATCCCACAAAACTGAGGTCGCGTGAAAGAAAATGACTTGTTTCAAGGCCACTTGAGCAGGGATTTGAAACCTTGCCTTCCAGGCCTAATGCTACAGCTCCTAGACCACACAGTAGCCCTCTATTACTTTTTTGGTGCACCAGATGGCACGCCATACACAACCACCCACCCCAGATAACACTGCACTGTGCATCTACACATCCCTCCCCTTTCTCAATGTACAGCATCCATCTGGCAAGAGGAGGCTGTGTGGATTTCTTGCTGTTAGAAAAGGCAACGCAGCACATTTCCCTTCAGAACAGCCTATTCAGCTGTTTTCCTTTCTACTTTTTTTAAAAAAAGAAAAAACTGTAATCTTTTGTAAGCAAACTATAACTTGAAACTTAGCCATAGGTTGTCTGCATTGCCCTGCAGAAGGTGTTGTCAATCCCTCTCCCTCCCCGCTCCACAGCGTTTGCTACAACCTGAGCCTTCTGGCTCCTCTGCTTGATCCGTGTTGTTGCTTGTGTCTTTTGCGGGGGCTGCTGAAGCGGGTGGGGAGGAGAGAGAGATGCTGCACAACTGTGGGGGGAGACAGTTGATCTTCCGGAATGAGTGAACTGTCACTCAGGCATACCCTAAATTTGGGGGTGGGGGGCGAAAGATTAAGGCAGCACTTTTACTCCTGGTTTAATTGATAGCTATAAGATTAATACGGCAAATCACAGGAGGCAAGCTGAACGCGATCAAAAAAGAAAAGAAAGTATCGTGGAAGGAGACATTTGCTGCAGAGCCGGCTTGAGACCTCTAATTCAGGAAGGAAAAGGAAGGAAAAATGATACCATCTGCCAAGATGACTTCACAGTCCTCATGTACCTGGAACTTTATTGCTGACAGCGTGGATCCTTAAATCTCTGCGGCTTGTAAGTGTATGGCTCATGGCTACATATGGGATGAGTCCACCTGGTACTTGGAAAGTGTAGGGCGGGAAACAAAAGCAAGCCGGATCTCAATCTACTCTGGAGTGAGCACCATTTTTTTTTTTAAAAAAAAACACTTCTCGACTTCTTTGTGTATATACAACTGTCTAACGGAAGTGACATCCGATTTTGGCTGCTACCTTTGAGTGGAAGTAAGCCCCATAATTGAAGCCAGTGGAACTTATTTCCGAGTGTACCTGCACGGTCCAATCCTAGCATGCATATAAGTTAACAGGGGCTTCTGAATATACGTGTCTATAAGATCAGGAACGTTTAGAGTGGATGGGGCCGCTGTCACGTCTTCTTTCAAGGCTACTGGTTATTATGGATCGGGCTTTGGAGTCTGACTTTTGAGTCAAAGCATGCATGAGATGTGACTGTCCAAATCGACGTCTTTTCAATGGCGCAAGGGACAAGGGAAAGGATCTCTATATTTTGCAGCCGACTGTCTCTTTCTCCCAGCTGAGAACGCCCTTTCTGTTCTCGAGGGACCACACACCACTCCCTGGGCTTCTTGGAGTAGCAGACAACCGTTCTTTTTGCTCAGAAAAGTCGCTTGCAAGAAATCCATGTTGTTTTGGGAAACTGACACCAGTTGGGAACCAGTTTAAATTAAAAAGAAACAGCAGTCATCTGAACCTGGGTCTTTCTTGGCATCAAGTCCTCTTCCAAAGCAAGCTGCCCGATTTCGGCTGAGATCCCCCTACTTGGGCGTAAGCGCCCATGGAAATCCGCAGGGCTTACTACTTCAGCAGGAAGATTTAGGTTTCAAGAGCCGCGGAGCCCTTTGCAACCAGAAGTGCAGTCGGAAGCATTTACGGGAGGGGAAAGAGGGCTTGGAAAGGCCCCCTGGTTTGTCTGCCTCAAGTCCATCCCTCCCGCGCTCAAACAGGGCTTGCTTTGCAGGTTGTCTCCTGCGCTTAGGACCCCCATCCTCTCTTAGTGGCATCTAGAACAGAAGAGAGACTCTTCCCCTTCTCTGCATCAGCTTTGGAAGCAGCAGGTGTTGGAGGAGGAGGAGCTGCAGCAGCCGGAGGAGGAGGATGAGGTCGAAAAGGGGTGCATGGTTCCCCCTCCCTTCTGCTCCTTAACTATCAAACGATTTTATTTTCAGTCACCTCTCTCTTCTCCCGCCTCCCTCTTCTTCCTGGGTGGATGCCTTTGCCAGTGGGAGAGGGAGATCGAGAAGGAAGCAGCGGCGGCGGCGGCGTCTGCCGGCTGGGAAATCCTTGTGTGTGAAAGAAGCTGGTACTGCGGACTTTGCCCTTGGCAGCAGCTGTGGGAGCCGCTGGCAGGAGCCAGAAAGAAGGAAGTTGGGCCCTGCCGGGGGGGAGGGCATCTCTGTCCCCTTCCAGCTCCCGCACTAGGTCTCTAGATGCCCCCTTTTCCTCGCCGCCTCCTTTCTCACCCTTGACCAGCATCTCCTCCTGCTGCTGCCGGAGCGCGCTCGCCGTCTTTGGGATGGTGCTGCCTTGATGGGGAAGAGGCGGCGGCGGCGGAGAAAGGCGCCTACCTAAGCGGGTAGGAGAGAGGACCCCTCCCCCCCTTCCTCGCCTATCTCTGGAGTGAGGGGAAGAGGCAAGCGTGCGATCAGCCGCCAGAGGATCCACAGCGAAACTTTTATTGCAGCTTCCACCCACCCACCCATCCCCCAGCCATCCTCACCCCCGGACAGCATCCTGCGCGCTTGCAAATGGAGGGACTGCGGCTCGCAGGAAGATTCCTGGTCTAAATTGGCAAAGGGGGAAGCAGCAGGAGGAGGTGGTGGTGAAGAGCAAGGCACAAGTTAAAGGGCGACCAGAGAGGAGGCGGCCCCTCTTTTTTCTTTTTAATCTTTTCTTTTTAATCTCCGCGACTCTCCTGGCTTCTCTTCGCCCTTCGCCACTTAGGAGGATCTCTAGGGGGAAACAACACACACCCAGATTATTGTCCTGGACTGTTGAAGAGGACACCCCCCCCCCCGGGCCGGCTTTCCTTTCCTTCTTCCTCTCTTCCTGCCCTGCTGCTGCTGAGCGATGGGCTTCTTCCAACCCTCCGCTCCGGCTTGATCCTGTGTCGCAAGGGAGGCAAAATGGACTTGGCCGGTTTGGAAAGACTTCGGCTGTAACTGAATGGCGCGCAGAGATCCTTAAGCCCCTCCTTGGGTGACTCTTTCTCCTCCACCCCCCTCCACCCTCTACCCCCTTTTGCTGCCTTCCCCTCAGCTCTAGCCTCTCCCCTCTTTGGGTGTCTCTCCCACCACCTTGCCCGTCCGAGAAGCGAGATCAAGGAACTGATGACGGACCCATCGCTCACCCCCCCCTCGATGCATCAAAAGAACCTCCAGGGCCGGGAAAGGTTGGCCTCGAAATTCTCCAGGAAATACTTGGGGCTGCTTTTGGTGTTGTATGAAACTGGTGATTAAAGGGGGGGAGCCTGGAAAGGAGGAGAGGAGACGAACCCTCTCCCCCCCCCCACCTTCACTTTCTCGAGCCTAGTGGCTCCTGCCGGTGGTGGACTGCGATCTCTGGAAGTGGAGCTTGTGCGTCGAGGGCTCTTGCTCTCCCTTCCCCGCCTTGCCCTTCTCGGCCAGTTATGCAGACTCCCTGTGGTGGTTGTTGCTGCTCCTGCTGCTGCTGCTGCTGCTAGGATGCGATGCTGGCCGCTCCGGAGCCAGGGGATGGAGATGGGGGGCTGATCATCGCCAGACGACGGTGAGAGGGGAAAGGAGAGAAAGAGCTGGAGAGACGGGGGCGCTGATCCACTTGGGTTCAGCGCGAAGCGCGCGTGGGCTTCAGGCTGCTGCTCGGGTCTCCCTCCTCTTCCCACCGCAGGAAGCCCTCTCGTCTCTAAATGGAATTAGTGGAGATCGAAGCCCCTTGTGTAAGGAACAGACATGATCCATGGGCGCAGCTTGTTTCACAGTAAGTAGATCTCCGCCGGATCCCTCAGGGCCAACCGTGCCCTGTGCTGCCCGCTGCCCACATTGGCCGCCGCCACCACCTTCTTGGGCAGAGAGCATTGTGTGTGACCCAACTAGTAGAGGAATCAGGTGCGGAAACCTTAATGGCGTAGGTGTAAATACTCCCCTCCTTTTCCTCCTCCGCCCCCCCCCCCGCATTAAAAAAATATAAATAAATTTTTAAAATGTAGCTACTGAAGATTTGTTTGTTTTGACTAGGATGGAGTTCAGGAGGTTCCAATCCTAGAGCTTGTAGCTTTCAAAGTCATGCGTAAAAGAAAGAGGTGGGGGGGGGGAGAGAGAAAGAAGGATGCCCTGCAAAACTCTCTTTACCTGCCCCCACCCCTCCTTGAGCTATTGAGGTTTCAGGCCGCGGTAAGCTCCCTTACGGTAGAAGTCAGCAGCACTGGAATCGATGGGACTTAACCACGTAATTGTGTAGGGGCAGAGATTAGACGTTTACCAGTCTGGCTGCAGTCCTAAATCATTAACTTGGAAATAAGTCTCATTGAAACCAGTGGAGCTTACTTCCATGTAAATGGGTCCAGAGCCCTCTACATTTTCTAACTCTTCAGCCCCATTTCAGGTTTGATGCTGCGATTTTGACCAAACCAAAATGACACATCCATCTTCTGTGCCAGTTCTAGGACATCAGCATTAATCCGAAGTATAAACTCATTGATTGCTGTAATTACTAGGGATTAGTGCCAGTACTGAATTCGGACAGTAGTTGTTGTAGTCATCATCACGGAAGGATGAAATCCAAGTATTTGGACTCAAGTTGGTGATTGTTGATTCACCCAGTTTTGGAGCAGCAATCTTTCTTGGACTTATTTCACTAACTGGATTTTTAAATTTTTTTAAAAAGTTGTTATTGTGTGCACATTGTGTTAAGCACATTGCAGTTAAGCAAAAGTTACAGTAATGGAAGGGAGATGAGTGGTTCCACACACATACACACAATTCATTAATAGTGGACAGTTTTGGTTGTTTTTTTTAAAGAGAGAATAGTACAAAAGTGGAGGGCATGCACGTATTGACATACAGAGGGCACGCAGTTGAGACCAACTACTAGGATTTAAGCCAATTTAATCTTATGTGAGTGTGCCCACAAACATTGTGTAAAATGCCTCTGATATCTGTTTTCTTTGTGAAGTATCAAAATAGTTTGGAACATTAGTAATGGCCAGGGAACTTTCCTTTGTCTTCTGCTTATTTGCCCTGTTCGTGTCTTAAATTGACTTAAGTTGTATCTAAATAATGAGCAGGAAGGCACGGAGTCTACACAAACTGCACACACAAAATCTAAGCTTCCTGAGCAGTGTGGAATGTGGGGAAATAGTGACAAGGATGACCCAATGAGAACAACTCTTGTTTTACCTCTTTTAAAGCTCAGTGAATGGGACTTCTGTGTCAAGATAGCAGACTGTCCCTTTCCCCATTTGCTGCACAGCTTGCCTTTTTGATGGAGGCCATAGAAAAAGTAATCAAAATAAGGGAAGATAGATTTTGTATTAGTACATTTCTAATCATGTGAATGGAATTAATTTAAAAAATCAGTTATGTATAACCACAGCCAAGTTGTTAGCGTTCAGTTGCCTAGTAGCTAATAGGAATGCATAACATCTACAGTACTTTTTAATGTGCAAATGGGTTTGTGCTATCTAGCTCCATTTGATTAGAATGAAAGAAAATTCTGCCATTCAATTTAATAGGATGTGAGTGTTCCTTTTATTGTACCTGCAACAGTAAATCACCATTATGCCCATTTTTCAGATGTGGGTGGAAATAACTGTATGATACCCTTCAGTTTTATAATTTTCAGGAGTTGACTTCCAGAACTAACTGAGGTTGTGATTCCATGCAGACTTAATGACCAAGTTCATGAGTTTTTGGATCAGGGTGCAAGGCCACAACATCTGATGTAGTTAAACTCAGGACTCAGTCATTGGTATTTTATGTGGAAGTCTATTAAAATGAATGGTGACTAACTGCAATTAGAATTGAGGTATCCATCCCAATTCATGTTAATGAATGGTGTTAAGCATGCATGAGAGGGCACATGACATAATGCATTTTATTATATGGCTTTGCACACACACACTCTCTGTTAACATTGACTTTAAAGCCACCAATTCACAATGCATTCTTCAAAATATCTTCTTCCAAGAACAGCACTGTTCCTTACTTTTCTGGAATTTTTGAAACATCACTGGCTGTACATGACCAAAAAGTGTTGCTTAGGGAAATGAAAATGTTTTGCACACTGCTAAGAATTATGCCTTCATTTTCCTATATTATTAGAAATCATGTAAAACTTTTTGAGTAACTTGGCATATGCATTCCAGTCTGACCTCTTTGGAGTTATGTCAGGCATGCTGGAACAAATGTTTTCAGCTATTAGAACAATGCAACTGGAATATAGTCCCTATTTTACCCCTCCCCTTGTTCTGTGGCCTCCAGCAGGTCACATAAGTTTTATGAGTCCCGGTCTCTGCATTTCTAAAATGACATGAAGCAATTCCTATGCCACAGAATTTCTAAAAAGTGTTTTGGGACTCCAAGGCAGCAAAAGATATGTGCTTGAAATTACACATCGGCTAAATGAAGAGTTTTGCCCATGTCTTACAGAGTTATGAATTGGCCTTGCTGCTAGGTTGTCCTAGAGTGCTAACTAACCTTTGTGGCATAGAATCCAGCTATGCCACCTGAAGGCAGTGCTTCTCTTTCAAGGATGCCACACATTATATCAAAAGGCAAACTATATATATATATATATATAGAGAGAGAGAGAGAGAGAGAGAGAGAGAGAGAGAGAGCGCTACTAAATGAACACAGTCTTCGCCATCTAGCAGGACCACTGCAATTCGGAGTGACATCATGGACACTTATTGGCTACATAGTCCCCTGACATCCTTCTCACTTCTGCAGCCATTTAGGATGCAGTTTCAAGGCATAGTCTGAAGTTGGTTGGACGAGGTATGTGAAACTGCCAAGTTGTTAATATTTATTAATTACATTTTTTATCCTGCCCTGCCTCCAAGGAACTCAGGTCCAAGATCACCAAGTGAGCTTTGTGAATGAACAGAGGCCTGAGTTCAGGTCTCCTTGTAGCCAGTGCACTGACTGTTTCTTTAGTGTGACATCTCCAAATGTTGTCTTGAAACTATGTTTAAGGTTTCAACTCCTGTGTGAGACTTTTCCAGGCTGAGCATTCCTCTGTCAAACACTATTCATCTAAGTATTTTTTTTGGGGGGGGCGGGGGGACAGGGACGGACATGCTCATCTGTGTATGTGTGTGAGAGACAGACAGACAGACAGACAGAGAATATATATAAGTTCTCTTGTTTCTGCTGAATCGTTATGAAAGTCACAGTACTGCTTTTAAATTGGCACCCGTAGGACAACCCCACACTGCGTAAAATGAGGTGTGACTATATTTTGAACTGCTAATATAGCTGATGCCCCAATATTATTCAGAAAGGGCCCCCAACCCTGCAGAGAGGGGTTTTTTATGGGGAGTGGATTGTAGGTGGCTGCAGGGGAGAAGAGGCAACGAAAAACTTTCTTTCTGTGATGTTCAGTAAGTTAATTTATCTTAAGATCGAAGCCATCATTGTTAGTGGCATCCATGTGACAAATGTGAAATATAGTTTCTCTGGTCTAAGATATGTGTATCTTAAGATAAAGGTTTTGGGCTCTAGCAGGGTATGGGCACACATGCATCTTGACTGGAACAGTGCAGAGATGGAAGAAAGGATGGAAAGGTGCTCCATCAAGACTCAGCACTTCAAGACTCTAGAAACTAGTGTGTCTGTATGATCAGGGCAGGTACAATTAATATTTTATCTGATTTATTTAAACCCAAGTTTGAGTCTTCCTAAAGCATGTCTAGCAATGTTTCTTGGTACCCACAAAGGATGAATGAGTGCTCAGGATAATGTGTATCTTCAGTAGTTTCTTCTCATTTTATCCAAATGTCCACTAGCTTGGAGGCAGTAGAATTGATATGGCCTGACTGATGGAGGCTTTGTTAAATTTGCTCATTGGATGACCTTGAAGAAACAAGTACATCTCCTAGTCTTTGTTCATCAAATATAACAACAATTAACTACGCCATCACATGATTACCACCTTGCTTGTAATAGGGATTGTGGAGAACTAAATGTGCTAAATGCACCATAGAGTGACCAATTTTTCAAGCCCTCAAACTGCAGCTGCACTGATTCACAAATATGTGAACCCTTATCTAGAAAAGACATACTATGTAGTGCCTTCAATAAGCACAGAATCAATTTCTTATTTCTTTGCACATAAAATACACATGAGTAAATGGGTAACTTCATTGTGCTCATGTTTCAAATGGTAACAGCTCTGAAGGCTTACTGAGCCTCATGCATTGCAGCAATCCATCTCTGAAGAAAAAGTATGTTGACAATCATGCAGGATTTATATAAGAAACAAAAACTTCCAAGTATCATTTGCAAATTGCTCATGCAAATGATATTCAGTAAACTGAATGTATGGAGTAACAGCAGCAGATGCTGCGGCTTACAGAAATGGTGGTTATGCTCTTCCTTCTTATTAAGTCCTCATTATCTCAAAGTATTTTCTCTGCTGAGTCAGCTTCTGATCCCAAAGTGCTCTGCCAGTACAAACCCCACTAAACAGGATTTCTGCTGGAGGCATGCTTCGAGGACTGGCTGGAAACCAGCTTGGCCTTATTCACACGTCTAAGCTCACAATACCGCAAGTTAAGCAGGCTTCTAACAATATTTAATTAACAGAAAACAACTGATTTCCTGTGGTCCATGTTTTAGTCTAGTCAGTTATATTACTGGCACACTCCACAAATGATCTCTCACTTATTAGCTGAGGTACAAGGCGAGCTACCAAAATAGTTCCAACGGCACTTACAAAGCACCAGACGCAACACAACAAACTTTTTGAGAACTGAGCAGTAGTAGAGTTAGCTACTGAACCTGGTGGAGCATGCTGTGGCCAAGGAGGTCATGTAGGTGGGGCCAATATGGTCACATGAGCGAGACAAAGGAGGTCACATGGGAAGAGACAAGTTGTTCTGGTTTTCTTCCCATCTTCCTACCTTGCAAAGGTGTAGACATAAAAGGATTGCAGTTGTATAAGTCCTTAATACCTAACTAAACTGAAAAATGTTTAACACTGGTTTTAGAAGGGGTTCCTGCTGTCACAATTTCTAGTGTGGGTTAATGTCACAATAACCACACACTACTCAGAAGTCAGCAGCACTAAATTCTATGGGGATGGCTACCAGATAGGACTGAATCCTCAGGTTAGTCTTAAAGGTGCCACATAGAACACCTTTCTAAATTTTCAGCATTATGGAAAAAGGTTCCCCCCTACTCCAATTTTTTTCACTTCTATGCCTTCTTTCCAGATTATGGAGGGCTTTTAAATGGACTAAGGGTGCAGGAGACCAGGGTTAAAGTCATTCCTCATCTATGAATCTCCCTGGGTGAACTTGGGCTATTCACTGTCAGCCTATGTCTCAGGTTTGTGAGGATAGAATATGTAAGAGGAGAATAATGAATTGGTTCAACCCAGAAAAGTTGGTCATGGGCAGGTTGCAACATGAAAAAGTCAATTCTATGGGTTTTGGTGGCTGCCTTAGGGTGCAATCCTAACCATGTTTACTCTGAAATAAGTCCTGTTACATTCAATGGAGTTTACTCCAAGGTAAACAGAGTTGATTTATTGACTGTGTTTACATCACCTCCCCAAACAGGAGTTCTCTGGATTTCTCACAAGCAAAACACAACAGCTAAAAAAGTGCATTAAAATCAAAACATCATTAATGTGCAATTTAAAACATTGTTAAAAGTTAAGTTAATACTTTCCCAAGAATATACATGTCAACATACAGACACTATACATAACACAGGACAACATGAAAAGAGTCTGAAATGCGCTTTTCAGCTTTAACTGATTTTTGAGTCGGGATGGGAGTGAAAAGGCTGTGGGGAGGAAAGACTGAAAGAAAGGAGTGGGCTGGGAGGGACAGGGCCTGAGCACTCATAGGAAATAAGGCAGGAATGCAATTCACCATCCTACCCAAGCCATTTCTTTGGGACAGAATTGCTTGTTACAGGGGTGTGACAAGCTAGTAGTGATTATTTTGATTGTCTAAGCAGAGATGGGCAGAAGCATTTAAGAAGCCCCTCAGTCAGTGGAAATGTATTAATAATGACTGTGGGTGACAAGAGAAAGACTGGACTATGGCTCTGGAGATTTTGGGGGGCTCTTGGAAGGGTTATGCACCACTTTGCCCAACAGAGAAGCATCCCCTGTGGACAGGCCAATTACAAAAATAGACCAAGAATAGACCATGTTGACAAAACCATAATATTTATTAAAATTATACTGAAAGACAGAGGTCACTGGAGAATTTACTGTAGTACACCAGTTCACCAGTTCGCCTGTTTGTGAACCAAACAGATGCTAATAACTTGGTTTGGCTTAAGTAGACCAAATAAGATAATTCAGTCAATTAATGTGTCCTTGGAGCAAGTGGAATGTCAGATCTAAGTAACACCAATAGTAATGGTTTCTAGTGTGCATACAACTATGAGGAACTTCTATCTAAATTAATACCCAGTTCAATCAAAGAGTATTAAATTGTGTTCCTGTCACCAATGTGCCTTTTGATCTTCAACACTGTTCATATCCAAAAATCAGATCACATAGCCAAGCGCAACTACAAGATAGATATACAATAATTGCTCCTTCTTTGTTTATTATTTGTGAAATGCTGTAGCTCTTTTGATTGCTGTTACAAATCTATTATTATAACTAATATATTTCTTTATTTTTTTCAGTTGTAGCAAGTTTTATCATCCTACATTGGGCTGGGGCAACAAAAAAAGGAGCAGGTATGTTTTTTATGGAGAATATTTCCATTATCTAGAGTGTTTTAAATTATTCAAGCCTTTAAGGCATAAACTGGGTTTATGTTTATGTTTTTATTCAGCTTAGTGATTTTCTTTTAATGTTTGCATCCTTGACAACTAAAAATGATTATGGAACTTCAAAACAAAAACAAAAAAACTTAGGCCTACTTAAGGCTTAAATAATAATTAAAAACATAGTAAACAAGATTCCTTATTTACAGATAGTATGGATAGTGGCCATACTGATCAGATTATTTAATGCTGGTCTGAAGTAAGGAAAGTCCAGGACACAGGAAGAAACAAGAGCACCTTTTAAGAAAGGAAAGGAAAAGGAAATGATTAGCTGATAGCCATAAAACACCTGGGCAAAGTAAATCTGTGGTGGCTACATTTATAAAATCAGTGAATCACAGATCTGGAAAATGCAGAAAGCAATGTAGCCCTGTCCCCAAGTACAAGGTACAACTTATGTCACTAAAATTCATGTTTCCTGGCTTGTAACCTGGAAGGCTTGTATTGTCCACCTCAAATATAAAGTGAGTATTACATCCATGAGAGTTCTTGTCTGACTTGGAAATACAAATTCAGCATCTCCACAAGAACAGAGAGTGTTCTTTAAATTTAAATCTATTCATAGTCAAGTATAATAAAAAACAAAGCAGTCCATTGCAGTCCAATCTTATATCAATCTAATATAGTGTATCCAACACTGTTTGCCCATTTAGAATTTTCAGGTGATGGTAGGGAATGCGGGAGATTTTTCTGAGAGCTCTCTAAAAATACTTGTAATTAGTGATCTATTCTTAAATTATTACTGTTGTTATTTGTTTCATTTTTATAGTGCTTTATACTTTTAAGAAGAAGAAGAAAAATCTCAAAGCAGTTTACAACACATTAAAACATCAAATAAAACAATCCAGAACAAAACATTACTGAGGAAAGTTAAATATAAAGTATACATTCAAAGCAACATAATCAACAGGAAATTAAAATGTTATCTTAAAATTTTCAAACTAAAACACTACCCTTTCACCTCCACTCTCCCATTTTATTCATTTGTATCCCACTTCACTTGAAAAAACAATGGTGGTATGTGTGGGTCTCCCTTTCCCCATTTTATCCTCACAAAGCTTCTGTGAGGTAGGATAGGCTGAGAGGCACTGACTGGCCCATAGTCACCCAAATGAGTTTCTTGTCTGAGTGGGAATCAATAAAGAGTCAGAGAATTGTTTGAATCCAAGGCTGTGGCTATGGGAGAAACAAGACACTTTTGGGGTGTTAATGCTGTGAAGCCCTACATCATAGGTTCAGATTGTATATATGTATATAAACCATATATTATAAAGACACCACAGTCTCCACTGTGACTCATTCTGAAGGAAACACAAATTCTGGGTAAGCACCTGGAACCCCTGGAATCTTGCACTGCTCGGAGATTGGGGTGGCATGCAACAATATTGTGCCCATTGTAATCTTCACCAGAGCCTTGGGTTCTAGAATGCTTCCTCTCCCACCTGCTTGTGTAATTCTTGTGAAGGGAGATCCTATGGCACATATATTTGACAGCTGAGTTTCTAAGCATATGCATCTGCGGCTGTGGTGGAAAACTGCCATAGACTAAAAAATGAACAAGATGGTAATAGGACCCATGGTATTTATATATATATATAAAAAATCAGAACTAAGGTGTAAGCTACATCTGCTATCATTATTGTAATCTTTTCCCCACCAGAAAAGCAAACCACGTCAGAAGGACAAAAGACAGTACAGTGTGGAACGTGGACAAAATACCCAGAAGGAGGCATCTTCACTTCTCCCAATTACCCCAACAAATATCCTCCTGAGAGAGAGTGTGTCTACATTATAGAAGGTGATTACCCAAGTCCTTCATTCTTAAATTACCCTTTTTTCATAATTAATGTATCTTCTTCTGTAATATCTACCTTTGGATAATGACAGTTTGGTCAAATGTGGCTGCAATCCTATACATACCCAGGAGCAGGTCCCATTCAATGCAATTAGGTTTACTTCTGAGTACACACACACACAGTACTCTGAGTACACACACGCTTCTGAGATACACACAGGCCTGTGTTGCAAAAAGAGCAGTGCTTTGGTTGTATTTATTTTTAATTAAAGACTTAATAAAGTGGAAGGGGGTTTATTGGTAGAGGAAAATAGCCATCTTCTTGGGCCTCGGTCATTACTATGCTTTCACAGCCAATTATAAAAGAAAAGAAAAGCTATATTATGGCAACTGTTGGCTTTGTCTCAGCCTCGTCTTTCTTTCTCTGCCTGAAGATAGTAAGAGAGCACTGGAAACTGCCATATTCAAACAATTTACACAGTCAAGGACATATAGTACCATGCAATGGCAGCTTCCAATCTGTTACTCACTCTCTTTTGGCCAACAGAGAGTACTGCTAAAATAAAAAGATTAAACACTGAGAGTAACAGCTGCTATACTTCATTTCCAGTAGGTGATACATGGCATGGCAATATACTTACTAGTCTTTCTCATCTCTCTTGTTGCCTTATTGACAGATAAAAAAAATATTGAGTCTAAAATGCTAGTTTATCAATATAAATTGCTTTTTAAAAAGAAAAGAAAGAGTATCACTGTTTGTAAGAAGAGTATCTCTTATTTCCTGGGGCCAGTCTGGAAATGACTGATTATAGTGATCTACAAATAGATGAACAGAACTAGGCGTATTGGGAAAACAGAAGTATCAACAAATGTTAGAATGAATTCTGAGAACACGGATCATTCCTGGTGCCTATTGTCCAAGTCCCCACATAGTTCAAAAAATTTAAAAATCCTGTAGAGTAAATGAAGCAACTGATAATTCAGTTTTTCTATATTATAATTCTTTCTTTAAGGTAAGCCACCATTTAGGGCCCTCATAAGCTGGCTTCCAAAAAAGAAGCCATACAGTTCAAATCAAACAACATAAATAAGTCAATCATCATTAAATTAATAACATGTATTTAAACTTAAATCTAAGAAAATGCATCATGAATAGATCAGTAATAAAATGTCTGCATGAGATATGATGTAAGATTTGTATGCTTTACACGTCATCAGGAAAGCTGAGGCAATATGTTAGTTGTAATATATTTCTATATAATAAACATGAGTGACTGCCAGGGTTTTAAGTTTCAGAATACAAGAAACTAATCAGTAGGCCCTCAGGCTGAGACTGTTTTAAAAGAAGAGTCTGAAAGGCTCCAGCTTGCTTCAGTGGAGATGAAGATCATATGATTACCTAGATATTTATGCCTGGAGGAAGTAAAGTTTTATAAACACACACACACAAAAAAAAACACACACCCCCAAGTAGTGATTAATCTACATTTCTTCTGCAATGGGAGTCTGGGGAATAGGGAAATACTTAGATCAAGGGTGAGAAATTGTATACAGTACAATAATTGCAGTGCTGCATAAGACCAGTGGTCCATCTGGCACCCAATTTTGTTTAACCACAGTGGCCTGAAAAAGATTTCAGGTCACATGAAGGGACTAACAGTTCTATCTAAGATTTGGTGTTAATCTGTAGTTAGGGGTAGGCTGTTGTTCTAAACATAAGAGGTTGCAGTTTTAGCTTCTGTGGCCAAAAGGCACTGACAGACTTGTCCACCATGACATTCCAAAATTCCAAAATTTTTGCATTCACAGCATCTCCAGTCACCCTTGAGCTCTGATTGGGAGACATCAGTTTCCATATCTAAAGTCCAAGTACCATGATATGATGAGTACCTTATTTTACCCTTTGACTTTGTCAAGCCCAATAATCAAGGACCGTTTTTTTCATTCCGAAAGTTACCATTCACACACTATAGAACTTGAATCTATAATAGACAGACTAGAGAGGATGAACAATTTAGAAACCATATCTCATACCCCTGCTTCAACTCTAGTAATTATCATCATTATTATCATTATTTACCCCTTCCTTTGGTTAAATAGTGCACTTGACATTTTACTTCTTTTAATGCAGATTTTTGAGTACACCATGTTTTGAACATTCCTCAGATGATTAGGGTAAATTAGGATATATAATTTCATATTCATCTTATATAAAGCCCAATGGACAGCATTGCATTGATCTTATTAGATGACGGTCTGGTGGGCTGTGTGTGTGTGTGTGTGTGTGTGTGTGAGTGTGTGTGTTTAGAAATATTCCTGAAAGAAAAACTGTGCAATACACAAAATTGCAAGATGGTAATTGAATGGAAGTTATCATTTCCCATAAATAGTGTGGTATTAAGGCCAATACTGAATGCTGAATGTGGCTGGGTTTTTATGTTGTAAAAGACATAATATGCCTAGATTCAGGGCAATTTTACACAGTTCTTGGCAGCATATTCAGGTTTGCCACCAAGTGTACCAACTGGGAGCTGCAGCCACATGTGTCTGTGTGATACAGGCCTTTGATGTTTCTAGATAGAAAGCATCTTAGTTATACTAGGAAAAATATGTAACATGTGTAGTGGACCTTTTCCCTACAAAAAAAGGGGAAAGAAATGTAGGGTTGTATCATTCAGAATATTTTATGTATGCTTGGTCATTCTTTTCCACTTAAATTCTTGTTTGTTATCATAAACAGTGAATGCTTTAAAACTGCAGTAGCAGCCACAAATTAAACCTTCCACTCTGCACATTTCTATAATGTGGATGAACTTGATGTATTGGGCTTGATGTACTATAAGCCATGCAAAATTAGCAGCAGCATTCCATTGAAGACCATCTCCATTTTTGTAAAGCTAATAACATTTTTCTTCTTCCTTTGTAACACTATCTGTGTTGAAGAGCAATGATATTTTGCTGTTCCAAAGCACATCTATATAATTATCTGCTTGAGTAATAATATTCACTAATTCCATTCACATTCCTTGTATTCATAATGCATTCTTCAAAGCCAGCAGAGAATATCCGTTTGAAAGAAAAATGACCCTAGCTTCCTCTGTTCAATTGCTGAGCAACTGGAGATATCAAGGATTATTCCACTCCATTAGTAGGGAACCAGCTCACATTTATGAAGGGGAGATTTTTAGATCAATCTCTCCTTTCCAGACATTCTGTTAAACTGAAACAGATTTTTTGCTTAGCTTCAGCTGTCAGCTACATGAAATTACAGGCTGGTAAGAATTAAAGCCTTAATTGTATGGGGCTATTTCACTGCAACTGTTCCTCTGCTTCTAGTTAGAACCCAAAGCCTTTTTAAGCAGATGTAAAACCTCAAGATGGCACTTGTATAAGATAATTAGATGAAAAAGATGACAAGACATGCAAGCATTAAGCAGTCTTTCCCATGTTATTAGGAGTCTTTGAAGAAAGGTAATTAGAACCTAAATTAAAAAGATTGCTAAGAGTTCAAGTAGTAAAAGCTCATCACAGAATGGCTGCACTATATAGCCTTTAAATTTTGTAGCAACATTTCCTTGCACCTTAGGCTTTTACTTTTGGTACAGAACTCAGCCCCCGACCCCTAAAAAAAATAATGGAACTTAAATAGACTTTCTCAGCCACAGCAAACTATATCAGCCAATAATATGTCTGTTTGAGGCCATGCAGCTCTTACTTTCTTCCTTTTCTCTCACTAAAGTTATGGAGAAACAACAATAAGGTACAATGCAAGTAAGGTGCAATTACAATTGGTTCTTTTGTAACCTCTGTGGTTGTTAGCACACGAACAGCTTAATATCATCCTGAACTGCAAGTGTTGTATTACAAGCAGAGACAATCCACTGCAGTAGGAACTGCAGGATCCTATGAGAGACAAGCTAGGGAAAGTTGGACAGCTCTTTCAACTACTGCTTAAATAAAGAAAAGAAAACTGCTTGCTTAAGCTTTCAGCTAGAGCAGCCAACTTGTGATTTAAAACTTGTGCCTGGTCTCTGATTCCAGCCATGGCCAGAGTTAGAAAGTGCTTGATCTGTGACAGATCAGGCAGCAGAGTCTGGTGGGTTTTGTAAGGCCAGGAGAGAAGCATCAGAGGTCCAAGACGAAGTGCCACCCCCACTTATAAAAGCTACAGATAGTTAAAGGCCAAAAGCCTGATTAGAGAGGAAAGTTTTTGCCCCTAAAGATATAGAATGATGGCACTGGTGAGCCTCTTTGGGAAAAGCATTCTGCAAAGGGAGTCACAACAGAAAATGGCTCATTCTTGTGTTGCCACTGTCCAGAATTCTCATGGAAGGGGGCACACGAAGAAAGACCTCAGATGACGAATGCAGGGTCCAAGTTGGTTCATATGTTGGTAGTCCTCTCACATCTGAGGGTGTATACACTGTGGTATTTTCTGTTTTATTAAATAAGCTGCCACTGTAAACTTGAAGTTAATGTTTTAGACATCTTGAGTAGCCATCCACTGAGTTGTGTTGTATTGTCAAGGCGAAATGCAATCTTTCATGCTGTACCTGCTCACTTTAAATGGAGTAAAAAATAAATACAGTCATACCTCGGGATAAATATGCTTCAGGTTGAGCGCTTTTGGGTTGCGCTCTGCGGTGACCCGGAAGTAACGGAGCACATTACTTCCGGGTTTCGCCGCTCGTGCATGCGCAGGTGGTCAAAATGACGTCATGAGCAGAAGCGGCGAAACGCAACCTGCGCATGCACAGTCGCACTGTCGCGTCTTACGTTCTGTTCAGGATGCAAACGGGGCTTTGGAACGGATCCCGTTCGCATCCCGAGGTACCACTGTAAATTGTTTGTGTATTTTGTGCCCAGGGTCTCCAATTCAGTGAAGGTGAAGTGCTAGAATTCTAATGCTGTTGCTATCAATGCAACATAATTCTAGTCCATTGCACTGATGGCAACAGGATTAGAATCAACTGTGATTTTTGTATTTTTGTCTACTGTAGAATACCACACATGTATTTTGCACTCCAAGATCTTTAAAAAGTGACCACTTTTTGGCATATGACAACTTACAGATCATCTGTGCAAAATCCATGCTGTGTTAGAATTTTCCTGATGGGACCTCAAATAAGTCTGCTTCCGAGCCTGAACAACAAAATCTGAAGTATTGTCTTGTGGATGCACCTGCATGCACACCAGAAGATTGAAATGGAAGTAAAAATGAAGACCAGGAAACAAACAGTCAAAAATCATCTGAAAAGAAAAGGATACTTAGCTCAATCACATTTTGTTGGAAAAGAGACTTTGGCTGGATTTTCTGGCAAGATAACTTTTATTTTAGATTTAGGCGATGAAGAGATAAAGTTTTCTAAAACAGGGAATTTAATTCTGTTTCTTGTTTTTAATTTGTCATGTGACCCCATTCTCTGGCAAAGGGCATAGGAAGCTCTTAAATAATCCTTTGAGCCATCACATAGTGCTTCTCCAGAGCTCAATCTATTTTGTTAATCCAAAGCATGGCTATGAGGTGAATGGCTGTATAGTTTAAACATTCCTACAGGGTAAACCATAAAATGCAGGGGTTAAAATCTGTAATATATTAATTTTTTAACAATATTAATCTATTTTTTTTTAAAGCCTCGTGGGCTGTAGTCCAACTCACACTAACTTTGGATTCACTTAACAGGGCTTACTTCTGAGAGGACATGTGTAGGGTTCTGGTGTTAATGTAGTTGTTACAGATAGAAGAAGATGAAACCTGAACAGCTCTAGGAGTTAAAGTGAAACATTTACATAATGTGTATAATTAATTAGTGCTTCAGTATCTTAATTCATTTTGCTATTGTCAGTACCATTCACCACGAAGGAGTTGGTGGTATGCCCCCTGATCAGGAAGACCTCCCTGGATCCAGAAGTGTTAAACATCTATTGCCCAGTGGACAAGGTAGCAGTCCAGCTTCAGACAAGTTTAGCTTCAATCATGGCACTGAAACTGCCTTGGAGATTTGGGAGGGGGGAGTGTGACCCTGCTCATTCTCCTCATTGATTTTTGATACTGTTGACCATGGTATCCTTTTGGAGCATCTCAGGGGGTTGTAGGTCAGTGGTTCCCCTCCTACCTCCAGGGCTGTTTCCATAAAGTAGCTATAGAATGCTAGTGTTCAGTGCCATTGGAGTTGTCCTGTGGTGTCCCCCATGCTATTTAACATCTATAGGAAGCCTCTGGGAGCTGTCACTATGAGATTTGGAGTGAAGTGTCATCAATATGCAGATGATCCCCAGCTCTGTCTCTCTGCTTCAAATGAATCAGGAGAACCAGCTGAGGTGTTGGACCAGCGCTTGGAAGTAGCGATGGGTTGGATGTAGACCAATAAACTGAATCCTGAAAAGACATAGGTGTTATGTGTCCCAAATTCTCATGTCTAGGAAGCGGAGCAAAGGCCTGCCTGGGATGGGATTGCATTCACCTGGAAGGGGCAGATTCACAGTTTTGGAGGGTTCTTGGATTCAACAGTCACTGGAGACTCAGGTAGCCTCAGTGGCTAGGAATGAATTTTTTTCAGCTCCAGAAGGTTGGTCAGCAGTGGCCCCTGCTGGACAGAGATGACCTGGGGAATGTATTCCATGCTCTGGCAACTTTCAAATTGGATTAGTCACAGGGGTCAGCAAACTTTTTCAGCAGGGGGCTGGTCCACTATCCCTCAGACCTTGTGGGGTGCCAGACTATATTTTGAAGGGGAAAAAATGAATGAATTCCTATGCCCCACAAATAACCCAGAGATGCATTTTAAATATAAGGACACATTCTACACATGTAAAAACACACTGATTCCTGAACCATCCATGGGCCAGATTTAGAAAGCGATTGGGTCAGATCCGGCCCCTGGGCCTTTGTTTGCCTACCCATGGATTAGTGTAATACATACTACACGGGGCTGCCCTTAGAGATGACTTAGGACCTTCTATTGGTCCAAACCTCAGCAGCCAGATTGGTGTCTGGGGTTCCCTTCAGATTTCATATAACCCCTGTTTTAAAACAGCTGCACTGGGTGCCAGTTGATTTCTGGGCCCAATTCATGTGCTCACATTAAAGCCCTAAATGATTCAGGCTGCAAATACCTGAAAGATACCCTGAGAAGACATCCTTGGAGCTTTTTCTTTTTGTATTACATCTGTCTTTAACTTTCTGGAGTGAAATTCCAATTCTTCATTATTTAGGAAGTCAGAATAGATGCTGAAAATTATAATTGATTCAGAAATTTCTGCACCAAAGCAGTGCTGTGCTTTGGTGACCATGTACATAGGGCAAGATACAGCTAAATTGTTGCATGTGTGGAATGAGATCTGCTTGTGCAATGGGACTTTCCCTCCTTCTCCTTCCCCTGTGCCCTCTAAACCCAGAACAGGTTTAGGGTATGTGTAGAAGGAGCTGGTATTCCTGTTGAACAAGTAGACCTTGTTCCCTGCATGCATGTCCCACAACAGAGACAGGTACAACTTGCCACTTTCTGAGGCAGTTACTACTAGATTTGGGCAGGCAGGTGGGTGGCAGATTACAAAACAGATTTGGAAATTGCTTTGTTTGTACATGTCTGTTTTATGGTAGCATTTTCTTTCATTCATAAGTATCAGCATGTCTGTTGCTAAATAGAATGAAGGACTAGGCCTTCATATATGAGCATTGCCCTTGTTCTTTATTAGGAGTGCTACTATAGAGGCAGATGGGACTCAGCCTGAGATGGTAGCCCATCTAGAAGAAAGAAAATTCTGGTCCTAAACCTCCACTGCCTTGCAGAATATCTTTGAGAGAAGAAAGTCTAGGGAGTAAACCCTACACAAATCCAGAATGGAGTCCCTAAGACAGTTGGATGGTGCCTTGTACATCTCCTTTTCACAACTTCTGCAGCCAAGCTGGTGCCAATTGTATTACTCTGCTTTCCTTTGGACCACATCAGCAAGGCCAAGAGGTGGGCCTCATCATCTGGGGAGCTCAGGACCTACATACACACTGCCCAGACTTGAGTCCTGGGGGTGTCTCTTCAGTGCTGGAAATGCAGCAGTTTGACATCATCCCCGGAGGCATACTCCATTGTCTCTTGAGACAGGTGGATGCCAACAACTGTAGAATCGTTGCCCAGGGTTATGCTTAGAGTTCCATTCACCTTTACCAGGAATTCCGAGGACCACTTCCTATAGCAGGTGCCTCTCCTCTGCTTTGTCAAAGCTCGCTAGAAAAGTTGCTCTGCTGTTATGAGAAGAGCTCAAGCAAGCACAGGGTCATGAACAGAAAGCTTTGGGTTCTTAGTTTCCTGATGGTTGTATTATAAGATGCTAAGTGTTGTCCCAGAACATAAAATCCAGTAGGGTTTAAAAAAACAAACCAAACAAAAACAAAATAGAGTTTCATAGGAAAATCAACAGATCCTGCAAATTAATAATGTGAAATGTATTTTGTCTACTCCAAACATTGTAGCTTCTGAACATAAACTAAGTTACTTTTCCTTAAAAACCAAACAAACCCTAAGAATATATTGTGTCAGATAGTTGACAGACAGACTCTGCACTTGAAAGCAAACATAGACTATAAAACTAATGGTTTTGTTTTAATTTTAAATTTCAGCTGCCCCAAGACAGTGTATTGAGTTACACTTTGATGAAAAATATTCCATAGAGCCTTCGTGGGAGTGTAAATTTGATCATATTGAAGTGCGGGATGGACCTTTTGGATTTTCCCCAATAATTGGTCGTTTCTGTGGACAACAAAACCCACCCAAAATAAAATCCAGTGGTAGATTCCTGTGGATTAAATTTTTTGCTGATGGTGAACTTGAATCTTTGGGATTTTCTGCACGATACAATTTTACACCTGGTGAGTATAACCTCTAATTATTTTGGAGGAAATATTTTGGTATTTATACTGAGTGGAATTTGGTGATATAATGGCATAACATGGTTTTAATATTAAGGCAGTGGCTGTATTCAGACTTAACATAAAGCCGTGGTTTGCTCAGCAAACTGTGAACTGTATCACAAACAAGCAAACAAGCCATGGGTTGTTTCTCCAAAGCTTAGTTTTCCAGTTGATCTTGCCTTGTACTTTTGTACCTTGGCAAGTGTCTGGGGTGCGGTGGCCAAACCATGATTGAAAAAGGCTGTTGTGTTTATGCATAATGCCAAACCATAGTTAAAAATAAGTGATGATTCATAAACTAATAAGAAACCTTGACCTCACTTGTAGCTTGTTGGTAAAAAAGAGACTGTGGTCACTTTATTGGGTGCACTTTCAAACAAACCACACTTGGACTAACAGTGTGTGTATTGGCCAACCAATTGGGCAAAGTAGAGAGATATAACTTAATCAGATAGTTTTAATGGAAATAGAAATATGTGTGTTCTCCTTTCCTTTTTAAAAAACAGAAAACAGCACTTTTTCTGAATTTATTCTTGGCTTTCTACAGTGCATTTTTTAATACACACTATTTCTGTTTATTGCTATAGAGTGGCTTATAATGGTTGAAAAAGCTGTAATCATCTTCCTTTTATGATGAAAATGTTGGATAATGTAACTATATTTTTCATGCAGGGAATATTATGATCACACAATAGCCAAGTTGGTTCAAACTTTTCACCACATGTTGGCTTTCTCCATTATAGCATCTTTATTGTGTGCAAGAAGGATGGAAGTTGCACACAATAAGCTTAGTCACTTGGTGAACAGATTACTGGTAGGCTTATTAGAGTTTACCTAATGCCTTTATGCTGTTGATAGTAGAATAAGTGCACTAATGCACTCCATACAACAAAAGTGGAAATATGTCATTAGTTTGTTTTAAAATGATTTCAACAGAATAGCATTTGAACATTACTAGTAAAAATATTTTGGATTGCTACTTATGCTGTTCCTATTTCCTTTGAACATTGCCTTTTATAAAGGCAGAATCTGCTGGAGTAATTCCCCCCTTTCTGTCTATTAAAGCAAAATGTTTTGCCAAAGGATTCTGAGATCCAAAGAATAGCATGCATTCAATTAAGTGCCTCCATGAAAGATTTTCCTAATCTTAATTGCTGTGGACCAATTATGCCTTTTGTCAAATCATCTGGTTTAATTTGTGAGGCTAAAATGGAGATTTGCAGTCAAGTTTAGTATTGAAGTATTTCCCCATCTCATTATATATATATATATATATATATATATATATATATATATATATATATATTAATTTGTGCACTGCAATCAGACTGCAGTGCAGCAACTTTCAAAGGACTGAATGGCATTCAGTAGGTTTTGTAGATTTATGGAGGAATAAGTGGGAATTTATGGCGGTTTTGTAGATTTATGGAGGAATATTGTTTGTTCTGAGAGGGATATGCTTTTGATAATTTATGCTATTTTATAAGTTCTTTTAGTTATTTAATCTATAGCACCTGCTCCAAATACCAGGTCTGCACTTAGGTATTTTTCAACTGTCCACACATGACTAGGATGTTTAAGGGTACCTAATTTATTAGGGTGTTAAAAGGTACCTAATCTTAATTATGTATCATTACTTGACTGAGCATCAGTCATTTAGACCTTTCAAGTACCTTTCTTATTAATAAGTCCAACAACCTGCATCTCAGCAGGGATTGAAAAGGACCTCATAGCAATAGTAAATAGTGGCAATTGAACGTGCCTCTGCATTGGCACTACAGGTTGCCAAATCCAGCTGCATCTAAGACAACTCTGTTTAGCACTCCAGTCTAGCAGCCTCCATCAAAAAGGTGTGTCCAGTTTTTGTGCACAAGTGAATTCAGAGTCGAGAAATTCATAAGAGGAACTAGAAAGCTTCCCCACATTATGAGTTGGGTCCATATCATTCTGAAATTGGATGCAGTTCATAATGTGGCTTGTCCACACTGCTAGCCGACTCTGCCCCATAGGATTGCCATATTTTGAAAAGCAAAAAAGAGGACACATTTGCAGACTTCTACTTTTAACTATGGGTCACTGTGGCAACTCTCATTTTACATACTCATGAAAAAGAGGACATGTCTTGGAAAAAAGAGGGCATATGGCAACCTGTGGGGAATTATCACTGAGAAGGGTGAGGGGTTATTGGTGGTAAGGAAGAGTTGATAGAGACAAAATAGTAGGCCTTGACTGGCAAAGATGCTTACAACATACTCAGGAACATCCTTTCCTTCCAGGGATCATCAGACTGTATAGTACAAATCCCATTTCCCTGACTTATTTCTCACCAGGAAGAACTCTGTTATATCTAGCAAACACTCCCTACACCTTCAGTTACCACCACCTTCTCCTTCTCAAGGGCAACTGTTCCCCCACTCACCTTGGGGCAGAAGCCTGAAGTAGGAGGGATACCTAATAATGGTATGGATCCAAGTTTGGGTTGAACAGGAGCAGTTCTACACTGTTTTGAAGGCATGCATAGCAGCTGTGGTGGATCAAACTCTTTATATGGTGCACAAGAACCATAGCCACTGAGTATGGATGGAAAGTAGATCCAGCTGTAGTCAGTAACTAGGTGGGACAACACATTTGTTTTTCTTTGTTTCCAAGTGAGGAAGTTGAAACTAAAAGTCAACTTATAAGTAGCAGGAGCATAGAAACAAAATTATGGGACTCCTCGTGATTATGGGACTCCTCATGTTTATAAAGGTGTGTAGTATGAATGCACACAGTAATATTTGATTAAAGCAGCCTGAGTCCCAGCAATAGCAGTTTGACCCATCACAGAGCGGAAGATTAATTGTAAATGCTTTAAGTCAGCCTATGACTTAAACTTCTGCATTTTGGGCGAGTGTTTTCATTCAGTCTTTTGCATTTTTCCATTTCTAGGTTCTGTATAAGTTTCTCCTTAAATCCCCAGATAGTAGTGATCTGCCTGCAAGTACAATTTAAATGCTTATATGTCCTTAAAAATGGTTTCAGGGACTATCTGCTGAATTGTCTCTGTGGATGTGAACTTTATTTTGGCTTACACAGCACAAGTAAATGATCTCTTTATACAAGTAGTTAGTTCTTCCACGATAGCTACTTGCCAGCACTTTATGTACAAAAAAGGATAAAGAACTGCAAGAAAGAACTAGTGATTGATCCAAATATTATTGGAGCACAACTCAGAAGGTGCATATACGTAGACTTGTATGCTCACTTCAATATGAAGCAAGCATTTAAACCCTGAGCGTTCTTTTTCAGCCCTCATTTAAATCTGAAACAGAGAGGAATTTAAACTGTCGCTGCCTTCCTCCTATACAATCACACACAACCCCTGCTCTTGCTTTCTCAGCAGAGAAAGTGAAGGGGAATCAGTCTCTCTCCTCCTTTCTAATACATTGCCATGCTGTAATGGCTGTGTGCCACATGCAGAGAGTGCTGAGAAATCAGTAGTGGTGTGCAGTGGTGCAGAGCTGCCCTCTTGACATTGGAGTGACAAGGTCATGAGTATGTGGTTGCACCAGTGGGACCATTGCCACTCGTATACCCAGATGGTGCACCTTTTCTGTCACCTACCCTGTCCAGGTAAGCAACAGGAACACCAATGTTGGGAATGTGGCTCAATGGCTATGGAGCTACTGTGAGAAATTATTCATATCAATAACACTCGAAAAACCTTGTTGCCAGGAATTAATTGAATTTGGCATGCAGCCACGGGAATGGGGGCAGGGGGGGGAGAGACTTCCCTCCTGCCTCTTACCATTGCTACCAAAGCAAATTAAAGGTCAGTGAAAATGAGAAAGGACTTGGTAGAAGGCAAGCAAGCAAATGGGTGGGTGAGCGGGCTGCTGGATGTTCAGCAGTAGGGATCACCGCACTGTGTTTAGTTACATCATTGTGGGCACAACAGGCTCTGAAATAGACTTGGGATATGATGTGAAACAACTGGTATATTTTGGATGAAGCCATTTAATTTTTAAGCCAAATTCTGTCTTTGATTAGGGGAAGTTTTCCATCACTAGAAAGAACTAAGGAGCTTCACCTAAGGCAGGAGTGGGTAACCTGTGATTCTCCAGTTGTTGGACTGCAAGTCAGCCACAGCCAACATGGCCCAGGGGTGCTGCAGGTGTGCCTAGAGGAAGCAGTAATCTGGACCCATTCCAGTCACCTTTCAGGTTTGGTTTTAGCACTGAAGCAGCCTGGGTCACCCTGATTAATGACCTTTGTTGGGGAAGATATAGGGTATATGGTTCTCCTTGACCTCTCAGCATGTTTTGACACCATTAACCATGGTATCATTCTGGAGTGACTCAAGGACATAGGAATTGCAGGCACTGTATTATAATAATTTTGCTCCAACTTGCAGGGTCAGCACCACAAAGTAGTATGAGATGGTTGCTCAGTTCCATGGCTTTCACGCTGTGGGACACCACAAGGCCAATTCTGTCTGTATGCTAGTCACCATCTGCATGAAATTGTTGGGACTTATCATCCAGTAATTTGGAGCATGGTGTCATTAATATGCTGATGACACACATCTCTCTCTGTCTGAATCAGGAAAGGCTGTGAAAATATTGAATTGGTGTGTGTGGGTGGTTTCTATGTCTGGGAATTAGGTGGATGACATGTTCTGGGATGGGTTGTATTCCACCTGACAGAATAGGTTCATGGTCTGGGAGTCCTGGATTCCAAGTTGCCACTTGGCTTCTTTGACTAGGGGTGCTTATGCCCAGCTTAGGCTAATTTCCCAGCTACAGCTGTTCTGGACAAGGGTATCCTAAAATAGAGCTGGAACAGATTGAAGATGTTAAAATTGAGGTTTGGAGCAAAGCAGAAGCAATAGGTCAGCAGAAGGCTGGTGAAAGAATGCAGGAGCTAAACTGAGGGATGCAGATTCATAAGTATTTGGCTTGGTTAGGAAAACAGTCTAGTCTGGGTTTAGCTGGAGGAATTTTTCCTTCTTACTTTCAATTCACCTTTTATGTACACATAGTTCCATTGCCACCATGCAACAGTGTCCTAAGTGAACCAGGTATACGAACCAGTTTTATTTACAATGGCCTGATCTCTACAGTTTTGCCCTACTTTTTGTAGGAGAAAAATTGCCCAAATAGTATCACCAAATGTTTGGGCCTCCATATATGAAATTCACATTTTGTGTGGAGGGGAGAGAAGGGTGGACAGTACCAGTTGGCAGGGTGCTGTTGCTTATCCGATCTCTTGTCAGCATTGTCCCTGTGACATGCTGGGAAGGGTGAGTTACTGTGGTGACAATCCAGGAGTTCTGCTAGTGTGTTTGCACTCCACCATCCTTGCATTTGATTCAGCCTTCCCCTTCACCCTTCTGGTATGCCACAGCAACAATGGTGACAGACGGTCAGGTAATCAGTGCTCCACCAGGCTCCACCAAGCGCAACAGGGGAAGGGTATGCCATTGTAATACAGGCCCAGTAAATATGTGAAATAATCTATCTGCCTGTGTGGAAACTGATAATTATTTCTTATTTTCATTGATGCCAGGCTTGTATGATGCTGATAGATATTTTAGACTGATTCTGGGGGGCACTTCCGGGTCAGCGCCATCAACGAATGGCGGAGTTCCTCTGACCGGAGGAACGGGCTCCGTGGAAATTGGGTCTTCCCGCCGTGGCGAAGGCAGGGACCCGCTAGAAATCCCAGGTGGAGGAGCCTGGGAACGTGGGGTTTGGCAGAGCACCAAGAGCGCCTCCCCTACTCGCAGGGAAACCCCCTCTTTGGGGCTCCGGAGCGAAGTGGGGTGAGCAGTGCGGTGCAGCGAACCGATTGCTACTTTCACGGAGGGAAGCCGCACAGCCATCGCCGGAGAGCACTGACTTTTTCCTGATGACAATTGGACTCTAAACAAAGTACCCATGAGTAAAACCGGAAAATTGGATTAAGAAATTTGTGAATTAGGCTCTGAAGCGGGAAGGTTTAAACAGGAAGTCCGCCTTCCGCTTTTTGTAATCAGACTGAAGCAAAAACCTTGCAATCTAATAGCCTGGAAAGTTGTCTTAAAGATTGAAATTTCCTGCATCTACTACCAATAAAACACCCTTGGAAGCAGGAGAAAAGGGGGGGGGGGATTTGACTGTTTAAGCCTGCAGGAGAGAGAGTAAAGGAATATAAGTTTCCATTGTCCCAAACCTGGGAATGGGGTGTCAGGACAGAAATCGTTGGAAGCGTCTGGAGTCAAGGAAGCTCTTAATTCTGGTGGGACTATGAAACAGGTTGACAATTACCTTTTGGATAACCACTTTTTGGATTACAATGACGATGACGGGGAGTGGGACTGCGGGGAATGGGCTAGTTTGATAAAGGAAAATGGAGATTATTACCGGCTGGAATTCCCCGGAGACCCACTCCCCAAGGAGAAAAGAAAGAAACTATGAAAGAAACCAACAAAAGACAAAGAAGAGCGTAAGCACAAACAAGAACAAGAAAATCTGCAGAAGGGGCATAGAAGAGACTTAAGGGCCTCGGACATAAGATCACCAGATTGATGGACTGGATGCAATGGTTAGAAAGGACTGACATAACCCGAGACCAGGAAGAAGGGACGTTGGATAAAAACTAGAGAAAAAGAAAAAGTCTATAAAAAGAAAAAATCTTTCTATTTTTGGAATTAGTGTAACACTAATGAAATATCAGGGATTACGCTGGAATGGAACCAATTGGCTTTAGTAAAAAGTATATAAGGAGTTATGTAGAAATATGGCTTAAAATTTGAATTTTAAGACTTTTAAGGCAAGATAAGGTTAAAGAAATTAATGTAAATTGAACAATAGAATATAGCAAAAGATGGAAAGGATATGTTGAGTTAATAAACAAGATAGACTGTTAAGATAAATTATTTAAACAAAAATTGAGAAATATGGGAAGAATTTGTTGAAACAACGAATTAAGCTAGAATACAAAAAGGGAGGTGTGAGGAGGTCCAAGAAACAAGCAAATGAAAAGATGCAATATGGGATTAGTATTCTTTTTTCTTGTTTTTTCTTTTTGTATTTTCTTTTTGATATATTTTTCTGTTGTATTTTTCTGTTCTTTTTTTCATACTTATGTATTTTTGAAACTTTGAATAAATATCATTTTTAAAAAAAAGATATTTTAGACTGATTCTGATCTGGATTAGCTTGATGTCAGACATCGCACAGTGCATGCATTTTATTTTGCTAATACTTTAGCATTTTACTGGAAGTATTAGAGGAAATGATGTTGGTGGGATATTTGTTGAAGTTACCTCTACTTTGGGAAGGCGGCCCACTGGTGTGGGCATTTTGTCTTGTTGCAATAATTTCCTCCCAAATGGCATGGAATTCAGTTTCCTTCTGTCTACACAGACAGATGTTTTGAAGGCATCTGTTGCTCAGAGCCATTTTCTGCAGTGAGTCAATTTTGTAGTGCAGCAGACAGTGGAGATCCAGACAGAGTGAGGCTGTGCTCTAAGCTGATCACTCTTATTCATCTGGAATAATCAGATTTCTTTTTATCTTGGTTTCTCCCTCTTGGAATTTGCAAGGCTGTGGCCTCAGATGGCACATTATTATTCTCAATTCCATCAGTTGGTGGAAACCATCTGTGTTTCTGTTTGGCTTCATTGATGTGAATGTCAGCATACTGTATAGTCAACTATATTGCCTCTCATCAGAAACGAAAAGATATGTGGAACATATGAACAACAGCAGGCTTAACTGCTAGGAAATCATAGGAATATAAGCAAACATGTATGCTCCCGAGGACTTGCAGAGGATTTAGGAAATTCTAGAGATTTTGAGCTTTGGACCTTCAAATTTTACATCTTAGGATCAGTGTCAGTATTGTGATCCTTTTGGGTCTAAACCCAAAACTTGTAATGTTTGAACAACAATGAGATAATATGTAAACTGTAAGAATGTGAACAAATAAGTGCACAAATTAATTTTGAACTGTAGTTTTGAAAATAGCTGAGCTCATCTGAAATTACAAACATGACTGGACAGCAATATTTAAGGAAGGAAGGAAGGAAGGAAGGAAGGAAGGAAGGTTGATTTTGTGGCAAGCCAACCTTTTCCTGTGATTGCATTTCCTCCCACTTTTAACACCAGCAAGTTCTAGCCAGGCATTTGAAGACAGAGAAGTTGTTACAAGGTTTATTTCTGAATCTTAGTTTCTTTTCTCATAACAGAAGAGGGGAAAAAAGGTTGTGCTTTTAGCTTTTTATAAAAAGAGCTACTCAGAAGGTGCGGAACTCCCTGATACAGCTCAACGCATCTTGGTAATGTTACTATCTGATCCAGGAAAGTGGGAGTCTGACTTGAATCACCCCAATTTGCATCATTATTCAGGGAACTCACCGGGGCAGTTTACACACTTACTAGTGCCTGGGCTGGCACCATTCCTAGGCTAAGGCTTCTATCCCAGGAAGGTCTACATTGCCATGCCCTGCTGAGGTGCTCCATAGCCTCTGCTGAATCAAGGGGAGCAGTGACATTGTGTGCACCTTTTGTGCATGCATGGAGTGCATTGCAGTATCTATTCTAGATGCCTTATAGCTTTGGGAGTGCAGAATAAATTCATTTGTCCTCATCCAAACCCTTTTGGAGTTGAACCTTCATGGTAATGTTCCTCTGAGTAAGTAAGTAAGTAAGTAAGTAAGTAAGTAAGTAAGTAAGACTGTGATTATAGGACATTTTTTGGTTTGTTATTCATCCATGGAATATTCATTACCTTTGCAAATGTGTGTTGCATTTCTATGTGTCTAAATTATGATATTCTGAAGGTGAGGCATATACATATTTAGCTCATATTTGTTCATGTAGTAAGGAGCAGCTTGTTCTGATGTCACAACATCCAGTGCTTGACACGTGCTGCAGTTATCCTTTCTGCCAGGTCATTTTCCCCCTGACTTGGGCACTTGCTACAGAAAAGCTGTCACTGCATTATCCCGACTTAATGTTATAGGGCCAATGGGTGCTGCATGATGGGGCACCCATGTGGTGTATTAAAGGCAAATGGTATCCGTTTATGCTGTAGAATGTCTGAGAGCAGCCTACCACTAACAAAATGCCACAAACTGTACTTTTCTACTAGAATCCTTGTTCTCATCTGTAGATGCTCCTGGACCAGATTGGCTCTAGTAATAGGATCAGGACCTTTAATTTGTGCACACATACATACACGTTTATGTTGTGCCTTGATTATTTCTATATTTGAAGCCTTTTGCTTCTTTTGCTGCATTTTCCTAATATTGTCTGTATGTGGCTTGTGTGATAACCAAATTGTGTTTAGATGCATATTTATTTATTAAGAGTTTTTTTTAAAAAAATAAATAAATAACACTCCCCCCCCCCCGTTTCTTCCATTACATTGAAGTTCTTGCTAAATTTCAGATTTTAAAAAAATGGTTTCACATGAAAGAAGGGGAAATGGCTTTAGTGGGTCTAAATGAACTTCAAACCTTACTGAGTTGTTTATTGGGTGACTAGACACACACACACACACACACACACACACACACACACAGCCCAGCAGTGGTTTTCATCTCCCCCTGGTCCTCTCACTCTGGCCAGGTTTTTATTGTTTTAATTTGTGAGCATTAGCATTAACAGAGGACTTTTATGTCAGACTTTATGCCAGAGGTGCTCAGACCGAACCACAGGAATTGCTCTGCACACTGAAATGGTACCTGGAACCCATCCATGTACAGGAAAGTTCATTGAGAATGCTCATTGGGTGACAGCCAATGACACTTATCCAATTGCACAACATATTTCTGTTTGCACAGTGGGACTTCTCTTTCCCTTATAGCCCTCCATCCCATGCCCCAAAATCTTCTCTTGAGGGCCCCAAGGACCACACGGGAGTAGAAATGCACAATACTGAATGTCACCCATGGTGCTTATAAAAATGAGCCGTTAATCCCTTTTGTTTCTCATTTAATGTATTTGTATGCAGGGTCTATCAAGTTTCCTAAATCAGAGGTACTTCTGTGTTAACTATATTAAATCTGAATATTTGCAATGCTGCAGTCTGTATTTTGACACTCTTGCATTTAGATTGCAGTCATGTGGACAGTTAACTGGAAGCAAATTCCACTGAAATAAACAGAGCTATTACAAGCAAGCTTGCCCAGGCTGCGGTATTGGTTACTGCAGCTGGGTGCCCCCCCCCACTTCATCCCCCCTTCAAATGTCATAGGATTATAGGGCTACTATTCTTCTCCATTTTGGGGAGCATATTTCAACTGATCTTTCATATGACAAGGAATGTATGAGATACTACATAGGGTTGGTTCAAAGGTCATGTGAACTTTTACTTGCCATTGTAAGTGGCTCCAACTGGTGCATATGAATTTCTTTTGAAGAAATAAATGAAGTGCATACATTGCAACTTTTGACCCATGCCAAAGTTGCAATGTATGCACTTCATTTATTTATTAATAATATTTGTATAATGCTTGAGATGTAAACTATCTAATTCATTTACATAAAGCACAATAATATCATTCAATAAGAAAAAAAATACATATAAGCAACAATACAATTAAATACATCAATAAAAACAGAGAATCCACCAATCATGATAATGATTAATAATGCACAATATCCCAATAATACTGGACACTGCCTTGAGATTAAGACTAATCCTGCTGTTGCATAAACAAATGTACTGAAAATCTAAGAGAAATGTTGATAATGGACTTTCAAAACAGCTGCAGAATAAAATCAAATAAGAATAAAATCTGTGCCAGTTTTAGATTTGTTGCAGACCAAGAGATCCAACCCAATAATTTGATGATTGGGATGTTTGGTGAATGACACCAGATAATGAAAATTGTTAATATTTCTGAGAATGCAGTGATCACTGTGTCATACTGAAGTTCTTCTGTAAGGATTGGATGCAACTGTTCCTTAAACAGAGCTATTTGATGTTCTTACACAATTAGGCTAGCTATTGTGCATCTGTCATAATTAAAATGTTTGCATTTTTGTCTTCATTTGCTCTTCTAAATCTGTCATTTGTTTTGGAGAGGGGAATATAAACATGTTCATATTTCCACTCATCTGTTCTGGGAAAATCTGTTTCTTTCATTGATACATTTCTAGCATTTTAATTGACCTGCACATCTCTCTTTAACACAATTTTAACACTCTACGTATTCTTTTGGCTGTTGCTCTGTGGACACTTTGTTAAGGAAGTGGATACCTTTTTCCTTTTGTAGTACTTAGACAATTTTTAACTTCACACAGGATAGTAGAGGTCTCTTTAAAAAGATGTGGCTCTCTTGCCTTATGATTTCCCTTGAGAAAAGCATAGGTTTGTTTTTGCTGCTTGAGTATTAAAGATACTTCTATATAAATCAACAACAGCAGTCAATCAAAATGATGGCCTCCAAAACATGAGAGTTTCCCTAGATCAGTAACAGTCAACTGCCTGAGTGACAGACTCCTGGCATCATTGCAAATTTCTCTGGGGAATCTTTCTATTTCATGCTTAGAGGGTACTGATGACTTAGAAGTGATATGCATGTTTCTCACATAATGCTTTTAATCCAGAAGAAAATACGTTTAAAGAAGACTGGAAAATGTTTATTGAATATATGGGGGGAAATTGTGTACACTTGAAAACATTGACTGCATTAAGTTAAATTCAACAGTGTAAACAAATTTTGATTGATGTAATAATGGATTACTGAATAGTTTAGTTCATGTAAATTATGCAGGAATTTATGATATGCAAAATGAACCATGGAAAGAGAAGAAAGGAAGTCAATGACATTTTAAGGTTGTTTAAACAAATATTCTAAAATGTAAAACAGAAAATGTAATAAAAAATATACAAGAAGAAGAAGAAGAGTATAGCAACATCTTAAGCCATTTGGGAAAGACAGATTATGGTTACACTTTTCAAATGTCATGTATGACCATTTGGTGGAATCAGTATCATTTAAAAAAATGTAGTCCCCTTTCCAGGAAATAAACATCAGGTTAAAAGAGGAAGGGGAATAGAGTTTTGATGCACAACACTTACACAAGCCCCAATGCAGCTCAGAATGGGATAATTAACAAATAAGCATGGATGGTGTTCATCTGCATTGCATTGCTCTCAATGAGATGCACTTTCTGAGAAATTTTCCTATTCCCAAATAGTCAATATTTATACACTACCCACTCCTGCAATGCAGGCATGCTTGGTTTTTTTAAGAATAAAGAGTCCTCCATATACAGAATTGTTTCAAAAAAGTATGAATAATCCAGGAGGATACTCTGAAGACATTCCAAAGATAGCCAAGAATATTTCAAAACAAGGAAAAATCTCTGCAGAAAAAAATGGTCAACTGTGTGACATTTCATCTTGGAATTTAAGGGAGGATCTTATTTTTCCTACTAGATGTTCTACTAACAGATAATTCAGTCCATGCTGTGTCCCAAGTCACTGAGAAGTAAGTACCATGTTAATGAAGCAGCAATTCCCTCACAGTATTACTGGGAAGGTTTGGGCATATACTACAAAATATTGTCTCATAGTAGGTTAGATATCCCAGATAGTGAATCTACTTGTGACCAAACACTGTAGTCTTCTGAGATAACCTTTACAGGCACTGTGGCAGCAATCCTGTGTCAACAACCAAAATGAGTGGGTTAGGATCCAATGGCTCTTTGGCTAGGACATGAGTTTCCCAGAGCAGCCAAACTATGCTGGTTTAACTCCCTCATCCTTGGCTGAACCAGAGATCCACCACCAGATCTCCCCCATCCTGGCTCAGCAGAAACCTAGCTGTTAGCTAACTCAGCAAAAATGGTGTTGTAACTCAAATACTGTGTTAAAGACTTAGATGTAGCCAGCTGCTGAACAGATCTTGGATCTGGTGGAACTTTATACTGACTTAACTTACACTGGCTTGTTTCATGCCAGCTTCCACATGTGCCACCTTGCCCCCACAATTGATGGGGCCCAGGGCTGCACGATGTCAGCATGCCCCATGACGTCAGCGTGCCCCGTGGTGTACTCAGAGTTTCCAGAAATTACAGCACCCATCTATCCATCCATTGGCAGTAAAAAAAAAAAGCAGAAAAAATTTTCCAAATGATTTTTTTGTAAAGTATTACAAAAAGGATCATACAATCTTTTTGTTAGCAAAGATGCAGGCTTTAAAATCTCATTTTAGAGAGGTTCAGTTCACTTGCAGGGAGCCGTCAGCCATGCAGTTCCTTCTTCGCTTGTTCCAGGATGCTTGAAGGGGGAAAAAGAATGGGAAACAAAAGACTGCAGGAAGCCTTCTAAGCCACACCCACATTTGTAACTTGAGCTCAGGGCTCACCTTAACCCTTTCATGGATGCAAGTGTGAGTTAGCAACTGTATATTACAATAAAAATAAGTGTAGCAGGGCTGATCTTGTGTATCATGTTATGGATATGCAATAGCCGGTTGTTATTCCTGCTCCAGGGCAAGCATTGATTCCTGTTAACAGATGGGCATGTATATAACATCTACCCCCACCACATCAGTTCTTGATTCTACCTCCCTGGCCCCAAGCCTAGAGCAAGTACTAAGACATCTTCCTCCTAGCCTATCACATACTAAAAGTGCAGAGGACCAGACAGCTTCTATATCTCCAAGCTGATGAACTCTGGCCCATTAGCACTGAATGGTTCCTGTACCAAATCCCAAGCAAATGATCGTCATGACTCAATTTGTTCACTTTTGTAAACCCTTAAAAAAAAGATATCCTCACAATACCTGCCAAATATAACACCTTTCAGACCTATTTTTTAAAAGAAAACTTCTGTAGTCCATTTTTTGTTTGGGTAGTAAAAATGTTTGAGTAGTAAAAGTGTTTCCCTGAATGGTGAACAACTAGTCCCTTAGTGTACTTGGTTCAATGTGACAGGAGAAGAGCACAGACAATCCATATGCCATGTCTACTCAGGAGGACCCACTGAACATTCCCCACAGTGTGCTGAGACAAAAAGTTTGCTCCTCTTGTCAGCCATCCTTCCTCCAATGAGCACAGATGAAGTGTTATCATCAAATTGGCTGAAAGTGGGGAAGAGGGCTATATTGTTTTTCTGCTTCCAAGACCAATGGTGCAGGTCAGCAACTCAACAGAAGTGGCAGGAATATTGTTGTCCTTCTGGGAAAAGAAATTACAGCTTTCAAGCACTGGCATAATAAGCTGATAATGATTCCAACACCAGCAGACAAGCAAGCAGTCCTCTTTTGTTTTAATTTGTACCATTTGGCTGCCATATGGAAGAAAAAAATGAATAAGCAGATTGTTAAATCCTTTGCAAGCAAGCTAAAAATGATTAAAGTTGACAACTTTGCAGACCAATTATTTGATTATTTTTGTGACACAGCCCAAGCAAGCACTTATAAGTGCCATTGATTTCAGCAGGGAAGATATAAGCACATACTTAATTTTACTAGTCAAGTGGGAGCTAGAAAATCAATAGCTTTAGAACTGCTGAACTTTGGGTGGATTGTGCCCCATATTTTCTGATGAGAAGTATTTTTAGAAATGTGGATTATACTGATTTTAGGAAATGTAAAGGTAAAAACATTAGGGGGCATGCAGTACTGCATTTTGTTCTAAACCATCTAGTACAAAATCAGCAGAATTTATAGAGAGGTTAGATTATTCTTTGGTTTTCCAGGCATCTTTGGAAATAATGTTTCAAAGCATTTTGAAATTCAGATAAGTCCTATCCTAATGCTTTTCTGTTTGGGAAGATCCAGTTTTGCTGATTGTCTGTTCTTGCAAGACAGGAGCATCTTTGCCCCTTCTGTGGACTTTTGGTTGATGTTAATAGTTCTAAGGTGGCAGGAAATAAGCCATTACACCACTGCACACTTTGGCCAACCAAGCTTACTGTGAAACTAGTCATGCTTCAGAGAGCAATACCATTTATCTGCACACTTCTTTCCTTTCTACTTGAAACTCCACCAAAGTGGTAAACCAGGGATGCCCAAAAGGGGCTTATTTGGAATTTTGAGAGATTACCCTGTACACTGTCACAAAATGACTATGATGGATGTGTAGCCAGCCACAAAAATACCCATTTAACAGAAGGCAAACTCTCTCAGGGAACGCAAATGCACATTGAGAGAAGCACAGTACCAATCCCACAGAGGAAAAACAAGGAAGTCTACTTCTTTCCTTCTCCTCCTTAGGTGGCTTCATCCCTCCTTCCCATTGCGTTGGGTCTAGTTGTTGTTCCTTCCTTACCCTTTTCTGTTTGTCTTTTAAAACATTTTTTACTGGGGGCTTTCTATTATGGTCTCACTGCTTTCTGATTGTGTGCTCAGGTGCTGTTGTAAAGTGCTTAGAGATCTATGATTATAGGTGATGCATACATTTTTAAATAAATAATAGTTCCTGATGAAATGAAAATGAAATCTAAACCCAGTTTAGACTGCAGGCCTAAATATACTAGGAGTAAGGAACACTGGAAAAAGGCAGAGTAACTTTATAGTAACCATGAACATATCCTGTTTACATAGTAATCTGCCTTCCACATTTATTATATTTCCTGTTAAAAGATAATTTAAATAGTATTTATATGTTTATGCTCCTTGATAAAGTAGATACAAATACAAATACATGTTATTTGTTTAGCACTTGTGTATAGCAGCAATACAGCTTGAATGCAACAAATGTTGGCTTCAACTTCCTCACTTCCACAGGGTAGTAAAATATGACATCTTCTAGTCAGGCTCATGGTACTTTTGAATATTTGCTCATGCACAAGTTTTCAAAGTGGGCATGCAGTAGTAGCTATTTTGCTTAACACTCAAAACATACTTGTAAATAGCCACTAGCCTGGTCAACAAATTACCTCCACATGACCAAGCTGGAAAGCTTTTATAAATTGTAAGAGAATTACTTAGTTATCTGGACCACAGAGGAACTACAATGAATAACAGGTATATTGTATATGTCCCCAGGTAGACTGCTGAACATATTTGTGGGCTAGTGGTAGTTTATTTATAGGACTAATTTGCATACATATGCAATTATCTCTTGTGTGATGCTTTATGAGTTACAACTTGAATAGAATGATTTGTAGATGTTTTCAAGAATCAAAGCACTGAGTCATTTCAGGTTTTGGGAATGGCCCTGTTCAGTCTCTCTGGAATCATACAGTCTGACCAGCCAACATGCATCCAAAAGTTTGTGTATATCAGAAAGTACATTCATTGCTTCCCATTAATCCTGCCCTGATTCCTATGTATGGTGGGTTTAAGTGCATTCATTTTCCAAGTGTTTTGATAATGCTGAATGTAAAGTGTGTAAGTTAAACTCATTTAGTGCAACCCTGGGCATGACTACTGAGGCGCAAGCCCCACTGAGTTCAGTGGAATTTGCACCCAAGTAAATAGGTATTGCATTGCTGCCTTAATTTTATAACTGTTTCCTAAATTGTTACAGTACAAAACACGAGATAAGCATAGGCAAGTTCTTGCTAGCACTAGTGGGTTAAATTCCCCTGGGAAATGTATCATTGCAGCCATGTTTTCCAATAATGAATTTGGCTCAGATATATTATTTTTTTAAGAGACAAAAAGCATACAAAAGAATAGAAGGCTGAATGAAAAGACCCTGCAGTACTTTTTCTTTCTTTCTTCTTACTTTATCTGCAAGCCCATTCATGTGTTAAATGCTCATCTATCCCTGCCTGTCAGAGATACTTCTATGTGGGCTGACAATCTGTACAACACAGTACAATCCATATTGCTTCATTCAAAATATTACAGACGCATACAAACAAACCCTGTAATATTACTGTCAGCAGAATTATTCTTGCTCTTGGAAAGCAGAGGCAGCAGATTTTTGCCGTGCTATTAAAATGCCTACCGATATCACTTCAACAAATATTTGCTCTTGCTTGGAGTCTGGGTTCTTCAAAATTGTTCAGACTCTGATGGCTGAGCTCAGTTGCATTCACATTTAAATTGCTTTTCATGATGGCAGGACATGGAAATTGTTATGTAGATCATTAGTTCTTGCACCCATTTTCAGTGGGGGATTGTAACACAAGATGAAAACAGTATATTATATTGGATGCCATTCACTGTCTAATTATGTTAAGACACTTAACCACCATCAAATAGTTCACTAATGTATCAAAACTGTTAAAGCATTTCTACAACAAGTATACTGCAGATGCTTGGCACAAATACAATCCAAGACAGTGTGATTATCAGAGAAGCCTGGAAAGGGGACATTTTTAATACATATTGTCTATAACTGCTGATACATACGAGTTCATACTAGGAGGTAGCAAGCTACAGTAGGCCTGCTGTACGGAATCATAGAAATTTACTGAGGTAGCATTAACCCTGATTAGTTGTGTAGTTCTGAGGGATTTTTTTCTTCTGTGTGCTTGGTTGAATGTTTCCTTGAAATGTACAAGGCCGGAAGTAAAAAGGACAACACCTCTCTGTTCTTTCTCCTCAAATGATATGCTGTTTTGTTTGGGTTCCTCAGTAAAGCGTTATCAGGATCCCCCCCCCCACCTCCAGAATCTGTATTACTTATATGACTTTGCTAACAATACTCCTATGTATGTGCAAAGTCCTAAATTATACTTATCCAGGTTACTTGAAAACCTGTTTTTCCCTCATTTGCCTAATAAGAGCCATGACCATTATATTTAACCTTGTTAGTTCCCCCATGATGGATGTTTATCAGCTGGTGGCAACATGGAGATTTTTTCTTTCTCGCTGGTGGCACTAGTTTTACATAATGCCTGTCCTGCTGAAATATGAGATGCCCTACTGGGGTTGGCATTCTGGCAGCCCTTGAAGACCCACCTGTTTAAACATGATTTCCCTGATCTTCTGACTTGAACCTCCTGGTGTAACTCTTTTAATTGCTGCTTTTACTCTTTTAATTGCTGTGCTCCTTTTAACAAATGTGTTACACTGTACACATTAATTCTGAATGTTTTGACAAAATTATTGTGTTTTTTTTAAATTCTGTGTATTTTGTAACTAAATGCATTTTTAAACCACTTTGAAGCCACCTTCAGGCAATTAGGCTATACAGTGGTACCTTGGGTTAAGAACTTAATTCGTTCTGGAGATCTGTTCTTAACCTGAAACTGTTCTTAACCTGAAGCACCACTTTAGCTAATGGGGCCTCCCGCTGCCGCTACACCGGCGCTGCACAATTTCTGTTCTTATCCTGAAGCAAAGTTCTTAACCCGAGGTAATATTTCTGGGTTAGTGGAGTCTGTAACCTGAAGTGTATGCAACCTGAAGCGTATGTAACCTGAGGTACCAATGTATATACATTAATAATTAATAAAATAGTAATCGATTTAAAATGATGAGAGTTTTGAATCTACTTCCCTCTTAGCATTTATGCGATTAGAAAGTGTCACCTTCAAGTTGTTAAGTTTCACCTTTTGTATTCAAGCAGTCTTTTTAGTGGCTAGATAGGCACAGGAAATATTTGTACTTGCATATTTATGTGGATGTCTGCGTGTGCTTTGGCATTTTATGTCTTCAGATTAAAAACTGGCCCCACGCTAGAAATTGAGGATGTTTAGAAATGATTGTTGCAGTAAATGCAATCCAAAAGAACTGAGGCACGTTAAAGTTCAAATGAAATCAATGCGACATAAATGCTGCAATTGTAATTTAGTTTAGTTGTTTACAATCACTGATCATTACAACAGTTTTTTAACTATTAACAGCCTGATGCTTCACAGGGACAAAGTAAATGTGCATAAGACGGCAACCTTTGTCACATTGATTCCAGCACCTAATTGGATTGCAGTACTTGATGATGGTGATGATAGCAATGCTATGTAATTTGAACAGGGGCAGGAACCAGAAAAATTGATCACACTGTCACATTCACTGTTTATAAAAGGCTAGTGAAGAAAACAGTGTTAACATATCTTACTCTTCTCACACATCAGTCCTTTAGATAGCACCGGGAAGCCAGAGTTGTTGTGTAACAGGACTTACAGACATTATTTGCCAGATGGTATCTGCTAGCTGAGGCTCAAGAGACAATGTTATCAAATATGTTTCAGAATAAGAGTTTTTAAAGTATGATGATATTTCTGTTCTGTTTTCTGTAGAAATTTTATACTGGAATCGTGGAAATTAATAAGAGTACATGACTATTTGCCTGCAAATGTTTTATTATTTCACTGTCTTGTACAATAGGTTAATAGAGGGATCAGGCAACTTGGTTATTAATGGTTACAGACTACCAGCAGTGCCGTGCTAGCATGGATTTAAATAGTATCTAATAATTATAGCCTATATTGTGGGAAAAGATTGTGCTGTACCAGGAATTGTTCCTATTGTATGTTCAACTGAAATTGTACAGGGTATTATAAGATTTTGCTAACTTTAATTCATTTTAACAAGACTCGTGCAGTGACTGTTCATAATGACATTGTGCATATAATGCCATGTTTGGATAAACAATTAGTATATGTCAAGTCTCATTTCTAGTTACCCCAATAAGGAGCTGGTTCTGTTCACTCATGCATCATGCTAGAGGCTACTTCATTTACTTCAGTTTTCAGAAATGCTCCACTCAGATAGTAGTAATAATAAAAATGGACTGTGTCCAATCCTGGTAGTATTCAAAGTAGACCCACTGAAATTAATGCACATGACTAATTTAGTTCCATTCATTTCACTGAATTTACTCTGAGAATGACTTTGTTGGCTACAGTCCAGGAATAATAATAATAATAATGGCATAATTAATTCAAAGTTAAGCATTGATTTTAAGTTCCCTTTATTTCATTGGAGAATTAAGTATATGCTTAACTCCTATCTACTGAATTCAATGGGGATTAAAAGTGCATTAGAATTTATATTCTGTTTTTCATGGGTGCCAAAATCACATCTGAGTGGTCTGTGCGACTGCCTTTAATGGATGGCAGTGTTATTAGCCCCAGCTGCCCATAAGTAATATGGAAATGAGAGCTAGTGACTTGCCTTAAGGCTGAAGGCACTCAAATTTCATCTATGACTTTCTGGCTCAAAGCACATTCCCTACTTAAACATGGTACATTTCTGGGATACTAAAAGTGTTCCCACTGAGCTCTGTGTTCACATATTCCACCATACACGACAATACTTCTCACAGAGTTTTAAAGTGTAGTAACAGCAACAATAACAGCCAAGTCCTATGTATGTGTACTCATACTAAGACATACCAACTGATTTTAGTAAGCATGCATAGGATTTCTGCAGGCTGAATTTGCTATCTGATCAGAGGTTGGCACAGGGATGACACTGTGTCAGTTCATGACACACTTTCGAATGAAATATTCTGTTTAAATGGGAGCCATTATTACTGCAGCTTTAAACGAGTCCTTTTGATTAGGTTAGGAAAAATCCTCTCATTTGGCAGCCAAAACTTTTATTCAGTTGAGTGAAATTTAATTATTGCCTGCCTGCTGGATAAGCTGCTGACCTACACATCAAAATCCTGGATGCTTGCACTGACCAATGTGCTTAACCTGATGCTGAAAATGAAAAACTGTCCTCCCTTAAGTTCTGTGTATTATTATTTTTTTGATCAGAACCTATCCAAACCACTTCTGTGTTGCTTTAACTGGAGCACCAGTTCCTTTACTGTGATCACATGTTGAATCTTCCCACTTCATTGAAGCTGAAAACACATGTACTGCTGGTGTAAGTCTTGAATAAAGGGATGTAGCATAGCAAAACCAGAGGGGGGGGGGGACTTATGCTGGATCATAAGCCCATTCAACTTGGCCATGTGACCTGGCAACCCAGAAGAAATTAAGCTGGCAAAACGAGTGGTGTAACTCAAACAGTATTTTTTAAAGGCTTGTTCTGCCTTTGCCAGGCTTAGGTTGACTCAGCCAGTAGTAGCCAAGCTGCTGAAAAGTGTTTGGATCTGGTGTTTCTGGTTTCTGTCATGGTGTCCCATTGCAGCAGAAGTCATGCTGACCTCATGACCCAGAAAATGCTGGCTCCTTTGGACTGAAAGTGGAGATGAGCGCTGCACCCTATAGTCTAATTCAGGCATAGGCAAACTCGGCCCTCCAGATGTTTTGGGACTACAACTCCCATCATCCCTGACCACTGAATTAGACTATGGGCTGAGAGAGGGCTGAGTTTGCCTATGCCTGGTCTAATTGGACTGGACTTAACCGCCCAGGGGTCCTTTGCCTTTACCTTTTTTCATTCTCTTATATGGAAAAATGAGGGCATAATGACAAGCTATTTTGTATGGTCTGCAGTGTGCAATATAAATTATAGCATGAAAACAGCACAATATGCCAGGTGTTTCTGGGCTACTAATATGGAATTATTCAACATCACATTGTAGGAAAAGAAGAAAACACTGCTGTTTTGTAATTGAAATTGGCCCCTGCAGAACTTATTGAAAAGTGAACTATGATCAAATGTGTAGATATAGCACAAGCAGTGGCCCTAATTTCACATTATGTGGTCATAATTACTCTTTTTCCAGTCTTGTAGCAGTATTAATTTGGACTTGCACCAAGTTGCAATCAACTGTAAAGCTAACGAAATATATATCAGTGCATGTAAGTAATCAAAGATGGTGACTGTGAATTTGATGTTTAGTTATTCTTTAGACAATGTGAAGCTAAATTTCTAAGACTGGTGAGGAAGTGCCACACTTTAGGCAACAAAATATATTATAATTAAGTGTGGATCTTCTATACATTAGTGTGCTAGGGATGGATTTTTTTTTTAAAAAAAAATATTATTGTCAAGCTTTTCTGCACTGAGTTTTTCTAATTCACACCTTAGTCCTTGATTTTTTTCCCCTGAGTCAACCAAAAATAGGAGTAATCATAGCATATTATGTACAGTATTACATTTATTTGTTTGTTTATTAAAAATATTTTTATGCTGCTTTTCTGGGCAAATGTCTGAACATATTGGCTTATTGTCAGGCTTCCACCCCAAAACACAACTACAGCGACTTTCACTTGGAAGTAAGGAAGAGATCTTTATTCAGGCTGATAGCAGTGTAGGCTCAGCAGCAAGCACAAGGTCCAGAAGTCAAGGATCCAAGGTATATGAGCGAGGCAACTGAACAGAAGCTACAAAGATATCCCAACTGTTGATATGCCCTTTCTACCAAACTTTTAAATACAAGGTGGGGTGAGCTCACTTGTAGGACTCACACACATATGCACACCGCCCAGGCAAATTTGTCTTATCCCATTAGAAACACTATTGTATTCTTCCTTGTTGCCTCCAGCTCCACTGCCACCTCTTCCCGTTTAGACCCCTCCTTTGGCTAGTTAAAGTCCCCAAACCTCCCTGAAGATGTTCTGAAATCCACAGAAGGGGCAAGAAATAGAGCCCCTTCGACATCCTCTCTCCTGCATCCCTGGATGCTCATCTTCCACCCCAATTCTACTCCTCCTCCTTGCTCCTCCTCCTCCTCCTCCTGCATCTGGGACAGACAAGTCGTGTCAGATCTTGATGGAGCCCATTACAAGGGGCCCATGACACATATGATCAGGCCCATGCAAGAGTGGGGAGTAGCTGGGTACACTTGCCTCAGACTTTGGAGGTTAAACTGGCCAGGGTATGCTGCCAGGGACCAGCTGCTTTTTTGTTTTAGTTTGTAACTTTATTCTAACAACACTCCTGTCCCAGGCCTCAGATGAGCTTTGCAAAGGCCTGCGTATGATCAAAACATACACATTATTACAAGCAATGCTTTTTTTTGTAAAAAGAATTAAGGTGCCAGTGCTCATATATTGATATGTGCTGTGGATGCCAGCACAACACGGCTGCCATGGGGTACTAGTACTGCATACTGCCTTGGTTTTATGCATAATATTATTTGCATATTGTGCACATATACAGTAGAGGTTTCCTAAAATAACCAGCACATAAACAGATATCTGTGGTGTTGTCTGTATAAAAGGACTTAATGTGTACTTTTACGAGCTCCTCAGACATGAGCAGGTGCTCAGTGAAAGAGGCAGTCCAATGGACAATTGGGTTGGAACCACCAAACGAAATGTATAAATACATTTAAAATGCATTTCTCATCCATCCTTAGCCTTTACATACATCTGAGAACACTCTCAGCCAGAACGATTTTCATTTCAGCTGGTGGACATTATAAGAACTTTGTAACTAAGAATCAGTGCCTGAGCTTCTCTCCTCCTCCGCCCATCCCCTTTCTTTTTGCTGCATGTCTTTTGCATTGTAAGCCTAAGGGCAAGGACAGTCTTATTATTAATCTTTGTAAGCCACTTTGAGACCCTTTGGGGCTGAAGAGCAGTGTGAAAATGCTTTTAATAAATGTGCACATTGTTCAAATTTTACAAGGTTGCTTAAAGAAACTCCGATATAATGCTAGTGCACATGCAGCCGTTGGATTTACTGGTTCATTGTGAAGCTGCCCTAACTCTCTGCAAGGATAGAAGCAAAGCACAGAACTATTTGACAACAATTGGGAGAAATGAAGAACACACAAGAAAATGTAGGAAGCCTCTTGGTGGTACGTTCCTGGGGAATTTGCCTACAGATGAAGCTGAATATATTAGGTAAAAGCACAGCATGCTCCTTTCAACGTAAATTTTGCTTTCAAATGGAAAACACTGAAGTTACTCAGCTGATATGATAAAATCTTCTGGGAGATAGACCGGAGAAAATTTGAATCTCTACAGAGAGTATTGCTCTGTTCCTTCACAGCTTCTTCTGATATACATTAAGATAATAATATTTCTACAGGATTTTGATGTGGTTAGAGTATGAACAGATGGGTTTATCTTTAGCGAAAAGAATATAGCTCTAATTCACTTTTCAGGTATAGGCACACAACTATTTGGGCAAAAGACAATAAGAATACGGCATTTTCTTCATTTTTGCCTGGTGAAACCTGGTCTCCAAAGGAAAAAAAGCAATAATTTCACTGACCAGGCGACTGTGTGTGTGTGTGTGTGTGTGTTGTATTGCTCTCTGTGTTTGCATGTGTTGCTTCATCAGTTTGTGTGTGACTTGTCACTGTGCATGTTCCTGTTGATATATTGGGACTCACGGTTGCATGTGCCAGATTGCTACACATTTGCCAAAAAACGCACATTAAACATCAATAAAAGCAGCCCATAAAAATGAATTACTTCACATTTACATCTTACCTGATGTGTCAGATTGTGCCTCCAGATCTCATCCCAGCCACATGTTTGTTTGCATGTGATTTTTTTCTGTATGTTTTTGTGCATGGCATGCTGCACTCAGTTGCATGTGAAATGGTGATATAGTATTGCATGTTATTCTACATGTGTGTAGCTTGTTGTAAGTTACAGTACTTGTCTTAACTTCTGTACCATATAAACAGCAAACCCATCTTTTAGACTCTCACATACATGCTTTTTGGTGCATCTGAGCACTGATTGACCTTTTAATTCCATGTTAATTTTTCACTGATTGCAATATATATTGCAGTGACAACTTGTCTAATGTCTGTTAAACTGTCAAACTGCATGAAGATATTTATCAGGTACAGTCATGCCTTGGGTTGAAGTAGCTTTGGGATGAATATTTTCGGGTTGCGCTCCGTGGCGACCAGGAAGTAACGGAGCGCGTTACTTCTGGGTTTCGCTGCTTGCACATGCAAAGATGCTCAAGATGACGTCACGCGCATGAGTGGAAGCGACGAAACGCAACACGCACATGCGCAGACACACAGTCACGTCTTAAGTTTACTTCAGGATGCGAACGGGGCTCCAGAATGGATCCTGTTTGTATCCAGAGGTACCAATGTATTAGGGAGCAATCCTATGGCAAGATGCACTGGGTTCGGCAGATCTCTGGCTGAGTTGGCAGGTTCCCAGCACAGCCATGCTATGCCAGATTAACTCCATCAAAAATCTATTATAAAAACTTGAAACTAGGAAAAATAAAAGTTAAGTGAAAATTAGCTCCCGGACTAAGATGCTGTCTTTTTTTTTAAAAAAATCACCCTTGACATTCCCGATTTTGCGCATTTTGATTTGTCCCTTTCTCTTTCCCCACTTTCTCTTTCTACAAAATCAGTTCTGTGCTGGAAACTAATAAGTCATGGGACAAAAACCTGCAAAAAGTTCTGCGCTGAAGACAGACATTCAGGCCTCCTTCAGCCACGAGCCAGAGCTTCTTGAGCAAAGTTTTTCTTCCCTTCTACTCTATAGCTTCTGGGGTGATCAGCTCCACCATGCATGCAGGTTTGCCCCAAAACAGAGCTCACTAACAATTTACAAGCATCCACAAACTTATTTTCCACCATTCATTCACTTACAAGCTTGTTCTTGCTGAGGCGTCTGCCAACCAGCAACCTGAGGGAGAAAGCTAGCTGTTGTCTGTTGTAAGGGGGACAGAAATATTTGCCTTGGACTGAATGAACCAGCTAGAAAGATGTGTGCCTGGCAGCATCCTAGAGTCTTCCAGCCTCCTTCCTAAAGCCTAGTTAGTGCTTTCCCAACTTTGGGAAGAAGGTGGGAAGGCTCTAGGACTCTGCCAGAGCCTCACACCTCCTTCCCAAAGCCCAGGACCTCACTTATACAGCTTTAGGAAGGTTAGGGGGCATCATATTTTGGCTTCATGTGCCCCTTGCATAACATAGCAGTGTGTGGACTGCAGGTTCCATGTTGAAGTACTCTTGCGGCCCACTTAGCATGAAAAGTTAGACCTGATCTAGTCCATCATCCTGTTCTCAAAGTGGACAACCCGTGAAAAGCCTGCAAGCTGGAACTGAAGAGGATTTGACTGCAACAGCACTCTGCCCACCTACAATACCCAGCAATTCAGAGGTAAACTGCTGTGCACTCCAGATAGTTTTCATATGTGAAGGCTTTTTATATAGGCCAGCCAAGAAAGATTTCTGTGTTTGTCATGGTTAGCTGGTAGGTTACATACGCTTCAGGTTACAGATGCTTCAGGTTACAGACTCCGCTAACCCAGAAATAGTACCTCGGGTTAAGAGCTTTGCTTCAGGATGAGAACAGAAATCGTGTTCTGGCGGTACAGCTGCAGCGGGAGGCCCCATTAGCTAAAGTGGTGCTTCAGGTTAAGAATGGACCTCCGAAACGAATTAAGTACTTAACCCGAGGTACCACTGTATATTTATTACAATATATAATAAAATATAATAAGGTTATGAAGTCACATCATGCTTATTTATTCCCCCTCCTCTTTGCAATTAACTATACTCAAAGTGGGTTCACATCAGTATTACATTACAGTTAATAAATTCCATTAAAAAACTGACAAAATCACAGTTCAAATAACCTAAATAATCAATTACAACAATGCTCAATTTCTAAGGACGGAAGACTTTTCATTCATTTAGAAGAGCAAATGCTTCCTTTATGACTGAAATTAAAAACAATGATGTATAGACATATGAAAAACCACCATTATACAGCATATGCTACTTCTCGATAATGATTCCTCATGAATCTTTGTGTTAGTGTTTGATATGCTTGCAAACATCTAGACAGAAATGTGTGTGTGTGTGTGTTTTAGTATTTTCAATTACATGGGCATTTCTTCCTGGTGGATCTTGTCATGTCTTCCTGTCCTGTAACATCATCTTAGTGCTATCTGTGACAAGCATGCAGGCTGTTGGTTGATTAGATAACTAGCTGTCTCCAGATTTTCTTCTGCTTCAAGAAAAAAAGTATATTTCTTGCTTAAGTAAGACTTCTGATAGCCAGGCTAGACTGTTCTGACAGTTTGTGTGATTATGATTTATCATTTTAAGGCCTGCAATACAACCAACTGAGCACCTTCCTTCTCTCCTGTTGTTTGGCTTTGGACATTTCATCATTGCTGAAGTGTTTCCATCCCTTGAGAGACAGAGAAGAATTTCTAAGAAGATGTGCTGTGGAACTGTGAAAAATGTGTTCTTTGACCCTCTAAAGTAAATGCATATTGTACATCTGTTACTGTAATTCCCCTTATTCTGTGCATGGTAGAAAATAAACAGAACATAAGTGATTTGAAGCCAAGCTTAAGTAGTTCTGATCCTGCAAAGCCTGTCCCCTGCTCTAGCATATTTTTCACAGGAGAGTGGTAAGAAGGATGTGGTTTTTATGTGAACTGCATTAGATTGGCTAATGTGATGGACAGCAAACTCCAGAAGTGGGAAGGGAAAAAATGTTTATAAACAATGGTATCTTCCATCAGGGTGGCACATCAAGAGGGTAGCATCCAATCAGCTGAGACAACAAAATAATAATTTGGTAAGTAATGCAAAACAGAATTTATCTGAACACATAGAAAAACCATAACTTTTTTCAGTTAATGGAAACAAGCCCTGTTAAATTAAGCAAATTTAAATCAACCTATATAAAATATAGATTTTGTAAGACAGAAATACAAATAAGTTTCAAATAAATTCATATAAGAAGATACACAAGATCCTGAACACCATGTTTCTCTTGCAACATCCATTTTAGGGGCAGTGTTTTCATGGTGTTCTTAACCTAAGGCTACCAGATGTCCCCGTTTCCCGAGGACAGTCTCCGGATTTACAAATCAGTCCCCATACAAAATCCTATCATTCCTACTGAAGTTGAAAAGTGTCCCCAGATTCATTGAAAAAAATCTGGTAACCTTATCTTAACCCCCCCCCACTGACTCTCCTCTGCAATGCTGTTGTTACTCATCTCCCCCAAGGTGAGATCCAATGAACTATCCCAGCCATGTGTCAAGGGAAACATCTTGTGAATTATCTTAGCAAATCACTGTTTGGGAGGATGGATTTGTCAAGGCAATATGTAGATCTCCCCGTAAATACTTTACTCAAAGATGTTAAGGAGTGCAAATCTATGCATGCTTACTCAGAAGTAAGTTCTATTGAGTTTAATAAAACTTATTTATTATAGTATTTATTAATATATAGGTAAAGCTTCCATGAACTAAAAAAAAGTCCCCAGGAACTTATATTGACAATAGATAAATATCAATAAAGCAATTAATCTTTAAGTAGAGTTTGGTCACAAGCTCATGAGTGTTAACTGTGCACCCTGAAAATCATAGATGTTCTGGTTTCTAAAGCAGAAGTACAGCCTGATCCTATTTATATAAACCTGAAAGTAAGCAACATTGAGAATTTACAGAAAGTGTATGTTGGATTGAATTCTTAGGCCTGTTAATAGTGTTTTGATTGATATGAGTTATAATCACATTAATAACAAAAAAAGAAACCTTTCAGGGACCTGAAAGGCAATCTTAAAAGGAACCTGTCTCATAGTTTTGTGATAATTAAAACATTTTGTTGTGATTTTTGTCTTATTTGTTGAAACAGGAATAGCAATGCGTTAATTCAGATTGATTCATTCTTGAAATTATTTGCTCTTCTGACCCAATAGCGCTCTTTTGGAACAGCTGATTTTGAGATAGCAGCTTCCAAGTCTGGTGCAGCCTGTTCAGTTGAACTGAATTTGAAAAGCCTAACATTGGCTAATATACTAGTACATACTTCAGCTTAACTGTGGTGGAATGAGAGTGTTAGAAGTCTAGTTTTTGTTTGTATTTCAGCTGAATTGACTCAAAAATAGATGTCTTTTGCACACATGAGAATGTGTGGTTTGGGTGTGCTTGGGTTCCAACCATGAGTTGGCATCTGACTAAGGAGGCAATCCTACAGCAAGACCCACTGGGATGGGCTGCTTAGGATGCAGTGGATCTCTACCTCAGCTGACTCACTCATGGCTCAGCTGGCGTTATGTCCCCATCCCCATCTTAGCTAGTATACCAGTGTAATTTGCTCATCCTGGTTCAAAGCTGGGTGAGCAAGGCTGGTGTAGATCTCCAAAATGGAGTGTAGTGGGACAGAAAGGGAGGACTTCGGCTGGATCCCAGCCAGTTCAGCTCAGTCATGTAGTCTGGCGACCTGGCATAGACCACTATTTTAAAGGTTTGTGCCCACCCAGTAGCCAGGATTAGGCAGAGCAGCAGTAGGAGTCTTACTACTGAACAGGGTTTGGATCTGGTCTACTCTGAACTGATACTGGTTTACTTTACATCATATTCTTCTGCATAGGATTGCTCCTTAATCTACTATTTTTCTGCCTCCTTAGCATGCAGAATTGGTGGTTTTGTTGGAATAAATGCCCAGTTCACCCTCTTTTTGCACCCACTTGCATGCTCATCTGTATGTCATACTTTGGAGTGGACACGATTTGCTGCTCATCAATCCCTTCCACCCTTCCTTCATTCTCAGGTTAACGTTCACTACCTCAATCCTCAACACTGAAGTAAAGGAGAAAAGGAACAGAATAGTCTGTCCTTGCCAGTTTAAAGGACTTCATGTTCCTGCAGGAAAATAATTATTATAATTGATTCTCTAGTAACTTTTTTGATGGGGTTTTATCGATATCCAGCCTGGTCCGCGAACCAATTAAACTGGATACTTGAATTAGTTGAATTCGTTCCACTGTAGCCTGTAGAATCAGCTTAAATCCAAATACGCCAGTTTAATTGATTTGTGGAAGGCGCTAACAGTGTAATTGGAAATTGGGAAATTTGCTTTTAGTGAAATCAGTAGTAACTTAAAACTTTGACATACTACAACAACCACTGCTCTTCCTCACCCCTTTCTTTCCCAGTAGAATTGGGATTGATTTGCTTTGTTGCAGTTCTTCATTAGACAACACAACTAATAGATAATGTATCTGAGCTGTGGGGAAGGACTGTAGTTCAATGGAAGAGCATCTTCCTTGTATGTAGGTTCAATCTCCAGAATCTCCAGGTATGGCTGGAAAAAACTTGCCTAAAACTCTGAAGAGCCACTGCCAGTCAGTATAAAGAATGAGGAGATAGATGGACCACTGGTCTGATTGGTATAAGGCAGCTGCTTCCTATGTTTTTAGACATGTGCTAGGGCAGGGGTGGCCAAGCCCTGATCTGGCACCCCAAGCATTCTGCCCCACTAAGATGCCATGTATTTTGTTGGTGGCAGCAAAGAAACAAAACAAAACACACACACACACACACACATTATAAATAAAAATGGGGCATGGGAGTAGAGCCCAGTGCCCTGATCCATCTGTTGCATCTCAATTTCTTTCAGTTTCTTATTTTTCAAATTAATTTCAGTTCTCAACATTTCCACATCAGTTTTGCATTTTTTTATAAACAAAAACAAAACACTCTTATTAAACACATTTTTGCAAAGCAATGTCCCTTAATATTAAACATGTTATTCCCCCCACTGATACGGGATGTGCATTTTTATGCTCCACCGCTGAACAGGGTTTGGGTTGGGGGTTTCTTTACAACAGCTTAACTTACACCAGCATGCTTTCTTAGTTGAAATAGGTGTCTCTCCTCCTACTGCTGTTTTCTTTGTTAGGTGATATACAGATAGCATTTTCCTTGATGCGTGACACACAGATCACATTTTTCTGCAAGGAAAATAGTGAGGAAGGAAAAAGGTTAACATTCCACACCTCGATTGCTCTAGTAGCCCTGACCTTAATCTTTTCTGCCCACAGTTTCATTCTTTCAAACTATGGGAGAGCCAAGCTCAGTTGTCCCTACGGCTCTGAACCAGCCGTTGATGCTGCTAAGTACTGTTGAATGTAGGTCAGAAACAGCTACTTCTAACTAAAATGGCTCCCTTCATTATGTTAGTTTATTCAGCCATAAAGCATTATTTAAGTGACACTAACCAATTAGCAATTTACACCTTTTGACATGTGCAGTTAGTCCCTTTTGTTGCTACCATATTTTACACCACCAGCTATGCAAGAGTGCTTAATCTGCATTTCTCTTTGAAGCATCTACAGCATGATTTGTTGCATTTTCCAAGTCTCCTGATGACTCTGAATGTTTCCTTATATGTAACATTAGCCTGCTTACTCCCTTCCAATAACATCAAACATGGCTTTGCCCTCTTTCCACCTAGCAGTTTCTCTTCAAGACAACTTAACTGAATGATTTAACTATTTTGGTCCCTACAGCAGCATGACGGGAGCACATCACATCAATATTAGTAAATGGCAGCACTATGTTTCCTATTGGACTGGTTCACAAGGCACAGGAAGCCAAACAATGGCTTCCGAAGGCTTTGAAAAGGTGAAGTCTCCTGGAAAGGAGATCACAGCTGTTATTCTTTTTAATGCTATGCTGTACTGAGTTAAGCCAATGTCCTCTGAGCTGGGACTTTTGGTTACTGAGAGTTCATGGTTAGTGAGAAGGGAGTTTAGGCATGGGTCCTAGTTCGGAAAATAAGCTAAGCCAAAAACCATCATAGAGCTAACAAACTACAGTTCCCATAATTCTTCTTTTTTGCCAGGGAGTGGGGGGAGAGAGAAGGTGCTTTAAATGTGTACACAGCATAATTGCTTATGCTTACAGTGTATGAAGGCTGGACTTCATACTCATTTAAAGTCCATTTATTTGGATGCATATGCTATGAGTATAACTTATAGAATCATAGAATTGTAGAGTTGTGAGGAGCTCAAGGGTCATCTGATCCAACCCCCTGCAATGCAGGAATCTCAACTAAAGCTCCAAAAAAGGAGAGTCCACCACTACCCAAGGGAGTCTGTTCCACTGTTGAACAGCTCTTATAATAGAATTAGAAGGGACTGTGGATTAAACCACAGAGCTTAGGACTTGCCGATCAGAAGGTCGGCGGTTCGAATCCCCACGACGGGGTGAGCTCCCATTGCTCGGTCCCAGCTCCTGCCCACCTAGCAGTTCGAAAGCACGTCAAAGTGCAAGTAGATAAATAGGTACCGCTCTGGCGGGAAGGTAAACGGCATTTCCGTGCGCTGCTCTGGTTCGCCAGAAGCGGCTTAGTCATGCTGGCCACATGACCCGGAAGCTGTACGCCGGCTCCCTCAGCCAATAAAGGAGATGAGCGCCGCAACTCCAGAGTCGGTCACGACTGGACCTAATGGTCAGGGGTCCCTTTACCTTTAAGAGGTCATCTAGTTAAAGTCCCTGCCAATGCAGCATTCCTGATAGGTGGCCATTCAACTTCTGATTAATAACTGCTAAGCTAACAAATAAGAGTCTACCACCTTCCATGACCGCCTTTCCCACTGCTGAAGATCTCCTACCATCAGCAAGTTCTTCCTATTGTTTAGTCTACATCCCTTTTCTTGTTAGTTGAACCTATTGGTTTGGGTTTCACTCTCGGAAGCAACATAAGACAAATTACTTCCATCATCTATGTGACAGCTCTTCAAACATGTTAAGATAGCTGCCACATCACCTCTAACCATCTCTTCTCCAGAATAAACATATGCAAGTACATCAACCATTTCCCACCGGGCTTTGTCTTCAAGCTCCTCACCATCTTTTTCACTTTCCTCTGAAAACACTTCAAGTTTTTTTGAATGGGTGAGATGCACTCATGAACTCATAATGTATCTATGAGTGCTAGTCAGGACAGCTGTTTGCCTCTGAATACTAGCTCTGAGGAACAACAGTGAGAGAGAGTTGGTATGCTTTTGCTGGGATAAAAGTGTGATATGTATGTGGTTGCCTTAGGTCAGTTGAACATGACACTTCTGCATGCAACTGAGCGGTAGCTTGATTTCAAAGGGCTTTACTGTGATCTTAGGTACTTGTGGTAGGTATTTTTGGCTGTAAATAAAAACCCTGCACCGTTAGAAAATGATCAAAAGGGGAGAAGTGGTAGAAATTTCTGTCGCAGCATTTTAAAGCACTATTCAGCAATTATGACAAACCACATGTGGTTGTTTCTGCTTGTGTGTTGTTGTTGTTTTGGGGGTTTTTTTTAGGGAAATGTAGCAGATGGGGGACTGTGAAGCTTTTTAATGGTAGCATTGGGAGTGGGTAATAATCGGCCCGTAAAATCCCCCCAGTTCCAGGACCTGGACAATTTAATTCAATACAGTCACTCTAAATTAATGCAGGAACTAAGAAAAGATTTATATAACTGGGGAAGTTTAAATCTCTCTTGGGTAGGAAGAAGCTCCATCATAGAAATGAGCATTATGTATTGCATTTTGTTCTTCTTATTAAATACCATGTTGAAAATGAATGATTGTTTAATTTAAAAAATGGCAGAATCTTCTGTTAAATGTTATGTAGGTAGGCAGTAAACCCAGACTTATGTCAGAAATGTTCTATCAGCAAAATAAAATAAAATCAGATGGCTTGGCATTGTGAAGGACAGCAACACCACACTCCAGTGACAACCCAGTGGGGTAGCTCATTAGCAATGTGTAACCTGTCCTACTTCTCTGTCCTCCCCACTGCCAGCTGCACCTAGGTCTAGGGGGTGCAGAAGTCCCATTGACCCACAGTGGTCTACTTGGGAGTAGTGGAGACTGCCCCCCAAATTCTACCTGGTGTACTACCTGGTCACTTCAGTCCCTCAGCCCTCCTGATCCCCCAGGTAATTTATACCATCAGTGTAGACAAGTTAAGCAGTCTGGCATCAGGGAAAACCAAACCACCCTTGAGTGTGCCCAGAAATATAACTAAGCAATTTATTTAAGGGGGAGTATAAAAAGAGGAGAAGCAGCAGCTATGTACACCTATGCAGAAGCAAAACAAAACACCAAACCAGAATATTGGTCTGATTATATAGGCATAGTGTAGCAAAACACATTCTTATGGCCACCTCTGATAATGGTAGGTGGATGAGGGACAAAAGAACACAGGAACCGTATTGATACTTATGATCCTGTGTGCCCAGGAGGCCTTGAGGGACAGGTTGCTAGGCTTAACCAATCACAAGGCAGGCATTTATTTCAGGAGACTGAGCTTAACATCTTTGGAAAACTGGGAGATTGGACTGTCATTGTTCACTATTGTCAAAGTTGTCCAACTACTCTATTCCAAAAGTTAAAAATGGAAAGCGTAATGCTGGTGGTCAATAAAAGAGGTTTAAAAGAAGGAACACTATTGCTTTCAGATGGGAGTTCCCCCAGGGACTGTCCTTTACGTTTAAGGGGAAAAAGTACAGGATTAGATCAGTGGAAGACAAGGAAAAATTTCTGAGAGATTTTGAAGAAGATCTACAAAAGGAAGCGACAGATTTGCCAAAAGCCTTGAGACCAGGAGTTGACATAGCACCACCACCTTTGGGATTTGACAAAAAAAAGAAGATACCACCGCAAGAACTTGACGAGCTTTTGGGAGCGGCCGGAGGAAACTAAAATAAATACATTATGTCTCTGCAATTACTAAGTTGGAACATTCACGGTTTGAATTCTCCGGAGAAGAGGAGGAAAGTATTTCATATATTGAAAAAGGAACAATTGGATTTAATTTGCTTGCAGGAAACTCATGTGGTAAGGCTCCATAGGAAAGTTCTTATCAACAAAAGGTTGGGTCAAGAATTTATTTCATCTGATAAAGTTAAAAAGAGAGGAGTTGTTATATACGCTAAAGAGAGCCTATCACCGAAATTTGTTTTTAAAGATGAACAAGGAAGGTTTATCGCAATTGAGATTCAACTACAAGGTGAAAAATATCTGATTCTAGGAGTATATGCACCAAATGAGGGGAAATCTGAATTTTTTAAGAAATTGCATGAGACATTGTTGGACTACATGGACTATAACATCATTTTGATGGGAGATATGAATGGAGTGGTATCTACTAATATGGATAAGTCGCAAAGACAGGTGATAACTAAAGATGGAAGACTACCAAAAACATTTTTTGAATTGACTGACAATATGGATCTGATTGACACTTGGAGAACTAAGAACCCCCTTGGAAGAGAGGGAACATTCTTCTCTGAAGCCAACATGACATGGACAAGAATTGATCAAATATGGATAACTAGAGGACTGGCACCTAAGATTCGAAAAGTGGAAATCTGCCCTAAAACTTGCTCCGACCACAATGCAGTAAAGATGGAGATGAAACTAACGTTAATCGGCTCCTTCAGATGGAGGATGAATGACGCCCTGTTTAGAGACCAGGAGGTGATTAAGAAGGCCCAAAAAACATTGAAAGATTATTTTGAGATAAATTTAAACACTATGGTGGAAAAAAGAACAATCTGGGACGCAGGTAAAGCGGTCATGAGAGGGTTTCTGATTCAACAGAATGCAATAAAGAAGAGAATCCAAAATGAGAAAAAAGATAAAATCTTGGAAAAAATAAAAGAAGGAGAGAAGAGATTAAGAGCGAAACCAAAATCCCAAGAAATTCTGAGGGAAATTAAGTTATATCAAGTACAATATATGAGAATGATAAACCAGGAAGTGGAATGGAAAATTAAACAGATGAGACAAAAGTCTTTCGAATCGGCTAACAAATGTGGGAAACTGCTTGCATGGCAGATGAAGAAAAGACAGAAATTAAATACTATTACAAGTTTGGAGGTAAATGGAAAGATTATACAGAACCCATTGGAAATTAGAAACTGCTTCCAGAGATTTTTCAAACAACTTTATACACAAGGGCCACAGAAAGAGGCTGAGTTAGACCAATTTCTGAGGAAAAATGGATTACAAAAAATTTCTCAAGAAAAGAGGACAATGTTGAGTGACAAAATTACAGAACAGGAAGTGGAGGGCGCCATTCGGAATATGCAGCTGGGCAAATCTCCAGGACCAGACGGTTTAACCTCCAAATACTACAGAGTTTTGAAAGATTGGTTAATTCGACCACTAACGGAGGTGTGCAATGAGATATTAGAGGGGAAAAAGGCGCCGGAGTCGTGGCAGGAAGCATATATTACACTTATACCAAAAACTGAGTCTGAAAAGACGCAACTTAAGAACTACCGCCCCATATCCCTTCTTAATGTGGATTACAAAATATTTGCGGACATTTTGGCAAATAGATTAAAGAAAGTACTATTGGAAGAGATTCATAAGGACCAAGCTGGCTTTCTCCCGGGTAGACACTTGTCGGACAATACGAGGAATATAATTAACATTTTGGAGAAGCTGCAAGTGAATATAAACACTAAAGCAGTTTTAATTTTTATAGATGCGGAGAAAGCCTTTGACAATATTTCTTGGAATTTTATGAAGAAAAATCTTCAGGGGATGGGGGTGGGCCAAGGGTTTGAAAATGGTATAAGTGCAATTTACTCAGAACAAAAGGCTAAATTAATTGTGAATAATATGGTGACAGAGGGATTTAAGATAGAGAAAGGCACACGACAAGGCTGCCCAATTTCCCCATTGTTATTCATCACTGTCCTGGAGGTATTATTGAATATGATTAGAAGGGACCGTTTGATAAAAGGTATTCAGGTCGGAGCTAAGCAATATAAACTGAAAGCATTTGCAGATGATTTAGTTCTAACATTACAGGAGCCAGAATCTAGTTCGAAAAGAGTTTTGGAAGTGATTCAAGAATTTGGGAAGATGGCTGGTTTTAAGTTGAATAAGTCTAAAACTAAAGTTCTTGAGAAAAATTTAACACCGATTGAGAAAGATAGGTTTCAGAAGGAGACAGGCCTAACAATAGTAAAGAAAGTTAAATATTTGGGGGTTAATATGACAGCTAAGAACCTAAACTTATTCAAAGATAACTATGAGAAATGTTGGTTAGAAGTGAAGAAAGATCTAGAGATATGGTCAAACTTGAAGCTTTCCTTGTTGGGTAGAATTGCGGCTATAAAGATGAATGTACTGCCAAGGATGTTATTTCTGTTTCAATCTTTGCAAATTTTGGACAAGATGGACTGTTTCAAGAAGTGGCAGAGAGATATTTCTAGATTTGTCTGGCAGGGCAAGAAGCCCAGAATAAAATTTAAAATATTAACTGATGTTAAAGAAAGAGGTGGTTTTGCCCTGCCAGACCTGAAACTTTATTATGAATCGGCCGCATTTTGCTGGCTGAAAGAATGGCTGCTTCTTGAAAACACAGACATTTTGGACTTAGAAGGTTTTAACAATGTTTTTGGGTGGCATGCATACTTGTGGTACGACAAGGTTAAAGCTCATAAGGCATTTAAAAATCATATTGTCAGGAAAGCATTGTTTAATGTCTGGTTAAGATATAAAGACTTACTGGAGAATAAAACCCCAAGGTGGCTGTCACCAATGGAAGCAAAGGCTTTGAAAAAGTCCAATATGGAGGCCAAATGGCCGAAATATTGGGAAATATTGGAACAAGAAGGAGATAAACTGAAACTGCAGAGTTTTGAGAAATTAAAAGATAAGGTGCGAGATTGGCTGCACTATTTTCAAATAAGAGAAGTCTATAACTTGGATAAAAAAATAGGCTTCCAGGTGGAAAAATCTAAATTGGAAACTGAGTTGTTAGAATCCAAAACTAAAACACTCTCAAGAATGTATAACTTGCTGCTAAAATGGAATACACAGGATGAAACAGTTAAATCTGCTATGATTAAATGGGCACAAGATGTTGGTCATAACATCATGTTTGCTGACTGGGAATGGTTGTGGACCACAGGTATGAAATTTACGGCATGTAATGCCCTAAGAGAGAATATTATGAAAATGATATACAGGTGGTACATGACACCAGTCAAGCTTGCAAAAATCTACCATTTGCCTGACAATAAATGTTGGAAGTGTAAAGAAAGTGAAGGAACATTCTTTCACCTTTGGTGGACATGCCCAAAGATTAAGGCTTTCTGGGAGATGATATATAATGAAATGAAAAAAATATTTAAATATACATTCCTTAAGAAGCCAGAGGCCTTTCTCTTGGGCATGGTGGGCCAATTGGTGCCAAAGAAAGACAGAAATTTCTTTATGTACGCAACAACAGCGGCAAGAATTCTCATCGCAAAGTATTGGAAGACACAAGAGCTACCCACCCTGGAAGAGTGGCAGATGAAGTTGATAGAGTATATGGAACTGGCGGAAATGACTGGCAGAATCCGAGACCTGGGAGAAGAGTTGGTGGAAGAAGACTGGAAGAAATTCAAAGACTATCTTCAGAAATATTATAAAATTAATGAATGCTAAAATTGTGCTTGGATTGGCAATAAGTGGTAATTAGTGATAAAAGTTAATAAGATTATGCAAAAAAAATAGGTATTGATATGCTTGAAAATATGGATATAGTATATGTTATGGTATAAAGTTTAACATTTGAAAAAGGGTAAGAATTTGCTGAACTAAATATTTGAATGGGAATACAAAAGGGGGGAGGCGTGAGGAGGTCAAGAACATAAGCATATGAAATTGAGGTTATTTGAAAAATGGATTGGTTTTAACTTTTTTATGTTTAAATTTAATTTTTCTTAATTAGTTGTGCTTTCTTTTGTATTTTTGGTGTTTCTTTCTTTTTTTTTGTAATCTAGGGTTTTTTATTCTGTGAATTTTTATCTTTCTTTTCTGTAAAACTCCAATAAAAATCTTTATAAAAAAATAATAAAAGAGGTTTAAAGACTGTCTCTTAGTTGAACCTATTGGTTTGGGTTTCACTCTCGGAAGCAACATAAGACAAATTACTTCCATCATCTATGTGACAGCTCTTCAAACATGTTAAGATAGCTGCCACATCACCTCTAACCATCTCTTCTCCAGAATAAACATATGCAAGTACATCAACCATTTCCCACCGGGCTTTGTCTTCAAGCTCCTCACCATCTTTTTCACTTTCCTCTGAAAACACTTCAAGTTTTTTTGAATGGGTGAGATGCACTCATGAACTCATAATGTATCTATGAGTGCTAGTCAGGACAGCTGTTTGCCTCTGAATACTAGCTCTGAGGAACAACCGTGAGAGAGAGTTGGTATGCTTTTGCTGGGATAAAAGTGTGATATGTATGTGGTTGCCTTAGGTCAGTTGAACATGACACTTCTGCATGCAACTGAGCGGTAGCTTGATTTCAAAGGGCTTTACTGTGATCTTAGGTACTTGTGGTAGGTATTTTTGGCTGTAAATAAAAACCCTGCACTGTTAGAAAATGATCAAAAGGGGAGAAGTGGTAGAAATTTCTGTCGCAGCATTTTAAAGCACTATTCAGCAATTATGACAAACCACATGTGGTTGTTTCTGCTTGTGTGTTGTTGTTGTTTTGGGGGTTTTTTTTAGGGAAATGTAGCAGATGGGGGACTGTGAAGCTTTTTAATGGTAGCATTGGGAGTGGGTAATAATCGGCCCGTAAAATCCCCCCAGTTCCAGGACCTGGACAATTTAATTCAATACAGTCACTCTAAATTAATGCAGGAACTAAGAAAAGATTTATATAACTGGGGAAGTTTAAATCTCTCTTGGGTAGGAAGAAGCTCCATCATAGAAATGAGCATTATGTATTGCATTTTGTTCTTCTTATTAAATACCATGTTGAAAATGAATGATTGTTTAATTTAAAAAATGGCAGAATCTTCTGTTAAATGTTATGTAGGTAGGCAGTAAACCCAGACTTATGTCAGAAATGTTCTATCAGCAAAATAAAATAAAATCAGATGGCTTGGCATTGTGAAGGACAGCAACACCACACTCCAGTGACAACCCAGTGGGGTAGCTCATTAGCAATGTGTAACCTGTCCTACTTCTCTGTCCTCCCCACTGCCAGCTGCACCTAGGTCTAGGGGGTGCAGAAGTCCCATTGACCCACAGTGGTCTACTTGGGAGTAGTGGAGACTGCCCCCCAAATTCTACCTGGTGTACTACCTGGTCACTTCAGTCCCTCAGCCCTCCTGATCCCCCAGGTAATTTATACCATCAGTGTAGACAAGTTAAGCAGTCTGGCATCAGGGAAAACCAAACCACCCTTGAGTGTGCCCAGAAATATAACTAAGCAATTTATTTAAGGGGGAGTATAAAAAGAGGAGAAGCAGCAGCTATGTACACCTATGCAGAAGCAAAACAAAACACCAAACCAGAATATTGGTCTGATTATATAGGCATAGTGTAGCAAAACACATTCTTATGGCCACCTCTGATAATGGTAGGTGGATGAGGGACAAAAGAACACAGGAACCGTATTGATACTTATGATCCTGTGTGCCCAGGAGGCCTTGAGGGACAGGTTGCTAGGCTTAACCAATCACAAGGCAGGCATTTATTTCAGGAGACTGAGCTTAACATCTTTGGAAAACTGGGAGATTGGACTGTCATTGTTCACTATTGTCAAAGTTGTCCAACTACTCTATTCCAAAAGTTAAAAATGGAAAGCGTAATGCTGGTGGTCAATAAAAGAGGTTTAAAGACTGTCTCACAGCAAATTTTTAAAAATGTAGTATAAACACCAACAACTGGGAAAGACTTGCCTTCGAGTGCTCCAATTGGAGAACAGCTTTTACCAAAGTTTGAGTGAGGACACTCGAACTCAGGACGCAAGAGAGAAATGTGCTAAGAGGAAGGCACGCTTGGCAAATCCACACCATGATCAACTCCCACCCAGGAACCAATGTCCCCACTGTGGAAGGATGTGTGGATCAAGAATTGGCCTCCACAGTCACTTACGGACTCACTGTTAAAACCGTGTTTATGGAAGACAATCTTACTTGGCTACGAGTGATCACTAAAGAAGAAGAAGATTCTCAAAGTTGTCCAACTTCCCTGCCAGTCTTTCCTCTGCATCTGTATAGGAGGGGAGACATGACTTCTCCATTTGGACAAGATGGAGAACTAGAGAACTTGCTCTTCTTCAAAGGCCAGGCTAAGACAGAGTTTGCCAACCCTCATAGGTCCCTCGGCAAATTTGGATTTTTGAGTCAGTGCCGTGGACATCACCCCCTCTGGTTACATCTTTCCCCTGTTCCTTGGAACAGCCCTCCTCCAATGAAATACAGGAAATACACATGCACACCAACTTCGCTTTTCCAAGGGACATGGATAAACGTCAGATCCAGTAGAATTAATCTGAGCCTTGAAAATCACAGAGAGCTGAAAGAGAAAGGAAAATGGAGCCATTCTTCCAACTTCCTCCTTCAGCTATGTACTTTTCAAGGGAGTAAACTCTCACCACCTGATAAGCAAAGGGGCAATAAGTTGGGGTTGGGGGCTTAGAGACTTTGGGAATGCTAGGGAAGACTTCAAGGTCACGACTGCATCTACAGACACCAGTTTCCCTGGGTTGTTTACATGCCAAGAGTAATAACAGTGGTCTGGACTGCAGGGTTGACATACATTCACAATATCTGAATACACACTATACATTTAAAGCACACCCCCCAATAGATTTCCAGGAACTGTATTTTGTAAAGGGTACTGGGATTTATAATAATAATTTTATTATTTGTACCACACCCATCTAACTAGGTTGCCCCAGCTACTTTGGGCAGCTTCCAACAGATATAAAAACATAATAAAACATAAAACATTAATTATAGTGCTATGAGGGGAAATTGCAGTTCCCAGAACTCTTTGGGGGGGGTATGCTTTATTTAAATATGCTGTATGGTGTGTATGCAGCCAGTAAATCTTATTGCATACCAAACAGACTAAATAACAGTACCGAGGGCCTTCTGGCGGTTCCCTCATTGCAAGAGGCAAAGCTACAGGGAACCAGGCAGAGGGCCTTCTCAGTAGTGGTGCCCGCCCTGTGGAATGCCCTCCCATCAGATGTCAAAGAGATAAACAACTACCTGACATTCAGAAGACATCTTAAGGCAGCCCTGTTCAGGGAAGTTTTTAATGTATGACATATTAGTGTATTTTTGGTCTTTTGGAAGCCGTCCAGAGTGGCTGGGGAAACCCAGCCAGATGGGCGGGGTACAAATAATAAATTATTATTATTATTATTATTATTATTATTATTATTATTATTATTACTGGATTAGTCTGCAGAGTTGTATTCTCTCACCCTATCATAGTAACCCGACTCAAGTAACCCCTGATCTGCCAGCCTTTTTAAACTTTTTAAAAACCACACAGCTAGCACCGCTCCCCTAAATTTCAATCATAGCTATGATTTCACTAATCAGCTAAAAATGATGCTTGGTGAGAGTAGGCTCATATGGAAAGGATTTGCTGTGATAATTATTAACCAGGACACAAGAAAGGGGAGGAGGAGGAGGTCAAAGAAAGAAGGTAATGAAAGTTAAAAATTTGAGAATGATGGATGTATTTTTTCCCTATTTTTCTGTTTTGTCTTTTTTCTTGTTTTTTCTCTTTTTTATAATTTTTTAAAAAATCTTTAATAAATATTATTTTTTTAAAAAGAGAGAGTAGGCTCATTTCTCACAAAATGAGTGAGCAGAATAGGTTCTGTATATTTGGCGTCATATCTCTGATTCTACAAGGGGTGAAGGCTTCCATTTTTTAAAAAAAGGACAATGGGAATTGGGACCTATTAATGGTACAACAGAATGTATTTACCAGTGTAAATAGGTTTATCTTCAGCATAGACCAAAAACTCTAATGAAGGTGCCAGACATACCTCTGTGGGGAAGGAATTCCACAAATTAGAGGCTGCTGCAAACAATGCCCTCTCCTGGGTCACCACCACCCAAACTTCTGAGGGCAGTGGAACTACCAAGAGACCCTTTCCATTGATCTTAGCACACTAAAGGGCCTATATAGAAAGAAGTGGTATTTCAGATATTTGGGGCCTATTTGGGTTCAACAGCTGGAATTGAGCCTAGAAATGAACTGTCAATCAAAACTTGATAAAACCCAGCTAATCAATCAGTATGGCAACCCTAAGTGTACATTATTGTTGCTGTAGTGCTTAAAAACACCTGTTTTCAAATACAGATTTTATATGGCTTTATACACTGGAAAGTTCTCAGTTGGCCAGGGCTCTTTGTGGGGTGTCCACATCAAATGACTTACGGTCAGTACTTAACTGAATTGCACACAGCAAGTCAACCAAAAGTAATTAGCTATATTGTATGTAATTTCTTGCCTAGTTTACCAGTCTATGCTTACAGGCATTGTTTTGGATTTGTTTTTTTATAGGGTTTAAGGCATCCTTGATTTTAACAAATAGCCTTTTGCAATAACATCAAGTCCTGATATGGCAAAAAAATTAAAAAGTGTTCTGGGCAGCTATGGTTTGTTTCCTCAAAATAATGAACATACTTCACAAATGCCTTTGAAAATCAGGCCAAGCAGCTTCCTTGCTTCCAGATGGAAGATTTAATTAAAGCCCTGCTGGGACAAATGAGCCTTTGCTCTGACTTTGGTTGCTTTTGATGATGGGTGAACTCCTCAGGCATGTATTATGCAGCAAGTCAGATAAGTTCATCATTGTGGCCACTTCTTGACATACTCTGTGGCATTATTAACTGGAAGTCATTGTTGCATATGTTAGGTCATTGGTGGCCCGTAAGTCAGAGCAGCAGACTTTTGCGATGCACCAGGATGGGACTAGATGGCATTGTGAGCCAGTCTATAGTCGGGCCTTCATTTCTGCCTATCTCGTGCTATGCTCACTGCTAAGCAGTTCATTAGATGAAGTAAAATCCTGCTGTGGTGCTGAGGGCCAATATATTCACATGTGCTGCAGTGGTATTTTCCTTTACTGTGTGGTTGATGTGGAAAAGTTGACTTCTATTGCACTCAGTGATGTCTCCCTGTCTATTTATATTTCACCATTGATACAGCAATGCAGATGTTCACAAACTGCATGACTACTGTGCTGGTCTCTCGGAAGCTGTCAGGGCTTGAAATAGTTATAATTATGCAGTGGAAACTTAGAGGGGGGAAACGCAGTTCCTGTAGGCCAGGATTCCCTGGCTTCAGCCATGATGTATTCCTGTTAATGGGCTGCAGGCAGGCAAATTTGTCAGGTTATAACCCAGATTACCCTCCTGCCTGCCTTTTTATTTTTTAACAGGCCTTCAACTGTTACAAGAAAGGACAACCACAGTTTACTTGCAATTGACACATTTCTTCACTCTGTTTGTTACTCTTTTCCAGTAGCTAGAACCCTGACCCACTGCTGGGTTTAAAAACAAGTAAATAAATAAACAAAAAAATAACATTCTGACAACAGCCTTTGAATTTTGGCAAGTTTTTTCTTCCTGTAGGACAGGAGCAAGGCTTTTTTACAGGGAGAACTTGTCAGAACTCAGTTCCAGCACCTCTCAGGTGAGAGCCATTGCCATTCTAAGAGAAAGAGGGAGGGTGTTCATGGTGCATTCCAGCACCTTTTTTTCTAAAAAAATAGCACTGGACAGGAATATCCAACATAATGTCCTGCAGAAGTGGTTGTAGATATGTATTGTTTTGTGCTGCTTATGCAGGAACTCACGGAAAACTGAGTGAATGGTAAATCAGACTTTATTCTTAGTGAGGCCTAAGAGTATGCCTGCATAGAATCTAATTCCTCATACTAGGATACACCTCTGACTCAGATCTGGCCTCTTGGGTCATAGCTGTTTCTCTTAAAGGGGCCAAATGCCAGATTTTTAATTTAGTGAATAATGCATATATTACATAATGCAACTCTTATCATCCTTAATCATTGGATTTTCTGGCTTAGGCTGATGGGAGTTGTCATCCAATAATAGCTGGAGGGAAACACGTTGGCTACCCCCACCATGGGAGCATATAATATTTCCTGCGAAAATGTGAAAACAGCAGCAGATTAGTCCCCTGAAAATAGCAGCATCAGCCAATTTTTATGTGCACTTGTTTTAGTGAAAACCCCAGATACCAAAATTAATCAGTTCCCCTCTTATTAATGTTCCCAGTAATATTGAAATCCCAAATATGGAAAGAAATTCAGCAGAGGAGGATTTCATAAGTAGCTCTGCTGTTAAAGGTATGGAAAATAGCCACATGCTCTTACACATAGCCACATGCTCAGTGAATGGGATATAGTAGTGTTCCCACTAGTGGCATTAATGGCCTAGTTCCCACTTTATTAGCACAGGATGGGTGTAATTGAAAAGTGCACTTTGGTGTTGCACCACCTATCTTTAAGGAAGATGTGTGGAATGTCCCCTTTACTCTGGTAGCAGGGTGGACCTTGATATCTAAGTCAGAGGCCCTAGTTATGTATCTACTTCCCAGATCTGTGAGATAGGTGACCACAAGACCTTTGGAATTCCCTCCCAGCACATTGACAGTGAACAGCTACACTTCAGATTTTGGGAAGGCTTTAAATGCTCATTTGTTTCAATTGGCCTTTTCTGGCTAGATCTACACAGCTATAAAAAAACGCATTGAATATGCTCTGCAAAAAACCATTGTAAAGCTCACAATTGAAAATATAATTGAGTTGCTATTTCAGCTCTACAACATTCATAACCCTGTATATTGACTAATGTAGCTGAGTCCTCTGATTAATTTTTGTTATAATAGAGGCTGGAATACTATAATTGTAGTTTTTATGAATTCTGGTTTTAGTAATGTTGGATGGTAGTTTTTATTGTTGTAAGCCACTTTTTGGGTTTCCCCCACAAAAGCTGCATATAAATATTTTTTAAAAAAACTTTTTAAAAAATATCATATGATCTTTCCAATAAATGTGTTTGGCAAATTCCAGATGTTACCAGGTTTTTATTTTGTTTCCTTATTGTGGAATTGCACTATAGTGATAAAGAATTAGGCTTTGGCTGCTGCACAGAGAACTGCATCAGTTTATTGATCCATCTAACTCAGTATCAAGTGAGTAGCAGGTGCACAGACACATAGCTGGGAGACATAAACAGTGAGGTCAGAAGGATACAAAATGCAGAAAAGTACAGATGCTATTAACAGTGGCCATTCATAAAAAACAAAACAAAAACCCAGACATTCTGTCAGGCATGTGCTAAGCCAATTCACACATGTAGTGTGATTCAAAACCCATTGTGTTTTTTCAATCCACAAATGATAGCACATCACAGCTATCGCTCTGGAAACAGTTTTACAATTACTAAGCACTGCTTCTGGAAAGGAGGATGCAGTAGTACAGTACTTGTACGGATGGTGGTATAGGAGACAGTGTGGTGTTTTGGGGCAGTTCTGGATTCTAGTCCCTCTTTAGCTATGAATCTGACTGGAGAGGTTTGAGCTAAGACTTTTTTTAAAAAAAAACACAAACAAACCAAGCTTTGAGGTTTTTTGTTTTGTTTTTTACAATCAACTGGTATCTAGATTGCATGAAAACAAACAAACAAACAAATAAATAAAGCACCATATTTTTTGCTCTATAAGACCATAAGATGCACCTAGTTTTTGGAGGAGGAAAACAAGAAAAAAAAAAATCCCAGAAGCCAGAACAGCAAGAGGGTTCGCTGTGCAGTGAAAGCAGCGATCCCTCTTGCTGTTCTGGCTTCTGGAATAGCTGCGCAGCCTGCATTCGCTCCATAAGATGCACACACATTTCCCCTTACTTTTTAGGAGGGGAAAAGTGAGTCTTATATTGCAAAAAATACGGTAAGTCAGTGTCTTTCAACCTAACCTACACTACAAGGTTGTTGTGAGGACAGTTGTGGCATGGCCTCATGTATGCTACACTGAGCTGCTTGGAGGCAGAGTAAGCATAAAATGCAATAAACACATTGTACTGTATGCTCTTACTTAAACAGATTCCAGTATCTAATTTCTATAATTGCACATGTGCATTTTCTTTATCTGCACATTTTGAAACATTATTTCCAAGGCTGACATACTGCAGTGTAATTCTGACGGGTGACAAACAATGTAAAGTTAATAAACTCATTGAACCAATTAAAAAGTATTAATCATCAATTTTAGTAGGCTGAATCCCAGTAGATTTCTGTCAAGTTTTCTAGGCCAGCAATTTTTTGTGTGTGATGGGGGGGGGGGGGGAAGAGAGGAATAGCTGCTTATGAAGGTGAAAAATCAGACATGCCTGCAAAGAAGAAAGGTGAATAAATGTATATTTATTTATAAATATTTCAGATTTGGTTTTTTTCCTCATGCTGTATCCTGAAACCTGGCTGCTGCTTATAACAATTTCAAAATGCAAGCATAAAATTAGTTCTAAGTGGTAAAGCATTCACAACATTCTAAAAGTATTCTGGAGGCTACCCAGGCTTTTGCAAAGGGGTGGTTTTCTGTGTCTCTGAAGCAGTCAGTCACTGATGAGAATGCCTTGCTACATAATTTGAGCACCTGCTTTCTTGAAGTAATGGGCAACAGGATTCTCCACTATGCACTAAAACCTCTTAACCCATACCCTTGCTAGCAAATTTCAGCACCAGCATCCATTATCTCATATATCACCAGAATGCTCTAGATCCATTCCTGGCATAAACTCTTTTTCTTGAGACCAATTGGAGACCCAGCAGGCATCAATTAAACATTTGATCCCTATCAGAAGACAATTAAATGGTTAGAGCTTTGTGGTCTCAAAAGACTTTTACATATCAGCGCTGCCCCTGTTCCAAACGCTTCCTGTGGAAGCATAAGTTCCAAGAAATCACACACTTGTAATACTACAGAATTGGTGATCCCTTAGCTTGTACATTTCAGTCCTGTGCCTGTTTTGATCATTGCATTCATCCTGTATCAAGATGAAACATCTAATTTTTGTAACCTGTTCTCTGAATATAAACGAAAGCTGAAAGTAAGTTTTGCAACTCTTGTAACTGATATGGTTGTCATTTAAACAAAGCATTGTCTACAAAGTGGGTAAAATTCTGAAGGAACCTTTCTTGTCCCTGAAGCATACTGTATGTGTATTGTTGGTGTTAATACATATTTAAATGCCTAATCTGTTAATGGTGAAACTGGCCTTTAATGCTAAGTCTTCTTTTAGCAAGTGTTATTTTCATGGGAGGGAAAACTTATTATCACAGCCAGTTGTTCATATAAATGTGTGTGTGTGTGGGGGGGGAGAAAATCAAATTCAGCTTATTTGAGCAATTTATTGTGCTACATTATCCTTCAGTGGGTGACTTTGTTCTTTAAAAGCAAGTCACATTATTGAATGCACATTAGTAGCTCTTTTCTACAGGGGGTCCCCTAAATAAAGACTAAGCTAGTTTGCAACTGAATTTTTGAAGAAAAAAATTAATTGTTTCTTCCTTAATTTTATTTTAAGATCCGGATTTCAAGGACCTTGGGGTTTTGAAACCATTGCCAGGTTGGTATGTTCAGTGTTTCATAACACTTGGAAGTCTTCAAATTTTAATTGAGATATCTATATCTATATCTATATATAGATATATATTTCCTTTCCCCTCCACCTTCTTTATTGGGTTTGATTTTGTTGTTGTTATTGTTGTTACTCAGTTTGTGAGTTTGAGATGGGAGGATCTGAAGGAATTGTGGAATCTGTGCAAATTGGGAAAGAAGGGAAAGCTTCGGACACCGAGGCAGTTGATTGTAAATGGTACATCCGAGCACCACCAAGATCCAAGGTCAGTCCTGTTCCATTCTCTGATTTGGGGACTTAATTTAAAGAAGTGGCTTTACTAATACAGCATTTATTACTTTGTACAGACAGGCTTTGCTTAATATGACTTGCACTATTGAACCTGTAAACTGTTATTTTCCTTTATAAGACGGAAAAGCAATTTGTCACCACACAGAATAATAACCGTCACGTGTTCTAAACCATGATTTGGGCTATATAATAAATGGGTCATTTTGAGCTAAAGGGGTGTTTTAGATTTAGGTGGGTCCTTCTAGTTTGTTCACAGCACAGCAAATGCACTTTTCCCCTTTCCCTTTCCCCCAATTTCTTGCAAGGAATTCATTCTTCTATACCTCATTTTTCCAGCACTTAAAGAGTAACATTTTATCACTGGGACAAAGATGGCTTATTATTAGAACATAATAAGAGCCTACTGGATCAAACCCATGGTCCTTCTAGTCCTGTTCTCACAGTGCCCAGCCAGATGCCTATGGGACCTGACCACAAGGGCATTCTTCTCTCCTGTGGTTTCCAGAAGCTGATATCCAGTAGGATACTTGCCTCTGATGGTGGAGGCAGAACATAATCAATGGCTACTAGCCTTGATAGCTATTGTTTCTGTAACACTAGAAAATATTTAAAGCACTTCATAATCAGTTTCCTGTAACTCTTCCAACAGTTATGCAAGACAAATTGCTAATGTTGTTCTCAAACCACACTTGGGGAGCTGAGGATGGTATACAGTGGTTTGCCCAAGATCACCTGATAAGTTAAAGGGAGAAATGAGACTCAAACTAAGAACTTTCTGATTTGCAGGTAGCTCAGTTAATTGTGCTTGGTAGTGCTGTGCAGGGCTGGCCCATCCATGAGACCGGGGGGGGGGGGACAAGTGCCTCAGGCGACAGGATCCACAGGGGCAGCAGATGCCAATGGAGATATTTATTCCTACCTTGTTCATGATGTAGATCTTCACTCACTCCTTCTTCCCTAGCATAGGGAACTGCCATTTATTTGGTGGTTCACCTCAAGTAACAATATGCCCTGGTGCTGCAAAATTTGTCTGTGAGTGTGTTGTGGTAGATACGTATGTGCTTCAGAGTATTGAGCTATGTTGCAGACCAGACCACGTGTACCTAATCTTTTTGTGAACTTTAATTGTTATTGTTTTACAGCCAATGTGTACAGTTGCACAGCTAAATGTCCCACCACCTTATTTTAACTATTCAAAAGATTTATATTGTCTAGCACCAAGGACATGTGTCTACCATTTTAAAAGATTGTAGTAGATACTAGTATGCTTGAGATACTAATCTCTGTATCTCACTTTGTCTGTCTCTACCACTCAGATCCATTTTGTATAATGTAATACTAAACGGAAAACCCTCTTTTAAAATACGCAGTTCCACTTTTATCACAGGCTTTTCCACTTTCAAATCTCAAATCTGGTACATGTCTAGTTTGATATAAAAGGCAAAAAGAAAAAGGATTCTGGACTTTATTGATTTTTCAGTTCTGTCTCTGCTTTTATTTAATCAACTGGAACAATGGTAATAAATTTAAAAAGGTTAACAAAAAAATCCTATACAAAAGTAAATTTCATATATTTTAATAGAGCTTACTCTGAGCTAAGAGGCATGAGATTGCAGTATCAGTCAAGAGGACCTACTTTTGAGGAGACTTGTATATGATTGCCCTGTAAGGCTGCAATCCTATGCATGTGTAGTTAGGAATAAATCACATTCTCCTTAATTAGTTTACTTTTAAGTAGACACGCACATGTCTGATAATGTGGAAGCTCAAATCAGTAACATTATTTGCTATCAGTCTTATATTTTATTGTAAGTTATAATTCTTATGTAGTCGTGTGGTGGCATACTATATGGAAAATGGAGATTAATTAGTCAGGTGTTGTGTTTTTGTTTATTTATTGTGACATTCGTATACCACCACATATCCCGAAGTTCTCTAGGTGGTCCAAAATAAATAGTTCTATGGTAGGCTGATTTTAAATATACTTTGGGGATTTTTATTTTGCCTGATTCTAGTTATTTTGATTGGAAATCTTCACCTGTAGATTACAATGCAAGTTGTTTTAATTGTGCTGGAGGAGCTGAAACACACACACACACACACACACACACACACACAGGAATTCAACATCGAGCCATTCCAATCAGTCCATCTGCATTACAGCTTGCCAAATGGATCAATACTCCCTCCTTTCTCACAGTGTTCTGGGGCTTCTTCTCCCCCACCCAGCAAATTTAGGGAATGCAGTGGAGAGGAGGGTGGGGGGAGGCAACAATGCACAAGTGGAAGTCCTTTCACAGGGCTTCTGCTGACAAGGCTGAATAGGTAAACCCGCCCTGAATATCTATAATAAAATTGAGGGTCTAGTAAACAGGATGCACCAAGGCCTGGGGGCCTTCTTTTGTTTATTTATCTGGAAATAATGAAAACAGAGCTAAAGCTTTTCTTGGAGCCATGCCATAGTACCATGGGTCGTCTCCCCACATCCCCCCTCCACATTGCTCATATAAAAATAGCTCCCCTCTTCTCTGCCTTCACATAGAAGTAATTTTTTCTTTATTTTTGTACTGAATGCTTGTTAGTGTAGCCCAAGTTTCTCTGCCTGGCAGTCTGTACTTTATTAAATAAGCACTTGCTAGTGCATCTTCCTCAGTTAACTCCTTTGGGGATGAAGTGTAGGACTTTTTGTTTGTCTCCACAATCAGGAGGAGATATTTCAGGGCAGAACTATACATTATTCCTCTACGGTGTGTCTTCAAAGCCCTGTGGCAGTGGCTGCTTCACAAAGGTGGCCCTTTCCATCAGGTGAGCAACAGGCAGGAGGGAAAGCCCTCATCCAGAGTTTTTCTCTTTCAACTCTCTCCCAGCCACTTTCTTCCCATCATGGATTCTAGGCCTGTGCTCCCTACTGATGGTGGAGAACTGGAATGATAAACAGAGGATGAACAAAGAGTTAAGCACACTGCTCCTGCCCACTGCAACTCCAATAGAATTGTGGGCTCCTGGTTCTTTTGCAAAGGAGAAGTTGCATCTAAGCCAGGCATAGGCAAACTCGGCCCTCCAGATGTTTTGTGACTACAGCTGCCATGATCCCTAGCTAACAGGACCAGTGGTCAGGGATGATGGGAACTGTAGTCCCAAAACATCTGGAGGGCTGAGTTTGCCTATGCCTGATCTAAGCTTTGAAGAGAGACATGTAGTTCTGCTCTCAAGCTTTGTCCGTCCTTTTTGCTCAGAATTATTGGTATGTATAGCTGCACTTGCTCAAAAATGACACTTTTCTTTTTTAAAAAACATACCACATAAACAAGAGGAAAAAGAGTGCACATACAGCAAACAAATGAAGAGAATTTCAGGTGCAACAAGGGCGATCCTTGCAGGAGATCCTAATAAAGATAAAATTGAACAAAATGCAAGTGAGGATTTCTGATTTGGACACATTCTCAGGATTTCATTGGTTGACATCTGATTAAAGTAACCTTGGCTATGTATGTCAACACTGCCCTGAAAGGCACATTATGCCATTATACTACTTTAATTCTTCTTAACACTTGGGGTTTATTGGTAAAGAGACTCCAGGATCTACTGGCTGGCTTTTGTGGTCTGAAGCTTGCTGATGATGATAAGTTAATATGGGTAGATCTGACGCATCCGCTATTTCCCCTATCACCTCATGGCAGATGGCTCATTCATGGAATGCACATCGCTAAGGTTTTGTAATGAGAAACAACCTGTTGGCCATATCTAACCTGCAGTGCAGTGCACCTTCCTGCAAACTTATCGGGGGAGCTGGAAGAACCTCCCTTATATGGGCAACTTTACTCTGGCTTCCAGTGCTAAATCAGTAAATTAAACGATCCATATCTTTCCCCACTTGCTCATGTTAAAGGTGTGCTGAGGACGCACCTGACTGATCCATCTCATCCTGGCTCGACAACCATAGATCTGTAGATGTCATAAAGCCCCCAGGGCCTGAGAATAGCTCCTTTCTCAATATCTCTTCCAACCAGCTGGCAATGAGAGTAAGCCAGATAAACAACCCTTCACCATTAAGATGCTTCAGATAGTCTGATCAGGGCAGCTTAGCTTAAAATCCCCACCTGGCCACACCAATTCTGCTAGTTTTAATTAGGGACAGGAGAGAAAATTATTTGTCCTTCCTGGAATACTATGCAAACTAAAATGCAGCTTTTCCATTGAAAATCACACTTCTCTGAGTTTTCTGATGCGGTGGTTCTTCTTCTTCTTCTTCTTCTTCTTCTTCAACAACAACAACAACAACAACAACAACAACATCGTTCTCATATATATCAGGGGAAAGTATTGATAAAAATGCAGCAGGAGCAAGTCTCTTTACAGATAGTAAGTCTTCAGCATTAATCGCTGTTACTCGTTTCCCATTCTTGCCCTCTCCTAGTCAAATATAGATGGTCCAAATACAGACTATATTAGCAGACAAGACTTCCAAGCCAGGAAACACGTGTCTGTTTGGCATATGTGAATTTTACCATCTCTCTTTTGGAATTTAAACACTGATTATTCCAATTAGACATGAAGCTATTTGTTTCTCAAAACGTACAACTATTAAGTTCTTTGTGGGAAGATTTATAACCATATGAGTGGATATGTTTTTCTCAGCCCAAATGTAGTTTTCTGCTTTGGATGAAAGAATGAAAAAATTCAATGAGCTTTTCTAGGATATTGGCTGAGTCTTCTGATGGTTTCTTGACCTGCCCAATCAATCTTGTTGTCAGAACAAACCTTCAGTGACTGATGAAAAAAGAGAATTCATCAAAAGTGATTAGCTATAAAGAAATTATGATCTTACTGTTACAGAAGTTATATGTTATTCACCCTTTGCAGTGATTCTTATCTCTTGATGTATGCAGTCAGGGCTTTTTATTGTGTTCATTTAAAAAAGCAAAAAACTCCAATTCAGCCTACATTGCTTTTTTCATTATTAGGATGAGACTATATCATAAACGTGACAAGACAATAATTTAAACCATAATGTGATCAGGGGCTATAAATTATATGTGCTGCAGCTGCAGTGATGCTTTATCACTTTTGTTGCTAATGGCACTGGCATTTAGCAGTGACATACCAAAGCTCAAGCAGTACCAGCATTCAGCTCCAGAACTTTTCATTTATTTTAGCCAAAACAACATGGAATTGATGGTTTGGAGAGAGGTTTTCAGTGAAATTTTCAAGCAGAAGTATGAAAACATAATATGCGATGGTTGTTTCTTTCCCTTCTGTCACACAATTATGTTTTATAAGATAGCACTTGCAATGCCAAATGCACAAATGCAGGCTTATAAAATAGTAGTGCTCTTTTTGAAGCAGAAGCACAAAATATTCGCTGTTGCAGCAACAGACGAACACAGCTTCTTCTCTGATTGTTTCAGCTTGGTTAACAGTAGGTAGTCTCAAGTGGCTGAATCCTGCCATGAATTACACAGTTCTGAATTAGGGCTTCTATCAAAAAAAAGAAAAGAAAGAAAAGCCTAGTGAGGGTGCAGATTCAGGGAGGAACTTTAGGTGGAGGGGAGAGTACATTTGCACTTTAACTTCTGGAAGTAACATGTAAGAGGAAACATCATGTTTTGATATCCTGCTGCAATAGGTTCACTCTGTGAAATCACCACTTGGAATAATCAAGTGTGCCTCCAGAAGACCTGTTTATTGGGCTTTCGTAATCCTGCTTTGCTTGTGCAGAGGCTGTGTGACCCACTGAAATGGAACATAAAAATATAATTTTAATAATAATAAACCTGAGGTACTGATTGCTTTAGATTATTTGCATGCCACCTTTCCACAGTTGGTTCTCCATTTCCAATACTTCCAGTCTTAAATCCAGTTCTTCACATTTCTGAAGCTGTTGGCAATGTAAAAAAAAAAAAAAATTCCTGTGAAAATTCTTCAGAATTTTAGTGTGAATTCCTCTTAATAAACAATTTTTGTTTGCAGTTTTGATTTTAAAGCAAATTATCCAAATACAATGTAGTGTAGTGTGCTATTTTCACCAATATATTCCTTTTATGCACATTCCTCCTAATTTACACGTATTTTAAAGCATTGTTTAGTTGGAGACCCACATCACAAAGTTCAGATAAGTGTGAATTTTGAAGGATGGTTGTGTTTTAGTTCTCATATTGTTTCAGGCAGTGCAAATTTGATAGATTCAGCTTCAAATTTGAATAAAATCTCTCACCCATTTTTAGTCCAAAGCAGGCTTATCAAAAACAAAACAAAAAAACCAGTGGGAATTGTGGTGGAAGTTGCAGGGTGTGAGAGTAGTTCACAACACACCAATAAATTCAAGTAAGACAAAACAAACAAACAAACCATAATTTAACCAGCAGAATAAATTAAATATTGTGAAAGAAACAATCTAAACATAATACATGAGTACAAATGTGTACAATTCACACATAGTTTTTTCATGTGTTCTTTTGGAGAGAGAGAGCGAAAAGGGAGGGAGCAGGCCTATGGTTGAGCAAAAGACAGTAAATCTGACATGATACATAGGCTAGTCTGCCCACCCCTTTCCAGTTCTACGTTTTTTAAATAAAAAAATCATTATACCTGGGTAGGTTGGTGCGCGCACATACATATGCTTATGCACACCTAGTGGAAGATAAGCAATTGCTGTGGATTCTATGTGTTTGCCACAAATGCATGAAAAGGACAAATGATTAAAGTGGTTAGGATTTTCTCTACTGCACAAGCTTTATTAGAAAATAATCTATTTTTTGAAAGAAAATATTTTCAAATAATACTGCTTGAAATCTTGAGTCAATTGCACTTGATTAGTAATGTGTGATATGCAGAATAAATACTGCTCTATCTATTATAATGCTGTGGAGGCTAAAGAGCTTGTGGATTAAAGCAAAGTGTTCCATTTTTACAGAGCAACACAAGTAAGAGTTTGATCAGCTTATGCTGCTTTTCTAAAGCTAGCTAGATTGTTCAGGAGTAGGATTCCCTTAACACCAGTTTGTTTGCAACATAATCCTCTCTGTCATGCTTACTAGTGTTATCTCCAGCAGCCATGGGGTAAAAGCTTAGTCTAGCGACTTGAGACTAAGGTTGCAAGTCAGGAACTTTGGGTAATAAAACATACCTCATCTGTATAGCTGTGCTGTTGTCTATCTATTGGTGACTTAATTTCGTACCCCCTAGGCTGAGATGAAACACATTTTGGGAATTGTCATTACAGAGCAAAGTTGGCCAAACATTAATGAAGATTTCAGATGAATATAGGAGGAAAAACAGAGTGTACATCTGGGGTGGTGACATGGCTATCAAATTAGCTACTAAACTGCTTTTAAAAATTAGTATAAAAGAAGTTGAAGACTGGTGAGCAATGACCCCAATTAAGTAATCAATCTAACCAAAAGAAAAGTGCAAATTAGGGGGAGAAATTTATCATGATAGCTCCTTTTATGCATAGGCCTTCTGGCTCCTTGAAGAAGGGACATTGAGGGAGAGACCTCCCTTCTTGGAAAGAGCTGTAGCAGACCCAAACATCTCTAGGAAGACTGGGAAAGATTTTTGTCTGAATACCCTGGAAAACCTCTGCCAATCAATGCAGATCATACTGAGCTAGATGGACCAAAGGCCTTACTCTGTCTAGGTCAACTCCCTATGTTCCTATATTCCTATTTGCTTACCTTTCTCTTTTCCTGCTTATACACAGATCATCTCAGAGATGCATCAACATAAATGCAGTAGATTCCCCCACCCCTAAAATAGTTGCCACAGTTCAGTTATGGATAGGCTGAAGGTCAAGTGTCTTAAATTTTGCATCTGATAGTCACCAGTAGAAGACAAACTGGGCATGGGCATAGCTTAGTTTAGTTCAAATGACTTTGTGATAAGGCAGTTTTCATCCTTTAGCTCTGTGCTACATAACATACTGCACTGAAGTCAGCTGGAAAGACTCCAGCTCACTCTGCAGGGCCCAGTGTAGTGCAGCACAGGGAGTGTGTCAAGCTTAGACAAGAGAAAGTAAGTTCTGATTCTTGCATAGCTAACTGCAGTGGGGCTCTTGGACAAACCTCTACTCTGCTAGATCTAAGTAGGTAACTGTGGATGAAATTCTTTAGAGGATGCTGAGAGCAAAGGAAAAGTGAAAGCCTTTTTGCCTTTGGACACCTCCTCTGTCCCCTTCTCTCTCAACCCCCTCATCATTCTCCTTTGCCTAGCACCTGCTTCTACATTTCCTTACATTGGTATCCTCTCTGAAATATGTGGAAGTCTCATACATTTCATTGGCACACCCGTCTAAATAATCAGAATCAGACACAGGATATAAGACAGGCATAGGCAAACTCAGCCCTCCAGATGTTTTGAGACTACAACTCCAATCATCCCTAGCTAACAGGACCAGTGGTCAGGGATGATGGGAGTTGTAGTCCCAAAACATCTGGAGGGCTGAGTTTGCCTATGCCTGATCTATACTCCATAGAAGCAAATGATCACATTCTCCCCCCCCCATCTTTTCATTTCTTTCGTTTTGGTCATACAATTTACTGATTATTGTGTGTCAATTGGTTCCATGTACATTTACATGTTAAAAAAAACACACACACACCATACAGATGTGTGACAACTCTGGATAACAGATAAAGCAAATTTGCTAAAACAATAATATATTGTTTTAAAACAATAATATATAGTTTATTTTACTATAAAATGATACAGTTGAATGCAGGAAATCTGATATTTAATTTGTACAAATTATGTACATTGTATGTAGGATTTTATAAATTTATTTATTTATTTGAAGTTGGGTGTTTTTTTTTAAGCTGGCTCTTCAACAACAAAAACACACCCAAAGCAACATGACACAAATATAAAATGGACTGGTAGAGAGGAAGAAATAAGCAAACTCAGGTTCCAGAACTTTGTTACAGGTTCTTCTAATGAGATCTGGGATAGAAACAGTTCAAGGAGAGTAGATACAAAGTTTGCTTGTCTCTCAACTATCATTATCATAAATGTAGCAGCCCTGCAGCCCTTCTCAATAGCCTTCTGCTGGAGCTTGACAGATTGCTTTGAAACTTGGCTTTAAAAATGGTAGAAGACAGTAAATTTTATTCAGATGCACCTGTTTGCATAACTACTGCACTGGTTGTCTATTTTTGAATAACACTCAAGAATTTTGGTTTTTACCTTCAAGCCATTTACAGCTTGGCAGTGGCGTAGCGTGGGGGGTGCAGGGGGGGCCGGCCGCACCGGGCGCAACATCTGGGGTTAGGGCAAATCCACGGGTTAGGGGGCGCAAATCCACGGGTTAGGGGGCGCAAATCCACAGGTTAGGGGGCGCAAATTACTTGCCTTGCCCCGGGTGCTGACAACCCACGCTATGCAACTGCAGCTTGGGCCTGTGTAAACAAACTGCTTGTGTCAGGTCATCAAACAAGGTTGTATTCCACATGCCCCGCCTTCTGAGGTGAGGTGAGTGGAAACTGGAGAGAAGACATTTTTATTGTAGTGCCCTCTTCTCTTTGCTAATTTTTGATGCTAATCTTTAAAAAATAATAATCTTCCAACCAACACTTTTAAAGTTTTCAGTTTTGGAGCACAATCATATCAATATCTATTCTAAAGTAAGTCCCATTGAATTAAATAGGATTTACTCCCAGGTAAGTGTATGTAAGATTGCAGCTTTAATTGTTTTAACCTGCTGCTTTTAAGTGCTCACCTGTTCAGTCTTACGGTTGCTTACTTGTTATTTCTGTTTTGATTTGTAATGATTTTCTTCTTCTTCTGTGAACTGAATTGGAAACTGTTCATAATATATAAAATGTACGAAATAATTAATTAAGTTATGTCAATGGAACAGCTTTGATGTTTTACTACATCAGAAATTACAGAGATGTTAACAACAAGGTGCTTTTTTAACCCTTTAGAATCCACCCTGCTTGAGGAAATATGAAAGGAAAACCAATGTCTTATTTCCAAAGGATTCCTGGGTTCTCAAACATTAGATCTTATACTTTCCCCATGAATAAAGGGATGAAATTGCAATTGTATTCCTGGTTCTTTTTCTCAGAGTGCAAAAACCACAAATTTTTTAAAAGTACAGTAAAAGGCTTTTTAGCTTTCTGCTCCAGATTCAGTAATACATAAAGCCTTCCATTTTGATTTTTGTTGTTGCTATTATGGCTGATTCACACATGCAAGTAATTACTTGATGTGTCAGCAGGTGATGATCATGCATGTGCTGACCATATGCATATTTAGAGGGAGAATAAATAGTCATCCCAATGGAAATTACTTTTTAAAAAATATTGCTCAGTTCCATTAATAATCCTGCACTTTCCCCAGAGCAGAAACACAACCAGTGTTTGATTACACACCAGTGGATTTGTGGATTTTTTTTTCTAAAGGGAAATAATGTTGCTGAAATGCCTCTTGTTCCAATGATGGTTTACACTGCCATATTCACTGGTTTTTTTTGTTTTGTAGATATATTTACGGTTCTTGGACTATGAAATGCAGAATTCTAATGAATGCAAAAGGAATTTTGTGGCTGTCTATGATGGAAGTAGCTCAGTGGAGGATTTAAAAGCTAAGTTTTGCAGCACTGTTGCTAATGATGTGATGCTGCGCACAGGTCTTGGAGTAATCCGCATGTGGGCAGATGAAGGCAGCCGAAGCAGCCGATTCCAGATGCTCTTCACATCTTTCCAAGAACGTAAGGCTTTATCAGGATGTCAAATGATTCAAGTCTTTTTTAAAAAAACAAACAAACCAACAACTTAATGGTGTTTCTTTCATACAGAGTGAGCGCCCAAACATGAAATAACCAAGTAGGATTTTTTTAAATATCCAATTCTCCACAGGTACAGTACCTGAACATGAAAGGATCCCCCATATGGCATCAAGGAACCTGGATTTTCTACCCTTGATATACACACTTGGTGATACATGCATCAGGTCTTATGGCAAATGGGCATAGCTGTCAACGTTTCCCTTTTTTTAAGGGAAATTCCCTTATTCCGAATAGGATTCCTCTCAAGAAAAGGGAAAAGTTGGCAGCTATGCAGATGAGGAGCCCAGGCATATAATCCAAATCCCCATCCATAGCACCTTGGCTTTGCTCTGAGTTTGCAGAATGGAAGGGGAAGACAGGATGGGGATATGAGCAATGGGTGCTATCCTGCCATTCTCCACACCTGCAATGGTGTCCATGTTCATGAGCCATAGGGGAAAGACACTGTGGGAATTACTCTGAAGTCACATTCCTCTGAACTGCACCCACTGGGTGGGGTGGCTAAAATGAAGTATAGATTTCTAATACTTATGGTGACCTTTGTAATTTTGAACAAGCTACTAGGCTCCTCTATATTTCCCCATATTATTTATATACTGAGGGTGGTATACAGAGCTTGTGCAAGATAAAACTTGCAAATATTGTAGAATTATAGTGATGTTAAGCATTATTTGTTGATATTCACACTGATACTGTTATCTTTTCCATTAATGAATCATGCTGCAGATAATGAAGTTATAGTTTTGTTTTCATTGTTTAAAGCAGACAGATATTGGACATACTTAAATCCCCTGAAATCAGTTATCTTAAGTGCACTTAATACTGTAATGTTATCTCTTTCTAAAATCAGAAATACAAACTTTGTAGGCTATTTCAGAAGTAGCTGCCATGTTACAGAAGTAGGCCATGTTTTGTGGTTTATAGACATGCAGTGTAATCTGGTTCATACATATTCAGGAGTAAGCCATATGGAGTTCAATGGGACTTATTCCCAGGTAAGTATATATAGGACTGCAGCCCTAATGTTCCATCTATAGCTCATAATACTTAAATTCATAAAACTTAAATTTAATGTGCTTCAAGACTACTGAAGTCAGCTGGGCTGTACCAAATGTTATAGTGCAAGCATATATATATCTGCTAGGAAGTAAATCTTAATTTTCAGTTACCTTACTCCTAGCCAGGTAAGTGTGTATAGGAGTGTAGCCTTATTGTGCAATCCTATATGTTTACACAGAAGTATGTCCTACAGAGTTCAATTGGACTTACTTCCAGGTAAATGAGTACAGAATTGCACACATTTACTGTGCAGGGAGCTCCACTGAACTCAATGGGACTTACTTCAAAGTAAACATGCACAGGATTCACTGTTAATCAACTTCTTCAAGCTAACCTAATTGTGGATCAACTTAACATAAAATAAAATCTCATTTCCCCAACATCCCTGGGTAACGTTTCAAAGAATTTGATAATTAAAATCTGGGATGAATGTAAGCTGCTCCCAGAGCAAAGCAGGAAGAGCGATTGGAGGGGGAAAAATCCTTCTATACCATCTGATTCACTTAAAGAGACTATTTTAAGACTAGTGGGATCTAAGGCGGAGTTAGGCTGTAAAATTTCCATAATGCATTGGTTCATGCAATAGCCCTGAATAAGGATGAAATGCATTTCAGTTTATTTTATTGAATAATTTCAAGTTATGTTTGTAATTGTTTATATTTGTGATATAAAATAATTTCACAGTGCCAGATTTATATTCTTTAAATTTGCATTATCTGGGTATGTAGGCCCTAGTTGGTAATTAGCTTGTCTCTGTTGGGACTTATTTACTTTTTGCTCAGGTTAGGCCAAGAGAAAGTGAGTGGCCCAAGGTCATCCAGTGAGTTTTGTGCCAGTAGAGATTCAGTGCTAGTGCAATTTATATAGATAGTTACAATTAAAGCAAAATATTATGTTTAATAGAATAGAATACCTTTATTGTCAATGTACAACCTGTGTACAATGAAATTAACCGAGCCCCCTCCCTCCCAAACACTCAATCTCATTGCACTCTGTGTGCTTGTTGCACAACACACCGACCCCGAAAGTCAGCTGCACTGTATTATTTTCCGTTCAGCAGCCTAACAGCCCACGGGTAGCAACTGTTTTTTAGCCTGTTGGTACGACTGATTATACTTCTATATCTCCTGCCCGAAGGTAGAAGATTAAAGAGGTGCTGGCCGGGGTGTGAATCGTTCCTGAGAATTTTTCTTGCTCTCGTAAGGCAACGACCCCTTGCGATGTCATCTAGCGGGCCCAGGGGACAGCTCATGATATCATGTGCTGTGTTCACCACCCTCTGTAAAGACTTTCTGTCTGTGGCTGTCAAGCCAACATACCACCCTGTGATACAATATGAGAGGACACTTTCTATTGTGGACAGGTAGAAGGAGGTCATCAATTGTTGTTTAATATTGTTCTTTCGCAAGACCCTGAGGAAATGGAGTCTCTGTTGGGCCTTCTAACCACCTGAGTTATATTGTTTTTCCAAGTGAGGTCTTCACTAAGGTAAACTCCCAGGAATTTAAAGGAAGAGTCTCTTTCCACACAACCCCCTCCTGATATACAACGGGGCTAGTTCCCCTCTCTTCCTTTGAAAGTCCAAAACCATATGCTTTGTCTTGCTAATATTTAAGTGCAAGTTATTCTTTAAGCACAATGTACATACTTTTTGAACCTCATCCCTGTATGCTGATTCATCTCCACCTGTAATTAGACCCATTATGGTAGTATCATCTGCAAACCTAATAACTACAGTGGATGGATCAGATGAAATACAGCCATATATATACAATGAGTACAGGTAGGGACTCAGCACACATCCCTGTGGGGTGCTAGTGCTGTGCTTCAGGGACGTAGATGTAACAGGCCCAATCCTAACTGTTTGTGTCCGATCCCTCAGAAAGTCTTTAATCCATTCACAGATGGTAGAAGAAAGGTCTAGTTCCATCAGCTTTTTGATAAGAATGTCCGGAAGAATGGTATTAAAAGCCGAGCTATAATCAATAAACAGCATTCTAACATAATTCCCCGGTCTCTCCAGATGACTCGCTGCAAGGTGAAAGGCTGTAGCTATGGCATCATCTGTTGACCTATTTCTCCTATGGGCGAACTGATGTTTATCAAAATCTGGAGGAAAACATGTCCTAAGGTTTTGAAGGACCAATCTCTTGAAGCATTTCATTGCTACAGATGTTAATGCAGCAGGTCTGTGGTCCTTTAGGCAGTTAGTTGCTGTTTTCTTTGGCTGCTTTCAAACATGATGGAACACAAGCCGTTTGCAGAGAGATGTTAAAAATCCTTGTCAGGACCCCTGCTAGTTGATTGGCACAGTTTTTTACCGCTATCCCCAGCACCCCATCTGGACCAGCAGCTTTACTGGGATTCACCACCCTCAATGCAGCTTTCACTTGATGGTCATATAGAATAAGGGGCTGAGAGTTTGTAGGCTGGCAGGCAGGTGCTATGATACCTGATCTTTTTACCTCATAGTGGGCGAAGAAAATGTTCAGCTCCTCTGCCAACAAATCATCAACCTTAACCGTGTTCCTCATATTGCCCTTGTAGTTGGTTAGATACTGCAGTCCCTGCCACACTTGTTTCGTGTTGTTATCAGCTAGGCAATTCTCCACCTTAAGCTGGTCAGATTCTAACTGTTTTTATAACTGGCTGAATTCTTCTCCTAAGGGGGATATACTTCAGACATAAAAAAGTGAAGAATGGTCAGATGAACCTAAGTGGGGGAGGGAATTTGTCCTATATGCCTGCTTCAGGTTGGAATACACATGATCCAAAATATTCTTTCCTCTAGTGGGGAAATTCACATACTGTTCAAACTTAGGAAAAACTGTCTTCAGGCAGTTAGAAGTCAAATAACCAAAGGGAAAGAGTTGCCATGTCTGGAATGAAGCAATTCAACTTTAAATAATTAGTGTAAATGAGACTGAAAGGATGCAGTCATTGAGCAAAAGATATTGACCCAGTTGTGAACAGATAATATGATTTGGTTCCTTGGGAAGGGGAGTCCCATGCAAATTGATGTTAGTATTTTGAATCAATATTTATCCAACTGAGGGTTCTCTGAATGAGAAGTGGTAGTCCCAAGGTGCAAATACCAGCAAACTGACTAGCATGAAGCCTACCTGTGTTTAAATAAATGCATAATCATTTGACATGAAATCTTCTCTGGCATTTTGTATGTGACTGAGAGCAAGTCTCTGAAGACACCTGTTTTAGAGCATCATATTCACTAGATTTGGACTGGATATTTATTTATTTTTGAATCTGATGCATCCTGTTGCACAGGAATTGTGTTTCTTCCTGTTCTTGTATGGTGCAGATTGAAAAGTAATTTAAGCTGCTATTCATAAATCAAGCTGGCTTCAGAAATAATACTCTGTATTACTCTGACGCCATTGCTGTTTGTTTATTTCTGTGTTTGAAGCAGTCCTGAATATCCAGAATCTGATTCATTTAAATCAAAGGCATCATATTCTGTTACCTTAGAAACAACCCTGACGGCATTGGGGGATTCAGTACTTATGAAAAACTGAAGCGTAAGCACACGGTCACCAGTTCATGCTTGGGATGTAAGTGAGAATATTTTTACAGGGCTTTCAATTTCAAAAAAAGAGCACAGGAATCTTCTTGTTTTCTGCTCTTGAGAGATCCTCTAAGGGATTGCTCCCACCTCAGCTGTATGTTTTGAAACAAATAACATTTTCTTTATATAAATACTTGTCACCATGTATTATGTATTATTTTGCTGGTTACTAGTCCAGTAGGCACATGCTCTTTTCAGGGCATATGACCATCTTAGCAAAGGTTTACAAGTCACTTGTATTATGGAGCCATATTGTTACCTGCTTGGCTGTGCTTTGTGATAAACCTACAGCATTCAGTTTCCTCAGACCACAGTGAAATCTGTATGTGTATTTTGGCAGATCTGGTCTGAAGGACTTAATGACACCATTAGTTGTTTCTGTGTCAGTTGTACTGAATATTAATTGCAAATGATGTGTGCTAGAAAATAAAGCAGATGACTGATATGCCACCAGGGAGGCTTGCTGTATTAATGAGAGCAAAAGTGTGGGAATTTCTGCTTCCGTAGGCACACACCATTCTTCAGGGGACTTCAGGGGGGAAAGAGAGAGAGAAGGTTTGGACCATTGAGAGCAACAGTAGTGGCAGATGGCATTTCACTGTTCTATCAATTGTCTTCATTAACTGTTGCAGTTTGATAGAGCTCAAATAGACGCAGAGGGAGCGGATGGCAGGGGAAGGCTGTCTTAGCTGCTATTTCAAAACACATTTAACACTCTTTCTTTTAGTAACACCCCAAAACTGTAGTTACATCTGGAGAAATAAGCCCCAGATACTCTTTAATGCTCAGTGCAACATTTGTTATCCAAATGGCCTGAAGAACTGTTTACCAAAAGTTGAATCAGGACTCAAAAATACTCACTAAAGTGTTGCTAGCAGCAGGGTTTGTTTGTGGGTGGGATGCCATGCGAGGAGAAGGGATAAAAATGCTCCAGTCACAGTAGCTCCCTTAGGAGTATGACTGGTGCTGATATTGTTATCATTTTGACACCAAGTTAAAATCTGTTTTCCTGTGCATTCAAAGGGCTTTTAAGTTGGTGATAGTTTAGCTCATGGTGCTGCTTTAACTGCCTTTATTTGTCTTTGATTATTTGTTTAATAGCTGGTCATCATATGATGCTTATCTCATGCTCTGAACTCCGCTCTGGTGTCTGTAGAAATGTAGGGTTGGCTATAAATATTTCAAGAAAAAAGAAAAAAAGGGGGGGGGGAGCTTAAAACCTAAAGGATACATGTCAGCCCAGATGGTTTTAGAATTCATATCCTCCTGTCTGAATGGACATCTGTGTCTATGGATGAATGCCTGTATTTTTGAACTGCTGTTGACATTTGTGAATGGGAATGGTAAAAAGGAATATCTGCTTTGATAAGTGTCTGCAAATGAGTGTTAAAGGACAAAATGGTTTTGTAATTGGGCAAGAGCCCCATCACCAGTCCTTATTTCACAAGTATAACCAGCTATATCCAGTGTTTTTTTTATGCGGGTACGCGGGGGTACACATACCGCTAAACATTTTGTGAATCTAAGTTTGGCCTCATTGAGGGGCAGTATTTCAATATGAGTAGGAAAATGAGAGTACCCCTAAACATTTCTTTTTTAGAAAAAAAGCACTGGCTATATAAAATCTGGCTCCAACCAACAGTACCCTTTAACACAATACATAAAAATGTAAAGATAGCTATGATGAGGCATAAGAAACATTCCAAAATCCAAAGTAGGGCAGTATCTTTATTAGGTCGACCAGAATGTCACAAAATAGGGTGCAAGCTTACAAGTTCTCTTAAATTCTCCATCAGGCTGGGTGGTAAACAAAGCAAGAGGAGGAAGCGGGGTATATGGACGATTGGTAAAATCATCGGTCTGCATGTTGTGCAAATAATAACACAGTCTGCAAACTGCAAAATTGTTTATCTTGTGGTGAAATGCATGGATTCCATGTGTGTTTGGAAAGAGACTTAGAATTATTGAATCATAGAACTGTAGAGTTGGAAGGGGACCTAGAAGACCATCTAGTTCAGTGTGAATTCTCCTTTCATACATTATAAAGGAAGCATTGCCAGAGGATGCAGAGTTCACTCATATAGCTCCTGTTGATGATACTACGTAACATCAGTTTCTGTCCCCAGTTTTAATGTTCCAAGCACTATCTAATCCATTTAACTAAACTTACCATTTCCATGCACTTAGGAAGTTCTACATGTGAAAAGCTTTGATGCATTATTTGAAACATTTGTTCCCACTACCTGAAATCAAAACCTATGGTAAAAGGTAAAAAGGTAAAGGACCCCTGGACAGTTAAGTCCAGTCAAAGGCAACTATGGGGTGCGACGCCCATCTTGCTTCAGGCCAAGGGAGCCGGCATTTGTACACAGACAGATTTCCAGGTCATGTGGACAGCATGACTAAACTGCTACTGGCGCATGGAGGACTGTGACAAGTGCCGGAGTGCATGGAAACACCATTTACCTTCCTGCCGCTGTGGTATACCTATTTATCAACTTTCAGTGGCCTGCTTTCGAACTGCTAGGTTGATAGAAGCTGGGACAGAGCAATGCGAGCTCACCCTGTCACAGGGATTCAAACAGCCAACTTTCTGATCAGCAAGCCCAAGAGGCTGAGTGGTTTAGACGACAATACCACCCACATCCCTGATTGAAACCTATGAGAAGTAAAGAGGGAAGGAATGAGGTGACATGCCTCTTTAAATTATGACACTTTGAAATTGTTCTCAAAAATATTATAGTTGTTTCCACCACCCCCACTTTCTTCTTCCCTTTGTCTGTTTTTCAGTCTGATTAATGACAGACATGCTACATCCACAGCTCCCCCAAAGCGCTTAACTTCTGAGCACAAACACCTACACTTAAATCTAAAGGAAAATTATTACATTGGTGGCATGGGGATCAGAGGAAATCCCTTTATTAGCACCACAGAACAGACATCCATTCTATTACCTTTGACAGTTGGTTAGCAGTAGTCAGTCTCTTGATACCTATCATTCGAAAAGTATTTGACCTTCTTGCCACTTAGAAGAATTGCCTTAAGCTCACTCTTATCTGGAAGCCTAATTTCTTCAGCCATATATATATATATATATATATATATATATATATATAGCGTAACTCTTAAGTTCTCACAGTTTTGCTATCACTAAGAAAATCCAATGCATGCTGAACTTGGAACATGGTTAGCTTCTGTGTCCTTTGTTTCCAGTGTACTATTCATTTTGGAAGAAGCAACTTCATAAACAGAGGATGCCGTTAATTCTTGTTCTTGATGTTAAAGGAAAAACAAAATAATGATGAACTTTTTTGAGCTGAGCACATCAAAATTGGATAATTACCAGGAACAAAGAATGTTTCAGGGCCTCTTTGGGTATACTTTATTTGCATCCTTCCATAATATCATAGGAAGAGGAACTTGTTAATCTCTTCTGTGGAGAATGATGCCTGAGCTTCCACTTCACACAGGGACCACAGAAGTGTGGAAGGAAAATGCGTAGCACAACTCATGTGCACATCATCTGCATAATGTGAAATCCCAAGAAGGAATTTGATCAAGTTCCTACTATGAACTATTGAGGGTTCTTGTTTTATATGGCTCTAGAACTCTTTTATACCCCTTTTATTCTCCAGCGGGTGGCGCTGTGGGTTAAACCACAGAGCCTAGGACTTGCGAATCAGAAGGTCGGCAGTTCAAATCCCCGCGACGGGGTGAGCTCCCATTGCTCGGTCCCTGCTCCTGCCAATCTAGCAGTTCAAAAGCACGTCAAAGTGCAAGTAGATAAATAGTACCGCTCTGGTGGGAAGGTAAACGGTGTTTCCATTCGCTGCTCTGGTTCTCTAGAAGCAGCTTAGTCATGCTGGCCACATGACCCAGAAGCTGTACGCCGGCTCGCTCGGCCAATAAAGCGAGATGAGCGCCGCAACCCCAGAGTCAGTCACGACTGGACCTAATGGTCAGGGGTCCCTTTACCTTTATTCTTCAGCAGCATAAATTCTTCAGTTATGATCATGTTGTGGAAAGGATCATCCAAAGCATTCATTGCTAAAGCAGCAACTCCATGAGTACAATTAACACTAATTTATTCTAAGAATACCATCTCAAGGACATCACCATTTTCACACACACACACAAACAAACTATTTGTGAGAAAGAGAAAAAAGAAATTTGAAGTCCATTCAAATTATGAGGTCACATTTGAAGTCATTTAGTCCAACCAATTGCTGATGCAGGAAATCCACCACCACTGTATCCCTGATAGGTGTCTATGTGCTTAAAAGCCTCTAACAAAACCACTACCTTCTGTGGCAGTCTGATTTACTGCCAATCTGTCTTGGTCCAGCAGTTTGGGAGGAAGTTCTTTGTTTGCTCATGTATTTGGTATGTTGTCAGAAATAAAGCCCTGCAAATATTTGAAGGCTATTACATACTCATAGGGCTGAAACCAGAAATAGAAAGAGAGGGAAACTCCAGTGAACTTGTGCAGTGGACTTTCCTGGCTCCTCTGTCTACTTCATTTTCCTGCATTGTCAAAAAACATTCCCAAGGGTCAAGGGAACTGCTGGAAAAGTGAGTGGTGGGGAGCTGCACTGGAGCAGAGAAACTGGAGTAGAAGTGCCGTTCTGATCTTGCAAGATGTATCTTGATCCAATTTTGGATCAAATACAACAATGTATTTTATGCATGCTAATTGAAAAATATTTGGTAATGAATTATTGTAGCGAGGGGGACATACGGTAGAAACTCAGAAATCAGTATTTGGACACCCTTTCCCTGTATAGTGCCCCTCCCATATATTTTGGACTACAGCTTCCATCAGCCCCCAGCCAACTGGAGCACCAGTTTGGGGAAAGTTGCAGTAGGGCATGCTCTTCAAAGAGTGACTTCGTGCAGATATAATGCTGATTTTGATTAGGCTTCGATATAACTTCTGAAAACAGAATTACGGTTCATTGTTTGCTGTATTGTACTATATGAATTGAATAGGTTCCAGGAAACACCTTTATTAAATTGGAATTTCACTGCATTAACTTACATTTTATAACATTATTCCGTTCTATGAAAAGATTTCTTCTGCACAGGGAACAAGATTGAAATTCAGAAGCACCTAGATAAATTAGAAGGCTGGGCAGAAAATGAAATAATAATTCAAGGAAGACAAGTATAAATGACTACATACTAGGAAGGAAATGTATAAAAGTATAAGCCCTAGCACCCCTATAAGGATGACCTAAATCTGAACCTCCCATTACTCCGTTTGATACTATTGATGATTGTTATTCTCTCCAAGTCAAATTATAAGAACAAACCAGAATCTTTGTTAAAGAATGTGGTGTAGATAACAATCAAGGGAGTATAAAAGATACAGGTATTCATGTTATGGAGGAGAAACGAGACATCTCTTCACCTGTAGCTGCTCTTTATTTCCCTAAATAGTCAACCACCTACAGAGGTGGATTTAGGAGAGTGCAACTGGTTTGGTTGCACTTGGTGCAGAGCCCTGGGGATGCTGCAGGGGGTGCTTCAACAATATACAATGGAAGGTGTATATTGGCATTGCACAAGACATCACTGAAATTTGAGACCCCAAGGTCTGCCACTGCCACCTACCACCATTCCCCTACTCTTCTCCTACATTTCCAGTGTTGGCTTCATAACATGTTACTTGAAAAATTTCCCTTTCCCTTTCCACTTCATTAAGTGAGGCCCACTTAGTTTTGCTGTGCCCTGATAGTTATCTGTTTGTGGCAACATGGAGGCAGGCTGGTGGTGCCAGTGTTGTGAAATGCCCTCTCTGCTGAGATATTAAAGGGTTCGTCCATATTGGCATTCTGCTGGCTTTTGAAAGGCACAGCATTCCCTTCAGCTTCTTGATCCAACTGTTTTAATTACTTTTTAAGTGTTTGGTTTTTATGCTTTTTAATGGGCTTGTTTCATTGTACATTTTAAATGTGGGGTTTTTTAAATCTGGTGTAAATATAAGGGCAGTTTCAGTACTGGTCAAAAAGGGTAGCAGCTTTGGAGCTGAAGTTTATTAGTGTGGAACACTGAAGGACTTAGGCAGAAGCCTCAAGGGAATCAGGAGAAAGAGTAGAGGTTGATAGCTGAAGGGAAGCTGAAGATCCAACATAGGATCTGATAAAACTGGCGCAAAGAGCTGAACGACATGGTCAAGTAGTGAGCAAGGCTCTGTGCAGCTGGTTGTTGGGAACCTGAGGCAATAGTTGTCGCTGGACCAGTTTGAAAATCATGGCTGCACCTTGAGAGAAGCCTGAAGGACTTCCGAGTGAAGTTGAATAATACATACCAAGTTCTCCTAGTTTCGTGACTTGTATGTTTCCTGGGGAAGGAGAGTGATAGGGTGATTAGCAAGGACTTGGTTAGGGGGTGAAATTGTAATTGTGCATAGCTACCGTCTAATAGGGACAGTAACACTATTATGCAGTGCTGTGGTTCAGAGTAATAGTAACTGAGTGAAAATATAAGGCTTTTGAATTGTATACTGTGGAGAAAAAATGAGGAGGGAAATATAAAAATTGAAAAGTAAATGTATTATTTTTAAAAGTGGAAGTTAGCAGTAATAAAAATTTGTGTGTGTGTGTGTGTGTGTGTGCGTGTGCGCGCGCGAAACTGATCTCAACAGTGTATTTGTAACTGATGGGGAAAAACACAAATAGGTCATCAAGGTGGCTAAGCAGTGGTTAACAGGATCCAGACCTGGAGCACCACTCATATTTTTAATCACTGTCCATAGGGAGAGATTTAAAAAGAAACAGCTGTGGGCAAAGACTGCTGTTTTTCTTTCAACGGGATGATCAGATTAATTCGTATCCTAAGGGCTAAATTACAATTTTGGATCCTCTAGAGTAAGTTTGCCACCTTGTGTCTGATGTTTGCAACAGAACATAATAAGAACTACTGTACTGGATTAAACCGCAGTAATGTCTAATCTACTCTTTTCTCTCTAGTAGTGTTGAGCAAGAAGCCCCTGGGAAACTCACAAACCATCATCTGTGGTTTGTAGCCAACATCTGCTAATCAAAGCTATCCCGCCTCTGAACATAACCCTCTAATTCCCATTTGCTTGCCTTTATCACCTAATTGAAAAGCTTCCACTCTTTAGCTTTTATTTAGAAAAAAAGTTCATTCTCTATAATGATACCTAAATTCCTTTCCTAATAACTCCTAGTGCTGAATCAAAATTTAGGGATTGGGAAAAAAAGAAAAAAAGGAATTGCCTTTTCAGCATCCTTCCCATTATTTATTTCTATTTAGTTTGTTTATTACAACTACATAGAAGTTCCATAACGGAGGTTCTCTAGCCAGCTCACAAAGCAAATAAGCAAACCACATTAAAGTACACAATTGAACAATGTAAACTATGGCAAATTTATTTTATAAGTAGATAAAACAAAATTGAAGCTACTTATGCACAGGAACTGCATGATCACGCCATAATTTATTGCAGAGGCTTTCTCTGTCCAATAAAAAAATGATTTGCCTGAACTATACATTATATACAATCACATGGTACATAAATTTAATTAACATTGAGGAATGGTGCAAAATGTGAGCGATTTCACAAAACATGAAAGCATGAAAACATGATACTGATTATGGTTGCAATATCTTTGTTGTACATCATCACAAGTAAATTTAGTCCCAATAGCAAATATGTGAAAGTAGGGGTTTGGTCTTAGTTGAGAATGGGAAAACTTTTAAAAAATTATTTCAGTTTCTCATTTTTCCAATCTTAAATTCAGTTCTCCACTTTTCTGCAGGAATTTGTGGTGGTGATGATGATGATGATGATGATGATGATGAATTTTAAAAACTTCATTAATTTTCTGCATTGTAATGTGAATTTCTTCTAATAAACCCTTTCAGATGCAGTTTTGACTAGTGTACACATATTTGCAAACAATTTCTCTTAATATAATGCATTTCCCCCCCTATTCCTGCCATGAATATACAGTGGTACCTCGCACGACGAAATTAATTCATTCTGCGAGTTTTTTTGTCTTGCGAATTTTTTGTCTTGCGAAGCACGGATTCCCATAGGAATGCATTGAAAATCAATTAATGCGTTCCTATGGTCAAAAAAAGTTTAAAAATCACCAAAGTGTACAGTACTGTACATACATTTTCTAAGACTCTGGGGGACAACTCGAAGAAGGTTCCTCTTCCACTCTTTGCTTCTTGCTGAAGAACCTGTCCACGGTCTGCTGCTTCATCTGCCTTTTCAGCACCTCCCTGAAAGACGACATGACCCTTGTATCAAAAGTGTTCGCAAGGTCACGTGTCAGGTCCTTGTCAGGGTGGTGCCGCTGTGCAAAAGCCTGCACATCTTTCCACTTCTGGCAAATGTCCCTCAGTTCTTTGGAGGACAGCCGCTGTGGAACGTAGACCTCCGTCGTCACAACCTCCAGGAACTCCGCTGCAAAGTCTTCAGCCGCAGGAACATCAGAACTGGCAGCCTCTCCATGCCTGACCACGCTGTGGATTCCAGATCTCGTCTTGAACCGGTCAAACCAGCCTCTGCTTGCCTTGAAGACTTCTGGCTCGCCTGAGGTTCCTGGCTGTTGCCGGACGAGATCTGCGTGCAAGGCCTTGGCCTTCTCACAAATGACGGCCTCAGTCACTGTGTCCCCTGCACGCTGCTTCTCTTCTAACCAGATGAGCAGCAACTTCTCCACCTCCTCCAGAACAGCTGGGCGGTTCTTCACGATCCTGGTGACTCCCTTGGCTACATCAGTCACAAGGATATTCTCCCTCATCTTCAGGATGGTCCCGATGGTTGATGGATTCCTCCCGTACTCCCTGGCGAGGTCTGTCACACGCATTCCACCGTCGTGCTTCCGGATGATCTCCTTCTTCATTTCCAGCGTAACCTTCTCCTTCTTCCTCTCGCCGGCCTCCGCAGCACCAGTCTTCTTGGGCCCCATGGCAGCACAGCTCCTACCTTCGCAACCCCCCCCAAAAAATCAGTGCTTCACATCCAAAAAATTCAAAAGCACCAAACCTCCTAGAAAACACCCCAACCCAAAATCCAACCCCCCCAAAAAAAGTTTTAAAAGTTTAACTTACCAAATGGCTGCAAAAGAAGTTTTGGAAAAGCTTCAAAAATCACCAAAGTCTTCAAAAACCTCAAAAAAGGCTACCACACCACGTGCTATGAGTTGCTCCTTGAAGTCAAGTCACAACTGCACCTCTTCAAGCAATGCACCCTGGGTATTAACGGTTTTAAGAAAAAGGAAACAAACTTGCAAGACGTTTTCGTCTTGCGAAGCAAGCCCATAGGGAAATTCGTCTTGCGAAGCAACTCAAAAAACGAAAAACTCTTTCGTCTTGCGAATTTTTCGTCTTCCGAGGCATTCGTCTTGCAAGGTACCACTGTATTAATCTTATGCACATTTCCCACCAATATAGGAATTTTTGTAAACATTGGTTGGTTAGATAACTGCATCCCAAATTTTGGATAAAAGCATTCAATTACATTTTTTTTATAAAAAAAGATTCTAAGTATTTGTCCTTGTGCTGTCTGTGGAAATGATAGCCAGTATTACTGTACAATCTAACTCTGTGAAGAGAAAAATGGATTGTCATTCTGAAGGTATAACCTTAACTTAGATCTGGGAATTTTCTATTGCTGAACAATCTCCACTGGGTTGTAAAATTCTCATTGAGGACATTGGATTTCCCTGTGAAGACTGAAATGAAGTATATGGCCTCCAGTAACACTTTCATCTTGGGGCTTTAGTAATATTAGCAACTTGATTCTACCAGTTTGTGAGCCTTAGGCAACTATGCTTTACCTTCTGCTCAGGGACTGTGAAACTCTTTGTTCCTGCAATATCAGAAGGGCAAACATTTATTGTAGCTGTACTTATTATAAAATATATGTGCTTGAACATGCCACTAAAGGACTCCTTATGACGAGCTATTCAACTCTGTTAGTTCATTGACCCCAATTTTCTCCTACAAGCATTGCATCCTACTGAGGTCAGTGGCGAAACTTACTGCTTTGAATTCCAGAAAAGCCTTATTATTACCCCTTCTCTCCCATACACACATATTCATAATGCCAGCTGGCCATTATAAGAACTACAGTTTAAGAAGTGGTGAACCTTTGCAATTCATTTTGGCATTTAATGTGAGTTGTTAGGGCCATGAACTATATATTATGAAATGAATTTTGTGCTGAGAAATGCTGAAGTCTATATAAATGATACAAAGTAAGTAAATTTGCATTACTTGTTTTTTCATATTTTCTGTTTCTGCTAATCATGGTAAAGAGTTTTTTATGTAGATGCTTTGCTTATGCTGGTCTATGACCATAATAAAGGACTTGATTTGTAAAGAGTTACAGAGGGCAGAGTGAAGCCACTATATTTGAACTCTCTCTCTATTTGGGACCCTTTATGTTCTGTGGGATTACACTAGAATTGTCTACACACTTTCAAGCCTCTATTTACAATTACATGGGCTAAACACCTTTAAAAAAGAGTTGGAAAATCCAGGTTCTGCTATACGGTGTATTGGATTATATGATATCTTTATTGGTATTGAATGGGAGGCTGGAAGTACTCTATGAGTCCTACTGATGCATCTTTTTCTTCCTTTTTTTTAGCCCCCTGTGAAGCCAACACATTCTTTTGCCATAGTAACATGTGTATTAATAATACATTGGTCTGCAATGGACTCCAGAACTGTGTGTATCCATGGGATGAAAACCACTGCAAAGGTAATGCATAAGTATAGGGACATGGAATTAGAAAGATGCTACTTTATGCTCATTAGTGCCATGTTTTCTTTGCTATCAAGTGGAAGTTGACTGTGATGAATGTATGCCACTATTAAATGGGTCCTGCCAATCAAACTCATGATAGTGATGGGATGCAGGTAAACAGTTGATATATAAAGATTGTATAGCTATATAAAACAAAGCCAGAACAGGGATTTGATAAATGTAGAGCAGCGGGGAAGCTTTAATACAGTAGTGACAGAAAAGATGCACAATTATATGCTTCATGCATCTTCTTTCCATTCTGTCTGAATGAGTTCATGTATTTCAGATACACATTTCCTATCATGGGCTGGACCTAGACACTTAAAAAAAGTGTTTCAGAAAAGCGTGTTGTAAACATCAAAGTGGGAAATCATGTTGGAGAAAGATGGGACTTCACAGCACCATCTGGTGTCACAGTGTAATAACGCATATAAAATGCTTTTTCTTCCTAATGTAGCTGAGTCCATGGTATCTGTCCCTTTCAACATGTAGAACCCCTCCACACAATTCACACGTGACATGGACTAAACAGACTTGTCGCATAAATTGCCTTCTCCTTTTGAAAAGTGGTGCTGATGATGTTACCAAACCTTCATGAAATGGTTCTAAGACCCTGAAACTAATCTGTAGCTGCAGCAATAGCAGCAGCAGCCTACTGTGTCATGGAGATACATTTTCAAATATCATGCTGATCACAAGTAAAGGTGCCTGCCAGCAAGTCAGCAGCTATCAATATTTGCTCTAAAAATGCATTTCATTTCAGAGACGTGTCTCCTAGGGATATCAAGCTGAATTAAAAGTTGAAACATATTCACAGCATGCCATGAAATGCTGTGTAAATGCATGCCTTGTTCTTGAAAAGTGGCAAACATCACCAGCTTATTTCTTCTTTAATTAGGAAGTATAGTACGGAGGCGGGGAGGTTAACTACCCCATTAGGGAACGTATGAATTCTGTATCCTGTTTTTATTTCCCCTTCAGATATATTTGCTCTGTAACTGGTAGCTCTTAGGACTGGGTTTAAGAGGAATTAGCAGTCAGGTGTGATTAGGAACTCATTGTGTGCAGGTCCTGGACATGTGAAAGCCTACATCTTTTCGGATGTGGTGCCACATGCATAGTTGTTGGCATCAGGAACATGGCCCTCCCATGGAACGCCCTCCCATCAGATGTCAAACAACTATCTAACATCTGAAGGCAGCCCTGTTTAGGGAAGTTTTTAATGAATGATGTTTTAATGTATTTTTAATCTTTTGTTGGAAGCCACCCAGAGTGGCTGAGGAAACCATCTCCAAGCATTTATCCATCTCCAAGCATTTAGTCTGTACATGGAGATAAATGTCTGCGTGAACCTTATGTGCTGGCCTGATATTTTCACTGAGTGTGAGAAGGGATATAAAGGACAGATCAAACAGGGAATCGCATACCTGGCTGTTAAAATGGCTTCCTTCAATGAAAAGGGTTTCATGGCATACTGTTCTTACTGTCTGCTAAGCCAAAGTGTATGTATGTAAGTTTTTCAGTCCTGTCTTCATAGTGCCTTTGCACGGTTCAGGACATCTTACAACAATTTAAAATCACAATAGGATATAAAAGTGCATAGTCAAATAAGTAAAAAAATGCAACAGAGGCAGGGACCACAGATAAACACACCAATGCCTATGTTCAAATTATCACAGAGCTCCTGATAAACCTTTCAGTTTCCGTTGTTTAAAAGCCATTCAGGAGTACTTCACAATTTTTCTAAAGAGCTAGTTGTAAACCAACTTTGCACCCTCATCTCCTATCTTTCTGCATCTCCTATCAGTACATGCCTTAACTTTCCCCAAGGAAGTAATTTAATTTCCACATACTTTTCTACTTGTTTCTGTGTGTTTTGTTTTCTAATATGCTAAGCACATTAAGAGACTTGATTTATCTCTGTTCACAGAACTTAGGGTTGCATTGACTCATTTTCCTTAGGCATTCTAGTAATAAATAAATTATAGTAAGGGCCAAATATTGATTTTTTTCCTTCCTGCAGGGAGAAGAAAGCATCCTGCCACTTTAAGCATTGCTACTTATTTTAAATTGAAGTCATTTTTAATGGTATATGATATCACTCTGAATGAATAGAAATCCTTCACCATTTTAGTTTGCTGTGCAAAGAACTGATCTTAAACATAGCATTCAACCTTCTGGGCAAAAAATATATTCCTTTGCCGGGAATTTTTAAAAAAAATATAGAGAGAGAGCTGTTATGTCATTCATGGGATGTGACTTATATTTTTCACATTTGATTTGAATCCAGTCATTGATTAAGATTGGTCAATACATGACACTGATTCAGGGAAGAAATTTCGCTATCAATTGGAAACTGTAGCTTAGGGAGCACAAGAAGCTGGCATAAAGCAAGCTGGCACAAGTTGAGCCAATGTAAAGTTGAACCAGATCCAAACCCTGTTCTGGAGCAAGGATATTGACAGCAGAGCCAGCCTTTAAAATATACAGTAGTTTGACTTGCACTACCCTTTCAGCCAGGTCACGTGACTGAGCTGAACTGAGTTAGGCTCCTCCTCAAGTCCTCCCTATATGGTCCTGTTCCCCACCCTCCAAAAATGCCCTTTTAAGGAGGACTTACACTAGTTATAGTCTCTGGGTTCAACCTTTCACATAGAGCTATGAGGTAGACTTGAAAGTTCACTGCTTTTTCCTGGCCAGCATTCCTCTTGGACTGCACTTCTAGTGCTCCCCATATCTTCACACCAGTGGTTCCTCTTCCCATTGAGAGGCACCTGCAATGGTAGTGTCAACAGAAATGTGTCAATGAGTCATTCAGTCTAGTAGACTTCTCAGTTTTGTGGGCAAAACCTCTGTTTTTCTTATAATAAAACTTGGCAGTATTTGGAAGACAGTTCAGCATATAGTGATAATCACATAGCCAGTGGAGCAGAGCAAGTGCAATTTATGCTACCAGAATGAACAGGCTGAGACAAGAAGCCTGTGAAGATTATCCTTTGGGTCTAGAGCAGTGATGCTATGAAGATCTATATTTATGAAGCTTGGAATGTATGATATAACAAAAAGGTATGCAACGGCTCATAGTAAAAGATTCCCCACCCCCTTTACTTGAAATCTTATTTGTAATAATTCTTGCTTTTCCACCTGAGACAGGTGAGTGTTAACTAATACCAGTGATTTCATATATATCAATGTTAGTAGCTGAGGTGGTTTTCAAGGATAAGGAAGCATTCCTATTTAAATCACCGTAAGCTGCTGCTAGTTCGCATACTGAAGGTTGTCATCATACATCTAAGAATATTGCTAATAAGCAACTCACACTAGACAGCAAAGTTACAGCTATAACCAGATTATATTGTCAAACTTAGGGTGCTTCCAGACAGGGGCTTAATAGTGTAAATGGATCACTGAGATGGCTTTTTTTTTAACTTCTTAGATTCTCAATGGAAAGGGTAAATCTGGATTAAATTGGGAGGATCCTTGCTGAAATTTTGATGACAGCATCATTTGGACGCTGCAAGAAATTTCCATGCTTGGAAAACACCAAATCCACCCACACTCTCCAAAAAACACTTGTCTGGAAGCACCCTTAGTTATTTTTGTTGGGTCCTTTGAACATTTTTGTAAAGAAAAGCAGGGCAGAAATACTTGAGACAGAAAAATCGAAAGGTTCCTTCCTGTAACTGCACGGTTTCATGTGAATCCCACTATAGAGGTAGATCAATTTTCCAACTGCATGAAGGAATTTGGCACTGTGAATCACCTCACCATCAAGATAAAGGACTGTCCTGCCTATTCAGCTTTCTGTTCCAGTTAGCCATTCTTATATTAGCTTACAAAGAATCATGGTGATAATTGCCAAAAGCAATGTGGCAACCATTTGTTTATTTACAAAGAATATTAATTCTTTCTTTCTTTGTTTTTATGTTTCCCCATCAAACAGAAAAAAGAAAAGCCAACATACTGGACCAGCTTACTAATACCAGTGGGACAATAATTGGGGTGACCTCTTGTATTGTGGTCCTCCTTATCATTATCTCTGTTATAGTACAAATCAAGCAGCCTCGTAAAAAATATGTCCAGAGGAAAGCAGACTTTGATCAAACAGTATTCCAGGAGGTGTTTGAGCCTCCTCACTATGAGTTATGCACTCTTAGAGGGACAGGAGCTTCAGCGGACCTTGCAGACGTTGCAGATGACTTTGAAAATTATCATAAACTGCGGAGATCATCTTCAAAATGCATTCATGACCACCACTGTGGATCACAGTTATCTAGCACTAAGGGCAGCCGTAGTAACCTCAGCACAAGAGATACGCCTATCTTGACAGAAATTCAACCCCAGCCTGTAAAGCCTCTCATACAGCCCATGAACAGAAGAAATATCCTCGTAATGAAGCATAGCTACTCACAAGATGCTGCAGATGCGTGCGAGATAGATGAAATCGAAGAGGTACCAACCACGAGTCACAGGCTATCCAGACATGATAAAGCTGTCCAGCGGTCAGTATCAATAGATTTTTGATGAAGACTATTGTATGAGGACTGGGTTCAAGCCTAACTCTTCCCTCTTTATTTCTCTAATTTATATTGGTTCTTTACTTTCTTTTACTTTCTAAGATCCATTCACATAGCTTGTGATGAGCTTATCCGTAGCAATTGCTCTAAAAGGAGTGCTGGGAGTTATCATGCAAACACTGCATGGAAACAGCAATGGCAGAGAATTCAAAGCTGTCCTGGCAAACGTTTATATCCTCAGACACCGACTAGCGGTTGTCACTCTGATCCATGACAGTTTTGCATGGGAACCCCTTCACAGCCATAGTTGAGAACCAGATCAAAACATGCTGTGTGAATGTGCTTCTTGGACTCTTTCTCGCTCTGCTTGTTTTCACTTCCGGGCCAAATTAGATGTGAAACAAGAAACCCATGTGAAGGATTGCCTATGCAGTTGCAGCTTTGGGATCACACCTAGTGCTGCTGTTCTGCTAGCGCATGAGGCTTCTGCTATGAAACTTTTCTCTCCTGTCTGCTACACCCTCAAAATCTCCTCCGAATGGATTGGGGACACTCCAGAGCAGGTTTTGAGGGTCCACAGGGAGAGGAAAGGATGGGGAAGTCCCATTGTACTCAGCACTGGATTCAACCCTTAGCTTTTGTTTTGTTTTGTTTTCCTAATCAGCAGCCCCACACTTCTGGTTTGACAACCAGGGGAGTGGCAATCCAGGAAAGGAAGTTTACTCCTTTCCTTCCTTCATCTTTTCCTGATGACCTTTCCCTCCTATCCTAAAGCAGCTATGAGCTCTGTGATGACAGGAATGGGGGGCATTTGTATCTGTCTCTCCACATCCAGATCTAAAAGCTGCCATTTGAGTGGGGGGAAAGGGAGGAAAGGGTTAAGCCTTCTCCTAATTATGGATCTCTCAGGTCACACAAGTTTGGTCATCTGTTTCTACCCCTTCTTTCAGTTCATGATAAATAACTCAATCTCCATACTGATGTCAATATTTTTTCATGTTTTAATTTTATTTAAATACAAAACTAGAAGAAAATGCAGGTACTTGGACCATACCAAAGACTTTTCCTTTGCTAAAATTAGTTGGGATTTCTTTTTAAAAATCAGTATGCACATGATTACTTTTGTTTATTTCTTATTGCATTTGTATCCTATTTTTTCTTCAAGGAGCTCAAGGTGGTGTACAAAAGTCTCTCCCCCCCCCCTATTTTATCCTCACAATAATCCTGTGGGGTAGGTTAGGATGAAAGTTAGTGACTAGTACAAGGTCACCCAGTCAGTTTCATGGCTGTGTGGGAATTTGAACCCTAGTCTCTCAGTTCCTAGTATAACACTAACCACTACAGTTTTTCAGTTATATTCAAGAAAACCTGAATTGGATAGTTTGATGAGGAGAAACTCCTTTTCCATGAAACATGGTTTTCTATGTAATAAATGACAATATTTCAAAGTAATACAGTATGATTTCTGTAGCTGACCATAGTACCACTGCTTGTCATATTTATTTGGCATTTAGACCACAGGGTAATTTTTATCGCTTCAGCTTGATATTCTTTTAGATTTGCTTATGGAAAAAAATGTAGTGGAGAAGAGTTTTCTGATTCAAGTCTGGCATGATTTCTGTTTTAATGACTAGCACGGAGATTCTTTTACTGTGTATTGCACCTTGAATGCTTGTAAATAAGAATGATTAAAAATTTGCAAGTAAATGCAAAAAGAAAAATACTTATGTTACAACTTATTTGGAAACAGCCAGAACTTTAAAAAATAGATTTGTGTTTCATATGCATGCTTTATTTCTCTGTGTTTTAATGTTCTGTTCATGTGTTCCACAATGTTTCATTTTGTACGTCTAGGCCATGGGGTATCCGAAAACCTCAAAGCATCTTGTCAACTTCAGCCCTGCCAACCTGAAATGGGATGAGTTGATGGGGCACTTTGAGGGTTGACCTTGTTTATGAGATCATTACTTTTGTCAATCTGCATGCCAGTTTTAAGTGTCTTGGATCAATTTGATCAGGGTTTGTAAAGTATTCTTCATTTAAGAATGTATATGCATATATTTCTTTTTTTTCTATGCAAACATTATTATGTTGAATGAAATAGCCATAACATTCCAGGTTCTGCCTCATTGGGTCTCTAAACAAACATGAATCTGAGTACAACACAACTAGGGTGTAAAAGGCAAACTGAAGGTAAGTGAACAAATATATAGTTCCCAATTCATCATCTCTTGCATTCCATTTGTTTTCTTTGAAAATGTCTAGTAGTTGTATATCATTTGCTGTGTGTGTGCCTGTGTGTGTGTGCCTGTGTGTGGGGTTGATGTTTTTTCCTTCATTTTCTTTTGCTTTGCTTGAAAATGGTGCTAAGCTTTCGGCATACAAAGAATTTAAAATTATAGGCAGGAAGCTGCTATAACTTAAACAATGCATACAATAAATTAAATTGGTACCCTCAGTTGCATTAGACCATCCTTGCTAAGTATAATCTGCATCTCAAGCTTGAATTCTAAACAAGTGTTTGGCATGAACATCCCCCTTTATTTAAGAAAATGATTGTGTAAAGTGTTTCAATAGGTAATAACTTCCAGCCTGATCCACGCTGTGGGAGTACTAAATTTAGGGAGCTCTGAATTTAGATCTGTCAGTATATCTACCATAGTTGTACCCAATGCTTCCTGAGGAATGTATGGAGAATTTTATCCTCATAGCAGCCCCATAAGGAAATAAGACCGGTGATGTCCTACTCAGGACTGGCTAGCAAATTTCATGGACTGTGTGTGGATTTAAACCAGAGTATTTCCTTTTCAAGCTCAGTGCTTTATGCATTTCACCACACTGGCTGTCTGACCATGACAAAGCATATATTTGCAATGTTGTTGCAGTGAGATCAACAACTGTCTAATGCCCTGAATTGTCTCTTCCCTGCATTACTGTTTTGGATGTGCTATATGCATGGCCCCCAGCTATTAGGAATATGTAGGAAGCAGCAAAATTTTCACTGGATCTCCAGTCTAAACAACAATTTTCTACCTTGAATAACCAACCAGAAAGGAACTGCCAGGGGATAAATTTGTAACTCCCAGCTGGGGATCATGCACAGTGCTTTGTCCCTGCTGTGAGAGCAGCACTGGTATCAGGTCACACTCTGCTGCCAACAGCTGTGAATCAGGCTGTTTGTTTGATGCCACTTAAATGCTTAGTTAAATTAAGATATGAAGACATCTGCTATCTCACTGTATTGTCATTTAGAATTTATGATGTTGGAAAAGGGCTTGGTTAACAGCTTGTAAGAATTTAATCTACTTGTTCCTTTTATATTGATGTGCACTTTCATTTTGCTAGTACTAATTACAGTTTTCTGGAGGGTTTGGACACATGATTTTATTTTTTTTATTTCCCCCTTAACATCCCTACAGTCAGCATCTAGTTGACAGTTTTCTATACAAAACTATTACTGCCACAACCTAAGGCTTCATATTATTCTGTTGTAGGTGTGGACTGACACAAAAACAACAACTTTTATGCTAGGGAAAACTCCCCATGTTTATTCCTGTTGAGCACACTGACCTTTCCTCTTATTGAAAGGAAACATAATGTTGGTACATGGGGAAGAAAAATAGGCATAAAAGGATAATTCCTAGATGCCAGGATTCAACTTTGGGCAAGTATTCCTTGGTGAGAGAACCCCAGAAGAGGTTTAAAAATCACAAAACATACAGCAAAGTGAAGAATGGAATTATAGGCTATTAGACCTTTAAAATATGCCCTTTAAAGTGAGTTCCAAAGTTTCCCACTTCCCTAGCATTGAAAATGACCATGTTTGGTAAGTTAAAAATGGTTTACTTACAAACTCTCCAAAGGTCAGATTCATATTCTTTTCCATATAGCATTCGTAAAAAGTTGCACAGGCAGTAACACTTGACTTAGTTATAGAGTGGTGAAAGTTCCTAAATTATTGGTATAGGAACTCAAGAGTGACTCATGAAAGCCATCCAGTGTGAGCTGGAGCCACCAGCTCAAACCTCTTTGCACTCTGAACTTCTCAGGTAGACTGGGGGTTGAACAATAGGCTTGATTACCCATTTTCTCCCAAGGTAAGGGAAGTGGATATAGCTGAGTCTGGCAGGACAGTTTACTCTATGATATTAACTCCTTCATATATTAATTAGACTTAAGCATGTTGATTATATGAGGCTGGTTATCCCACACATAAGAGCACCAAATAGTCACTATAAGTATCTGAGCTGCAGTTTGGGTGTGTTTTTTCAGATGGATGTGTATTCTATGTAGTGAAACACATAGAAACAAAATGTATAACTATTAGTAAGATATACAAGCTTTTGATTTTTCAGGAGAAGGGAGAAGTCGTAAGTCATTCTTTGCTTTATACATACAAACATTTTGACACTTAGCCAGTATTTTCAGGCCTTGAGTGAATGTGGTGGTGGTGGAGAGACAGAATTCTCACTTTGAGTCAACTATTTTTATTCACACCAAAAAATTTCAAATATTTCTTCTTACCTTCTTATAGATAGTTCTATTTGACAGCTATTTTTTTATTCTGGAATTTGGCTCAGATGGAATTACATGTGCTTTAGTCTGAGATCTATTTTGACCTGAAACTGAAGAACTTTTGCACTGCCCTACCAGCCAGTCGAGTTGCTGGTCACAATCACTTACCTGTGCTTTGGATTTTGGAGGTCAGACTACCGTTGTACTACTGCGATCACACTTTTTCCAATTACTGGCATACCAAAACAACACCCTAAATGACTTTGTGTCCTGGTGCCACATTTCTGTCTACAACATTTCCCTTTTGTCTATTTAAAAGCAGGTCATACAATCAGGCTGCCTGCAGTCTTGTGGACAATGAAGTCAATGAAGCACTTATATGCCTAGCTGTCTTCAAGGTTCTAGTCATTCATCTTAATTAAGAGCACATTTATTTTGCAATATAGAGCAGTTTACAAACAGCCCAAGTGTGGATATTCTACATGTGCAGTGAGCCTCTCACTGCCACCACCACAAATACTTGGAATATGCAGACATTTGTATGAAAGGGGCTTACATGAGTACAAATTGGTTTTTTAGAAAAAGAAAGGGAATTAAAGGCACCAAAATAATGTCATTCATTGTGTACTTGTATATTATATGTCCTGTCAAAGACAATTATTCACATTGAACTTGTTATATGTACATTGTTTTCATTATGTAGACTGCTTGGGAATAGTGCGATCCTGGGTGCTTTTGAATATACTACAGTGAATTGTGAAAATATCGACCGTGGAACTGCAAGCTAGAGATGTTCTGGACTCTGACCAGCTATTCCAATTTCATGAAAAAAACCCCACACATCAGTCAGTAATGAGTAAAATTAATGGATGGCAATAAGACTCTAATTACTATCATTGCTATCATTTATTCTTATTATTGTCATCATCTGTTTTCTTTATTTCTTTATATTTATTTTGTTCTGTTTTGTTACAAAGAAAAGATAACCCAGTTTCAGGAATAAAATGATTAAATCAGGTACTATTTATCCATTCACAATCACTTCAGTAGATATATTTGTTGGATAAAAATCTAACAATATGACTGAACTCAACAACGAGGAACTGGTTTGCATGTATGTTGCTGAATATTTGAGTTGGCAAACAACAACAAAAATCCCTTTGATGAGATACATTGTAAAAAGCATGCATCCGTACTTACTGCTGTTCCTATCCATTTCTTTGTGTCATATGCTTGCTAATTGTAACTTTTTATATAAAGATACATAAAACAATGTATAATAATTTCTTACACTGAGTTTTGTAGTACTCTTTTCTTTTACTGAAACAAATAAGCTTTCAGCAACGTATTCAAAATGGCCAGTGAGCTTTCCAATTGAATATACCTCATGCTTCTCCTCTCAAACAGCTGATTGGTGATATGTCAGCTGTGTACAGGGCTATGTGCACTAGGAATTAGGTGTGATTCCCCCTCAAACTAGACTGCTTCATTGTGTACATTAGACTCCCAAATGAACTGGGGCAACAGCATATAGAGCTGAAATGATATTTGCCATCTCGCTAATGAAAAAAAAAATTAATCAAATTTTTGAACACGTAATTTTAACTCAAAATTTGATACTGGAGCAATTAAGTTTAGATTTGTTGGTAACTCTTGGTGGTTTGATTTTGACAGGCTTCAGATAGGAACTCTGATAAGCTATAATGTTCTACATACTACTGCATGATAATTACAAAATGTCGTCAGGTACTAAATGTAGTCCATTGTTAATTATCATTTATTTATTTATTCTCAAATAACATCTACCAAAATATTGAAAGCAAATATCCATTGGGTGCTATATGCAGATATCATATATTTATGGAATATTCTGTAAATATGTGGTATCCAAATAATATATGGAAAATTCAAGAGCAGAGTTTTAAGAATTTTTTTTTGGGGGGTGGGCATATTTGTTTAACTTTCTAACTGCATTTTAGTAGTCATTATTAATGTCTGCCTTTATAAATAAATCAGTTGAGTAAATTGTGATTATTATAATGGACTCATAGAGCAGGACACTTTTTCACTTTTAATTTATTATTGCTGGGTTTTTTGAAAGAAGCTGGCTAAGTCTTAACTTTGATCAAATAGCTCTCCTCTTCAGCTCACCGATGGAAAATGAAAAGGGTAAGATTAAATATCTAGATAATTTCCACCTTTTTATTTAGCCCTGCTTTTTGTGTTTTAACAGCAGCTTGACACATCAACAACATATTATTATTATTATTATTATTATTATTATTATTATTATTATTATTATTATTATACCCTTCACCCTATTATTCCAGGGTGGGATACAACATCAAAAACATTTAATTTTTTTTTTTTACAGAGAAACTGGTTCTGGCAAGGAAGATGAAAGTGATAGTAAAAGCATTGCTTGCTTTCATTTCTGCATGTCCTGCTGCTGTTAAAGGGAGTCAAGAGTGGAGCCCAAAGTGCGTCAAATCTCTAAGCAGCAAGTTTTATAAAGCCTAAGTCAGGCATCCCCAACCTGCAGCCCTCCAGATGTTTTCGCCTACAATTCCCATGATTCCTAGTTAACAGGACCAGTGGTCAGGGATGGTGGGAATTGTAGTCCAAAACATCTGGAGGGCTGAAGGTTGGGGGTGCCTGACCTAAGTCTTCCCTTACGGTTTGCTGCTATTTTAGTTTGTGTATCTCTGAGGTGGGGAAACTGTGGCCCTCCAGACATTGTTAGATTCCAACACCCATAAACAACCTGTCAACATGGGCAATAGTTGGGGAAGATAGAACTTGGAATTCATCAGGAACCAGAGGATTTAGATGCCATTGTGCTATAAAAACCCTATTGCTGTCTACCTCTCTTTCCTATCCTTTCTTTCCACAGCACAAGTTGTGATGGCAAGGGGTTGAGATAAATAGAAGAAATCCTCAACAGAGGTTATATAATGGATGTTATGGGCAGTAGCGTTGCCTTTACTGCAACTACATTAACATATTGAAAACCATAAGCTTTGTAATCTCCATTTTAATTTCACAGAGTGTCTCTTTAGGAAATATTTGAATTAGTGCAATACAGGAAGTCAAGGTACAACACTAATGTCCACTTCACACCTTCTAATATGACATGAGCCTTGCACATCTTTAATATTTAAGCTTTACAGCTTCACTAGACACAATTTCTGGTTCTTGCAACTTCATGACACAGGATGAAAGATTGCTATGAAGGACAGGCCACGAACCTTGTATTTTATTTGGTGAGCCCAAGCTATCACTCTAATAATAGCAAGAACCTAACCCATATGATCAGAACTTGCAAAACAAATGTTAACATCTCAAACAGCCCCGAGGAACATGAACAGCATTGAAGACACTGTGAAGGCACACTAGTAAGGATACTTCTTAAAAAGGAACCAAATTATCCTCTGATTGATTAGAGACAGAGAAAGTATTTCCAACGTTCTCTTGGACTGCAGGATAAGACAGCAGCATAGCCTAATGAAGACCATGAATCAAAGAAGATATGTCAACCCCAAAGAAGATAGCAAATTGTGGTAAGTTGTTTAATTCATTCTCATGCCTGTTTGCACACAGTCTTATAAAATGTTACAATTGATGTTTCAAACATATAGCACATGTTCGTGAGCCTCCAAAATATTCAGCTAAACATTGTTGGAGATATCCTGAATCATATACAGCAATCTAGCTTGTCTCTGAAAGGCTAGGAATGGGACAAATTTCAGTACTCCAGAAGTTTGTATTGGGGTATTTAAGACTATCACAGATTTTATATATATATATATATATATATATATATATATATAATAAAAAATTGTCCAGTAGCACCTTAGAGACCAACTAAGTTTGTTCTTGGTATAAGCTTTTGTGTGCATGCACACTTCTTCAGATACACTGAAACAGAAGTTACCAGACCCTTATATATAGTGGGAGGGTGGGGAGGGACTTTTCTCAGGAGGGTAGTAGGAGATGGGTGATTGACTCAGCGGGCATGCACACGAAAGCTTATACCAAGAACAAACTTAGTTGGTCTCTAAGGTGCTGCTGGACAATATATATATATATATATATATATATATATATATATATATATATATGGTATGTTTTGACTGCATCAGACCAACACAGCTACCTACCTGAATCTAGAACCATGGAAGGCAACAGATTCAAAAGTTATAGATATATGAATGAGGTGATGTTTGTTTGTTTGTTTGTTTTACTGTGGAATCATATTTACTAAATGTAAGAGTCACAGTTGATGGGTGAATTCAAAGTCCACATGTGAGTTTGTGTCCCATCAAGCAGAGGAAAATCCATTATGATGGGTACTTAGAGCTCAGACAAAATCAAAGGGCTGTATCTAAAGCTACCCAGTGAGGTTTCACCTGAGCACCAGGACTTCTGTTTCCTCTCCTCCCCCTGCCCTGCCCACCGTACATCTGCTAAAGAGGGTGCCTCGGATTTGAAGATTTGAAGTCAGATTTGTTGAGCATTCTCAGAGCAGATTTCAAAACTGAAACTTGAAAGTTTCAAGCATGCAGTTGGATAAGATACACGACTGAAAACATTTCAAAGTTATAAAGTATAAAATGCCAACTTTCCGCCAGCTCTGTTTTACCATTCAATGACATTTTGAAATGTATGCTCCATCTGTGGGTAACATTGCTGAATTACTGGGCAAGTGTCAAATAAATGTGAGTTTCACAGACATTTTTAAAGTCTCCTAAAAATAACTAACCTTCTGTTGTCCCCATTTTCCAGGAGATTTATAAATGTGGCAGCGTGATTTGTTAGAAATACTTTAAAATCTTCTGCAAATGTGCTAACACATAACTGTTGCAGCAAATGTAATGTGTTACAAAGTTTTTAAAACTACAAATTGTATATGGAATAGCAACACACACACACACACACACACAGAGAGAGAGAGAGAGAGAGAGAGAGAGAGAGAGAGAGAGAGAGATCACAGCACTAGGATACCTGGATTTCTTATGGATTTGCATTACTCCAAAACGCAATGAACCCTCATCAGATCTTCAAAATGCCTATGTGTGCCAGGACTTCTGGCAAGAAGCTTTCTACTAACTGGAGAGGTTGGAACAGAGGCAGCTTTCATCTGTTTCCAGGTATTTCATGCTACACATAGCAAAGTGTGTTTCATCTGCCATGATGAAGGAAAATGACTTAAAAGGATTCTCCGGTCCATTTGCTGAAACTATCAGCCCTGTTTTATCCAGACAGAAAATACATTCAGTTACCATGACTCAATGTTCAGAAAGCATCTATTATACAAACACATGATAAAAAGAAAAGTCAGCATTAATTTTCCTTTGTTCTTAATTTCTTTTTATTCAACTGTCTGCAAATTATAGAACAGTTGACAAGCATATCCCACTGCCAGCATCGTATCTGCTCAAAACAAGCATTCAAACAGTGACATTTCCAAAGCTTTGAGGAGGCTCCTGGTTATTTGAGCTAATGTACTTTTAACTTTTCTTTAATAGAGTCCAGAGAGAGAGAGAGAGGCTTGTTCATCACCTATTTTAATGCAGGTCTAGACTGCTCATCAGTTCTTCCTGTACAGTGCAGTGCAAACACCTTCAAGAGAAGAGTGAAAGAGACTGGAGTATGGAAATAAACTGTGTTTCATCCAGATGGAGACATATAGCAGTAGAAGAGATAGTCAGTCTAAGACCCTGGATACTTCTAAATGACTTGTTTATTGAGCATTAATCCTGATTTTTTTTTGCATAAAGTTTATGAGGAAGCTACACAATGTCCTTTGTTTGTTGAACACCCATTCTTATCTGGAACAGACTCCTTCGGGAGGTTATGGACTCCTTCCTTGCAGGTTTTTAAGCAGATGTTGGATGGTCATCTGTCTTGGATGCTTTAACTGAGGTTCCTGCATTGCAGGGGGATGGACTACAGGACCCTTGGGGTCCCTTCCAACTGTATGAGTCTATGATTCTATGTCTGTGAAGAGGTTGTATATGTTGCATCAATCAATTATTATCCTACATTTGCCAGTGTATTTCTTTTCTGAATTTGCTGATATATAATTGAATGTTGCCCTCCTGTCAGTGTGTTTGCAAACACAACACCACACAACTTTGCCCCTCCAACTCTCCATCCCACTAAGCAGCAGTAACCAACCCACTAAGAAGTCTGCTGTTACTGGCAGCTGTGGTTTTTGCCACTTTCTTTTCCTCTTTCCAGAATTCTAATTTTCCCAGAAATGCTACTGCATGTTGCTCCTAACCTCTTGCTTTAAAAACTGAAGGTGTACACAAAGTTATTTCCTGGTTTCTTTCTTCCCAATTCTATGTGAAATAATCCAATATCCTTATTTTTAAAAACCCATAATGTACAGGCATCACTCTAATCCTTAAGTGCATTTTTTTCTACTCCTGCTGTTTCAACCTGGTGAGCTGACCTTTACAAAATCATCACACTTTTAAACAGGGCTATTTTTTTTGTGATACACACTAAAAACAATTTTAAAAGATTGAGTTACAACTCAGGCAATTATGCACACCAGCGCCCAGCAACAGCACTTTAAGGAAGAGATTTAGCATACTCATTAACATGCAATAATGGACTTAAGAGTGCTTTAATTCCACAACTGTTTTTAAAGCAAGGCATTTATGTACATTAGTGCGCAGTAAGGGAGCTTAGAGAGAGTCCTTTAATTAGTGCTGTGCCAAAACCTTTCCTAAAACCTGCAACAGAAAAAAGAAAGTGCCGAGAACAAATATGAAAGTAAATGAAAGTGTGATAGTTTCGCATAGAAAGTTAAACACCAAAAGTGCTTTCAATGATCTCTCCTCCCCCATTTTTTAAAATGATATAATACAGAATTAAGACATTTGTGTGAAATATGGGAGCAATCTTCAATAGATCTGTGAGGAAAATGATGAGCCCTCCAGTGAAACAGAGGCATGCCTAAGATACTAGCTACAAACTTGGGCTCATCAGATTTTATCTCCCTGATTTCTTCCCTATACAAGTGTGTGTTTATGCTGGGGAAAACCTTCCCAAAGGAGCTTAAGAGAGAGGACTCAGAGAAGGATTTGTCCTTGGGGGAAGAGCTGCTAGGAGCCTCCTGGGTCCTCCAATTCAGGAGTAAGAGTCTTTCACATTCTTCTCCACTCCCCAAGAGCTAAGGACTACAATATTATGTGAGGACTCTTAACAGTCATCCAACTCCTTTCATTTCTAGAAAGCTTTGTTCTATGAAGAGGCTTTCATTTCTCTGCCTCATTCTGAGGGAACATGAGGATTTCTTTTCCTGTGAACATTGCTCCAGCATTTTGTAGCCTCCCTGGCTGCCTCCACTTCCTGATCTTAAAAAGCCCCACTGGAACAATGTTGCCTTTGCCTGGGCTTTAAATGAAAATCATGGGCACCCAGGAAGGCTGCCCAGCATAGATTACTGATGAGAACATTTGTAGAATGAAAAAAGGACGCTTATAAACTGCTTCAAAAGTAAGCATTAGATATTAATTAATATTTCCATTTCCCTTTGATATTTTTTTCAAAACCAATTTCTTTTCCAGACCCTCCAAGTGTTCCTATTTTCCAGGGACATCCCTGATTTAGAGAAGCCATTCCAGTTCTGATTTGATCTCAGAATGTCCTACTTTTCCTTAGGATGTCTCTATTTTCATTGCAGAAATGTTGGAGGATATGGAGTTATCCGACCCCTGAGCTATCTGAATGAGATCCTGTATAGGGAAGGTTTTTGGGTGTGGTTTTTTTTTAAAAAAATAATGTTTTATTATGTTTTTAGATATGTTGGAAGCTGCCCAGAGTGGCTGTGGCAACCCAGTAAGATGTGTGGGGTATAAATAGTAAAATTATCATTATGGAATGGGACACCCCTATTTTCATTGGAGAAATGTTGGAGGGTATGCTTTTCTCAATCATTGATAGAGAATGGGCTTTCTATACTGTAGGCCAAATCATGATATATAAGAATCTAGGTGTTTGTACTGACAATGCATACAGCTCCTTCAGCAAAGGCCCTTGATTGTTGAGGTATCTTGGATTCTTGCCTCACATTAGATCATTGACTTCAACTACTGACTTTGCCTCTGAATGAGAAACTGCTGAGTCTCCTGTGAGCCTTGAGCTCAGAGAACAGAGCAGGGGACAGCTATCTTTTCCTCATATTCAACACTCGGATCAACACAGGGTCATCATGGAATATCTTCCTGGAGGCATTTTCAGACCCCAGAAGCTGAAGGGCAAGTAGGTGCTCTGATGAGCTGTGGCATAACTTCTATAGATTAGAACAGGGGTGTCAAACTCAAATTCATCGGGGGCCACATCAGTTTGGTCACCCTCAAAGGGCTGGTTGTATCTGTAGGACTTACAGTACAGGAGAGAAGGGTTCAGGCAGCCATTGGATCTGTCACATCACAGGATGGCATGCGCTCAATATAAAAACAAGTGGAGGTTTCCTGAACGCATGCAAAGTGGAGGTTTCCTGTGTAGAACGGCCGGCGCCGCTAGAGGGCAGACGTTCTCTGGCTTGTAGGCTGCCGCGCATGCGCTGAAGAGGTGGCTTTCTTGTGTCAAAAAAAAGCGAGAATAAAAGGTGAAGGCTGGCGGCTGGCGGCGGCTACACGGGCCACATGACGAGGTCTGGCGGGCCGGATTCAGCCCGCGGGCCTTGTGTTTGAAACCCGTGGATTAGAAAAATAAATGTTGGAATTAAGAACACCTAATTATTTAACATGTAAGCATTACTGCCACTCACAGCTGAACAGCTGGTAGCCCCCCCCCCAACACCTAGTATTTCCTTCCCAACCATCGTGGAGAAAAAAATATCTGACAAATGTCAGAGGGGACCTTTGCTCAGCGCTTCTCCCACTTACTAGAAAATGTTGTGGAGGAGCTAAAATGGGGTAATACATCATGAGGAGATCCCATCCCCTGGGTTTCTTATAGGAAGACTGGGAAATTAATAACTATTTATTTTGCTTTGATTTTTACTTTCAGTAGTTAACAGTAACTGTTTTGTAACTTGATTGTTAGAACCACAGCATTTTCCAGGCAATTTTCTTACCTCAGAAAGGATATGTGCTGTGAAAGTAAGCCTCATTGTTACAATAAATGTGCTGGTCATAAGTCACCAAAAGACTCTTCTTGTTTTTGCTTCTATGAACAAATATAACTAATGTCAGTGTTATATCTATGAGTTGCATCCTTTGCGGTTAATAAAGGTTTACAGACTAATGAACAAGACATCAATTTCTTAAATTTACTGAACAGAACAAATACAATACTATAAAACCCAGCATGTAAATAGCAGGCAAGACACCATCAATTTTGCCTAGTTTGTTCAGCTGCTGATTTAAAATCTAACAGGCACATTGGCACCTTATCTAAATCTCTATTTTTTACATTCTTGCATAGCATGTAGATAGATTAAATTCATATGCACAGGTTTAAGCATTGGGGCTTTGCCACCTATTTGTGCAGGATTCAAAATTTGGAAAAGTAAAAGTTTTTAAAATAATACAGTACACCCTCTAAGTAAAAAGAATTGTGTATAATAACCTATATTAGCTGGCTTTTTCAGTGATGTACAAACATATAATACAATTCTTGGAGACATCCAATGTATTTTCTGTGCCCCATAATTGCAAACCCACATTCCATAGTCCAAATTATTTTTAAAATCCTCCTCTGTGCATCATGGAGAAGCCCAGCGTCAAAGCTCCCTTGGGTGTGCAGAAGTAATCATGTGTTTTTTGGATCCAGGCAATATTTAATTGTGGATGTTTAGGTTGAGCAGAAATAGTTTAGCATTTGAATTAGGCAGAATGGCAGAACTCATCATTCTACCCAACAAAGAAAGTTTAGAGCTTGCATGTGTCTGCAGTGGCCTGTATTGGTCCAATAAACTATATAATTCAGTCTACTTTGAACTACCTTTAGAACATATATTTGCAGAAGTGGTTTAACCCATCATTAGTAAGCTAAATCCTTTTCCCTTCCCCTCCCAATGCTCTTAGCCAGGGGTAGGCAACCTAAGGCCCGGGGGCTGGGTGCGGCCCAATTGCCTTCTCAATCCAGCCCACGGAAGGTTGGGGAATCAGCATGTTTTTACATGAGTAGAATGTGTGCTTTTATTTAAAATGCGTCTATGGGTTATTTGTGGGGCATAGGAATTAGTTCATCCCCCCCCCAAAAAAAAATATAGTCCTGCCTACCACATGGTCTGAGGGACGGTGGACTGGCCCATGGCTGAAAAAGGTTGCTGACCCCTTCTCTTAGCTCTGGGAAGCTTCGCAAATGGAGGATATCCCTGGTGTACCTTGAAAGTATAAGCTTGATGTTGCCATGTTGGCATTCTTTTACTGTTTCTTTCGGATGGCATTATTTTGTTTTCAATCATATAAACTGAAACCACTTCCTGAGAAAGCCTAGAAGAAATATGTTAGGATCCAGCTAATTTAGCATATTAATTACCTAAGCCCTAACATATGGTGTTAGGTGTTTGTATTATCTTAACAGATAAAACACATCCTTTTTGCCTGTGGATACCTTGGAAGTGCTGGTGTTCTCTTGTGGAGCCAGATGGTTTCTAATTAGCAAGGTAGTTGCCTGCAAGACCATTCTTCACTGCTGACAAATAACTCCAGTCTCATTTCCATTTAAATGGCTGTAGCATGTACCTAACCCAATTAGAAGGAAGTTCTTTGATTTCATACTGCGTAGGGGAAAAAAAATAACAGTCACATTCTTTTCACTCAGAACACTGATAGGTCCCGGTTTTCCAGTTCTGTGGGTCCTGATGTTCCTATACTTTCATCGATACACTTCTATGAGAGTGTGGATTTAAAATAATATAATAAATGATAAATCAATAAATAAGAGAATTGCTATTCTGTTAGCACCCTAATATGAAAATCAAAATTAGAGAGCTGGTGTATTATAGTGATAGTTCTTTGCCTTCTACTGTTTCATATAGAAAATTTTGTCAGCATGGCTGATACTATTTCAAAATTCCAAAGAGGTAAATTTGGGGCTGAGCTTGATGAGATGGAATGCAACTAATGTACATGTATGGTTTTGGTTATGCTATGCCAAAAGCAACCAAGGGGAAGCCTGAGCAGCCTCTGGACCACAAGGATGGGGAGGGAAAAGATTAACTCTTTCATTCCCTGACATGGCCCCAATTTTAAAAAAGGAAAACTCCTCTCTGAAGTTGTTATTTGCCTTTTGAGGAACTCTCTGCTATGATAGGAACTTGGAGAAAATAAGAGCTTTCCTTTAAATCCATATGGCAGCTTTGGGGTGGGGATTTTTTCTGGGAAATTCTTTGGTCTCTGGATACAGTGGTGCCAGATCATTTCGAATTAGCAAGGCAGCTGCTTGCAATACTGTACTTATTTACATAACCAAAGCATGAACATTGCTTGCCTTTATGGAACATCTAGTTTTGCCCTTAGTCTCCACTGATGGAACTTTAGCCTTAGCACTGCATTGAATACAAGCCAAGGTAACTTAATTTGTGCATAACAAAAGTGTTCAGAGAATTCTGCATTGGAACTCTTGTAAAGTAATCCCAATGATAGATTCACATAACCCTGCCAGTTCTGTTTTTAGATTTATTTCTCTCCTGTACTTTCTTCAATATCTCATCCTCAATATAAAACAGCCAAAATTAATACTCATAAAGGATTGATATAATAAGATACAAAGAACAAGTAGCAGTAAATAGAATGGATGGTTCCTTATGTCAATTTATTACTAGTTTTATCCTGACAGACCATGCGTTTAATATCTCAGTTGCATCAATTCTTGATTTGGCTCATGCTCAAAAGTTAATTCCTTTCATTCCAACCTTACTCATTAACAAACAGCATACCTACCTGGAACTGCTGGTATGTCTTCTGTAGGACAAAGACGTAAAATTCTATAGCTCATTTGTCTTGTTCTCAAGTTGGAAAACATATTCATTTAATTTCTATTTCTATCCTGCTTTGCAGTCAAAAATTTTGTGTCCCAAAGTGGCTCATGTCAATGAAATAATGAGACACAGTTTCTGTCCTAAGATTCAATGGTAAGAAAGGTGAGCCACACAATGGAAGAGAAGTGGAATTGGGGGGGGGGGTGTAGAAGAAGAAGAAGAGTTTGGATTTGATATCCCGCTTTATCACTACCCTAAGGAGTCTCAAAGCAGGAGCGGGGAAGCAAACCCAGTTCACCAGATTACGACTCCACTGCTTTTAACCACTACACCACACTGGCTTAGAGGAAGGAGACCATGTTTGTTGGGGCTGATGTGAGTTGTAGTTCAGCAACAACCGGAGGGCCAAAGAGTCCCCACATCTGCTTTAGATGAACTTCTTCAGTCTTCCGATATAAAGATAGATGTGAGAGCAACCTTTTTCAAATTCAGATCCCTTCATACTTCCCTCTTTATTGGAAGGGACAATGGCATTTCTAAAGTGGGAGGAAGGATTGTCATGATCCCACAGTCAGACTCGACACATCTGAAGGACAAGGCAATGGCTTTAGAGGAAGTGTCAGAGTGCGGGAGGGAACTGCTCTCAACACTAACCCAGAGGAAAGACAGACATGAAATGGTTATCATTGAAGTTCCCTGGAGACAACAATCAAAGGTATAATCAGGCATATAAAGGGATACAGTATGAAAGCAGCCTTAGGGAAGTGAGTTCAATATAAAAAGGAACATTTTATATGATCTGTGTGCAAGCTCTTAAAAGGCAAACTTTTCAGTGAGGTATCCTGACTGTGTGTGGAAAATGAAATTGATTCATGTACTTGTTCTGCATGTTGTTATATTTCTCTGTGAACAAAAAGATATCATTTTAAATATTTTATCCTTCATGCCATATGCTTTTTGTCAAATCCCTCTGCATAAAGAGAGAGGAATTTATTCACTATAATCACTCTTGTCTGTTTTCTAGTTTCAAAGGAAAGAGGTTGTGACAGAGACATTCATTCACAGATGTCCTGAATGTCACCCTAATGTGTCCTCTGGAACAGTGGCATCACTTTGGCAGGGGGAGGGGTAGCAGAAGGGAAGGAGATTCCTTCCCCAGTCACAACTTGGAGCAAGGGGTTGAAATGGGCATGACAAACTGTTAAAATGTTGAATTATGTAATGTTTTCTTTTTAATTTGGCATGAATTGTATTTATTTTCTCAAGGTGGTAGCTGAAGAGCCAGATATCTGCTTGCTGGGCAGTTTGCAGGACAGGAGATCAGCCAAATGGCCCATTGTGTCTTCTTATTGGCTATGTCCCAATAACCTAATACAGTAAAGTATGTTCAGCTGAGGAAACTGCTGATGAAGAAGAGAAACCTTATTGCGGCCAGGCATAGCTGACCAGACAGTAGTGACCAGAAGGTTTTTTCCCTGTGCCATTCCTTCTATGCTCACTTAGAAAGCAGCAAGTAAAAGCAGTGGTCCACAAGTCCTTAGAATGTAAGCAGAAGTAACCAACCTTGAGAGTCCACATATTTTTTTAGTCACTCCTTAGAGAAAACTTCTCATGGTTTGTTTATTCTGATGAATTTCATTGAGAATAAATTTTGCTGAGTGATCAGTGATTGCTTTCATATTTCTTGAAGGCAATGCACTTCAAGCACAATGTATGACTGGTATGCAATTTTTAAAAGGAAACTTTTAGCTGGGTTATTCAAGCCTCAACTATTTCTTTGTTTCTGTTGAATTAAATTAGAAATGCATTGTATACCTTGTTCTTTAAAAACATGGGTGAAGAACCTGCAGCCCAAAGTCTCAGCCAAATTTCACATGGATGAGGGCAGCCCAGCACAAGGGAAGAAGGTCAGAAGACAGAAAAAAGAGGAGAGGACAATTGAAGTTGTTGAAAATTCTGGAGGCCTGGGATGATTGTGGCATATGGGGTGAGCTGCACCCTGGGACCAAACTTGACATATAGTTCCCTCAAACGTGGGCCACAGCCCTGCAATGATTTTCTCCTGATCTCTTTAACTCATACAGTCATCTCTGCCCAAACTGGTATATGATATCCCCCTGTGGAAACTACATTTTCTCTTACACCTCATGAATGGTCAACCCCAACAGAGTCCTTTAATCTGCTTTGGGTTACTGACCAAATCACACATCAGTCCATACAGCAGTCCTAACTCTACACTTTATAGAAAACAATACACCAGAGGTATGGGAGTCTATGAACGTGGTAGAATGGGGTACATGCTTCAAAAAAAGGTTTCTAATGAAGAAAAAGACAAATGAACAAGTAAGATTCTTGGAGCAATCCATAAGTTTTTATTACAAATTTATATTGTCACTGGATCATGTAATATACATAAGCAAATAAAAAATGGAAGGAGTTGAAAGCTTTAGCTTTAGTGTTGTTTTTGAAAGAAATTTTCTGAAGATGGATAAAGGTTCCAAGCTTATGGCTAATAGATTGGGGGGGGGACCATCCTAGAATGGATGGCACCATAGGACAACTGGTACAAAACTTTATTCATCATCACAGATCTGCCAGAGGTTTGTGGATTTCTGTAGTTCTCTATATGACTTCTGTTATTATTATCATTTATTACCACTATTTATTACATTTGTATACGGCCCTTCATCCGAAGATCACAGGATGGTTCACAACATAAAAATACTAAATGAAAACACAAAATACATAATAAAGCAAAAGCAAAACAAAGCAAAGCAAAGCAACAACCCAGTGTCATACAGACACATTTAAAAGGCCATAACATGTTAATCAGTCAAGGGCCTGGTTGAAGAGAAATGTTTTCGCCTGGTGTCTAAAGATATGTAATTAAGGCTCCAGGTGAACCTCCCTAGGGAGAGCAATTCACAAATGGGGGCCACCACAGAAAAGGCTCGTTCTTGTGTTGCCACCCTCTGGACCTCTCATGGAGGAGGCACATGAAGAAGGACCCCAGATGATGATTGCAAGGTCTGGATTGGTTCATATGGAAGAGTGGTGGTCCTTGAAGTATTGTGGTCCTGAGCCATTTAAGGCTTTATAGGTCAAAACAGCACCAAATCTGGGCCCATTAACTAACTGGCAGTCAGTGCAATTGGGCCAGGATCAATAATGCTCAAACCATCTTGCCCCAGTGAGCAACCTGATCACAAAATTCTGCTCACCTTCCCTAGAACAAATTCACCATTTCAAAATGGCATCTTCCTTTGCTGGGAAAGGTGGACAGGGCATCTTTGGATAAGCATATCTCTACAGAAGACATTGCTGATGCCATTAAAAATCTTAAATCTGGGAAAGACCATGGACCCAATGGGTATACTAATCCCTTTTTTTTAAGCTTTCAAGGAATCCTTGCTATCCCATCTAACAAGCTTGTTAAATTATATTTTAGAAGGAATCCCTCTATCCTAAACATGGTGACAATCTAGGATTGTGGTTATCCCCAAACCTTTTAAGGATCTGTCAAAAATGAACACTTACAGGCAGATTTTTTTCTTGATCATGGACTCCAATATTTTCACCTCAGTTCTAGAGTAATAAACAAATTTGGACTCAGGTCTAAATTTGTATCAATATTGCAACAAATGTATTCTAGTTCTTAGGCTAATATATGCATCAATAATTTGGAATCAAGACAAATTGAAATCCAATGAGTTATGAAGCTGGGCTGCCTCCTTCTCTGTTATTATTCACCCTTGTTATGGAACCCCTAACAGCAAGAATTGAATTGGCTGTGCAGTCAGCTAGGATTAACATCAGTGACAAAAGGCTTTATATGGATGATAAGGCTGCTTTTACGACAAAACCCATTAGCATTTTTATTGCTTTAAGGGAGGAACTAAGTAATTTTTGCTTATTATTAGGGCCAAAAGTTAACTACTCTAAATACGAAGTGATATTCTACAGTGTGGATCCCAAAAATTCAGAGTTTTCCAAGGTATCTAATGTTCCAACAGCACACAGTAAATTTTAGATATTTGGGTGTTCAAGTGACAAAGAACCTAAATAGACAGTATGCAGTAAATTATGGAAGCATTTGGAGGGCAATCAATAAAGACCTGTTAATGTGGAATGAGCTTAATTTATAGAGTAATGAGTAGAGTAACAGCAGTTAAAATGATAACCCTTCCACTCCTTATATTTTTATTTCAAATGTTGCCAGTATAATTCCTTATGTCACATTAAAATAATTGGCAGAGAAAGCTGAATGCTTTCATTTTTCAATGCAAACACCCATATAGAAGAGCTTAACTATGCCAACCTTCACAGTGGGGAAGTTGGTTTTTGTCAGCTGAGACATCTCATTCCTATTACTGTGGCTAATGATAGCAAACCCTGGGTAATTTTGGCATCTACACTGCAAGATGATTTTCCTTTAAACGTACCCTTTTCAAAAGCACTCATTGCATTGGTTGATTAAACGGCTCACTAAATTTGCTTTTCATCTATGGATTAAATGGGTTGCACTGCTGGCTCTCCTTTGCTACCCCTTGGTCTACCATTGAACTTTTCGGGACAAAGGCTGGATCTAGACACATCAAAGAAGCATTTCAGGAAAATGCGTTGTAACTTTGTATGAGAAATCGCGTTGGCGAAACCGAAACTCCACACCACCATCTGATGTCACAGTGTTATAATGCATAGACAATGCATCTAAAACACTTTTTCTTTAACAATCTAACTGAGGCAAAAGATAGAACATATGACATTTCACATTGGCAACCTTAACAGATTTTTCAAAGGATGCTACCGTCTCAGGCTTGATAGTCTGCAAGAAAACCCCCCGCCTATTTTGTCTATTTGGGATGTCAATTACATTCTTTTCTCTTCAGTCCTACCAACTTGTCCCACCCACCTCTGGCTCCGCCCCACCTTCCACCAGACAAATTAAACCATGACTGTTTCTTATGATTGAAGGACAGGCATAGGCAAACTTTGGCCCTCCAGATGTTTGGGACTACAATTCCCATCATCCCTGACTGCTGGTCCTGTTAGCTAGGGATGATGGGAATTGTCCCAAACATCTGGAGGGCTGGAGTTTGCCTATGCCTGACCCAGCATTCTTGAACAAGCTTCTCAATCATGAAATCAGTACCCATAGAGGAGTCGTTAATGTGCATCAAAATTCATCCTGAGTTGTGGTCAAGGGCACTGGCTTGATGTACCACTGGCCATATGTTCTACTCTAACTCCCCTCTCCTCCTGCCTCTATATTTGCTTGTCTCCAATATCAGCCCAGCCTGATGCCAATCTGTTATCTCAGTGTACAGAACCAATATTTTGCTGGCACGAATTTTATTAACTTGCTGTGGTCTCATCTTTCAAGAACAGATGGTGAGTAAAAGATACATCTTGTACTGATTGGGCTCATTCATGTTTTAAAGTGTGTTATATCTGTCAGTGAATAGTTTTATAACACCCCTCTTCTCTTTTACACCAACAGCATTAACTACAGTTCATGTTGCTCATTTGCTTTCTAAAAAGGAGCAGATGGCATGCTTGACACTTGTTTTCCCTCCCTTCAACCTGGAGCAAATAACAGCCAACCACAGAAGTGCAGAGCCATGAAAGGTGAAGCTTTCAAAATGGCTTCTTTCTTCTACAGCAATTGGCTCCAATGATTTCCATTTCAAAGCAAGACTTTGAACAAATTAAACAATGGATTAGGGAGGCTGGAATCAGGTTGTGAAATTCATGCCGGCAGCCTTACAGAGACTAAATGGGGAGGTCATGGAAGTTCAGCTGTTGATCAACAGCTCTCCTGATTGCTTCATCCAGTCTCTCCTCTGCCCTCATCACTATGGACTGAGGGAGTCTGAAATAATTGACTGCCAGCCACAAATCTGAGAGAAACATCAGAGAGGAAGCGAGTGCGAAGCATTAAGGCTGGGCCAAACTGCTATCTCCTTTTATCCTTTTCTCCAGTCTTAAGTTCAGGAATCCACATTTCCTCATCAGTTTGCAATATTTCTTCTTTCTTCCAAGGTCCTTATGAAAAATCATCCTCATTTTACTGCAAATTTCTCTCAATATACACATTTTTGCATTTTGCTTAATATATGCAGGCTTGGTCTTTTTAAATGTTATTTTCACTAATATATGCATTTTGATTCACACTTTACCCTGCTTTGTGCATTTGCATATACATTACAAGGATGGAAAGCTGCATTGAAAAATTCAGCAAAGTGCAAATTTCAAAAGATAGCTTTGGTTAGGGCTTTATATTGTTTTGGAAATTTTGAATAATATAGATTTGCATTTAAATGAAAACTAAATCAATTTTTTCTCCCACCCCTATGAAGGACATATGCATGAAGCCTGTCTTTTGTATACAATTATTATGACCCAATCAACTTGGCCTGTAAATATGCTATAAATCTTTACATCCTATCCATTTATATGTTGCAGGGGACAGGATCATTCTGACTTAAGTAAAAGCATATGTGAATTTTGCAGTTCGCTCTTCAGTTATGATGACTGCATATTAATAAACACTTTGCCGCTTTCTAGAATAACTGTTTATTTAACACTTACTATGATTTGTTGTGGGGAGGTTAGACAATGTTGTGTCAAGCAATTGTTATTGCATACTTTCCAGAGTGTGCCAGGTCAGCCAGTAAGCTTTGTGCCTGAGAGGAAACAGGGTCTCCCTAGTTCTATTCAACTACTCTAGAATACACTAGGATATTTGTTTTAAAGATATATTGAGAGCATTGCAAGCTAAGAACCAAAACAAAGATCAATTTGGTCTTTGTGTACCTTTCTTCCCCAGCTATTACATGTTCCTCCAAGCTGTTTTGTTAATGTGCTGCAAGATTCTATTCAAGCAATTGCTCTAAGACTGTGAGTGTTCATTCTCCATAACTATCGAGTGCAATATGATAAAACAAAAGGAAAAAGAAAATAGCTCTAAGCAATAATTAATTTATATCTTTGGTGCGAGGAAGTCCTCTTCTTTCCTAAGTAGAGCAGAGACACCTAATGGCAAAGAAGGGGATATATTTCTGTAATTCACAAGAAATCCCAAGAAAGAAAGAAAAGAAAAAAGCTCTGCAGAGAGAGGTGATAATGTCAATTTTAAAAATGTAACAAATTTCACTTTGTTTTTATTGATCAAGGGACCATTTCTTTTTGCATTTCTACCGGTAATTCATTTATACTTTATCCTCCCAGGATTTTATCCCCCACATAATGTTGCATTGCGCAATTGACTTTATGTCCCCATACATTGCATCCCTATGGAGCAATAAGTAAATAAGTGTACTGAAATAAAGTGGAATGAACCTTGAGATGGGGGCCTTTAACCAACTTTGGTTGGTTCACCAACTGCATCTGATGCTGCAAGATCCTGTCATTTTGGCTTGGTAGCTCACTGTGCAATCATATGCACATTTACTAAGAAGTCCCACTGGGCTTACAACCAGGTGAGTATGCTTTAGGATTGCATCCTTAGTCTTTTTCAAGTATTAGCAATAGGTGCTAAGTTACTGTGTGAAGGGGGTCAATGGGAGTGAACATGCTACTTCTGTCCACCGTCATCCTACAAGTTTTGCAACCCTGATTTTCCTGTGTTCTAAAAGCAAGTGGTAGGGGCTTAAGGAGCCCACTGATTAAGTTCACTGATTAAGATGGGCAACAAGTTGATGGGCAACAAGAACGAGATGGATGGAACTAGCACAGTCATCCCCACTGCCCTACCTCATGTGTCAGCACCTGGAGAGGATTCTTGATAGACTACTGTGTATGTGGGATATCCTTGAAGATACTTCAAAGTCCACTTTGTCAGAAGCATCTACCTGCAGCACCTCCATCTTGTCAGGATTAATCCACAGTTACTTGGTCCCAATCCAGAACTTCCACAGCTTCACCTGACTCAGAAAACAAGAACACAGCTTAGTGTCATCAGTGTACTAATGTTTCCTGTTTGAGTATCCAGGTGACCAGAGATACTTCAGACATACTAGGGATTACTACAGAGAAGAAAACACTGCACAGGCTAGGTTTGATCTCCATTTCTCATTTTTTGTTACAAGCTAAGGTTCAGTTTAGGTTCAGTTGGGATGCAGGTGACGCTGTGGTCTAAACCACAGAACCTAGGACTTGCCGATCAGAAGGTCAGCGGTTCAAATCCCTGTGATGGGGTGAGCTCTCGTTGCTCGGTCCCTGCTCCTGCCAACCTAGCAGTTTGAAATAATGTCAAATTGCAAGTAGATAAATAGGTACTGCTTCGGGGGGAAGGTAAACGGTGTTTCTGTGCGCAGCTCTGGTTCGCCAGAAGCGGCTTAGTCATGCTGGCCACATGACCCAGAAGCTGTACGCCAGCTCCCTTGGCCAATAAAGCGAGATGAGCGCCGTAACCCCAGAGTTGGCCATGACTGGACCTAATGGTCAGGGGTCCCTTTACCTTTACTTTAAGGTTCAGTTTGCACATCCCCATTTCAGTTTCTGATTTTTTTTAAGGTGTCACAAAAATAAATCAGTAACTTAGTATGCCTCACTCCTGATATATACATTTGCAATCCCTTTTACTGCACTACTACACATTGCTGTTGTTGTTGCTGCTGCCCAGTTTTCACCAGCAGGTCCCAGGGGGGGTTACAACAATTACAAATTAAAAGCAGTTGAAACAGATTACAATCACAGGAATAGTCTGGTCACTGAAAACACATCTCAGACGTCAAAGTCAGGGTAAAGAGGTGAGTCTTCAGCGTTCACTGAAAGCTGGATAGCTAAGATGTCAGATTTACCTCTTTTGGGGTGGGGAGAGAATTCCACAGCTTAGAGGTTGCCACAGAGAATGGCTGGACCACCTCCACCCCTGAATTTCTGAGGAAGGCAGAACCAAGAGGGCCCCATCTGCTTATCTTAAAACCTTGGAGGGGCAATGGGCAAGGAGGCAATCTTTCAAATATTTGGGGACTAAGCCGTTCGGGGCTTTAAATACTAACCTGAGCACCTGGACCTGAACCCAGAAATGAACTGGAAGCCAATGCAGCTGTTTTAGATTAGGAGTTATATGAATCCAAAAGGTAATCCAAGCCAGTAACTTGGCCACTGCATTTTGGACCACTTGAAGCTTCTGAGTAATCTTTAAGGGCAGCCCCATGTAGACCACATTGCAATATTCCAGTCTGGAAGTTACCAGAGCACTGAGTACTGTGGCCAAGTCTTTTGTGGGTGCTATATTCCTTAATGTATGCATCTGTATGCACACTTCACCCAAAATATGTATTTCTGTACAATTTTTTTCATTGGAGAATAGCACTACAAAAAAATTAAGTAGACGTGTTTCGGTTTATTTTACTGTTCAAGGATCTGTTTTAAAATGCAAAGCATTAGAGATCCCCAATCCCTATCTCTGGCAAATTATACTGAAGTACTATTTCATGTACCAACATTCAGCTAAAATTGTCTCTGATTATGGTACATGAGGAGAAATTACAAGGACTGCTGGCCCTTTCATCATAGACTCAAACCGGTTTCTTCTTCATCTAGATCCTGTGCGAGAAATGTGTGGCATGTTCTTCACATTTCCATCCATATATTTACCTGACTCACTTTGTCTACAGAATGAGTCTTCTCTTGTCCTCCAGCTGCCTTCTGAAACAACTGCATTGTAGTTTGTGACAGTGACTTTTTTTTTTGAGGGGTAGGGAATGTAGGGTTTTGGAATGCAAACTTCCATTACAAATCGGACCCAGATTCCTTCCTCTTGGAGCCCGAATCATTATGGAGTTGACTGCTGCCATCATTCAGGATTCTGTACCATTAGTTCTCCACTTAAGCGCAGGTGGTGCTGTGGTCTAAACCACTGAACCTCTTGGGCTTGCTGATCGGAAGGTCAGCAGTTTGAATCCCCACAATGGAGTGATCTCCTGTTGCTCTGTCCCAGCTTCTGCCAACCTGGTAGTTCTAAAGCATGCCAGTGCAAGTAGATAAATAGGTACTGCTGTGGTGGGAAGGTAAACAGCATTTCTGTGCGCTCTGGCTTCCATTGCGATGTCCCGTTGCGCCAGAAGCAGTTACTCATGCTGGCCACATGACCTGGAAAGCTGTCTGTGGACAAATGCCAGCTCCCTTGGCCTGAAAGCGAGACGAGTGCCACGACCCCGTAGTTGCCTTTGACTGGACTTCACCGTCCAGGGGTCCTTTACCTTTTTTTACTTAAAGGTAAGTATTAGATCCAGTTGTGGCCGACTCTGGGGGTTGCGGCGCTCATCACGCTTTATTGGCCGAGGGAGCCGGCGTACAGCTTCCAGGTCATGTGGCCAGCATGACTAAGCCGCTTCTGGTGAACGGAAACACTGTTTACCTTCCCGCCAGAGTGGTACCTATTCATCTACTTGCACTTTGACATGCTTTCAAACTGCTAGGTTGGCAGGAGCTGGGACCGAGCAACGGGAGCTCACCCCATCGCGGGGATTCGAACCGCCAACCTTCTGAAACTTGTAGGCCTCTGCTAAAACTGCTATGTGGGACCATTTCTTTATGGCCTTTTGGGTGCCAGCTTAAGAAAAATTTTATTCAGTTGGGCATTTAAATGTGCTTTATTTTATTTCAGAATATTTTTAGCCCAACCAACATCCAAAGGTCTCCCAGCTGCCTGGCCTTTGGAAATCTTCCAGATCTGTATAAATGGGAGAATTTTTGGTGGGGAATGTGTTTTCCCCACTCTAGTTGGACATATTTCAAAGATGCATTTTAGAAGTCATTCACATGCAGACCCATCCTAAATATGGCAAAGTGTAATATGGCAAGCCAAGAAAAGAGAGAAAGCTTGGACAATAGCTGATAAGCAATGATAATCTTCCACTAGAGGGCAGCACCTGCTTGCTCAATGAGTATATGTTGCAAACTTATTGTCAGCAAGCACAACTATGCATGTCAGTGTTTGGCAAAAGCCGGAACGTTTTTCTGAGGCTATGTTAGGACATGAAATAAATCAAAAGCCTGCAAATTAATATTCTAGTAAGCATATGCTGATGTCTTTTCTCAAAAAGCTAAAATGTGCAACTCTTCCCATGATCAATGGAGCTCGCAAGTCTGAAACATGGATTCAAAGTAAAAAAAAAAAAAAAAGGTGAAAAGTTTTACTTTAGTTCTCAGAAGTGCTTGATAAGCTTGTTTCTGAGCTTGGAAAACAAAAAGAAACAACGCCTAGCCATGCTTGAACATAGAACACAGCTATTTTATAATATGAAATATAAAACAGTGCAGCTACATAAGAACATGAATTGTTCCCAAAATATAAATATGCCTCTTGCATATGTACGTTAAGTATGTCTGCTTGAATATATTTTTTCCCCACCCTCCCAACCACATTATCCATTCGAGTGATTAACCATGTGATTGGTTAGGTGTGGAAAAGGAAATATGCATTGGAATGTCCTGACAAATATGGTTTTGGGTGCCAAGCAGGCTTTTGTGACACACACAGAGAGAAACACACACACACATACACAAACACAGTTTTTAACTTGCCTCCTCCTGATTTGACCAGGCAGAGGCAAGAAATGTATTAGAAAGTAATTGAACATTTCAGAGAAAATATTAATCACTTTCAAACTTTTTGAGTGTCCATTAGGGAGGAAATGAAGGAACTGGTGGTTCTCGAGAGGCCGCTGTTATCACTCAGTGAAGTGCTTGAATTTCAGTGATGCTAATCTTGTCATTTGTGAGTGTCTCAAATCTCCGTGGAATAAGAAAAAGCAAAACCTGCATTCCAATCATATCCATGTTTATTCAGAAGCAAAGGAACATCATGTTCATTGGGACTCAATTTCAGGAATGGGTGCATAGGGTGGTAATCCTAAAACTGGAATGATTTAAGCAAGCTTTCACATAAGGACATTTTTCTGACTGAACAAGTTCTTCCATTTGATGGGAAGATTTTGTGGGTTCCTCATGGTGACCAATTTATTTAGTCTTCATGTTTTCACCATGCCTAGTCTCTATCAAGCATCCATTCTGATTTGCTTGCTCTTCCTGCTCATTGTTTGTTCATCCCATCCCTTTCAGTGCCTGTCACTTTCCTGTGGTGCAAAAAGTCTCTTTCTTTTTTGCAAAGTGGATTTGTTGTGCTTGGGTGAGAACATGCTTAGATTCACTTTAACTGCACAAAGCTAATGTTCCGGTATGCTTATGAATCCCTTTTGCAAAACAGAAACAAGTGGAGACACCCAGTGACTGGTCAGAGCTGTAATAAAGGACCCAGCCAATAAGACAGAGCATGGCTAGTAATTGCAGCAATGTAAAACTTGGTGGTGAAATTTGCAACAGGTTTGCAATTGTCTATGCTGTCAGGGAAGGTTGAATTGGGAGCATGCTAGCATCTCATGGGGTGTATGTAGCTGGGATTCAAGTTCATGTGAAAACATTTGAGACTCAAACATCAAGAGATGTGAATATTGTAAAACATTTTTGTCCATTAACTACAACTTGTCTATTGCACCATTAAAATATATTCTCAAAATGAGCATGCACATATTAGTAAACCTTTTTCATCTAGGATTCACAGAGGTATCTTAGGCATGCTGACAGATTGCTCAGTGAACTTCTTGACATAAGAAGCAGGTGCTGTAACTCTCCAATGGTTTGACTTTACCACCCCGGGGCGGGGGCACTCTTGTCTCCTGAGATAGTTGGATGCCAGTAATAATAATAAAGTCTACCACAGAAGGCCAGTTTCAAAAGCAGCTTGCTAACTGGAATGGGTGGGCTACTGCCGTTAACAGGGGACTGAGTCAGACAATAATTCAAAAATGGCACATGCATAAAACCAGCACACTGCATAAAACTATTCAGGAAGGGACAGCCCATCTGATAAACGATGTATGCATATAAAGTCCTATACATATAGGCTCAAATTGTGCAGCTGATTTCGGACAGGTCGTGTGACTTTGGCTGCAGTTGGAGTCATCCTCCTGTGTGGGGCTGGAACCAGTGGAAGTAGAGCTAGCTCACTAGCTCAACTTGTAGGGGTGGGTCGGGACTTTGAAGAACTGTATAAACCAACCCTGTACTTTCATTTTTCATAAGGCATCACGTTCCCCAGGGGATGGGCAGTAAAGCTGAAGTTTTCTGTGGAGAATTGGCTCATGCAGTCAATTTAGGAGGTTTTGGCTGTGACTATTGGAGATTCATTCCCCATGTCTGCAGTCATGGGATTATTGTCTATCACGTGATGGTGTATGGTTTTCATTCCACAGAGTGGGAAGTGACGGAGACAGGATGTTTGTGTTACTGCGTTCCATGAAGTGGGATTATTGTCCTTTGTGTTCTCTCTTTGCTGTCTGATGAGAAAGAGGATGGAGCTAAGTCAGAATGCTCCAAGTGTTTTATATGTAAATAGATTAGCCAAATGCTGCGGGACGCGGGTGGCGCTGTGGTTTAAACCACAGAGCCTAGGGCTTGCCAATCAGAAGGTCGGCGGTTCGAATCCCCTCGATGGGGTGAGCTCCCGTCACTTGGTCCCTGCTCCTGCCAACCTAGCAGTTCGAAAGCACGTCAAAGTGCAAGTAGATAAATAGGTACTGCTCTGGCGGGAAGGTAAACGGCGTTTCCATGTGTTGCTCTGGATCACCAGAAGCGGCTTAGTCATGCTGGCCACATGACCCTGCCAATAAAGCGAGATGAGTGCCGCAACCCCAGAGTCGGCCACGACTGGACCTAATGGTCAGGGGTCCCTTTACCTTTACCTAGCCAAATGCTGAGCTACTGAGTTCTGTTACGTGGACTATGCAAACTCTGCAGATCCCTGAGTGTGCTGGTGTCTTTTGGCATCAGTCGCTGTGATGTTCAGGCAGAAGAAAGCCTTTGAAGCTCCCGAACGATCAACCAGGAGGCAGAGAATATGCCAGTCAGGCATGTGTCTCTACCAGGGTCCTACTCAAGAGTAGGACAGGCTCCTGACAGTGCCTCCCATCACCCGATGGGCAGGAGAGCCAAAGCTTGCTTTCCCTTGCTAATCCATAATTGGGAGGACATGTTAGGGCTCTGGATTGTGCCTTGCCAGCTATGTCTTGACCTGCCTCACGCCTTTTGTCACATATGATGTCAGGAGTGGGGCGGGTGGCTATGATTTGGAGAAAACAGCCTCAAGACCCAAATTTGAATCCCTGGCAGGTCAAGGTGGGTCTGTGGGCCAGATGATCTCCACCCTGGTTTAAAGTTTTAAATTGTGTTTTTGTATTGCTTTGTTTACTGCTTTGTCTGAAGTTTCTATGAGAAATGAGATTGTGATTACCAGAATAATAGCATAATTTTAAATAATTTTAAATACTGTAAGGAGCAAGTATCTAGGAACTTAAGAGAGAGCTATCTTTCTACTTGTTACAACAGGGTAGGACGGACCATAACAGTAAGTTCTACAAGGTATGTGATTTTAATGTGACCCCATTCTAGCAGAGAAAGGTCATAATGTGTCATCTTCTGTACAGATAATTCTGTTCAGAGCTCTCTCACATATATAGCTTCATAAGTAATCATTAATATTTTCGATTACTTGAGACTATTGAACCTTAGAGTGTAACTGCCTCAAGTCCCATTAATTTTCTCCCTAGTGTTAAAAATGTTTCCTTGCACAATCAAAGCGATTGTCTTTTAAGAAGGCAGCTATAAAGGAAACTATGGCTCATATTAAACTGAGTTGGCATATAAAAAAATCCTGATTTGTAATAAAGTCAAATAATAGACAAGGACATAAAAATTGCATACAAAAATCTTTATTTAAGATAGTTACCTTTTGAGTTGTGTTAGTCATGATGATCAACGATCTTGATTATGTGGTACCATTTTATGTTAAGAGCTTCAGATGCAATGCTGCTTTAGCAGAGCAGAGTTTTAGTACTGCTTGCAGTTATTATGCTGACTTAACTTGTTCACACTACATAATCCATAATTTTCTCTTATGCTCTAGATACCACCATGATTGGTAGGCAAGGCAGCAGTCATCAAGGCTGGAGTACCACAAATGTCCGTCCCCCCAGAACTCAGTGAGCTGCTATTTACTTCCTTGACATCTGATGGGCGGGCATGGGTACCAAGAAGGCCCTCTGCCTGGTTCCCTGTAACCTCACCTCTCACAATGAGGGAACCACCAGAAGGCCCTCAGTGCTGGACCTTAGTGTCCAGGCTGAACGACAGGGGTGAAGACACTCCTTCAGGTATACAGGACCAAGGCCATTTAGGGCTTGAAAGGTCAGCACCAACACTATGAATTCTGCTCAGAAATGTACTGAGAACCAATGTAGATCTTTTAGGACCAGTGTTATATGGTCCCAGCAGCCACTCCTAGCTTAGCTAAGTTGTTTCTAGATCTGTCTTCAAGAAAGCATAGGACATAAAGCAGCACACTGTGCATGAGGCTATAGGCAAGGCCCTTCTGCTATGTCTTATCAGTTGTTCAGGCTCTTGGACAGCAATGGACATGGTCCCTCACATCCAAGGTGCAACATCTCTATCAGCTCTGTGTCTAGCTTCTAAATTCCTTGTCTGGGATTCAGGGTCTGTTTGGGTCTAGGTGTTCCCCAACTAATTTCCTGACTCTGTTTTGTGTAGTGTTGCATTATGCTGACAAGGCTGATTGGTGTATTATGCACATTCACCTATATATGTCATTGGCTGTAGCATTCCTCCTTGGGAAAGAGGGGTGTACTGTAGATACTCTTATGGTTTTGAACTAAAAACAATAGTGTGAGCAAAACTCTCAGCTCATCTATGAAAGATAACCAACCAGCTAGTTTCAGACTTTGATCCTCCCTGTCTGTGTACTCCTCCTCATTCTTTATCAGCCTTGTGACATACTACTATTTTATACTGAGTAACTGCTGATCAAGACACTTCGCCCTTCTGCATCCCTGGTGATCCTCAAAAGGATGCCCTAGAGTCACGCATCTTTGTTCTGGCAAGTCCTTTTGAGGGTTGACACAGAATATTTTTTTGGAGGGGTGGCTCCTTTCTTGAAAATATGGAGGGCTGGCCCCCCTTAGATGGTGCCCCTGCTGAGTGCCCAGCAGGAGGGGAAGCTCTTTACTGTCCCCAGCCTCCCTGTCTTTCCTTTTCCAGAGAGAGCCAGTGTGGTGTAGTGGTTAAGAGCGGTAGTCTCGTAATCTGGGGAACTGGGTTCGTGTCTCCGCTCCTCCACATGCAGCTGCTGAGTGACCTTGGGCCAGTCACACTTCTTTGAATTCTCTCAGCCCCACTCACCCAACAGACTGTTTGTTGTGGGGGAGGAAGGGAAAGGAGAATATTAGCCGCTTTGAGACTCCTGAAGGGGAGTGGAAGGCGGGATATCAAATCCAAACTCTTCTTGTTCTTCTTCTTCTTTCCAGTCTTATTGAGGAAGGAAGGGGAGAGATGGTAGGGGCATTAACCTGGTCTCTGGCTAGTTATCTTAACTGATAAGTTTCCTTGTCTCTACATTTCCTGTTATTAGACGTGAGGTTGGGACCTTGTTTTTGCTAATATAATCTATCATATATCCCTTGCAAAATCATAGAACTGTAGAGTTGAAAATGACCCCAAGGATCGTCTAGTCCAACCCTGTGCAATGCAGGAATCTCAACTAAAGCATCCATGACATATGACATATGGTTCCCCCCTTGCCTTAGGTATTCACTCTCTCTTCATATTTCAGTGATTTTTTCTTCCATAAAAGAACACTGGTAGATGAAGAATAAAACAAACTGAAGCATCCTACAGGTATTTTTCTTGTGTGAAAATATGAAATAGTCAGCTTTTTCAGTTTTGTAGCTAGAAATCAATTTTTTCTCCAGGTGGATATTAATGCAATGGTCCTTAGCTCATAAGGATATAATGCATTTCAAATCACTCCAATAGCTAAGTAACTCAAAGCACCACTTTTCTGCAGTGTTTAAGTTTTGAACCATTAATGCCCACCTCAAAACAGATGTGAAGTTTCTGATGAGCCAAGGAAGTGCTAAAATTTTTTTGCATCTCAGCCGGCTGCATATATATGCATGCATCTTGACAGCTTCTTCAATTATGGAGTAGAGTTCATTCCAAAAAGCAGAATCAAAATTTGACTCTTGCATTTCCCCTATAGCTATCCCTAGTGAAATGGGGTATCAAAATAATATGTTCATAGAAATGTCAAAGAAGTAGACAGATCTCCCTCATAATGCTAAATTAATTACAAAAATAAGTGAATACCTGAGCAATATGTTTCATTAGCCTCCTGGGTCTAAGCAGGGTTTTTTTTCCCTAATCAAGTGCTTGACTTTGCTAGCTGATAATTATAACAGGTTATTAGCTATTTCCTAAAGTATCCTGCACTCTGGGAGGCAAATAAGAGTTTTGTTACTTTTAGGAATAGCTTTTCGGGGAAGGTGAACCAGTGCTATTTTTCTAGAAAAAGAGGTGCTGAAACTCACCACAAACACCTCCCTTGTTCTCTTATAATGGCAATGGTGCCCACCTGAGAGGTGGCAGAACTGATTTCTTGTGAGTTCCAGCTGAGAAAAAGCCCTAGTGGTGAATTCACCTAGTTGGTGAATTTTCTAAGGCTTGCTCATAAGACTGCTTGACTCTTCAGTCACCAGCCTCCACATTAGGCCAATCCTTCCACGGTCCAGTCATTATTGTGCTGCACAAGGAATTGAAAGCTGGTTGAAAGTCTCCTAAGCCCTTCTCTGGGACCAACCTTGGTCCTGGCTAGGGAGGGAAGACAAAATCAGTTCAGTTCGCATGTAAAGGTGAACCTTCTAATTTGCACTTTCTGAAAAAGTATGTGAAGTGAATCACATGATTTGAAATTTGCACTACTTCAAATTGTGTAAGGCAGCTCTCCAGCCAAGTCACATGTATAAGAATTCATAAACTGGGGTAAAAGGTGGATAAAAATGCAGCTGTTATTGGAAATGGCACACAAAGATATATCATACTGAAGTAACTTCTTGGCAAAAATGTGTATATTAGACAAAAATGTATACAAAAAATGTATGTAGTAGACGAGAAATGCACTAAAATTCTGATGAATTTTTGTGAGGACTTTACAAAACAGAAAAAGATAAGTGAGAAATCAACATGAACAGATTTATAAATCCCTAATCCCACCCTGGGATAATTTAGTGAAGGGCATGTTGTATGAATACAAGCAATGAAGACTCTGTAGTCGTGATCACACAGTATAGTTCACGATGATGTACGCTCCCTTTGTATATATCAGGGGTGGCCAACTCCCAAGAGACTGTGATCTACTCACACAGTTTAAAGCTGGTAGTGATCTACCCCCTTTTGGGGGGCTCAGGTCAAAGTTGTAGGGCTTTTTTTTAGGAGGGAGGAAAGCCCTGTTTCTTTGGGGTACAGGGCAAAAATTTTAAGCTTTTTTTAGGGAAGCCAAAGTTGTTGAGCTTCTTTGAGGGGAGCCAGTGATCTACTGCAGATGTCCAGTGATCTACCAGTATCTCACAATCTACCTGTTGGACGTGCCTGGTATATATAAACAGTGGTTTAAAGTATGTTGATGTGAGCTGGGTGTGTTCAGAGTTAAAAAGAACAGGGAGAGCCTTTCTTGCACCCTTACACATGCATTACAGTATGCATGATGGAAAAGTTCACTGCTATCTGCTCCATGTCTCATAGTTTAGTAGTTCACTGGGCCTAATACAAGTGATTTCAAATGTCCCCCCAGTGCACACTTGGTACATGAAGATTGCTTGAACAGCATACCGAGAGCTGGAAGGATGTTAAATGAAAACAAAGCTCAAACTTGTAAAGATGATTCGATTAAAAAAATGTCCTTAAGTTTATTTGAAAAATATGAGCAATAGGAAATTGCTGAGACAAAGCACATCAGAATATGCTGCTGGTCTCCAAGGAACATACTTTGAAGACACTACTGAAGGAGTGCTATGGGTGGCTGTATATAAGGTATCATATGATGGCTGCTATACTTGACCTTCTCAGCTTGTGGCTGCTGTGGTTTTTCAGCAGAACTTTCTGGGGAGGGGGGATCCTATTCATTTTGTAATGGGTGTGGGGATGAAATGAACCAATCCCTAAAATGTATTGGGGTGCTGGAGTCCGTCCCCCTGAAATTATTGGTAGAGGGTTGCTATTGATTACACAATTAAATGGACAGCACAGTATGATTAGCCAGACATCAGGACAAGCTCATTTAAAAACAGAACAGAAAAGGAACAAGGCGAAAGGATCGCACCACTATTTAGGAGGAACACATTGGGTTATAGCCAATGCTAATCATACTCAGACCTATATAAATGAATGGGCTTGACTAACTTTGGTTCATCAATTTCAGTTGGTCTACTCTGAGCAGATGGATGCAGCCCATGGTGGGGGGAAAGAAAAAGGAGCAAGCCACTGTGCAGGATAGCAGCTGAAAGATGCTAGTTTACTGGTAGAGCCAAGTAAGGACTAGGATTATTCCAGTGGTGGCTTGTGATCATTGGGGCTGGTAGGGCAGAAGGCAGAGAGGCCAACAATAGGTGGAGCAAACTAACTTCAGTTTTGCCCCTCTACTCCTCCCTGATCTGTACAAGGGCAATACTGAGACTAAGGAGGAGGAAGGCTACATTCAATGTCACTCACTAGACTGGTAGTAAGAAAAAAGACAGGCAGGCAGGTAGGGGCTGGCTGAAGGCAGACTGAGGCTGGCGGGGAGGTGCCCCATTTGCCCTAACAGACCAGTCTCCCCTGGATGAATTCCTGGCATCTCTATTTGAAAATGATTTTAGACAGCAGAAAGATCTCTGTCTGATTTGCATAGCTTCCGCAAGTTGAAGTAGACATAGCTAGATGGACCCTGGCTCTGATTCTGTAGAAGGCAATGCCATTCATTCGTATGTCCACAAGTATTTTATTAGACTGAGATGCCTTGAAAATTGCAGAATGTTCGAAGAAAGATAAAGAACGGCATCCACTTAAAGGGTGTAGCAGACATCTTCAGGTAACAAGGAGACCAGTTCCTTATTGGCACAAGCATGCTCAAATAAGAAAGGATGGGGTGGGGGAAGCATTATCAGTTTTGTGGATGAGTTAAGATGTACGCAACACAAAGCCCTCTACAGAACTCCTCGCCCCACCCCAGTGCACTAAATACTTGATCAACGCAATCGTGGAACAGATTCCAAGGAAATGAGGAATAGGATGATCTCCCTTACTACGGAGGGTGGGAAATTTTGAGTCCATAAATTGGACATTCTAGGAATGTTATTGTGCAGTGACCAAATTCCTCCATCAAATTAACAAAACTTTCCAGCTTCTGAAATGTCACTGCGAGAAAAGTCATCATTTTACTGCACTCCCATATATAAATTAATTTCCTGGCTTCCATTATATTAGCCCTTTGGTATTTCCCTTGCATATTAACCTACACCTGTAACTGCACTGAGTATGTGAGTGAACTCCAATTTAGCGGCTCTTACCAGTTACCCTTTTGGGTGACATTTAATTGGTCTAATTTTCTCCACCACCTTCAATGATCTGAAAGATTTATGCAGCGTTTGATACAATGCTGAGCTTGCTTCAAGAATGCCAAGTACTTCTCATCCTGGCACATAGCAATGTACATTGGGTAAGATTAATGTGTGAATTATGGGTACACAGGAGTGTGAGCACAAGCAATATGATTTCTGCCAACATTACTCCATTCCTTAATGCATAACATTAAGCATTTCAAGCTTCATTTCTTGTTGTCACTGATGAATAACAGTCTTCTAGCTCTCTGCTCTGATGATGATGATAATGCTTTTAATGTGGTCAGTCTTAGCAGTTAATGGGCATCCATTGCTCTGTAATGAGAGGCCACGGTTACACAGCCATATAACGCTGTAAGTGCTTGCAGGCTCTTTGGACTGGCTCTCCTTCTTAATGCACATTATACTCTGCAAATGCTCCTTAAAGGTTATGTGTACAGATCCTTTCAGGCAAGTTTGTTCTGGATCCTGGTAGGATGCAGTTAATCACGACAAGCATATCTTTATTACAGTGACTAACAAAGCAGAATTTTTAGATTTTTTTCTAGCAAAACACTTTGGCTTCCACCTTCATCAGTTGCTTGGATAAAGTGGATGCTGTTTCCAATGTGACAGATAAAGAGATTTGAGGCTGGCATACTCAGGGGGCCTTCATTAGCTGATCTTGGTACACCCCTTGATGTCATGGGGTGTTAGTGCGTCCATTGTGTGCATCCAGAAGCAGTTATTGGTAAGTCCAACAGGCTATGGTTCTCAGAATTAGATTGCAACAGATTGCTCCACATTTTTCTTTTGGTCAAAATCACCAATTTGTTGTTTTTAAAATGTGCATAGGTCAGTTGTAGCTTTATCCAGTGCTTTTTTTCCTGGGGGTATGCAGAGGTACACATACCCCTAAACATTCTGTGAATCTAATGGGAGAAAAAACTTTTTTTTAATGGTTTCTTCTCTAGCACTGTGAATTGTCAGTTCCATTGCTACCCCTTTTCCTTGTTACCACCTCCAATGGCGGTTTCATTTCCTTTTCCAGTGTTTCCTGAGTCTCAGACGGAAGCGAGCATTTAATGTGTGAAGCAGTGTGGAAAGTGAATGTGTGGTATTTCCCCTAATTTGAACTATAAAATGGTGATTTTCTTGAATCATAATGAGAGTGCACCTAAACAGTTTTAAAGAAAAAAAGCACTCGCTTTATCTATGTACTGGATATGTCATACCCATATTTTGAAGTGCAAATAAAAGGATGCTATGACGGCCATTCAAAGCAAAGAAATGCAATTTGTCTCAAATTTTACCCCTGATAAAGAGGGCATGACCTGGAAAAAGAGGAGACAGGGTAACCCTAGTCGCATGACACACTTTTCTGCATTTGAAGATACTAAATGTATTACATGACCTGCAGGTGATGTTCTGTTTGATGTAGTATGTTCTACCCATCCTGGTGCTTTAGAAGGTAGCTTTCTCCACGAGAAACACATGGGTTGTACAGCATTTGGAATTACAAGGATGAGATCCTTAATTGCTGATAGATGGCTTAAGTACAGCTCTCACTAGTAGCTTGTAGCTTGGACAGATTTGGTTGTTGGGGAAATGCTGTGATAGGAGAATTGAACGGCTTGGGGCAAGCTGTGGTGGGAGAGGATGTGGGATGAGATTAGCTGTGAAGGGAGGTCTGGGTAAGCTGTGAGGGGACAGGTACAGTTTTGGTCATTTCAGATAGTCTGGCCAAATTAAAGTCCATTTCAATGGCACTACTCTGAATATAAATTAAATTGAATGCTACCCATTGTGTGCACATATCTGTTCCATCTGCAGCTGAAAGGGTCAGTATTACAGATGCAAACTGGGTTTACCAATAAAAAAGAACCATTTAAGCTCCTTCTTCCCATGTGGAATGTGGATCAGGGCCAATCTGCCGCAAAAATGGAGGAAAACATTCACCCATCAGCAATTAAGTCATTTACTTTGCCTACCTCTCTACTCCACCTGCTTTAATATAATACTATTTGAATATAAATGCTGATTGACTTTAATCGCTCCATCTCACCATTCTCCCATGGCTCAATTTCTGCATATCTCTTCTTCTTTTTTGCTTTTAAAGAAAATAGCTAGAAGCAAGATTTTTCACCTGCCAATTTTCTATTGGAATGTCTGCTCTGAGATGGCAAAAAATCATATTTCCAACCCATAGCTGTGGAATACATCTACTTCCTATTATTCACAAAGAGAGTGAAGACTAGTACTTGATTGACAGTTGCTAATACTTTAATTGACAAGCCAAGGCGAGACAGCACATGTGATTTTGTCTGTTTTACAAAAGGGAAAGAGATAGCTGATTCAGATTGCTCTAATTGGAACATAACATAGTAGTATAATGGCTGTGCATGGGAAAGTGATTTTGCCTTTTACTAAATGAGCTCAGCAAGGATGATAAAAATGACAGCATTGGTTTAGCAAGCTCAGGCTTTTTAAAAATGGGAATAAGGCTGATTGACAGAAAGGAGGAGCTGACATTATTTTGTTTACCCTTCTAAGATGCCATGATGTTGTAGAGAAAATAGTATTTTGAAAAACCAAGTCTCTTGAGGTTACGGTAGGAATAACAAAGTGAATTGGAGAGTGGCTGGAAGAAAGAAGCAAGGATCTATGATTTATGCAGCAAACTTTGGCTAAAAGATAGTCACTTGTGGACTCCATTAAGTCACATTGGTTAATCTTTTATGTACACTGTGGATCAGGGCATCTATCTTTATCCAGATAATACATTGCAGCAGGATACCATCCCATAATGTATTAGCAGCTGGAACTTTGCAAGACCACTAAGGAGTAAGACCACCAATTTTAGTTCTCATTTGATAGATCTGAGGAATTCCACACCATTAGTAACTTGGCAATTGCCTAGATTTAAGCTGTTTCAAAAGGCATTTACTGTGCTTTGATGGATCATGGATAAAACACAAGCTTTCTCTTAAGAAAGAGAACTCACACAATCACCCAGAGCTCATTTTGTCCATTTCGCCAGGATATGATTTCCTGTGCTGTTATAGATCCGTCTACACAGGGATGGGGATGGGCCAACGATTTCAGTCTATATACAACAGCTTCCTATTTTCGATGCAAGGCTTTCTTTCTCCTTGGTCTTTATCATTAATGTTCTGGTCTGGCTGGCCAGCTGGGCACCACCCTCCGATCAGGACCTATGATTGGCCCATTCAAATTTGCCCTCTTTGGTGGGAAGACTGCTCCTGATACTGCTGGCCCTGGGGAATCCCCCCAGCAGGAGCCAGTGAGCAAGCATAGTCTGGTTTCTAAGGAAGAAGACAGAGCATGAAGGAGTCACAACCGTCACACACACCCCCCCGGACATAGTAAGTAGTCATTGCTTTGTCCTGGCCTTTGGAAGGAGTTGAAGATTGTGATTAGAGTTGCCATATCTTGAAGAGCAAAAAAAGGAGAGCCCAAGCCACTGTTGGTCTGAGCTGGGGAAAGAGGCACGGGGATATGAGGGGCTGCAGTTATTGCGCCTGCATGCCTCTTTCCCAGCTTGAACTGGCAGCAGCCGAGGCATGCAGAGCAGCCTGATTCTGAGCCCAAGCCCTCCCAAGCTCCCCCACTCCACCCCCATGGATATTTCCTCTAACATGTAAAAATCTGCCCAGATGGGCATGTTGTCCCCCCCAACAAAAGGATATGTCTGGGTTTTCCCAGACGTATAGCAACCCTAATTGTGATGAGTCATTCAGGTATGATTTTATTTCACTTGCTTCAATACAGTGATACCTTGGTTTTAGAACAGCCCTGTTTACGAACTATTCGGTTTATGAACTCTGAAAAACAAGAAATACAGTGGTACCTTGGGTTACAGATGCTTCAGGTTACAGACGCTTCAGGTTACCGACTCCACTAACCCAGAAATATTACCTCGGGTTAAGAACTTTGCTTCAGGATGAGAACAGAAATCGCCGTGGCGGCAGCAGGAGGCCCCATTAGCTAAAGTGGTACCTCAATTTAAGAACAGTTTCAGGTTAAGAATGGACCTCCAGAACGAATTAAGTTCTTAACCCGAGGTACCACTATAGTGTTCCAGTTTGTGAACTTTACCTCAGTCTACGAACAGAAGCTGAATGGTGGAAGGGCACCAGTGATGGGAGGCCTCATTAGGGAAAGCACGCCTCGGTTTAAGAATGGCTTTGGTTTAAGAACAGACTTCCAGAACAGATTAAGTTTGTAAACTGAGGCACCACTGTATTTCATTTGACTCTGTTCATCTTATTGATTATTGTGGGAGGCGAGTTATTGGTTTGTTTTTGTTTTATTATGTATGTTGTGCTCTCATTTTGTATTTTTATGTTGTGAACTACCCTATGATCTTCAGATTCCAGTAGGTACCTGTATACTAAATGAATGAATGAATGAATGAATAGTGTCCATCTGAGACCCTTTGGGTGGAGTAGAGTACAAGATCATGCCTTCTCCACAATCTCAATGCATTCGTCCTAAAATTATAGTAATTGGTCTTGTGTTTTGAAATGGAATTGAGCCTGGTTTTGAAATCTGTTTAAATCTCAGTGGTTAATCAAAATTCTTCAATTTCTGCTGCAGGACATTGTGTTTATGTTCTTCAAGTATAGATGCAATTCAAAATATATCAGTTGGAGAAAATCGGACCATATATTGAAATGTGATATTCTGTTAGATATTTGGATTGTGAATTGTTGATCTTGACATTCAAATCCAAATCAAATTTACAACTTTCATCAGAAAATTCAAATAAACTTGAAGCAAACTTTTTGCCCCTCCCACACTTTTGCAGTGAGTTAGCACAACGTATTTCGACTTCCTTTTCCCCCCACACCTATTAGGAGCAAATAAATTATTGATTTGCTCTATATGGGAAGCAGCACTGAAATTGGCAGACCACAGAGAAGGGAGCAAATTAACATAACAACACTGTTGAGTACATTACCTTCCTTGCAATGTGTTTCAGATCAGAACATTTTAACAAGTACTGATGTAGTTTGGAGTTCTGAAGACATCGTCACTTAATTGTTTGGCTCACTTTGCACTTTCCCTTTCAATATACCTAAAAATACATTTTGTCTTGACATAGCAGACTGAAAATAATGGTGGAGAAAGAACTCCCCAAAGTGGTTGCGAATACAAGCAATGAACAAACAGATTTGAATTTATGTGATGCTTATGATGACATCTAGCATCTCTGTAGCACAGAAAGCCAAAGGGATTATATGTATGCACTGCTAATGCTCATGGAAACTCTTCTGTGAATATGCTTTTACATGCAGGAGTCTGAAAAAGCTGATATATCCTTGTATGAGGAATACTAATAACAAGGTTTCAAAGTTTTCTGTATTGGCCCTTTGGGGAGCTGTTGCTTTCTGACCACTTCAGAAATAGTGTAAAGCAGAATAAATTGAAGCTTTGTTATTCCCCCCCACCGCAAGCATTCTTATCACTTACAATGAAAATACAGAATACAAGAAGTGGGATCTGCAACATATAATGTTGCTGTGTGCATCTTTCAGGATATTCAATTCCACCCCCAATTCCTATTTTTTGTGTGTGTTTTCTTTCTTTCTTTCTTTCTTTCTTTCTTTCTTTCTTTCTTTCTTTCTTTCTTTCAACAGACATCCAGCAGTCTGTGGCTACTGAGCATGCTCAGTCTTCATTTTACCTGTTTTGGAGGTCTCATGCCTCAGAGTTTTTCCCCACTAGAGATTTTTGTACTTCTGCAAACCTTTGGATCTTCCCAAGTTGATTGCTACCATCCTCTCATGTGTGGCTGGTGTCATTTTGGCTATGTAGGGATTCAAGCTGATAATGAGATCACTGCATAGAATATTACAACAAAGGAAGTAAAAATAAATATCAGCAACAGAAAAAAAAGATTGGAATAAAAACCAGGTGCTGGAGAAAACAACAACAAGATATACAATTAACATAATGAATGAATGAAACTTTATTTGCGTCAGCCATCACCCATAGCAACAAAAGAACATTGCGATGTACACAGAACTAAATAAGAAGTTGATTATATAAAACACAGTATAGGGTCCTGAATCAGCAATCAAATAGTGGACCTTATTCTGATTGCCCCATCTAGAAACCTTGCAGCCTTTGCTGTCATCTGCTCCTCTTGATCTGCCAGGAGAAATGACACTGTGGCAGTGGTTGGGTGACCCGGAATGGACAATAAAAGAGGAGTGATAATCTCATTCCTCAGGTCTTTGTAAAGAATGCACGCCAGGAGGGCATGCGCCACTGATTCGGTGCTGCCATCTCTGCAGGGACATAAGCGTTTTTGGTGTGGAATCTGTTGGAATCATGCCTCAAGTACAGCCAAGGGCAGCACATTCAGTCTTGCAAGGGTAAAGGCATGTCTATATTTTGGAATTGCTAGATTATACAGATAGGGTGCCAAAGAATCAAAGTGAGAGGATGGAAAGTGGTCATACCATGGGCAAAATTTCCTTATTGTGGCCAAGTTGTTCTGATGCTCGATATCATTTAGGCGTTGGCAAATTAGACTGTTTGCTTTACTATAACCCACGGCGAGTAGTACAATTAACATACCTGTGGGAATAGTAAGCTAAAATGACACCTAAGTAAGTGTCAGGTGATCCTCTCCTGGATGCCACCACATAAAAGTCATAGTCATCACACACTTCAGATGTGATGGTGGAGAAGGGGTACCCAAAGAGGACCTTTGTAGAAGTTCATATCAAAATAGAGAATTCAACTAGCCCATTGTTTGCTCCAGAGGTAGGAAACCTCAGGCCTTAGGTTGGATGTTCAGGACCAACTGATGCATCAAGTATCATGGGATGATCTAGGAAGGCTTGAGGAATTCAGTCTTCATGAATAGTTCTGCAAAAGGCTCCTTGCCCACACTCCATAGGCCGATATGAATACCCGAACTTAGTTATCCACTCAGATTTTGCAGCTCTCCAAATATTGTGCGACACAGGCCTCATCAGCTTAAACGTACCAAAATACATATTTTAAGGCATATTTCTGAAACAAAATACATAATTTAATAAATGCTAAATTAAATATGCATTTGGAGAAGATTTCTTTAAAGCAAACATTTGCAGATTAATGTGCCAATGGAGCAGAGCGGACAGATTCCTGGAGCTCAGAGTACTACCTCACTTAGCTTAGAGGAGTGGATAGAATAAACTTGCAGTAGCCACTGCCTTCAAGGTTTTTCCCCAAAGGAGATGATAAAATATAAGCAGTGACATAAATGCCCCCCTGCCCATGATTAGGGGTGGATGTTAAAGCTAACAACATGCAGTATTCTTCACTTTTGGAAAGGTTTATCACCAGACCAAAAACCAGATGTAATGCCTGGATGTTCTAATAATTGTAAAAGACTATATTCCCCAACCAATTTCATGAAAATTTGTGCTGAATGTTCATGTGGCGAAGTTATACCATGTGCAAACAGCATTTGGTTTATTCCTTTACGTTGACCCATTTAATTGATTTTCGGAGTACTAACCCAATGTTCATAATGTGTCCATTGACCATGGAAGCAATTTAGAACTTTCCAGTAGCTCACAAATACATGAGGTCATGAGTTTTCAGGGTCCAGGTCTGCCTCAACTAAGGTGTCTTTGTTTGGGTAGATTAATGGTTTTGAATAAAACTCTGCAATGCAGTTTAAGAATCTCTGTGGCTCACACTTAAATGCAAAACATGGAAGCATGAGGATGAAGTTATAGAGTATAAGGATGAAATATCCTTCCAATACAATGGGCTTGAAAGTCTTTATTCACATTTGTGACAATGTGCTTAACCCGGCATATAGTGTACTGTGTAAGCATCACTTGTTAGTGAACAGAGTACTATCTTATACGCATTTATCTGGAATTAAGGCCCATTGAACTCAGTAGATATGAATAGGATGATGCCATCACTTACCAGTTTGGGGGGGGAAACCTCATATTCAAAGAAATGCAAGGGAAATCTATTGTGCTTGACCAGGATGGTTCCTATTGCTCTTCTTCTTCTTCTTTTTTACTATTGGATGTTAAGAGCCTATAATATACTGCAACTTGCTATCCAGTATACTGAAAAACCAATAGCAATAAAACATAAAGCAGTTCAGTGCAATGAAGTTATTCATCCACAGGATCAACCCGTAAAGGACCATTTTCTTTTATTTCTGGCGCTGACTCACTTTTACTGAAGAACTTTGCCACTTATAGAAATGCACCTAAGTAGTAAATGCTTTGTAATGGTTCCCTACCGTGGATCCCTCATCATTTTTTCCTGAAGAATAAGCAGAGTTTTATAACTCATTGGAGCTACATTTTATGGACACAGCATGTGCCGAGCATATGGCAAAGTGAATTTGAAGCATGGGGTCTGGGGCAGATTTTTAATGTAGCCTCTGCTCTTCCCTCTTCTGCGTGGTGATGTGATTTTTTACCAATTCCCAGATCAGCCACTTCCAAGAATTATCTTAATACAGCAGGGGTTTTTTTTATGAGTCAGTCTATTGTGTCAAATGTAACTTTCATAATGCTAAAGATACTTTTGTCCAGCCCACATCCAGTCTAGAAAGCTCTTTCACTGATGCATGGAATGCAATCCACAGTTTTGTTGAAAATGATTCCTTTCTGGTCCTCATGTCTGTCCTGAATTTCAGGAAGTACTGTGCTTTTTTTAGGTTGGATAAACCCAAAGTTAATTGTTCCTTTCTTTGCAGCTTCCTCTGTGATGAATTTCAGACTGGAAGCTCCTCAAGCAAAATACCTTTTATGTGGTATTAGGCAGCCTTCTCCAACATGGTGCCCTCCAAGTGTTTTGTACTAAACCTCCCATCAGACTGCTTGAGAAAGTAAAGATTTATAACAATTCCTGATGCTCAAAAATAAGGGGTCAAAGAAAGCAACATAGAACCTTTTCAGAGAAGAAGCAGTAAGATTTTAGCCTCCACACCCTATATTTAGAGGCTGGTAGCTATGTCATAGGTAATTGTTTCAATGGGACGCGGGTGGCGCTGTGGGTTAAACCACACAGCCTAGGGCTTGCTGATCAGAAGGTTGGTGGTTTAAATCCCCGCGACGGGGTGAGCTCCTGTTGCTCGGTCCCTGCTCCTGCCAACTTAGCAGTTAAAAAGCCCGTCAAAGTGCAAATAGATAAATAGGTACCTCTCCGGTGGGAAGGTAAACGGCATTTCCATGTGCTGCTCTGGTTTGCCAGAAGCGGCTTAGTCATGCTGGCCACATGACCCGGAAGCTGTACGCCGGCTCCCTCGGCCAATAAAGCGAGATGAGCGCCACAACCCCAGAGTCGGTCATGACTGGACCTAATGGTCAGGGGTCCCTTTACCTTTACCTTTAATTGTTTCAATATTACTATGTGTGTACAGTGGGGACACCCACCTTACAGTTTAATAGCCAAACATTGTCCAATGGCTAGGTCAGTATTTTGTACAAAATTGATAAAAAATGGATGTTCAGGCATATTCAAAATTTTCAAATGGTGTCAGTGGTCTAATTGCTTGGGATTTAACTGTTGAATTTGAGATAAGACATAGGATCATAGAATCTTAGAGCTGGAAGCAACTCAAGGGTCATCTAGTCCAACCCCCTATAATGCAAGAATCTCAGCTAAAGCATCCATGACAGGCGGCCATCCAACCTCTGTTTAAAAACCTCCAAGGAAGGAGAGTCCACCACCTCTCCTGGGAGTCTGTTCCACGGCCGAACAGCTCTTACTGTCAGAAAGTTTTGTTGAAAGTTTAGTCGGAATCTTCTTTCTTGTAACTCAAGTCCTACCATGGGCGTAGCCAGGATTTTTTTTGGGGGGGCAGGCCTATTGTTAGGTGGGGACAGAACATCAGTTTGCTAAGTCTTTTTATTGAATTTGATTGATTTTGGGGGCAACCTGCCCTCCTGCCCCCCCATCCCCTGGCTAGCCCATGAATCCTACCCTCCAGAGCAGGAGAAAACAAGCATGCTCCCTCTTCCATGTGACAGCCCTTAAGGTGCATTTGAAAAAGGCTATCATATCTGTCTCCCCTTTTCCATGCTAAACATACCCAGCTCCTTCAAGTGCTCCTCATCTGATGGATTAGTAGCCCAATCACATTACAGGGTGTTGTTGTTTTTTAACAAGATGCCAGGAAGACCCTACTCTACCTGCCACCCCAGATTTCTGAAATCTGCTTGGAGTCAATCTCTGGCCTGGGGAAAAACCACACACACTTTGCACACAGTCAGATTTACTCTTTCTAACTGTTACTTTCATTCTTACGGAGCTGAACCCTCACAAGATTTAACAAGTTCTGCAGGCAAGTCCAGGGCAAATTGTGCCTCAAATTGATACTTAAGGCCAAGGGACATAGGTTCATTATCTGCTCTGGCATCATGGATAGTTGGGAAAAACCTTCGCTAATACTTCTCTCTGAGGAATAGCACCGATATCTATTTTTATTGTAAAAAAAAAAAAATTGCAGCTAAAATCACCTGGGGGAGAAAAGGGAAACCGGTGGCATGATAAACAAGCCATTAGCACAAAAGGCTCACTCTCTTCCACAGTCTCCCCTTTCTCTAGCTTTTCAGCACCAACTACTCGGCTCCGCAGCAGCTGCACCAGCTGAGCTGTGAGAAATATATATATTGCAGCCAATAACAACTGATGATAACCTTGACTGCAGCATATATCATCATGGCAGCCTTTGGCTTTGTAAAAGATCTGCGAGCGCAGGATTCCCTTGATTGCAGGAGGTGGAGAGGGAAGAGCGGGGGAGAGGGAGGAGGCGAGAGCTTAATTGAAAGTTCATCCTCCTCCTGTTCTCCCCGGGAATCCCGCTCCCGATGCTCTTGCTCTAACCCAAACAATCCAACCACGTCCACAAGGCACGCTCCATCCCTTTAATTCCAAAAGCCCCGTAGAGAGCATTCTGTAGGCAACGGCAGCGAGTGCCACTAGGTGGCGCTCGCCAACCACTTTTGGAGTTAGACCGCTTTCCGTTCCGGCCAATATAACGCGCCTCCCTCCTGTCCTCGCACACCTAATTCTAGACTTGATAGGGTATCCCTGGGAAAAGGAAAAGGGGGGGGGGGGAAATAAGGGGGGGCTCGGGAACCAAAGTTAATAAGGCATTTGCGCCTAAGCAACCCCTGTGTCCTGAGATTTCTTTAAAGCGACAGCCCCTGTTCCCCGCTCACACGCTACAGCTGCCCCTCTCTGTCCAGACCAGAAACGGAACTTCTGTAAACGAGTGACTTCCACGCCTCGTGACCGTGGCTGCTGCTTAGTCTTTTCCCGATATTTGCCAGCGTTCTTCTTCCGTGGCCGATCTTGACATTTGACGGTGGTCTGTGCGCAAGGGGAGGGCGGGGAGGGGAGGAAGAAGACATGCGGAGATCTACTTCTACCAGCTTCTGAGAGCGCGTTTCTTTTCTTCTTTTAAAGAAGACTCAAAAAGGATCGCTTCCTTCGTTCCGGGTGAAATTCAGCCTATGCCTGGCTCCAGGTAGCCGCTGTTTACAGGACATCAAGCGGGGGGAATTGACCGCGGGGGGGGGGAGGTTGTGTGTGTGCGCGCGCTGGAATTTGTCCAGGGCAGATCTGGGTTGTGTGTGCGCGCCTGTGTGTCATGCTCGAGTTTATCTGGTGTGAGAAGCAGTGGCGGGTGTGAATGTGTCTGCGAGAGGGTGGGAAGGAGGAAGGGAGGGAGGGGGTGATCTTGGCAATGGGCGGGAGAGAACGAGGCGAATCCTGTCTCTTCTGCTTGCCAGCCTAATCTCAGCTCATTTTCTCCAAGCAATACAACTTCGCGGACGGCAACCTAAGCCAAGCCCGACTCTCCACCATGGACCCTCCAGGTAAACCAGCGCCCCGCGCGCCAGACCCTTTCATTTTGATCCATTAAAAAAAAATCCAGATGGAGATAAAAACGGGATAGCAAAATTAGGAACTCGTAGGTTGGTGTATGGGAGCGGGGGGGGGGGGCGGTGTCCTTCCTGATGGGCTTTTTAGAAAGGGAAAGCGATGGAACGGGGTGAAAGGGGTTCCTGTTAGTGACTCAGTTCAGGTTCAACTCTTCCGGAAGAAACTCGGGAACTTTGCAGGTGGTACCCGTTGCATTCCCCACGAGAGTTTAAGGAACGGATTTGCTAAAACTGGACAGGGATGCGAATGAAAGCGGAAACGGCCTTGTGGACCAGTTGTATGGGGGGAGGGGAGTCGAAGTTGGAGCGGAGTTTATCAGCAATTCCAAGAAAGCAGACCTCTCCGAGTCCGAGGCACTGGGTTACATTAACTCGCGTTAAGCAGAAGCGCTTCCTTCGCAGATTTTGTTTTAATTACAACTAAAATTTAAGACGCGCTTGTGTTCAATGTTTTTTAAAAAGTTACATCTGGATGGGAGAATAGAACAAAAATGCCTAAGTGCTTTGGGATCGAGATAAAATGTCTGTGGTTATTGCCACAGCTTGCTGTGCCTGAGGAAAGAGGGAACCAGACAGGAGGTTGGGGGTTTCTTGTGTTTCGTGTGTGGAAACAAATCGTCTGCACCTCTATTTGTGGTGCGGGAAAGAGGTGCCGAGGGACCTCCCAGGTTGCTTTCCTTCGATTCCTGGCGGTGGGTGGGGTGGACTGGGTAATGAGCCCAGGCTTATTCAGAAGTGCCATTGTTGTCCTTTAAAAAAATAAATAAAGAGAGTCCGGCTCTTGCAACAAGCACTGCACAAGAAGCGAGATGTTGAAAGAGCCCGCCCCACCCCTTGCGACGCCCTCAGCTCTCGCACACACTCCAAAACGGGATCAGACGGGGGCTTGTGTGTCACTGTGAGAAACAGGGTGCTGGACTTAACGGGGCCGATGTTCTGATCCACTAGGACCTTTCTTAGGTTATGTGGTGACACGGTCCTTGGAGGGAAACAGAGCGCAGCTCGCGCCCGCCCCGTCAAGGTCTTTTTGCCCGGTTCGCCTTCTGCCGTGTGTCTGAGAGGAGCCCTGTCCCGCTCCCCCTCATAAAACAGACACCGAGTGGGTTTCTCCCCCCCCCCACAGGATGGACCTCGGGAGAGTCTGGCACTTTTTGTGAGGGGGGGGGGGGCGAGCTGAGGAGCTGGACTTTCCCGCCGCCTCACTTGGCTCTCTTTCGCCCCGCAGGCTGCAGCGCGCCTCCCGCCTTCCTGTGAGGCCGCCGAAGAAGCGCGAAAATTCAAGGCGGCGCCCGCTCGTTTCCCGCTCGCTGAGGCGCCCAGCCCGGCCGCCCTCCAGAGACTGAAGGCAGCAGCGCCCGGCCGTCGCCCTCCCGCCGCCCCCTTTGGACTCCGCGGCTGGACGGACGGGCCCCGCTGCGGCAAGACATGGCCGGGCGGCGGCTGTGGTGGCGGCGGCGGCGGGGGGCGCTGGCGGAGCCCGCGGGCGGATACTCCTGCGTGGCGGTGGCGGCGGCGGCGCTGGCCCTACTGCTCCTGCAGCTGCCCGGCGGCAGCCCGGCGGTGCCGGCGCAGAACGACACGGAGCCCATCGTGCTGGAGGGCAAGTGTCTGGTAGTGTGCGACTCCAGCCCGTCCGCCGACGGCGCCATCACCTCGTCGCTGGGCATCTCCGTGCGCTCCGGCAGCGCCAAGGTGGCGTTCTCGGCCACGCGCAGCACCAACCACGAGCCGTCCGAGATGAGCAACCGCACCATGACCATCTACTTCGACCAGGTCAGGCGCGCCAGCCCTCTCCCCCCTCCCTCGCGCCTTTTCCGGCCTCTCCTGGCCGTAGCCCCTCCCTCAGGTGACTACGCCCCGCCCAGGCGGCGCCGGCAAGCCAGAGTCTCCTCCCACCTGCCCACTCCCTCCCCGCCTCTACCTTGCACCTCTTTCTCCAGGTAAGCCCTTCCTGCCCCGGCCAGTCTGCTCTGGCGCCCCCTGGCGTCCAGAAGAGCCGCTCTCCACTTACTTCTTCCTCCTAATTCCTCGCCTTCTCCCGTTTCACACTTAGCCCTCGTCCTTTGTTTACTGTCCAGCTTCACTCGTTTTCCTTCCAGTTCTCCCCACTCCTAGCCCCATTGATCTGTCTCCTATTGATCCCTAACTCCCATCTTCTACACCACCACTCTCCCGGTCTATCCTTTACCTTGTTGTTGCCTTTTAGTCATATCCGACTCTTCGTGACCCCATGGACCAGAGCTAGTCCTGCTTTATTACCATTCCACCACAACTCCCTCCAGCCATGTCCTGTTCAGCAGTGACCCCCCTCAAGCTCAAGTTCTTTTCCCAAGAGCAATACATGGCCACTAACTGATGGCCCCTGCCTCTTCTACACCTTCAATATTTGTTTTGATCTTTCTCCACTCTTTGTGATGCCCTTCCTGCATCTCCCTCCTACTTCTTCACACCTTAGCTAACTGTAGGGTTGCCATATGTCCTCTTTTCCCAGGATGCATCCTCTTTTTTTCATGGGTAGAGTTGTCTTAGTGGTCCCTAGTTAAAAGTAGAAGTTAGCAAATGTGTCCTTTTTTTTGCTCTTCAAAATTTGGCAACCCTAGACTGGGCTTCTTCTAATGCCGTCTAAGTTAGGGATGGAGAGCTTGTGCCCACCCCCCCCACCCCCACAGATGTTGTTGAACTCCAACTCCCACCAGCTCTAGCCAATATGGCCCAGTGAACAGGGATGAAGGCAGCTGCAGCCTGTCACTATCGGGAGAGTCACAGGTTCCTCTTACCTGTTTTAGTTCCACCTTAGTAATTCACTGTCAGCAGTCTGACAGTACTTGTGGCTCATCAACTTCTCTATGAAACAATAGCCATCACTTCCTTATTTTTCTATTCTGATGAGTGTCCTTTAAGTGCCCCATCTAATGTTGTAGCTACCAACAAGATATCTTTGGGGGGCTCCTCAGTCACCCTGTTTTGAATAATTATAACCACCAGTCACCCTGTTTTGAATAATTATAACCACCAGTCTGTATTGCCAACAATATAACATCCAATTCCAATTTCTCCAGAGAGGTGGCTCTGGGATTTCCTGCCTTCCCTTATCTAGTCAGGCAAACCAGACAGGCATGCATAGAGCAGCAGCCTGGGGAAATCCGCAGAATTTGGGTGTAGTGCAGTGAGGGGACAGTGAAGGCACTGCAAGCTTAAGCTTTGCCTCTTGGCTCATTTGAGGAAACCTACATGCTTTTAGGATTGCTCTGTCTTATTGTTCCAGCCTAGGAAGAAAGAAGAGGGATGCACTGGGATTTTATATAAAACCTTCCAAGTGAAAATCATTCAGGTCATTTAGACTTGTTCAGCACAGATTATTTGTTTCTGTTTATGCATCCATCTGTCTGAGGATTGCTTTCTAATCATGATTACATATGTATTCTGTTATTTACCCATTGTGTTCCCCAGCTATTATAATCTTCTAGAAAAAAATATTTTGACATAGATTGGCAGAATTTTTTTTTGTAGAATAATTCTATTGTCACCTTGCTTGTAGAGCTGTATAATGCTAGACACTATATACATACAGTTTTGTTTATAAAGTTTTTTCCTCCCTCTAATTCCATGATGTGTTGCCTTAAAATAAGAATTGTAGTGTTGGTTGAATAACTTAATTTTTTTTTAGCAATGAATGGGATTCTAGTTTCACAAATTCTTCTTCTTTCACACTTTTGTATATGAGTTTTGAATCTGGACTAGATGAGCTCTGAGGTTGATAATCTTATTTAAGAAGGATAGCCACAGTCTTTCACCAACTTCTGCATAGTTTTTACATTAATTTGTATATATGCGTACACACACAGGATATTGTGATACATGCTAGAGATTCTGAACAAGGAAGTACCTGGCAGTCCAAACAGAAAAATAACCATAAGAGCCAGAATCTGTGGCATTGCACCACTGAGCTTTGTGTGCAGTCTTAACCGTTCTTTGTTACAGAAAAGACAGCAGGAAGCTATGAGAGCTCTGCTCAGATGTAATAATAAGACCCCAGGCAAGTTGTTGCAACCAGTTACATGGGAAGACAGATTAGGCAGAAGATTTCAGATCTGATTCTGTAGGTAATGCAAATATCAATCATGCAAAGAACTGTAAACATATCTTTGGAATGTTTTCTAATTCTAGGCCTGCCATGAGGTTGCCAGCCCTCATTTACATTTCTTTAGTTTAGTGTGACTTGCCTTTAGCCATAAGGAGCCATATTGGAGCTTGCAAATTATTGGGACAAGTCCTTTCCTCGTGGTGGTGGTCATTACCTTTCTATCCTGCCTTTCCTCCAAGGAGCTTCAGGTGGTGTACATGGCTCTTGCTGTAATGGTCTCCTCCCCATTTTATCACCACCACAATATTGTGAGGCAGATTATGCTGAGAAAGAGATGGTGACTGGCTCAAGGTCACCCACTGAACTTCATGGGTATTTTAACCTTGAATCCCAAGTACTAGTCCAGCATGTTAACCACCACACTAAATTGGCTCTCTCGTGGATTCATTGCTTTCTCCTTCTTTTGTTACTCTGTAAGAGGCCTTTGAAACATTCATAACTTGGCTCAAAAGACCATTTTCCATTACCCTAATTGGCAAATTGCACTCACTTTTACCACTAAGTCCATGCACTAAGTTCTCTGCGGGTTAAAATGCATCCTCCATACTTCTTTGTTCAAGCCTAATTGAATTAGTCCCTGTGCTTCAGGATGGGGTAAAGAGACAAAAGAGAATGAGGGGTGTAAATTTCAGAGAGAGGGGGGGGGAGGGAGAGAGAGAGAGGGGTTACTTATTTAAAATTTGAACTCCCTCCCACCGTTCCATCACATGTGACATGACTAAGTCTCATTTTGTTTCGCATTAACATCACAGGCCCCAAGAGAGACAATTAGTTTCAATACTGTTACATGAAAATGTAAAATCCTGGGCGGATTTGTTTAATGGGATCTTTTCTCCCTTCGTTTTGCGTGTCTCTCAGCAATGATACATTACATTTTCTCCTCTGCTGTGAAGACACAGGCTGCCATCATGATCCTTTCATTCTCTCGAAGAGGCATTGGGTGCACCACTGTGTAAATCAATCAGCTGTCTGAACCAATCCTTTTAAAACACCTTGGAAAGTTATTTCGTTTCCCTGCAGTCCGTTTTAATTGTGCAGCAAAATGCCTGTGGCTTTGCACTGCTTGGGCAGCCGGTCGAGAATTCTCCCTGTTTCTCCCCCCACCTGACCTTCCCCATAATGAAGGCATGACCTAATTCCCCCCTCCCCTTTCATTCTTCTTTTCTCCAGGTATTAGTTAATATTGGCAACCACTTCGACCTGGCTTCCAGTATATTTGTAGCGCCAAGAAAAGGAATATATAGTTTCAGTTTCCACGTTGTGAAAGTATATAACAGACAAACTATCCAGGTATGTACTCTTCACTGGGGAGGCAGTATTGTTTTGGTTTTTTTGCAAAGTAGCTCACATAAAGGCTTGTGACATTTGAATATAAAGCAAAACGTCTCAAAGGAAAAAAAAAATCATGCAGTTACTGTTATATTAATGTGATCTTATTTCAGCAGAGCATTTTATGAATATGCTATTTTATCCATAAACTGCTAGATGCACCTAGTTCCTTCAGCCAGCATTACAGTTCCCCATCCCCACACTGGGCTAGCTGACTGGGCCATTTGGTAGAGAAAGTACAGGTGTATCAGTCTGAGCCAGGTTTGGAGCAAAGTGGTGGGTCATTTTGACCTTACACCCCCTCCCACTGCACGAGATATGTCTACCGCCTCCTACTCTGTTTCCCCACCCCCATTTGGGATCCATGCATGTGGGAGACTCACTTATATACTGGGTTGGAATTTGGTATGTGGGTGTGTTATATTGGGATGTAACAATGCAATTTTAAAAACAAACACTATGCAAGACTGCTGATGTTGAATTTCTTTTGAATTGTAGGTAAGCCTAATGCAAAACGGCTATCCAGTGATTTCAGCTTTTGCTGGAGACCAAGATGTCACCAGAGAAGCAGCCAGCAATGGGGTCTTGCTCCTTATGGAAAGAGAAGACAAAGTGCATCTCAAACTGGAGAGAGGGAACCTCATGGGAGGGTGGAAATACTCAACCTTTTCCGGCTTCTTAGTCTTTCCGCTATAAAGGGATGTCAAGGAGAAGCCTGATTTGCAAGCTGGAACAAGGATCAAATCATTTTGGAAAAACATACACACACAAGATCCCTCCTCCCTCTCCCAGAACTTGGCTAGACACGCCAATAATTCCAGCCACCCAGTCAGACTGCCATCAGAGAATAATGACAAACCTTCTTGATGCCACTGTTTGCTTTGACTCTTGACTGTTCCTTGGGAAAACCTGCAGCCCCGATTAGTTTTAGATGACAGTGATCTTTAAAAGAAACAAAATTATCAACCTGAGCAATTTGTACCTGTGATTGTAAAGTCAATTTTGGATTTTATTGTTGGGATCATTGACTTTCCTCCCTTCATTCTGCTTCTGTTCCTGTCCTGAAGAGACATGCTAATTGGGACCACATAAAAGTAGTCCAAGGCTTACCCTCAAAGCCAGAAGAATCTGATATCCAATGAAGTGTTCCTGCGATGCTTTCTCTTTTTGTGTTTGTATAGTCTTAAAAATATACCAAGACAAAAATAAGAATGGCTTCAATTTCAAACCTGTATCTTCTGGGGAAGGGATTTTATTTATTTATTTATTTATTTTGGACATTACTGTGTCAAGAAGTGCTTTATCCAGTGAAGCAAATTTTGCACGATTGGAAACTACTTTATTTTGTGTTACTTGTGTTTTCCATCATCATTTCCCCCCTCGTCTGACTCTTTTTGTGCTAAAGAAGCAATCTAGATCGATCAGTAAGATAAAGCAAGCATATATATGCCCTGTAACTTGCAGAGAAACTAACCAGTGAACTGTTCTGCTTGCACTATTCAGCTGATCTAATGGAAGCATTTGTGGAGATTGAGGAAGACTTTGCACAATCTGATCCTTGAGTTACATTCTGGAAAGGAAATGACATTTCTGAATAGGTCTGACATTTCTAGACGCTGTTCCAGAAGGCTGTGAATATCTTCTTTGAACATACCGTCAATTATTTCTTTGCATTCCTGGGAGTTTTTTGGTGCTTTCCTGATCTTTATTTGATGGATTTAATTACTAATGCTTGAATATGCAGTGGCTTGGCCTCTTTGAGTGTTCCAACAAATTATCTTCCCTTCAAATTAGGTAAAAACAGATTTGCAGTGAACTTGCCAGGATCCAGCATACATCAACAGTTGCTGTTAGTATGTGTGACAAAATCAGGGATGTCAAAAAGAAAGAAAGAAAGAAAATGCTCTGAAAGCTTACTATGGTTTATGTGGTTTAGCTATGAATACAACAGAAATTGTATATTTTATTTTATTTATTTTATTGATGCTTCCCTGTTAGCATCCAAAGACTTTTGAGTAGTCTTAATCCAATACTGTATACCACAAAGGTCATTGATTCCAAATGATAAAAGAAGAAACCTCAGGTTGAATTCCAATTCACCTTCTATGTGTCAATGTAACCAAAATGCTGATGAACTTTAGATTCAGAATAAATGGGGTTCATGTCCAACTTGGCTTCTTTTTCGCTTTCATCTAAGTGTCAAAAGTGACTGTGCAATGCAGGAAAAGTGCTCAACAGTTGATTCAAGGAAGTCATTAGGGAGAATTTTTTTTAAAAAAATGTTGTGTGTGTGTATATATATATATATATATATATATATATATATATATATATATAATTGCTAAGCAGCTGGGTAGCTGGGTGGATGGGGATTTTATTTATTTCTTGTATTAGTTCATTTCCCCTTTCTCAAGGAACAAATGAAATGCAAATGATGTTTGCAGAATACAAACAGTAAACAGATTGCATTGCATGTTGGAATTATGGTGGACATGTTTTCATTGTAAAATTATCATTAAAAGGTCACTGTCAGTTAAAGAATATTCTTAAAAACAATTTCTCTACCTGTGTTAATTATAGCACTTTCAATTTTATTTTTTTTAAAGAATATTTCTAAAACCGGTTTGTGTTTTGATCTCACCACTCACCACCATTTTTGTTTCTCAACTGCCTGAGAGGGTCCAGTAAATCTAGCTAGTATTGGCTTTGTGTTTGGAGTTATTTCTAACTCAAACCCTGTACAGGTGATTCCCTACCATGTGCAGCATTTGATAAGAATCATACTTGTTTTTGGCATTTCTGAATTTGTGTATTTCATATTTGCATACAGCTTTGCATGCATGGAGTCTGGTATATGTAAGGCCCTTTACCTTTGCTTTTGTGGTGTGCAGACTGTATGGATAGGGCCCAACCACACTGGAATCTATGCATGCAGCTTCCTATGCCAATGTGAAGTTCAGGGTTGAGAAAGGTGGGATGGTACAACCTCAATCCAGTTCTATTTATAGGGAATGTCCAGACAGGGCTTTAGTTTCCGTTGCATTATAAAATAAATTGATTTCCCCCATTCCCATTGCTTATTGCTTTGTGGGTTCCCTCTGTCCTGTAAGCAGCGTTTCGATACGCTCCGGCTTCCGTCACGATATTTTGTTGTGCCAGAAGCAGTTTAGTCCTGCTGGCCATATGACCCGGAAAGCTGTCTGCGGACAAATGCCAGCTTCCTCGGCCTGAAAGCGAGATGAGTGCCATAACCCCATAGTCACCTTTGACTGGACTTACCGTAACTTTCCAGGGGTCCTTTACCTTTTTAACCTCTGCCCTATATTTAGTGCCAGTCTAATGAGGCAACTTTAAAAAACTATTTCACATTTTTTCAAAAAGCAGTTTGTAAGGATTGCAGGTAATAGTGCATCAAAATTCTTTTGCATAGCATTTTACTTATGTGCACACTATGATTTGGTTAAAAGAAAACAAATCTGAATGCAACTGCAGGAACAATCACATATTTCTTTTTTTGAAGGATGTAAATTGTAAGCAATCTTTTACAGTGTGTCTAACGCAGAGGAAGGAAATAAATAAATGCAATTCAAGTACAGAAAACTGTGGCAAATTCTGTAAAATACAGATACTTAAGAGAGGGACAATAGATCAGTTCTGCTTTGGAAGCAACTAATTAATTTGGTGTTCTACAATTTCAGAATAAATTTGGATGAGGAGAATTTAAGAAGCATTTAAAATGCATTCATTTTCTTCAGCAATGTATTTTTTATTGCAGCTACTGTAGAAAAGACTTGAACCACAAGTGGTGCAGGTGAGTCAGAGTTTGAAAAAGCAGCTTGGTGCAAAACCATTTATGACAGGAAAAGGTTGCTTTTTATGGAATGAGGGTCATGCCCTTTATTTCTCCTTCACTATATAACCAAATTATCAGAATAAATAAATTACCTATACAGGCATGACCAGAATTTAATTTTCTTTATTATGAACAGGATATGTAGACAGGCAGATTTTGAATTTTATAGGCTATATATAAATCCATGAATAAGTGATACTTCTGGGTGCTATTTTTTTAAAAAAATGGATGTTAACGCTGTCATTTCCTAAGTAGCGAGGCATGTTTGGCTTTTCTTGTTTTGCTGTTAGTGGCCTGTCTTGATCTGTCTGTTACTGTGTCAGAAATTCAGCCCCACACCACAGAAGATGTGTGAAAGTGTCACACAGCCAGATAGCTGCAAGTTAGGAGACCAGCCATATGCAGCTCATTTATGCTGGAGATTTCAGGGTTGGTTGGGAAGCAAGAACCCTAATTTATACAGATCCAATTCTAGCTTAAGGAGGCAGGATGGTTTGGTCTAGCAGAATTATTTTCCCATGTGGTGCTGGTGAGCAGTGGCATAGCTAGCTGCTCGGGTGCCCGGTTCAGGGGCGTGTCCTGCAGCCAGGGCGTGGTGATCTGCACTGATGGGAGTGTGGCAATCCACCCATGGGGGTGGGGCAAGCCTCTCTGATGCTTGAAGCCTCTCCGCCGCCTGCCCCTCAGCTGTAGGGCAGTTGAGGGAGAGGCAGTAGGCAGAGGGAAGTCCCATGCTGCCGTTTCAGGCAGCGTGGAACCTGCAGGTGCCTAAGCCACCTCACCACTCCTAAAAAGTTTCGTGAGCCCAATTATTATTTTTAAACTCATTTTGTCACCCCCCCAGTGATGATATCCGGGGTGAACCGCACCCCCCACAGCCCCCTTCTTCCGCCACTGCTGGTGAGAGCCTCGCTCACTGGAAATCAGATTAAGTCATGATTTTATGTGATTTAATTGAGAGCTTGCTGTTTGTTGAACAAAGATAGCTAGTTCAGCATTGATTTTGAGAATGCCTGGGCTGAAGTTCAGGCCGTCTACGATGCCAATTCTTTTGATAGAGCTAGAATGTACATTTTTAAAGGAAGCTTTGCCCATAGCTACTTGCTCAGAGCATGTAGCAATTTCTTTCAGGTAAGTATCACAGAAGGGACACTGCTCAGGCTACTCTGTGACACAAAGGGGAAAGACAGGTGGGTAGACCGGCAACAAAAGAGTAAAGCCTATCATCTGAATGTGGCTATTGGAAACCCTAGCATTTGTCATTGAGGTCCTCTCTGAAATAATTTATATGTATTTATAACAGTACTTCATCCTACCTGAATTTGCCATGATCCATATAGTTTGGATGTCATCTCAGCTCCCTAATCATATCTCCAACCTTTGGATAATTTAGATTGTATTGAAAATGACCATATGTTGGCTCTCTGAATCATTATCATCTTATCATATCCAGTGCATGCATGGGCTTGTTCAGCTAATATTGACAAAACTGTTCTGCAAGAGTGTGGATTTGTGATGACCTCAGTGTGGCTGCTCTTTGGGGGTTGGGGGAATGAACGTGTGTTATTCTCCCGTAGAGTCACATAGCTATGCAGGGAACAGTCAGTGGAGCTGTCAGCTAACAAATCAATTTTAGTTGATTAATCATCTGCTTTTAGGGCACATATTTATTTCTGAAGCTATTTTGCCTATAGTGTGTGACAGTAATAGGGAATGGAAAAACAAAATATTATAGGTAACCTTTTCTTCTAAAACAAAACATTTAAAATGGCCTTTTCTTCTAGGATTATTGATAGTATTTGTTGTTATTTTGTAAGTTACCTTGATTTTCTTCAATATCACAACTTGGCACCTGTTATCAAAGCTCTAGGAACAGGCAGTCCATCAATTAAATGAGGCAGAGTTTGCCTTACAATTAGGCAAAGTTTAGATTATTAATTATACCAATTAAGGCATTGAGACTGCAGTTCTGTACACAGTTACTTGGGAGCAAGCCCATTGAACTCAGGGGGTCTTACTTCTAAGTAGTTATGCATAAGTAGGCAATATTGCAGCATGAATTTACACTTCTAAAATAATTACATGTAGTAATTATTATTATGAAACTCATTCTGCAAAACATTCATTTGGGTCAGCATTTTACATATCTGTCCACCAAATAAACTAGTCATCTCACCACAAAGCTGGATAATAAAAAAAAATAACCTGCTAGCTATTCTGGATAAATGAAAGCAATTTTTGGACAAGAACGTAAAATTTTAAGCTAACATTTGAGTATATATAACCAAATTATTCAGAACTGAAAGTTCAGATTTGAGTTTCGGCTTTCTAAATTCAAATTTCTACTTCCTTTCCCCCAAATTGTCTTTTAAACCCCATTATAGACCAATCAGAAAGCCGTAGAATTTTAAATATTACTTTCATCTTATTTTAAACTTAATTTGCTCTGAGTTAAGGAAAGGGTTGGTGAAAGACCAGCTAGCAACTGAAAAATTCACTAACATTTGTTTGGATGACCAGGATGACTTGTTAAAGCAGAATTGATCATTAAAGGTAATCATGCTAAAATGGTTCAGACAAAATGCTCTGGTGTTTAACAAATTTGTGACTGAAACCATAGTAATCTGTTAGCGGTGTATTAAAATCTTCATGGCAAATCTTCAGAATTTAAAGCAGCAGGTAAACATAATTTTGTTGTGCAATAATCAGTGCTGCTTTTAAGGGATTATACCATTATTACCTCAGCTAATTTAACTGTGCACACTCTCTTAGCTCGCCTTCTTCAAGTGTAACTCATAAGATCAGGTAATTAGCTTTAGTGTTAAATTAACAGCACATACTTGACACCTGTACAGGGGGTTGCTCTAATTAGTTAAGGTCCCAATGATTATGCATGTTCTTAAGTACTTATACTTTTAACAGAGGATAGAAAATAGTTTAATACATATATGTGTTATATAATGAAAATACAGAGTGTTTGTGGGTGGGTGGGTGAGCGCATAGCTGCTAAATTTTGTACAACTTTGTAAAAAACGTTGCATTTTTTACATTTTTCTTAGAGTGTAATTCTGCTAACCTACAAGAAGTAAAAGATGCCACTGCTGAACTCGGTATATGGAATCTGTATTCTGGTTCCAGTACGAATGATAGCTCTGTTTCATTGGGTTCTGAATAGAGACTGCACCATCCGTTTAATGCAGTATCATGTCCCCTTAAATAGTCAGGGGTTCCCCACAAGAATCCTGGGAACAGTAGTTTGTTAACGGTGGAGAGTTGTGCAGGAACCTCTTTCCCCCCTTAGAGAGCTACAGTTCCCAGAGTTGTTTAACAATCTATTCCTCTTCCAGAGAAGTCTGGGAATTGTAGCTCTGGGGGAGTCAGGGTCTTCTAACAGCTCTCATCACCCTTAATAAGCTACAGCTCCCAGAATTCTTTGAGAGAAGCCACGACTGTTTAAAGTGGAATGATAGTGCTTTAAATATGTAGCACAGATGGGTTCTGTGTCAATCGTATTTGTCAGCAGCCATTTCCTGTTTTCTTTAGGTCAGCTGGCATTTTCTGCACATATCTGGAAACATGGTTGAGTTATTCTGAAGCAAGCTAGCAAATACCTTTATCCATAAAGTGGATAAAAAAATGGATTTAAAAAAATGACGATGATTATATTTCTTTCAATTTTTTGAACTTCATATTGATTTTTTTGACTAGATTACCTTTCGGTCCCTTTGGAAAGTCTCCTTCTGTGAAAAGTGTTATTATCCACAGAAACTAGACTCACCTAAATGTCTGATCGGCTGATATGAAGGGTTGTACTATATTCTCAGTTTCTAGGGGGGGAAAGTTTACACTGGAGTAAGGAGTGAAAGGAAATACAAAAGAATAAGACTATAATTCACAATCTACCTGCGAATTCATTTTTTTAACAAAGTTATCAGAAATATAAAACACTTCTTATCTTTAGGGAAGCTTTTAATGTTTAATAGGTTATTGCATTTTAGTGTTTTGTTGGAAGCCGCCCAGAGTGGCTGGGGAAACCCAGCCAGATGGGCGGGGTATAAATAATAAATTATTATTATTATTATTATTATTTACTTCCACATTGTCTACCTTTTCTAAAATATCACATCTTGTATATATATCAACCAGGTAGAGGCTATAAAGTAGAAACAAGATTAAATATTAACCAAAAGGTAATCTGATCCACCCACTTCATTCTTTTTACTACAATAAGAATTAGAAATTAAGTATGGCAGCATAAACAGTTTGGCGTTCTGTGCCTACTGACAACAGGCATGTGCCTCTGCCATATTCTTTTCAGGATCTGCTTAAATCATTTTTGTTTAGGAAAGCATTTCTAGATAATGGCATGTTTTAACCTCTTTTTAGTCTACTCTTAATTTTAATTATCTTTAAATGTTGTTAATTACTTGCTTTGCAGTTTTTATTGATAATTTTAACATCTTCTGTAAACTGCTTAGAGGCTATATAATAATCAGGCAGTATATAAGTTTGGTTAAAGAAATAAATAACTCTGAGCATTTATATCACCCATATGTAATTTTCATCCAATAAACCAATAAATCCAGCTCTTAATTTCCCAACAATAATGGTAAAATCTGTCTATCCTCGCCTCCCAATTTTAGATCATCAAAAATTTTTCTATCAATCAGAAAGAATATATTTACAATATTCAACTTCGTTTCATTGCAGTGTATTCACTGCTGTCAAGGGGATCCCTAGAGTTTTGCAAAATCTGGGCTGCATGAGTATTCTAGTGCAAGCAACTTCCAGACACATCGGGGGAAGTTGGGGCTATGACTAAGGCAAACAAGGGGAACTGGCAGAACAACTTTAGTCTGAATATTTGAAGCCTTTTAGTAAGCACAAAGAAGTGCAAGTGAAATAGTCGAAGTGCTCTGTCCCCATTGGCAACTTAAAAAATTAGTCTAGTGATGAGGGATGGAAGGATCTGCCAATTTCAGTTGCCTCACTTTCTCCTTTTCCCAGTCATAAATTGAGTTTTCTACAAAATTGTGATTATTTCAAATAAATAAAAAAATCCTCAATAAGCACATTTTAATATGCAGTTTTGACTAGTGTACATTTCTGCGAGCAATTTCCCCATATCTAATACATTTTGGTATATTATTTCCAGTAATATATCACTTTTTAAGCACACTTTTTGGCGAACTGCATTGCAAAATTCAGCTGAGTGTTGAATTTCCAACAATGGCTGTGTTTCAGTTATATTATTTTGGAAAGTGTGAATGTGGCTTTACATGTGTACTGAATTCAATTTCTTCACCATCCCTGCTGCTACCTGGATTTCTGCTTCTCTGTGTGTGGATCCTGGCCACCACTTGCTTCTCAACATCCTTCCTTCCTTTTTCTACAGACTTCTCTCCCTTGATATTCCCAGCTTCCCTTTTTACTATCATTTCTCATTTTCTCTTCATTCTTTTCTTTCCTTGTTCCTCTTTTTACATAGTCTTCTTAGACCCAAACCCTTCCTGGGTTCTTCTATTCCTCTTTTTCACAATTCTCCCCCAGAATTATGCCCCAGAATCAGGGATTCTCAGGGTACTGCACAAGAATCTGAATCAGTGCTATGATTCGGTGCTATGACTTCACAAATTGTCCTAAATGATCGGTTGGTCCTTCTTCTGTAAATGTTATTATGCATAATACTCAATGATAGGCAAATGTGGGGAACAGTTTTGCATCTTCTCTCTCAACCTGCCCCTCAGAGATTAATTTTTCTTCTTCTCTCTCAACATGGACTAGAACCTATCATCATTATGCATCTTAAGACTTTGCACGAGCAGTTGCTCCTCAGTCTGTTGCCCATTGTAGTATCAATTTTGATGTCTGGTTTCCAAGCACAAATTTTCTCTCTATTTTGTAATTTTTCTCTTTAAAGAGGAGCACAGATTCTATGTAATTGGTGTAAATGTGACCTTTCATTTTTTTCCCTCCTAGTCAGTGTCCAGTTCCTTTTTTCCAAGTGTATGTTTATTTATTCATTTATCCCTAATTTTTATTTTTGCACCTAGATACAGAGAAGCAATTGTTGAAACATTAGTAAAATCCACACACACAACTTTGAAAGGTTCCCAGAGATGGGGGACCTCTGCTCCTTCAGACATTGTAAGACTATATTTGCCATCATTCTTGACCACTGGACCATGGGTAAGCAAACTAAGGCCCGGGGGCCGGATCCAGCCCAATTGCCTTCTAAATCCAGCCTGCGGACAGTCTGGGAATCAGCATGTTTTTACATGAGTAGAATGTGTCCTTTTATTTAAAATGCACCTCTGGGTTATTTGTGGGGCATTCCCCCAAAAAATATAGTCCGACCCCCCACAAGGTCTGAGGGACAGTGGACCGGCTCCCCGCTGAAAAAGTTTGCTGACCCCTGCACTGGACATTCTTCCTGGGGCTGAAAGGGGGTTGTAATCCAGCAGGATTTGGCAGCCACAGATTCCCCATTGTTGCCATAAACAAAGTGGGACAAACAAAATGAAATTATAAGAGTGTTGGCCTGGGAAGAAAACTAATAGTATAGGGGCTTCCACACACAAGGACCAAATTCATCCAGTCTGTTATTAAAATCCCCGATGAGCCCATCACATACAGTTTCTCCAAACATATTAACGTAAAGGTACTTAAATAATAAAGACTCTCCTCCCTGGAAGAGAGGGGAGTGGTTGTGGGCGGCAGCCCGAGCTCCACCCCTGGCCAGGGGCCTTAGCCCCCGCCCCTCCTCACCTGGCTGGCGCCCACGCCCACCGGAGGCAGCCAACCAGGTGTCTCCGGGGGGCGTGTTTAGCAGCTTAATGCTGCGGCTCCAGCTCCGCCTCCTCCTCAGTCGTAATAATATTGACTTAAAGCCAGGAATGAGAAGAAGCACAAAGCACTTATTTCTGTATTCACACTTCCCCTAACCCAGATCCATTCTGAACCAGTCAGATACAGCTGATGCTTGCACCATAACATGCTTCAGGTAGCATTATTCAAATGTCCTCCTGTTGATTTCACATTAAGGACCGCAGCACAGATCGATTTGATCTTCTTTGTTTGGTTTTGTTCTGCCATTTCCATGTTCATGCTACAACAGGTTTCTTCCCTGGCATGTTATGTTCAGTGCATTCTTTGCATGGGCTATTTATACAATTTTCCTCTCTTCGTGTTTTTCAGATCTTTGTTTGCATATCTTGAAAACTGTGAAATATTCGCGTAACACAGAGATATTTGCCATGGCCAGATTCATTTACTGAAATGAATTCAAGAGCATACAGAACTGATAAGGAGAGAGAACTGGGTTGTATCACTTCATACATTAATTTATTTAGGGGGATGCAGAAACATGAAGAACCCATAGAGCATGCTAACAAATTATTCTTTATACTGAGTCTTTTGTTGCCAGTGCACATTGTCTGGTAGTAATGCTATAAAGAACTTACTGGCTTTATCTGTTCAAAACAGCTGACCATAATAAGTTCATAAGCATGAACTGCATATGAGGAAACTGATCCACCTTATTTCTTTTTTGGGTTCTAAAGGGTGTAGAACAGCCTTTCTCATATTTGGTTCCCCAGGTGCTGTTGGACTACAACTCCCATCACCCCTAGCTACTAGGACCAGTGGTCAGGGATGATGGAGGGCACGAGAATGGCAAAGACTGGCTTAAAATATTCTGAGAAATCAAATGAAGTCAACAAGAATCTCTTCCTCCCCTTCTGAACAGATGTCTGACTTCTGACAAAGGCTATGTACACCTTAGCTGCTTAAAACACAGCCAGGTCATTTTCCCTTGCTGTGCTTCAAGTGTTCTTTCATGTTGCTACACAAATTAGAGGGGATTGGAAAGTCTTCACTGGATCGCATTACCTGATTGTTCCCCAGTTGCAAACTCCTGTACTTGAAGCTGTCGCCTGCACACACACAGTTGCTCTTCTCAAATAGACACACCTCAGCTTAGCTGTGCAGTGAATGTCACATAGGTTTTGTTTTTGGAGTGAAGCTGGTTTAAGGGGAAACACATCAAACACCAGGTTCCCCCCCCCCCAAGGAATGACAGGATAGCTCTGCGTATGTGCACAGGGTCAAAAGTCAGCAGTGGGAGCACACTGGCACCAGAGTATATGGTAGCGTGTACAGAGCTTAAGTGTAAGAAGAGTTGACTGAAGTCATTTCACTCCTCCATCATAGGCTCAGGTTGTATATATGTGTAAATCAACAATATATCGCAAAGACATGACAGTCTCAGTTGCACCTCATCCCAGTGGCCCTGGAATCTTGCATCGTTTTGAGTTTGGAATGGCATGTAACAATATATACAAATTGCACACATTCAGGTCCTCAGTGCAAGGTCCCCAGGCACGCAAACAGTGCGTACATACACACCCTTATATGTGTGTAAGCTCTCTTCAGATTTTCCGTTGAACAGGGGGATTCAAGGATGTGATGGAATAGCGAGTGCAATTCTAGTGCTTGCTCCGTGTGCCCTCTGAACACATGAATACCATGAGCTGGATTAAAAGTTCCCCTTTCTTTAACATAAGGAATCTGTTTTGGATCCAGCTCCATGAGAGAAGAACAAAAGTTGCACTGAAAGCAGCGTTTGTGGCTAATTTAACTGTTTGTTACTAATTTGTTCCGCTGCTTTCATTGACCACACAATCCAAAATATTCTGTAGGTCTGTGTTGTTTCCATGGCAAATATTGTGATTATTGAACAGCCTAAACGAAACTTGTCAACTTGTCAACTGGGGCTGATGGGAATTGTAGGTCAAAACAGCTAGAGGGCATCAAGTTGGCAAAAGCTGCATTAAATACTGATAATATAGCAAGTCAGGTACTATTCCCAGAACCACTTTTGGGGATGTCTGAGTCTTGCAGAATACTTTCAAATTCTGACTGAAATAACTTGTAGGTGTGTATCTAAGAATTATATGTATCGCCCGGGAAACATTTCTAATGCTAGTGACTTCATTAATTCCTCAAATTACTTATTGAGGCTACAGTGGTACCTCGGGTTACATACGCTTCAGGTTACACACTTCACTAACCTAGAAATAGTGCTTCAGGTTAAGAACTTTGCTTCAGGATAAGAACAGAAATCTGGCTCCGGCGGCGTGGTGGCGGCAGGAGGCCCCATTAGCTAAAGTGGTGCTTCAGGTTAAGAACAGTTTCAAGTTAAGTACAGACCTCTGGAACGAATTAAGTACTTAACCCGAGGTACCACTGTACAAAGCTTGTGTCATTCACTCAGAGGAACAGCTGATAGAAATGTCTTTGAAAACAAACATTTGATATAAAATGATTTAAGGAAAGCTAAGCACCACAGTCCATAATAAGGACCACTCCTTAAGCCTGTTCGACATCTATGGGCTGTATTCAACCAGTTTATACTGAGAGAAGGCTCATTAAACTCAGTCAGCCATGGTTAGTCCATTGCCTTCAGAGGGTCTCTTTTGAGTATGGCAGTCAGATACAGCCCTACGGATAACTCTTTGTTGAATTGGTCCTCTACTGGTCCCCTAATAGGGACCAGCCACTCTATCAATATCCCTGTCAGCCTCATAATGATAGGATATGAAATTTCATAGACCAAATGCATGACGGATTGATGCCTGGGAAATGTTTGCAAACCTATGTATCCAAACGTATAGTATAATCCATAATTATGAATAATGAGCATCTTTCTCATCTCTTTTTGGACGACGGACAAACAGAAGGACTAATTCTAGCAAGCAAACCTGTTCCCATAATAAATATTTCAATCAGCTGGCAGTTGCCTTTCTACCTCTCTTCGTATCGACATCCTCCAACTGTACTTTGCGCAAGCAGATTTTCTTTTAAAACCCTGCTACAAAGAAACGGTAGCTTGTGTGTCTGAGAAAGCGAATGCATGTGAGAAATGCTAGGAATAATTAGGCCATCTGGCACTGTGAATCCAACAGTAGAATGTGATCAATGGGCTGCGTTTCTCCATCCACAGCATCTCATTTACAATGGCACCAAAATGAGTGACAAAGGACGGAGATATGATGAAATCATAACACATCATATCAGCAGGCATAAGGCACACATCAAATTGGCAGATCTCCCAAGGGAAACCTCCCATGCTCATTATGCTTCCCTTCCCTTTCCTTCCCCTCCCCAACTTGCCACTTCATTATTTAGAATCTTGTCTAGGGATTGTCTAGCTGGTTAGATAATATATCTCCTATCAAGTTCATATGGATTCACTTAAGGCTTAAAATATTGAGCCAGGCTTGGGGATTTGCTGAAACAAATTAAACATTTTCCTGACAAACATTAAGGCACCCTTTACAGTCAGCCACTTGTCACTGGTAGGTAACAATTCATTCCAGACAAGTAGCTTGCCTAATTCCAGGCAATTTATTCAACCCTATATGAGATGGCCTCATATTTACCTGCAATACTATGTGAAAGTCTCTCCCTGCCCCCTGCAAGCTGGAACTGAGCTTGATTTAGAAATTTATTTCCATAATTCAATAGATTATTGATAGAAACCCATTTAGGAAAGGCTAGACAGTTACCTGGCCTTGCATGTGTTCCACACCATGTGTTCTTCCTGAGGAATATATATATATATATTTGGCTAAATCACTGGTTCTAGACATTAAATAGCTATTATAAGCAACAGATGTAATCCAGAGCAAAATGTTGTGCTGTGGTGTGTGTGTTCAGTGTTCTAGCCAGTCAACCATGTCCCCTTTTAAGGATACTCCATTCCATTCCTTCTCCAACCTCTGGTGTGTGTGTTTTTAACCTCCCTTGCAACATTCACCTGACATTTCATGCCCAGCAAAGCATGCTTGGTCATTGGGTTGGTTTGAGGTTCCTCTCTTAAGGCTTCTTCCAAATGTTTTTTAGACTTCTGGAAACTTGGGTGTTCCCAAAGTCTGTTGATCTCTCTCTTTTCTGTGTGGATATTGCTGTTTGGCCATTTGGAGAATGAGTTTACTATTAGTTTATAGCAGAGATGGGGTAGCTGTGGTTCTCCAGATATTGGGGACTCCATTAGACAGGATGGTCAATGGTCAGGGATGGTAGTCCAGCAACACCTGGAAGTCCACATGCTCTTTAAACCATTTTGACATTCTGTTGAATGCCTCAAAAATCCAAACAGAGAGATGCCTTATACATCTAGGTTATTTGCCCATCTAGGCCAGATATGTTTACCCTGACAGACAGTGGCTCTCTAAGGAAGATAGGAGCATTGACTTCTGCTGCCTCATCCTTTTAAATGGATTTGCCTGGGATTGAACTTTCTGTATGCAAGAAATGTGTTCTGCCATTGAGCTAAGTTACTTCTGGCCTTTTCCATGCTCCCTCCCAAATTCTTACTTTGTAGGAAGTAGGTCAAGGGTTATTAGAGTAGGCTTGCTGTCTCAAAATGCTATGCTTAGCTAGAAATGATGCTTATGATAAAATTTCCTAATAAAGAGAGTTGTAATCAAAGCCACCCCCTTTCCTGCTATCCCCTGATCTAGGGTGATTTGGTATCCTACTTTACACAGGATAATTGTCTATTTGAAGGGCTATCAGAAGATAGTCTTCTCTTAGAAGGAATCCTCTATCTGAAGGGCTGTTTGGTCCAAGTCTCAAAGTTTCCCTTTAAATGTTTGCACCTAGCCAGCAAATTAAGTGGGCATAGGTCACCTGGTCACAGTCTTCCTCACTCTGGTGAGATGTATTTAATTTCTATTTTAATTATTATAAATTGGCATCTCTACAAACAATTTATCATATGCAATTTTTATGCAAATGTTTTTCCTTTAAAAAAGAGGCCACCCCAACCTAGGCAAAGGGTTGGGCTTTTTCCTCCTTAGACCCAAGTCAGAAGGAAGTCAGATGTTTTTATTTTATAAATGAAGAATAAATAGATGATAGTGTAAAACTTTGATAAGCTAGACCTCAGGAAAAGTAGGTTCCCCTTTGCCACATTTTATATCTTGCTAAAGAACAGAATTTGAAGCTGAAAGATGAAAATAACTGGGGAAATGATGTCATCTTGTTGATGTACAAAAACATGCAGCTAGACAAATGGAGGCCAGTGCATCCAGTCTAAAAACTGCTTGCAGGTCTCAGTGCAGCCTTAAAAAATGTACATTTCTCTGGGAAGTCATGAGGCAAGGACTTCTGAATCCCAGCCTGCTATTACATTGTAATGAGTTTAAGGAGAATTACTGTCCTAGGTACAGTCATTACAAGGTTGTATTGCATTGCTATCTTTGGCTCTTTAATACACATCAAGTAGCCTGTGCAAACTAGCTGATGGCAATTACAGTATTTGGTATCCTTTTTCAATGTCCTGCTCGGATGTAAAGGTTTCCAAATTTGGAGGAAGAAAAATAAATTCTGCAAAACCCCTGATTTCTATCTATCACTGTTTCCCATACACACATGAACAGCCTTAAACTGAGAGCTAGTCCTTCCCAAATTCTCATTCTCGATTACAATTTTTATATCTAGATGTGCCCCCTGCTGAAAATACTGCAGCAGGGATGGGCAGACTTTAGGCTTGTGAAGTCTGCTTTATTTTTAATGGAATCTGTGATCCACCAAGGGGAGGCAAGTGCAAATTAGTCACTCATGGGCAGGGAGGATCTAAGCAGATGCTAAGCTTCACAATCTATTCCCAGTACCAGAACTGAGCTCACAGGTCTTCCATACAAAATATCTGGTCCTATTTCACACTGCAATATTTCTTTTTCCACAGCCTAGTTTAGACTGGGGAGGCCTTTGTATTGCTGTAAATCAGGGGTCAGCAACCTTCTTCAGCCATGGGCTGGTCCACCATCCCTCAGACCATGTGCTGGGCCAGACTATTTTTTTGGGGGGGGGATGAACGAATTCCTATGCCCCACAAATAACCCAGAGATGCATTTTAAATAAAAGCACACATTCTACTCATGTAAGAACACGCTAATTCCCGGACCATCCGTGGGCCGGATTGAGAAGGCGATTGGGCCGCATCCAGCCCACAGGCCTTAGGTTTGCCTACCCCTGCTGTAAATGATTGAGAGTCAGAGCCCCTTGTAGATCCACAACAAATAACCCAGATGTCTTCCAATGGATCCTGATCTATCTTGTGCCCCACCATAACACAACACAACACAACACCAGTGTCATATTATTTTCCCATTCAAGGCATACAAATATTGCCCGTCTTCAGATTCAATGGACTGAACAGTCCATCTGAATCTCAATATTTCTCATTTATCCACAGACATAATTTCAAGCAAAAACGGTTACTATTCATTGCATCTGTAAACATTGCCATTTGCATTATAACTACTGGAGCTTGCAGGGTGCCCCCCCCTTTGTTTTGCAATGCCTTCTGCAATTCTAGTTGTATTTCAGATTGTCCCTAAAGGTTGTTTCATCCATTAAATGGCCATAAGCTCAGTTTTGGCACTGAATGTACACTCCAAAGGCTGCTGTAGTCGATCCTATTCCCTTGGCAAAGTGTGCATGTTGACTACATCCATGCTTACTTTAAAAAATGTATACCCAAAATATTGTAGCTGTTCAACAGGGGAAAATATCATTCTTCTGCTCTCTTTAAAAAATAAATAAGGAAAGCCCCTTATTCTATATTATTACAGCTCCTTGGAGCAGGCTCACTCTGGCATTACTTCTGCCCACCCACATGTCTAGGGATGGGAGTTCTGTGCCAGCAGAACATCATTCTACTGGCAGAGGGCAGCACGGTTGGGTGAAGGGGCACCTTGGGATATTTTAAAATGATTTTTAGCTGAAATCAAATGAGCACTTTAAAAATCATGCAAAAGGGCATTGCTAATCTTTATTTTAGATAACTCACATTTATCTAAATAAATAAATAAATGCCACGAAACCTTTTATAGTAAATATTTGCAATTTAAAGAAACTTGCCAATTAAAATTTAGCTACAAATGTACAAAACTCTATGGTGTTGTTTTTTTTAACAAAATGCCACCCAGATTAACTCTCTGGAATAGGCAGACATTGTCTCCTAGCTCCTGTTGAAAGAGATCAATCAGCAGGTGAGGTGTCTGTCTTCAGCTAGAATGCTGGTATAGATGAATCTGGTCCAGTGAGTAGACATGTGTAGGATATCAAATCATGACATCAAAAGAAAGCCTAGATCTCTGTGATTACAAAGATAGCATTTTCATTAATTTTAGTACACACCAGCAGAAGGAACAATACCTTAACTCGTTTTTGAAATGTTACTACAGGGGGATGCATTTAATATGAAGTCTTTATTCTCCTCACATTTAAGTATAAAGCAAGTTAGATCTTCAGTGGTCTGAGGATTACAAAAAAACAGACTCTAATTTGTTGAAAGGAGTATTCAGACACCACCCTTTTTGTCTAATTTAGCATTATACTGTTGGCATATTTATGGAATTCAAAAGCACAGTTGCCTTAGTTTTAATTTCAAACATTATTGTATCAATGTATCCAGTGTGAGAGATGGAATGGCATGCTGCCATACCTGAAGTCACAGAAGCAAATCTTAGAAAGGTAGGAAAGATGGAATATTGTATAAAATAAAGGAAAAATTAAAAATAGAAACCATATGATAAACAAAATGATTCCCCCCCAATCTGTACTGAGAAATAGTCTCTTCTATTTATTGTCAGCATTATTCGGACACAGAAGGAACAATACAGAAACCTTTTTCAGAGGTGACACTGGAATGAGAGTACACACCATAAAGCAATGAGCAGTCTTTCAAATTGCTTCCAACTCTCTGGAAAACAAACAAGCCATAAGAACAAAAGACAAAAACAAAACTAGTTCTTGCCTAATAGCTCACAGTTTAAGGACTGGTGGCACAAGCCGGAGACTGAGCTAAACTAAAAAAATCAAACCTATCTTTAGTGCTGAATTATCGCATACAACATTGATAAGAAAACTGTGGCTATCCAGATGCTGTCAAATGCCAACTCCCATCAGCCCCAGACAGCATAACCATGGTCAGGAATGATGGGAGTTGTAGACCAACAGCATCATAATAATTGCAAATTAAATAAACTGCATGAAACCCATAGCATGTCAATAATAGTAGTAGTAGTAGTAGTAGTAGTAGTAATAATAATAATAATAATAATAATAATAATAATAATAATAATATATTGTTGAAATATATATCTTTGCAGCTTAAGTGGGTAGGAATGAAGGAAGACACAGAAATGTGGATTGAGCTAGGGCCACATTTGTTGTTACGCATCTCATTTGTTGTTACACATCCCAGAGGGGAGCAACTGTGCAGGGTAAATCTAACTGAACTGCCTTGGGGGAGCCACTCTGCCCAGGAAAAGAGGCCCTACAGCATCATAGCCCCTGTACACGAGCCACAGGAGGATAGAGAGGATTTCTTGACCCCACTCCTATTCTTGACCCACAGGTGGGTGAGACCAGGCCTCCTCAAAGGTGCTCCATATCCATCCCACAGGCCACACATCCCCAAATGGCTGGATTCCTGAAACATCCATCACTCCCAAAGTGCCTATGGATGCCCACCTGATCACTTCACCTCTCTCATCCCTGAACTTACCGTATTTTTCGCTCTATAGGACGCACTTTTCCGCCTTCAAAAATGGAGGGGAAATGTGTGTGCGTCCTATGGAGCGAAGAAGCCATAGCCGCGCGTCACCTCTCCAGCTGGGAGAGGGTCGCGGAGGGCTTCTTTAGCCCCGCGCGCGCTCTCCCGTTTGGAGAGGTGACGCGCGGCTATAGAGGCTCCTGCCACAGCCGCGCGTCACCTCTCCAGCTGGGAGAGGGTCGCGGAGGGCTTCTTTAGCCCCGCGCGCGCTCTCCCGGTTGGAGAGGTGACGTGCGGCTATAGAGGCTCCTGCCACAGCCGCGCGTCACCTCTCCAGCTGGGAGAGGGTCGCGGAGGGCTTCTTTAGTCCCGCGCGCGCTCTCCCGGTTGGAGAGGTGACGCGCGGCTATAGAGGCTCCTGCCACAGCCGCGCGTCACCTCTCCAGCTGGGAGAGGGTCGCGGAGGGCTTCTTTAGTCCCGCGCGCGCTCTCCCGGTTGGAGAGGTGACGTGCGGCTATAGAGACTCCTGCCACAGCCGCGCGTCACCTCTCCAGCTGGGAGAGGGTCGCGGAGGGCTTCTTTAGTCCCGCGCGCGCTCTCCCGGTTGGAGAGGTGACGCGCGGCTATAGAGGCTCCTGCCACAGCCGCGCGTCACCTCTCCAGCTGGGAGAGGGTCGCGGAGGGCTTCTTTAGTCCCGCGCGCGCTCTCCCGGTTGGAGAGGTGACGCGCGGCTATAGAGGCTCCTGCCACAGCCGCGCGTCACCTCTCCAGCTGGGAGAGGGTCGCGGAGGGCTTCTTTAGTCCCGCGCGCGCTCTGCCGGTTGGAGAGGTGACGTGCGGCTATAGAGGCTCCTGCCACAGCCGCGCGTCACCTCTCCAGCTGGGAGAGGGTCGCGGAGGGCTTCTTTAGTCCCGCGCGCGCTCTGCCGGTTGGAGAGGTGACGCACGGCTATAGAGGCTCCTGCCACAGCCGCGCGTCACCTCTCCAGCTGGGAGAGGGTCGCGGAGGGCTTCTTTAGTCCCGCGCGCGCTCTCCCGGTTGGAGAGGTGACGCGCGGCTATAGAGACTCCTGCCACAGCCGCGCGTCACCTCTCCAGCTGGGAGAGGGTCGCGGAGGGCTTCTTTAGCCCCGCGCACGCTCTCCCGGTTGGAGAGGTGACGCGCGGCTATGGCAGGAGCCTCTATAGCCGCGCGTCACCTCTCCAGCCGGAGAGCGCGCGCGGGGCTAAAGAAGCCGTAGCCCCGCGACCCTCTCCCAGCTGGAGAGGTGACGCGTGACTATGGCAGCAGCCTCTCCGCTGCGAGCCTTTCCGCTTCTCCCCAACCTGCTCTTTGGGGCTGGTGGTGGGCTTCCCCCCGCCAGCCCCAAGGAGCAGGTCGAAAGGAACCTGAAGCCTGGAGAGGAGAGGGGTCGCTGCACACCCACCCCTCTCCAGGCTTCTGAGGTAGCCACCTGAAGGCGACTGAACGCACCTTAAACGGCACCTTGTTTTAGAGGGGGGAAAGAAAAGGGGGAAATTCTCCCCCTCTCTGCGCAACGCCTCCTGCCGCTTAGCGGAAGGGGCGCTGGGCAGAGAGGGGGAGATTTTTTTTCTCTTGTTTTCCCCCCCCTCTAAAACAAGGTGCGTCCTATTGTCCGGTGCGTCCAATGGTGCGAAAAATACGGTACCTGCCAAATGTGACAAGGTTAACACATTTAACCACACCCATATCCTAACCCATACCTCTCTAAAAGCAGAGTAGCCAACAAAACAACCAGAACAAAACAACCCACGCACAAGGCCAGTGTGTGGACAAGCCACAGGTAACAAAAGTCTACTGTATACTGCAGTGCAGGGTGGACAAGGTGAGTACCACAAAGCAAAAGAGGCCGGAGTTGGTGTTGTGCAGGTTTTTATAGCCTGCTGCCCTTCCCCATAATGACATGAAGTTGGGACACATGCTAAACATCATGCCACATACCCTCATCCCAGTTACAAATGGGGCTCTTGCTGGAATCTTCATGCTGGATGTCAGAGCAAAGGGGCATAAAATATCTTAAACTTTGCCTTAAAAAGCATTTTATTCATTGTTTTAATGGATGGAGGGTTCCCCCCTTCCAGTTTCTCCCCCAAAACTAAAAAAAAAGCAAACAGCTCTGTACATCCTACCCAGTCATTCTGTTCTTTTTGTCCACATCAGTAATAGCAAATAGAGAATCTGACATTTATTTGATGATAAAATGCCCTTGGTAGGATTGGATAAGTTATCGTTTTCATCCAAAATCTTCTTCCAGCATTGGCATAAAGATTAACGCAGCAATACAGTACCCACTTAGCTCGGAACAAGTTCCATTGAACTCAATGGAACTTACTTCTGAGTAGTGTGTGCTTTTAAGAGTTAGTACTTGTCATCACTTTGTACCTTGTGAAATGCTATAGTAATCATTTGTACCAAAAGTGCTTTGAGGCAATGGAGAAGTGGGTCCTGAACATTTTATTCATTTTATACATTTATTTGCTTAAACCATTAAAAGAAACACAAGCTATGGAAATGAAGAAGTTTTGTGGTTTGAAGTTGAGAACTGTCACCTCAATAAAGAAGTCTCTTGAAAATTGAACAGCGAGCCTCTTAAATCCTGTTTGCAAAATGAAAAAATGTAGCTCAACTGCTTTCCTTCAGCTATAATAAGATTCCTGTTGTCCTAACTACTTACAGTGATTTCAGAGAGGCAATACAAGAACCATCTGCCTGCAAGTGCAGAGAAACCTGCAGCTCTGATAAAAATCTGAATAGATTTTTTTGGTCCCAAGTGGGAGGGGCCCGGGAAAGCTGGTGGCCTTGTAACCCTGGGATTTTTCTGAAGCACAGAGCTTTGTCTATTGCCCCATTAACCATTGGATGTCATGAAATCAGCAGGAAGATCCTTTGAGATGAAAGGGAAATGAAAGCATTTGTTGTTCACGGGTGCTCAGCTTTTCTCCTGCCCTGATTCCCTGGCCTTGGGCCCTGTTCAGGGTTAGTACTGGAATGAGATACTACTGACAGTGCCAACTTTAATTTATTTTGTAAGATCCCTGAGGATCTCTGATTCTATGCTATTGCACTATACTGTTGAAAGCAATGCTTAATCTATCTGCCTTTTTAAGTTAATGTGCTCAGTTGTCTAGTTCCTCTCTTGATTTAGGGTGTTGTTAGAACTACAAAATGATGGCTGAGAGACAAATCGCTACTGACTTGCCCAGTGAAATTTTGTGCTTCCTGTATTCTATCCAAAAGAGGGTGAGGACTTCTGGATTCTACCTTCAATCTGACTTCTGGATTCATGACTTCTGGATTCTACCTTCAACTGAAACAGCCTCATTCTGGCATCTTTTGGTCGGAAGAATTGAAGAAATTGTACCCGGAAGTATCTGGGATTGTGGCCAGGTTCAGTGTTGCCAGGTTCCTTGGCAAGGCTGTAGCTGAAGAAAAGCTGCATTGTGAGGCACAATCTTCGTAATGCTTTACCCTCACCCTACTAATAGGTAAAGTGAAGCAGACTAGGGCCCTGAGGGACTTTATATCTTTCTGCAAGACAGAGCTGTTCCACCTGGCCTTTGGTTTGGACTCAGTCTGACCCTTATGTTTCCCTCCCCTTATGGTTTTGATCTATGGGTTATTTTTAAAATGAGGCTGCATTTTAAATTGCATATTAACTTGTATTTTAAATTGGTCCGCCCCCCATTATGTTTTTACTGTAATTTTACTGGTGTTAGCTGCCCTGAGCCCAGTTCTGTCCGGGGAGGGTGGGGTATAAATAATAATAATAATAATAATAATAATAATAATAATAATAATAATAATAATTCAAACCTCCACTGTACAGTCATATCAAGCCTTGCTCATATGGCCAGCCCATCTATTATCCATCTATTATATGCCCATTTGAAATGGCCATTGGGCGGAAGGTCTGTGCAGTTTGGAGGACAAAATATGTGATGATCTCCCAAGCTCATCTCATAATTTGTTGCCAAATGCAACATAGTAGAAAAGGGCAGGAAACCCTCAGCTAAAATAGATTTAACATTTTAATCTTTAAAGAAGTTATGGATCCTTCACTTTATGATACATAAAGTGTCATACACCTTAATGTGCCCCAAAATGTGTGTGTGCGTGCACGCACGCACATGCACACACACAATAGCCAGTGCATTTATGCTTCCATAATATAACACTCAAAGCAACTGAGCTGTTTATGGTAAAATATTTCATTGCTGCTTCAAGGTGTTTGATGTACTGGATTTCTGCCCATCCTTTTAATTCTGTTGTTCTTCAGTCAGCCTCCTTGAGTGCTGCAAATGTAATAAAATGTCTTGGGAGACAGGAATTGTAATATTTTTAATACCTTCCTATATTGCAACTGCATCAAGCACCAGGTCATTATCAGGCTGAGTGGAAGCTGAGACTGAGTGTTCTGGAAGTGATGCATTAAACAAGGCATTTTGTATGAGAGAGAGTATTGCCGGTAGCTTTGATTGACACTTCCAATCTTTTTCTATTGGAATATCGCCACATATTTTTGGGAGGTATTTCTGTGTGTGCGTGTATGCTTGTATACAGTCATATACACACATTTGTATAATATATAACTCTAGAATATGTTTATAAATCCCTCTCTTGATTTATTATGAAGCCTCATGAATCAAAAAGCCTACAATTGTGACTACCACTTTTCTCCATATTTGATTACTCGGGGTTGTAATTTACTCCACACAAAAGCGCAAAACCTAGCAGCGGTATCTGAATTAGAATTTAGCAGGTTTATGGCTTTGTTTGGCCCTAGGCATGAGTAATAAAAGCCTAGTTTTTAAGTACCACTGGGGGTTTATGGAATGAAGACATCTGCATTATTATATCAAAATGGTCCTTGGTGTAATAAATATAGCTGACAGTAGCGCGTGACTTTTCTTTATGAAAAATGTGTTGATAGTGGTGCTTTAAATGCTGAAGAAACCTATGATTAAATTTTTATGCTTCTAGTTACTAGCTAAATGCTCAGCAGATGTCCATATCACCAGCTTAACTGCTGGGTATACCTAATAAAATATCTAGTTAAAACAACATTTAAAACTGATGAAAATACTGAATTAACCATTTCACTAATTTTAATATTGTTGCTGAAAGCTTAATATTATAATTCAGCAATAATGCATTTATTGTCTCTTAGGGTAACATCCAAGTTCATAAAGAGTTTTTAATTCCTCTTCTCCTTCCATAAAGGTTTTGGGGAAACTTTGGCACAAATCCACACACACAAATCTGCACGCTAATACTTCCATTTCGGGATAAGGCATCCTTGTCCCTCAAACCCTTCAGGCATGATGAGACTGCAAGGGGAATTTGTGCTTGTGTGCTTCCCACTGATCCTCTTCGCAGTCACCACACATGAATAATATTTTAAAACCACATATTTTGACTCGAATCCAGAGAAATCTTTTAGATGGGGTGGGGAACTTGTGGGCCTCCTGATGTTGTTGGACTCCATCTCCCACCATCCCTACTAACCAACTGCCATGGCAGCTGGGACAATATTAGGATGCCACAGGTTCCCCATCAATGTTCTAAATGATGTAACACCTGAAAATCGCAGCTGTTTTGGCAGTTAGTCAGGGCTGATGGGGTCCAACAGCATCTGTAGTGCCACAAGTTCCCCATCTTTGCTTTGGTTGAAATTCAAAGAGATGTTAGGAAATTCCCACAATTATATAATTGGGTTACTACTTCACATTTCTTCTACTAGTTACATTTAAATAAATACAACTTACCACCATTATTTTGTCTTTCGAGTCTTCTTCCAGGGTATGTTGGCAAAGCCTTGCATAAGGTTACACCGAAAGAGTATTTCCAAAAGCTTCATCTGAGTCAAACATATTGGGTATCATAATTTCCCAAAGGGTTACATCTATTTCAAGACACAATAAATGTTTTAGATATTCTTACCCGGCTAATTCAAACACAGAGCAGCAATAAGCAAGACTGTTTATAACAACAGCCAACAGCATTGGACTTATAGAATTGCTTTGCAATCATCTGTATGCTAACAGAGCTAGGAGCCTGCATGTGCCTTGCAACATTATTTTATAGAGTTTGAGAGCTTGCAATATACACGTGTACAAAACTGGCGTGAATGCTAGAGGCTTTTTCAGTGCACCCAGAAAGCTCCATAAGATAAATGGCTTTATCAGAAGTTTGTTATGAGCTCATACCTTTTTAATGTTACAACAGGGGGCTGTTGAGTGTGGAATTTCTCTGTTATTGCATACAATAACTAGTGCACTTTGACTTATTGGTAATTTGGCACTCAATTTATAAAAGGACTATACACTACTTATGCAAGCTTTACTTCTCTGAGTAAGGCATTTCTGAAACAAAATGGGAAGCAAGCAAGAAGCATCTATGTCCTTTCCAGACTCTAGGGGATCCAGTATGGAAAATGAACATCAAATGATCCTATAAACAGTGCATCTACTGTTCAATAGGCAACAGAAAAAGCATGGCAGCAAAGGGAGATTTAGATGTGTTTTTTTTTACTCATATAAATAGAAAAATAGAGTAATCACTGGAGTAACTGACATTATTTATGAGCTGAACCCATCATTCTTCTTACATTTATTTATTGCAATTGCATTATTACATATATGGTTGTCTCAAATGGATAAGAACAAATTAACCAGTAAGTAGCATAGAGGCCCAAAGCCAACAGGGGCTCTGAGTTCATGGTCAAGGTTAAAGCACATAAGTTTCAACATGTTGCAATGGAAAACCTATCTTCTGGGACCATGCTCCTGTGTAAATTATGTGACCCACATAAGAGGATGGCACCCCAAAATGCATGTTTCTGGGTGCCACAATCCTACAGTCCCCCAAAACAGGATGCCCCGATCAGGACAGTTGAGGGGTGTGGAAGCGTAAGAAATCAGACTTTGAAAAGTACCATTGCCTTTTTTTATATGTATCTTTATAATGAACACACTTTCCCCCTTATAGCATTTATAGGCCCCAGTAACAACAGAAAAATAGCAGCAGGGCTGGGGAACCTGCAGCCTTCCAAATGTTGTTGAAGGCCAACTCCCATCAAACTCAGCCAGCATAGACAATGGCCAGGGATGATGAGAGTTGCAGTCCAAAAACGTCTGGAGTAATTCCTGTTCCCAATATACACTGGTGTGGATTACGGACATGCTTTCCATATAAACGGCAAAAGAGAGAGTATGATACATAGTTTAGAGCAGGACTGGGGAATCTGTGACCCTGCAGGTAAAAATTTATCTAGTTCAAATTATAATACAAACCTACCTAACTCATGTTTCCCAAATCAATAATTGAACTGAACACAGCCATCCTTCAAAATTTTCCAAATTTTGTGATGCAGTTCTCCAGCCCAAAAGTACGTGCAAAAATGCATATATTAATGAAAATAATGTACAATGGTTTTATATTAGGTGAAAGTGCTTGTAAAAATGCCTCTATTGGGAAAACTGCATACAGAAATGCATATATTTGAAGTAATGCTCAAATACATATATTTGAAGTAATGCTCACAAAAATACTTACAGCGTTTCCATGCAGGCTTTCTTTGTTAAAGAAAGTTTTTATACACTGATGCAGATATGAGAAACTGAATGACAGATTCAGCCATTCCTATAACCCTAACCATTGGCCAGACTAGCTGGGGCCGATGGAGGACCATAGGTTCCTTAGCCTTGAATTACACGATAGCAACACTTTGCTATGAGAGTTCCCCATTAAAAACTCCTGCTACTATAAACACAGCTTAATGAAAAAGTGAGCAATATGTGTTCAATAAGCAATGGATGTTCAATTATCCCTACGAAACCCAATGTGCAGCATATGGGCTATAGCTTAGATGTCAAAAAACAACCATGAAAAGTAGCTTTATGTAAGCTAAGCACTATATTGGAGCCTCCAGCTGCTACTACTTTCCAGCTTGTTAGAGCTCAGGGCAGGTTCCTCACCATTAGTACTTGAACAGCTGATGGGAAAGGTCAGCAAAGTCTGAGTTACTATTTGGGCCTCAAGGTTCAAAGCACAATCTTGCTAAAAACAGAGGAACTATAAGGGAGACCTGTAGCAAATTTAATGTGATTGGAAAGCTGCCAGAAGCTAGTTAGGAAAGTTTTAAAAAAGCAGAAGCAAAAATGTTTATGTGGACATCTCAGTCATTGAGTTTTCTTTGCATCCCCCCAGCTCTCAAGCATGAGATCTTGATGTTAACAAATGCAAACCTGGCATCCCAACTTGAAACAAACCCTTTAAATATAAATTATTTAGTAAAATGGGATTGCAGCAGGGTTTTTTTTAAAAAATAACATTATATAAAAAAGCAGGTTTAATTCTCCATCAAATCTAGTTTATCAGCCTGAAGTGTCATGACACATTAACATCACTAAACAGAGAGGGACTTCCTGCTTCTGTTGCCAAATGTGATGATACCTACCTTCTGTAATTTGATTTGCATCATGGGGAGATCCCTGAACCCAGGATTGACCCTGAAGGAGTAATCAATTAGCAGAAGGGTTGATTGCCTTCAAAAATATGCTCAGTGTCTATGCCAAAACCTACTACATCTGTAATCCAAAATGCTGTAGCCAATTTTATTCCCAGATTTTTCTTTTGTCATCATTTCTGCTATTACAAATCACCCACCCGGATCCTGGATCCACTGTGTTTGGGCCCGCAAAAGAACTGATCTCTAATCTCCTGAATCCTGCTTTAACATTTTTACTTTCCTCCTCTTCCTCCGAAGTCAAGATCATCTCTCTTGGCCTTAACATTGGTTTATTGGCTTGTCCATGTGTAAAATAACTGGCTTGTTCGTGTGTGTCGTCATCTCTACTTTGCCTGCTTGCTTTGCCACACTTCACAGAGCAAATAGAAGACTTCTGCTGCTTGGGCCTTGGAATACAGAACTGGAAATGGAATCCTTTCAGCATATTTTGCTCAGGACTGCTAAGTTTTTCATTCCTTCCAAGGCAAGGTGAAAGGAAGTACATGACAAACATCTCTGTACCTGGGAAGATGAAACACATGGCTTATTTCCCCATGGCTATGAGGCTGCTTGTTCAGAGACAGGATAAATCAGGAATGCTTTTTCTAGATTTCCTCTAATGTGGTTTTTAGCACTGAATTGTAGTCACGCAGCTCCTGCATATTCAGGAGTTTAAATGTGCATCAATTTATCACAAAGAGAGCTATTTTTCTCCAAGATCTGCTTTCACTCTCTGATGTCCCAGATTAGAACATTACATATTCATCTCTAATAAGTAGTTGCATACATCCTTTCTAAATGCCAGAGAGCCCTAGAAACAGTGTTGTTGTTTTTTGCATCATGAAATTAGATCACATTTGTAAGTGATTAAATATCAATTTCTGCATTTGAGGGGGCATCCATGTCAAATAATAGTAAAAGCACCGATTGAGAATATATTGAAAAGCCCTCTCTTTGAGTTCCCTCCATCTAGAAAGGTCTGCCCACAAGCAAGATGCCCAGAGAACAACCTAGCAGCTGGGAATCTCCAGATGTTGTTTGACTCCAGCTCTTACCAGCCACAGCTAGTGATCAGGAATTATGGGTCATTCATTCATTCATTTACATTTCAGTCCAGTTACATCTGGAGGGCTACAGGTTTCCCAACTTTGACCTACAATGCTTCAGCTGGGATGCAATAGTGGGGACTCATTTCGAGAGGGATGATGCTGACCTCCACCATACTACACTAGACAGTTGCCTCAGTCTGCCTAATGGCCCTGATGTGGATGAGTGCATGTTTATAACAAACATAAATTAGCATGGCTATCACATAGCAGGACTGACCCATCAATGAGGCAGACTGAAGCAGCCACCTTAAGCGACCTAATCCCATGGAGTGGTGCCACCATGGGCACACTGCACCCCTGCTGTCACCACTGGGGTCAGGTTGCTGTGGTGGCAGCACCTGGCATCATCTCACTGGAAGCCGCCATTGTGCAACTCCACAAAGCGAGTCTTTGCAGGAGTGGTGGGCACCTTGCTTATGTACCAATCTGATTTATGCATTAAATAATTTGGCTGTTCTAGAATGTGTGACCAGCAGAGTCCACCCTCCCATCTTCTAACTATGTATCCCAAGTCACGTTTCCCTTCAAAAACTCCCGAAAATGCATAATTCTCACTGCCTTCGCTCTGATCATTCACAGAGTGTCAGAGTTTCCTCAATTGTCTTCTAACCTCATCCCCCAGTTATCTGGGTTTCAGTTTTACACAACACACCCAAAACTTTTAGGCAGATGTTTAAGAGAGAGAGGAAACGCAGCATAGAACTGCAATTAAAAGCAAAATTGGTTATTTTTTAAAGATGTCTGAGATCATTGGGAATTAAAATTTAAAAGGAGAAATTATATTTTAAAAGTTTTTCTTTTAACAACAGAAAAAGCAAGCCTTAATATGCTTCCTGGTAAAGAATGGATAGCAAAAAGAACTTATGTGGAATCAAAACTTACACAGTTCCAAGATTCACTTAGCTTCAAGTCATTTCAAATAATTTTAGTATAAGGAGCAACAGCTGACTGAATGCTGTTGGCAGGGCACAATGTTAGCAGCAAAACAAATAGACAAAATGAAGCTGGATTGATACTACATGATCAGTCTTTTCCAGTGGGTACTTCCTTGAATTTTCTGGGTTATGCCTTTAATGGAAGGCCACAATTTGACAACAACAAAGCTTGGCCAACCAATCTACGATATTGATGATGGACACAACTATGCAATAGCAGCCTTGTAAAAACTAATCGGAGAAGGTGGCATCACCTGCAAAGGAAGCAAAATTTGAACTAAGTGCTTGAAAGTGTGGTGATTAATTAGATGTTTCTAATTAGATATTAATTAGATGTTTAATTAATTAATTAGATATTAATTAGATTAATTAGATGTTTCTAATTAGATGTTTCTAATTAGATGGGACGCAGGTGGCGCTGTGGGTTAAACCACAGAGCCTAGGACTTGCCGATCAGAAGGTCGGCGGTTCGAATCCCCGCGACGGGGTGAGCTCCCGTTGTTCGGTCCCAGCTCCTGCCCACCTAGCAGTTCGAAAGCACGTCAAAGTGCAAGTAGATAAATAGGTACCGCTCCAGCAGGAAGGTAAACAGCATTTCCGTGCGCTGCTCTGGTTCGCCAGAAGCGGCTTAGTCATGCTGGCCACATGACCCGGAAGCTGTCTGTGGACAAACGCTGGCTCTCTCGGCCAATAAAGCGAGATGAGCGCCGCAACCCCAGAGTCGGTCACGACTGGACCTAATGGTCAGGGGTACCTTTACCCTTTAATTAGATAAATTATTAGAGAAGATACAGTGATGTTTCACACCCCATAGGTGGTCTGAGAAAAATAAGGAAATCCCACTAAAGCAATTAAATAGCTACTGCTATGTGGGTAACAATGTATTTAATTTTCGTTGTGGATCAGGGTGTGTTATTGTACAAGCTTTTGGGAACTGACTGCTTTTAATGAAAGGGCTAGTGCCTTGCTGTTTTTATTATAATAATCTGCATGTTTTTAATTATATGTGTGCGTGTGCGCTAGTGTGTGTGTTTGTTTGTTCTTTAATGGTCTCCCTCTTTCTTTGGCAACACTATCCTATACATGTAGTCTCTGAAGGAAATCTTACTGAATTCAAAGGAATCTGCAACCAGGTAAGTGTGTATAGGATTGCAGCAACAATGACAGTATCTTTTTTAGAATCTAGCATCTCTGTCTCCTGGAATAATGTCATTTTCTAACTGCCTCCCATTTGTCTGCAGTCTCTAAAATCAGAAAAGAAGCATATGATCACTGTGAAAAAAAGAAATGGAGGAGAGGAGAGAACCAGCGGCAAAAACAGAGGTTCATAACCACTGAAACATGCTATATTTTGATATGAGAGACTTACCAGTGGTATTGCTATCAAATAAATCTTTTATGTTTCACCTCAATTGTGGAGATAACAAAGGTTATTTTCATCATGTATTATACTGTACATCAGCTTGCTATATCTTCTATGAAAGTGTGTTTTAGAAATATTTAAACAAGCAAATAAATATTTGATATATTAACATATTTTAGTCTATTTCATGTCCATTAACAGATAAGCCAGTGGCAAAAACTGAAATAGACACACTTAATGAAAAAGAGAGCATTTCCCCCCCAAAGACAATCAAACATGCTCAGGATAATGTACAATGTGGATCTGAAACTTTCAACAGTGCTGGTGTCTTCTGAGGTCATTTGAAAATTCATTATTTTGAGTTCTGTTTCTTATGTATCTAGCAGAAAGAAAGTGGGTGACCATTTGCCCCTTTCCCTTGACAGCTTCTTTCTTTGTTCAAAGTTGATATTATAGTTCTCATTTCTCTGTGCTTCAGAATCACTCTGCTTCTACTGGAGGAAAGAAACTATTAGCAAAAAAAGAAAAGAAAATACTTGCTGCTGTAAGAGTAGTGCACGTGATAGGACAATAGCTCAGTCAAAGAGCATCTGCTCTGCATGCAAATGGTAGGTGTAGGTAGGTCAGTGTAGGCAATATTGAGTTAAATGGACCAATGGTCTGGCTTGGTATAAGGCCACAGGGTACTTGATTTAAATTTGTCTGCATGTCGACTGTCATGATCTGAGGAGGTATTCATATAGTGCATTGCCATATAATCCAGTACTATTATATAAGTACTGTATATTGTTAGTCGTATTGAGGAATAACAGTAGGTATATTTTTGTGACTTGGGGGATAAATTTTTGTGTATTTGTATTTAATTGGATGTTACCTAATAGTTAATTCAGGACTGTACATAAGGACTGAGGTGGAGTGTTTTGGCCTTCTACCTTAAGTGGTTATTGTATTGGAAGTCAAGGCTTGTCAGTAAGTATGAATGTATTGTTTTTGAAATATAGATGATTTTCTTTACACAAGTGCTGACCTCAGAATGCTTTTATTTTGTTTATTTGTTTATTTGGCTATTTATTTATTTTTTTGCAGAATGGCTATGGTTTTGATAACATACTAGGCCACTGATGAAGAGTCTGTCATATATTAAAATATTTTACCCTGATTGTGGTCCCATCATGACAGCAGAGGAAGGCAAGCCATGTGAGAACATTTTCTGCTCAACATGTCTTCCCACGAAGAAAATCTGCCTGCCATTCCACATCTCCCCATTAACCATCACATGGGCTAGGTAAAGCAGGATGCCAAATGACTCTTTTGACTGTAATTGGAGTGTTGTTGTTTTTTCCAAGTAGAGCAATTGGGACCCAACTGTCCCATCAATATATTGTTGTGGGTTTGTGGGTGCCAGACACCTTTAATCCCTGGGATCCAGCAACTGTTAAAAGCTAACCAAGCTAGCTTCCTGTTGAGGTGATCACCTGGGTGATGGGCCATTAAGAGAACACAGCAAATGGATTGGTCCCCTCCTAGAACTCTAAGATAGATAGAAGGACAGAAGCCTAAGTTTTGAGTTGAGTTTTGTTGTGACCCAGAAGCAAAACAGCAAGGAGTGCCATGCCAGTTCTCTCCTTGAATCCAAGGCTGCAGCTGTGGGATAAGCAGGGCCCTTTGGGATGTTGATGGTGTGAAATCATTCCCCACAGGCTCGGGTTTATATATGTGTAAATGAACCATATATCATAAAGACACCACAGTCTACACTGTGTCTTATTCACAAAAGGAAACATGAACCTTGGGTAAGTGCCTGGAACCCCTGGAATCTCGCACCACTCAGATTGGGGTGGCATGCAACAATGTGATTATTGTCATCCAGCCTCCACCTACTTGCCTTTTTCCTTACATCCAGTGCAGAGGTTAGCTCTGCCTGTCATTTTCTTCCCCCTTAATCTCAATGCTGTGATTATAGGAAGGTGGGGACAGAAGTGGAATTAGTTGGCTCTGGTTCCATTTGCTGTTGACCTTTCTGCCTTCCATCCCAGCAGTCCCAATAGGGATCCATCACCACCATTGATTGGCATTAGAAGAGAAGCAAAAGTGAGGCAACTCTTCTGCTTTTGTCTCCATTTACATTCCTGGGCTTCTTCTCCTTGGTAAAGGAGAAAGCACAAGGCAGACCCCAAATGACCTCTCCAACTTTTGGGATTTACTTTTCTTCAGGCTAAAGACAGCTCCCTTCTTTACATCTCAAGGGCTCGAACAGTTCTCTTCACTTAGGGCAGCTTTGCTACAACCACGTTTGAGAACTCCCCAGTGCTGGTGATTAACATAATCTTTCTAACAGCTGACAAATCTGTCACACTGTTTGCTTTGACTGCTGCATTTTAATTATGACATGTGAACAGCTCAACAAATTGACGCATGAATATTCAACTGAGTTTCTTTGTTGCTATCACATAACATCTCATTGCCATTAAGTAACATCTCATTGTCATTAAATTCAAAGCTGAGCCCCCTATTTTTTTTATATACATGACAGTGTTTGCTAGTTTGCATATGTAGGTTAACTTGGGGCGGGGGAGATAACATTCAGTGACAACATAAGTAATTTTCGATTCATCAAAGCTTACTGTGCCCATCATAAAAGGCTTCCTATGTAAAGTCCTTGTCATGAAACAAGATGGGCATTGGTAAGAGGGGGCAGGAGGAGACACCCTTTGGGAATTCCTTGCATTAAGCAGCTGATCCTTTTTACACTTCGGAAATAGCGAGAAATAAGGATGCTACTGCTGCTTTAGAATGGTGCTGGCATGCCATATTGAAATTTCCAATCAGAACAATATTGCAGAATAGTGTGTAGCTTCTATGCTAGCTTCCAGGCAGGTGCGGTGCTGTTGCTCACCAGGAGGTGAACAGTAGGGACCAAAATAAGCAGTTGGGAGGTTAAATGCACTAGCAAGAGTGCTAGATTGGCTCTAGGGTGCATTTACACAATGTCAACTTCCCTGCTGCCTTGCCCATCTTCCTCCAGAGACCCAGTGCTGGGGAAAGCTAGCATAGAATCTCTGCCCCAGCTAGCAAGAAAATTCTGTTATTAACCCTATTTGTGAACAGGAATTATGGGGAAGGGGATTTCACCAAATTTCTCCAGGAGCAGTTCTACCAAAATTCTCTCGGATCAGGATCACCATTAGCAGTGGTAGTAGCAGAGCTTCTTTTCCCCACCACAATGGTTATTTTTTGTGCTGCTACTACAGGTAACAGCAGCAACTGATCATTTTGCATTTTCCACAATGCCCCAGGCATGCATTTTCACAGGGCATTGTGGATGTGGGAAAGGAAATAGTAGCTGCTACCAAGAAACAGTGGAGACTATTCATTGAATAGTCTGTAAAATACTTCTTTTGTTTGGAAGGTGAGAAAACAATGTATTCTGAGAATTTTTCTGTAAGAGTTAGGGTTTTTGTTTTTTTTAACCTTCTTACCTGCTTGGAGTTCTCCACAGTGTCTCACCTTTGATGAAGCACAATACTAATACTAGGTAAGAGGTAATATAGGGGACAGATACAAGCAAGCTGGTATGGGAACAAACAGCAACAACATCCAAGTATAGGATAAAACATCTAACTAGTTAGTTCCCATCTCAGGAAACTGAAAGATACTGCAGCTGATGCCAGTTTTGGAACAGCAAACCAGGTGTTTGTCTTTCAATGGCACTGGCTGTAATTGCAACTTTGTCATAACACAACAATCCCTCAGTTCCCAGAAGAATATTGCAGTGCATGTAGGTTATGTACTGCAGCAATAATGAGCAAAAGAGTGAGAATCTGACACATCACCATACATTTACCCTCTATCACCTTCTGCCTTTCGTCTAGATGGTTACTATAATGCTATTGCTGAAGTGACGACTATTATGTACAACTTTCATAGAGATGCCGAAAAAAGTATTTTACTTTCTTTCATAGTTAATTGAAGGTTTTTTTCCAGCTGCTTTACATATTGTTCTTGGTGATGAATGATGATGTGATAGGTTGTGTATTTACACCAAAATCCATTTTACACTTCTGAGCTTTTTACTCCAACTAAAATTATTTTATCTTCTTTTTGTACAAGTATTTCTTGTATTCCTTTATGAGGGTTTTCAGAAATATTTTGGTGGCAGAAATGAAGTTACTACAGCCTAACAGTATAGTGAACCTCTAACATCACTAGTGATCTGGCATTCTCCCAAATGCAATTACTATTGAGAAAGAGGGGACACTGAATATTTGACCTATTAACCTCTCTTGAACTGCTGTTTTTGCAGCACTCGACATGTTGGGTGGAGGGCTGAGCTTCTACACTGGAATGTCAGCACGAGTACAGAAGGCTTCCCTCTTCAGAAGTTATCCCTACAACTGATAGAAGAGGGCTGCTATGGGGGTATATCTATCCCCACTCTTGCTCATAGCGTGAGATATTGAAACAAATACATGGTGCGCGTATGCCCCTTAAAAAAATACCCTCCAGAGGACACGGGGTGTGCACTGTAGAGTAAGACTGTGAACCCACAGTAGTACCTTTCCAGTTAATGAAATACAGTAGCCTTTCCCAAGTGGTGTATTGTCCTACAACTCCCATCATCTCTGACCATTGTTCATGCTGCCTTGGAGCGATGAGAGTTGTAGTTTCCAACATCTGGTTTGATACCACACCATGAATGGTTTATTTAAGTTACAGTAGTACCTCTGGTTACATACTTAGTTCGTTCCGGAGGTCCGTTCTTAACCTGAAACTGTTCTTAACATGAAGCACCACTTTAGCTAATGGGGCCTCCCACTGCTGCTGCGCGATTTCTGTTCTCATCCTGAAGCAAAGTTCTTAACCCGAGGTACTATTTCTGGGTTAGCAGAGTCTGTAACCTGAAGCGTATGTAACCTGAGGTACCACTGTATTTAGATCCACTGTCCATAGACATGGATGGCTGATTAAAGGTAGTTATCACTGTATTCCTTTTCCAGACTTTTTAAACAACATAAATTAAAGCAAATAGATCATGTGCATGTGACTGTATCTGAACCATGGACAGGGCAATTGATTTCCCCCAGAAAAAAGCTGCAAAACTGTTTAAGGCTGCAAGAGAGGGAGAGAGCACTCTCCAAGGTGCTGAAGTGATTGAGAATTCTTTAACTAGTTCTATACACTATCCCTGGCATTATAAGCACATATTACATTATTTTTTACAACTACTCTGTAATCTAGAACATTAATATTTCTATTTTCTGGTATCAGAAACTAAACATTTAAAGATTTGTCTGATGTCACACTTAAGCCTGTTGAGAGGGGATGTGTGAACTGTTATCTTTAAGATCCAACATGCTCCACTAAGTGATAAATAATCTAAACTCTTGTACTGGAATACAAACATCATATCCCAGAAGATGACATGGGAGAAGGACTAGAGAGACATGGAAACATTTAAGTTGGCCTTCCTTTCAGCTCTGCACTAGCATTCTGCAAATAGCTGTAGCAGCTGAAAGGACTGTGCCTGGACCCTCCTATTCTGCCCTGTGGCCACCAAATTGAGCCAATTTGCTTTGTACCACCCCAGTGGTCACTCACCCCACTCTGGATTCTCCCCTAGGGTAATTGGGTAGGGGGGTTGGAGCTAGGTTTTTAAAAATAGATTTTACATACAGTTAAAATGGGGTTTTAAATAGGCTAGAAAGTGGTACACAGGTTTCACATAGAATCAGATTCCCCCCATTGAATGGCTGCTAAGCAGGATGATCTAGTCCTTTGCAGTGCTGATTCAGGAAGCAAGAACAGGAAGAAGGGGCAGTCTGGCAGTGGCGGAAAGAATGAGAGGCTAGACAACACGATGAGGTCTTGCAGGGAATGTATTCCCTTACCTTTAGCTTCTCTTGCAAAGATTCAGCCACCTGGTAGGCTCTTTTCAGGGGCTACAATCAGTATGGGAGAGTGATCTGGGTCTGTGGATAGAGGAACAAGTATGGGAAGCAATATGGCCAAAAACCCCACTTAAAACTATCTCTGTAAGAGTATAGGAAGCCACACTGAAAACACTGAAAGCATTAAGATGACATTGGGCTCCACTCTGTTTATCTCGAATTGTTGAAGGTTACTCTAAAATTGTTGGCAGGGTTGTGGACACATATGTGGTGAGATTGTTGCATAGTTCAGAGATTCCGGGCCCAAATTTTTGATACTACTTCCATTACCACCTTTCAGGTTCTGTCCCCAGACCCAGCTCTGGCACTCTTATCATTGGAGTATGCTACCAACTCGCCCATTATGCACAAATATTTGATATTTATGCTACTTGACACAGTCAGAATGTCAGTGATTTCCCATTGGAAGTCTGACTTACCTCCTTCCCAAGAGAAGTGGCTAGTGAAAGTATGGAATATAACATTTACAGAATGCATGGCACACAAATGGAGAGTTCATCAAAAATAGACCATTTTCATTTAAGATGGTATAAGTTTTTCCCCCTATGTCAACTCAACTGCACTAAACCTCTTGCTTTACAGACAAATATAGAGAGAGGCTTTATGGAGAATTTAACTTGCCTCCTGACTTGCTTCTGTCTTCTCATATGTGATAGTTGTATGTGGCATTGCACTTTCACTTGATATGCTAGTTTTCCCTTTCCCTCTGTATTGTCATTTCATTTTTCCATTTCTATATTTATTTTTGTTACACTCATGTTTTTTTACTGCATTTTGTATCTGCTTATGTAAATAATTTTTAATTTCAAAAAGAGGCAGTCTTATCACGTCTGCCTGCCTCCTCTTTCTGCCTGATACCCCACCCCCCCTGATAGCACGGATGGCTCTGGGCCACTTGAACCAACTGTAGCTATCTGGTACTGTCTCAAGCCAATTTGAATTATGGCTAGATCCTTCTGATGAAGCCCAGTTTGACTTGGGATTCAGGCCTTAGCCAAATTCAGTGCACAGTGCAGTAACTGATTGTCAAATGCTCAGTTTTCAAGACTGTATGCCTTCATCTACATGTCCATATTTTACAGATGAGAGAATAACTACAAAATTGTAGAGGTACACAAATTTAGGACATAAAATGTTTTAGATTAGAGCATTATCATTCATTTTGTCACTTTAATAATCAGTATATTTTATATATTTACTTCTAGCAATTAAGAATTGGCAGACTCAACTAAAAGTAAGCTGCTGACACCTCACAAATTTGGTTTTGAGCTTTGTTGAGCAGGAATGAAGATGCAGTGATTCTCCTGCAATCAGAAGTGCAAGGTGCTTATCCCCACTGAGACCAGCATGTTGCAAGTGCAATTGAAGACCTAAACAAGGGTAAAGGATGGCATACTGGTCTGATGAACCGGCCCCCATTGGTAATACGATCCATCTGAAACTTGCTGCACCTCATGTGCTTTGCAAATCTGTTTCCAGTTCAGACTGGCTATTACAAGTGAATAGAAGCCTGCAAACATAGAACTGCTTGGTTTCAATCGATTATGAACTTCAGCCTCCATCATCCACTGTGTCTTCCATCTTCCTTTATTGTCCCCTTAGGAGTGCAAGATCACAATGATCCAATGGCAGTAGAAATTGCTCCTCACCCAATTAATTTTCTCTTCAACCATTATATCCAGCAGTACTGGCCCACAGTCTTCCAAATTTTCTGCCTGCTTCCTTCTCTGCTCATTAGTGATTATCTTCTTCAGTTCCTTCTCTACTCTGCTCACTTCCTCATTCCCTGCACTCACCCTTTCTCAGACTCCTATTACTCAGACTATTGTTTTTCCAGTGCTTCCATCAACCTACCCATCCACCCATCTCATATGCTTGTTGGAACCTTTTCCAAATCTTCAGTCTGTCTCACAAAGATACATCAGTCCTTAGAACCAGTATACAGTTAGAATTCAATACAAACTTACAACTTTCCCTTCCCTTACAGAATGTTCCATCATTCTGCCACAGCTTTGTTCTCTGAACAGTTGGAATGTTTTTAAGCATTCCAAACTAGTCTCATTCATTATTATCTGTTAAGTGCGTTAAGGAGATAAGACAATAAGAAGAGCCCTGGTGAATCAAACCAAGGGTCTATTTTGTTCGGTGTTTCCAACCATGGCAAACCAGATGCTACTAGGAAGCTCACAGAATGACATGAAGGAGTAGTTCTTCCTGGCTGATAACTGAATTGTTGAAAAATATAGTCTCATTATTGGTCTAATGAAACAGGGGAAGATGTTGAACAACCTATGCTAATGAAAGCACTATAAAAATACCATGTACTAAAAAAGGGGAAATCTGTAAAATTGTACCCTTTATATTTGCTTTCTATAAAATAATATTTTATACATTTTTTGTTATTTGCGATTATCTTAAGTAAAACCAAGAAAGGGACGGGAGAAATACAACTGGAAAAGTGGGGGCCAGGGTGTTTCCAAAGTCTGTCTCTAAGTATATACTTGCTATTTGTTAGAATATCGCTACCACTCCTGCTCATGAAAGTTATTGTTAGACATGTGGGTTGAAACTCAGCTGCCTTTACAAGTCCTAGGGGTTTTCAAAGGCACTCATTTTTCCCTTCACAAAGAGCAGAGTTCAGCCAACAGTGAATGCTTTTGAAAATCCCACCCATGAGGCCTGAGTGATTCAAAGTCAAGGAAATACATTGTACCCATTCTTAGTAACAAGTGACTCGTTGTCATGTCAGATACCAGAACCTTTGCTCTTTCTCGATGAATTACAATGATAGAGCTATGAAAGGTACTAAGTTCTGGATCTATTAATGTGCAGTATAAGAATTCATTGAGAAAACACTGAGCACACTGAGTCCTCAGAATCAATGTATCATCATTATCCTGTGTTGAGTAAAAACTGACATGATCATGCTGGAGCCATTGAGATTATCCATTTGAGAACTAATCAATGGCCTAGCATTTAGTCCAAATAATTTGTAGGCATATTAAGGAAGTCCCTGAAACAGATCTGTCTGTTTTGAGTTCAGTGGCTCAGAAATACATGTGATCCTGAAAACTAATTAATATGTGCAGGGAGTAAGAGACAGAGTGAAAGTCCTGCTGCTCTTAGTACCTGACGGCTTGGAAAAATGCCAACATTCTTATTGAATTACTGGGACATGCAGTTAAATCCCATTCCTACTCCAAGTCCATGCATTTAAGTTTACGATCACAGCCTTAAACGCTGTTTGGCTAGCATTGTCTATGTGTTATATATTTCCGGTTTTAAAAAATGTGCCTTTTTATCACTGTTGCTGTATTGGAGTGTTGGACTAGGATAGGAACTAGGATATAAGGGTTCAAATCCCTACGTAGCCATGAAATACGCTAGGTGTGTGCACCTATGCACAATGTGAAAATGTATATATTAAACAAAATTGTATTAAACTGTGTTTATTTGAGCAATGTGCTGATGAGTGATCATTAAGACCTTTTCCTTTTCTTTTATTAAAAAATCCTAAGCTGATGTGGGAATATGGAGGAGTAAATCTAGGGTTGGAAAAATGAGAAACCGAAATTGATGGATTATTCTATTTCTATTTATTTTGGTGTCTGAAGCATGCTTTAGAAGAAAACGAAATGTTCTGTTTACCATGCTGTACACATACTCTAGATTGTGTGAGCAAAAGGGTAGTTTAAGAGTAATATTAAGATTTTTGTTTTTAAAAAAGTATGTATTGTGGATGCCTCCAGAGAGACAATGCATATGCAGCTCCCATCTCCAATAGCTTTTCCTCTTGTGAAATGTGAAACAAGCTGTACAATACACATTAGACTTTAATATGATAGGAGGTATTGTTCCCACAGCTTTCTGGCAATTTGTGAAACTTGCTAACCATTGTTCCCTCAGGTTGTTCCATTCTGTTCTCAGCTTCAAATCCCAAAGGAAGCAACTGCAACTGAGTGGAAACGCTCCAACAATGATAGATTCCCTACAACAAAACCTCTCTTTCTTACACTTGTGTGGAAGATTAAAAAGGAAGAAAAGAAGTATTAAAAAAGCAAGCTCCTCTGGGGGGTAAATAAAGATATTTCCCTGACCTATAGCTTCAGCGGCCATGTTTTTGTTCCTATTTGAAACCAGTGGGAATTAAAGGTGCTTAACTTTCAAGAGCTCATAGCCATTTTTTTCCCTACTGGCACCACCAGTTCTGAAGCATTGCTATTTAACGGACATTAACTACACCTTCATTTAAGAAAGTAAAAACAAGCTAAAACAGATGGATACTTCCTAGTCATCCAAATAGTATTGAAGGGATGGATTTGTATGCTGTTAGTGATGCTCCCCTCATGTCACTGTGCAAGTTCCCATGTTTTTGAGCTGTTGAATATTTATCCCTTGGAATTGTTTTCTCCTTCTGTTCTTTGAGTAACATTGCATGCTTCGATCCTTTGGGCTAGGGGAAATCCATCACTTTGGTTCCCATGTGCACCTAGAAAGGTAATATATCTAAGAGTCAGCTTTTTAAAAAGAATAAATATACCATTGTTTGTGCGATGTGAATTGCTATGAAGCAGAATCTAGGGAAGGAATAAAAAGCTGCAATAGCATACGGAATGTTGTGCATGGTAAAGCTAAAGTTGGCACACAGCCTCCGAAGCAACACTGGGATGTGTGCTGACCTGGTGCAATTAGTTTCTGGCACTGAGAGGCACAGGGATCATTAAGGTGGCATGCTGGACCAGCAAGCAGCTGGCTAAGATGGTATACACCAATTACCCATGTGGGTGACTAGCATGGGTTAAGCAAACCTGCCTTTTGAACACGACTGAGCTTTATCTCATTGTCTAATTATCCAAATGCATCTTGGACTCTGATGTTTCTAGTGTCTGGGGATGCATCAAGCCTTCTGTGTGGCTCTCTTTTGTCCACAGGTACTACAGCCATCCACTCTCTGCTATGTATGGTCTCTGAATCACCTCTTTGCTGGCACACCAGGAAGAAGAGTTAAGACAATGTGGATAAATAGGCTGCACTTATTAAATGTAGCAACTTGAGGCTCTGCAAAACAAATTCACTAGTCATATTCAACCAAATCGTCAATCAAAATACTAGCATAAAAATGAAAACCACAATTATTACAAAAGTCAGGAAAAGAAGTATTCATTGTGGAAATTCCTTCTTACCTTTTAAAACTGTATGAACTAAGTTTTATTTCTTTGAGTCAAGGTACCCAGAATGGAGCCCAGCTGTTGCTGGACTACAATTTCCATCATCCATAACCACTGGCTATGATGGTTAGGAATATTGTGAGTTGTGGCCCCAAAACATCTGGTGGGACCTCAATGGCTATTCCTGCATTAGGTGGTTGGAAAGCAGGGGTAGGAAATCTGCAACCCTCCAGATGTTGGTGGATTTTAACTCCCAGCAGCTCCATCTGGGATGATGGGAGTTGTAGTCCAGCAATTTCCAGAGGGCCACAGTTCCCCCAACCCTGTTGTAGAGGAGCTATTGCAGATTCCCTTTAACATATATTTTCTTTCTTCCCTTTCCTCCTATTTCCCACCTTTTGAGTGTTAAAAATTGGTTTTAGATTGTTATTTTTAAAATGAGTTTTTATTGCATTAGTTCTTTAGTGCCAAAAGGAAGAATACAATTCATATACGGAATTATGATTATTTGGAGACATTAAGACCCTATTGGCATTTGTAAGAGTATTTGGCTTTCAGCATTAATTCATTTCAAGGACAAATGATTATTACTTCCAGTAACTTGCATGCTTATTTTGTTTGTGTCCTAAAAACAACTATTCTCATAGTGGAAAACCCCCACAGATAAACTGTATTTTAAAGCTTAACTGAGGTATCTACCAGAGGCACCTACAGTATTGGGTTCCCTTGGTATCACCCTTCTGCAATTGTCTGTCTGGTGTCAATCTGCTTTTCTCTTCCTTTGCAGTCCATTGCTGCTTCCCTTCTCTCTGAAAATCCTGCTAAACCAACTAGTTGCAGTTATTACCCTTTATATGAAGGATCTATGTTGAAAGGCTGTTATGAGTTTCTGTCCCAGTGGATCATATGATGAAGTTGAAGCAGGTTGTCATCCAAAGCTGTATAATAGCCTCAGCTGGGAAATACAAAAAGTGCCATGGATTATTGATAGAGTCATATCTGCAGTTCTGCTGACAAACTTGATGCTTCTTGATGTCTCAAAAAAGCAAGGGGAGGAGGAAAGAAAAACACATTGGTTAGTATTCCCCTCCCCGGTTTCTGTGTGAAGTTTGAAGAATGCTTTGGGTCCTCCTTTGATTTTAAACAGACAATACAAAGTATACAAGGTGTTCCTGATAGTTCTCCTACTGCAGCTAGAAGGCCGGATGAATTTAATAAACCATTATTGACAACAGCATAATCTCCCAGGAATTTGGAGGTAAGTGATCAGTTTCATGTCCTTATCCTTCATAGCCCACCACCACCCACCAACTCAGTATGCTCTTCATAGAGATTGAGATGGAAGTATTTAAAAAATGGCTACTTACCCAGTCCCGGGGTAGACAGCGGTTGCAGCCTTGTGTTGGGCTCCAAGTCACAGGGAGCAGCACAGTTCTGTTCAGCTGGTGGCTGAGGAAGCCAATTCCAATTCTTCAATTCTATGACTCTGTGATTCTGTCTCTCTAGCCTACAACCTGATACAACACAACTGCCCAATGATCTATTGTCCCAGTTTTTATTTTTAGTTGACACATTTTGTTACGCTTTTGTATGGGGCCAATAGGGGCTTCTCCTTTCCTTCAGTTAATTTGGGATTGATACAAAACTTTTGTCATGTGGATGTAATTACAGAAGGTGATTTGAAGAAGGATAAAAATATAATGGCATTTCAATACCTTCCCAAACCGTTTTTGGTAAAAGAATACCAGAGTTTCAATCCTGCACAGAAGGAAAACTCCATGTTTTCTCATGGCAGATTTTGGGAAGGCAAAATTCTATACTTTCTGAATCATACTTTTTAATCCAAATCATTATTTGACCTTAGTGGCAGCACTATTGGAAAGAATATTTGCAAGTATCTTAAATTACATATGGAATGTTTGTCCATGCAAATAGTCCAAGTCAGAATTAAAATTCAGTAAACCATAAACTAGCAGTCCTAAAGACTGACTGTTTTCCACTTGAATCATTCCTGACAAAGACAAAATTAATCTTAATGGGTGGAGTGAGGTGGGATGGAGGAGGGCAAAAATCAGTGACTCTCTTCCGGATTGCTTGTGATGCAGTTGAACTAACAAAAAACTGCAAGTTGCAACCCATATGTTCCTGATAAGGGGAATAGGTTTCTTTAGCTAAGATTTAGCTTACCATTCAGGTCATCATTAACAATACACTGCACTAAACTTAACTTCTTCTGTCCAGTTAAAGTTCCTGAAGGGCACTGCTTACTAGAGGACTGACACATGTCCCTTGAGTGATTGGTGTTTGCTGCAACCATCTGGCATTTGAAGTGAAGTTTGAAGGTGAAGAAATTCGACAACTGAAAGCAGTAGCAAAATGTCTGCAAGTGCCTTAAGCCTAAACCCACTGTTTGTTTTCCATATTTCATGGGGAGTTAAAGAAATGAGCATGTATGTGCTGAGAATAAATGACGTAAAGCACTAAACACCTTGATGTGGTTTTAAATATAATGTTAATTCCAAGAAACTGCCTGTTTCTTTGTGCTGGATTGCACTGGATTTCTTTGTGCTGGAAAGCAAAAGACTCTCAGGCCTGTTTCAGAAGCCTTGTTTCCATGGTGGAAAACCAATGTCCCTCTAGCCATGATCATAGGGCCAAATATGATCCATATGGATGCCATATGCACAAAGGCTACAATTCTTTTGCTTGTATATGAGGCACCAATGCTGTGTACTAGAACTTTCATCATCTGACCATTGGTCATGTTCTGAACATGAAGAGTGTTTTCAACCAACAACATCTAGAAAGCACCACCATTGGGCATCCCTGCATTACAATGTGAACATGTTTGGGACGTGATTGCATGACTCCTTTTCTACCATGGGAACAGAATCTCTGGCCTGGCTCATTGAGCACTGTTGGCTATCAGCAATGTGTCTGTGTGCGCTGACTTTCTTCTTAATGCTACAGTTATTTGAAATCGTTTTCAAATGCATTTTTGCAGATGCCACACCAGCTCATGTGATTTACTGTGGATCGGATACAGTGTGTACATTGTGGAGAAAGTTGCACTTGCTGCAATCACAGAGCGAAGTGATCTGCTTTAAGTGGCACCTGGTGGGAAGGATAGATGAAGGCATGAACTGTGTCTGCCCTGAATGGTGTCACAAGACTTTCTCAGTGGTATACTTAATGGTGGTGAGATTGCACTCTGCTTCTGGGAGCCAATTGACTTGGGTTAGCACTGCTAAAAATCAACGGATGTGAAATGCATAGTTAAGGTTTCAGATTCCTTTTAATTTGATAAGAGTAAGATGTGTTCTGATTCTTCTCATTCTTCTCTCTGTTTTGCATAAGTGGGAAATACCTATAGGTACAATAATTTTCTTTGGGATTGACAGAGGCTGTTAAAAAGAGGGATTTATTTCTTCGTTTCATTTAAGGCTTTCTTTTCCAGATGTATTTTCCCCACACCTGATAAAAATAAACTTGATGTCTGTTTTATTAGATCTGACAGTCTTAATAATGCTTATAAAAAATAAATTCAGCTTGCTTTTCTAGACAGTCTTTGCAGCATTTTCCAATCAATGCTTTAGAGCTGAGTTTCATTATTGATTCTCTTCATAAATTGATACAGTTTCAATCTCTTTGTCATGTCTGTCTGTCTCTCTCTCTCTCTCCAGTAATATAGTGGGGCATTAAAAAAGCAGGATAAGTACTTTACAGTCTTCTTCCTGCTGCCCACAGGGTGCTATAAATGCACAAACTGGATATAATTGAAGCACATATTAACTTACCTTCTGTTGTACAGGAAGAACATAAGCAGGCTGTTAATGGGCACTGTGTTGAAACTCTTAACTTGGGGGTTGCGAATTAGCTTGCAGGAGTAATTTGGTAAGCACCTGGGAAATTGCAAGCTTCATTTCCTGCAACGTGGAATATGATTAAAAACAGAATATATTATTATCATGGGCACCATTAAAAAATGTGTAGACAGCATTCCATGATGTTAAAATGGAAATTGGAAGTTGTATTCAAATGCGGAAGATACTGCATGTTAATTATAGTCTACCACAGTGCATTGGAAAGTGCAATTCAATTATTTGCTTTGTCAAGCAATATTTTGATTAACTTGAACTTTAATTTTGTACATCTGGTGTTTTTCACAGTGGGATAAAAAACCAGGTTGAGGTATACTGCTTGCCAACAGCATCCAGAAACAAGGGAAAGAACATATGCAGAGCCACAGTAAGGCATATTAAGCCTTTGAAAGGCAATCTTTTTGAAATAAAATAGAAAGCACTCTTTAAGGCTGTGCAATCAAAGAAATGAATCAAGCAGGGTATTGATGGATATGGAGCCCGAGGTTGTGTTTATCCCTTAGACTTTCACAAGCATTGGCTATCATTATACAATTATGTTACTCTAATTGCTATAGTTAAGTTATGATACACCCTGAGGTCTAAATTCACAAAGCAAAGATACATTTCAGGATCTGTGCCAGCAATGAGAAAAACACCCCCTTCCAAAATATGCTACATTAATTTGCTAGCATTATAGAGGAGGCAATTTTCTCTTTTTTTCTTAAGCCTGCACCCTACAATAAGCTGCTACTATGGTATCGATGGTAAAAGAACAAATTAATTGTAATTGTAATTTATTTATTTGTATGCTCCCTTTTTACAAATAATAGTTTTCAAGATAACTAAGGAATAAAACATAAAGATATAAAACAATATCATATAAACTGCAGGCAGCTAATGTGGTGCTTTCCAGATGTTTTGGACTACATCAACTCTCAACATTCACTGTGCTGACTGGGACAGCATGATAGCTACCCTGATATTATGTGACAAAATATAGCTCAGTCCAAGTGAAATATCTGCTCCCCGCCCCCCTCCCCTGCAAAAAAACAAAACAAAACAAAATTGCAAAGCTGAAACAAAATGAAAGCAAATGGTAAATACAGTGGTACCTCGGGTTACATATGCTTCAGGTTACATACGCTTCAGGTTACAGACTCCGCTAACCCAGAAATATTGCTTCAGGTTAAGAACTTTGCTTCAGGATGAGAACACAAATCATGCTCCGGCGGCACGGCAGCAGCAGGAGGCCCCATTAGCTAAAGTGATGCTTCAGGTTAAGAACAGTTTCAGGTTAAGTACGGACCTCCAGAACGAATTAAGTACTTAACCCGAGGTACCACTGTAAAACAAAATGACATACCAAAAGTATCTCAAAACAGGATGGGCTTTGATGCCCCCCAAAAGATGACTTGGAAGGTGTCAGGTGGCTTCTTCCTCACAGGAGATGTGAGGTATTGAACCTGGGAATTTCTGCATGCTCAACTATGGCCCTTTTCCATGGGATGGGAGTGTGAACCTTGTCCAGAGTTCCCCAGACCAGAAGTCAGGCCCAATTGGTGGCGCTACAATTTCCTTCAAGATGGAAACCTTTTCTTCCTTTTACTTGGAATCATCTCTCCAGCCTTTCAAAATATAATACCTTTTCGGGGAGCGGGGGTGGAGAAAAAAGGAGAAAAGACTACATGAACTACTTAAAGAAAAGTGAATAGTTTTGTACTGAGGTAAAGCAAGCCACCCACAAGTATCCAACAGGAGCCTGTAGTCATGCTCCATAAAGGTTAGTTCCTTGCAATTTGCGTATTGACTTTCTTTAGCATTTTGAGAAAATAATGTGACTGATAACCCTGCCTTTTAGAATAAAGGATAGCCGGAGGGTTAAAACTGTCTAGTCCCTTTTCTCAGTTTGCTTTGTGACCTTTTCCTGTAATACAGCATGTGATGTAACATCTGACAAACCTTTTAATTTTGGCAGGCCATCTGACATGTTAGCTGGAAAGGAAATCCATCGGTGAGGAGAGGATCTGAGAACTTTTATTGCCGTCGTTGTCTTTCACACAGTTCAGCCAACTTCTAACTCTGGCTTCTTTTTTGTTTTCCTTCTTTTGTAAAGTTCCTTTTTTCCTTGCATCACAATTATTTTCTTTGCAATTTCCAGCAAGCCAGAAAATAAATACTTTTTATTCTGAACATAGACAGCCAAGAGGCAAAAATTTGCTGATCCCTTCCGATACTAGTCTTCTGAGGAGCCTGACCTATTTTTCAGGAGCTTTTATTGCACCTCTGCCTATTGGATTTTATAGCAGCCTCCAAACATTATACAAGCTTATTGGGTTGTGTTCAGCTTCCTTCTCCTTTTTGGTTTAGCATGAGAGCAAGCGAATACCTGGTGATGAGTTCCCGAGATGTGTTTCCCCATTGAAAACAATGCACATTTCACTTGGGCTTCTGTTTTCATCAAATTGAGTGTATATGTCATATATACTCACTCACACTCATATTCTCACATGAATTCCAGAAAGGATAGGTATGTGTCAGGTGCCAAAGATACATTAACTGATTAATTGATTAACTCTTAATTGATTAGTTGACCAAGCTCAAATGTACACATTATCAAAATGTAATGATGGGTGCCTTTGGGGGAATATTGGGAAAGAATGGTATATTCTACTTAGAGAACAGTCTTATATATGTATATATCTGCTTGGAGGTAATTCTCTCTGTAAGCCTTTTGGTTCTTGTACAGTAATTTACTCTGTAATTAAAACGCCACCTGGTGAGTGGTGAAACCACTGATGCAGTTCTGCTGGCTGGGGCAAAAGGTGGTAGACAGCAAATCTCTGGACCAGTGTGGGGTTGATACAGTGATTGTGCTCACAGCACTCTCTCCACCGGTGATTCCAAAAAAATGGTATTCAAGGGACTGCGTCCAACAATGAAAGTAGCAGATCCCACCTCAAAGGATTTTGATGCAGATAAAATAGGATCATTAGGTACATTGAGCTCCTTGTAGGAAAGGTGGGATATAAACATAGCAAGTAAGGTGTTTGTTATTATTTTAAAAGTTCTCAAATGAAGCTCCGTACTTTTCCCAATAGGGAATGGATGGAATGCATCCAGCTTCTCAGGCACTGAGAAGCCAACTTGAACTTCTCTGTGAGGCCCTATCTTGGGTCTTATGTCCTAATCCCTTTAGAGTATGATAGGAATTTTATGAATGCAGCCTTTTGTGACTTGTACAGTAAGATTCCCACCCCCTTTTTTAAAAAAACATTCTGAATTCTGAAGGCTTTGGGGCACAATATAAGTACGTTGTGGTCTGATCCTTACAGATTTAATACTTACTCTGAATTACTTCATTTGGAAGGTCAGCTTCGAATAACCTTGGTCTGTACGCACTTTATTTTTGTATATCATTTTAATGTGAACCTTGCCTCATTCTGGACAAATTCTTTTCAATGGCTTCTGAAATTAACCTTTCTGATAACACTCTGAGGCATAATATGAAATACAGAGTATTTGCGAGAATATGGAACTGTCAGGCTAACTCCCAAGTAGCATAAATCTGTGCTTTAGGAATACAGCTATTCAGCTGCAGTTTCATGGTAAATTTTTCCAGGTACATTTATCACAGCTTTAGAGTATTTACACTTTTGGAAACAGCAGACTTGTTCTAGTTATTCATCACAATTTCCTGTCTTTGCGCATCATTCACACTTAGCATCAACCCTAAATGTTGTAGAACTGATGAGAAGTTATGTGAAAATGCTGAAGCTGAAGTTTCAAATTAGTAATATTCTGGAACCCTGCAAAAATCCCATAATTTTAATTGTGGATACGATATACCGGATGCCATTGTGAAAAATGCTCTTCAGGTGTGTAGGTATATTTGTCATTTTTTAAATGAAAGCATTGCACCAACATATTTTACTGAACTCATTTTATTGAAGTTTGTGCAAAGCTGTACCTTGCTTTCTGTAAATAGAAAGTGGGATAAACACCTTTCTCCCCATTCCTGCACCTTTTTCTGATGAGTAATATTCTAAACAAAGTTTAGGGAATATAAAAACTGCTTAAAAGAGTAAGCTTAAAAAACCCAACTATAATAGTTTAGTTTTAATTATTTGATCTTCATCATGGAAAATATGGGCTATTGGAGTGCTTCTCAGTGGGCAAACTGCTATAAAAGGAACATACATTTGATTATTGCATCCAAACTACCTCATCACAATACTTCAGGAGCATCTGAAAACAGAGAAATCCCCTTCAAAATAAAGCAGCAAGCTTCCCATCCCCCTAGCTCTGGGAGAGAACACACCCAATGAAAACATCCCCCTCCCCAGTGCAGAAGATCTGGATATGATCAACAAGTGTTGACAACCACCTCATGGCAGAGTAAAGAAGAAGTCATGCAGGAGGCATACAGGGGTGGAATGGAGTTCTGCATTGGTGTAGGGGGTGTTTTTCAGTCGCTTCCTCTGCCTTTGGAGCACACTGTGTTGTGGATCACACTGTGCTGTGCTAGACCTCAGCCTCACCCTTCATATCCCAGCCACTGTCCTCTGATGAGCAGAGGGAATCAGTAAAGCTGAGAGGTTGCTCCTTGGGAAGCAGGCAGGGTCTGGTTTCATCACAGACCAAACAAGAAGGTACTTTGAAACAGGCCATAATTTTATGAACTACACTGAAGTAAGCAAGGTTGGCATGACATTAGTGTTGGAATTTGTTTGCCCAGTAAAGACTCTCCTCCCTGGAAGAGAGGGGAGTGGTTGTGGGCGGGAGACCGAGCTCCGCCCCTGGTAGGGGGCCTTAGCCCCCTCCCCTCCTTACCTGGCTGGCGCCCACGCCCACCGGAGGCAGCCAACCAGGTGCCTCCGGGGGGCGTGTTTAGCAGCTTAATGCTGCGGCTCCAGCTCCGCCTCCTCCTCATTCGTCGTCGTCCCTCAGCGAGTCACCCACCCTCCACTCCCATTTAGCTCAGGGTCTAGGTTTTTGGCCTTGCTATGGACCTTAGGTTGGTCACCCCGGTTGTCTGGGGGGCCTGGTAGGAATTTTTCCATTTGGCATTGGGTTTTTTGGTTTTTTCGCCTACCTCGTAGCAATCGTCACAACTTTTGTGGTATTGGTGGGTAGGTTAGGCATTGGATTCATGTGTTGTGCTGTGTCAAGGGCTAGGTGTGGCCATCGCCTATGCTATCTACCGTGGGTTATTCCGTTAAAGGAATCTGGCAGTCGTGTATTCCGTCCGATGCCTGCTTGGCGGGAGGCCATGGCACGACCCTCGGTGACATCAGGGGTGAGCCTATAGTTGGATTAGCATCAACAGGCTCCACCTACTGTTGAATAAACCCACCTCCTATAGTCATCCAATGCCTAAGCCAATACCTTTTCACTGCTGTAATCAATAAAGTTGTGGCCTTTCCTTGCCCATTAACCTTATATCACGTGTCCTTGTGTATTTATTTCACATAGCGGGGGTCGGGCCCTCGATCCACAGGACTTCCATTATGAAGTTCTATACACATTCCAGCATGTTTTCTGGAGATCCTGTGGGAGTTAGCCAGTGTGAATACCAATGCAACCAGAATCCCACTGGCAAGCTGAGGGAGTGGTGACACTCCTGAGCTCAGGCCAAGAACTAGTGTGCCCCCTCCAGGCCCCCATGGGAGGAGCTCTCTGTTAAGATTATATCCTGCCCCCACCCCATCACCTCCACCATCCCAGGATCTCATTTGGTTTGTTTACAGCAACATAACATACAATCATTGTCATTTATTAAATATGACTAATATCAGGTGCAGGTAATTCTAAATGCACTTTAAAATTGAGTGCATTTTCCAATCAACTCTATGGTCTACCTATTTCATATATACATAAAAAAAATTCTAATATATAAATTACTTCAAAATGATAAACTTCTTCAAAATATAAAATAAAAATAAAACTGTGCCCTTTTTCATTCATTCAGCCTTTATTGGTATAATGCTATTCAAAGGTCAGAGCTGTGCCCCTCTGAGTTTTGCAAGGTTGATAGCACCAACCTTGACTGAACCATAAATTACAGCAGATTCAGTATAAGGAAGATTTCCATACCTTCTCTATGTATATGGAAGGAGCTTCAAATGCAGAAAAAGAAACCGAACTCCTCTATTCGCTCGATCTCTGGGCCTTTGGGATGCAAGGCTGGGCCTTTGGGATGCATAGTGCAATTTTTACCACTATCACACTGGCTAAGAGCATGTCATTCTGAATTCTGCCAGGCATTCCAGGATTTTGGCAAAACAAAATAAAACAATTCTGCTCCCTGCCAGAACCAAGCAGAGCAGAACTTGGCAATTCCAGCCATACTCAGAAACACAGAAACAACCTCCAATTTGCCCTTTCTCATGGGGAAAAAGAAATGGGGAATTTGTACGGTCTTAAGTGGCTAACTGTAGAGCTGTAGAAATAGGTGGCTTTGTATGTTATACTGAGCTATTTATTATTTTTGGCTTTCAGTAGTACTATAAAGGAGATGTCTTTAACTTATATTTTACTGATTATGTTTTCTAGTGGTTATGCCATTGTGTGAAAAGGCAAGGGCAGAGAAGCAAGAGGTGTTATAAACTAAGGCTACATTACTGAACAAAATCTCATAATTTGCATAGGGAACAAATGTGCAGGAACAGACTTCAACTATAACTAGAGTTGGAAAAAGAATTTTGATTCAGTACACATATGAAGGCAAAACTATCAAATTTGCACTTCCTGAAAAAAATGCAAGCTGAAACATAGTTATCCTTCAAAATTCACACTTATCCTAATTTTGCAATTGAGTTCTCCTACAAAGAATGTTTACAAAAATGGGGGGAAGTGTGCATAAAAATGAAAGTATTAGTTAACTGCTTGGAGACAAAATAGTGTTATGCCTTGTCTTCACCCTGTGCCACACCTTTTCAGGTGAGGAGTGTGGCTTTCCTGATTTACACCCCCAGAAATCTGAGTGAATTAACTCTAATTCATACCTTGTCCTACAAGTCTCACAGGCCTGTGCACAAAGTCTAAAGAATCACCATGTGCCTGAAAAGTGCTTCAGTGAAATTCCCATGGGTGGAATGCAGGTCAAAACTTGGCTTAGCTTAGCATAGCACAAGAGTAAAAAATATCAAGGGGAAACAAAGCATTCCACTGCAAAACATACAAAATGCCTCTGAAGTGAAAATAATTTAGAGTTGTTGAACATGAAAACAACAATAAAATTTGACTCCTGTACAGTGGTACCTCGGGTTACATATGCTTCAGGTTACATACGCTTCAGGTTACAGACTCTGCTAACCCAGAAATATTACCTCTGGTTAAGAACTTTGCTTCAGGATGAGAACAGAAATCGTGCTCCAGCAGTGCGGCAGCAGCAGGAGGCCCCATTAGCTAAAGTGGTGCTTCAGGTTAAGAACAGTTTCGGGTTAAGTACAGACCTCTGGAACGAATTAAGTACTTAACCTGAGGTACCACTGTATAGGAGATAAAAGATAGTCATGTATAAATGACCCAGCCCACACTGTGTACATAATTTCCTTTGGCAACACTGTATTTCAAACTCCTGATTGTGGCATATAGCATAATATGACTCTCTTTCTGCCCAGTTGTGAAAACAAGGTACAGTGTGGCCTGCCACATGCATTTGGCCAGTGGCCTGTTTGGAGAGCCCCATGGTCATTTTGGCAACCATGAAGTCCTGAGTCACTGCAGAGCCAGTTGCTGCAGCATGGATGTTGAAATCCCCTAAAACCAGCAGGGAGTCTTCAACACCACCTCTGAAACCATCTCTGTCAGCTCAGGCAGGGAGACTGCTAGTCAGTGAGTTGGGCAGCAAATCAGTCAAATCCCTAATCTGTCCTGATTGCCCAATGCCCTTCCCAACTAGAGAGCCTATATATATATATATATAGAGAGAGAGAGAGAGAGAGAGAATCTCTATAGACCATAGCAACACCCTCTCCCCAAAACTCAAGTTTATCCTGGCGCTGCATTGGGAATTCAGGTGAGCACAGCTGGTGAGGCCAACTCCACCCTGTGCACCCACCCAGGTCTCAGTGATACAGACCAGATTGGCCTCCCCCTTCACAATCAGCTCATGGATGAGGAAGGTCGTACTCTGAGCCGACCTGGCATTCAGCAGCAGCAGCCACAGACCCAAGTCCTGGTAGATAGGTCAACTGCAGTTCTCCATGTTGGAGGAAGGGCTGGCACACAGCACGGTCACCAATTGTCTGTACCATATGCCCTTTACCCAGTCTGCCCCACCCCTACACCATACCTCCCCCTAGCCTGAGCCACTGCAATTGGTCCCCATGGATCTCACCAGCTCTTCTCTTCCCTGGCACATCCCACAGAAAGCCCAATTTAAAAGCATTTTAAGTAATCAGGGCCATAGTAACAAAACCCAAACCAGCTAAACAATACCAACCCAAAAGTGTGTTCAGCTCTCTCAGCTGAAACACAAACTTGGCTGTGATATGTCCTTAAAGATCCACTTTCTCCTTTCCCACTTGGCTTTCTTCCCTGGCAACTGTGGTATGGTTAGTGATGAGTACAGTGAACATTTACACCAGGAAATTTCAATGATGGAGAAAGTGACCCACTTCCATGTTGGCTGACTACTGTTGGCACTAGGCGATTTACCTATTATTTGTTGAAAAAGGCATTAAGTTATCTCTAAGTTTTTCAATTTTCCAATCTGCAGCAATTTGCAAAGTTTTAAATAAAAAATCCTCATGAAATTCATCAGCATTTTTCTGGGAATTTTGTATGCCATTTTAACCAATATACACATTTTTGTAGGCAATGTCTTCTAATATAATGCATTTTTGCATGTTATTTTTGTCAGTATTTCATTCTCTCATCGCAGGATCATGTGATCCTCTGATTACATTCCATAACACTGTAAGTGTGGGAATGGAACTCAGACTGGAGAACTTCCGTTCTGTGTGCTTTTGGTTTTTGCTCTTTGCTATCTGCTCTCGGACAGAGAAGATGCATGTGTGAGACGCTGTTCACATTAGCCATGTTTTGTTGTTTTGATTTGCTGTAAATAAAGAAAATTCATGATGCCACATACCTACACAGCCTTGCTTCTTGCCGAACTCTGCTAAGTGTACATACAGCTCAGTTGGATGTATGTCGCAGGTCTCCTCCCGTACAGGGGAAGTATGGAAAAATTTCACTATTTTTTGTACACTTTCCCAAATACAGTGGTTCTCAAAGGGTATGGCATGCCACACTGGTATGGAAGGAGAGCCTGGCAAGTGTGGTGGAAAGATTCAAGGACAATCAAAGAAACAGGTAAACATTTCAGTGTAATATAGTATTGCATCATTTATTTTTTTGCAGAATATGGCTCAATATCTTTTCGAAATGAGAGTAAGAGCATCAAGTCCTACTGAGGACAATCTGAGTTGTGATCCAGAATCGCTGTTCAAACAGAGTGCTGGAGAAGACTCACTGTGGTGCAACCAAATTTTTATTCTGAAAGGGTGGCCCAGAGAAAAAAGTTTGAGAAGCATTGCCCTCAAAGATGCCTTTTTGTACATATTGCTTAGCTGGATAACTGTCCTCAAAATTTGGAAGAGGGTGAATTTCAAAGGATAATTGTGTTTCAGTTCGCATATTGATTTGAGAAATGCAAATTAGGTAGTTTTTCATTAAAATGCAAACAAAATTGAATTTCTCCTGCATCCCTGTATAAGAATGAATGAAGACACCCTAGTTCTAATTCAGTAATGTGGCTTTCTGAGAGTTCCTGATATCACTTTATGGCTGCTGCAATCTATTTTCATTTCCTGATTCACATTTAGCAGCTTGAAGACTAATGAATACTGCTTTAAAGAAGATGTATGCTTAGAAATACCAGTCCACATCTGGAAATTCTTCCAATCAAGCTACACCAGATGTCCCATTTAAGTAGATTAGACATGCCATTTAGCTATTGTTAACAACCGTTGAAATGAATTACTCAGAATATGCTACATGTGAATTCTACAGAACCCCCACAAAAATGTTTTGATAACTGAATCTAGATATATGTTCTTTTGCAGAAGCTTTAAATTAAATTAAAATTTTGAAAACATTTCTTATGCTCAGCATGACAGAAAGTTGCCCAGGACTAGCCCCAATGGGGAGGCAATGGGGATGCCATCTAGGATCCAGTATTCTGAAAATTACCAAGAAAAAGACCCTAGGTTGCATGTTTACACACTGAATTTCAGATGGGGAAGGGGCTGAAATATGGCTTCAGAAGGATGCCTCAGTGAGTGGACAAGTTCATATGAGACTTGAGAAAGCTGTTCATAAAATCCCATTAAAACACATTAAAATAGTGTACAGAAACAAATCTGGAAGCCAATTAAGATGATATAATGCCATAGACATATGATTCCCCCCTTAATATTATAGCTGCTGTATATTGAACTAACTGAACAGTTTCTGAGCAGTCTTCAAAGGCAACCCCATGTAAACCACAGAAGTGATATATAATCCTATGCTTTCTGCTGGTTATGGAAACTACAGTCCCTTGATTTGGTGTAACTTTTGGTGCATATTGTAGGTGTGGGAACAGAGTTTCCAGGTCTTTGAAGAATGCAATGGCTTGCATGGCATGGATCTTCCACTTCCCACCCTATTGGGTGGCAAACGTGGGGTGAGGAAATCCCTGTCTTGTTCTGTACAGTTTACACCAGGAATAGCATCCCAGTAGGCCTTTGGTCTAAACCACAGAGCCTAGGGCTTGCCAATCAGAAGGTTGGCAATTTGAATCCCTGCGACGGGGTGAGCTCCCATTGCTCAATCCCTGTTCCTGCCAACCTAGCAGTTCGAAAGCACATCAAAGTGCAATGATAAATAGATACCGCTCTGATGGGAAGGTAAATGGTGTTTCCGTGCGCTGCTCTGGTTTGCCAGAAGCGGCTTAGTCATACTGGCCACATAACCCGGAAGCTGTCTGCGGACAAATGCCGGCTATCTCAGCCTACAGAACGAGATGAGTGCTGCAACCCCAGAGTGCGACTGGACTTAACAGTCCTTTACCCTTTAAGCCTTTGAGTAGGCCTAATCTTGCCTACCAATGAAAGACTTGAACCAGATGGAACACACCACAGCAGTTCTTAATTTTGTGCTACTCCAGATACCCTCAAATGCACCACCAAATTCTGGGTGTTTCTGGAATGTGAAATTATTTATTTATTTTACAAAATGAATATAAAACCTGATTATAATAAAACTTCAAAGTGGCTTACAAAAAGATTAAAACCAGAAAATTATCAGTAAAAAGACAGTTGAAAACTACAATTTAAAACATTCAAAAATGAATTGAAATTAGTTCCATTGATGTCATTGGAATTACTGTGGCCTGTTCCTGATCTTCCAACTGCACTTTGAACATAAGGTGTTAGAAGTGAAATGTATACACTGCTGATTCATATCAAGATCATCTGTTTTCTTAGTGTCACTTACGTGATAATAAGAAACTAACAATATACTAGGTGTAGCAAGTGTGAATACATCTGCAATGATTCATAGATCACACTGTCATCATATCATTTATTCTTTTGGCTTTATTCAAAAGGTCTGAATATTGCAATCTTGGATTATCTAATTGATCAGAGATTTATTGGTATTTCAAAGAGGAGAAAAGGTCAAAGTTCCTGCCCAGAGATATATAAATATCTAAACGGAAACCAGGAGGAAGCTATGGAACAAACGATAAATGTGACTTGGTAAACAACACATGACTTGCTAACAACATATTGTAACGATAATGTTGAGGCATGGGAACATCAACACAAAGTGATTGTTTAATATTGGGGCTGGACAACTGCTTTGGGTGAATGCTGAATGCTGAATGCTGAATGGACTATCCTGTCCAAAGTGGATTAAGACAACTCCAGATCAGTTCGAAGTGGTTGGAAAATGGCACCACAAAGTTCAGAAAAGTACTCAGTTCAAGGAATAGCTGTATTTTAGCTTGCAGATTATTTTGGGAAGTGTGACATTAATGTGTGAACTCAAATGAATTTCTGTTCCATTCCTCATGCAGCTTTCCCCCTCTTGGTACCCTCCAGATTTCTTGGGCTACCATTCCCATCATTCTTAGCCAGCATGACCACCAGTCAGGGATTTGTACTCTGCCAGACTGGGAATGTCTGCTCTACTGCAACAAAGGCTGGGAGGGTGGTCCTTCAAGGTGGTTTGTTGGTGTGGGGAGACACTGCTGCTATTATTGCTGGTTTTTTTGTATCTTTATTTTATATCTTGTGATTTATGTGGAAATTGTTCCGGTTGGTTATGCATTTATTGTTTATGACTACTTTTGTTATGTTGTAATTCTGTCTTTTTCATGTTCTAAACTACCTTGAGAATAGTTTGAACTGGGGAAAGGCAACATACAAATAAAATTATGCATGTTTGTATGTGTTCATGTATGCACATGTAGTTGTTAACAATTATCCAGGCATATCCAGACCAGAAATCCAGACCAAGGAAGTTATCTATGGAGGCTTCAATGAAAATGGAATGATTATTCAGACTCGGTACTATAGTACTTTACTGCAGACCTTGATTATCTTTCATCTCATTAAAAAGCTGTTGAAAAATAATGTATGATCTAGTTGTGAACTGATGATGAAAAATTCATTTGAGCTAATGGCACAATCAGATTATATTTTATTGCTCAATTTTTATTGGTCCTGATAAGGGGGCAGTGGATTAATTATATCCCCATTTCACCACTTCAGTAGCACAGAGATATATTACTACTGTGAAGGGAATTATTTTGTTCAGAAAGTGATCCTGCTTTATTTTAATTATGTGATTTCATAGGATGACAAAAAGAGAGCAGGCACTGACTTTTCTGCATTCATACACGAAAATGTATTTGAGGTGATTTTCGAGTGGCATGGAATGACCTATTTTGCTCTAAAGTTGAAGCTAAAATCCTTATTGTGTTAAGAAATAAGCTGAGACTTTCTTAAGGCAAAGCTAAGGGCATTGCAATGAACCACAGCTAACTTTTTAACCAGCTTTAAATAAGAAGTGACCTGCACCCCAATGTAGCAGTTCTTGGTGCACACACAAATATGAATAGAGCTCAGTATGATTTGGGAAATGTTTGATTTATGCAACCGAGATGCCTTCTAACTGCATAACAACAAAGGATTCAGGAGTACCCCATGTATGTTCAAAAAATGTGTTAGGTGGTTGTGGTCCACGTGTTCTAGAATTCCAGTGCTCCCAGTGGCCATGACCCCTACTCTCAGTGCCCTTGGAGTGGGTGAGTTTGATCTCTAGCCACACAGCAATGTAAGAACATAGAACTCTTTCACACAAAGGGCAGGGATTCTGGGTCAATCATATGTCCCCTTACATCAGGTCATCTTCAACCTTTTTAGACACAGGATCCACTTTTAACTTCAACAGGCATTTGGGAACCCAATTCTTAATCCATTACCATATGTTAGCCTGGTGGTGGTATTGCTGTTGCAACCCACCATGGGTCACGCCAGGACCAACTAGTAGGTTTTCACATATCAGTTGATGGAGTTCTGTCAACATACACTGCTATGTGTGTAATGTTCCTTATCATGTATGCCAAATGTTCAGATGCTGGGAGAGCATCAGCAGGTTGTATCAAGCGACAGTCAATAGGGTGGTCACAAAAACATATCTCTCATGTGTCAAAGACCAGGGAAAATTGTGATTATGCCTCTTGCTTGACTGCATGGATGATGGCAGGATTTAATTTTATTCATTTATTTCATAAAATTTATATACCGCTTCATGGTGTAGAAAACAAAACCTCTAAGTGGCATTCAAAAAGAATAAAACAATGAATTTATCAGTAAAAACAGTTATAAATGCTATTTAAAACATTTAAAAATAATTAAAATAAATGCTAATATGAAAAACAGAAATAAACACTCAACATTCTACAAATCCGGATAGGGTTTGGGGGGATCGCATATGTAGTTAGCATGCCAGAGTGTGCTGTGCATGGCTCTCAATGCAAGGTGGCTGCATGTGTTGCAGGCGGGCGGGGGGCGGGGGGGGCCATCAAGAGACCAGAGAGGCTGTGTGAACCCAACCTTTCTTCACTTTATATGAAAAGGCCAGGTACTACTCTTTCTTCTACTGCCTTGGTCTTTATTATGTGTAAATATAGACTAGCTTGACATTAGGCTGACAACCAAGGAGAATGAAAGCTTTAATTATATGGGAGCACACTCAGTTATAGTGTACATTTCTTGCCCCCACTGCTGAATTATCTATGCCATTCCCTGAACTTTACCAAGACCCCAAGGGATTAGAGGGTAGTTGAGTCTCAAAGCCTCTCTAGCACAAGTCTTCTTGGCTAAAACTGCTAAGAAGGAAGCCAATTAGTGGCAATTTTGATGGTTTCTTTGTATTTGTGATGGGCACATCTGTCCACAAGGACCTATATAGGATGGAACGATTATGACAGCAGCAACTTTCAGTCATGCTAAGAAATGCTCCATATGCTTTGAACTAGTGACCTGGTTGTGAGAGGTCCAGCATTCATTTACCTATCCCCTAGGCTACCTCAGCTCTGCTTGTCTGATTCTGCACCCCACAATCATTCTTGGAACTTAATCAAAGTCAGAACTGCACTTGCCAATGCTGAGAGACAACCAGATTTTCAGTGAACTGGGAATGGAATATATTCTTCTTCAAGATAACTAGGTTGACATAAAATGTCTACAGGTCAGCACTACAGAGTATCTTGAATATAGTGATACAGAATAGGGTATGTGCAGACTGTTTCTGATATACACTAATTTGGGATTTTCCCTGCCTGAGGAATGATTGGAGTCAATGTTTTCAGGAATGCTGAGAATTCAGATTGCCAGGAAGAGGATAATGCCATAAAGCATTATAATTCCAGTGGTAAAAATAAACAAACCCTCAAAATATAAAATCCTGGAATGCATTTTAAGCCGAAGCATAAATGTGCAAGTATACATTTATTTATTTCTTATGATATTTCATACTATGCGCTTCAACACAAAACCAAGGATAAAAATATGAAACAATAGTAAGGTAAAATTAATAAGTGTAGCAAAAGAAACAATGACATAACTAGATAAAATCTGAGTTAAGATATAAAAGGACTGGGGAAATAAAAATGTGTTTTATTAGTCAATGAAAAGAAGGCAAACTTTATACTAGGTGAATCTCTCTTGAGAGAAATTCCCAAAGTTGAGGTGCCTGGAAAATATCTTAATATATAAGCAGGTTGATGTGAGAGTGGACAATCTCTGAAGGTATCCATTTAGGGTTTTATTTATAGGCCAATAGCAGCACTTTGAATGGTGCCTAGAAATGGACCAGCAGCCAGTGTAGCTGTCATAAAATGTATCTAAAATGTCTCCTCCTCCTCCATTGATCCAATGAAAGCACTTCAAAATATTTTCTACTAGTTATATTCTGCTTGGTGACCCACTCCAGGAGTTCTGGAGTGGGACACCAAGCCACAACAATGCAGATATGAAGGAGGAAGACAGGCAGAGAGTGAGTGAGTGATAACATGGAAAAAGGGGAGAGTGGGCTCATGCACTGGCAGAGGCGCCATCTCCCAGGGCCCTGGGTGCCCGAGCACCCACAAAAATTCCCATATAGGGGCTGGGCACCCACAAATGCAGGGGTAGGTGCGGGGGCACCATGCCTCATGGAAAGAGCACAGAGTTCAGGTGGGGGCATGGAAGAGAGAGCGTGGAGTTGGGGGAAAAGAGAGAGCAGAGTTTGGGTGGGAGGGAAAGAGAGAGAGAAGAGAAGAGTTGGGGGGAAAGAGAGAGCACAGAGTTCAGGTGGGAGGGGTCCAGTCGCTGCCACGCTGCTGGAGCTCGTGTCCCGCCTTGTGGTATGACGTCATAACACCGCAGCATGTGTCATGACGCATGGTGTGGTCGACACCATTGAGCATTGGGGTTAAGTGAAGAATGGGGACAGCTGGAGAGGAACTGTCTGCTTTTACTTGGTCTCTGACCCTTTTGCTCTTATGGGTCAGCCAAAAAGTCATGTTAGGACCCTTCTTCCTGGCACCTAGTTAAAACAAACCCAAACATCTAGCTTTTAAGTGCGTGGAAGTGTGTTGTCTTCTTTTTAAGCATAATGTTATCTTCATAATCAAGAAGTCTTATAATTAGTGAAAAAAGAAAGCCTCCCAAAGATGCTTTTGAGAATACCATCTTGCTGGAAAAAAATACAATCTGCTTGAACGTTCCCTCATTCAGGTTGGAATATCTCTGTCTGGAGAGGGCAATGTGCATTTTAGTCTTTAAATTGATGTAGACTAGCCTGGTGATATCTTATAATGTGACAAGTCATTAGCCAACTTGACATACTGTAATGTAACAGTGCGTTATAAACAAAGTAATGCAATGTAATAAATCATTAATTCATGATGCCAGTTTAGAGGATTCAATAATAAACAAACACATACCTCCGCTGAATATATAATCTTTTGGAAATGATGATTGCAAATTATCCACAAATAATGTGCCACCTGGATGTCTCCAGTTGGGAAAAAAATTACAAGTGTTACTTTGGGCCATCTGTTTTGCAGATGCTCAACCCAAAATATATAGTACTTGGTAGCCAAACAGCTAATTTCAATACTTTTTTATTTTTTAACAATGTATATGAACATGTACATTTAGCATTGCTGAGCTGTAGTGTTCTGTTGTATTAAAAATGAAACAATTACTTTTATTTGGACTCTAATCATAAGTTCCCTTGTATAATTATGCTAGAGATCATACTTTGTGATGCATTTATTTACTTATTATGATTTAAAGGCCATGAACTTTCTTGTTAGTTTTAGTATTTTAGAATGTCTTGTTTGGACATATCTGTCATGTGCTTGGATCACCCATCAGTATTGGAAGAGCCCTTGATGGGATAATGTTCGTACATCGTAAGAGCTTCTGTATCTAGGAATTCACTTGATATGGGAAAAAGCCTATTAAAAGATCCACTGAGATGAGTAGCCTAGGATGCGGTGGGTCTCCGGCTTAGCCAGCTGATTCCAGGCTCAGCCAGCATTAAGTCCCCAAATCCAGTTCAGCCAAAAATTTGCCCGTGTACTGTAACTTGCTTGTTCTGGTTCAACCGGCTGAATCAAAGCCAGTGTAAATCCTCCAAAATGGGAATTCCAAGGGTGGTAGGCAGGACCAGAGAAGGTGGACTTAGGGTGGATCTTATGCCCATTCATTTTTGTCATGTGACCTGATGTAGAAAACTGTTTTAAGGACTTGCTTTCCCTCTGTGTGGCTTAGGCAGAGCAGCAGCAGTCCTGCTGCTGAACAACCATAATTTAACACCAGCTTGCTCTACACCAGCTTGCTGCCATAGAGTGTTAACTAAAAATAGCTAGTAATCCATAAATTGACTCATCTCTGGCTTAACTGGACCATATAATACTTGCATAGACTTCATCTTGTTTTTCCAACATCATTGCGTGCTTCTTTTAATCACTGTCATTCATTCAAAAGCTCTTCCTTTCATTCACCTTTCCATCTTTTTTCTTTTCTTTGCAGACTTTTATTCAGGTAGCATTTGCTGTTGCCAGTGGTGGTGGTTGTTTTTTTCCCTTTATGAAGTTTAGCCAACTTTTCCAGTCTGATACCTGGACACATACACAATCTCATTTGTCCCTCCCATTTCTTTCATTAAGAATTACTTAAGTTCAGCTGCAGAATTGCATCATGGTTGTAGGAGGCAAGGAATAAGTTTTTTGGAAGTGGGGGATATAATATATGGCAAATGAGTATCCAAGGGGAATCTGTAGCACATTGTTTTCAAAGTCCAATCAACATGAGACTGACAAACATAGCAAGACACTGTTGTTTAACATGAAGATGATCATCCTTGCCTGGTTTGGAGCACAAAGCAACCTGAATGTTGGGGGTATTCTTTTCACAGTCAAAGCTAAAGTCATCAGCTGGCATGTGTGAAAATTACAGTAGTTCCTTAGTTTGATTAAGCCTCTTCTCAAGTAAAATGTATTGATTATGAGGCATTCCTCCATGATTACCTTCTCAAATGGACAACCTGATCTGATACTCAGCCGCAGCTGTTGAAGGCAAAGCTGAAAACTGTCTGGAGCATTCATGTTAGACAAGTGCTGCATGAAATCTGTTGTGTAACACTTCTCCTAAACACTTGCTTCACAATAATCCTGTTATGTCTTTCCATCAGTACATATTTTCACTGGTGCTAACTGGCTAATGCTCCTTTCACAGTTCTTAAAAAGGCTTATTTAGGTGCCACCAACAACTCTGACACCCTTTCACATACACACAATGTCTTCTGCATAGTCTTCCTGCTTTGTATAGGAGCTCTTCCTTAGTGTTACTGCAGTAGGGTCACTGACTGCCAGGGCACATACACTTTTTATGCCTGCACTGGAATTCCCGTACCTCATCCTATGCTCTGCTACTTATAAATGTTGAATCATATTTTTAATCATCATCATCATCATTATCCTTTGTGCCCACAATTCAAAAGCAATCTGCTTAAGAGAAATGTTTCTTAAAAAATGTTTCCCCCAAGAAATGTTTCTTTAAAAAAGCCACAACTTCTGAAGCCCATTTTCTGGTTTTTGCTCACTTCGTCACACTATGAATGGGTCCCCGCCCCTGTCTTCTTCAGCTAGGTTTCTTCTACTACAATAGATTGTTTAATTGTCATTCCTAAGGTATGCAGATTTACTGTGCCAGTTTTATTTATTCATATCTCTTTGGGATGCTTATGAATTATTCTTGTACCCTGCTTTAACAGTTCTGTGTTGTAAAAGTATAATTAGCTTACTATGTCACATTAAATTTAAGAAAACTTTCTTCCCTGACTATATAGAAAGGTGGAATGATATTTAGAGAGAATTGCCTGCAATATCAGTTTCCTCCTCACATTTTCAGTGTTTAAATTACTGTATATCTTGTGTAACTTTGTCTTCCATTAGGTACCGGTAACTTCTCTTGGCTTGTTCTAATGTTGGCTAATTCCTTTTTCTGGTAGATCAAGACATCTGCTAATTCTAACCCATATTGGAGAGACCCCCCTCCCAAAACAAAATGTTCTGTGCAGTGAGCACCACCACACAGCATGTATCTTACATAAGGAAATGCATTACATCTTTGCCATATATCTCACCTTGGTAGTAAACCTGTGACGGGTCTATATGATTTGAGACTGTAGGTCAGAGTCTCACATTGAATGGTCCTCTCTATAATGGAAAGAAAATGTTACACATAGAAAACTCAGGCAGTGGAATCCTGTGGGGTGTGCTTCTGGAGAGATCTCATGAGAATCTCAATGAATCTTGCAAGATCTCCCTGGAAGATACTGCTGCTGCAAAACCTGGTAAATCAGGCTTCTGTGGGGAGGGCCTTTCCATTCTGTCTCAGGTCGCAGAATGGGACTGGCCACCTCTGATCTGAAGGGACATATTCCCTCATGGGCAACATACCAGTTCAGAGTCACATCACTCCACTTCTTAAAGGACTACAAAGGATGCCAATATATTTCCAGTCTAAAGGAGTGGTCCATGATAAAGCGCTTGGGTTGTCAATGAATGACTTAAGACCTGGTAACTTGAAGGAGCATCTCCCCAGAAATAGTTCTGCCTAGAAGCTGAAATTAGCTGCAACAAGTGTGGGAGTTCCTTACTGTCTTTATATAATGTGGTAATACACGGCTTGCCCTTCTCCACAGCAGTGTCCTGGCTTTGCAACCCCCACACCTTGCAATTCAGGAGGCATCACAATTGTTGCTTTTTTAGAGGCCAGCTCAAAACATGCCGGTTTAGACAAACATATGATGTTTTTATGCATTCTGCTTTTGTAATATTGTCATATCTCTAAGATCTTAAGATCAAGGACAGAATTTGAAGTAAACAAATAAGCTGGTGGAATCCATTTGATATGTGTGCTATTAAGAAATTTTACTATCACGGATAGTAGAAATACATAAGTTTATGCCATACTACACTGCTGAGAATTTGACCCCAAACATTAATAATGATGACCAGTGAAACAATATTATACAAGAACAGCTTATTGTGGGCCAAATCAATGGAAATATATTAATTCACATACTTAAATCTTTTCACAGACAATATATTTTGTAGATGACCTGCACTATGCTTGTAATTATTTAGATCCTTTTAACTCCCTGTGGGTAATTCACATAAGTCATATACTTAATCAGATTACAGCTCTCTGGGCCTTCCATACAAATCACATATCAGAGCTTTTTAATTGCATTATAATTCTGTGCCACATAAAGCCAGTGAGATTTCAATATTATTTAACTTCCCATAATGAAAGGACCTGGAGGCCTTTATTCCTCGACACATATCTAGACATGGGAAATGCAGATTTCCTTATGAGGGACCTAATAAATTCCTGTTTGTATTTAATGGACAAATGTGATGATCATTTTAATGAAAATATTTTATATTAATGTAATATTTTTTTATATGCAACTGTGTATTTTTGCAATATTTTAAAGTTGTATGTTCCTTCAGTTTTCTGTACACTGCTTAGATATATTTTTAATATATTAAGTGGTATGGAAATTAAATAATAAAATAATCAATATTATGGCATATATAGATATCATAGCTAAGTTCCACATATACCTGCTTTAACAAACTAACAAACAAAAAAGAACACCATAAAGATAAAGCACTTTTAAAACGCTGCTTCAGAGAAATGCCCCAATTAGATGTCATCTGACAAAATTTGAATCAGTTGACGGAAATTATATCTGAACAAAAATGGCTGTTGCGTTTAATATATGACACCTTATTATCATTCCAAACAATACATTATTCGAGACATAAAAAGGGGGGGGTGAGGAAAAGATTTGTAGCCATTGGTTATATGCGATCAGTAGAAATGTATTATTCCTATTGGAATTAAGAATGTTACACCACTAAGGCTGCAATTCTAATCCCACTTACCTGGGAGTAAGCACCATTGAATTCAGTAGGATTTATTTCTGAGTAGACATGGCTAGGATTGTGCTGTTCAAACTGAAATAGGTTTATATAAGATTTATTTTAGATCACTGTTCTACAGTCAACCAAAGGCCGGCCAGGGGATCTATGGAAGTGTTGCTTCACAGTGGGAATACCATGTGCAGCCACAGAGGAGTTTCTGGCATGCCTGTGGATAACTTCATAGACAATGTGCCACCAACATAGGTGCCAACTCCTTGGGGCCTGGGTGTCCAAACACCCACAAAATTCCCCATGAAGGGGCTGGGCACCCACAAATTTCACTGCCAGGGCCATGCACACTGCATGGCACCCACAGCCCTGGCCACCCAGGGGCCAAGTTGGCACTCCTGGCCACCGCTGAAAGGTATGGGGCAGGACAGCCCTGTCCCCATTACCCTGACATGCCCTCTAAAGATCCAAGAACTGCACCAGCTCTGGAGGTGGTATAATTAATTCCCACCTATTGGTACTAATGTTTGCACAGGGGGAAATAAGTAAATAGCCACCTCCACTTTCTGCCCTGCATTGAACCAGCAAGTTATAGGATGTGGTGGTTGCTCCACCTCAAAAGGATTGTTCTGTTCATATGGCATTTAACAGCAGAAAGATTAAGTCAATTCACATACAGTCCAGAAGCACAGACACATTTATCTCTGTGTCTGAGACTTAAAGGTTGGGTGACTGTTTCCTATGTAAATAAAAGTGTGTAAAATCCAGATTTACAGCCCGTATCTATGGAAGCCTGTATGTTTTCCGGGAAAATGCACTTTTAAAATGAAAGCAGGAACTATCGATAAAAGCTGCAATATATCTAGTTTTATCTGTAAATCTTATTTTACAAAGATCTAAGGGAACAATAGAAAAATTGGATTGTATCCAGGGTTAAGTTATACTCAAATTAGACCCATTGAAATGAATGAACTTGACTAATCTAAATCCATTATTTTTAATAGGTTTACTCTAAGTAGGAGTTAGTTGGAGACTACCCATTGTGATAAGTATCAAAGGCTCACACAGACACTGTTAATAAGGCATGAGGCATTTTCTATTCACAATGATAATCTTCTGGGGGGTGATTCACCCACAAAGGAATGCAGGAAGGAATAAAGGAGAAGGAATGAAGCATCATTATCAGTGTAGTCAATGGTGAGGTGAGGTAGTTGCCCATTAAAAGCAAGGATTACTCCCATCCTCACCATCCTCTTCTAGCATGCCCCCCCCTGAACCTTCCTATCCCTTAAGAATTAATTTGTAGGATTAGTCAGTTACCAGTTCAGGGTTGAGTAGAATTTTTTGGAGCTCCCCCCTTCCCTAATTGGCCCTGGGGAGGACATTTTCCCTCCTCCCTGTACTCCATACGGAAGATACAACCAGTGCAAGATAAACAACATACCCAAGACAACAAATTCTGGTAAAATTTGAGTGGCTCATCAGTTAGCCATTAAAAACCACAGTAAAAAGGCCAGTTTTTACTACACATCACACACTTTAAAATATACATGTTAATTGATTTTCACTTAACATATGATAAGAATATTCCTCAGCAATAGACAACATATTTCACAGCAAGTAAAACAATAACTGGCGTGCTCTGGTCCATGGGGTCACGAAGAGTCGGACACGACTAAACGACTAAACAACAACAACAACAAATCAATAACTGTATTACTATTACCATATTACAGTTTTTATTTATTATTTATTATTGTAATTATTATTATATTTATACCTCACTTCTCCAAGGAGCTGTAGGTGGCATACATAATTCTATCCCTTTCCATCTTATCTTCACAACAGATCTATGGGATAGGTTGGGTTGAGATACTATGACCAGCCCAAGGTCAGCCACCCAAGCTTCAGGGCTTGGTGATTGGGGATTTGAACTCTGGTCTTACCACAGCACATTAACCACTACACCACACTGGCTCTGAGTGTGGGAAACTGATGCTTTGGCTTGCCAAAGTGAGCTTATAGAGGAGACACTATTTGAATTAGGGTCTTTCTGAGTCACACTATTAAAGCACAATCCTATACTTGCTTTTTCAGATGTAAGTGCCATTGAGTTCAGTGTGGCTTATTCTCTGGTAAGTAGGTATAAGAGTGTAGCCTGTTAAGTATAATGATTAAATCACACAGAAATGAAAATGTATGTGTATTAATGGAGGTTTAAAATGTGTATTGCTAAGATTGGGGGTTTTCCACAGTTGTTTTTCTAAGGATTCTGGGCTCTTGCCGAGTTAATGATTAACTAACTGATTGTCGTTTCTCTGGTAGTTAACATGTAAGTGTTGTAACCTTCTATCAGGTGACAGAGGTATTGAGCTGCAAATCTCAAACCAAGAGCTGCAATAGCCTGGGGCTAGAGACAGGCTAAAGCAGGCTGGATTGGAAGAGAGACAAAGTTTGAATTTTTGAATTTATCTTTTATTTCTAAGATGCTGAACCTGTGCTGGACAGCACAAGACATTGTATGGACGCATTGGATGTATTAGATGTATATTAGATGTTTTAATTCTGTTTTAAATAAAGTTGTTCTAGGAAAATTTAAATAATATTTTCATGGGTCTGGACAATACTTCATTTCCAAAAGAAGTCAATTCTTATTCTTCCAGTCACGTGAAACTGCACAATATTAATATTTGCAACATAGCTTTAGCTGGTACACCCAAGTTTCAAAGGAATACAGCTACATTAGGAATTCAATTGTATTGATGAGAGATCTGGTGTATCTGATTTTGTCAGCTTTATAAAGCATTACAAAGTATAACTATACTGCCATGTAAGGTTTTTGTTTAAATCAAATTATTAAATTTTCTTCTCTATGGTGATGGTAGAAAGAGTACAGCTCTTTGTAAGAGATGTTCATGCTAATGGACGTAATGCCACATCAGATATAATGATGAATACTTAGAGATGGCTCTGCATGTTGTTCTTTTCCTTTAGAAGGGGGGAAAAGGGCATGGTATTTAAGTGGCTTTGAAGGTTGGATGCATTGTTGGGGACACAATAGTCAAGGCTTTAGAGCTACTCATCACAAGAGCTGTCTGTGGAACAAAACTAATTCAGCTATAAATAAATGCATTTAGAATGGAAAGGGGGAAATTGGAAAGACTGGACACTATCCATATTACAGGTTGAAGAGAGGCACACCTTATATCAAGGATCAAGGAATCTTACTCCCCTCCCTTATTTTCTGAATGGCATGCTATGGTTGAAAGCAGTTTGTCATCTTTAACAAAGCCTCACTGGGTTCTTATAATCCAGGAATCCCAAAAGCACAGTTGCTATCACTATTGAACTTAAACACAGCCCTTGTCTTGATGTCTAACTTGCTTTACTTTAATCAAAGACATATATTAACTCTTTAAATTGATTCAGAATTCTAAGTCACAGGGCAGCATTGTAATAAATCAATATAAATAGCATATCTGCAGGTACTTGGATAATTGCATGCTTTTATGTGCAGTCCTAGGTTTCCTCCACTTCTACCATCCACTACTATTCACGCCTTTAAAAAGTCCACTGATTAGACTAGAAAGTTTGCTCCACTGATGTCAATGAGACTTGCTTCCAAATTGCTGAAGAATCATAGGTATTAAAAATGATGAACTTGGACTCCAAAGTCCCATGCAGAAAATGATAATCTACGATACACTTCTCTCTCATTAGGATTAGGGATAACAAATAAGTTGTTGTGAGCCACACTTAGAAAAGACTTGAGGTTTGTTAAAGCCTGCCTCAAAGGAGAGGCAAGCATTACAAGTCCCTGAATTCTTCTCCAGGGTAACTAAAATACAAAATGGAGAAGAATTGCCAATTTCCCTGGTAGACAAAAGGCTTTGCTTGGCTAGAGATCAGCTAGCCAAGCAAACTCTCTTTTCTGTCAGGGGTCATCTATGTCAGCGCCAGATAGCTTCCATGGAGAGTCAAAATAGCCAGTCTGGTCACAAAAATGGTGGTAAAGGAAGTTCATTCCCTGAGTATACTCCAAGGGGAATGGGCTACCATACTTGTTTTGTTTGTGTTTGAGTCCTGAGGCCCCAAGACCCACCCCCAAAATAAATACACACGGACACTTATATTAGTTTAAGTTTTGGGGCAAAAATTTTGGCCACAACTTTATTGAAATACAATCATGTGAGCGGTATTGGCTTAGGCATTGACTCCCCACTATAACTGGCTCCACCTCTCAGGGTGATCGTCAAATGGGGTAAACCAAACGAGGGAGCTAGGTCAATGAGGACCAACCTAAGCTCACCCCGGGGTTTCTGTGGTCCTGGCATGGCCCTAGCCCCTCAAGTGGACTTCGGACGAGATCTAGGACCCCCAGATTCCTTTAATGGAATACACAGTTCCTGGAGGGGCAGGTGATGGCCGCACCTCCCCTCCCCACAAGCCAACTGAGCCAATGCTAAACCACCACCTTACAAGTTATGATGATTTGTGACAAGTTGTAAAAACCAAATGACTTAAGCCAATCTGCCTAATGGAAAAATTCCTACCCAGCCCCTGTTCCAAAACAGGCGACCCAAACCAAAGCAAGGCCAAGTGACTCTAACTAAACTAGGGAGAGTGGGCGGGTGTTCAACAGTGTGAAGCAAGTGCCCCTCCTTGCACCACACTGCTGTTTTTAAAGCCCCTGGGATCATGCCACCCACTGGCTATTGGCTAAAATTCCCTGGTGTGATCCCAGGGGAATGGCCAGGACTTCTTGCTCCCCCCCCATTTTAACCCTATCAGGTGAGCTCTTGGGTCCCATGCACAACTAGGACCCTCAGTTATGAGGATCCCATTTGTCCCATGCAGCCTCTTAATCCCCCCCGTTCAATATATCAGAGTTGCAACACTTCATTACATTACATAAGAAAAGGTTCAAGAGGCTAGAATGGGGCCTTACACTCTTGTTTGGCTGACTGGAGGATGGAGAGATGGATGTCAGGTTGAGTGCATATTGAAATCTCTGACATTTGATAGCTGGTCTTCCATCCATTTCTGCCTCTGGCCATACCTGCAGCTGGAATGCAGTCCTTCAGAAGGTTGCCCAAAACATTCCATATCCCTGGTAGAAGAAGAAGAGGAGGAGGAGCTTGGACTTGATATCCCACCTTTCACTCACCTTAAGGAGTATCAAAGAGGCTAAATATCCTTTCCCTTCCTCCTCCACAACAAACACTCTGTGAGGTGAGTAAGGCTGAGAGACTTCATAGAAGTGTGACTAGCCTAAGGGCACCTAGCAGCTGCATGTGGAGGAGTGGGGACATGAACCCAGTTCACCAGATTACGAGTCCACCACTCTTAACCACTACACCATGCTGAAGAAGTTGCCAGACCTCTGGTTTGGGCTCTTGCCTATGATGGTGAAAACTGAGGCCCTGCCACGTGCACAGCAGTCAGGTAACGTTGTTGGGTTGCGTTCAGCTTGATGGGTCACAAATTGTACAGACTTGGAGTTTCCATCATTTATTTTCTGTGTTAAATTTTCCGCCCAAGGTCTAACTTGTTTTGAATATATATAACCTATTAGATTACCTAATGATGTTTTGATTTATAGGAAAGAAGGGATAGCGTGTGAGTAGCCAAAACTGTGTTGCTCTCCCTTTCACAGCACAGGCCTGTGACAAAAGCAAAAAGATTTAAGGACTGCAGAGGATGACAGCTGTGACTAAAGCAGGCAATCTTTTTTCAAGCACTGTGAAAGTTAATGACTCTAAAGTAGCTTGTTTGCCATGTGCCAAGGACACATTATGTTCTGGCCTACCTGGCAAATGCATTCTTCATTCTCTCTGAAGCTACTGGAACTCTCATAGGTTGGTTTTTTAGTATCATAGAGTTGGAAGGGACCCTGAAGATCATCTAGTTCAACCCCATGCAGGGCAGGAATATGCAGCTGTCTCTTACGGGGATCAAACATGCAAGCTTGGTGTTATCAGCACCACACTCCAGCCAATTGAGCTACCCTTCTAGTTGGACATTCTAAACACTATATTACATTGATTATTAAGTACAGCACATTAGAAATACATTCATTCAGTAAGTTTATTATGCTAGCCAGAGGCCACACCGATTACATTATAGTGTACCAAAATACAAACATAGTAATAATATAACAAACGTCAGAAATACATTAACTTTTTGGATTATGTGGATCTTTGTTTTTTTTGGTGGGTGTGTGGGTGTATGTGGAATCCAAATTGTTTTTTTCCACACTGATTTCTTTTCACTCTGGTGATATATTTTTAACACGTTTCTGTTCACATTCCTTCCTAAAAGGGAAGGGGAAAAGGGCATAGTTACAACCACCATCCCTTTGTTTGTTGTTGCACAAAAGCAACAAGACATTTAAAAATAAAATGAAGAGGAGGAGGAGGAGGAGGAGGAGGAGGAGGAAGTTAAGTTAGGTAGAATTTATACAACTGTTTTTTCTTCACAGAAATGCCACTGTAAGATTATACTGCTCTGTAGTTCTTTTGAGGTTACTCTTTCTAAATGTTCCTTCACTTAAAGAGAATTATAGAGATTATAATAGAGATAATTACAGGAAATGGAACCACTGAAATTAAGTATTGCCTTTCCTGTGCTGTATTTGTGTTTCACCACATTGAGGTGATATTTCCTTATAAGAATTGATTGGTTATATAAATGCATAAATCTTGTAACAGGATACCGTTCAGAGAACCACATGACTGTATCACATCCCAAAGTTTATTCAGATTCAGAGAAAACATAAATGCAGTGCAGTTGAGGGAAAAGGAAAGGTTGCTACTAAGGTGGAGGTGGAATTAAATACCCCTCTACACATACATAACATTTCCAGTTATGATCGAATTGTGGGGAAAAATCCCAAGACTCTGAATCACGGGGCTCTCAATAAGCGATTAGTGAGCTGTGTGAGATTCTACGCTGAAGACAAAAGAAAGTATTTATTCACACAGAACATAGTTAAACTATGCAATTTGCTTCCACAAAATGTAGGGATGGCCACCAACTTGGATGGCCTTAAAAGAGGCAGAGACAAATTTATAGTGTCTAGGGATATCAATGGCTACTAGCCACGGTAGCTATCTGCTGCTTCCACCACCAAATGTAGTACCAGTTTGCCTCTGAAGACCAGTTGCTGGGAGCAGACTGGGAGGAGGAGGTGTTGGAAGCAGAAGATGTAACAGGGTTTAGTGAGCAGGAAGAGGCTGGGGCAGAGAGCAGTTCAGAAACAGGGGTGGGGGAGAGGCAGAGTGGAAGCAGGCTGCTGAAGAAGCCAGGGAATCTCCCTTTCCTGCTTTGACCAGCTCTCCTCTGGCTTCCCAGAACATGCAGAGAATTGAAGAGGGTGGAGCAAAGAGAGACACGATGAAGGAGCCTTAGGCTGCTGGGGAAGGAGGTGGGAAGGCAGGAACCTTCAGTCCTTGCAACTGCCTCATTGGGGCAAGGCCTGCTGGAAAGAGTTGCTGTGATCACTAGGCCTGAACTGTTTTGGTTTCTTTGAATAAAGAAGTAATTTCACCATCACCAGGTGTTTTATTGCTGACCTGCCCCTGACTCCAGCTCCTGACAGGCATGCAGTTTTGGCTAAGCTATATCTTGTTTATGATATAGGCTCGGTCTACTGCATATCCGCAAAGAAAGAATAATTCTGCCAACTGTTGATCCCTTACATTGGGTCTTCTCTGGCCAAACCCAGCCTGGTGCACTTCAAATGCTTTGGACTGTAAGTAGCACCAGCTCCATCCAGCTGATTAACTCTATTGGAGATGTCTGAACATGAGCTTTACCAGTGAACTATGGAGCCTATATTATTTCAGAACAGTAAATAAGTTGTTAGTTGCAATATTATCTTGGGAAATCTGGTTCTAGTGATTTTTACAGTATCAAATGAATACCATTTTATCAGAGATTAGTGTTTAAAATGATCCATTGAGGCTCAGCAATAGGGATTTAGTATCTTATAACAGAGGGAAAATAGAGAAAGCACTGTTGCTGATTACTACGTAGAGTACATTAAACTCTAAGGGTCTAGTAGACCCAGTGCGTTGAACAAATAGCAAGATGAAAAATGCACAACTTCCTCTTGATTCTAGTTGAGTGAATTTATGGATCCACTAATCAGCCATGTGATACATTAGATCCACAATATAATAAGGCTGGGGATGTTACTAGCCGTAAGATTTACAGAGATGGCAGTAGATATTAGAGTCATATACTGCTCAGTTTCCCAAAACCCAGCCATGTTTTTGTCAAGATAATGAAAAGGCGCTCCTGAACGTCTATTTGGCAGTTAATGTGCCTGCTCAGTTCCCAAAATGTATGGCTCTTTTTTGTAGTAATTCATAAGATACAGACTGTTGTGCCTCTAAAAAAAATTGGGATAATGTGAAATTGTCTGGTGACATCATAAGCTTACAACTCTGATGCAACTTCATAAATCTTTCCATAGTGTCGTGTTCTAAAAGGTTGAGCTGGGGGAGGCTAATAAATTTTATGATTGCACATTTCCAGCTCATGAATTCATAACTAGACACTTGAAACTTGTAAATCCCATGTAAGGATGGTGACCTTAAATGTGTGAAGACTTTTCTGTGATATGAATTTTTGTTCCTGAAGACAAGTCACCCCCTTATCATATATGGATTTGTGACCAATAGTTTCATGGCAAAAGGTTCAGTGAATGCACTTTTCCCTTGGCCCACTGACACAGCTCTCATATATTATATGGGCTTCCTTCATTGCCATGGGCTTCCCTATCCACTAAAAGAGCCCTCTTCATGCAAACAAAATGTGTACTACTCCATTGCAGTGCATAGCTAAGCCTCTTCCCAAGGGTTGTATTTCAATGTGCATAATATATACCATGGGACATAGCAAAAGACTTGCAAGTGGTTGAACCTGTGCATTGCCAAACATTGCAACATGCTACTTAAAGTATCCAGAAAGCCTCAAATGCTAAATGTATGGTTAATAACTATTACACATGTGTAAGCAATGACCCTATAATATATGCATTATCAACTAGCTCCTTTAACACCTAGGAAGCCAGTTCTTGAACAGCTGACTCAGGGGTGTGGACTGGCAAAATTATTTACTATTTTGTGCAGATTCTCAGGCCTCATCAAGAATAAAGTTTGCACAACCATTCACTAAGCTTGCAGTGAGTTTCTATGTAAACAGTAACCCAGATGCGACATCCATCTGTTATTGTTATTGAGGATTATGAGTAGAGATGGCTAACCTTTTTTTGTGTGTGTCTGAGGGCCACATTCAACCTAGGCTAACACTCTGAGGGCTGCATGCTAGCTCTGGGTGTGGCCAGCTCACTCACAGGACAGACCTAGACTCCTTTCTGTGCTGATCCATGCAGATCAATCTGATAAACCGAAGGGGAGATTTCCATCCCGATCAGTTTCCTGTGCTGATTCCACCCTCTTTTTATAGCTTGCCTTAGTACTGCTTTGGACAGTAAAGTGGGGAAAGTGAAGGCGTAAATGGCAGATCATAGGGTGCATCCACATAGCAGTTTATTCATGGCTTTCCCCTAACTGTTAAGTTCCACATTATACTTGAGCTTTCCCATAAAAGCCACTTCTGGAACAATATAGTGCAAGTTTAGTGCTAATTTCCATGTTATTTGCTTCCAGAAAAGTTCCATTTGCAAATAATATGGAAATAACTGTTAAACCTGCACTGTATCCCACTTTAGTTCCACTGTATTCCACTGTTGTTGCAGAAGTAGCTTTTAAATCATGGGAAAGCTTTAATATAATGTGGGAAATTAGCATTTAGGGAGACGTGAAAACAGAATCAACTGCCATGTGAATGCATTCTCAACCTGCTTTACACACTCTGACTGTAGCATCCTAAACTTACACATCTGTTCCACCCCCATCCCCAGACACAGTTCAATTTCTTCTACTTAATGCCTGAAACAAGTTTCGGCAATATAGCCAGTGCTTGAGTAATGATTGGAATTGTAGTCTGACAACATCTTGAAGACCAGTTCCTCCCCATCCCTTGCTGCAAGACATCCTTTACCTGATTAGCTAACAAGCTATACTACTGAAAGAGAAAAAGAAAATGCTGGAGTTGATCAAAAGGCAACAACTTCTGCTATTCACACAAGCCATTCATTTCCACAATAACTACATGGGGACACATGATGCCCTGCTGGTGGGTTTTCCATAGGCACCTGGTTGACCACTGTGAGAACAGAATGAGGTAGCAAAGAGTCCTTTGGTCTGATCCAGCTGAGCTTTTCTTACAGACTTAATGAGTCTGAAATATTTAAGGGTCAGTTAACAGGATAATGAGAGTTCTGTTACATTAACAAATGACCAGCTGTGTGGTCCACCAAAGTCTACTTGACCTCTCTAGTTTAATACATTCGGCAGGAAAAGAATGAAAATGATCACTGCTGTTGTCAAGCAACAGTACAAGATTATCTGATATCTCCTTTTCTCTGTCAGAAGAGATAAAATATCACCAGCCGGCTAGGATGATTTACAATGAGGTTTTTGGAAAGGACTGCTCAAATGGTACAGATTTTTCTTAACTCTTTAAAATTATCGACTCTATAGGGTAATTTGGCATGTACTGTAATTGCCATCAGAGACAATTCTCGAAAGTAGGTTTCAGGAAAACAATATTTTGAGTTGACTGAACTCTGCAGAGACAATTAAAAAAATAAAAATGAGAGATTTGAGGCAAGAGTTCTGACAGTCTCTTTGTATTAATGTTGCACTGCTTATTCTTGAGCAGGTTAGTATTTCAAAATCACCCCATATTTCCTAAAAGTTTGCTGCCATCATCTTAACTTGGTAAAAACATCCTTTGAGAACTAAACCTCTTAAAAGAATATATTTTCCCCTCAGCAATCCTGAAATGTCCTGAATTATTCATGCGAGCCTCCAGAATAAACACAATAAAGAATGAAGCAGTTAAATACATTTCCTGGGCTCCTCTGTTTTGTGTTTGTGACTATTTTTTAACGGACTGCAGTTTAGTCAGCAGCACAGCAAGACGGCAGCATAAGTGCCTTTTGGGACAGGTCTAGAGCCTCGTGCCCTCTCTGCACATCCCAGGGAAAAAATAATATCAGAATAGGTCTGAAGGGAAAATATTAAGGGTGTGCACACTCTAAGAATTGCCCTAAGTATTGAAATCTGAGTTTCTCTGTGCTCCCTCTAATCTGTGGTCTAGGTTCTAAGCCACTCTTTATAAAACAAAGCTCTTTGTCCACTATTTACTATAATGGGGAATATATAAATGACTAAAACATTTTCCTGTTTTGACTAAAGTGGATGAATTTTACAGGTACATCAGAGTGGATTGAGTCTACTAAATTGCAGATAGATATATCTAAGGGATTGGGGGGGCGTTATTTTAAAAAGTAACAGCCTTTAACTTTGATTTTCTGACAGAATCAGATGTGATTTGCAGACATAGTCACACCTTCAGACTACTAAGAAGTTCAGGAAGATGGGTTATGGAAAGATGAAGTGCATCACACCACACAAACTCCTCAATATCCCAATGATCTTCTGCATATTTCCAGTACACTGATAATCAGTGGTTTTTTTCTGGGGAGACACAGGGGTACACATACCCCTAAACATTTTGTGAATCTACATTTGGCCTCATTGAGGGGCAGTATTTCAATATGAGTAGAAAAATGAGAGTATGCCCTAAACATTTTTTTTTAGAAAAAAAGCATTGCCAATAATATTCAATCTGAAGTGATAAATTATGCAGCTTTTTCCTTTGATAAGTTCATTAGGGCTGAGCTATCTTCAAATCCAAGAAGTTAATGAGGTTGTGAACTTAGCTGTTTTCAAATAGTCTGTGTTATACTTAACAATTTAGTTAGGGTTAAGCACATGATGAATTTTATTTCATATTTCAGTAGGATTGATGGTATCCTGTATTGTCCAGAAGAGAGCCCATGGCAAATGGTGATGGATGCCTAAAGGTGGATTATAGCACAACACTATATTTATTGATACACTGAGAAGTAAATCCCAGTTAATCAATAGGGGCTGACTCCCAAATAAGTAGGAATGTAGCCTGAAGCATGGGACACAGTAGGGTTAGGCTACTCTTGCCAAAGCAGAGATCAAGTTTAAGCAGATCTCTCTTGGGCCAGACTCAGATTATACCTTCCAGGCTCCTCCCTGTGGAGAGAATTAGGAATGTTCTTGACTCTACCACTAGTATTATTGAGGCTTAAGCTTGTTTAACTTGGCTGGGTTCTGCTTACTATTAGTGAACTGACTTCTGAAAACTCATAATAAGCACACCAGTAAAACTATGGTTGTGACAATCTATTAGAATTTTCTGTCCCATCCCCAGTTTATTACAATGAGAATGCCTTTTCATTCTGGTATAGCTGTTTTTCTGGTGAGTAAAATAGAAGCAGAAATTTATTTATGACAGATTATTTACTTAATGTTTGGGGGAAAGGCTCAAGATGCCTTACTCTAAGCCTATTGGACCTCTAACTATTCAGCTGAATGTTAACTTTTTAGGAGCTTCAGCATAAAAATTCTCTAGATGGTGAGACAAATTGCAATTTTTGAATCATTTATATTGCAATAACTTTTTAATTATCTCTTTGTCATCTTCATTGCTAGATGGTAAAGTGCTCGATCCAAGGGACAATATAATATTACAGGCTCCCCCATTTCCTCAGAGTTCTCTCTCTGTTCATCCTTTCAACTTTTTCTCTCTCCTTTCTCCCCACTTAAATTTATTTTACTTTAAGAATAAAACTCTGTATTTACTGCTTGAAAATGCAGACTGCAAATTAAGATGTTATGATGCTTGGTAGCACTGAAAGGTGCTTAGTGTCTGCCTCTCTTATGCTACTTTTATTTATTTCAGTGGGGCTAGACTAAACAGATTCCTTTGAATAGTGTCATTCTTAATGTCCCATGGTCCAAGTTTCTTGTTATTTCTACAAGTCTTGAATTTGAGACCCCTTAATCTGAAGTTTGCAGGATGGCTGAAAGAGAGAGAGAGAGAGAGTTATTATTATTTATTCTATTTCATGTCGACCTTTCACAAAATGATCCTAGGGCACATATTGGCTTATAAAAATATAACTAAAATAGTAAACAAACCTAACCAACAATCAACAATCAATACAGCACATGACAGGGAAGTCTCCAAAATCACTCCTTCATTATATGAAGACCAGGATAAAAAGGTGCATCAGCAGCAACATGCAGAAGCTGTAAAGAGATGGTGCCAGACATGCGTTTGTGCGAAGGGAATTCCACTTTATTGGAGCCATCACTGATAAAGCCCTCACCTGATTCCTGCCCCTGTGTGGTGGAACCACTAGGAGGGCCTCTTTCTTTCCTGGCCAGGAGGTACTCTTTCAGAGATTTGGGCCCCAAGTTGTTTACGGCTTTAAAAATAATTGTGGGCACTTTGAATTAGGTTCAGAAACTAATAGAAAACAACTGCAGCAGCTTCAGAATGGGTGTTATATGCATTCTTGCAGCTATCTTTTCCAACAACCCTTATAAAGCGAAATTGCAATAGCCTAATCTGGAGGTTACCAGAGCATGGAGTACATTGGCCAAGTCATCTCTATTCAAAAAGGGGCATAACTGGTGACCAGCAGCAGCTGGAAATAGGTACTCCTAGCCATAGAGACTATGTGAGGCTCCTGTGACAACACTGAGTCCTGACTCCTGGCTCTGTAATGCTACTCAAGAGAAAGCAGCTTGGTTGCCATATTATTTATTAAAATTTGTATCCCACCTTTTCTCCAATGAGATTGAGGTGGCACACATGGTTCTTTTTCTCCCCATTTTCTCCTCATAACAATGCTTTGAGGTAAAGTAAAAGGTAAAGGTACAGTAAATGATCCCAGAACAGTTAGGTCCAGTCAAAGGTAACTGGGGTTGTAGCACTCATCTTACTTCAGGCTGAGGAAGCCGGCGCTTGTCCACAGACAGCTTTCTGGGTCATGTGGCCAGCATGACTAAGCTGCTTCTGGCACAACTGAACACCATGACGGAAGCCAGAGCACACGGAAATGCTGTTTACCTTCCCATCACAGCAGTAACTATTTACCTACTTGCACTGGTGTGCTTTTGAACTGCTAGGTTGGCAGAAGTTGGGACAGAGCAATGGGAGCTCACCCCATAGCGTGGATTCGAACTGCCGATCTTCCAATCAGCAAGCCCAAGAAGCTCAGTGGTTTAGACCACAGTGCCACCCACATCTCCTTTGAGGTAGGTTAGGCTGAGGGACTGTGACTGGCCCAAGATCACCCAGCGAGCTTCATGGCTGAGTGGAGATTTGGTATCTCAGGTCCTAGTCCAGCACTCTAAGCACTACACCACCACTGACTCTTGCCAGGCTAAGACTGCTATTTATTTTCTCTTTTCCTGGGTCTTTTAATACCATGTCACTTCAGTCCCTGTGGTATGGTTAGTGGTGTTGCATCCTGCATTTGAAAGCAAAGGCAAAATGTAAATAAAATAATAAATAAATTATCTTCCAGTTTTTTCAGATTTTGTATCAAGTTGCAACCCTCAATTTCCCAGGAAGTTAAAAGAAACATTTCAGTCCCTTACAGAAGAACTCCATTAAAAAAACACACAACTGAGTGGCAATATATCTGTTTCCTTTGAGTCACATAGCCAGTAAGGCTACTTACCTAAGTACATTTGTGAACGGATAGGAATGAATCTTGTTATATAGTCCTCTGCTCATTAGAATGATTTTACCTTCTAGGTCCAGGCCTTAAGATAAATGTCCAACCAGCCAGAGCAGCCCACAACAACAAATAAATCGAAAGAGACTTACTACTTTATGTAGCCAGCACTCTGGTAACACATAAGGGCTTTCCTGGGAATTAATTAAAGGTGGATGAGCTCCCTGTCAAAATACAGTACAGTTAACGTCAACCGGCATCAACGTTGTGTTGAGGAAAGCAAAACTTGTGCCTGAAGCCGTTCACAAGCAGAATAAGAAGTAGATTTCCAAATTATTCCGTTCGTTTATATTCTTCATAATATTTGAAGTGTGGGTTAGAGGGTGATGAAATGGCATGGCTGTGATTCTTCACTCACAAAAGTGGAACCTCAAGTCCAGAATCTGATGAGGCTAACGGAATTGCCTTGGATGCAAGGTTACATACGGGAAACTTTTGAGCAGTTTAGCAAAAGGATTCATGAAACAGAAGCAGACTTAATTGCATCTCAGCTGATTAGCAGTGAAGACAATTCAGTATTTCCTTGCCATTATTTCATCATCATCATCATCACTCTTATATCCTGCTCTTCTGCTAGGAGCTCATTGTGATTTACATTATGAGTCCCAGAGAGTCTCCCATTTGGCCTGTAAACTCAACAGCACCACATATACTTTGCTTCTGAAGTAAATAATTTCATTACAGTGGTACCTCAGGTTAAGAACTTAATTCGTTCTGGAGATCCGTTCTTAATCTGAAACTGTTCTTAACCTGAGGTACCACTTTAGCTAATGGGGCCTCCCGCTGCTGCCGCGCTGCCAGAGAACGATTTCTGTTCTCATCCTGAAGCAAAGTTCTTAACCTGAGGTACTATTTCTGGGTTAGCGGAGTCTGTAACCTGAAGCGTCTGTAACCTGAAGCGTCTGTAACCCGAGGTACCACTGTATTTCAATATTCATTATGTGGTTGGATCCTAAGGTCCTGTGAACAAGGTTCTCCTTACAGGAAGTGTGCTCCCAGAATCAACTAATTAAAATGGGGTGAGATAATTTCACAGATTGCTCCTTCTCCATGGAGTCCTCTGTACCACAGGAATAATCACTCTGAGGGGTTGGTCAACATTTCAGAAGAGGATGGGACTCCAACAAGAAGAGGAACTTGGCAAAACCCAACTCTTTTTCATTTATGAGACCCCTGCTTGATCAAAGAAACTTACATTCAAAGCTGTGTATCTTAAGATCCAATTAGGTTATATACCTAGTCTTCAAAATATGTACCGTATTTTTCGCTCTATAACACGCACCTGACCATAACACGCACATAGTTTTTAGAGGAAGAAAACAAGAAAAAAAACATTCTAACGAAACAGCGGATGTATGATTTTTGTGGTTCATGCTGTGGCCACAGACATGTGATCTGACGGTGAGTTTGGGGTAGCCCAATGCAAAAATCCTGAGGATCCATCTGAACCCATGCTTTGTAACCACGTTTTTGCACCACTGTGGCCCCAGGCAACAGTGGGTGCGTGATTTTTTTGGTGCAAGCTGTAGCCATGGACATGCTATGTGATCTGATGGTGAATTTGGGATGACCCAGTGCAAAAATCCTGAGGATCCATGTGGATCTGTGCTTTGTAACCACGTTTTGAGTGGGGAGGGAAGGAAAAGCACTCAAGGGACAAGGGACACGCGTGGGGTGGGTGGAGAAGGATGCTGTTAATAATGCAGAAGAGGGGTATAAGAGGAGAAGGCTCCTCTCCTCTCCCGCTTTGCTCCTTTAAAGCAAGCAGGCTCTCTGTCCCTCTCTCCTCCCCACTCAGCGGCTCTTCTCCCGCTTTGCTGTTTCAAAGCGAGCCACGGAGGAGGGAAGGAAGGGGAACCATGGATCCTCTGCTCACGACTGCAGCAGATCCCCCCGCCATCCGTAGGCATTCGCTCCATAACACGCACAGACATTTCCCCTTACTTTCTAGGAGGAAAAAAGTGAGTGTTATGGTGCAAAAAATACGGTAATCATATTCCCTTCTAGTCTTCCAGCATTTTCCAAAACCACACCTTCTAAATTAAACCCATATAGATAGCACAGATAGAATAAAATAATAAATAAAATATTTCCAGGGGTTTTTTTGTTTTTGTTTTTTAAATCTCATTTTTAGGTTTTCTGAAAGCAGAATCTTATGTTTTTCTCTATAATGAAGAATTCTTTTGTCAGGAAAGACTGTGTTTGTATGAATCAACCAGCTAAGGTTGATTTTATTACTATTGTTAATAAATAAGAGCAACTTCACAGCAGGATATATTAAGCCTCTATAGATGCTTTTAATTTGATTCTTAGTAAGTCACAACCGTTATCTCGAAATAAATTTCCTTGCTCTATAATTAGATTATCTCTTATATTATATTGGTATTTTCATTTGAGCATTCTACTGCATTTATTCTCAATAATGAAATATCAGATATCAAACGATTAGAGCAATTCTCTGTTCATCAGTGCAGTTCTGGTATTTCAAATGTGAGATGAGAGAATACAGCAGAGAATATATTTATGATTAACAAGCCCATTGTTGAGGGGAGAGGTGGAGACTGCAAAGCAGGAGTAGGAATTGGACTCACTGACACATAGCAGCTTGAAAAGCCCTTTATAGCACATAGGTAATGGCAGGTGACACCAGGGGCAGGACTAGTAAGTGTGGTCCCAGTTGCCCTGTATTTGTTTCATGGACATGTGGATGCAACAGTGTGTATAGTGCTGCAGCAATGGCTAAAACCTGCAGGAAAATATAATTATCAAGTACAAATTCATAACAAACCATGGCTTTTTTGTTGTTTTTATAATGCTTTCTGCAACTTTTGGGTTAGCTATTTATATGAACAACCCTTGGGCAATTACAGAGTCAGGCATAGAGCTTGCTAACTGATTGCCTTGGAGTGGATCTGTCAGGATCAGTAGGAATATCAAATCTTGAATGGCTCAAATCATTTGCGATAGCTCTCCATTTCTATTTTTAATATCACAAAGTATTTTATTTTTTATTTTTTTTAAAATCCAGTGCCACTTTGCAAGCAACACAATTATGTAACAACTCAAGACTTTCCTGGAACTTGGTGTTTGGTAGCTTTTTACAGTAGGCAATGCCTACTGATGTTAGAGCCTCTACAGGTGTTAGAGCCTCTTTATTTACTTGGTTAAAGCAGCCCTTCATCAGTGCCAACACTGAAGTGAGGTACTACATAAAAGTAAATACTTTTTAAAAAATTATTACTCGTAATGGGAGGGCATTTCACAAATAAGGTGGGACCACAGAGAAGACCAGTCACCACCAAACTTGTCTTCCTAATGGTGGTAGGCCAAGAAGAACCCCTCTCAGCATCTTGTGGTGGCAGCACCAGCATATTGAATTAGGCACAGAAGCAAATAGACAGACCAGTCAAAATTCTGGTGGCAGCTAATGGAAGCTTCCAAGTCATTTTCCAAGGACAGCTTCATGTACAAGAGGTGTTGGAACTCACCATTGAACACCTCCTTCATTCTCTTAGAATGGCAATGGAGCCCACATGAGAGGTGCCAGAACTGAGTTCTGTAGAGTTCCTGCTGAAAAAAAACCCAGGAACAGTAAAAACCTGTGAACTAACTGAAGCTGGAAAAAGGTACTCCTCACCACTAAGCTCACCTGAGCTTTGAGGGACAATGTTGGATCTGGAAGTACTTCCAGATTTCTTATCTTTTCCTTCAAGGAAATAAGAACTGCATGCAGAATAGACTGCACACCTAATTTCTTGGCACAGGTCCACACCTCCATTTTGTCAGCATTCCACCTCAGTTTATTTGCTGCTGCTGCATCGGCGGCTGTTCATATGCCTCCCATCTGACTGGGTTGCCCCAACCAGTCTGGGCAGCTTCCAACAAATTAAAACATCAAACACACTAACATTTAAACTTCCCTGTACTGGGGTGCCTTCAGATGTCTTCCAAAAGTCAGATAGTTGTTTATTTCCTTGACATCTGACAGGAAGGCATTTCACAGAGTGGGCGTAAGTACTGGAAAGGCCCTCTGCCTGTTTCCCTGTAACCTCACAATGAGAGAACCCCTAGAAGGCCCTCAGAGCTGGATCTCAGTGTCTAGGCTGAACAATGTGGGCGGAGAAGCTCAAAGGGCCCATTACTGAATTCAAGGAATGGCTCAGCTTACCTGCCTCAGGTGACAACACAGAATAGGGCTGGGTGTCATTGGCATATTGATCCCCATTATGTTCTACCTGTCTCTAATCACATACCCATGAGCAAAGCCAACAGGACAAACCCAATCCAGCATACAGGCTGCAATCCTTTGCACACTTATCTGGGAGTAAGTCTCAATAGAATAGGATTTACTTCTGAGTAAACACACTCAGGGTTGTGCTGGTACTCTTCAAAATGAAATTTAAATTAATATTTGCTGCTAATATGAATCACTAATTGTTAAATTTAGGAATAGGAACATCATATACTTCAATGGAGTGATAAAGTAGTGATTTTCCTTTTCCCTAATAAAGTTTACCTTAAAAATAAAATAAAGGCTTTCCTTCTTTCTCATGCTGCTAATTGTATAGACTGAAGGAATGAAAAACAAAAGTGGTATATCTTATTACTTCACTTTTTGTGTTCCAATTTGTAAGTTATTAAATTCATATGATTAAAATCTGCCATATGAAATGTATCCCATTTATTTTAGAAAGAAGTCATTCTTCCAGTTAAGGGTCTCCCTCCTCTTCCTTCCTTCCTTCCTTTCCGTATACAAAGTAGCCCTCCCAAGTTAACTGGCAGGATATTATTTTTCTAGTATTAGGGATATGAAAGCAATGCACTGATGTGATCAGATCAAATGAAGAACAAAAGTGTTACACTTCACAAGTATTTTATAATTCTGCAGCATGAAAGATCAAAATGAATGAATATCATAAAAACAGAAGAAAAACTAAATTGATGCTATGCTTTTTGATTTAAAGCTGCATTTTCTTAATAGAACTCTTGATGTTAGGGGGAAAATATTAGTTTCAAAGCTTGTTTAGAGTACTTTTATTCTGCTGCCAATCTGCCCATGACAATTCGTGTTTGGGCCATTTATCAAACCATTAAAACTTGAGACCTCCACTATAATTTTGTGCACATTGACTTGGCAGCAAGTTCCACTGAATAACACAGATTGCCATAGACTATTGTGGATAAGTACTAGTCAATAGCCATTTCCAGAACAGGAAAAGACAAAAGCTGCTTCAGTTGGGAATGACTCACCTTAGTTGTAAGGATTGCCAATAGCTAAAGAGTGTGAAGCACTTTGGACACCTGCAAGCATTTAAAGCACTATACAAATACTAAAGTGTTTTAATGTTTGTTTTGTTTTTGGAAGTCAGAGGTTCGATTTACAATCTAGTGGTATAACAATTTTGAAACAAATAAAGAATATAGGGATGGGGGAGAAATTATCTTGGTGAAATTATATTGATATGAATCTACCAAGTCAATACTTCAAGCACCAGTACATTAAACAAATCTAGGCCAATGCCTCATCCTCCAAAGTTGTGACAGTTGCGATGAAGTAGGACAATTTGCTTGCTGGAGAAAAATCCTCCCTGGCCCCAAATACAATGACCATGTAAGCTATAGCAAGGTCCCATACCCTCCAACATCTCTTTGATGAAAATAGGGATGTCCCATTCCATAAAAAATAATTTTAATTTTTTTATATTCCACCTATCTGACTGGGTTGCCCAAACCACTCTGTGTGGCTTCCAACATATATAAAAACATGTTGTTGTTGTTTAGTCGTTTAGTCGTGTCCGACTCTTCGTGAACTCATTGACCAGAGCACGCCAGGCACTTCTGTAGCTTTGAGAACACTATCCAACCATCTCGTCCTCTGTCGTCCCCTTTCTCCTTGTGCCTTCCATTTTTCCCAACATCAGGGTCTTTTCCAGGGAGTCTTCTCTTCTCATGAGGTGGCCAAAGTATTGGAGCCTCAGCTTCACGATCTGTCCTTCCAGTGAGCACTCAGGGCTGATTTCCTGAGATTATAAAAACATAGTAAAACATTAAACATAAAAAACCGCTCCCTATACAGGGTTGCCTTCAGATGGCTCTGGGGTCCATACCATCCAACATTTCTCCAATGAAAATAGGGGCATCCTACTAAACCCTCCAACATTTCTCCAATGAAAATACAGTAGGGCCCTCCTAAGGAAAACTGAAACATTCTGGGATCAAATCAGAAACCAGGACAGCTTCTGTAAATCATGGACTGTCCCAGGAAAATAGGGACACTTGGACAGTCTGAGGTCCTTAGGCCAATTTGCCCGCTCCCCCACTGAGTGATCCCCCAACAGACTGAATGGGTGAGTGGAAAAATCTCACAACAGTCAGCAAAGAGGTGAACCTGCACCTGGCTACTCTCTTAAATTTGGCAGGAGCGGACAGATCCCAGCCACCATGCCCCTGCCTGAATTGGTTGCACAGGTGAGGCCTGCACCAGATGGAAAGTCTGGGGCAGCTGAGGAGGGTGGTGGCAAGTGAGCATCCTCTCCCTCAGACACACAGGAAGATGATGGTCCTCCAGGACTAGCCATGGTCTCACTGTGTGACCCCCACCGCTCCCCCAGAGCCCCAGGTGAGTGGATAATCCAGCACTGCATCTTGCGATGATTCAAACTCCCTCTAAACCTCAGTTTCTAGGGTTCATTTGCATACATTAGGATTTAACTTTACCTGTGCTACAACAACAAAGGTTCCTTGCCCTGGAGGCTTTAGTTCTAATGAAATGATAGGTATAGGAGCCCTGATCCAGACTTGGATCTCAGGTTGGGGTGAAGGGTCAAAGGCCATTGTTCAGCTCAGAACCCCTATGCATTGTATTTACTGTACTTTTCCGTGTATAAAAAACTATGTTTTTTTAACTCTAAAATAATGTTCAAAATCTGGGCTCGTCTTATACATGGATATCCCTCCATTTCATTAAATCGGAGCCCCCCCCAAAATAGTCTTATACATGGGGGCGTCTTATAGATGGAAAAATACGGCACTTTTAAATTGTAATTTCAAAAATTTCAACAGCAACATTTGTACATTTGCTTATTGCATTAATGGTATCATATCTACTTTGGCTCTTACAAACATATACTGTACTAAATTGCTTCCTCGTTCTCAGTTGCAAAGATAAGATTCCAAGTGGAATCACACCTTCTAATCAGTTTAGATCTAAGGTTATCCATATATTTCCTTTCTTTTTTTCAAGTAAAGGGGATAGCAGAGCTATAGCGCTTTATTTGACAAAGGTGAAATAAGGAGGGCATCCATTTTATTCTCTTGGTTGAGGGTGATTTGAAAGAAAGGGATATCCCTTAAATAAGGGTCATCTAGCAACCCTAATTGTATCCTGGAAACTTAGTACAGCAACAGAAACTGTCACTATTAGTCAGACAAAGCTGTGCTTTGCTCAATGAGCAGTCCCATTGGAATCAATTACTTTGGCATTCTGCATTTAAAAGAAACAAACAATGGAGTCACTTTTGAGAGAAGGAAGTTAGATTTGCAGGATTAGGACCTAAGCCGTCATTAGTAATTTCCCTATTTAACTACATTTTACAATTTAACTCCCAAAATGCTGCATCAATTCACACATTTAAGCACAGACTGCAATTCTATCCAAGGAGAAACGAGTAAATAAAATATTGTACTCGTTTATTTTATTTTTGCAACTGTCCCCTTTGACCATCGCCACTTGAAAAATGTTGGTATCTCAATATAGATAGCCACATTTCTTCATTTCATTAGGGATTCTGAAGTATGTCTTCAAGCTTTATGTATGCATCTATCTCTATATAGTGTGAGGCATGTGTGACCAGACTATTAGTCACTGCTCCATCCAGCTTAGAGAATCTAGAGCTAACAAATAAGAAAGAAAATGTAACTTGAAAGGATGGCCATGTTACACTCCATGGGAAACCACCAATGGGTGGGATCCAGCCTAGGTTTGTTGCAGTTGCCCCATTCATTTCAATTGAATGTTAGTCTGGACTTTCTCCATTGACTTCAGTGGGACATGACTTACAATGCAATCTAATGCAAGTCTAACTCAATAAATTCCATTGAGTTTATTGAGGCTTACTCCCAGAAAACAAAGTATTTAGGGTTGCTGCCTTAGTCCGGACCCAATAAGATAACTACTCGAATTCAGAAAAGTAATTCAAATGCATTTTTCATTGACTTTTTATATTTCTATGCCACTTTTCATTAAATTAATCACAAAGTGGCTTACAAACAATAAATAACAAGAACATAATAGAACATAATAGACTATCACTAATATAAAATCATATAGAATAATTAACAAATCATCAGTAAAACAATTACAATCCATAAAACACTATTAACAAAACGACTAAAAAAATAAGCTGAACAGCAGCAAAATTTATTTGGCCATCCCTGGACAAACAACAGGGAGATGCCTCTCTCTTGTACCAATTTCTAGAAATTAAGCAGTGTTCAGCAGGCCCAATATGACAAATGAGTATTTTGGGGTAATGCAAATAGATTTGTGTTTATATTCCAAGAACCAAAGGCCACTTCTGCGAATCAAATAGCAATATAAAGCCAACTTGCTAATGGGAATTGACTAAGCAGTTTCAGAGTCTTTCTCAGAACATTTTACAGCCTAGCTACCTATAAGATGTTGACATTTAATAATAACGTAAGAATTGTCTTACACCATCAAATACTGCAGTATGTCTCCAGCAGTGGCCAACTGATGGGAAGGTCACAAATGGTGCAAGATAGAAGCATTTTCCTGTTGTTTGTCCAGGGGTGGCCAAAGATAATTTTGCTGCTGAGACAGAACAGCAAATTAGCACACAGACCCCTCCAGTCAAGGTGATTAATAATATTCAAGTCTGGCCAAGTTATTTTTGCGCCTGAAGCAGAAACCTCACAAGCATTCCTCAATGGGAGTAAAATGATGATGATGATGATGATTAATTAAAAAATATAAGAATTTGCATGTCCTTTCATGACACCCCAAATCAGCTGCCAGTTGTGCTTGTCTCTTGCATCCAGTAATCAGAGGTATATTACCTATCAATTGAAAGATTTCATAAAGGAAGCCATCCTATGCATGACAGCAAGTGTCAGCAACCATTTTCAGCTGTGGACCGGTCCACCATCCCTCAGACCATGTGGTGGGCTGGACTATATTTTTTTTGGGGGGGGGGATGAATGAATTCCTATGCCCCACAAATAACCCAGAGATGCATTTTAAATAAAAGGACACATTCTATCTATGGAAAAACATGCTGATTCCCGGATCGTCCATGGGCCGGATTGAGAAGGCGATTGGGCTGCATCCGGCCCCTGGGCCTTAGGTTGCCTACCCCTGCACAAGAGTCTGGTGTAAAGGAAACCAGTGTAAATTAGGCTGGCATAAAGTGTCATCAGAACCCAAGTCCTGCTCTGCCTAAGCCTGACAGAGGGAAAACAAGGTTTTTAAACAGGATTCTATGCTGAGTTTCCAGGACACATAACCAAGCTAAATAAGCTTAGGATCCAGCCTCTCTGGTTCCACTGCCACCACACACACACACACACACAGAGAGAGAGAGAGAGAGAGAGAGAGAGAGAGAGAGAGAGCTCCCCTTTAAGGGGGACTAAATTGGCTTCAGCTTAGCCAAGTTTCATTGGCGTATTTTCAGCCGCGCAGAGGTTGGGGACTTAACACTAGCTGAGCTGGGAATCAGCCGGCTGGGCATCTGCTACATCTTGCCAAAGGATTGCTCCCTTAAGCTCTCTTGGCTACTAGCTACTAGTAACAGCCAGTGGAACTACCCTCTTGGACCCTGTGCCACTCAGTCCAGCTTATTTGGATGACAATGGGGGTGGACAGGACAGTGGTGATGTGAGAGCTGTGTGGATGCATTGGTGGAGTCAATCTGTTAGTACAGCAAGGGATCCTGACCTTTCTATTGCTATGCTAGTGTATCATCCAGGTAAGCTGATGCTGGTGTTGGGAAGGTGGCTCATTGGCTTTGTCCCATTCAACTGACCACTATTAACAGCCTTTGATAGGCTTAGCTTTCATACACTGACAAATTACCGAAAGAGACATGCTCAAAGTATTTTCCACTTTGCTTTTTTAGAAAAGAAAGAAAAGTCAGCTGAATAGTCGAGGAAGCATGTCAAGCGCTGTTGATTTGATTCCCCCACCCCCCAAATAAAACACATTACTATTCCTTTATAATTTTTGCTTCTTTCTGAAGCACATGATATGTTCCCTTATATTATGCAAATTGACTCTTTCTTGCCTTCTGCATTAACGATACCTTAAAATTATGAGAGCAATGAATGCCTTTGTGCTCCAGAGTATTTTAAATATTAATTCAGCTTTAAAGGCCTGTTCATTTCTCCAATGAGTGTTTAAAATGAATGGGAAAATCTAATGTGGGAAAGAAAAGATTCCGCTACACTGACTTTTGCAGGGACATGTGGGAAATTGGTAGCCGAATTCTCTGATACCCAGACCTCATGTTTGACATGCAGGCAATGGCAATGGGATAATTTTGCAATGAATTATTCAGAAGACAAATAAGTCCCCTTGTCTTGGGAAAAGCGGTGGTGTGAATCCGCCTCTGAAATTTCATCACCGTTAATGTGTGTCGGTTTACAGCTGTGTGCTGGTGACAAGCAACAGAACAGGCTCCCTCAAACTTGGCCCTCCAGATGTTTTGGCCTACAACTCCCATGATCCCTAGCTAGCAGGACCAGTGGTCAGGGATGATGAGAATTGTAGTCTCAAAAACATCTGGAGGGCTGAGTCTGAGGAAGCCTGCAATAGAATAAAATAGTTTCAAGTCATCTTTAACCATACATTTTGACATCCAACTGTGGAATGGACTTCAGCAAGCAAGATATGCCTTCCCCTTCCTATACTCCCCCCCAAATGTCCTTCATTGGATTGAGGTGAACAAGGGCTGCATGGAAGAAAGAGAAAGTCTGCTTACATGACATTGGATATCACCCACCTTATTACATCTTTACTCTAGTCTTTGAGAAAAGAAGAGAAGAGTTTGGATTTGATATCCCGCTTTATCACTACCCTAAGGTGTCTCAAAGCAGCTAACATTCTCCTTTCCCTTCGTCCCCCACAACAAACACTCTGTGAGGTGAGTGGGGCTGAGAGACTTCAGAGAAGTGTGACTAGCCCAAGGTCACCCAGCAGCTGCACATGGAGGAGCGGAGACGCGAACCCGGTTCACCAGATTACGAGTCCACCGCTCTTAACCACTACACCACTTGATAGAGAGATTTTAGGGCCTACATTTTTCTCTTAACTCTAATTTGTTTTAAAAGATTTTAATATTGTGTTTCTAAATTGTTGTCGCCTGTCCTGGGACCTCGTGGTTAAAGGCAGGTAAGACAACGCAAGATGGAGAGAGGGAGGGAGGGGGAGAGAGATTTCTAAAAATGTAAGAAGAAGAAGAGTTTGGATTTGATATCCCACCTTTCACTCCCCTTCAGGAGTCTCAAAGCGGCTAACAATCTCCTTTCCCTTCCTCCCCCACAACAAACACTCTGTGAGGTGAGTGGGGCTGAGAGACTTCAAAGAAGTGTGACTGGCCCAAGGTCACCCAGCAGCTGCATGTGGAGGAGCGGAGATGCGAACCCGGTTCCCCAGATTACGTGACTACCGCTCTTAACCACTACACCACACTGGCTCACCTGAGTAACTGAGTAAAATGCATAAAAAGACCACTTCTTTGTATTATACAACTTTAATAAAATGAAGGGGAAAAGTCATAAAAGTCAACTATCCATCACAAGCAGAGCAATCCCCAAGCATTTTTAAATATTTCATAAAGATGTATAATTTGTATTCTTCTATATACAGTTGTATCATAAGAGAAAAATGACAGAGTACCGCAATATTTGCATGTATATGTGTGTGTTAAAAAAACAATAACCATACACAAACAGTGTGATTCTTCATGTTGGGATGTAATATAGAGAGTTACGTTCTTGGGGGAAAACAAACACACAACCTTTTCACATTCATCTCACTATGTAGGTCTTGTTTTTCAGGATGTATAGACTGTAAAATAACTTGGGTAATGCTGCCGTAATAATAGCAGTGGTAAATATTTAAACAAGTGTCTTTTCTGGAAGCAAAACAAAAAATGTAATGCTAAGCTCCGGACATGGCTGAAGAAACTGATTTTACCCTTTATTGAATGTTTAATTCTATTTTTATTTACTTATATATTTTACATTTTGCCCTGCTTTCTGGCTCATCTGTGGTCTCTCATGGGAATTTTTAATACAACAGCAATGCAATGATAAATAATTTAAAATATTCTGAAAAATAATTGGCAAATAGCCAGTCATAAAACAGTTATATAAAGCTATTTAATAGCCTGGTTCACAGTTTAATCAAACCATATAATTCAACTTTAAGTTCATATTTGGCAAAGCCCAGTGGCCGGCTCTGAGTCTTTAAATTTAGAGGGCAATCCTATGGTAAGTTCTCCTGGGATAGGAATAAGAAGTCAAGAAATACAACCTGGGAATGATGAATGACATAGGAACAAAATGTCAGACCAACAATACTGTCTATTCTGACTGGTAGTGGCTCTCCAGCTTTTTGTTCGTTTAAACTGGTTAAAAGGGAAAAATAATAGATATGGTAAAATAAAAAGGAGAATTCTCTAGGTGCCTAAATCCAGTATGGGAGCAAGTGCTCTTTGGTGAGAGAGCCCAAGCAGAGATTTAAAATCACAAAACATTCAGCCAAGCAAAGCCTGAAAATATAGGCTGTAAGACCTTTAAACAATCCCCTTCTAAGTTGCTTCCAAAGTTCCTCTCTTCCCTTAGCATAGAAAGAGACTACACTTTCAGTAAATTTTAAATGGTTTACCTACAAACCCTTCAAAGGTCAGATTCATGTGCTTTTCCATACAGCAGCAAGAAAGACAGGCAATACAATTTAAAATGGTAAATGTTTCTAAATTATTTGTATAGAAAGTCTATTAGAAACATAGAGATGGCTTGCTTAAGCCACATTCTCTAAGCTTGGAGCATCCGTCTTGAACCTCCTTACTGGTAGGGTTCAATAATGCAAGTGAAAGAACAAAGAGTTTGGTAACCCTTCCTCTCAAGGTCAGAGGAAGTTACCGTATTTTTCGCTCTATAGGACGCACTTTTCCCCCTCCAAAATTTAAGGGGAAATGTGTGTGCGTCCTATAGAGTGAATGCAGGCTGCGCGGCTAAGCCCAAAGCCAGAACAGGGAGACGGAGTGCTGCGCAGCACTCTGTCTCGCTATTCTAGCTTGGGGTTAGCTGCACAAAAGCTGCGCAGCACTCCATCTCGCTGTTCTAGCTTGGGGATGGCTGTGCAAAGCCTCCGCAGGGCAGCGGGGTGAAGGCACCCCGCTGCTCTGCGGAGGCTTCAAAGGCTGTGCTCCGGGGGCTTCAGGCAGCTATCAGCAAGCCTTCGGAGTGCAGCAGGAGTTCCCGCTGCACTCCGAAGGCTTGCGGATAGCCGCCTGAAGCCTGGAGAGCGAGAAGGGGTCGGTGCACACTGATCCCTCTTGCTCTCCAGGCTTTGTTTGTTGGAGAGGCGCTGCACAGTTTTCTCTCTCTGCGCAGCGCCCCTTCAGTGAAGCGGGAGGAGAAATGAAAGGGGCTCCGTTTCTCCTGCCGCTTCGCTGAAGGGGCGTTTCGCAGAGAGGGGGAGAATTCCCCCCCGTTCTCCCCCTCCTATGGTCCGGTGCATCCTATAGAGCGAAAAATACAGTAATTAGCTAAGCCTGGCAGGACAGCTTATTCTATGATCTTAACTCCTTCATGCATTAATTAGAATTAAGGATGTTGGTTACACGAGGGGGATTTATCCCACACTTTTCTAGCATGGAATATTCCCAGCCCTACCAGGAGATGCCAGGGATTAAATCTAGGACATTCTGCATGAAAAAACAGATACTCTACAACTGAACTATGACCTTTCACAAACTCTTTGAACCAGCTTTATGGGGAGATTGAAGTTTTGCTACAAAACAGACCCAAACTGAACTGCTGCTTATTGAGATTTTTAAAAAAGCCACATGCATGGGTAACAAGAATTAGAATTTAAACCAATCATGTATCAGAGTTGAGTTTGTTTGTTTTTAAAAAATACATTTCTAATATTAGGAATGGATTCCCTTTCCTACTTTTACTCCCCTTCCCAGTTGTGTGGGATTCAGTAATGTTTATATTTTCTACTTGCCGAAGGATTCAAACTGTTTCTGAAAAGATTTCCTTGACAGCCAAAGATGCACTGTCTGTATTATGACTTCAGGATCCCACCCCCTCAACACACACACACACACACACACACACACACACAGTCTTATCATGGAAAGCACAGTCATCAATCATTTCAGGAAACTGACTTATATTCTCCATACTTTGGTACTTAACTGGATTACAGAGCAATTTTTTTTTACTCAAACTTGAAAACTGTGATAGAAGTAATCGAATTGTTCTAGTCACATTTTAACTGTGGTGAATAGATGACACTAACTATCCTTCCTTATCTTGCTACCAATGAGGCTTAGCACATCTTTATTCATGAAACGTCACAGTAGGTTCACTAGGGAGATGTACCAAGCTGGAAGATCAGTGTTGTTGTTGTTAGTTGTTGTTATTTCCTCACTCCCAACCCCTTTTTCAGTGTGGAGATGTCCCCCCCCCGCCTTTCAATTGCAGTGTCTTTGGAGTGATCATATTTTTGGAATAATCTTTGCATCCTCTTTAATTTTGAAACTGGGCTCCCTGTTGAAAACGAATAAACCTTTTTTTGACAATAAACAAGATTGGCAGTGTAATGGGCAACTGTTAGTTGTATTTCTTTCTTTCAGACTGCCAGCTTAAAAAACAAAAAAAGCCCCTAACACTGCAGGTGCATGCGTAGGCTGAAAATAGCTGAGCTCTAAATTGCTCCTCCTGGATCAAATAGTGCTATGCTTAGCTTTGGCAACTTCAGCCACTTTAATAAGGAATTGTTGGTTGTTTGATATGGTGGTTAAGAGAACAATAATAAAGGAAATCCTCTGGTTTGCAGTTAAGCAGAGTGCCTCAGGCTAAATTCCCACTCACACTGAAGAAAATTTCACCCCCTTTTATTTTCATGTGACTTATAGCTCCAAGCGCTTAACACCTACCATGCATGCTGATTGCAGATAAAAGCTTATGCCACCAGCCTCACACCCCTTTGCTTCCAGTCAGTGCATAGAGGGGAAAGGCTTGCCCCCAGTTTTTCCTAAACCATAAGTAGCTCTATAGTGCTCAGATTGCTACAGCACAGAGCCGTGGTAACCGCCAAGCACCACAAAGGGAGCTGTGGCATAGTGAACTCCTCAGGGGAACAGTGTTTCAAACTTTGCATTCATGCCCACCTGCCTGTTACCAGCCTGCTTATTCTCATTCAAGTTATTCAGTGTAATAAGTTAAATTATTAGTCAGTGCAGTTTCCAGGACTGTTTTTTTCAAGGGAGGAGGCTGTAAGATATGTTTATGCAGTTGCCATGTAGTGGCCAAAAAGCAAAGGTATTTCTTCAGAAAAAGTTGAAACCGAACATGCTCCAGACTTGTGTTCTTGGGAGTAGTTCCAAGATGGATGGCAGACTAAAAGGTGTAGAAACAAAAAAATAAAACCAGCAAAAGTTCTTCGTTACTGGTGTAGCCTACATACATTAAATTGGGCATGGTGATGAGGGGCGTAGCAAGAGGGGATGCGGTAGGTGCGGCTCGCCGCAGGTGTCCCCACTGAGGGGGGTGACAAAATGGTGGGTGGCACTCACTGCGGGGCTGCAGCACCCCCGAGCCATGCATCTTGGGCGCCCGCAGGCTCCACACTGTCTGCCCGCTGCCTCCCCCCTAGCTGTAGGGTGGCTGAGGCCCCGTGGTGCCCTACCCCTATGGGCGTCGTGCCCCCTGTCCCTACGGGTGCCACATGCCCCGCCCTGCCCCGCTCCTATGCGCAGTTCACCCTGCTCCTATGGGCGATTCGCTCCGCTCCTGGGCACTCTGCCCCAGGTGCCCAAGAGGCTTCCTCTGCCGCTAAGGTGATAGAACAAAATACCCTCAATAGGCATCCTTCCCATGTGGGCCGAGCTCTTTGCCACTGCTAATTTGCTTTCTCTTTCCCTCTGGGACACTCAGCCCATGTCATAGCCCAGAGAGATAGGGAAGACTGAGGAGAGGCACCTGTCACCTCATTGCTCCATTCAATCTGTTACAGAGGGCTTACCTGCTCCCCCCGCCCAATATTTTATTCAAGTTGGCATCCCTGCAACTCTCCATTACAAAGATGTCTGCAAATGTGACATTAACCCCACCATGTGGGAATCCCTTACAGATGACCACAGTGCCTGGAGGCAACCAGTCAGGTTATGTATCCACAGCAGTGACCAGAAGAGGTATGACTGCTGGGAGGAGTGTGCAGAGAGAAGAAAAACCATGGTATACCTGTGTCAGCACAACCCTAGCTGCAACAAAAAGCCCCAGCTGCAACAAAATGGTTTGACTTCACCTCCAAAGGTGTACTCTTCCATTGTCTCCAAACAACCAACCAATGAGAATGAAGTAATCATTGGGCAGCAGGTTAGACTTTTGTCTCTCTCAGGCTTTGGGCTATTTGTTTCTTTGATTTGTACATTCAGATACTTTGCCAGTGGCCTTAGAGAGCAACGTATAGTCATCCTGTGGATATTAATCTTTCAAGGAAAACACTCTTCTGTCTGACACAGCACCAATGTTTCCCTCTGAGCCAACTAAACAAGTGTAAGATGGTTCAATTTAATATGACCCCTTGGGAGACACTGTGCCTAAGAAAAGTGAAATGGGTGTGATTTTGTCACCGGCAGGAGTTTGGAGCTTGTTTTGGCTCCCCCCCCCCCATCTTCTGGTAAATTGCTAGGTGTAGCAAAGGAAATCACAAAGTAGCTCTCTCAGCCTCTGAGCAAATTTGGCAGCCCTTTTTTCTGTCAGAGATGATGTCTGACAGATCACTGCAAATTCAGTGTTTCTCCCCCACCCAATCAACTTTAATGCTGGTTCTCCATTGAACTGATAGGAAATGGAAATGCAGACTAAAAATAGGTTTGGATTAGAAGGCTCTTTTCTTTTAGGTGTCCAGCTTGCCTTTAACTTTGCCCTCCTGCCTGGGCTGCAGAGACCTCTCAACAATTACAACACTTCCATTTGCTACCCACAGCTGCCTCTATTAGTCTCAACAAAGTTTAAAATCCCTATTTGATCTCTAGGTACAGCAGGGAGCAGATAATTTTTGTTACTGTTCCATAGTGCTCAATAGCCACCAAGTAGAGGGCCTACAGGCGAAATATGTAAATTCACTCATTATTTCACTGCTGCCATAAAATCTTGCATTAACTGTAGGCTTGACTATAGACACTGTGCTTGTGCTGTCTCCAGCAATGCATGATGTTGATTGTCACTCCTATGGAAGTAAAAACATCACCTTCTTGTTCTTTTTTTCTTTGCTTGCCTAGGAGGCGCACAATATATCTCTGTGCTGGGAAACTTAGCAGCACCAAGGTGAGGGATGTGACATGGTTTCAGGTGATTTGGGGAACATGCAGATGCAGGAACTTCACCTGGGAGCAAAACAAATAGCACACTACAGCAGGGGCACCGACTTGCCCGCACATTGCAGGGGCACACCACGTGGCGTGTCACACCCCCTCGCGCACCAGGCCAGGACACGTGGGCATCCCACAGCTGCTTGCATGCCGGGTGGGAATGGGGAACATGGATCTGGGCTCTGGGCTCTGGGCTCAGCCTCCTGCTCCCTGCGTGACATCGTGAGGGGGGGAAGAGGAGGAGGAGTGGGGCTGCCGGGCTCCGCACTCTGCCTCCTCTTGCCCACATCACATAGGGAGAGAGGAGGAGGTAGAGAGGGGCCACAGGATTTTGGGAGAGCCAAGCCCCCTCCTTGAAAATTGTTTTGGGGGTGAAGACCTCTCAGCCCCCCCCCCACTTGGTGTGCCTGCACTACAGGCATTGCTGAGGTAAGAAGTGAAAAAGTTAGGACGAGGAAGCAGAAAGAGTGGAATACTCTTTGTGAAAGGATGACCTTAAGGTCGGATGGGCATAGCTTGAGGGTCACATTCTTTTGAACAACTTCATGGGTTGATGTGTTGTTTTTTTCTAAAAAAAATGTTTAGGGGTACCCTCATTTTCCTACTCATGTTGAAATACTGCCCTTCAATGAGGCCAAACTTAGATTCCCAAAATGTTTAGGGGTATGCATACCTCTGCATCCCCCCAGAAAAAAACCCACTGAGAGCAACAGATGTGACTCTTAGAGTAGGTGAGGGTAAGGGTGCCACCTTGTCCGCCACAGGCAGCAAAAGGTCTTTGTCCTGCCCTGCCCTGCCAGTGTGGCCAGTGGTCAGGGATGATGGGCGCTGTAGTCAGGGATGAGGGGAGTTGTCGTGCAACAACATTTGGAGGGCAATAGGTTCCCCAGCTCTGTATAAAAGGCTCTATGTGCAATGCCTACATAAAGCCAAGTTGGCATCTCACACAAACAGCTCAAATGCAAACCCAGCAACTGTTTAGAGATTGTCAAACACATTTCACTTGAATTGCCATCTATTTGGTGACAGGTAAGCACTTATTTTTCCTGCCCAAACTTTTGATGAACTAAGATGATATTATTTGTTATCCCTGTGCTGCTCAAGCTTCCTGTGTCCATTATGGTTTTGTTTGTTTGTTTCTTGGTATTTATTTGTGATTTACACAGTATTGCACAGTAAATCATTTCAGACCTTTGAGTAACAAGTAGTTTGCTGGTATTCAGCAAATTCAGCAGGGCTCTTTCTAAGTCCAAATCAGTGTTGAGGAAAAGCCATGTTGAATCTCTGTGTCTTTCTCATGTAATTAAAACTGCAAGAAATGGATTGGTGTGCATGTAGAAAGAGACGTTTTTTACTTTTCTTTTGGTCATCTCTCTTCATTGACTTTCTCCACTGTTTTTTTTACAACTAATTTGGAGACATTTTGTCAGGGCTTCTATGCACAAGTCTCTGAAGTAAACACTAGAGAGAAGCTTTAATTGATAGGTTTAAAATAATTAGAAAGCAACGGTGCACAGTGGGGCATCTTAGGACTAAAGGCTAACAAGGAGCCACAGCTCCAGATAGTAAAGTGATCATTATGAAAACTAGGAGATAAAAAACATGACATTTTGAAAGTTTTTTAAAGATAAAGAAATGAAAACTTGCCATCTATCTATCTATCCATCTATCTATCATCTATCATCTATCTATCTATCTATCTATCTATCTATCTATCTATCTATCTATCTCTATCTATCTATCTATCTATCTATCTATCTATCTATCTATCATCTATCTATCTATCATCTATCATCTATCTATCTAGTGTGTGCCTATGTGTGCATACAAGATTGTTCCCTTTGCTACAAATCCAATATCTCTAGTCACCCCACTTTATTAAAGAGTAAAGTAAAATAACAAGATTCTCATTACACTTTTATCGAGTTTAAAAGACTTAAATGCCAGATTGCTTAAAAACAACTACCTCTGAGAATTAGTCAACAAATTTTATGTGACTACAGATCATCTCAATTTTTTTCTGTGCCCAGGAGAGATGCTGATATTTGAGCCCTTTGTTCACACAAGCAGCCAGCCATATGGTGACCGCTTGAAAGCTGCTTCAGGTGGCATTCACCACATGGAGCCACTCATTTTGCCACACAGCTGTATACCATTGTTTGAAATTTTGAGGTGGCAACACTGATTCTGTGTGCCAAGCAGGAGACCCACATATAAATAGCTGCATGCAAATAGGCCATGGGCAGCAGCCTTCCGGGCACTTATGAAAATAACCACTTTACAAGCTGTTTATTTTTGTAAACTGGACTTAATTCAGGTTGACTTGGTATTCCATGGAAAATGCTTCTGGTTGTGGGCATGTCTAGAGTATTCAAGGCTTTTTCTCCATTCTCCAGCTGTTTTGGACTACATTTTCCCCAGCTAGCACCTTCAATCCTCAGGAGGAATGCTAGGAGTTGTAGTTTCCAACAATGAGAGGGCTTTGTGTTGGTCGCTCCTACTCTAGAAGGTAGAAAGAAGCTTCAAATGTACCTGAAATGCAAGAAGTATGTTTAATATATTGTAAATGATAACGGTAAAATAGTGACCGAGTTATAAAACATGTTATCAGTGTGACCATATTACCTGAAAAACAACAACAACAGAAGATGATTTACATTGCATTTCTCTTTGAGTTTTCCTTGCCAGATTATTTTGTTGAGGGAGAAGGAAATCCGACAGAATTAGCCACACTTCCTTGCTGACAGATGCTAGTTCACTGACTGAGCCAATTTCTTCTCCCTGGCTAGTGGGTATCCTTGGCAAAGCACTAGATCTCAGTCTGCTAGATGTTCTTTTATAAATCATATGTGAAGATTAATAATGTTTAGAACTTTGGAAATATGGAAGTTCAGATGCTTTCAAAGAAATGTAAAACAAGTGGCAATGAGATCTAAAAGGGGTCTCTCTATTTGACCTAGCAGAAATGAAAATCCGAGCAAGAATTATTATCTGTATTAAATTTTATCCTTTCAATATGCAAGTTCTATATATGTTACATGCGCTTTATGTAGTACTCTAAAGATGTAGCTTTTATGTATGATTCTAGGTAGCAATGTGATTTTATGCAGCATTTTATACTGTTGGGTTTTGTACTGTACTTATTTGTCTTATAGGTGAATGGTCTATGGCCCAAACATTCATAAATTTCATCTACATCTAAAAGGGTTTTTGCAGCCTCTGACTTTGGAATCAATTCCACTGACTTCTCTCTGTACCCCCAATTACTTGAGTAATTGCACAGGACAGCTGCCTATGTTATAAGGCACAGGAGCACTCCTGAAAGTTCCTCTAGACATAGTGTCAGAATGTTTTAGATACATAACTAATTACGAGTCATGAACCATCATTCTGTACAGCACCTGATCAACGTGCATTGCACATATTGTGTAGAATGATGTGGAGATGTGTGCATGTAGGAGGACAAATCATTATATGATCCTGTCTTTATGCAGGGACTGGACTTTAGCCATTCTTAGGCAGCAGTACTGCAGGTGGGGGGAAAGTACCGGTACATGTAGCCATAGCTGATTATTAGGTCTATGCCCCAGATCTGGTCAAATCCTGGATCCTGGACTGATTTGAGTTACCTGAGGTTCGGACTGATTAGCTGGAAGTAACCCCAGATCATTCCAAGTTGGATCAGGTCCACCCAGAGTGATCTGGGGCTGGTGTCAAAAAGAGTGGCTAAAGAAGAGGAAGTAGTCAGTGTATATCTCCTTCTTTCTGCCCTCTTGGTTACTTAAAGAGCTTAAAGTTTTTAAAAAATGGAGTGGGAAAATGCCTGGAAAATGCAGTTTTTATTGGAAGTTTCTGAGAAAGTGGCTAGATAATAGCTGAAGAATTTGACACTTTTCCTCTCACCTATATGGCAATAGGAGGAGCTGCTCCAGTGTTGAAAACAACCCTCCAGCTTGTGGATCCAGTCCAATATAGCTGAAAAACCTCCTGCTTTGTGTAGATTTATTTCAAAAGACCAACAATAGTTAACAACACAACCCTAAGTATCAGCTTTGTTCATTAAATATTTGAACGAATCTACTTCACATCCACATTGAGTTGCATTTAGCTGTAGAAACAGCTTGCCATTGTCAATGATTCATTGCTTTGTTAGAAGAGTGGGATGTTTGAAATCAATTTAAATCTCATAATTTCAGTTTTAATTGGAATGAACATCATTGAGTTGTGGAGCATTTAGGAATTTTTGAATAGGCATCTTCAGTAACATTAGTCACAGGGTGATTTCGGGTCTTTTAAACAATTAATTTGTCCTTTGAAAATGACTTTTTATTTCACTTTGTTTTTACTAGCATCACATGAGCTTATTAAAAATATTTTTAATAGGCTCCCATATCTTCATAGAACTTCACATCTTAATCGGCACATATACAGAGAATGCCAAAGTGCAGGATAAACTGCAGGTGGGTGAGACCTTTGTGCTCTGGATCCCTTTTGTTAATTTCTCAGAAAAATCTCAGTGTGAAACTGAAAAATGCCTATGCCATCCATCACTATAACCACCAACCTCTCTTATGCAAACTAGAACATTCCTAATATCACTGCTTCCATAGCTACTGAGTGGTGAAATGCCAAGGACATTTTGTTTCTTAGAACAGTCCTCTTACGAAGCTCCAATCATAAAATAGTCAGGTAGTTCTGCTTTTAAATTAGTATTGCACATGCTTCAAGTTGTCCAGCTGAATGCTATATTATACTTGCATATCTAGTATACATTCTGCACCTGCATCCACTTCTGGACACCTGTCTGATTTTGCCCATCCATAAAATGAAATCTATGCAAGTTATTCAATAACCAACAACCCAAAATAGGTCTTGATTGTGGCTTAGTGTCAACAGCCTTCTAGGGCTGGTAGAGACCACAAGCAGCAGCAAGCATACATTTTGTTCAAACTTCATCAAAACAATCAAACATCCCTTTCATTATTAAAGAAGCTTGGTTCAAAAATACAAGTTTAAGAGAGTTGTGTTCAGTTTTCACTTGATATGCCCCATCACATTGCATCAGCTTAAACCAGTCATCCTCTATTGCATCTTCTGATATTTGATAAGATGCGTCCTGGCATGACTGATCTAGCTTGATACCAAGCAGAGCAGTGAACATGCCAGGTCAAGAAATATATGGCATATAATGGGGGAAAGGAAAGCTAAGCTTGATGTTCTGTATGTTGTTTCATAAGGAAAAACTCCAAAGTGATAAATCTCAACCAAGAAAGGAGGATGGAACAAAAAGGAAAAAAGAAATGAAGTTACTTGAAACAGTACCAATATATCTGCTTTGTTTCTGTTGAATTCCTTGCTCTTTTCATTATGAGTTTTAATGCACTTTGTTTTGACATAGAAGAGTTTGAGGTGGAATACATTGCAGGGGAAGAAATATATATGTTCTTATATTCCCATTGCAGATCTGATTGTAGATTAATAAAGTTGAAACTTTCTTTAACATTCTTACATGTCTGCCTCATCTTAGGTCCAGGGTACCTGAAGCCTTATATCACAGCTCAACCACCGAAATCACCTGTAGGAAGACTGTTGGTCATGCACCAAGTTGGCAAGGCTCATTTGGGAGTAACAAGAAACTGAGTCCTTAGAGTTATCAGCCTAGTCTTCTGGAATACTTTGCCAACAGAAATTCAACAGGCACCTTTTCTTTCAACTTTTAAACACCTGCTGAAAACTTTTCTATTCCATCAGGCTTATGCAGGCAATTAAGAATACACATCTCCAATATAGTTAGCTAATTTTGGATTAAATAGATAGCTTTTATTGTACTGTTTTATGTATAACTGTTACCACCGCTCTGATATATTTTATGAATAGTGATATATAGAAATTTAAATACATAAATGCAACTCTTCACCTCATTATGCCATTTATCTGTAAACATCTGCCAACCATATCATTTAGTATCTGTGTAGTATTTTAAAAAGTGAACACATAAATATATAGTCAACCATTTATTGTGGGAAATCCCATTCCGTGCCCAGTAAGCATGGGATGCCTTTGCCCGGTGGTGCTGTGGCCCATAGATTGCAGGAAAATACTGGGCAAGGTTTTGCCCAGTATCTTCTCTGTGTGATGGGCTCATGGGAAAAAGCAGTTTCATGAGCCCTTGCTGAAGAGGGGAGGGGGAGCCTATATAAGGCTGCTTCCCCTGGAGCTCACAGCCATTTTGCTTTGAGAGCTTCCCACCTGCCCACCCTTCACTGAGCAATTTTGGGTCATTGGTTGACAGGGATGGAAAGGAATTTTTCTCTTTCAACCTGATTGGCACTTGGTTGGGTTTTATTTTCACCTTTTCCTCAGTAAAATTGTGGGCTTCCTTTGTTAGGCGGAAGAACATTGTTTGTATGAGGGCAGAAATGGAATTGGTATCTACCATAGGCGCCGACTCCATGGGGCTTGAGGGGGCCCGAGCCCCCTCAAAAATTCGTTTGGGGGGGCTCCGCCCCCCCAATAATCTCCGGCGCCCCTCCAGCAGAGCGCCATCGCCGCCCCTCCCCCAGCCCAAAATGCACAGGGGGGGCGGGCTGCATGCCTCCTGCCCTCCCTCCCGAGCAAAAGCTCCACCCAATTTCCTTTGGAGCTGATTAATAGGCGCAGCACGCTCTCCCCTATTCGCTCACGAGGAGGCGGCGCCACTTTATTTGCATATTCATGAGCTTATTTATTATTCATGAGCTTTCCCGGGCCCCCCCAATATTTTTTATAAGTCCGCGTCGCTGGTATCTACATAGTCTAGGGGGGCTCCTATAAGGGGCCTGAGGGGAGGATTGACCACAGCAAACCCAAGCCTAGGTTCTGTATCTGCCTGCTTGGAATCTGCCCCCTGGTTCCCCAGTGAGATCTTGCTTGCTTGACTTGCACTATGGCACAATTCAACAATGGCCAACTCCCATCGTACAGGTTTGGAGTGATCCACACCCACCAGATCCATTATTGTGGAATGATGAACTGATCCTGGGACCCAATGCCATGCCAATCCTTGCCCTGCCTGCTGCTGTCAATAAAGATTTGGCCTGATTTTATCCCATCACTCTTGTACAGTCTGGTTATTTTGCTGTTATCATGGGTCACATTGTGCACCTACCTGGGCAATGAATATTTGAATTAGAGATGGAGTGAAATGAGATTCACTTTGCATTTAAAGCTGAATCTAGCAGAGTCACACTTTGGAAAACAATATGAAAGCCAAAACAGCCACCCTAGAGCAACTGAATTGAAGTATAGTTGGAATCCATGTATATACTCCCCGTAAACTGTCACAGTAGGCAAAGCAAAGGAAAGTGCTCTCTGACTTAGTCAGTCACATAATGGGTGGCTTGTGGAAACTATATTGCGGGAGGGGGTTAGTGGTAGAAAACTATATTTAAACTTTAGTACAAAATGTTGTATACTTTTCTGGTGAAATTTCTGTCACTATTATAAGGTATGCATCAAGCCCTGAGCATTTGGCAAGAAAGAAAGAAATGTCCATGTTAAGATTTTACCTCAGAATACACATGCTTCAATTTTGAGCTTTATTTCTGTTGTGCAAGTACTTCCAACAGTGTTGATAGCCCTATAACTTAGCAAATGATGACTAAACACTATATCAGGGATCAGCAAACTTTTTCAGCCGTGGGCCAGTCCACTGTCCCTCAGACTTTGTGGGGGGCCAGACTATATTTTGAAAAATAAGTAAATGAATGAATTCCTATGTTCCACAAATAACCCAGAGATGCATTTTAAATAAAAGCACACATTCTACTCATGTAAAAACACCAGGCAGGCCCCATAAATAACTCAGAGATACATTTTAAATAAAAGGACACATTCTACTCATGGAAAAACATGCTGATTCCCGGACCGTTCACAGGCTGGATTTATAAGGCGATTGGGCCTGATCCAGCCCTGGACCTTAGTTTGCCTACCCATGCACTATATTTTATATAAAAAGCTAAAATTCTTCAAAGTATTTATCAGAAACATTTGAAATTTGAATGTTTTTACTTTACTTTATTCTTTGATAAAAAAAAAAATCCAGCAGTTCATCTTTCATCATTCTCACCCAGGGACAAATTAACATTATGCCAAGCATGAAGAAATATCTTTATTAAGGACATAAAATGTGGCAGGTAAAAGTGAGAAAAAGGAAATCTGCCCCTTATACATTTAAATTATAGAGCAAGTCACACAGAAGTCGTAGGTGTCACACTGTCTAAAATACTGGGTTCCCAGTTTTACTTTATGTTAAGATTGTTCAAAATCTGCAAATCTGCACTGCCTAAGCACAGTGGATAAAACACATGGCGTCAACGAGAGCAAAGCCACACAATATTTGAAAAGGAAGCCTTTGGGGATATGAGAAGGTTGAACCATATAAAGGAATAGGTACATGAACCAGGGAAGAAAGGAAGCAATTAAGGAGGATGAGGCATTGCAAGCTCCTTCCCACGGCTTCCTCTGTTCTGAGGGCCGATGAAAAGAAATCATTTTGCATCTCTGCTATTTTTCAAGTAATAAATGTGAGTCATTATGTAATGTCTAGCTTGAACACTTGCCTGAAGGGTTAGGTGTGTTTGCACATTGTCGGTTGGCTGTTATGATACGGCTTGTATTTCCTTAACAATCAATGACATCTTGTCTGCCTCGTAGACCATTAAAAGTAGGCCATACCGGCAATGACTGACATACTCGACGGAAACATAAAATTCAACTCTGGGTTTGAATGACAAAAAGGAGATGAAAGCTGTATCAGACTTGGTGCTTTTGTGCTCTGCTTGTCATTCAAGGACCAGCAGCTAGAGGCCTGCACATATTTACTAATTACATTTCTGTGTTGCCCTTTCTCATGGGAGCTCAGAGCAGTGTTCGTGTTTCTGTGTTTCCATGTTTCTCTCACCGCCCATTTTATCTTGACAACAACCCTCTGGGGAAGGTGAGGCTGAGAGTGTGTGTCTGGTCCAAGGGCACCTCATATATACACACTCAGACTGAAATTTATCAAGATAGTCAGTTTCTTCCAATAGTGTCTGCAGCTAGACCACCCCTACCCTCTCAAACAGCTTGACAAAAAGGTGGGTATTTGTGACTGAATGGCAGCTGTCATATTCCAGGTTCCAGGGAGGGGTTGCTGGTTTTTTTTGGGGGGGAGTGCTTGCAGTACTGCCAACTGAGGCATCAGGCACCACCCCCTCATACAAAGATGAGCCAACCCAGCCAACCCCCCTGCCCAGCTTGAATAAACCATGCTAAACAAGGGTCAAGAGAGCATGTTGTGGCCCAAATCATGAAAGACACCTTATTGGCATACCTTTTCCTTTTTGAATAGGAAATGACATGTACTGTATTTGGGGAGGGAATTCCTATGTGGAAGTGGGTCCCATGCTGTGCTGTATCATATAAATCAGGCTTATGCCTGATGAGCAATCACCTATGAGCAATTGCCATGGCCCATGTGCAATTTGTTCTTTATTGTTCTACATCAATAAGCACACTTTTTATTATTCTGCTTATGTTTGAATTACTGTATCGAGTAAGTAAATACACAGTTGTGCTGAAACATCTCTTTGATGCATAGTTGTTGGCCCACAACAGTCAATGACAAAAACAGAAATGTGGAGCTGCTTTCACGAAAGGACACTGTTTGCTCATTGTGATTGTCTTAAAATCCACTCCACTTCCCAGTGGGGAGGCATTGCGGTGGACCGCCTGCCCACCTACTCCCGTCCGGGGGTGGGGGACGAAGTCCTGCATCACCCGGAGGTTCCTGGCCATATCATTGTCCAGCCAGCCAAGCCACTGTCTGGGGGGGCATGGCCAGGCCCCATTTAAACTGAGACGCCTGCCGGAGAGCTTCCTTTGGGTTCGCTTCCTCAATCTCCCTCCCTATTTTCAAGTTTAGACATTGGTCTTGCTATGGATGATGGGGGAGGGGAGGTGTGGCCATCACCTGCCCCTCCAAGCTTAAGGGTATTCTGTTAAAGGATTCCAGGGGTGTGGATCTTGTCGGAAGCCCGGGGTGGGGCTAGGGCTATGCCACGACCCCGTCGGGAACCCAAGGGGAGCTTGAGTTGGTTTGCATTGATGGGGCTCCCCCTACCAGTGGTTGACCCATACTAGACTCCCTGCATGACGGGCAGGAGTCAGATATAGTTGGGTCAATTCCAATGCTTAAGCCAATACTGCTCACATTCTGTAACCAATAAAGTTGTGGCCTTAATTTGCCCAATAACCATTAAACTAATATCCGTGTCCTTGTGTCTTATTCATCAACAAGGGGGTGGCTTCGGGGTCTTGACACGCAAACATATTTCCCCAAAATGTGTCGAGGAAAAATCTGTTTCCTAAATTTGCCTGAACTGATATTTATGTTTCCTTTGCCTTAACCAGTTTTTGTTTAATAAAAAAAGATTGTCAAATTTTAGTTTTAGTTTTTATTATTTATTTATTTATTTATTTTACTCCTATCTTAGGTTTCCCCAGCCACTCTGGGCAGCTTACAACATATCTAAAAACATAATAAAAACATCAATCCTTAAAAACTTCCCTAAACAGGGCTGCCTTCTGATGTCTTCTAAAAGTCAGATAGTTGTATATTTCCTTGACATCTGACGCGAGAGTGTTCCACAGGGCAGGCATCACTACCAAGAAGGCCCTCTGCCTGGTCCCCTGTAACTTCGCTTCCCACAGTGAGGGAACCAGCAGAAGACCCTTGAAGGAGGACCTCAGAAATACTGAAACTCTCATCTCCACATCAGCACAATCCTTATTTTTATGGATGAAAGCCTCACATAAGCATCGCTACTCAGAAGAAAGCCCCATTGAATTCAACTGATCTTGCTCCCTGGTTGATGACATAGAACTGCAACCTAAATTTCTCTATACTTTCTACTGTACATTAGAAATCTTTTAACATGGTTAGAAACCATGAGCAAGGAACATATGGAGTGGGAACATTGCCAGAGCAGAAATCAGTGGCTGGGAGCAAGAAAATTGATTCTTGAACTCAGATTAAAATATGAGAAGAATTCAGGGGTTCATCTCAGAAACAAGGTCAGCATTACAATTCATTGAGATGTATTTTAGTCCCAGGAACATAACAAATCTCAGCACTACCATTAGTTCCCAAGAAATATCTCAAGTAATTTTGTCTACTGAATACTGGATGTTAAGAAGGTTCCCATTATATCTTGACTCCCAAATTATTCCGCAAAGAAAGTTCAGTTTCCATCAGATTGAGACTGTTCAGTAATTTTTAGGTTCCCCATGTTCTCACGGTCCCAACATCATACATCAAGGCCTTGAACCTCTAAGTAGGTGTAGGGTCAGCCTATACCTACATTGAACCTCAGTGGATTCTGATAAATTCTGGTCCAGTCTGCAATGGGTGAAGAAAAGCACATGCCAAAATCTGCCTTTGGAGTTCATGGTTTCCTTAATTCTGGTGCATTATAGTTCTAAATTCCTTTTAAAAAAATTTTTTTTAATCAATCACCAGTTACCATCAAGAGGTTTATATTGCTTTATTTATTTCTTTAAAGGTTTTATATGCCATTTTACATTTATAAAAAGTAAAACAAAAGGAAAGAAATAACAAAGTGAGTCACAACATAACATACAGAACATCATCCAACAAAAATCAGTAATCAGTGCAGGTTATCTTGCGTTATATTTTGCTCTAGGACTACATTACATTATGCTCTTGTTAAGTGCTCTAACATTATGCTTTAGGTCTGTATAAAAGCCTTTAGGAGCTGGCATATGTCAATGACACAACTGTGCATCAGAGCCTAGAAGCCTTGATAGTTTTTGAAAGGAATGTGAAATATAGTTGTGGTTCTTAACTTTTTCTTTTGGGTACCAGAAAAGATGTCCTGATTTTTCTTGAATTTGTTGAATCAGAACCTATCCCTCCACCTTCCCAAAATCTATTGTAACTATTCCATTGTCAGAAGAGATCCCTTTCCTATTTATTCTCCAGTGAAGCCCTCCTTATTTTGTCTGTGCAGCAAGTAAAATTTAAGTGGATTTTATTCAGAATTACAGCTTAGTAAGATCAAGCAGCCAGAAACTGCCAGGTCAGCCATATTCTTAAAAAGGGACTTGGAAAAGGTAAATTCAAAGTGAAGGAGTTGAAACATAGATATATGGAATTTAAAATATACATTTAAATATAACTGAAAGAAAATAGTTCAGTAGTGGTTGTGGGAAGGTAGCTAAAAGTCTAGGTGTTTGATTAAACCAAACCTATTCAAATGTCAGTTGTGTGATGAATGTAGTTGGAAATTTCCCAGTGCATATTATTTTTCAAGATATTAAGTTTTGTTACTATTCTACTGCAAGCAATCCACCCTAAGGGAACTCTCCAGTTATGAATATAATGTTTAGAACATTCTGCTCTGTTGTCTTATTGAATATAGAGAAGGGTGGCCTGATCATGTTTCATATAGGCTCCAGTAATGATTGGTCCGTGACATCTAGAACTGCAAAGATAGAGGAAGATTTATATCTTAACTAGAGCTGATCTGACACTGAACACACCCTTCTAAATAAACCTATAAATCTCATAAGAAAAATATATATTCAAAATTAGGTAAACATATTAGGTAAAAAAAATAAATCAACAGATTTGTAGCCTGTGTTTTAGCTTTTTAATAACATTATTTGAATCCATGATGGACTAGCTGGTGGCATTGCATCAGAAGTGGTTCATCTGGTGGGATGGAGTTTCAGTACCAGCTTTCTAGAAGTGATGTACCTGCCATTTATCAAGAAGGGGAGGGCAAAGGTGGTGGAGAGCTTGGGACTGTGTGTCAGATTGCTTCTATTTTTGTGCACACACAGCTCCTACATCCCCATCTTCCTCCTGGCAGGAAGCTAGCATTGTGGCTCCACTCCATCAAAGAAGCCACTTCTGCACTCTTGGCTTTCTTGCCTTTCCCTGGTGGACAGAAACAACCACTGTACTCAGAGTTCATAACTGTACAGTTATATTCATGCAGCTTCTATTTTGATTGGTATAGGAAGAAGAAAGTGTGCTAATTGTCCTGCTCCAAAGGACTTCAAAGAGTGTCAAAACAGATTATTCTTTCCCCCCGCAAACAGGCAAGCAAAGAAAAACTAGCAGGCATGGTGCAATATGTAATAATATGTGTGCTGCCATTATGATATGTGTGGAATCAGATGCTGCATATTTATATGCAGTTATGTTAAGATGCTGGCTCTCCCTGCCCTCCACAGTTCAAGTAAAAAAATATATATCTACATATAAAAGTTACAAAATTTCATTGCAGAGATTCTGCCTTTCCTTAGCTGCAACTGCAGAAGCCTTCCATACAGCAGATAAACTTCTCAAACAGGCAGTATTTGAAGGATAACTGGTTGTATATATCAGGTGAATGGGTTATAAAAGATGTGGTGCTCTCTGATAGGCTAATACAATAGTTTTCACAATGTATTTCCAGACGACGTTGAGATGAAGCTCAAGGCTGAAATTCTACAGAGTATGTAGTTAAGCCTGTAGTCATCAGAGCATGGGCAGGGGTTTCAAGGGAACCAACCCTGGCCTTATCTTTGTGTTTTGTTTCCACCTTTTCCTGGGCAGTGTCAGTGACTATGTTGTTTTGTTCTCCATTGCGGCAGTCTCTCGCTTACTCATTCTAATCAAAATCTAATTGAAATCTAATTCATCTAGGTAGGGTTCATTAAAATAGATTAAGTTAAGATTAGATTAATTTTTCCGAAGAGCTGAGAAATTAAAATACATTATAATAGTGTTCTCAGGCATTAGGGAGAAGGGGTTGAGCTAAATTTCTTTATAGAACACAACTTAGCAGAAAGGCAGCTGGAATGTGAGTACCCCTGGTGGAAAATATTGATCAAGCAGATCTTTTAATCTCAACCACGTGTGACTGATATTTGGATAGAAAAAGTTGTAACAGAAGGGAGGAAAACCCCTTTGAGAAACAATGCTTTGCAAGAATTTTGATTCTTTTCTACTTTTAATTCTGGACTTTGATCTGACAAGTACTAATATCTCTGGAACAGGAATGAATTAGAGCTTCATTTTTTTTAAATGTCACCTGATCTAAAGTATAAATGGTGCCTAGATGTTGGTCTGCTTCAGTATCACACAACAAGGAGAACTTCACATAAGGTAAGGATCTAGGCTCTTTCACAAGAGCCTACTGTGCAGGGAAAGTGCTGGCAAAAAAGCACTCTGAAGGATTGAATGCTCTGCTTATCAGCTGCTTAGCTCAGGAGTCAATCCTGTTGGCTGTAGGTTGCTCCTTTGCAAATGCCTTCTGTTATGTACTGAAGTTCTCACCCTGGGCCAGCAGGGGGATACTGTAGATAGTTATGCAAATAAGGGATCGAAAGTGACGTTCAGTGATTGGATAGTTTTAGAAAGTTGTTACAGTTACGTTGTATTGGAGCTCTATATAAGCAGGCTGGCTGAACCCTTCAGTTCAGTTCTGTTCTGGCCTGTGAATAAACAAGAGCTGTTTGAAGAATCGCTGTGTCGTCTGATATGTTCACCCACAACTTAACACCTTCCTCACAGGAAAAGTCCCTGTGAAGCAGAACCCTGCACCCCGCTGAACAGAGGAGGATGCAATCCTATGTGGTGCTTTTTTTTGCAAGTGCTCTTTGCAGCTCTATGCAGGGCTTGGGCTAACCTGTCTATAAGACTTCAGCTAGCTTCAGTCTTAGATTGATCCTTTTTATTACTATAATATATTTATATCCTGCATCTTTCCCTGACAGGAACTCAAGGTGGCTTACAGCTAAGAGAGAAACAGTTAAAAACATAGGTGTGTATGTATGTGGGGGGGGCAATTATTTTTAAAAACTGAACATTAATGGAATATATATATGCAGGGGAGGACTTTGGTAATCTTTCATAATATGATGCCCCATGTAAGGTCAAAATTTGGCACCCCCATATGGATCTTCTCAATTTTGCACCCACTTGTCTTGGCACCCTGTGGGGGGAAACTGTCCAAACTGCCCTAAATCTGGTTCTGGTATATGAGGTCCATGAAAACAAATGGATCATTACAGTACAAACATCACAGCACTAGTCATTTCTTTCAAAACAGTCAATTCCCAAGAGTTGGGGGGAAAGCTGCCTGTGTTGAATGAATGAAGTCTATTCATCTGAAGGGGTCCAACCTGCTTTTGTGGTTATTGCTTTTGACCGAGTGGAAGGGGGATAATGGGACTCCACTAAGTCTTCTGAGCTAGAGTCCTCTGTCAGACGAGGCAATATACCATGTTGCTGCATTGAATAAGTATTGGTACAAGGGCTCATCTTGAGTAAGTTGAGGGATGACCACATGAGGGCTCCGGCAATTTGGGAGGAGGTCAGAGCCTAACTTTACAAGTCCTCCCTTCTTGGACAGGTGAGGAAGTTGGGGGAAAAAACAGTACACCCTTCAGGAATCTTTCGGTGCATAATGCCAGGCGGGAACCCTTTTAGCTTGAAATGTTCATTTTGGATGCACCCTGGACAGTGGGGTCTCTCTCTGTGTGTTGGGCTCATAGAAACTGTTATGTACTGAGTTGAATAGGATCCAAAAGGCGGCAGTCTGATTGGTCCTAGAACAACAGGATTCAGAATGCAGCAGCCTGATTGGTCCTAGAACAATAGGCTCCAGAATGCAGCAGTCTGATTGGTCCACAGGAGCCACCCAATCCAGCTCCAGGTGGAAGTGAATCCGCGACCTGATTGGCCTACAGGAGAATCCCAGAATTAGCCAATCACATGGGGCCCATTGTGTAAATAATGTATATAAAGCAGACATTCTGGGGGTGGGAGAACTTCCATTCCTCCTCACCATTATGAGCTGAATAAAGAGCATTAAATCCACTCTCGACTCCGAGTATATTTCAGAAACATAGAATTGTAGAGTTGGGAGGGACCACCATCTAGTCCAACCCCCTAAAATACAGGAATCACTTTCCTTAATATAAGTCTTGAACCCATGACCCTGAGATTAAGAGTCTCATGCTCTACCAACTGAGCAAGCTTACCTAGGAAAGTTGGAGTCATTTCCTACCATCCTTAGCTGGGGAGCCACATGCATCCTCCCCGTGGTGCGTCACATGCCCAGGGGTTTGGGGTATGCTTCCCTACCAGAGTTTGCTAAAATCCTCAGCTGCCCATACTCTTTTGAATCCAGTCTATTTGTTCAGTTTAGTTTGAAATTCCTCCACTTTTTATATTAATAGATATAACCATTATCCCAGTGCTTTGTGTTGTGACTCTTCTTTGTGGTGTGGAGGCAAAGACAACTTGTCCCAATCCGTAGCCTATAAAAACCCCACATGAATAGACTACCCTATTAACTGTAATGGCTGCATGAAATAAAGGGAATATGTACATGGAATTGGGTCCCTATGTTGAAGTGGGTGGACAAGCTCTTGCGCTTACTCTGCGTGTGCAACAAAGCTGTGACATGCACAAAGAACCAATAAAGTGGGGCATTTAAATTTAGGAATGGCTTAATTTTAACTCAGTGGAGAAGAAACTGCTGTTAAAAAATAGGTCAGGAAGAAATTATTAGAAACCTATTATTGAGTTCATGGGAAAGAGTCCAAAACAGAACACTTTATGCTATGCTAAGCTCTGTAACACTTGCGTCAACTGTATACAAAGTTCCCCATGAAATAAACCTTCAATTTGTGCTATAGAGTTTTGAACTTTTCATTCACTTGATGGGAGCAGAAATTGCATGTCAATGTTTTCCATTGCCCTCTTGCAAGCATTCAGAGCCATTAGGTGTCAAAACTAGCTGGGTGAAACCTTGAATGTAAATAGGGTGGTCCCAATCCCACAGCTCTTGTTCTCACATAAGGAGCCAGGTGCTATCACAGAGCTTCAAACCAGCAAACACTCTCTCATTTTCTTCAGTATTGCAAAATATTCCTGTGGCGTTCGTACAGAGCCCTGGTCATCTCACGGACTATTGACCCATACACCACTAATCCGCTGCCACCAACCAGGTCCTCCCTGGTAAAATCACGTCAGCTTCTCAATTAATAAAGAAGAGTGTATTTTATTTCAGACACAAACAAAACTTTTACAGCATTCCAAACGTTGTTGCTCTTTACTTTCTTAGTCTTATTTTCCTCTCTCTATCTGTTCTACCTCCCCACCCTCAAGAACCCACTGCCCTAACTGTCTATTACCAACTGCCTTTCCCAACCAGCCAACCCACTAAATCCAACCAACTACCCACTAACAACTCCCAACGAACTCCTCCACAAACTCCTCCCAGAACTGGTTTTATAGTCCCACTGACTCCACCCCCCTGGGTCCTGACTGGGCAACCTGTTTAACTATCTCACCTCCAGCACTCTCTCATATATGTTAACGTCACAATTCCATACAGGTAATCCAATTTTATACAGTACATGGAGACAAAGAAGAGAATTGGGCAGAGGGAAACTTCATATGTCAATACTCCATAAAGTTTTGGATTACGCACTGGACAGACATCATTTTCACTTCAACAGTCCCTAGGGATGGAAACAAATTTCACTTGGTTCAAAGATTCACACCTTCTATACTATTATATCGGATTGGAACATAACTATTCTTCAGATTTATCAGTTCTCTGACTTTTGTGATACAGTTCTTGGCTGAAAAAGGCACATTTCACTTCTTTCCAAGCATCAACAACCCCTGAATCCATGCCTGGTCCTGATAGATTTTGGTAGCATTTGACACATACCTGAAGCTGAAAGTGAAAAGCCACAGATTAGCTCCAATAGGGAACTCAGAAGTGAACACTGACTAGCAAGGTCAGCAAATATTGGTGTACCCCTGTTTGGGTCTAAACAAAACAGAAAGTTGGCAAATGTCCAGAAGGTAACAATCCATACCTTTCAGGCTGTGATATTTGGTGGGCTTGGGGTGTTGAAGAATTCTGATGAAAACAGAAATAGAAGAAAATGTCAATGTTTGCTTATTCATCTAATATCTGGAACTGAAATCAATTCAGCCAATACCAATCAGTATTCACTGTTGCTCTTGGTTGCTTTCAGTTCACAAATGACCCATTTTAATTGTGTTTCCTTTGCTTTGAAATGAGTGACATTTGCACTGAAATGAATGGTGTGAAAACAATTATGTTCTTAATTACATTAAATATGCAACTTATATAAATTATCTCAAATTGCATACACAAGATGAATAACATTTGTCAGAAAACAAACTGCAGCAGAATAGAAACAGTGCAGATGGTGAAAAAGTTGGGTTAGAAGGGAAATTGCTGCCTTCTAACATCCTTAGGTGGGCTGCAGCTCATGCATGTTTAAATTCATGTATAAATTAAGAGGAAATGCCAACAGAATATAAAATCCATTTGAAGAGATACAATATAGAGAATGAAAATATTGTTGCTTCCGAGTAAGAAACTTTGATCCTTGTTCATCTGCGAGCATGTTAAAGTGTGCCGGAATTGTCTGCCAAGTTGAAAACTTCAGAACATTTCCCCCCTTCTAATCTACATAAAGAATGTTGTTCAGAATGTAATGATATCTCCCTGGGAGTTCACATTAGTTCTCTGATCTAGAATTGTTTTGACAGGAATTATGTTAGACAAGTCATTTTTCATCTATTAGTAATTAAGTTAAAATGATTGGAGGGACTTAGTCAAGTGCCTAGATGAAATGGATAAGGTCTTTTATGTGTCCTAATGGAAATTGTCTGATTAAGTAGTGGAGGTCAATTTAATTAAAATGCTCCAGTGGGTGAAGGAGGTAAGCAAAGATCTTTCCGAAACTTTATTGGCTCCTTATCAGATAAAGTCTGCATGGAGAGCTACTAAAGGGTGTGGTAGTGTGTCTATCTTTTATGACTGGCTTTCTTTTAAAAATTGTTCCTATCACATGAGTTGAATTAAGAAACGCAGCATCAATATGATTTCCCCAGGCCTTCCTTTAATTGAATTTGGTCTAAGTTTGCATCTCTCGAGTGGGAAGTAATCATGATGTTGCTTTCTTGATAGGAACAATGCAGCAAAACTAAAAAGCAAACACTTCTGATGCTGTTAACAATAACACACGGGTGAACATGTATGGTTGTAGTAAATAGCTGTTCTTTTTCAGCTTTGGTGGACACTTTCAGTACCTTCCTAATGTCAGAGAAGTCAGGAAAATTTCAGTTGCACTGACCGGTAGGAGTGCCAGATTGGCTCTCTTGGTGTGCCTAAACTGCCCCGATCTCATTGTCCCCTGCCGCGTCGCCTCACCACTCTGCCACGTGGCAGTGACACCACTGACAGGAGACTTGGTGCTGCACTTCAATGCTGACCACTCCTCCTGTTGGTCTTTAAATACTTAAATGAAGGCTGACCAGTCCAGAGACTTCATACTGCTTGCCAGTCACAAGGGATGATAATGCATCCCGCTTTCACTTTCTGGGCCTGAACACACACACACGCACACACACAGAGAGAGAGAGAGAGAGAGAGAGAGAGAGAGACCAAGATAATTTGCTCAACTGGTTTACTTGTGAGATCACTTTATCCATGTATGCCAGCTCAGCTGCTTTGCTTTGCAGAACTATTAGAGGTGTCATATAACACTTGTTCCTGCATTTGTAATAAATTGCCAGCATTCACACTTTGGAACTTCCTGCCAATTGATACCACGCAAGCACATTCACTGTACTCTTTTCAGCACCTGCAAAAAAAACAAAAACCCACACCAAGCCTATTAAGACATGTAGAATGTTGACATGTGCTTTAATCTGGTTTTTATCTTATTGTTGAATTTAATTATTATTTGAATATTTTGAATAGTTGTTAATAATTATTATTTTTGATACCTTTAATGTTTTATTCTTCCATAAACTAATTTGAAGTTCAATCAAGTGGTGTATATGTGTGTGTGTGTATATATATATATATATATATATATATATATATAGATATAGATATAGATATATATATAGATGATATAGATATAGATGATATAGATATAGATATAGATATAGATAGATAGATAGATAGATATAGGAATAGAGTAAAAATAAACTAGATTCCAGCCTCAGACAAGGTTTATAATTCAGATCCTGAAGTTCCTGACAACTGATTCTTAATAAAATGATGGATGTGAGCTTTTATATATATAGAGAGAGGGATGAGACAGAAAACAGCTTGTGTAATGGTGTAACTAGCTACACGTCATTTCCTATGAATTTGTATAATGCATTATTAGACCACACATATTGCTGTTCCTATATCTACAGTGATGTCAAAATCTGCCCTCCAATTTATGAGGATTTTTATTCCTTGGCAATAGAATAATGTGTTTTTCTACCACACTGTCAGACTGGACACTTGATAGTTTCTTGAGAATTCCTTTAGAATTTTGGTAGGTGCAAGGCTCTGAGCTTAACTTATTTTTGTGAGTTAGTGAAGGGTCCTGTGAATATATTTTCATTTCCTGTAAACATTTTCCCAGCACTCTGCAAGCTTCCTGGATGGTTCCTGATTTTTTTTTTTGGGGGGGGAAGCCTGATGAGAAGGGTTGCCTTAAGATGGTTTCTACTGGGTTTCAACTGAAGCATGGGCACCCAGGAAGGCTGTAGAGCATGGACAAATGATGAGATGGTTCAATGAATGAAAGAAGGAATACTCACAAACTACTTCAAAAGCAAGGTAAGTGCAACAAGAACCCCACATGCAACCAATGAGAATTTCACACAGATTCTTCTCTCCCCTTTGATAATTTTGGAATCCATTTCCTCCCTCATTAATTGATGCAGAATGGTTAAAAACAAAGAGGAGGAAATTTTGACACATCACTATCCCAAATTATGCTCCACCATAATGCAGGAACTATGCCAAAGACAACCATTCCCCAGAACTCTTCCCAATAGTATAGGATAGTTATCCCACAGATGCAAGTGCATGTAATCTTATCAGAGAATGCGTTGGTTTTCTGATGTTTCTTGCTGACTGACATTTTGCATATGCTGAAGTACAAGGATCGGCACAATCATTTCCACTTTATGCACCTATGACATGTGAATTGTCTACTACCTTAACCAAATAATAGGTTCCTTCTAATTGTGGGATGTAATCCATTGGTACAGTCAAATGCAACATTCCTTATTTCCCTAGAGGGGCACAGCTGGGGGACATCCAGTCAGTGTAATTTCCTGTTCCACTGACTGGATCATTCTCCCCTGCATGTGAGCTGGGAGATGGGCATGGTTCTGGTTGACTCCATAAAAGAGCCGAGTCATGCAGCCATTTTGTCAGTCGTTCGTCTTGCTTCACTTGCTCTCTTGCTTGTTGCTGCTCTTTTGCTGCCATGCTGCTCTCCTGCAGCCATTTTGTTGTCTTAATGTAATTTTGCTGTCTGCTGGCTCTCAGCCAGCAGCACATGAGTTCAGTCTCCATGTGAGATGAACTCACACTCAGTTTGTGTAACTACTAAGTAAAGCCTGCCTTTCAGGGATCACATCGTGAACTGCAATGTGAGTAAACTTGTTGTTACTTTGCTCAGAAAGACTTTCGTTTCTTTATTCTTTTAAGAGGGATAAAAGGGGACACCAGGAAATAATCTTAACTAAGAGATTCAAACGAATCTGCAAACTAGCTTCCAGTTATATTGAGGGGAATGTGCTCCGCTACATCACTTACTAGCGTGAGTGAAGGAAGGATAATACTTATTCAATATATCCTTTCCTAGAATCCTTAACATTCCCATTTTATAGCAGCAGATTTTGCATTTGGGCATTAGGCCTCACTTATTTGAGGTTTTCTTACTATCAAACTGTATACCATCTTTGTTAAATAAATAAATAAAATGGCACATTTCTCTATGTCTCCTTGTGTGTTGGAAATAGTTGGTTGTGTACGTTAGGCCTAGGTTCATGATCTATGTATATTAACTAATAAAGTGATTGAATGCCCTAACTTTCACAAAGCAGCGACTTTAAAAAAAGGGGGTTTCTTGGGTAGAATTCTCTTTTTAATACAGTTCACTTCAGGGTGCCAGAAAACCAGACATTTTCTACTGACTAATCATGCTTAAATATTTGTTTTTTAAAATGGATATTTGAAGTCATAATTACCCCCGTTTTTGAGACTCTGGCCTCGTAATTCATAACTGTTTGCTTTAGGTTAATTTGATCTGCCTTTATTTAGTTGGTGGCTGTGTAATTTGCCTTAATTTGGATCACCTTCATTCAATTTGTTCAATTTGGTTTCTTTGTCCTTGTGAAAATGAAAGTGAAACTGACACAAACCAGGTTAATGCATCTCCAGAACATTTCAAGGCATTATTTATCTAATCAAGAGACTTGTTCAACAACATGTGATTCATTATAAGCCAATTATAAATTTCCCACAGCTGGTCACATGGAATATCTGCATTTCACTGCATTGTGCTATGTCTCAATTCATGGTGTTTTGTTATTTCAATACCTGGTGATTTGTATGATCTCAAATAGCATTAATTCATTTACATTGTCACAAATATGATGGTACCCATTCTTGTTTCTTTTTTCTGAGCTGAATTCCAGATCATGTTTTAAAATGCAGTCTAGTACACCCTTCATTTTACTGAGCACTATGAGAACAGCTTTGGGCCACGTCTATACTGGGGACTCCATGGATCTTGGAAGAGTGAGAATAATCACCCTAGCTTCTGCTTTCACTCTCTTCATCCTTATCAACTATGAGTTGAAGGGATCATTTTTAAAATGGGAAGTCTGCTTTACTCAGGTGGTGATTGAGAATATGATAATCTAGAGGTCCCTGGCTTTAAAACTATATCTCATGAGTTTTGCCTTTGCCAAATGTTTTGCATTTTTGGAATCTAGAAAAATACATTAAAAAAAATTCCCAAAACTTTAGGATCTGTTAATTTTAAGCCTTCCCTTGTTTCTCAGACTTGTAGAATTGTATAGTTGGAAGAGACCTTGAGGGTCACTGTGCAATGTAGGAATTTCAACTAAAGCATCCATGAAAGATGATGATCCAACTTCTGCTTAAAAACCTCCAAGGAAGAAGAGTCTAGCACAGGCTTCCTCAGCCTTGGCCCTCCAGATGTTTTGAGCTTACAGTTCCCATCATCCCTGACCACTGGTCCTGCTAGCTAGGGATCATGGGAGTTGTAGGCCAAAAGCATCTGGAGGGCTGAGGTTGAGGAAGCCTGGTCTACCATCTTCTGAGGGACTCAGTTCCACGATTGAACAACTCTTACTGTTAGAAAGTTCTTCCTGGTGTTAAGTTGAAATCTCTTTTCTTGTAACTTGAAGCTATTGGTTCAGATCCTGCCTTCCGGAGCAAGAGAAAACAAGCTTGTCCTATCTTCCATGTGACAGCCCTTTAGATATTTGAAAATGGCTATCATATCTCCTCTCAGTCTTCTCAGTTCCAGGCTAAACATATATAACTCCCTCAACCGTTCCTCATAAGGCTTGGTTTCCAGACCTTTGATAATCTTGGTTGCTCTCCTCCTCTAAGTTATTCCAACTTTTGAGCAAAGTCAATCCATGGTGAGCTTCTCTATTATAAATATGCTAATGTACGAAAACAGGCAATTCTGGGAAAGCCAGTTACATAGACAAGTAAAAACTCATCAATACACGTGGTATCAGTTAAGATAAGTTCATGGCAATGCCCATGAAAAGACGACAGCAATTTCTGTGGTACTCTTTCATATGACTGAATGATTTTACCCACCCATGTATTGCTCGCTTTCTCTCTTGATTTTTTAGTGGTTGATTTGAAATTTGATCCAGGACAGTGTGTGACATTCTATTTTGGGTGGAGTCTAACCGGGCTAAATTTAAATATTTTCTCATAAATAACCCAATTCAATCAAAAATGGTTTCCTTTGTCTTAAAAAAAGGGAGGTGATTTCCTCCCATTTTCCTCTTATGCACAGAAACAGAGCAGCTGTTGCCTCAGGGACCCTTATGGTTCCAGATCCTTTGGGTATTGATGACTGCATCCTGTTGTTAAATGAGGATACAATGCAGTGAAAAATAAAATAAATCTGTAGTCACGCAGTGTAGTTCTGAACAGGTTTTCTTTTCAGCCTGAAAACCTCAGTGAATGCAAACATCAGATAAATGCAAAAACGAAAAAGAAAAAGAAAAAAAGGGAAAAGAGTTAAAGCAGGCGATGGGCTGCTGAGCTTCCCCTTTGAGAGTCAGAGCGGGTTGCATCTGCAATGAAAAAACTGCTTTTTTGACAGATGTATTTTTGTCTATTCTATCTCATTCATCTGATTCATCAAACAAGTATATTATATTGGATGGTGTTGTGAGTATGGGATATATGAATGTATGTGTTTGACTGTTACTGATCTGTTTCAATCTATCTGCAGTGAGGTAGCCTGAGTTCATTTCGTTCTTTTGAAAGCTCCTCTGAGCTTTGTTTTGCTGAAGTTGAAGACACTTTGGGGGGACAAAGAACAGAGACGAAGCAGAGCTGAAATGAAATAGACATGAGATTTTAAGCTTTTAGAATTTGGCTTTGGAAATTCCTGCTGTGAAGGCTACCATTTATAAACTAAAATGCAAATGTTGGTGATTAATTTTTAAGGCAATCACCTTAAGATTCATGCAAGCATATTATAGCTGATGATAAAGATCTACATTTGCTTCCAGTTGTTTTTTTCCTGCCCAGGTAGAATTCAAAGTACTGGCCAATCTTTAAAGCCATACAGGCAACCCCACAATTTACACAGGGTTTACATTCCGAGGCACCGCACACATATGTGAAATCGCATATATTTCGAAGCACCCATTGGAAAAGCCTGCAAACACCCTTTAAACCTGACAAAACCCTTTAAAAACCATCAGCACTTACTAGATAGGCAGGAACAGTGGCAATTGTGATGCTCAACCTTCCTTGTCACTGGAGGATGATGAGGAAACATCAACAAGAGGGTGGACCAGTAAGAAGCACTTGCTGCTGATGGTTTGCTTCTGCTTTTGGCACTGGTGTCCTGCAGAGGAGGACTCTCCTTCCACAGGTTCTTATTTTTATGTATTCTGTATTCCAAATGTTTTCAAACTGCTAATTTATTTTACTAGTCAACTTAAACTGCATTGGATCCTAGGATCCTCTTGTTATTCTTATTCCATTTTTGTGTGTGATTTCTGACCTGATTTCTGAGTCCAGTGTCCAGACTGCTGGGTCACTGAAACTACTGGGAAGAATTTGTCCCTTTTGTTTACTGGTTAGAGAGTTGCAGGAGAAAATGGATGTGGGGGGGATGTCCGGACTTTCTTATGGAGCTATGGTTATGTGCTTTAATTCTGGCTGTTTGGCAAAAAGTGTTTGTGTGTGTGTGTGTTCCAACTAAAAGGGTCATTAAATTACTTAAAGAATTTAATCCTGGCCCCTCTCACCAAATATGAAACCTTGGCTTCATCCTTGATTCTCCTTTTACTTTTAAAATTCAAACTACTGCAAACACTTGTGATTCCCAAATTCTGCTGACATTCTGTTTCACTTTAACTATAGCAAAGATACTAATTGTCTTATTCTCTTCCAGGTTGACTAATGTAACTTTCTTCTTTTAAATTTGTCTCTCAGATGTGTTCTCTTTCTTCCATTCTTAATATGACTGTTCCTTTCTCTGCATCTCTGTTTCCCCTTATTCTTCTGTTTACTCTCCCTTCAAAGAAGAGTTCATTCATTTCCTTTGGGTTTTTATTTTAAGCTCTTCACTCACTGGTCCCTTCCTATTCATTTTCTCTTCTTTCTCTTCCGATGGTCTTGTTGTCTTCCATCTGCTAATATTTCTTCTTACGGGTCCTTCCAGACAGCCTTTTTACTGTGCATTCATGATGATTTGTGCTCATGATGGTATCAGGGTGGTTATATGTGATCTCACTTTCAATACTGCTTAGGCCTGCAGCAGTTTCAAGGCAAGCATACTGCTTCATTTCCAATCAAAGCATGTCCTATTGGTTCCTGTTGAAATTCTGTAACATTTCATACCACAAATGTTCAGAGTTCTTGTTTTTCTTGTGCCTTTGTTGCACTATGCACAAGAATGCCCCCCAAAGATGATAATAACACCGTAATGTTGGGGAAGCATCACAGAACAACTAATAAAGCTGAGTGAAGTGTGGACAGTGCAGTAGAAATCTGTCACAGACACTGTTGCTGTATCAGTGACGTGTTGCAGATTACAATCACAAAAATCCACCAAGTTAGAGAGGCCCTTAGAAGAATCTCAAGTTATTTTTTCCTGTTCATGCCCACGTTTGTTCTTTGCTCTTTTCTCTGAAACTCACTAGCTCCTGAATCCAGGCTACCAGCTGCTTCTGTCCACAGCTTGACTGTGCATTGCCTTAAAACCAATATTTTTAATTATCATTTTTTGCGGCCGTTGCATTCTTATTTATGGAAGTTGGAGCTTTCTCAATTTGACAAGTGCGATAACAGGAGAATTTAGGCAAAGCTTTTGTATTAAGAGCGTTTATCTGAACCCCTCCCATGTGGTGCTTTTAAAAATTTGCTCAACAAATACATAGGCAGACAGACAGAGAGATAAAAACATCAAACAACACTTCAGTCAAGTTTGTTTGGGATGATGGTAGGATGCAGTTAATCATTAGTTGCTCAGATAAAGATGTTGCAGTTTCCAAATTATAGAGCTTTGAGGATGGAATGTTTAGAAGGCTCAGCTAAGTGATACTGCTGCTGTCCTCTAGGTTGAGGTCATACAGAGCTAATGTGTCCAGCATGTATATACAAAAGTTCTCCCTTTTTGCTAACACACACAGACACACACTCACACACAGCTGGGTGGGTTTTTTGTTTTTAGTTTTGGTCAATTGACTGGAAAATAATGTCTCAGCAGCAGAATTGAACAAAAGAGGCCTTATCTTTAATCATGAAGCCAATACATTTGTTCAAAGCATACATTGGCTAAACGCCTAAATGACTCAGGACAAGAGAAACTATAGTTTGGATTCTAATGACAGGGGTTTTTTATGAAAAGGCTTGCAGGTTTTTCTCTGTTTAATTTGCATTGGTATTGATCTCTGCTATTGAATGTGAAATAGCAAATCAAAATCTCATTCAGTACAATTGGATAATTATATACCCAGACAGAAGAAGAAAAGCAATATCATTAAGAATTCTATCAATTCCCTTTGTGTCTTTGGTCCACATTTCCAATCAGTTGTTAATTCTGTTGAAGGTGTTTCAGAGAAAACTCAGAATTACATTGGAGATGACTTTATAGTTTAATTGCCAGTGTCAGGGCCCAACAGGGCTTGGGCTTCTAAGCGGTCATATTTTAGGGCTTGCGGAGAGTATTGGCTGTCAGACCAAAGGCAAAAGTCACACAGTCCAGGTGAGGTACCAGTCAAGTTCCAGTCGAGAGGCATGATTTAAAGGTTTGCAGACAGCATATAGAGTTGAATCCCAAAAGGCAGTAACAGAAAAGAAGTGAACAGAAGCTTAGCATGCAAAGTGTTCTCTGATGAAAACAAGACCAGTGCTACCATTAGACAGAGTGGGTCAGTCCATTGAAGCAGCAGATGATGAGAGGGGAATAGTGATGAGGTGTTGGAGGACAGAGTTATGCATGGCACTTTCCTTGCCCCTAAGCTACCCTGCTGCCATCAGGTGTGGTGGAGGACTCTGTCCTGTTGCCAGTGTTGAAGTAAGATTGTACTGCCACTTGAGTTGACTTCTGGATATGGAATGAGAAAGGGGCACATATTATTCTTTGCCTCAAACAACAAAATATATTGAGATGACCCTCAATGAGACAAGTTAGAACCAGTCCTTTATACAGATTTTATGGGCCCAAGTGAGCAGGGATTGTGCCTTGGGGATCAGTCAGCTGACAGGACCAATACTATAGTCTAGGTCTGACCCTTGACGTAAAAGGCTGTCTGACAAGATTGTGGGTGACATACAAGAGCTCTGCTAGTATAAGAAGCTAAATGTCAACATCAGACTTTGAACTACTCTCCAACAGCTTAGGTACTAGAGCAGGGCAACCCTGCCTTATCATCTCACTAGTTTCTTGACTTACACTACTACCACTCTCCTGCTTCCATTTACCTATCCATCAGCTTGTTCGCCAGAGCCTCAATTCAATGGTTGCCTTCGGACTTCCCTTGTTACTGCTTGGTGCTATTGCTTTTGGAGCTAAGTCTGTAGTGGGCCCTGTTGCCCAAACCAAGCTAGCACTCGGTTAGACACTGTAGGACATTTTTAATATAAGTTTTAATGCAATCTATGCTGGAAGTATCAATGACCTCAGGGGTGACTCTGTCTAATGTCCCAAGCCCAGAAGAATCATTTTTGTTTGAAGCCCCTGCTACTAATGGAACTTTCATCTGGCTACTATGGATTTTACTGTTCACTGATAGACGTTTTAATCATAAATTTGTTTAATTTATTCAATGACACAGTAGCGTATCTATGTATTTATCATGCCAATGGAGTTGATATGGAAAGCAATTATGCACTGTCCTTGTGAAAGGCAATTTTTATTTTTCCAGGGATACCATTCAAGTGGTGCAGATGTTAAGAGAATAAAATATAATGAATTAGGCTGATACCTTGCTATTTCCAGGGTTAAAATATGGATAGGCATGCAGTGAATAAGGATGAGCACAGTATGAAGACTTACATTCTGTTAAGAGCGGTGGGGGGGGGTCTCCAGAGCTCCTCTTTTGCACAGCCATATGCTGTTTTCACACTTCAGGCCTGTCAAAGTTTAACAGATTAATCTAGATTTCTAATATGAAATCAAAGCCCCAAGAGGTTCTGTAAGAGTCTTGAAAATAAACATGAGCAAAAAATGTAGCATGGGGGAAAATAGCAAGGTTGTTTGCTAACTCTAAAAGCAAACATCTATATGTGTATGCTTAATATTATAGAGAGCTAGCACAGTTCACATACATGAGATACAGAAATGTTGAAAACGCCTTGATCTCCATTCTCTGTTCTTCAGCCATGCTTTTGTTTGAAGTGTTTTGTTACAATTTTCACTCTGCCAAAGTGCAAAGCCCTGTCCTTGTTGCTCTACTCTTTAGGGTCATACTAGATGAGATGTGGGAGGCAGATGTCACTGTGGAACAGGAGCTACAAATTAGATGGGTCCAGCAATGGAAGGGATAATGAAGATTCTGTGTCCATGTCCATTTTCCCTTACATTTTTCTTCTTCTCTTATGGCAGAAATTGCCAACATGATGCCCTCCAGATTCTGTTTGACTTGAACTCCCATCAGCCTCAATCAGCCAATGGTCAGGGATGACGGGAGCTATGGGTTCATAAATTCCAAAGTTGCAGTCCAACAAAATTCTTTTATTCCATCTTATATTTCCTTCAGCTGATAGGAAACGAATTATTTTGTAAAATAAAAATGGGCCAATGCTCATGCAGTTGACATGTCTCATCAACTTTGTCCCCTAGTAGAAGTCCAGATTTTTAATATGCTTAAACTGAAAATAATCACATATTACTGTGAATTCTTTTAGTCTGTTTTTAAAAATGCACACACACCCCATTTCACAGATTGTTTTTCATGATTGCTTCAAAATCACTAAAGCATTTGGAATTCATTGCCTTCAGACAAACTTGTCTTTGCTTTCAGGGGTATCAGCACTTAGCCAAATCTCAGGGGTTATGTAGCATCATGATATTATCATGCATAATCCCAGACAGACAGACAGACAGACTTCGATCCATGTATCTTGTCCAGGACAGGGAAGAAACAGCTATTGGAAGTAAAAGTAAGGAAGAAAGGCATGGCAGCAAAGTACAGCAGATCGGAGATAAGTATGTGTTGTCACTTCTACTGATCTTTACCTTTTGCTATATCACTCTCCATCTTTGTGTATTCAGTCCCTGTTTACAAAGATCCAGATAAAAAGACTTGATTTGAGGCTTCTAAGGTCCCACCTGCAGCTCCTATGTTTCTTGCCTAGACACTCCCGTTTTTTCTCATGAGATCTTGCTGGCCATTTTGGATGCCATGATCTCATGCACTCTCACACCGTGTTTTCACCCTCAAAAAAACACTTTTGGAGGGCGAGAGCAAGGTGTGGTCCATGTGACTCACCTAGGACCACATCCCAGGAGATACACATCCTGGTCTTGCATTGAAAAAAGTTGGAAGTTATATTCTCTTGATAATGACGAGATGGGAGTGGTTACTCTATTCTCCACTAAGTACCACATAGAACTTGAGGAAGAAGCTAAAAGAATGATGTTCTTTTCCACTTCCTTTTTCAGATCTTCAAGAATCAGATATCCCTTGAAAGAGTGAAGAGAGTGAGAATGTTCTCTCTTTCTGTCTCTGGGAAGAGTCATTGATCCAGGAGCAATGAGAAGTGCACAAGCAGGACTGGTCAAAAATCCAAATTTGCCCAAGGGCCTGAAAAGGTTGGAAACGCCTGTGCTTTATGCATTTGGAGCTTCCCTTGAAATGCAAATAGCATTTCAATTTTTCTTTTCGCCATCACAGGAAGATAAAGAATTAAACTCCCCCTTCCTAGCTATTTTGTACCTGATATTTATATAACAAAGAACAAAAACCACATGCCTGCTAATTGCATTGGACCTGAGTTTCAGATAATTTTTTGGCATACGATGGATGACTGCTTCACATCAGTACTTCAGGGGGATTATGCCAACAGCTACAGAAGCCCAATATCTTCAACATCAAGAGCATTATGGAAACTTCAATGGGATGTAGTGAGACGCTTGGTAGGTGTTTGATGTTAATACCATATAGTATTTTTTATAATAGAAAATTTAGATGCTAAGACACTAAAACCCCTACTTTTAGAACCTCATCGTATTACTCAACAAAATTTAAAGACACATTTTTCCCATATGTTATTTCTTTGTTTATTGTGTATATTTTATATTATTTTATGTGAACCGTTTAGAGGTTTATGTTGATTAGAGGTTTTGCTGATGCATTTTGTTAAATAAAATAAATACAAAACCCTTAAAATAATTTATAAACACTTTTTCATTTCCAAGGATCCCAAAGTGGTACACACTATTTGATGCTAAAACTGCTGCCATCATTAATTTGATCTCTTACAAAGTTTTATTTTTAAATTCACTAATGCTAAGAAGGAAAAGGATTTTGAAACCAGCCTGTGTGCAATGAGTTCCTTTCAAAATAAGAGCTGGTGGGCTTTTGACAAAGGAGATGAACATTGTGGAAAGGCTGTGTTCCGTTCCTCTCCTGTTCTACCAATATACCTGTTTAGAAATCAGATTGAGAACAGGGCTATCAAGCTTTTTGTAATGCTTGCATATGGCTTCTTGGAAGAGCCCCAATACTAGCACAGGAATGAGCTGGCGGCAGGCCTGTCACACAGCAAAGCTGCAGATGGGCAGGCTTGTTCTATTTCAACGTTACCCCCGAGAATAACCATTTGTTTGGAGTCTTTACACTTGAAACGTTAAATGGTTGCTATGCGAGATCACAAATAGTTCAATTCTTTTTGTGAGGCTTGGTGTCAAGTCATATAACCACAGTGGTGTATTTCTTCTCCGCCTCACTAATAAGCCCCGGGTGAATATTCAATGCTACTCTTTATTAAAAACTAGGGGTGAGCAAAATGGAATAGTTCTGCTGCAGTGTTGATCTGAGATTTCACTGTCTGGTTAGTTCTGTCTCAGTTGAATTCTGTTTGGATACCTAAATTTTGGAATGTAGGTGGTGGAATACTGTACATGCTTGTTCGTGCCTCAGGAGTCAACAACTTACTTACTTATCTATTATTTTTCTGCCCCACATTTCTTACAAGAAGCTCAGTGTGGTTCATATAGGTCCCCCCCCACCTCACCACAAACCTGCGTAGTAGGTCAAGCCAAAGTCCCCCAAATGAGCTTCATGGCTGCGTGTAGATTTGAACTCAAGACTCTCTGATCCTAGTCAAACACACTAAACACAATGCCGCACTCACTCTTAAGCTCCAAATACATTTACTCAAGAGTAAGTTCCAGTTACCACAGTGGGATTTACTTGTGTGTAAATATGCACAGGATTGTGCTCAGCAACATCAGTTGGAGAAACATAATTCAGAGGATTCCAAGCTTTAGTATCAATGTTGTGCATTTTTTTTTAAATACCTTTTTTCTTTGGACTGCTTTTCCAGACCTCAAGGAGTCTAGATTCAGTTGTGCATGAATGTGCTTTATCTGTTCCAAGCAGGCTGGCTGTTCCATGTTGTATATGCACAATGCTGTACGCACTAGAAAGGGGATGGAGATATCTTTACCTAACATCCGCCACCTGTTTGCTTTCCCCATGCCCACAATCCCTACTCCAAAACTCCCATTCATGAAACTACTTTCTGTGCATGTGCTGTCATCTGTACAAGTGCAACAACAGACATACCTCAGCATAATTGCTAAGTGAATGGAGCTGGAGTAAATGGTAATGTGTACACAACCTCAGGTGCCCTGCTGCAACTTGCTCTTATACTAGCAAAGAAATATATGGGTTTGGACCATTAGCCATTAAAATGATGGCTATTTAAAGAAAACAGAAGCTATGTATATTCATTAGACAGATAGCTGCGTGTGTTTGCAATTTTGCATTTTGCCTGCCTATCTACCAAGCAGTTATTTGGTAGACCAGACTTGTTTCACTACTTTCCCAGATACAATAGAAAACTTCTAAATTTCTTTTCTGTGTCTCCATTTATTTTTCACCTCAAGGTGCCTGAAACAAGTTCTTTTTCTGTTGTCAAATGGCTTGCTTCATTTTTAAAATGCTGCAATGCGGTGAAAGAGACATATGTGCAATAAGTTGAATTTTAAAATTTCCATCTCTTTAGTGGCAAGGCAAGCTAATTTTAAACTATTATCTTTCAATCATTGTGCCTTTCAATTGAATCATTCATACACCAGCTGTGTTAAAATGTCTATGGGGATATTAGCTTTCTTCTTTTTCTTCTTTGGCGATCACTCGTAGCCAAGTAAGATTGTCTTCCATGAACATGGTCTTAACAGTTAGTCCGTAATTGACTGTGGAGGCCAATTCTGGATCCATATGTTCTTCCACAGTGGGGATATAGGTTTCGGGCAGGAGTTGATCATGGTGAGGGTTTGCCAAATGTGCCTTCCTCTTAGCATATGCAATCTGTGAGTCTTATGGATAATTTTTCTTTTAATACCAAGTGACTAAAGACTCATGGCTTGGTACATTGTAAAATCATGTAATATATATAATCATATATGGATGCTGCATTTATTCTGACTTCCCAACTTTTAAGTACTGTAATTATTGACATGATAGAGATAGTAAGAAAAATGACCACAAAAGAAATAGCTTCCAAATATCATTTGTGTTCTTCTCTTTTCTCCTTAAATAACAAAATAGTGCATAATTTCTGCCCAGTAGAATATACCTTCTGCTTCTACCTGTTGGGTATACGAGATTTCCTCCTTTTTTACTGTAATTGACAGCCTTTGAACATCATAATATATATAAGAAAAGTATTAAGTATGAAGGAAGAGAGGGTGGAACTAAGTGAAGCTAAATTGCTAACACAGAATAGGGGACAGGTTATGATGAACCAAAACGTGATTGGCCAATTAACTCATGTGAACCTAGGACAGCCTTTGCCAGATGTTGTTGTCTTACAATCAGTAGTACAACAATCCAATCCAATCCCACCAATCCCAACCAACATGACCACTGATCAGGGATGATGGGAGTAGTAGTACAAAATATCTGAATGGCACTACGTTGGGAAATGCTGACTTAGATAAATACATGCAAAATGTTTCTGGTAATTCTAATGGTGCATTAGGAGAGTCTAGTATGGACCACTTTCTACTCTTATTCTGTATTTGTAAGGCCTGAATCAAATTTGTAGGGACAGCGGTGATTGAAGAGAAAGGCAAAAGAGTACTCCCAAAATGCAGGACTTCTCTGACAAGGAGAAGCCAGCTTTCCACAAGAACATAAGAAGATTTGGCTGAATCAGGTCAATGGCCCATCTAGTCCAGCATCCTGTTCTCACAGTGGCCAACCAGATGCCCAGATGTGGGAAACCTGCAAACAGGATTCAAGCAAAAGAGCTCTCTCCCATCATATAGTTTCCAGCAGCTGGTATTCATAAGCATTGCTGCCTCCAACTGTAGAGGAAGGGCATAGCCATCATTGTTAGAAGCCATTGAAAATCCTCTCCTCCATGAATTCAGTTTGTGTTCATAGGCAAAGTCCATCACCACAGCATTTACTTCTGGTCATCTGACTTAATAATGAGACTGAATTTACATTGTCAAATATCAGCAGGGATTTAAAGGATCAGCTAGCATTGCGCTTTAAAGATAGAACCCAAAATAACTCCTTGTAAGATACTACAGGTTCATGTCTGGTCATGATTATAACAGGGAGAGTTTTCCCTCTTGAACTATCATAATCCATAAAGACAGCTCAAGAAGAAAATATGCCCTTGTTGTTTTAATTCATTTTTTCATGATTCACTTGGTTATCTACCATTTGTTATCTGGAACTGTTAATGCTGGAGGCACAGGTAACTGAGCCAGATGGAATTTGATGGTCCCATGTAGCTGGCTGCTATACAGGTCTCCTTCCAGCTGTCTTTTCTTCTGCTACATTGTCCTTGATGTCTGATGACTAGAGTTAGCCAAACATGTTTCTCTGATAACTTTGTACATTCTTTTCACAGGCCTTGGACTTTAATTCAGAGATATTTCAGTGATGGCATAACAATGTTTAGAAGAAGCCTCTGAGAAATTTTGCTAGTCTTAATGAAGCACATTGTTCTTTTATTGACATTTCTCAGGCCTGTTTTATACATAATACATGCTGTGAGGAAAGCCCATGCAAGCATTTATGTACATGTGTACCTGATCATGTTTAAGTATGCATAAAACATGTGCTAGTTGTCCTTTCATCTGTTAACTTAGTACTCCATTTGTCAAATGCCGAATTGATGCTTTTCTGGCATGCTAATATTACACATCATCTTTCCGGTACCAAACAGTTAGAATGCATGAGTCCTCCTAGGGGAGTGCAACCCCACCCAGGACATTTCATACACCCAATTCCCAGAGATGAGAACCACTCAGCCACAGCAACTCTGTTTTATTCAGCTGTTATGTTAAATAACATAGCGGAGATAATGGACCGTTCCGGGGCTAAGCAATAGTCACCTAGTACTACTTTATGGTGATAACCCTGCAGATAGGAGCAGAACCGCTGTAGCACAGGGTATCAGGCAGCAGAGGAAGCAACTCCACAGCAGGTTGCCAGGAATGGATAAGACAAAGAAAGTTCTTACCATCTGCTTCTTATTCAATATTTACAGAGAGAGGCTTGGAATGCAGCCTCTTGGAATAATGGCATTGTCCTGAGTGACTCTCCACCCCCTTTTTCTCCCACTTCCTCAGTCATCATCATCTCCCCTACGAGGGCCCTTTGCTTCTGAGCCCTTTGCTCTACTACTTTCAAGGTTTGTCAGGTTCTGGAGGAGGGGGGGTCTGGAATGTTTTCTAAAGACACTGTGTCCATCATCTGTTGCCCTCCTGGTGCTTCCTCCCCCTCCTCTCCCTTTATTTCCCAGCTTTTAGCCTCATCTGCCTCTGAGCTGTGACCTCCTTCAAACCCCTGTTGTAATTCTAAACTGTCTTCTTCTTCTCTGAAAGGGTCAGGCTGCGGAGGCGGTCTCTACGATTCCTCCTCTGCCCAGTCCCTGACACAGTGTGTCCCATTCCTCTGAATTCTTCCAGCAGGACACCATAAACAAGGGTGTCAAACCACTGAGAGATCAATGAGGACCAACTGGGTAGCACTCACCAAGTCTCTCTCCCCAAAGAGGTTATCACTCAGGAGAAGGAAGGCTACATCAGTGCTAAAACTGGGTCTGAAGCTAGATAGAAATGGATCAATATGCTTCATCCACCACACTCTTAATCACCTTGCCCCAGAAGGGAATAGTAGAGACTAGATAGTAGTTTTCGAAAACCATTGGATCCAGGGAGAACCTCTTCAAGAGGGGTGTTACCCCCACCTCTTTCAAGACAGTGGGCATAACTTCCTCTCTTAATTAGGCATTAACCACTCCCTGGACCCATCTGGTCCAGTTCCCCCATAGATCACTAGATTTGGCATGCATCTGGGTGATTTTGCCCTCAAGGTGTTTGGCGAATCTTTTGCAGCAGGCTATTGAACCATTGGTGTGCACAAGCGATTTACTACTCTACACATATGTGCTGGGTATTTCACTGGGGATTCAATAGCAGCTGAGACATATTTTCTCTTTGCTGGCACCATTGCCAATTCATAGGTGCAGTTATGTACTCATACCTCTATTCATCCAGATATGTAGTGGGATTTGTGCCATCTGTGCTCTGGCCATCATCCAGCCTGCTTCACTGCTCATAGCTTCAAAGAAAACTATGGGCTTTCTGGACTCCTCAAAGCTGGAGAAGGTGCTTTGGAGAAATTGTGCTGATGGACCTCTTAGTATTAGACTGTGGAGCTCAGTCATTGACAGAAGCATCAGCCATGCTGTCTGGAAAATCTTCTGGAGAATTAAGAAATCCAATGGATTGTGTTAATCTCTAGGAATGGATCAATTTAACTGGTCTGTCTAGAGAGGGCCACCTGGCACCTATTTTTTATTATTCAAAAAACATTTATTCAAAAGTTACAATACAGTTTTGATATCTTTTTAGTACCAGGAAGAACTATTTATGTTTTCCCTAGTTTTTTAAAACCTACTGCATTTAAATATCCTGTTTTTAAATTCTCAGCTTCTGTAGTTTAAAATGTTCCACCTTCTGATATTTTCAGGTTGTCTTTGTAATTCAATATCACTTTGATTTCATTTTAGAATTGTTTGATGCTGTTTCATATTTTTAAAACATGTTAATTGCTATATTTATTTTTCTGCCTTTTCTTTTGTCTTTATATGGCTCCCAGAGAGCAGTTGCTACCAGGTGTCTAAGACATTTAGTAAATAAGAAATATATAACTATCCTAGGAGGCAAATTCCTTCATTACCCAAGGTATATCACTTCAATGTTCATATGCAAGTAAGCAAATTTGGCAGCACAATTTTTAATTGAAAGAAGCCTTGAGTGTTAATGAAGATTATTATGTGTTTCCACAGAGGATAGCTCTGGGCATGTGTGAAGTGGGTGGGGGGATGAGCTTACTGAAATTGGAAGGGAAATATTGTTGCCCGTTTCTATACAATATGCCTTTTCCCAATTATTTTTTGCCCCCTTCAGGTACACTTAATATTCTAGCTGTTGGTGCCTGACACTCAATGAGCTTATTCTGTATGAGCACTAAGTAAGAAAATCTCTTTCACTAAAAGTCTATCTGGACCTGTTGGAAAATGAATCTTGCATTCTTTCAATTTTTATTCTCAGGGCATACAAGCAGAAACCAACAAACAGGAGCTCATCTTCCAGTCTTCTTTTCATGCCCATGGAAAGATCCAGGAATGAATTATTTCCCAAATATTATTTAAAAAAGTTAAGGGGTACTCTCATTTTGACTCAAGAAATTCACCATTTGATAGTTCAAATTGGGAAAAGTAAATACAGTAAATGGACAGTGGCCCTGACCAGTCCTTCGCTTGTGGGGTTTTTTTAAGAATAACATTACAACTTCATTTTCCTAAAAAATGCTTATTCTACAAAAGGTTTACAAAGTTCAGTTATTGCAAAAGTTTTTCAGTGCTAATTTTATGCATTTTTAAAAATCGCCGTGGTATTTAACAATAATATCTTATGTCCTTTAGAGGAGAAATTGTTAATGGCAGAATTTTAAATACCCGTCATCATCCTTGGCTTCACTCAATTTTGTTTATAACACTTCCCCTGAGAGCCAGTGTGGTGTAGTGGTTAAGAGTGGTAGATTCGCAATCTGGGGAACCAGGTTTGCGTCTCCACTGCTCCACATGCAGCTGCTGGGTGACCTTGGGCTAGTCACACTTCTCTGAAGTCTCTCAGCCCCACTCACCCCACAGAGTATTTGTTGTGGGGGAGGAAGGGAAAGGAGAATGTTAGCTGCTTTGAGACTCCTTCGGGTAGTGATAAAGCGGGATATCAAATCCAAATTCCTCCTCCTCCTCCTCCTCCTCCTCCTCCTCTTCTTCTTCTTCTTCCTTTTTCTTCTAGCTATGAGGGTTGGGGATGGGCCTCACAAGTGGAGTAGCCTAGGGCCTATCTTCATCTAAATCAACCCTTGTTGCAGTTTAGCAACATCCTGAGAGCCAAAGGTTTCCCTTGCCTGGTTTATGAAGGATGTTACCTATACCTATAAGCTTTGGATGTCTTCTATCATACTATCTATCATACTTTTTTGTGGGTGCACAAACTAGTGTTCCTTCTCATCCTCTGTGTACAGAATCTTCCTGATACAACAAAGACTCTATAGCACACATGGATCCTGCCCCCAAAGCTTGCCTATTCATTTCATTACAGTTGTATGTGTATATATAAGGCAGCACCTGCTGTTGAATTGAAAAGTCTGTTTGCACAGGAGTTCAATGTGTGCATCCAGGGTAGAGTGTATTATATATATATTATAAACTCTGTATACCCAGCCTACATTTTTTAATAGGGTCATATGAGCATAAATGGGAGTGCTGGCTGAGTTCCTGGCTTCTGTTCCTAACCCATGCACTTAGATACAACAGATAATAGCTCTTCTACAATACATTTCTGCCTAATAGCTACCACTGTTCTTTACAATGTAGCTTCTTGCCAAAGTGCAGACAGTGAATTGTTTCTTTGTCCAGTTACAAAAATCAATCACAGCAGCTAGGGTCCAGCTATTAGACATTAAGTGTATGGATGGTAACAGAGTGAGTGACCTTCTGCAGAATGACCTCTCTCTCTCTCTCTCTCTCTCTCTCTCTCTCTCTCTCTGGAGAGTTCACATTTTAAATACTTAAATCTCTATAATTTAATATACAGTAGGCTGCGAGTCCACTGAAGTCACTTGGGATTTTCCCCAACACCCAAACACAGATGCAAGGTTAACTAATGGCATCAACTTTATCAACTTTCTTTATATTCATAAAATTTATACACCGCTTGATTGTAAAAAAAATAAAAATCTCAAAATGGATATTAAATACAAGCTTGTGCTGTGAAATTTTATGTGGTCACCTATCTACAATGGTAACCACCAGGGCACTTTTATTCCAGATATTCAACTGCAAGGATCAGTTCAAGGATTTGTTGGTCCCCACAAATGTCCCACACTGAACCTCTTCATTGTACTTATTTAGGAAGAGACACCCAGTTTTTCTCTAGAGCGAGCTTAAGGTTTGAGTTGCCCCCTGAGCAAAGTGTTTTCCAGTGAGTCTCTTTCTCTATTGGTAGGTCCCATCCTTCCTTAGGAAGCAGTAGTGACCAGTGAGTTGGAGCACAGCAGCTTGACATGGCCTACCTGGCTTCCCAAGGAGGTTGCTGCTAGTAATTGAGAGGGGGTAGAGCAGGGGTCAGCAAACTTTTTCAGCAGGGGGCCAGTCCACTGTCCCTCAGACCTTGTGGGGGGCCGGACTATATTATGAAAAAAAATATGAACAAATTCCTATGCCCCACAAATAACCCAGAGATGCATTTTAAATAAAAGGACACATTCTACTCATGTAGAAACACGCTGATTCCCAGACCATCCACGGGCCTTAGTTTGCCTACCCCATGGGGTGGAGAAAGTAGCAGGGAATTGGGTGCAGTGTGGGTTCAATGGCAGAACCAACTTCCCTGGTGCCTTGCCCCTCTCACTCTCTCTTGGTTACCAGAAGTGACCCCCATGTTGGGAAACCAGGTAAGCAGCTCAGCCCTCCCAACCACCACTGTCTACAAAATTTGCCTTCCATTAGTGAAAAAGAGGGGCAGCAGTGCTTTGAGTAGCATAAGGTGTCTGTATTTAGCTTCCATTGAATTTCTCACAATGCCCCTAACATAAAGGCATTCTGGAGCAACAAGGAAAATTAAAACAGCATCTAGACTAAAAAATAAAGATGAACCCACTACAGGCATCAACTGTGGATGCTGATGGAGCAGTGGGGCTTCTCAGGACACTGGGTGCCAATGGCATTCTTGACTTGTTCACATGCCAGGGAAATGGGTGATTACTGCATTGAATAAAGAGGCACAAGAGACCTCTGCTTCCTGGTATAGGGCAACGGTGGATTCAGGATTCTGAAGAGCAGTAGCAATGCTCCCAGACCCTCCAAGTGTCTTTATTTTCTAGGGACATCCCTGATTTAGAGAAACTGTCCCAGTTTCTGATTTGATCCCACTTTTTCTTAGGCTGTCCCGATTTTCATTGGAGAAATGTTGAAGGGTATAGAGTTATCCAACCACTGAGCCGTCTGAAGGCAATCCTGTATGGGGAAGTTTTTTAAATGTTTGATGTTTTATTATGTTTTTATATATGTTGGAAGCTGTCCAGAGTGCTGGGGCAACCCAATAAGATGTATGGGGTACAAATAGTACAATTATCATTATGGAATGGTTTATCATCGGAGAAATGTTGGTGGGTATGAGCTCCATCTGCTAGCATTGTGTAGAATCAACTTAAAGAATTAGGAGTAAAAAATAATTATTCCTACTAGCGATATGTCTAACAACAATGGATAATAACAAACAACAACACAACAATGAGCCTATCAACATACTTTTAACTTTGAAATTCATATAAAGCAATGGAATACAGTTTAGAATTACAGTAGTAGCTCGGGTTACATACGCTTCAGGTTACATACACTTCAGGTTACAGACTCTGCTAACCCAGAAATAGTGCTTCAGGTTAAGAACTTTGCTTCAGGATGAGAACAGAAATTGTGCTCTGGCGGCACAGCAGCAGCAGGAGGCCCCATTAGCTAAAGTGGTGCTTCAGGTTAAGAACAGTTTCAGGTTAAGAACGGACCTCCAGAATGAATTAAGTACTTAACCTGAGGTACCACTGTATTTACAACCAGAAATCCCTTCTATTTAAGTGACTCTTAATCTATCACAAATGTGTCGTTCTAGGAACAAGTCTACCAGATATGGAAGAGAATGATATAAATGTTGCTGCACCTTTTGATTGTAACAAAAGCCCACCATTCCTATTATGCCTGTGAAATCAGTTTTCAGCCATGCATTTATCTGTTCTGGCTTTATAACTGACAGATGTTGCAACTTCTCTTTCAGACCCATGAGATACTTATCAAATTCACATGAAAATTGACGTTTTATGCAGTGGATAATTGATGTTTCTGCATTCTGTGTCTTGGCGAAGCAAAATCAAGGTTGGTGATGAGAAGCAATCCTGAGAAAGCTCATTCTAAGTCCTATTGAAACACTGGGGTACTACTAATTCAGTCCCACTGAAATCAGCACGATTTATGCTGCAATCCTACACACACACACACACACACACACACTTATGCAGGAGTAAGCCCCATTAAACTCAATGACACTTATTCCAGGATAGGCGTGTGTAGGGTTGCACAATCACAGCTAACATTAGCTGCATCAGGGTCTATACGTAGAAGTACCACAAGGCTGCATATTATGTGCATTTAACTTGTGCGTATTTAACTTTACATATGTGGCAAAAAAATAAGGTGTGTGTGTGTGAAAACAGGGTAGGTTTCTAGGAAAAATGACTTTGGTAATCCCACCCACCATTGAACCCAATGTGTTTTGAGTATGCATGATTCTGGCTTTAGGCAAAATCCCAGAATGTAACCCCTGCTTAGTGTATTGCATTACTATTAGATGACATAAGGTACCAAATATAAAAAGAAACAAGAATTGTGGCAGTGTTCAAATTGCTCAATAGCATAAACAAATATCTGAAGCAGTCAAGGGCAGCATGGTAGAGCAGCAGTATTCACCTGACTTCCTGTCAGCTGCATCGCTGATGCATACTGGGGCAGAAGGAGAGGCAAGATTGGCAGTGAGAATGGCATGGTGAAAATCTAGAGCTCTTGTCAGCATGTTTGCACCACACCCACCTCACCACCATCTTGCTTTCCCCCTTCCCCATCCCTGTATGCAGCAGCAATGTAGCCAGAGGGAGGTCAGGTAAGCAGTATAGTCATACCTCTTTGTTCACTATTGTTGACAATGGTTATTTTTTTTAAGTCCAAGCAAAGAGATGAGGTCAGTCTGGCCACTGAGACTAGCTTTTGTTCCTGGGTTATGTCTCTCCCAGTCTCTCACACTTTATTCCTGATGGCAGTCAAATTATCCAAACAAACAAATGAACAAGGAAAAGTCCTGCAGCCCAGTATGACAAGGTCTAAGACAAGGTCTAAGACAGGAGTGGTGATCTGGACTGCAACTCCCAACATCCCCAGCTTTTGCCAGACCTCCCCTTCCAACACTTATGAATGCCAATTGGCATTGGGATATTTGTTTTTGAAAGAATGCACTGTTGAATGCTTTAAACGTATCAGAAAAATACATCTTCAATGGTGCCATGTAAATTGTTCCTAATTAATTTATTCTCCTTCTAATGACCCACACATTATGTGAATTCTTTATTTCCCTTGGAGGTAGAAAGAAGATTCAGGAAACCATGAGAGAATTTCAGTGAGATGCAGCTTCATTCTACTGAAGAAGTATTTGTTTGGGGTGGTATGTGAGTGGGAATGTGGAAATCCTCACAAAGAAGTCAGATCGATCTCTGCATTGACAAAGATGCTTGTATTCCAATGACCCACACTTTGACCTCTCCAGCCAATGAGGATTTAAGAGAAATTTTTCACATTGGCAACAAGCTGTTCAACCAGTGCAAATCAGTGTGGTTAAGCGGAGATAACCTTGTGGGTCAAACTGGGACCCATGCCAGGTCTAATTAGGCATAGGTGGGTGGAGGTTCCCCACCTCTGTTTTATAGCTGTGTAGTAGGAATGTGCAGTAGCCACAAAATTCAGCTTATGTCTGTATTTGTTGCTTTGGGAAATAGCCCGATCTGTTCCTGAGCCACTCTGTGACTTTCCAACTTTATTAGTTATTCAGGACCAAATTAGATCTGTTAAAAACAGAGCTCTGCGCGTGCATGTGCGTGCGTGCGCACGCACACAGACACACACACAGAGGAATGTGGAAACCTTATCCAAATTATCCCTATTCACCTCCTAATTCAGGGTGCACATCCGTAGTATATAGGTTTGATTAGATACCATTACATTATTGGGTGACCTATTTCACTTCTAAGCTGATAGGCACTGATTGCCGAAGTAAGGTATTTGTGTGCAATGCCCTGATTAACTAGTGTGCTCTGTTGGTGAAGCTCTTACAGCTAAATGGTTCCATCTTTACAACTAAGTCTTAAAATTTATAATGGAGTCCGATTGTTTGGCAAAGAGCACCCAGATCCCAGAACCTGGGAACCCCTGGTTTGAACACTAAAGCAGCAGCCTTTCTGTCAACTATAACTGGTGAGAAAGAATGCCTTTGACTACTCTATTTTTGGAAAATGTGAGGCTCTGCCTTTTTCCTCCTCATGGCCTCTTATTTCCCCTCAAGTTTTGGCTTGTGCAGTGCTTTAGATTAAAGTGCAATTCATATCTTGGCATAGTTTACAGTTAATATAGTGCAGCATTACATTTATCACTTAAATCACATGTGATATAAATCTTTCGTAGGGAAGCATGGAGAAAGTGAGATGGTAGATTAGATTGCTTAGCACAAATTATGGTCTGTTGCTGGCTGGAGTCCAAAGCAGAAACGATAAGACTGTTTTCCTTCCTTACTAGCTTCCTGGTTAACTGCCAGCATATTAATCACTGTGTTACAAAGGTTGCAATACCAATAGCTCAATACTAACCCTCATATCAGGGCTGCTGTGGGGTGTTAGACAGAGGTATCCCTCTGCTGGCAAGAGACTCTGTTGATGTGGAGGTCACTGCTGCACCCACTGAAAGCTTAGGTGGCATACCCACCAAGTGGCTTGGAAAATAGGGACATTCTGTTTTTCATGTGTGATTGTGGTAGCCGTTTGGGTGCCACACTCTCACCCTGAAAAAGCACTTTTTCAGGGCCGCAATCTCATCTTACCCCCCACCCCCAAAGTGCCTTTTCAGGGTGAGATTGTCACACGGGTCACATTTGGGAGCACATCCTGGAAGATGTGTGTCCCAGTTTTTGACCTGAAAAAGTTGGACAGTATGGGATGGTTGAGGAGCTGCTGCTAGCCATGTTAGGCTACTGATGGTAGCCACTGATGTTTTATTATGTATTTTGTGTTTCCATTTTGTATGTTTATGTTGTGAACTGCCCTGTGATCTTTGGATGAAGGGCGCTAAACAAATTTAATAAAAAATAATAATAGCATAAGTCTCTCTTTTGGGAAGTATAAGAAGAAATATGCAGAAAGTTCAGGGATCATTGGTGTGCTGATGGAAGGATTGTAGTAATCTTGCAACTCTAGGAAAATTGCTACGATGTTGCCCTAACAATGCCTTCTGAATATATCCATACCTGAACTTTCCACATCTTTATTTTGCCACTTTTCACTAACCTGGATCTACAGAATACTAGGGACCATAATTCATTGGCATACCGTGTTTATTGCAAGGGATTTTGGCAGGTGGGGTAAGAACATAAGATGAGCCCTCCTGGATCAGACCAAAGGCCTATTATATTTTGTCCAGCATTTGTCCAAACAGATTCCCAGGGGAATTCCACAAGCAGGTCCTGAGCATAGCTGCATTCTTAAGTCTCTCAGCCTCACTCACCTCACAGAGTGTTTGTTGTGGGGGAGGAAAGGAAAGGAGAATGTTAGCTGCTTTGAGACTCCTTAGGGTAGTGATAAAGCGGGATATCAAATCCAAACTCTTCTTCTTCTTCTCAAGAAAAAATTCTGCCTGGAAACTTGCCAGAGTTGGTTGAGATAAGCCAATAGTCTCACTCAGTAGGAATTAGCTACTTACACAGAGGGCATATGTGAGTAACCACTCATGGTCAAGCCCCAAGGTGACCAAGAGTCACATGGCATGGCAATTGTCCCTATCCAACTGTGTACAGAGCAGAATGGGAACTGAATACACATTTCTTTTCTGCCAATCACTGAAGATGTAAAGGGGGCGAACTAGGTTATATTCCTTATGCTAAGCTCCATGATCTCCCTGCAATTTCATTATCAATTCTAAATTATTCTAAGCAGGGTTTTCTGAGGCAGAATGTATGTTTATGGTCTCCCACAATCCATGGCAGGAATAATAGGAAATAAATAAGCACACATGAATCATGTCAGTGAATATACCCACATTTTGCAAGAGGTAATATGGCAGAGAGTGACTGATAGAGGTTCCACAATACCATCTGTATTTTTTTAAAGTGGGGGGAGGTCTACTCATTGTCAGCCTCCCTGATTTACTGCTATATATGCCTCCATATTCTTCTACCACTTGCTATGAATGTGGATCTCTGAAAAAGTTCCTTAAGAAAATGGTCCTTAAGAAAAGGGAAACTCGACCCAGGTGCAATGTGATGTGGTGGCAGTAAATCCTGATGCTTGAGCCACACAAAGTTACAACTTGTGTGCTGTGCTGGGAGGAAACTTTACAACAGAGTGGTAGGGTACATTCACACAATAGCAACTGTATGAAAATAACATACAAGCCATTTTTCTCTTTTAGGTAGAGTGACTTTTTCCAATCAAACAATCAAGGGCATGTTTCTTCTCTCTCTCTCTCTCTCTCTCTCTCTCTCTCTCTCTCTCTCTCTCTCTCTTTCCCACCCCACCCCCCCAGCTTCCTGGTTGGAGCAACATGCTGGAAATTGAAAACATTTTGGTTCCTTTCTCACCTTGATGAGCCACTGACTCACTCTGTGAGGAGGTGGTAAGTTGGCATTGCACAACAGAGCTAGAAAATTGGGTAACAAGCAGTGAGCAAAATGGATTCAATATCTGAGCTGAAGTTTCCTGAGTAAATATAGATTGGACTGTAGGGGATCTCATTGTGTCTGCATTGGCCAACCTGCACTTACTTCAGGACTTCTTATAGCAAAGTAAAGGTTCTGCTGCAGTAGGCATATTTGAAACATGTGAAAGAAATAGATCTACTTTCGACAGTTTCGTTGGAAAGTTCATAACAAAAAAACACAAGTCTAATAAGAAATAATATTCCAGTCTTCATTGCCTTTTCTTTCTCTTTCCCTCCTGACACTCCTGTGGACCTGATAGCTTGGGGGCAATTCACACATTAAACACTGTGCCACTTATTTATATACCACCTATGTAAGACTGAAATGATGGGATGACATGAACCTGGTGAATAGGTTCATCTACAGGGGAGAAAGGATGAGGACTCCAAAACAGAAGGGGAATGGCATGCAGGACAAGCCTCAAAAGAATGCCCACCAGATGAGCCATTGGCACCTGATACCAATGCACTGTTGCCAGACTCAGAGAACTCCATTGCAGAGGCAGCAGTGAGACCAGAGTCTCCCCTGCTCCAGAACTGATGGGGCAGCCTGGGACCCTTTAACTGAAAAGACACCTTCCAGTGAGGTTGGGAATGCAATCTGCTCTTACATAGGGTGCAGTTATAGTCTGATAATTGCTGAAGGAACACCAGAGCACTTCTCTCCCAGAGCAGCACTCTTCCCACAAATTGTGTGGAAAGTGTAGGGGCCTCCAGTTGACAGAAAACCTTGGGATAACAAGAACACATCTGGTTGAAAACAAGGCCAAGAAATGGAACATGGTCACACAATCTAGTTTCATTCCTTTTTCATATTTAATATTCTTGTTAATTCATTGACTGGTGATATTTAAATAAGGAGCTGCCTTGGGATTGTAAAAGATGAAAGCCACTACAGGCAGTAGAATATACATTTCAGCTGAATAAATCCTGTGAACCCTGATATTTATATCCTTTACATTGCTATCAACCATGGGTTTTGTGCGTGTGTGTGTGTGTGTGTGTGTGTGCGCGCACACACACAAATAGTGGTCATTTTCACATACAGCACTTGTGTTAACAGGAGGTGTATATAACTGCCAATTTTTCAAAATTGGCAATGGTGTCAAAGATATGGCCCATTGTAGGTCTAATTTGATATTCCCCAGCTGATGAAAGGGCAAGCCAAAATAAGCTAATGGTTTGCTGAAACATACCTTCCAATTTCTTAAGATTTCTTGCCCCATGAAAGGCTTCTATTTTTCTGCCTCATCCACTTGGTGCTTTAGAATTCCTTTATCATTTTGGTGGGTCCAGATTCAAGCTTACCTCATAATATGAGGTTTTAGAAGATTTTGCTCAGGAAGCTTGCACATAAACAAACATGCACACTATGCCAAACTCACATAGAAAAGGCAGCTTTCAGCCATTATTAGCATTCTGTTCAGTTTCTTTCACTCATTCCTGTCAGAAAGATAGTCTGCTACATTAGTACATAGGAGGGAAACCTGTGTTGCTAGACTACAACTCTCATGATCCCTGACCCTGACCATCTGTCATGCTGGCTTGGGATGATGGTGGCTGGAATTCATGAACATTTTTTTTGGGGGGGAGGGGCACAGTTTCCCTTTCCCTTTTCTTTTCTTAGTACTGCTTAACTAATTGCCACCCACTTTTTTTCTCCATTTCCGCTCTTCTTTATTTGCATTGGTTCCTTTCAGCTACACACTGGGAAACATTTTCTTTAAAAAATAAATAAATAAAATTCATGCTTTTTTCCTGAAGCTTTTTTTCTGATGCCAGGATACACCACCCATCTGCCACTGAAACCTCATGCAGTGCCATAGATCTGATGCATGAACAGCAGCACCATTTTGGCTTTGATTCTTAGTTGAAGGCATAACTCTAGTGGTCTATGCTGATTGCCTGTTTGCAAAATATTCTTATTTTTTTATTTGTTTCTAGATAACATCTGAAAGCTTCATTTTCTTGTTAAGATCTTAGGATGAACAAAATCTTCTTTGGTATGATTCAACGGACATGTAGAATGTAAATTAAGGTTTAATGCCTTAAGAACTATCAAACTAAAACAATTCTGTGTTATATAAAAAAAGCAGCACAAATGATCTGAGATCTGGGAGATGTGAGAGGGGAGCATTTTTGACAATGTCAACATAGCTGTCAACTTTTCCCTTTTCTTGTGAGGAATCCTATTCGGAATAAGGGAATTTCCCTTAAAAAAAGGGAAACGTTCACAGCTATGGTCAGCCATACTGCATAAGTTTAGCAAACAGCCTGCAGAAATTAAGCAAGCCTTGGTCTGGACAGTGCTTGAAGAAAAGAGGAGGAGGGTCGTTTCACAGCTACACTAGTGGGAGCACCAGACTAGCACTGCTGTAACATTTGAAGTACACTGACCTTGCTGATGCCTCGACCCTCTGCTGGTGATGGGAGGTCAGATAAGCACCATCACATCACAGCAGCTGCCAGTGGTGGTACCCAGCAACAGAACAATTTTTTCAAGCTGAAATGATTCCCTTCCTGCATGTACAACTGTGGAACTAGGGTTTGGGAGCATGATCTTAGTTTCCACAATGTGAAAATGTAGGTGATGTGGATCTGATGCAAGGGCGCCAACTTGGGCCTCAGGTTATGGGTTCCCAGTTTTGCTCACGATGTATCATGATGGCATGACATCACATTACGTAGGTGCACTGCAGTGATGCTTCTGAGGCCATGTGGGGCCTTAGAGGTCACATCTGAGATCTCGCAAGACCTCTAATGCAACTTCCAGTTTCTACCAGAAGTCGCGTCAGAGGCCTGGAAGGGCCTCGGAGGTGACCTCTATGGCTCAGGGCAGCCTTGGAAGTGATGTCCAAGGCCTTGCGAAACCTCCAATATGACTTCTGGTTTTGTACCAGAAGTTGTGTCAGACACCTTACAGGACCTTGGATGTTACCTCAGAGGTCACATCAGGCCTTCAATGCCACTTCCAGTACAAAACTGGAACTCGCATAGGAGTCCTGCAGTGTGCAGGCTGAGCCCCCTCAAAAAATTGTGGCTGTCCAGGCACCCAGGGCCCCCTAGAGTTGGTGCCAGTGGTCTGAGGTCTGAAGTTTATTGGCGATAGCCGAGTTCTTAAATAGCAAGGACATTGAGGCAGCAGAAAGAAACCAAAAAAAGATGCTAATTGGAAGAAGAATCAAAAGGTAGAATGAAGCAACTGAACAATACAGGAATGATATGGGGAAAATCTGATCATCACTACTTCTGATGCATTTATCTTCCTGCTTTCGATGAATTGATCCTCAGTTATCTGAAATATGAATGTACTAAGTATGCAGAGTGAAATCTGTTGAAATCGTTTAAAATGGCTCAAGATGCACTCCAACCATTGGAAATCTTTGTATTAAAGTAACTGGTGCCATTTGACCTCCTTTGACTGATGGATTTGTAAATTTACATTTCCTTGCCAGTCCTAATATGTCCATGCTGTGTTAGCATTTCTAGCATCACTAGTAAGCTCAGTTCCCAGCACACCCCACGTTGCCATGTCAATTGGAGTAAATTTAGACAGACAGCAGCTCTGCTAAATATGTTATATAACCGACCCAGCCTGCCTGCCTGCTGCTGCTGTTCAGTTGAAGTTGCAACTCTATCTCTTTCAGTCAAACCTCAGCTTATGCACAAGTCGGTCTCTGCAAGCTCCTTATGGCGTTGACCTCCTGACTGGTGCTTTTAGCATGTTCTTGTCACTTTCAGTTTCCACATTGACCCTGTTGATGTTAGGTGACATTTTATTTATTAATTACCAGTGCAGAATGTCATGCTAGAATCTCAGCCAGAGAAGTAGTTCTCACTAATGTTATTCATATGGAAAGGGGTCGCGAAGAGAGAGACAGAGAAAGAGCAAGATGATTGCTTGAGGACTTCATTTGCCAAATGAAGACGTGTGACAACCCTAGCTTCAAATGCATCTTCACATGACTGCCTCGAAACCTGGTTTAGTTTTGTTAGTATTCAAATTGCAGTGCTACAGGATAGATGAACAGACAGTCTGTACAAAAACTGACACATCCAGGGCTTTTTTCAGCTGGAACTCACTGGAACTCAGTTCTAGCACCTCCCAGGTGGGTGCCATTACCATTCTGAGAGAACAAGGGAGGTGTTCATGGTGAGTTCCAGCACCTCTTTTCCCCCTAGAAAAATAGCACTGGTTGTACCATAAGGTAAAGGGAAAAGGGACCCCTGACTGTTAAGTCCAGTCGCGGACGACTCTGGGGTTGCGGCGCTCATCTCACTTTACTGGCCGAGGGAGCCGGTGTTTGTCCGCAGACAGCTTCCAGGTCATGTGGCCAGCATGACTAAGCCGCTTATGGCGAAACCAGAGCAGCGCACAGAAACATCGTTTGACGTGCTTTCGAACATACAGCTGGGGTCACCAACTTTTTCAGACGTGAACACTGCAGAGAACCTGTTGTGGGCACCACATGCACATATGTACACATGCACACACAGAGAGAGCTATTCTATTGGCTACAACAGGATACATCTTTTAATGTGAACCTCAGTGGGCAAGATCTCCTCAAGATCTCCTCAAGATCTCCTCAAGTCCTGCTACTACTGGGGCCATCTGTATTATGTAAGCATGTGCTCCACAACTGATCTTTTTCATTTCCTAAGAATGAATCCTAAATTGGCTTCCATATAAGCATGGCCTGAGGATCTTCTTCCACACAATCCTCCGGATTTACTATGTCTGTAGCAGGCCTATCGTCAACTTTGCATGTAGTGTTTCAGGGTTCAAACTTGAAAGGCTTCAAAACACACACATAGCAAGCCTGTGCTCCGGTACGTGGCATCTTGGATTATCCGGTTTGCTGTACGGCTGAGGAGAACATTCTCTAATGAGAACTTTATGCTTGAATTTTCATGGGGCACTGGAGCAAAATGAAAGGTGGGAAAATTCACTGCAAAGGTTTGGGCTGGGCTATCTCTTTACCAGGGACTCAGCTACACAGCTGCAAATACAGTGGTACCTCCAGTTACTAACTTAATTCATTCCAGAGGTCCGTTCTTAAGCTGAAATTGCTCGTAACATGAGGCACGCTTTCACTAATGGCGCCTCCCGCTGCTGCTGCACTGCCAGTGTGTGACTTCCACTCACATCCCGGGGCAAAGTTCGCAACCAGGAGCATCTACTTCTGGGTTAGTGGAGCTCGTAACCCAAAACATTCGCAAGGAGGACAGTATGTAACATGAAGTTCCACTGTAAAACATTTCAAATGTGTTGTAAAGTTCAATATACAAATGTGACACTAGACAGCAACAGTGAGCTATGCAAAATTCAATGTATTTTTCAAAACTTTTTTTAAGAAAGCATTTTCACAGTGTTATTTTTATATATGTGTAGTTTCCACCAAGTAATCACCAACCCTTCCCTCCAAATGCTGCAGGAAGATATATGTCATTCTGAAATGGAACTCTTTCAGAGAAATTATGCCTGTGATGTGGCGATTTGTACTGAAGGTTATTGACACATGAGACCATGGCCTCTCCCTACCTGTCTTACTGTACAGGGGCATCAGGCATTTTATTTTTGGCAGTTTTAAAGCATCCCACTGCAGGCAGTGAAGTACCAGCATAATTTTGACATAGAAGGTCATTTTGGCTAGGTTGTACTTCCATAGCATACTTAGCATAGTGATTATTCCTGATACTGACTGATGTTACAGACAAACAAAAATTGAATTTTGCAAAGTCCATAAGTCTGATCATCTCTACCTTGTTTGGAGTTCTTGTATACCAAACCTCACACAGCTTAGTCTTCACCTACAATTTTAAGTAATTTACAAAGGTTTTTTTTAAAATAATAATAATAATAATCAAGGTTTATCCACAATAAAATGCTACACAGCATCAATATTTCCGGTGAAATAAGTCTACTGTGAAAACCACAGGAAGAGATCAATACTAAAGAAAATCTGTAATGTTCTTATTGGATTACTACAGGATCTCCTGCTTATTGTATTTGACTTTGTTATCTCTGCAATGATTTCCCTTGTCAGAGTTGCTGTTTCATTAAACATTCAAAGGACCATAGCATGCTGCTGCTATTAATTGTGGAAACAAATTGCAGCACCATACTCATTATCCATTTAGGATTGAGGTAACAATAAACATGCTGTCTTCAATGAAACCCACTTTGGGGGGGTATTGTTCCAACCACTTCTGTCCCCCAGGAGTAAAAGATTATGAGTATTCCTTTGAGAGTGAAAGCACATTAAATTTTGATTTTTTAAAAAAACTAAAGTCTATAGCTTTTTCATTTTTTGCTAAAATTGGATGTAATTTGCAGGTATGGGCATGGAAGGAAGTTTCCAGATTTCAGAATGATACCTGCAGTGAATCTCTCAAAAGGGTAGACTTTACAAATTTCAGGTGGGCACAATATGAATTATATGGGGTAAGGGGTGGTGATGGGAAAAAGGGCTTGGATCCCCAGAAAATATGGGGGAGAAAAATGTAATTGGTGGGTATGGGCTTCTGTCCCTCATCATGAATTTCTGAAGTAAATCTTATTTTCTCTGGGATTGAGTTGGGGGTGGAGAGCGACCTCAGTTAACATATATAGGTAAAGTGAATTTCCAGGAAAGACTGCAGGAGGAGAGACATCACCCCAACCCCCTCATGCCAAGGTATGGAGGTGGCGTGTAGAGGTCTGCCCTTACTGTAGACTCTTGGGGATACAGCTTGGTTTCATTTATCAGAATAAAACAACAGTGATAGTTGTGCATTTTCTTAACAGCTGAGGCTACATAGTGACCCAGAAGCACAAAGACTTCTTTTTGTTAAATCATGTTTATTGATTTTCCAATAAAAACAGCCAATCAACATGTCCACATCATAATCCAATTAAAAACAAAAAACTAAAATTAAAAAAGACCAAATTGTAATCCAAATTATTATTATTATTATTAATTTTTCCAGGCTCCCCATAGTCTGGACCTCTGAAGCATATCTCCAAATCTTCAGTTCTGCCTCCTCTCGTTGTTTTCATATTTTCCACATCCCGATCTTAACACTTTAAAGTTCTCCGTCCCTGGCTCTGCGATTCTCAGTCATGTAAAAAATCATACATCCTTTCGTCCGTTGAATACAGCTTTATTTGTGTATATACCATATATATATTTAACTGTCTATTTGCCAGCGCAGCTTTCCCTGACTCCATTCCAATCTTCCAATGCTGGCTGTTGTCCAAGTCTATCATCTGAAGTTTAATGACGCAGTGACTCCCAAGTTGTTAAATCATTCCAATCCGGGCTGTTGTCCTAGCTTTTCGTTTGAGATTTAATAACACAGTAGCTTCAACATTGTTAGGCTATTACTGTAAATTGTTGAGCATATTGTTTGCAATATTGTAATGTAAATGAACTGTATTCCACAGATATGTCATTTGGCGATCGATCAGCCTCTTGGAGACCACACAATCCCCCTTCCGGGCCCCGGGGGGGGGGCTGCTAGATATCCATTCAGCCTTCTCTCTCGCTCATAATGAAAAACTTCTGCAAACAGCTGCACTATATGTTGTCCCAAATTATTATCTCAAGTCATTACAAAGTCAGCCAGCATGTTTGGAGGTTCTAGCAGGGGAGCGCAGCTATCGTATACCCTTGACTGAAGAACGGTACACTCCTTCTATCTGGGATGGTCGTCCTCTTCCACCGAGTGCGCAGCTTCAGGACAGACGCACATGGAGCGGTGAGGGAGGAAGGGGACACCCTCCTAGCCAGCCAGATCAGCCGAATCAACCCTGGCGATCAATGGGATGACAGATGTCGCAGCCAAATCGCCCTCACATCCAAAGTCAGCCAGCAGCAGAGGGCCATCAGGGGCGCATTGGAAGATGGCCAACAATACCATCTCTCTGGCTCACACTGCCTCGCCTGCTGTTGCCATAAATCACCCCCGAGTTCGAAAGAAGGGGGTGAAGGCACTAGGCGCTTGGCCCCCGTGGGGGCCGGCTCTCCCGGACGCTGTCTCTGATCGCGCGAACTGGCTGCAGGAGCTCAAAATAAACAATTAGAGAGAAGCAAATGCACATATTTCAAGTGAAGAACGGGAGTGAAGACTGCTAATTGAAGTGACCTCTGTGAAGTAGAGTGATGGGTTGGATTTAACAGGAATATAGCATGAAGAAGATACATCAAAGGGTCGGTATGTCGGAACGGGACTGGATGGGGGGGACTTTTTTTCTTTTCTTCTATGTGATTACCCAATAACCCCTGCCCAAGAAAGAGCCGTCGCATAACTGACCTAAGCGGGATGATTAAAAACTGAGTGGAAATGGATTATTAACCAAAAGTTTGGCTTATGGAGATCTGGAAAAGAACAAGAGCTTTTGGAATGACACAGCAATAAAAAGAGAGTCGCCATGTTGGCAGGTTTTGTCGAAAGATTGATGATCGAGGAGGAGGAAGCTATGGATTTGTTTTCATATTGGATTCCTGGCAGAACCTCCTCAGAAGACTGAGAAAGGGAGTGACAGACCTGTGAAGATTAGCGAGTAGAGAGTAAGAGTGTTTTTCTTTATGGAAGCGATGTAAAGCGGCAGCCGTCTGAATATGACTCTTGGATGAATGGAAAAACTCACACAGGATTACAATTTGTTTCAACTTGCTTGCGGAGGCTATCAGAGGTCACAAAGAGAAAGGAAAAATATATGAAAATAACAAGAAGAGATGTGGAAAACAACAAGAAAGGATTGGATAGAATTGTGAACATCATTTGGACAGATTTGTGGACATTAAAGCAGCAACAACAAGATGATTGGATCCCTTTCGGAACTTGAAATATGGGTACCCCCAACAAAAATTTAAAATTTGGCTTTTTAATTTGGAATTAATGTGATTTGATTTGATTGGTCTGGTAATAAAAAATATTTTAAAAAAACAACAACAAAGTCAGCCAGCAAATATTTCCTGCTTCCCTCGAAAAAGGGAGGAATTCTCATTTTTCCGTGCTGTGTCATACTAACAAGCACCATCTTGTTTCTTCTTTTATCTTTATCAAGTCTTTCAAGTCTAAGTAAAGCTGTGCAGTTGAGTACTTAATTATAAATAGAAGTCCATCTGTACTCCTTTTTTTTTAAAAAAAGGTTTCTTAATAAGGTTTGGCATAGAAAACCAATTGTAGATGTTAAGAAGAAACAAAAGACATACCAAACACCTCCGTAATCCACACACCATGATGAGAATCTCTTTGAAGTCTGAGCTTAAACTTAAACACCAGAGACTGTACAGTTCTGCAGGTTTTTCCTTAGTCATCTTCGGTCCAGACTATGTCTGTTTATTGTCCAAATCCGATCATTTAATCAAACAGTTATTTCCGGCTATGAGAATGACCTTGGAGAGTACTAGGCGTGTCGTGCTCTGGGACCCAGTGTCCTGACAATCTCAGACAATCTGAGGGTCTGTGAGACAGTCCTCCCCAACCCTTGGGAGTCTGCCAGGGCTAATTACCCCCATATCAGCCCTGAATTACCGGCACAGCTGGGATCTGATCGTATGGGAGTCAGCCATTTCCCACCACTGGAAACAGGAAGCCAGAAGCACAAAGACTTCTTGATCTGACTTGAGATCCCTTATTAACAGTGTGATCCTGAAATGTGGGAATCTTCCTCCAGTCACCCCAATACACTTCATAATTCAGGGTGCACGCAGAGCTGATGCACATGCATTAAATGGTATTCAACTAAGTTTTAGTCAGAGTTAGGTCCATAACCGTAATTTCAATTGGTCTACTAAAAAAATCACAAGGAATGCCTCCTCAACAAAAAAGAGATGATATAGTAAAAACATTGTCCAAGCTGCAAGGTCCAGATAAATGTTATCGGCATAAAAGTGAGAGACAGTGCAGCCTCTGGGTGAACAAAAAGGAACTGGCAAGCTACACAGAAATAGCATTCTGCTGCTCTAATTATTAGTTAATATAGTGACTTGCACGGAAGAGAAAATACAACAATCCTTTTTCAGAACGTTCATGAAACTAAATACTCATGACAAATGGGGCGCATGTCCCTCCCCCTACTGATTAGTAATTGATCTTAAAAGCCTCAAAAATTCAGTGCAGTAATTATTATTTTTAAGCTGAACCCTTTTACCTAGGCTATTCACACTAGAAAAAAATCTATTTCATGTTCAATCTATTTCATGTTTGGCTCATTGATGATTTCCTTGTTTTTCAGCTATAGTCACATATGGATTGATAACATGAACACATATGCATATGGCTGAGAGACTGTATTGCTATTCTGTAGTGATTTTGCAATAAAAGCAATTGGAAGCCATGGAAATCCTAAGGAGAATTACAGCTTTGCAACAGAGGCAATCTAGGAAGTCAGTTATGAGGTATACACAGTCCTCTCATCAGCACCCCTTTCTGCATTTGGGATAATGGCAGGCATTCCGGGGCAGGAAATGTCTGAGTGCAGAGCAGCAACTGTGGGGGGGTGGGAGATGTGACAGGGTTTAGACTCAGCTCTGCATGTTCCATAGTCTTGATCACTTAGGTGTCAGTCAATACATGCCTCCTAACTTTAACTGCTCATAAGCTGCACTAGAACTGGAGATTCATGAGTTTGACTCCCCCAATAAAATTTTAATGTCAATCTCCCACAGGCTCTGTAATGTTTCTGACAAGGATGACAAAATAAATGTCATATGTTTTATTGCATTTTCTTTCTTTTTTTACATTTTCAGAACATGATTTTTCAGTATGAATGATGTCAGCAGTTGCATGTGCGTACACAATGACTATTAGCAGATGCGTACAGAGCACCTCCTTCAGTACACAAGCAGTGCAAGCTGTATATATGAAATCATAGAACTGCACAGTTGGAAGGGACCCATCTAGTCCAGCCCCCTGCAAAGCAGGAATTACAGCCAAAGAACCACTGACAGATGCCAGTACAGAATATAACAACGTGGACTGGGCTATATATCCAAGAAAAGCATTGAAAAACATGGCAGCTCAAGAAGAATCCCAGTAGGGACATAAAGACTGAAACACTCAGCAGTGTGCATGTATGAATCTTGATACTCTTTAGTTATGGAGAGGCAAAAAAGAAGATTAAACACCCCCCCCCCCGCATTAATTTTCACATTGCTCACAGTGATATGATCTTAAACATGCTGGCAAACTGTTTCCTTTGAAAGGCATTTGCTGGTTTTTCTCTGCTCTCCTACTCAAAGCTTCAGTGTTGCATTCACATTAGAGAATTGTTCTGTTGGCTAGCCTCCCCTGCTTATTTAAGAACATAAGAAAAGCCTGCTGTATTACACCCAATGGCCCATCTAGTGCAGCCTCCTCTTCTCACAGTGGCCACACAGCTGCACATTTAAGCTTCTTTGAAGCTCACTGCTGATTCCTGCTTTGAGAGTTGGAAGGGGATGTGGAATGAAGGATAAGGGGAGCATTTTCTTCAGACTTGCGCGTGCAGGCGCGTACGCACACAAACACACACACACACACATACAGAGCCACAGAGCCACAGAGCCACAGACCACACACTCTCTCTTTCTGAATATTTCTGAAAACAAAAACGGCCTTTTCACACCCTGCTTGGAAACTTTCTTTCTATTTTTAACACATTTTTATGGCTGCAACATTTAGGGAAAGGAATCTGCCCAATGTATCTTTGTGTGTAGTGTAGTAAAATGGATGTGGGCTCAGACCTTGTCTGAATATCCTAGCTAAACATGTATCTGAAGGCAATCTGATCCTGATTTCTCAACATGTGGGGAGTCAGGAAATTGAGGTGATGGTCTGCTAGCTGCAGTCTTTTTTTGGTTTTTGGTTTTAGCCTAACAGTACCCACCCATAGGAGCTTGGCAGCCAATCGTGGTAGCCCAGCAGTGAGCTGAACTTGGGAAGGTGTTGCTAGTGCTTGTGTACTTAAGTTGTTTTACATGGAGGCTATTAATTTCCAACACATGATCCTTCACGTTAAAGTGTGACATTTTAAGACCCTGATAAGTGGAGCTGTATTTACCTATCTTACTTAACGTAGCAGTGACTAATGTCTCTTGTAGAGTTTCAAATCAATTATTACGCTTCCTCTTGACACACTGGTGTGTGGCAATGAGTAATGATCATTCGGCACCTAGAAGGAAGTCTGCAGAAACCACACGTTAATCCATCAGTCTCAAGAATGAGTTGTACTGAGAATGAGGACAGTGACATCAGCAAGCTTTGTGTACTTTTGTGTGTGAGAATGAATGTTATGTAATACTGTCTGCATTTCTTCCTCCGTTATTTGCTCTTAAGGCACTGGGTTGGATTTTCCAGGTGTCAGAGGACTTGAGAATATGGTTGCTCCAACTGAGATGTTTGAAGACATTAAAGGTAAGGGTAAAGGGACCCCTGACTATTAGGTCCAGTCATGGCCGACTCTGGGGTTGCGGCGCTCATCTCGCTTTATTGGCCGAGGGAGCCGGCGTACAGCTTCCGGGTCATGTGGCCAGCATGACTAAGCCGCTTCTGGCGAACCAGATCAGCACACGGAAACGCTGTTTACCTTCCCACCAGAGCGGTACCTATTTATCTACTTGCACTTTGACGTGCTTTCGAACTGCTAGGTGGGCAGGAGCAGGGACCGAGCAATGGGAGCTCACCCCGTCACGGGGATTCGAACCGCCAACCTTCTGATCGGCAAGCCCTAGGCTCTGTGGTTTAACCCACAGCGCCACCCACATCCCTTTGAGGACATTAGGTATGTTTAAAACAACCCCCTTCATGCAATGCATGAAGGGAGAAGTAGAATTGCTGCTGACATCTGTGTACTTTCCATGATGTCTGGAAAAAGAGCCTATGTGTGCAAAGTATCCCCTAAATCATCTCTGTGTTAGACTAAATGACTTGAAGACCATATTCATTCCTACAATTACATGGTGTATTGGCTCAGAATGCAATTGGAAACCCTGCAATCAGGGGTCCTTATTGTGTGGTAACGCTAAACACATTCAGTTTTATGCACATGTTGAAGGCACAAATGTTGGTTGATGGGCCAGAAGGTCATCAGCCCTGGAAGCTGTGGTCACACACACACTGGTTACATGTGTACATCTGTTTTGGCATTCCATTGGGTCTTAGAGATACTCCTGTTTATGCAGGCATTTCTTTCATCTCTTGACCTGAGTCTTTTGTTTAAATCACTGTGTTTTAATGGGATTGTTTTATTATGCATTCAATGCCATATTTTAAATTATTGCGCCTTCTAATAAAGTTGTACAATTGCTTTTTGTATTTCCTGAACTGCTTGAAGGCCTATTTTGGCATCTATCAGTAGATAAATATGATGATTATGATGATGATGATATAAGTGTGATGGTGGGGATCTTTCAAACATCTCTATTGTGTTTTCGCACTTGAATCTGAGTTTCAGACACCTTTCATTTCTTTCTTTCTTACTGAACCTAGAAATTGATTTGTTGTGTTTTTAAAAGGATGGTTATTAGAGATTGGTGTTGTCAGTTAAAGTAAACTTATTTGATTAATCATGTGCATTATTGTTAATGAATCTGGTAATTAATTGACTAAAACTGGTATGTGAGCTAATTATAGTGTTGAAACAGACTGCTTTTTTTGTTTTCGATGATGACGATGACTATGTTTGATATAGCCAGTACCATCTTAAAGGACACACTCTGTCCTGTGTGAAAAAGAAGGGATATGTCTTTTAAGATGGTGCTTGCTGTCTGCAGTCTTTATGAGCATGTGCAAATTCACTGTTCAATTAAGTTGGGTGTCTTGAACATTTGAAAATTAATTAACTGAATATAGAAATAAACATACTATAGAATATCCCCCCCCCCATTCACAGCCTACTGAAAGTCCTACATACTTCCAAAACACAGTAGTGAATCCTTCTATGTCCTACCAAATTATTTTATGATAACCTGACATAATTTCAGGAGGAAGTTGTCACATCAGGCAAGAAACTGATATAGCTGTTTTTGGAATAATAACTGTACCACTGGCCCGAGGGGGTTGTTTGCTTGCACAATTAAGACATCTCACAAACTGAATACATGACAAGGCAAGGGAAGGCAATGTCACCAGTAAATACAGGCTGTCAGATTACATCCCGGGCATGTGCCACATAAGGCCTGGAGCAAAAAACCCATAGAAGTGATCACTCTGATATAATTGCTAAGTTCAATAAACAGTTTAAATCAACAACAACAGGAAAACCCAAACCAGAACAAGTAGCCAAGAATTAAATGTCTTGGCTTTAAGTAAAGTTTTAGAAAAATTAATTGCTGCTTAACCTCTTCAGTTACCAAACCTTCATATGAACCTGTGGCTGATACTTCATGCTAATGATGCTTGAGGAACTGATTTTGATTATTTTTTTTTTGCAAATTCCTCAACAATATGATCCATGGGAACAGAGCAAGTTTGCACTCCTCCATCTGCTGCTGCATAGCTCTCAGAAGTTCAAACTTTTAAAAAGACACATTTAAATGAAAAATAAAATTGTCAGAGAACGTCAGAAGACACATTTAAATAGTATTAACATTCTCATTTTAATACTAGTTTAGTTTAAAAGGCTTTTTAAAAAGCAATTTAAATCAAACTCAGAACAGAATGGAAAAATGATGCACTTTAAAGCTCTGATACTGCTATTTCTAGCCTGGAGCTTGCACTCCATTGGAAAATGTCAGGGACATCTCTCGCCCCATGGCTGCTTAGATTGTATATGGTCCATAGCTTTGTAGGGTCAGCATACCAACATGATAAGGTGTTCTGAGGTGTTTCAAAAAGGACAACTTTGACACAACATAGTTTCTTTCTTAAGCTATGTTAATAAAAATTTACACCAAGTTAGTCCACCCCAGTGGTGTAGCGTGGGTTGTCAGCACCCGGGGCAAGGCAAGTAATTTGCGCCCCCTAACCCGTGGATTTTAGTAGGGGCAGAGAGCTGTGAGTGCGAGCGCGTCCCCCCAGATGTTGCGCCCAGTGCGGCCGGCCCCCCCTGCACCCCCCACGCTACGCCACTGGTCCACCCTCATCTCATGTAACATTATGGAGGGGGTGTATAGAACCTCCTCACAACACTCACAACTACTCAGAGCATGTTTCTGTTCTGTAACCTTCTCGGTTACAGCATCACTAACATTCAGGCATGATTGACACCTGGAGACCAACAGCATCTTTAGTACAGCAGATTAGTTATCCCTCTCTTAAACAGTGACAGAATATGGACTTTCTCTGGCCTCTAACACACTTCCTCATTTTTCAATGATGTTAAAGGATAATTCTTCTCTCTCTCTCTAGGAAAGAAATGGAAGCATATTTTAAAATGAGCTGTTTTTAAGCCTGTCTAATATTATTGTCTCCATATGTCACCCCTTCCTTACATATACCTTTGTTTACCCGAATTGCCAAAACAAAATATCACATCATTCACAGGGCTACCTTGTGAAACACAATAGGAATGACAACTGCCACACAGATCTCCCCTGACCTTATCCTATCTAATTTTATGCTAAGATAAACCTCTTGAGGGGGAGGGGGAATCTCAAAGCTGAAATCCATTAAACAATTTTCGCTGCTGATGAGAAGCGATTTTGCTTTTTCTTTCCAAATTGCTGCAGATGATTCTCTGTCATAAAATGAGACTTAAAATGTCTCAACTTTAGTGGACTTTAAATTAATACATCTGTAACTATTTATATCATTATAAAACTGTCCTTCTGTAATGCAAATTTGTTAGCAACCCTTTTGCAGCTGTTAATCTAATTCAAACATGCTGACATTTTCTGCATGAGATTTCTCTATAATTATAACAAAGAAATTGCTTAGCTTTGGTATATTTAATTTTGTGTTTAATTTGTGGGCAAAAGATACACACCCACCCAAATAAAGTCACACATATACATCAAAGGAGAAATATCATGGGCATGTTGTATAAGAATTATAATAACCATAAGAATAAATCAGGATAAAGCTTTACTAGATACCACCTGATATTTTGACTTCTCTCCAAAATAGCTGAATGAAGTGGTTAACATATTATAGGGACTGAAGCTCATGCTTTGAATGCAGATGACTCCAAATTCAAACCTCTCATTGCCATGAAAAACACTTTTCCTCAGCCAGGTGACCTCTACTGCTGTGAACTACAAGTCCCATAATCCCCGATTACTTGCCCTGCTGGCTGAGGCTCATTAGAGATTTAGTCCAAAACTTCTGGAGGGCAACAGATTGGGAAAGGCTGGCTAAAGATGATGATGATGATGATGAAGAAGAAGAAGAAGAAGAAGAAGAAGAAGAAGAAGAAGAAGAAGAGTAGTAGTAGTAGTAGTAGTAGTAGTAGTAGTAGTAGTTTGGATTTGATATCCCGCTTTATCACTACCCTAAGGAGTCTCAAAGCGGCTAACATTCTCCTTTCCCTTCCTCCCCCACAACAAACACTCTGTGAGGTGAGTGGGGCTGAGAGACTTCAGAGAAGTGTGACTAGCCCAAGGTCACCCAGCAGCTGCATGTGGAGGAGCAGAGACACAAACCCAGTTCCCCAGATTGCAAGACTACCGCTCTTAACCACTACACCACACTGGCTCTCAGGTAAAGATCTCAGGTACCAGGGCTAAAGAAGAACCCTTGCTGGAGACCTTGGAGAACCATGACCAATCAGAGTAGGCATTACAATGAGTGAGGTTGATGGACCAAAGGTATTTGGCTGTTCATAGCCTTATATGGCAGAAGTGTAAGACTCAAATTCTTCTCATGCAGCTTGTTTAAAGACCACCCATATGTATTTACACATGACATTTACTAGTGATTAATGGAGAAATCCAAATGAGTAGGCAGAGAACTGAAGTTGGATAAACTTCTCCCCCACCCTATGTCCTAGAGGGTTGCACAGGCAAGGGTGAAGTTGGGGGATGTGTTTTTCCTTTGGCTCCCCCCCCCCGGCTTTTCTTTTTTTGAAGCTTACAAGGAAAGAAATAAACTAGGTTAGCGTCTGTTGTCTGGAGTATGTAGGGAGAATGGGGTGGCTTTGGATCCTGTAGCTCTCCAGCCTTTCCTGACACATCAGAACTTTGACATTGTTGGGGCACCGGCTGTAGACCTTTCTGTGGCTTCATGGATGAGGCACACAAGGTCAGATTTCTACCCTCAGAGAGGAAGATCAGAAAAATCCCATAGCCCATGGAATGCCCTCTTGGGGACCATAAGATTGCATCTGCATGCATCAAATTTCTGTCCTTTTTAATTATCCAATATCCAAGTGGTCAAAGGTAGTCTTTTTGTCATCATTGTGATGATAGGTCCAAATGCATCACGAAATCAACAAATGATCTTAGACAGAAATGGCATTTTCAGGGCATTTACTGATACTTTCTCAGGCTCCGAATGCAGTCTTTTGTGTTTTTGAGCTCAGAATCATTTCTATTACCCAAATGCACATTTGCCTGCAAAAAGATCATGTTTCAGTACTTCCTTTGTGAAGCTTGATAATCATTAGTGTGTGAAAGGCATTTTGCCAGCCACGAGGAAATTTCCTAACAGCTCTATCCCACTCCCTTTCCTTACAAAGACAATTATGAAAGGCGGCATTTCAAACTATAAACATATGCATAGACACAGCTGTGTTACTTACTTTTGAGTCTCAGCATAATTAAGCATGCCACTACCTATGCAAACAAGTGAAGATGGACGTTCCCCCAAGGAAAATTCTAAATCAATGGAAAGCACCTATAGTCTGTTTTTATAAGCTTTCCTTTATTTCTTAAAAAAAAGAGTTTGATTTTTCATATGATCATTTTTTTAAAAATGTTAAAGTTCTCCAAAATTAGAGTTTTCAAAGTATAGATTTTTTTAATGGCCTTGATATTTCCAAATGCTATTGCAACAGTAGAAACAAATCCTTTGCAGAACAAAGGGATGTGCTCACCTTTCAAAGGCAGGGTCTTATCTATTTTGCTCTGCTTAAAATTATATTTTAAGCATGCATTTTCTAGGACTTCTGCATTTTTGTTGTCCTGTTAAAATCATTTAACTATTATTTATTATTGAAGATTCAAATGCAAGAACATGTCTGCAAAATGGCTGAATACTCCATAGAGATATTTGAAATAGTGCACAGCGCACCATCCCTTAGGATATTAATATAATTTTCTAACACTTCTGTCAGGAATTATGCCAACCATTTGCTTGATATTGAGGAAGTCTCCTCATGGTGAAACATTCAGCATCAGACAAGAATGGCGGGAGCTGCCAGGATTTTCTGTGGTGATGTCACCACAGGGGAAGTGCTTTTTGCAGGAGGTTTTTGAAATGGAGGTTGCCAGGGTGACAGCGGGGTTGTTGGAAGTGGAAGAGGAGGAGCTGTTTTCTGCAAAGGCTGCTGAAAAGGAGGAGAAGGAAGTAGGCAGAACATACAGTGTTGACAGGAAGAGGCTGCACTGAAAGACAGGGGGCAATGACTGACTGTTGCTTTAGACCCAAGCTTGCTGAAGCTATGAGAGGAACAATGAGGGACACACTTGGGTCATAATGTTCTATACCTCCCCTCCATTGAAGGCTTTATGTGTGAATATGTGTGAATAAACCATATTTCTAAGACTGAAAACTCCTCTGTGCCTTGCTTTCCCAATGGAAACACAATGCCAAATGAGCATCTTGAACCTCTTGAAATCTTGCTACCCAGTGATTCCCCCCCCCCCAATAACATTTAGGGGTCCTTTCATTTTCCTACTCATATTGAAATACTGCCCCTCAATGAGGCCAAACTTAGATTCACAAAATGTTTAGGGGTATGCGTACCCTTCCGTACCCCCAGAAAAAAAGCACTGTTGCTACCACTTAGCAGAGATTGGGGTTGGCATGTAGCAATATGTTCTTCTGAGTTACGATTCATTCTTCTTCATGCACACATAATAATAATAATAATAATAATAATAATAATAATAATAATAATAATAATAATGGTGTGCATTGTAGGTCCACGTGCAGTGAGCCCCAAGGAAAGCGGGGGGTAGTAAAAACACAGAAGCAGCAAGCCTTGACTTCGTGGCACCCAGGAATCTTAGGGGACCCTTGCCCCTTGCAAACCCATAACAATATAAATAACCAATAATAAAACATAGATTCATTGCAGCATAAGGCCGGATCTGATTTCCTCACATTACTTCCATCTATGTTCTTAACATGCCCCATGGTTTAGGTGATGATAAGTAATAAAAAGAGAACAGGAAAAATGGGAAGGAAGTGTGGAAAAGAGTGTAAGGAAGTCTAACAAATTCCTAATTTCCCCCCATGTTTATTACTTTTATGCTTTAAAAAAATCAGATGTCAAATATTGGTGTGTGTGTGTGTGTGTGTGTGTGTGTGTGTGTGTGAGAGAGAGAGAGAGAGAGAGAGAGAGAGAGACACTGTTTTGCTGGTGCCCTAAATACGTGCTTAGTCCGCCTAAGTACTATAACTAGGCAGTCTATAGAGTTGCTGATTCTGCCATGTGTAGTGGTAGGAGATAACAAACGTAGAGAGAAAAGAAAGGATTTGTGCTACTGCCGCTACTAATGTTGAGCCCTGTCCTAAGAAACCGATGGGGAATTTCTCCACTCCCAAAATATATTTGGTGAAATGGTCCCCACAATTTTGCTGCCCACAGATAGGCTGAAGTTCAAGATGCCATGTGTGCCTGACTTCAGCTTGAAACTCGATATTATATGAAGAAATATGCTGGCAGAAATTATAGACTCACATCCTTATATTACATTTTTCTGGAAGACCTTTACTTCCTGCATCAGCCAAATCTGATCAAAAACAAACAAGCTCTTCAACACTAGATGGCTGGTGAAATCAAGGAATGATATTCTTTGATGCTTTTCTGCTGAAGTGTTTGTGTTGCTTGAGTTTGGTTTCCCCATTGTAACATGACAAAATGTAAAATCGAGCTGTACTGCAAATGTAAATGCCACAGTCTTAGCTGTAATATTAAATGTTCTTTATGGTTTTAAGATTGCCCTTTGCAGAGCGTGTTGATGCATTTTGGCAAGCAAAATATTGCATTTTGATTGGTAAAGATCCCTTCTGTTAAACCTGCCAGAAAACAAGATCAACACAATTTTAATCACCTGAGAAGCTCTTCTCTCTTATGAGTACCTGACAAAAACACCTGGTCAAAGCAGCTTGAAGCAGTTTACAATGGCAGAAATAAAATATCTTTCCATTTTTGCCATGGTAAAACCCAAAATTCTTACAGTTTTAGAGATTATATAATAATAAAGTGATAATCAAAATAAGTAATAATCAAATGTGTGCAAAACCCATATTATTGTAAGGAATTCTATTTTGTAATGAATTTTGTCTGGCTGCAAACAAATAATTGCCCCTTTCAAATTTGAGTCAGTTCTGGTTGCTGCCATACACTGGAGTAGCCACTGTGGTGCCCTCCAGATGTTCTGGACTCCAACTCCCATCAACCCTCACCATTAGTTATGCTGGCAGGTCTGATGGGAATGGTAGTCCAGAACTTGCTTGGCAAAGAAGACTCCAGAACAGGTGGAGGGCACCACGTCTACATGTCTATGTCTGCCATTTGTGTTTCATCATTTTCAGGCCCATTTTCAGTACATTCACACTGGATCATGCTTTACACAGGGAAGAACTCAACATAGTGCTATATTGAAGTCCTTTGGTTGTGTACTAGTCACAGAAGTGGAACGACTTGTGCAATAGAAGGTGCAGGAAACCACCATGGTTCTCGTGGCTGGCTGCACAACAGATTGCGGTAGCCCTGGTAATTCCTATTGCACCACCTGTTGCGCAACAAACTTCATCTATTGCAAGCATTGTACTAACTTTCATATTGCACAACCATCACTGTTGCCCCTTTGCTATCACAACAGCCCTTGCAGAACAGAAAACACTGAATCTGGGCCATAGACTTAAAGCTGCTGAAGTAATGGGGCTGGCATGAAAGGCCCATGAGACTTCAGAATGCTCATTGCACAAAGTTATATCGCTTTCCTTGTTGACCTTGGAAGAGTTGACCATGGAGAATTTCCTGCAAATTGACAAACCATTTAAAAATTGGGCTCCAATATAAAACTTTAAAAATTATCAGTACTATATATAATGGCAGTAACAATAGGTTTACTCTATGTGACTTGTAGACTTAGTTCTGCCTAGATTTAAAAACCTATTATGCTCCAATCCCATACATGTGTTATAGAAATAAACCCCGTGGATTTCAATGAGGCTTACTCTCAGGTAAGGGGGGGGTAGGATTGTAACTTTGTTTAAAAAACAATCTCTTCCATGCTTTCCAATGTGTGGGATAATGAACACACTCAGTAATTATTTAATCATGAGAGACACTGGGGTTACCACTTTTCTTGGGTAGATGACACTCTTCCTTATGGCTTAGGTCTGAAATGACGTAGCTTGATGCCCTGCAATCACCAGCTCGAATCCCCACTTCTTCTGCATTTACCTTCCTCTGCCCCCCACCCCAATGGTGATAATGAAGCTTACTGATCTCTAAAGAGTATTCATAGCTGTTTCAGAGTATAGAAATATGAGCAGTGAATATGTGAACATTCATAATATGAAAAGACACAATTTGGAACTAATTTACAATAATGATGTTAATATAAAGGACTTTTAAAAACTTACAGTTAGATTTGATTAGGCTGTCAAACTGATGGTCAGAGAAGATTAATAGGAAAGGTCATATATTAAAATGACCTATTATTATTTGCTTCAACAAAAATGTACTTTTGGAATAAGGTTTCAAGAGGGTTACTGCTTGATTTGTATTACATTCATAAATTCATAAATTTTTATTAAGACTGCTTGACAAGTCATGAATATTCTGTAGCAAAATCATCCTAATAGTTGGCTATCAAAATTAACCTTTCTCCTGTTCTAGTTTTTGTTTTTTTACAGCACTTTGATTTTTGAAAAGCAGATAACGTTATGGAAAACATTATTGCAAATACTGCCGCATAGATTGAACAAACTGTATGCTTGTTCTTTAATGTAGAGATAATTATGAATGCAATGAAATATTAGGTGTGCACAGTATTATGCTAAGGCCTTCCTGAAGTCAATAGGATTCAAGGGCATGTATGCATGAATATAATAATGTGCTTAGTTATGTGCACTAAGGTCCCAGTGTGCATAACTGGGTGTAGGATGACCACTTTAGGGATGCAGAAAGCTGCTTTGTCCCAAGGCAAATTATTTGTCTACCTACCCCAGCTTTTTCTGCTCCAGGGTGATGACTCTGTGGCCCTGCAGATGTTGCTAGTCTACAAACCCCATCGCCACTGACCATTGGCCAAGCTGGCTGGTGCTGATGAACATCTGCAGGAAAACAGATTCCCCACCCCTGGTCTGTTTCAAATGGCTACAGGTTTCCAGGTTTCCAGATATCTTACCATCTACTACCTAATCATTTAAAATGAAAATGTGAGGGATTTGACCTGGACTCTTTTGCATGCAGAGTATGTGCTTTACCACTAAGGCATGTGCCAAGGATTTGTTGCAAAAGGTGACTATTCAACAGGCACTTGATAATGCTTGCCAGGGCATTTCAATACTTTCATGAGTGCTATCTAAGGAACCCTTCTACTGGTATATAAAAAGGCTGTAGGGTATCATTTAAGTGACCATTGAAATACAGTGGTACCTCGGGTTAAGAACTTAATTCGTTCTGGAAGTCTGTTCTTAACCTGAAGCACCACTTTAGCTAATGGGGCCTCCTGCTGCCGCTGCGCCACCACTGCATGACTTCTGTTCTCATCCTGAAGCAAAGTTCTTCACCTGAGGTAATATTTCTGGGTTAGCAGAGTCTGTAACCTGAAGCGTATGTAAGCCGAGGTACCACTGTATATCCATCCATGCTCAGGGCTTTTAAACTTAGGTGGGGAAATGTGGGTAAGGAAGCACATGGTGGAAATTTATCCTGTTATGCATAGTGTGGTGGAGATGGATAGATAATTCCCCCCCCCATAAAATTTGATTGAGGATCATCCAAAGAAATTGAGTGGTGGGAGATTCAGGACATCTTTGCACAGCACATACTTATGGAATTCACTAGGTAGACCTTTCTTTCCTGTTGTGGAACACTAATGTAAAGATTAGTATTTCGTTTATATACAAAATGGCACCATGCAGATGCATAACATTAGTGCTAATCATATCCAGAGTAGACCCAGTGAAAACAATAGTTTCTTAAGTTCATTGATTTAAATAGGTCTACTCTGATTATCCAGTAGTGATGTATGGAAGTGAGAGCTGGACGATAAAGAAGGCTGATTGCAGAAGAATTGATGCTTTTGAATTATGGTGCTGGAGGAGACTCTTGAGAGTCCCATGGACTACAAGAAGAACAAACGTATCCATTCTTAAGGAAATCAGCCCTGAGTGCTCGCTGGAAGGACAGATCATGAAGCTGAGGCTCCAATACTTTGGCCACCTCATGAGAAGAGAAGACTCCCTGGAAAAGACCCTGATGTTGGGAAAGATGGAGGGCACAAGGAGAAGGGGACGACAGAGGACGAGATGGCTGGATAGTGTTCTTGAAGCTACCAGCATGAGTCTGACCAAACTGCGGGAGGCAGTGGAAGACAGGAGTGCCTGGCGTGCTCTGGTCCATGGGGTCACGAAGAGTCGGACACGACTAAACGACTAAACAACAACTCTGATCATGACTGTTGGATATCACCCGCTGTGAATATTCATTTTTGCTTCCATGTGGTATGCATTTCTTCAGATTTGTTTGCCATGAAAAAGAACTTTAGTAAGTTCACTTGCTACTGCTCTCCTTGATCTGTTGTAAACTTAAAGAAACTCTTTTCTGTTGTCAAGTCCTCGTCCACCTGAGAACCAATAGTTGTTTGTTTTTTGAAAAAACAAAAAACAAACCTAACTTAATGCTGAAGAAAATGGAATATAATGGTGGCTTTATCCTGAAAACATATCAAATTTAACACAAGGAAAACATCTGTAGCATGCTGACTTTGTTTTCTTTCTTTTTTTTAATGATGCAAAGATTTTAAGAATCCCCAAAGCATACTCCTTGACTCCCTGGATTTCATGGTGTGCTGCACTGAACCATCTCTTGCTTTCTCTCTTTGAAACCAAGTGGAGAAAAAAAAAGATTTTGACTCAAGATCTCCTTTATGTACCAATTACCTTTTTCTCAAAAGCAAATAAAGATCCCCCCTCCTTCCTCCTCCTGTTTCATTAATAGTTGTTCTACTTTACTAGTCCCAGAGTATTCATATTTTCATTTGTCTACTTAAAACTGCATATTAATCATTACAAACAAACAACAATCTTTCCTAATCATGGGGATTCTTAAAAACAAACAAGCAAAGCACCTTCTATTTTAAATGTATGACTTGGCATTATTTGATGGAATATATATTGTAGTCACCTTGGTTTTTTTAAGCTTATGTGTAATTCCATAAGAGCCAGACAACAAGTTACATCAGAGTCTTTTGTCTGAAACTCTGAATGTTCTTGTAAAAACAGCTGGCGAGGATGCTATGTGTACCAGGTCCATGGGATGTAGTAGTGGTGAAGAGGAACCCCCCAACACACAAGCTGCCAAGCCTCAGAGGTTGGCCTACCAGACTGTACTGGGCAAACCACATCTACTTTTCCCCACCCTGAGGTCCCATAGTGGTCATTGGGATAGGTGTGCTCACCTGACCTCTAGTTAACTATGCTGTCACTGTTTACCTTAAGGTGGAGGAGCATGGCAGCAGCAAGGCCAGTGTAGTGCAAATATGGGGGTAAATAAATTAGGGAATGTAGGGAAAACCTATTGTGGAGGACTTTTGTATTTTGAGGAGATAGGTTGATTGGTCTGTACGATTCTGCCTCCCTGTTTATTGGCACCTTTATTGGCAAGGGTTTTTTTTGTTAACTTTATTGCTTTAGTGTTAGCGCTCCAGGAATAAGCAGCACCACAATGTGCTACAATCCCTTGGTGGGCAGTCTGTAGGCTGAATTGTGCAGCTGTAGAATTGGTGAACTACGCTGGCCCCTGTATACTGGAATCTGCTCTGCAAGTCTGGATTCGGAGAACAGCGTTGGAGGAATTTAGATATTAGGCTCCAGATATACAAGTTTCTCATATGGGGTGAACGTCCATCCATTTGTGTGTTGTGATTGCCTCTGAATCCAAAAGAACTCTCACATTTGGCAAAACAGGGAACAATGCGGGTAGACAGCAGTAGTTGCAAACTCCATATTGGAGCAGAGCTATTACTGGCTGAGCCTATCCAAGCATGGCAGAGGGAAACCAAGCCTTCATCCAATCCACTACTGAGCTTACAAACTGATTCAGAACACACACTGCTTCCCTGGGCTTGAAAGAAAGGGAGGAGAAAGTGCTTTACAAACTGGTCTAGATGCTGATTCAGCCCCATCCACTAATTGCACTATTTTTGGTTCAAACAAGAAGTGTATAGCTTCAGCTGCTACTTTCAACTTTGGCATCTAATGTAGTTTGGCTCTTGGCCTGTCAACTTTCACAACACAATTGGCAAGATAAAATGAGATAAAGCTATTTGGCTCTGCCTTCTTTGAACCACATGGGGGGTATGTAAATGAACAAACCAAACAGCTGATAAGCAAAAATCCTTAAAATATGCTGTTGCATGTCAGGTGAGCATTGTGGTAAATAAGGCTGGCATTGTCAAAACAGGAATGCCAAACATGAATATTTTAATTCAAATTAGCAATAAGCATCTCAATCTGTTCTGCATCCAAATTTGCACTCAGTGTTGAAATGATGAAACCTGTGCTGAGATAGCACAGTCAGAGGAAGGGGTATTTTAAACATAGGAATGAACTGAATGAAACGTGCATCTGAGACTTCAGTATGATTCATATGAAAATGAATGAAATTTAATTTGTAATTTAGATGCCACCTTTTTACATGACTGCACTCAGCATGGTTTGCAACCTATGTGAATGACAAAAGCTACCACAAAAATAACTTTGCCATCCTATAACACTACAAAACGTAACTAAAAACAAATTAAGAACATGCACACATACAAACACACACACACACCAACCAAGCACAAACATATAATATTGGGTACAACAGAATGTTTCTTTCAAGCCTACATTTAGAGATGGTCCATCAGGCATAGTGATAGATTTCTGCAGTGATATTTGCACCCATGGACACCATGCTGGCAACTCCTAGAATCCATAGTATTACAAGGTACTAACAGAGCAGCAGCAAACAATAAAACAAAAGCATCACCACTCTCAACTACAGCAAATTAAACATACACAACCAAGATGACATGGCAAAAATACAGTACAGTGGTACATTGGTACTCAAATGGCTTGGCACCCTAACAAATGAACTCCTGAATGCCGCAAACCTGGAAGTGAGTGTTTTGGTTTGCGAACGTTTTTCAGAATCTGAACATCCGATGTGGCTTCTGATTGACTGCAGGAAGCTCCTGCAGCCAATCAGAAGCCACACCTTGGTTTTCAAATGGTTTCAGAAGTTGAACCGACTCCCAGAGTGGATTAAGTTCGAGAACCAAGGTACCACTATACTCAAACTAGCAAAGACCACCCAAAAAGTACAACTGAGCAGCTAAGTCACACCTCTCTTTTTCTGTCCTGTGGGGCCTGTCCTTCCTTAGTGAGGCATCCATTTCACTCAAACCACTCCCCATGTTGTCAAGAGGGCTCTCCCCAGCTAAAGGAATGCACATGGAAGATGGTTAGCTCTTTATTTTCAAAAGCAGACACTTAACAGTTGCTTCTGTGGCACACCAGTTGTCAGGGAACTGACATCGGAGCCAGAAGTGGAGGCAAGGCTCCCAAGTGATGCCGGAGAAGGGCCCAGCAGGGAGAGAGGGAACTCATCAGCTGGGGAAGGAAATCAGCGTAACACCAGGGATAAAGGGGGGCGGATGGGGGAATCGGAGAGGGGGCTCCAGGACTCTTCACTGGAGACCAGCGGGGAGAGCACAGGTCCTCCGCTACCCACACCCACCCTGCGCAGAAGACTTCCGCGCAGGGAAAGTAGGCGTAGACTTGGCGTCAAAGAACTTCTTTGCTGGAAGAAGTTCAAGAAACGCCCACTGACGGATTCTGCTAGCGACTAAAACAGCCACGAAGTGAAGGGCTGTCCAGCCAGGAAAAGGTTTAACCAGGCAACCTAGCCAGGAGTGGCGGCAACTTACGCACGAGCAACCCCATATAACCATTACACCAGTCTAGCATCTAGGCAGCTATTCCCAGGTCTGCACTGTATGGAGCAATTGCAGCATCAAGAGGCCACTGCCCCACACCAGTCTACGTACCTTCCCCCAACAGGCTGCATGCACACATCCAGAGGCTGTGTCTGTTTGGAAGCTCTTCCCTCTTCAACCCCCTCCTGGTTCTGGGTGACAGTGGTGCAGGAGAGGGTGGGAAAATACCTGTCTCTTCACATGCATGTCCTGCCTCTTCCTCCTCTTCTTCTGACCCATCCTGTGATCCACCCTCCAGCTCTGAAGCTTCCCCTCCCTCCAACTCTTGCCTCCTGGCTGGTATAGTAAAGGTAAAGGGACCCCTGACCATTAGGTCCAGTCGTGACCGACTCTGGGGTTGCGGCGCTCATCTTGCTTTATTGGCCGAGGGAGCTGGCATACAGCTTCTGGGTCATGTGGCCAGCATGACTAAACTGCTTCTGGTGAACCAGAGAAGCACTGAAGCACCGTTTACCTTCCTGCCAGAGTGGTACCTATTTATTTACTTGCACTTTGACATGCTTTCGAACTGCTAGGTTGGCAGGAGCAGGGACCGAGCAACAGGAGCTCACCCCGTTGTGGGGATTCGAAATGCCGACCTTCTGATTAGCAAGTCCTAGGCTCTGTGGTTTAACCCACAGCGCCACCCGTGTCCCATCCTGACTGGTATAGGTCCCCACAATTCACTGGTCCCCTCTCCCGAGTCAGACTCTAGCCCCCATTTCTTTGGTGCACACTCGTCAGTGTCCTGCCAGTCCCTGACAAGTACCAACATTGGAATGCTGCAAGGTTTTAAATGAATATAGCTAGATGGGAAGATAACTATGTCTGAAACAGCTGCATGTCTATATGGCTTAGATGCCTCAGCAAGATCATAATCCTTAGCCAGGTCAGTTTCTGGTGCTGCTCCTGATATCTCTTAGCTGTTCTTGTCTAAAAACATTGTGTTTCACAATATATGTGGGCAAGATTGTGATGTCTCCAACGGAGGATCATAATTTATGACCTATTAGCTAGAAGAAACATGAGAAAGTACTGCAGTTCTCTAGGTAAAATGAACTTACACAAATAGGAAAGCAGCTTAACTGTAGGCAAGATGTACTCTGTGTCCAAATAATGATCTCTTATCTAGCTTAGAGCGATGCCCAGAAGTAAGCAAGGAAATGCATCATTCAGACAAGTGAGCTATTTAACTCTGCCCTACAATGTAAGGACCTATTTTAGTTTTAATAAACTACAAGCAGAATAGGGGGGAAGCTAATAATCACATAGCTCAATAGAGCTACACGTGCTCTATTTGAATCTTTAAAAGGGGAAATACTTGTCTTTAAATAGTACAGTGGTACCTCGGGTTACATATGCTTCAGGTTACAGACTCCGCTAACCCAGAAATAGTACCTCAGGTTAAGAACTTTGCTTCAGGATAAGAACAGAAATTGCGTGGTGGCAGCGCGGCAGCAGCAGGAGGCCCCATTAGCTAAAGTGGTGCTTCAGGTTAAGAACAGTTTCAGGTTAAGAACGGACCTCCGGAACGAAATAAGTATGTAACCAGAGGTACCACTGTAGTAGGCTTATTGGACTACTGTTGTTGCCATCTGTCCATCTTGGAAAACAGTAGAGGAGTGTGCCTTGGGAAGTGAAGTGAAAATACAGTAGAAACTGATACGGAAGAGACATGTTTTGTTGCAGCTGGGTCAGATGAAGGTGTCCGGTTATGCTACTGCAGATACACCGTGGCATTTCTTCTCTCTGTGCTCCTCCCAATGGTCATTCCTCCTTGGGTCACTGCTATGGGTGCACACTTGACTGTCTGTCTCCAGGCATTGCAGTCATCTGCAAGTGATTCCCACTTGGGATGTTGCCAGCCTTCATGTCACATTTTTAGACATCTTTGTAATGCAGAGCTGGCCTGCCATTGAGCCTGGTACCTGAAACAAGCTCCCCATAGCTTTCTCCTGCCATTTTCCATTGTGTGGACCTGACAAAGCCAGCATAGACATCACTGAGAAAGGAGCGCAAACATGCTGGGAATGTGGGCTTGGGAGAACACATCTCTGATTGAGACTCTGTCCTGCCAGATGCACTGAAGCACTGAAGCATCACTCTTGGCAGTTGTAAGTTGCCCATGACTCACTTCCATAAAGCAGCATGCTCAGCACACAAGGCTTGTAGACCTTCATCTTGATATTGGACAATACCATTAATTTCTCCCATACCCTTTTGGAGAGGCAAGCTATTGCCTTAGCTGCCTTGCTAATATGCTTGTCCAGCTCATCATTGATGGCAGGGCTTTTTATCAGCTGGAACTCACTGGAACTTAACTCCAGTACCTCTTAGGTGGGCACCATTGCCATCCTAAGAGAACAAGGGAGGTGTTCATGGTGAGTTCCGGCACCTCTTTTTCTAGAAAAATAGCAGTGGTCGATGAAGAGGTTGCTGGTTATGGCACAACCCAAGTAGTCAGAATCGCCTACCGCCTCCATGCTGATGAATGGAGTGATGTTGATGTCCTGACCAAGGATGTTGGTCTTCATCAGGCTGGTGGTAAGGTCAGCCTCTAGCCCAGAATGTCTCAAACTTGGGTCCCCAGATATTGTTGGACTACAACTCCCACCAGCTTCCCTGACCACTGGTCCTGCTAGCTATGGATGATGGGAGTTGTAGTCCAACAACTGGTGAGGACCCAAGTTTGAGAAACACTGCAGCCCCCTCCCCCAATGAAAACCATTATTTCACATTTTTGTGCCCAAGGAGGATGGAAAGGAAATTCCTTCCCCATTTTGATGGGAGAATTGTCCTACGAAAAATGAAGTGGGAGCACTGCTTGATACTGGAGCCAGAAATCTGTTATTTTTGCCAGTTTGAGATCCTGAGGACTTGTTAAACATGGATTTCAAAAGATACTTGACAATTTTTGTGTAAGACATTTATCTATTAAAAAAAATCAACAAATACTCTATCCCACACTTTCAACCCATTTCTGAATTCACACTTATTTTGGTCTGTGTCTCATTATTTGACACATGGCTTTGTTTTATGAGCCCATGGTCTCTGTATCTGTGGCTTAGGTTATTAGGAATTACAGTAGAAGTTGCACCAGAAATATTACAGCCCTGTGCTTTCAACAGCATGAAATGCCAAACCCAGATAGTAAGCAGCACGAGCTAAGAATTTGCTCTCGGTCCTTCAATTTGTCATCATTTGTCCAATGTAATTGTAAGCTCCAGGGATGCCAGATGTAACAAATGAGTTGCTTCTTTTTAGACTGGTTTGTTCCCAAAAGAACAACTTGTCCTTTTGTCTTGCTACAAACATCCAGATCCACAGCAAGTCTAAAGTTTTGATCAGAGTGGTAGCAAGATCACACTCGTACCATCGGTACCATGTGTGAAAAGGTGTCAAAGTTAAAAGTCCTGTTCTGTCTTCCTGACATTGTGCACATGGGAATCTCAATAAATGACATTACTGCCGAATAAATTTAAACTAATTTTCTTCCTTCAAACTAAAATTCACCTGTGCCTGCATATGTAATGACTGTGATTTTGCTATATACTCAGAAGATGGATTGGTTGGTAGATTCCTACTAACTACCATATTTTGATACCCCAAGATCCTTCTTGCTTATGCTGGTTTGTGGATCTGATTCTGTATCCATCTGAGTCATTGCGTGGCAAGTCCCCTCCCCCTTGTGAAATGAAGACACAGGACACGTTATTTAAGGTTAATGGGCGTAAAAGGCCACAACTTTATTGATTACAGAAATTGAGAGGTATTGGCCTTAGGCATTGGTTCCTATCAACTACCCGGCATGGAGACCGGGGAGGGTTAACCACTGACCGGGGGAGTCCTGCTGAAGTATGCCAACTAGGATCCCCCGGGTGTCACCGCTTCAGGGCGTGCCTTAGGCCCACACCTCCGTAGGCTTAGGACAGGGCAACGCCCCCCCAGAGTCCTTTACTGGACTACTCTTCACTTTGGGGGAAGGTGATGGCGCTTCCTTCCCCCCTTCATTTGCATAACAATTACCCCTGCCAATGCCTAACAGCCAATACCGGGAAGTTGTGACGTTTGCTACGAGGAGGCGGAAAAACCAAATGGCTGGAAATTTGCCAAGTGGAAAAATTCCTACCAAGCCCCTTGTGGCGACCAACCGGAGTCCATAGCAAGGTCAGGGCTAACTAAACCTAAGGGAGGGCGGGATTGGAAACCGAATCAGCTGGAACGGGGAAGAGAGGAGGGACCCCGGGCGCACCAGCCTTAAATGTGTTAGGCCACGCCTCCCCGGCCTGCCAATTGGCCGGCCAGGTTGGTGATCCGCCCGAGGATTCCCCTGCTCTGTGCGTGGGGAGGGGATGGGCCCACAACCCCACCTCCTCCTCAGCTTGGAAGTGGCTTTGCAGAACTTAGATGTCTTGGACCAATGTGCTGTGGAATTCTTACTTCATGGGAGAAAATGAGAATAATTGAGAGATGCTAGCATCTGTGTAGCTGGGTAATCATTGCTGAAATAATATTGTTTAAAATATTGTTATGCTGATTTTCAGGTAAGGGGGCCTTAAAATCAAGATAAATAAGAGTGCTCTTTGGGGTACAATCCTATGCCCATTTCTGCTACGGGTCTTAATTCTGAGTAGACATATATAGGATTTCACTGTGAGTACTCTAGATCCAGCTGACTGCAAATCTCAAACATTTCAAGAATATTGCTTATGTTGGCACCACATACTGAAGCTTGGTCATGATATGGAGATTTCAGATGACCACTTCACCTTGTGACTATTTAATCTGATCTGCACAAAATAAAATCAAAGCTAATGGTATATAAAGTTTAGGAGTGTTTCTATGAAGGCTAGGTTGATCAAGCATTGTATGGTACTCTGCCCTGGCACTTATATAGATGAAGGATGGATTATAAGAATTCTTAACAAATGAAATAAATGAACAAATGTTCATACGGAAAGGACAGCAACACTGGGAATGGATCACAGAAACCGCTTGCAACCAGATGATGTAGTTGGTTTTAAGGTTATTTCATTTGGAAGAATGATGCCATGAGCCTAGCCCCGCTTATTTGGGAGTAGGTCCAATTGAAAACAAAAAAGACTTACCTCTGCGTAGACATGGTTAGGACTGCACTGTAAAGCACAGTGTAAAAAATTATTTTCATGGCCATTCATTTAACTGTGCCACAAAAATAAAAGAAGACATTTGACTGAATCTAATTCTGTCTTGCACTGCACCCACATGCAAATTTCACCTTGTTGAACATTTTTTCTTTTGACTCCAATCCATTGCATTTGTACCACTGAAGGCCTGAGGAACAGGAAATCTCTTGAGAGCTGTGTGCACCCAATGAAAGGTTATTTGGTTGGTAAATTATGCATAGGATACATTTTGTGACTCACCTATTAAAAAATCATGTGGCTGACAATACAAATTTCCACCAAAAAAAAAGCTGTTAGTTTGCTAAGCCTTGAGCTTGAGTTCTCACTGATTCCATAGCTACTTTGTGGCTGTCATCTTCTTTTTATAATATTCCTGCTCCCCCCACCCCCACCCCTGTCCGCTTCCTCTTTGCTGTTATTCTGAGACTGGTTCCACATCTAAATAGCAACCGTGTTGACTGTGTCCATGTCTGTGTTTCTTGCAGCAAACATGCAAAGTGTAAATGGCAGGTAGACGTCTGTAAATACCCACCCTAGAGGGCTGCTGTGGGTAATGGGGTTTCAAAACATTCGACTCATTTACACTAATAACCCACCCACACTTTTGATTGTCCCGTGATTTCAAGTAATGGGTCCAAGAGGCTATCTTTATTTTTCTTTTCTTTTTTTGTTCCACTGCATTCCCTGGGAAAAATCTGCTGTTTACCGCAGAATTGGAACAAATGTCAATAAAGTTTTCTGTGGTTTTATTCTAATTCAGCAGTAAACAGTGGGTTTTCCTGGGGAAAGTAGCAGGACAAAAACAAACAAACCACTTCTCAAATCTGTGACTTGAAATCATGGGACAAACAAAAGTGTGGATGGGCAGTTATATGTGTTTTCCTGTTCCCAAGTCATTGCAATGGCTGCGAGACGTGATAAAAAGAATCACTTTAGACTAACATTATGCAGTTTTAGAACTTAGCAGAAAAGAGATATTTGAATCTGGTGCCATGAGGAATCAGAGCAAAATATGGGACTATTTCATGCAGTTCTGAAAATTTGCTTCCCCTTGTTAGTAATGGGGGGGGGGGTGTCGTTATCTCATGCAACATAGATTATAACCTGAGCTACAACTCCAGGAGTGGTTTAAACCCCACATGGAACTCTGGGAATTGTAGCTCTCTGAGGGGACTGGGGGTCTCCTAATACTTCTCCGCACACTTAACACACCATAGCTCCCAGAATTCTTTGGTGTAAGACATGGGTGTTTAAAGTGTATGGGCAATAAGCAGTTCCCTGCAACTGGTATTCAGAACCATTACAACCTCTGATGCTGAACTAATGATATAAAGTCTTCTGCATTGTTTTTGTAAAAAGGAATTTTCTCCCCTTTGGGGCTGTGGAAATTTGCTTCTTCTCTGCCCTCAAACACCTTGAACTTTAAGTGCCCAAAGTTGCCAAAGGATCTGTGACCCACAGCTTACACCCTGTCCAAAATTGGGCAACTTGAATTTCTAATCCACAAACTCAAGAGTTTCAGCCATGGGCACATAGTTCATTTTATACAATGACCTATGCCAAAGAAGATTGATATAATAGGTCCTGCATACTCAAAATATTCTGAATATTCTAATAGTAAAACTGAGCCTGAGCAAAAATTGCTCAATTCCAAACAGACTCGCCCTTTCTAGTATGATTTTGGATTCAGACCTGTTAGCTTGGACTGAAACTGCAGATAATGTATTTATTTCCCAGCACCCAATTACTAACTCTGTGGCTGACTTTTCAACTGATGCATGAGATTGAACACTGAAATTCAGCAGGTTATTTTTAGCATAAGGAAATCCAGCAAGAGCTCAGCTTCCCACGCAAAAGGAAAAGACAGAGCAAAAGATATAGGAAGTATAAATAATTAAGGAGAAACTGCCTGTGGAATAAGCACATATTATTTGGGGTGTAACAAGTTTTGCTTCCAACAATATTAAAATTAACCGATAAAAATCAAGTATCTGCAGAGGATTCTTTCTGTAATAGGTGAAGTGATCGACTCTGTTTCCTTAATATAGACACATACTCGAATCCATTACCTTGTTTCTTACAGAAGTTGAAATATGTTTGCCCCCTCTTGAAACACATAGTCAAATACCGTCTTGGCCTGAATATAAGCCTCACTCCCCCCCAAAAAATTTTGACTGTGAAAAGTGAATGTGCGGCTTAAATTCGCGACCTTACCAAAATGGGCTTTGACGATATCGCTGCTGAAACAGACATATGGTAAAACAGCGCAAAAAAATGTCTTCTTGCCCATTTGCGAGCTTGAGACTGTTCATTTGCCATTTACAGGTGTGAGAGCCTGCGAAACTGTAGCAATTGAATAGCGATTTGAGCTACTGTATGGTAACTTTTGTGGGCTTGAAAGATCAAAGTCTTAAATAGGCTCAGAGTTACACTTCTACCAACCGCAGCGATTTTCAGACTGGAACCCAATTTTAAGGGAGCAGCTTATATTTGGGTATTGTCTTTCTCTCTCCCCCCACCCTCCGAATATTAAAGGTGTGGCTTATTTGCAAGTGTGGTTTAATATTCGGGCTAATAGGGTATATAAGACACTGTACTATATAAGAATTGCCTTCCTGAGTCAGACCAACAGCACTCTCCCCAACTGAGATTCCCATCAACTGGTATTCAGAGACATATTGACTCCAGCAGGAGAGTTAAAACATAACCATTGTGGCTACTAGTCATTAATAGCCTTATCATCCATGAATTGCCTCATTCTCTTTTAATTTTTTAAAAATGTTTAATGTTTTACTATGCTTTTATAATTGTTGGAAGCCCCCCAGAGTGGTTGGGGCAACCCAGTCAGATGGGCAAGGTGGTTATTATCATAATTATCATCATGATCATCACCATCCAATTTGGGGGCCTTCACTGCCTCTTGTGGAAGCAGATTCTATAGTTTAATGGTGTGCTATGTGAAGTATTTTTTTTTCCATCCTGGATCCTTGAGTTCTAGTATTATGAGAGAGAGAGAAAACATTTCTCTGTCCCCTTTGCCCACACCATGCATTTTGATGTTAAATATCAGCTGAGAATTCAATATGGGACATTCAGTGGGCTAAACACATTGATATGAGGAAATGTTGGTATTCTAGCCTGAAGTATTTGCATTTCATCATCACCACTGGACATTTTGACAAAATGTGATTGTTTCCAAAATCTGATCTCAGCACTACTTTTTTAGCTAGACTGTCACCCCTTACTGAAGCGAAATTAGAGACTTAGTAATATGGCCGAGTCATATTTCAGTGAATATTTAAGATGCAGCATAATGGGGATCATAACAATTTAGATGCATTATTTACATGGAGACAATGTTCTCCTCTCATAAATGTGCTCATTGGAAAGTGAGTGCTCTGGGGAAGACCAAACTATGGAAGGATAGGAGTGGAGTGCTGAGAGGTATTAAGCAAAAAGTGCTTATTGATTTATGTTTGAACTTAAAAAACAAACTTACACATGCACACAAGTGGCATATTTCCATTTGAAACTTGTTCTGTATGCAACAATTCAGGAGGCAAGATTATTTAATGACATAATCTAGCATTTCCAAAAGTGAAGGTGTAAAAACATACAACAATGAAGAAGAACTATTATATTAAATTGAAGCCTAGGGATGAACAAATTTGTTAATTTTCATTTTTTCAGTTTATCCCCCCCCCCATTCTTAAATTCAGCTCTCCACATTTCTGCACCAATTGTCTTTTAAAAAAAAATAATCCTTATGGAAATTCTTCAGCGTTTTGGTGCAAATTTCTTCTAATGACCACATTTTCATTTGCAATGTTGACATATATACAATTTTCCCCGGTTATAATGCGTTTTGTATGTTATTTGCACTAAAATGTTCATTTATTTGCACATGTAACCCTAAAATATGAAATTTGGAAAATTCAGAAAAAGTGCAAATTTCAAAGAAAACATCTGTATCAGTTTTCAAATCATTTCAGAATGCACAGGTTTGGTCCTTTTGCCTTTAAATGAGAAGTATATCAAATGTCTCCTCTATACCTAGCCTTATCTAGCACCAGTCTACTCATCTCCTAGCAATTCAGTGATATGTTTCAGCTGTTTCAGCCCCATCCTGTTGTTAGAACTACTCCAAACATACAGTTCATGATATCTTAATGCTTGAGGCAGAAAATCCAAATGATGCCCTCCCACAGTGATAGATCTATAACAGTACATTAACTAATTGACTAACAACTGCTTTTTAAGTGTGCTCCAAAATCTGCAGTTTGAGGCACACTACTTACCCTGCCAAATAGTAGAACTGGCCCAGTTACAGAAGTCCTGTTGCTTCTGGTTTTTATAATATTCCTTGTTCTCATATTTTCCAGGTATCAAAAGTACCTGACCTATTTAGCTGGCTCTTTAAGACTCAGCTGTTGAGACAAGTGTTTGCCTGATCTCCTGACTTAAACCTCCTGTTTTAATTGTTTCAACTGCCTTAACTTGTGCTGTTTTAATGGGCTTATTTATTATACATTTTAATTATGAATGTTTTCATGAGATTATTTTACTATGCATTTTAATTATGGATAGCTATGGGCGGTATCCAGCTAAAATGTTCCATCAGCACAAGGCAGACTTCGGTGGGAGTTTGGACTGATCACATCATAGGTCCTGGCTTTCCAAAGTCCTTCCTTCTGATTTTTATAAGAAAAAGAATACACCAAAGAAAAACACCCAGCTCAACATTATTCAGAGAGCATGAAAACTTCCAGTGAGGCATTTGTGGCGTTCTATTTTATAATTGCAGAGACTGCTCAGTATAGTTTCAATAGGTGAGAATTATTATTGAGAATGAATGCTCCATTTCTCACCAACCATAACACCCAAGCTCCTCTCACTGTGAAGTGATAATTACTGTTTCAGAACAAAATGAACTGAAAAGAGACCTGCAAGGCAGGTGTTTATAGGGAGTACAGGAGTGCCTTTTGCAGGAGAAAAAAGTAGTTCAGTTGGACAGGTTATTTGAACAGATGCCCTGCTGTACAGGTTCTGATCTCAGATTTTCTACTTAGCAAGTACATAGCCATGAACAGACCCGCCCCTTCACTTTTGTTGATGTTGCAGTTGCATAAAACAGCATTGTCATGACTGGATGGTTCCAGCAATAACCCTATGGCTATAGCACCATATTTCAGGCTGTGTAAAAAATGTGGCCGTGCCTTGTACTTTGCAGTTAACCCATGTATGCCAACTCTGATTTCTGGATAATTAGAATACATGGATTAAAGCAAGGCCTATTACAAACAACATAAAGTGTGGCTTTGTGGCCTTGTGATGATGGGGAGAATGGTATCGCTTTGAAGAGAGTTCAACATTCACACAAGTGGGGACTCATTTTATTCTATTTTATTCAGCCGTAGCTATTCAAGATGGAACCACTGACCCATGGAAACAATTCAAGCTCATTTTGATAGGGATGCAATGAAGCAATGAATCCCTCCAATTCCTTTTGGCTGGCTAGCCATAAGGAAAACAATCCCAGGGCACCCCCACCTTTTTTTTAAAAAAATAAAAAATAAAAATAAAAGGCCTTTACATATCTAAGGGGGAGGGGGGAATGTTCCTCATATTGGATCAGCCATGTGTTCTGAAACTAAAAAAGCCTTGCAAGAAGTGCCTAGTGTAAGTGGGCTGCTGGTTCCCCAATATCCATCCACAGCTTGTAAATCGGTACATAGGAACAATTGCATAAAGAGAACAAAAGCCTGTTGTGCTCTCCACTTTGGAGAGGATGACTGTAAACCGAGTATTCTGAATATTCTTCCTCTCGGCAAAAAAAAAGGAGCAAAATCATATATCATCACTTGTTTCACGGTATCATTCCCTTTTTTCATAGCGCCTCTGTTGTATATTACAGCAGTGGTTTAACGGTTTTACAATTCTTAGGATTTTATTGTAGAACTGAGTTCTTGGTTGTCTAGTAAACACAGGCATTAACAGCCACTTGAGATTGTCAACATTGTAACTGCAGGACAATGTACAAGATTATTGCATTTCTGGGTAGATTTATGTGCCTTGTACAGTACGTTAAGTAGGACATGAGCAATAGCATCTCCACAATAATATTTGGACATTCTCTTTTGTTGGAAACATTGGCTATCATAAATTTTACCCTCGTGTTTCTTCTTTACTGTTGCTTCCAAAGTCTGTTTTGGTGATATTGTATTCTGTGATCTCAAGGTGACTACGGCAGCATTCCTCTTCCTATATATCTGGGAGTAAGCTCCAATGAAATCAATGACACTTTGGGAAAGACAAGAATAGGAGTGCACTGTGAATGCTTAGACCTGTTGATATTATCATTTTGTAAGTATGAAAGTGAAGGCATGCTTTTGTTATATCTGTGCTGTTATTGTTGCTGCTGCTACTGATAACAACATAAACAATAAAAATGCAGCTTTTTATAGTCAATAGAAAAAAGGAATGAATGATATACATTTAACTAATGCAAGATGTATATTTAATTAAAATTAAAGGCCAATGAAGTATCAGAAGCACAACACTCAGGCTTAGGGTGTGTTCTCAATTCTTCTTTCATAACAGCGAATTAAATTCAGCACTTTCTGAATTTGGCATCTTTTCCTGTTACCTTATATACATCACTTGGATGGGGGCGGAGTTGAAAATTAAAGCCTGAAATAATTTATTATTATATACATTGTTTTTCTTGACTTTTTTTTTTTACAAATGTGTTGCCTCTATGTTAAAAAGGATGCAAGGCATCTAGCTCTCTCTTTCATAGAACTGTTTCATTGTATGTACACATTTTTTTTGACAAATAATGTTATCCCAAAACAACAACACCTCAATTCATCAGAGCATGTGGATGAGGGGACTGGCAAAGAAAGCCAGAGCTTCCCTGTAGCTGTGTAGATGCAGGTATGTGATGGAGCCATGACTCAATGCAGGCATCAGGATTCCTTGCCCAAAGGTCCATCATCCAATGATATGCTAAACGTGTCCCTTGAGAACAATGTGAAGATACATGAGACTCATCAAAGGTGGGATTGTTTTAACTATTCAGTGCCAAAGCCAGGGTTTGGAGTTTCATAGGTAGGCATATAGAACAGAGGGGTTTAGGGATATAATAAGGAGGAGTTTGATGCATTAGACATGGACAGGTAAAAAGGAGGTGTGTTCTCAGGTGTAGTTAGGAAAGATAATCTCTTTTAAGGATAGCCTTCATAACAGATGCTCTGCCGAACCACTAATGTTTAGCAGGTTGTTTCCTAGTTTGGCCAGGGCTCTTGAGTAAATAACTATTGTACTGCTCATTCTTGATTTGCACCCTTATTTACCTAATTAAGTCTGTCTCTGGAGATCATGACAAGAGCCTCAGATTGGAAAATCTGCATCCAGTGACCTTTACATTGTCAACATCTCATTATTATCATATCAGCATTCTGGTGAGTTAACCATTGAGATTCCTGACATGTAGCAGGCTGGAGAAGAAGGAAGGTCAGAAAAGCAAAGTTGAAGAAGGAGCACAATGTTGGTGAGGCCAACTTCTGGTCCAGTTATGAACACTAAATGGACACTAACCCCAGACTCTTGTAACAACTATGCTTGATAAGAATGCAATCTTAATAAGAACCAATAGGTTCAATGGGGCTTATTTCCAGTTAAGTGGTTGATAATTGCACTGTCAGTGATCGCAAGAAGCTAGTGTAAATTAAGCCAGCATAAATTACACCAGATCTACACCCTGTTCAGCTGTGAGGCATCTACTGATGCTCTGCCTAAGCACTGCAGAGACAAATTAAGACTGTAGGTGGGGATCTACAAACTCTTTCCTAAACACAGGAAAGAGATGCTAGATCAGAATACTTCACCCTGATGTGCTAGCTTTCTATGTGCAGGGATATTAAAAAACAAACCCCGAGTATCATTGAACCATGTGAACTCCCACCAGATCATCTGCATTTTGTGGAAATGAAACATAATCTTTCCTTCATCGTGTACACATTCACATATTGGTTTATGCTAAAATGTCTCATTCATGAATTATACTTAACCATAACATCTAGTGACAAGTGATAGGATGGTTAACAATGTGGATTCTGCATCTACATTCTTGCATCAATACTTTTTAAAAAAGCTAGCCAGGGATTTGTGTGTTATAAAATGCAAAATAAATTATTCAAGAACTAATAATATAGAAAGTGTGAACCTAGAATAAAATATTACCCTCTCCTGGATCTATCCTATTTAACTTTTAGCATCCTCTAAATTCCTAAGTTGCATATATTTAAAAGGTTACAATGGGAGTCATTTCCCCCCAGTATTCTCAGAACTCGAGGATTCCACCAAGATTTGTTGCAAGATCTTAAATAAAATTGTTCCCATTACACAAAGAAATCCATTAAGGTATTTCATCTTTATTGCCTTACTGGGTATCTCTCTGAACATTGTGTTTCTGGTTATACAGTTCCTTTAACACTGGAGCTCAAGCAAAATATGTGCCCTCTATCTATCAGTATTTAATATGCACACTAAACAGTAACATATTATATACATCTCTATAGATGCATTTTTATTAGCTGTAGCTGTAAGGCAGAAAGCAGTAATAGCTAGTAGACACCTGAAAGAAACAAAACAAGCAATGCAGACCCCTCCCCACCAACAACAACATATCAACAACAACAATCTTTATTACGGTCCAGAGACCCAACAACATAACTGTTTTGGACCACCTCCAAGATCAAGACATTTCAATGCATTATAACTGGTACTGGGGAAAAATGCCTTCAGGAATGAATACAAATGAGTTTAAGGCCACACCCACAGCATACATTTTAACACCCTGTCCGTTTCATAGGCTACTGTGAGCCTATGAATTCATAGGCTACTGTGAGCTAGATGAATATTTGGACTGATCCAGCAGGCTCCTTTTATGTTCTTATGCTGTCATGAGGTTGTGAGCGAAAGGTAAAGGGTAAAGGAACCCCTGACCATTAGGTCCAGTTGTGGCCGACTCTGGGGTTGCGGCGCTCATCTCACTTTATTGGCCGAGGGAGCCGGCGTACAGCTTCCGGGTCATGTGGCCAGCATGACTAAGCCGCTTCTGACGAACCAGAGCAGCGCACGGAAATGCCGTTTACATTCCCACCAGAGCGGTACCTATTTATCTACTTGCACTTGACGTGCTTTCAAACTGCTAGGTGGGCAGGAGCTGGGACCGAACAATGGGAGGTCACCCCGTCACGGGGATTCGAACTGCCGACCTTCTGATCAGCAAGTCCTAGGCTCTGTGGTTTAACCCACAGCACCACCCACGTCCCTGTGAGTTGTGAGCTACAGCCACACAATTGTTTTATTGCATTGAGTTATTTGAAGCAGCCTCCTCAGTATTGCACACATCCAAACCTGCCTCTCAGTCCCTTCCACTGTCAATGACTAGTATTCAACATAGCTCTAAGTGAATGTTCTATCAGTGTGAGGATGTTTGCTTGTGCAGTAGAATGTCCTCTCCTTCTCCTGTTTCTGTGCTCCCTTCCCAAAGCTGTTCTAGAGGTTCCTCCAGAGACTTCCGGGGAAGATGGCGCCAGGTCAAGTCTCAACTGAGTCTCTGCTGAGTGAGTAGGAGCTCTAATGATCAAATTGCCCTGATAAAAAGGCTCAACCTTTGAAAATATCTGCCAACTTTTATCAGTAAAGGACTCCAGGAGCTGTCGGGTGGACTTTTAAACCTCCCCTCCCTTTTAAAGCTACTTAAATCAACTTTGAACCACCTCCTTTGAAAAGCCCATAAAGCTGTGGGTTGGATAAAACAGCCCCATTTATTTCTGAGTATGAAGATGGTGCTTACAAGACAATGTTGCACAGAACTGGGGATTTCACCTTTACAACCTGTAACAACTCCTCCAAAGAAAAAACAAGCCAAAATTTCGACCTACTTCCATCCCAAGGCTGCTGAAATAAACAATCCAGGAAACCTCCATTCTCATGAGTGGTCTATTGACCACACCTGGATTGGAAGGGAGGAAAAAACTAACTTCGGGGGTGAGGGAGTGGACCTGGCAACAGAACTAAAACAAGCTGAGCTAGCCAAAGAGGGATCTGAAGCAAGTTTAGAACAGGAACTATTCCTGGAAAACCTAGAAGCCATGGCAAACGAGCCTCCCCCTCCCTCCCTATCAGGAGAGAATTTAAGGTGCCCTTCCCCGATTGAGCCGACTGAAACAGACAAATGGCCAAACAGCTTAAGGCTACAGTACCCGGACAACTTTATCTTCTACTTGTCAGGGATGTTTGAAGAGTTACTCAAAACTCATTTCACACAGATAAGCAAAGAACTTGAGCCAATTAAAAATTTCCTTTCGGAAAGCTTGAACCTGCTTACCACCCTAACTGAATTGATTAAGAACCATGAGGTTGCTCTCCCTCACATGACATCTGAGACTAGGACTAATGGAGGTGAAACTAAGCCGGGACTCGGTTACAAAAAAACAAACAGAAACAATTCAGTGCAGGAGGGAGGGTCCCTTGCTCCCAAGAAACCGACCTTAAAGAGAAGATGCTCAGCACAAAAAATGAAGAAGACCAAAAACATCAAATTGAGAGGCCGAAAGGGAACGCCGACCTGCCGGACTAAAAAAAATGAATTTCCAGAAGCTCTTTAAGCTGCTGGAGAATACAACAACAAAGAACTCTGCTCCTACAGCCCAAAAGAAAATCACAAACTCATGCATGCTAATAAAGCTCTCTGAGGAAAAGCCCCACACCCCAGCGGATCACACACCGCCCCCTAGTGGGGAAATAGGAAAACCAAAGAAAATTCCAGCTCCCATGCAATCAACCCTTCTCTTGACATCGCAAAGAAATCCTGTGTACCCTAACATAACAAGAAAGGATCAAGATAAAACAACACAGACCTGTTGGAAGCTAATGTTAAATAATCACAGACTTGCCTTCACAATACTTTCCACAAATAGAGGACACCCATCATATGCTCAAAGAAAAGTAAATATTCCCGAAAAAATCAAAATAGTCACCAGGGGCCTCGTGACAGCAGAAAATATCATCAAGGTAAAATTCCTCCCTCATGATATGGCCCAAAATAGGGCTATAGTGACTTTTAAGGACGGGCTCTCAACTAAACAGACCCTTTCAAATAAAGACAATTTTCTGAGGGTTGGCTTGCTTGTGCACCGTTTCTTCGAAAACATTGAAGACCCTTTACCACTTCTAGGAGCTCATAGGCCAGTTAGACCAAAAACCAAAACCAGCACTGCAGAATCAAACAGCGCTGAAAACGGCAAGCCGCTCTACCCAGAGGCTGGCAATCTTAAACATTCTGGCAGGCTGTACAAAATCCCGCCCTCACCAAATAAGCCAGAAGAGGATTTCTCCTCAAAGGATGAACAACTCCTAACAACCTACCTCGAGCAGATCCTACTTTCCCAGGATGCTCTTATTGAAAGACTTTCGACCATAAGGAAGTCACTTCCACCTCTAGCCCCGCCTCCTCCCATGGAATTTAATTACATCAATTGCAAATCAAAGCCTTTAACCAACGAAGAATGGACAACTTGTCGACATCTGTGTCCAGAAGAAACAGCCTCTCCTACACCCCCTCCAATAGCCCAATCCAAATCGCAACAAGTAGAGCTAGTGGTGCCAGAGCCGGGAATTGGCTCAATCTTCATGGACTGCCTGGGAATACTAGAAGCTATTCATGCAGAAGAATGAAATAAGGTCTCAGCGGGTGTCTGCCTGGACGGACAAATTAATACCCCCAAATTAGTCTTCCCCTTAAAAGGCTCCCCCATTCCTCCACATCGTGGCTCAATCAAGCCAAACTCAAAGGACCTGAAGAATCAGCGGCAGAAAACAGCTATGAGAGCCTGGAATCTAAAAATCCAAGAATCAACTGCTGCCCTAAACATCATCTCCTGGAATGTTGCCGGCTGGTCCAGATGTCTCTCCCATTCTACAGACATTCCCTTCTACCGTCAAAACTTTAACATCATCGCTCTCCAAGAGACGTGGGCGGCCGAAAACCCATCATTGGAAGGATACTATACATATGCAGTGAGAGCGGTTGCAGGTAGAGGACCAGGGAGGCTCAAGGGGGGTTATGCATCCTAATCTCACTCTGCTTAAACGCCACCTGTAAGGAACTGTCCCCCCTAAACCACCTAGCAATGGCCCTACTCACATCCTGGGGAAACTGCAGTTTACGAATTATCAATGCTTATATCCACCTAACAAGCAAAAAAACCAATATTGAGGGCATCTGGAATAGACTGGACTCTTATGTCAGGTTACTGCTAACAGACTATCTGGGAGCAAAGGTCCTGCTGGTGGGCGACCTAAACGCAAGGCTAGGTCCTGATGACCCCAGTTTAGAAACTAAATATAGGCAAAAATAAATAAATTGGGAGGTTCCTCCAACCTTCTGATACAATTTTAAGGAAGGTGTGCAGGGGGAATGAAGAAGGGAAAAGTTTTATTGTACAAGTGACCCTTGGGGTCCTTTCCAACTCTACAATTCTATAATTCTATTATTCTAGGTGGAAGCCCTTGATGGGACATGGTAGTTAAATACCACCCAATATCCATCAATTCATTACAGTGGTACCTCAGGTTACATACGCTTCAGGTTACATACGCTTCAGGTTACAGACTCCGCTAACCCAGAAGTAGTACCTCATGTTAAGAACTTTGCTTCAGGATGAGAACAGAAATTGTGCGGCAGCGGCCCCATTAGCTAAAGTGGTGCTTCAGGTTAAATACAGTTTCAGGTTAAGAATGGACCTCCAGAACGAATTAAGTACATAACCAGAGGTACCACTGTATACTAACTGTACAAATCACCTAAAGGGGTATTCATCTGACACACTGATAACATTGCTCCTTCCTCATCCCTTCAGATTTCCATCTCAAACTCTATGGGGCCAGTGTAAAATATTTTTACTGGCACAAAACAGCAGTGCTTACAGCAGAGGGCAGCAAAGTTTTGCCCAGAGGGACAGATGGACCAGAAGCCTTCCCTGATACCCTCCCCACACCTCTATGACTTGGTGTTCTTGGTTGCTGTAGTTCTTCTGTCTCAACAGCCTTTCTCCTCACAAGTTGAAGAACCAGCAGAGGTTTCAAAATTACATCCATCCAACATTGCACCAATGCAGTTTAGAAGGGATGCACACATCTCTTCCTCATAAGGAGATAGTGGGAGCCTATGCAGTTCTGAATCGCAGCCAGCATCTCTTAAGTGCAAGTGATGGCTGATGATGTACTATTTATTTATGTCTATGAAGCTCCCCCCAATATAGAGCCCTATTGTTAATTTGTGTTTATGCTTTTCTAATACAATGGCTGACTTGTCTGGTAAATTATATATCAGACTTAAAAATCCATGACTTTTAAGCAACCACGGTTTGCTTCCTGTAGACCTTGCACATGCTCCCTTGAATCTATTTGGCACAGGCATCCGGCCCTTGCTACTTCAAAGACATCAAACAAAATCAAACCACTTTGCTCTGAAATTATCTTTGTGACCCCTTTCAGTCAAAACCATTCTACACAACATACTAGCTTCCCAAAAAACTTGCCCTCTAAGCATACTAAACACGTCTTGCCATTTGCAACAAAGAAGAAACGGTTCTCCATTTTACTCTAATAGCACAATTCCACACAGGTCAGCTAAGAAAGTCTTTCTAGGTAAGCATGAATAGGTCGTTTATTAAAGCCAGGGGTGGTTGATCTATGGCCCTCCAGGTATTGCTCTCATCAGTCCCAGTCAGCATGGCCAATGGTCAGGGATTTTAGGAGCCATAGTCCAGCAGCAGCTAGAGGACCATGTGTTAGTCATGCCTGCTTTAAGCAAACTGATATTGGACTAGCTCAGTTGCTTGAAGCATGGTGCTGATAATGCTAAGGTGGCAAGTTCGATCCCCTTATGGGGGTTGGACTAGATGATCCTCAAGGTCCCTTCCAACTCTACAAATCTATGATTCTAGATCCACTGAAAATGTAACCAACAGTTCCAACAGTGAGCTGGAAATTCCCATCAGCTATTATTAGAAGAACCTTCAAGCCTTTGCCTTCAGATTAGAATGGAATCATTTTACGAGGACACAGAGCAATTTTGTCCCATCATGCCACATGCATTATATTATTTCCTTGTCCAGCTGCATTGGCAGCCATCAGAAAGGGGATTTAATTAGCTGGACCATTCATCTCTTCCAATATGGCACTTCCCATATTCTTAAATGCCATCCTGAAATGACTGAGAAACCTAGCATCGTATCATTAGCAAATGCCTATTCAATCGCTTTCTAAATATGTCAACCAACTTATGCACTTTTATTGCTGTTAATGCATCACAGTCATGCATTAATTAGTGCTCTTAACGCGAAGGGGGGAAATGGGTCACTGACAGCAGCTGCAATGTATCAAGTGGGAAGCAATATGATAAATGGGTCATTGAGTGTTTTTATATCATCAGATGCATTCATGACAAAAGCTAACTCTGCATTATTGACTGAATAATTTAATCATGTCATGTCATGGAGTACTTTCCCAAATAATAAATTGCTGAAGCTTGGTAAGTTATTGAGCACTCTTAATCTCGAGAGACTTCTGGGTTTCAAGCAGACTCCTGCTCCCCTATCCTTCAGGGATGACAGATACTACAGTGCTCATTAAAACCTGCCACAATAAGTTCCATATGCACATTTTTCACTGCACAGGATAGAATTTTATCTTTTTCAGGATCAATATTTCAGTTTGATAAGCTCTGTTTTCTTGGAATGCTGTAAGTGCGGTGGGCCAAAGCAGATTAGCTGAATTCAGCCTTATACCACTTGTAGCTGCTTGATGTGACGAGGGGAGCTATTTTAGCTTTCTGTGTGTCAGGGAATTACACCACAACCCCTCTTCAGGCATTTGCCTGAACATGAAAGGGTTAAAATGCGTAGAGGGGCAGAGGCACACATATACAAGCCACACACCAATGTCATCAGGAGATCTCGGACATTCACATGTTGAGCATAAAGGTCTGAGGGAGTTTTCTAAGTACATCTGTAGAAAGCATGTAGCAGTCGCTTTCAGGACTTAACCCTTAAGGTCTGAGAAGATCCTGCATGCTAACATCACATCCACACAATACAGTTAAAACACTCTTAATTCACTTTAAGGGTCATGGCTTCCCACCAAATAATTCTGGAAACTATATTTTGTTAGTGGAGCTGAGAATTGTTGGGAAACCCTTAACAAACTACAGTTTCCAGAATTCTTTGGCTGGAAGATGTTGATGATGTGCCCTTGATTTGCCCCTGATGAATCAAGCAACTGCAAGTATGTAATATATTCAAAGCAGAGCAATTTTTTTATATAAAAAAAATGTCTGACTTTAAATCCAAGTAATGATTGCGCTCTACTGCTCAGTGGATCTGAACTCTAATTTACATTCCATCTACAGAATTTCTAAATGCAAACACTAATAAGCCATTTTTCATATTCTCACAACGTTTAGATCTTAAAGTTTTAAATGTGATAAATCAAATGTTGATATTGGAAAACAACTAATAAGTATTACCAGTGCTTCCCCCCTAAAAAGTATATGTTTAGGGGTACTCTCATTTTCCTACTCATATTGAAATACTGCCCCTCAATGAGGCCAAACTTAGATTCACAAAATGTTTAGAGGTATGTGTGCCCCTGTGTACCCCCAGAAAAAAGCACTGAGTATTACAATACCAGAGACTTGGAGATACAAGCAGATGATTATTTCATACTTCCAACAGATTAAAACAATCAAATATGATTCAAATTATTAAATTAAGAAGTGCTAAAGCTGAATGAAGTATAAATGTGAAATTCCAATCTGAAAGAGAATTTAATTTTATGCTTACACTCCATAAATTTCTTGCTCACTCCAAAAACTGGACTTCAACTGCACTGTCTGTTAGTAAAATTAAGATTTCAGAGCAGCAGGGCTGAATTGTATCCAGTGTTGAACAACAACAACAACAAGCTTCTGTGGTATAGTGGTTGGGAGTGGTAGTCTCGTAATCAGGGGAACCAGGTTCGCGTCTCCGCTCCTCCACATGCAGCTGCTGGGTGACCTTGGGCCAGTCACACTTCTTTGAAGTCTCTCAGCCCCACTCACCTCACAGAGTGTTTGTTGTGGGGGAGGAAGGGAAAGGAGACTGTTAGCCGCTTTGAGACTCCTTAGGGTAGTGATAAGGCGGGATATCAAATCCAAACTCTTCTTCTTCTTCTTCTGCAATCAATATGGAGTGACTTTGCTCAGCAGATGGGGCACAGAGAGCAGCCAAGGAAAACAAAAATCCCACCCATATCATGGCTCTCACGGGAGCCCATGGGAGAGAATATAGGTCTCTCTTTCCCCTCACCAACCTGTTCAACCCTAAAGGACAATGGGTGTCCTAAGGGGAAGTGAAGGCATTCACTGAGTGTTGCTTGAAGGTCTAAAGATAATTCTGCATTGCTAATGCTGTACATTTGGGATAACTCTGGAAAGAAAGCTTTAATAGCAGCACGTGAATTATTACTTATATGTGCCAGGAAGCAGTTCAAAACAGTTTGAGGAGGCACTAGACAGTTAACTCAGACTTACACAGTTTATGACCCACCAAGCAGTATTGATCCGAGCTTCCAATTTCTCTGCACACACACAAAAAAATCTGAACAACTTCATGTCTTGTTTAGAATTTGTCTAATACGAAAATTAAACTGCAGGGGGAAATGTTTGATTTAAGACCTGCAGGTGTTACAACAATTTTTCACAATAATGCAGAATAGGAACTCAAAGACATTTTAGTTCATTATGTGTCTTCTGTCTGTACTTAGGCTTGTTCTTATAAACCAACATGCCTCTGCTTTACACTGGCATCGTATTTTATTAGGTATTCTGCTATAAAGTATGCAGAGGCCCTGTGATAAAATGGTAAATAAAACCAAGCAATAAACCGACAAGCAGCCAGGTATGTCTGAAGACAAAGAAGCAAATGATATGACGTGCTTTCCTTGCAAAATACTCCTCTCCTGAGGACAGGATGCCATCCTTCTTACTTAGTTTCCTTCCCACTCATCTGCCCATCAGGTTCTGATTTTATTTTCTGTTGCTCTCTAATTTAGATTGGAAACTCCTTAGGGCATGGACCTTGTCATACTCCTCATCTTTAAAGTGCCATGCTTTACCTCTAGCACTAAATAAATAATAATAGGATCTGCCGAGTCAATTTAGCAGCCATCTCAATTTGCGGTGAAGGTTCCCCCATGTTTTTCACAGCACACAGCACATTTCATCCTTACGCTTGCTGACAATGGAGGTGAATGAATATAAATCCCCATCTCCCAGCCTTGTATTGAAGCAAACTTGCTCATTACAGTCCCAGTTGGCAACCCGCTTGCGCCAGTCTAGTCAACTCAACTTCCCCCCACTTTCCCCACAGTCAAGTCAGCTGGGCTGATTTCTCCAAATTACTATTTACCATTCTTTTCAAGTTCATATATTACTAAGTAGTTTTAGCCTTGGAAATCCCACAAGATTCACTTTTAGTGATGCAGTTTGAAAGGCTTGTTCAAAAAAGTATAAATAAAATCTGTCAGTTTCTCAGACTCTCAGTTCTAAACACATGTTTATGAGAAGGTGTGCGACTGATTTCAGGGGAATTTGCTTCTGAGTAAGTCTGTAGTTTCAGCATATCCTATTGCCACAGTTCCAGCATGGAAGGAAGTATTTGGTGGTGTTATTGTGGAGTGGAAAATAGATAAAGATAGAGCACCCATGTGGGGTGATTAATCAAGTAATTGACTAGATCCCTAGATCCAAAGTGAGGGAATAAACACACTATCCAGCAAGAGAGAGCCCCCCAGCAGAGTTTAAAATCACAGAATCATGCAGCACAGTGAAGGGTGGGAATAATAGGCTGTTAGACCTTTCAAATATCTTGTTCTAGCCACTTACAGCACTTTCCCTCTCTACTACTCTTGCAATAAACAAACTACATAATTTAGTAAGTTTAAATGCTTTACTTACAAACTCCAAAGGTCAGGTTCATGTGTCATTCCAGGAAGCACTAAGAAGACACAGGTAGACATATTGAGATACAAAATATAGTGAAATAGCTCTAAGCACGTGGTCTGAGGTTGTCATGAGAAAGCTCAGGCACGTCCTATATTGGAGATTTTACATGGTGAAAGAAAGGAAACCAATGAATAAACTTCCTTCATTCCAGGTGAGGGACATGACCTATCTGCATCTATGAAAACATTTCTATGGTCTTAACCCGTTCAGGTTAGAAATGGTCTAGTTCAGGTGTTCCTAAATCCACACTTGCTTACACTGAATTGCATTTGCCATTCTACCAACCATTTATTCAGTTTGGAGATGTCTTTTTGAAGCTATTCACAATCTCTTTTTAACAACCCTGAACTATTCAGTAGCATCACCAAACATGGCCACCTCATTGCTCACTCCTAACTCTAGATCATTTTTGAACACGTTAAAAAACACAGTTCCCAATACCAATACTTCCTACGCCTCTCCATTCAGAGAACTGACCATAGATTCCTACTCTTTGCTTTCTGCAACTTAACCATTTTGTGATCAACAATTAGCCAGTTCATGATTCAGCATTGCCATTGTACTTGCCCAACATACAGGTACACACATACCCCTGTTGTCACAGATCACAAAGTGTGAAATAAAGAAGAGGAAGTTTCAGAGGTTTACTTCTTGGAATTGCCGTATTGACGTTCTCACATCATAAAAACATATCCAATGGCAGTCAAAGGAGCCACACCCCTCATTCCTACCCAATACTATTGTGGCCAGACCAGAGCAGACTTTTTCCATTAAATTTCACTCCCAACCCAAAGGCTGTGTGAATATTCCTCTGCATGAAAGTGTACATAGTATTTTTGTTGAGAATATTCATCTTTAATTGAAAAGATTCCACCTATACACTAAGTTTGTGTGACTGACAGTTTCAAGCTTTGTCAGTTTTCAGCTCTTTACGTAATATTGCTGACACTATTCTGCAGCATTCTGATACTTTTGATTCATAAAATGTACAAATATTAAAATTGTATGTGAATAGACTAAGCAGTAAATATCTATTACCTAGATTCATAACTAAGCAGAATCCGCTGCTGTCAGCAGCAATTCAGGTGCCCACAAATCAAAGTTTACAGTCCAGGAGCTTTATGATTAAAATCATGAAGCTAGTATATAGATAAGACTGAAAAGCTTTGGCTCTGCTGTTTATTTTTTATTATTTGATTGATGTTCCTCATGCTATTTCAACTAACATTTATTAGTGTAGGTTCAATGAACCTAATGACAATTTAGACAGAGGATGATTCATTTTAGAGCATTGATTTGATCCCAACTCTTTAATATGACTTCAGAATGTATTTCAAGCTGCGGCCATTGTCATATCGCAGCACACTGGGAATGAATGTAAATGGAAGCCTGGACAACTGCTGCAAATCGTCACATACTGAAAAGAATTTGAGACAGACCACTGTCCCCTGATAATGTAACAAGAAGTGATAATGTCACACTATCAAGATAGCCTTACCCATCTGGTTCTGTCCAGATGTTTTGGACTCCAACTCCCATCAGCATCAGTCAGCATGACCAATGGCCAGTGATGATGGGGATTATAGTCCAAAACATTTGAATGGCGTCAGGTTCTAGAAGACTGTATTAGGAGGTTGATGTAGGTTGCATGTTAAGTCCCACTAATGAAACTTCTTTGACTTGGGAGAACATGGTTTTCAAAACCAGAATGAGTAAAAATAAAATTTTAAGTATATGATGGCATTCCTGGAAGAAGATTGGGATGGATTAGCACACACTAACCTTGTGTCCTCTGGATGTTGCTGGATGACAGCTCCCATCATCCCTAATCATTGGCCATGCTGGCTGTGGCTGATGGAATAGTAGTCCAGAAGAATCAGGGCAAAGGCTCTGGGCAAGACTGGTATGGATAATATATTATATTTCTCTACTATCTGATAATATGATAATCACAGTAATTTCATATTTGTAAAGTCTTTGCAACAAAGATGGGATGTGAACTGTCAGCGTGTTAGCTTATACAGACATTTGTCAGCTGCCAGTCTCATGACACAAATAGCTAATGAATCTGCACTATAAGCAACGGGAAAGGAGTCTGCAAAGTAAATATCCCAGGTCAGCTCAGAAAGAAATGAACACAGTGCATGGAAAAGTCAAAGGTGTTTGTCACTAGTAAAGTAGAAATGGGCTAGTTCAGGTGTTCCATGCAGAGTAGCCCAACTCTCAATTTGTTTAAAGAAATTTACATGAATGTTGCAGCTGAAAATATGCTTTCATGCTCACCCAAATCTTTGCCAGAAATTGCATTTGTATCCGGAGATACTCCAAATCAGGTGCTACTCTTTTTTTTTGAAATCCACCTTCGCAACCAATAGTCACGCTAATGCCTTGTGGTACAATTTGCAAATTTCAGAAGTGGTTCTAAGCTGGAGTTAAAATGTGAAAATTGCATCATGACTGTAAGAGAGAGAGAGAGAGATATACACACTTGCATACAAGTGTGGGTGGATGGGGAAGAGAGGGAGAGATTTTTAGAGAGCGTTATACTTTAATTTGATGACTCTGAAAAAAATATGTAAATTAAAATTGGTGGTTATATTTGAAATGAATGCTTAATGTAATGTTTGTTAATGAAACGTCAGTGAATGGACAGCTCTCCTGTACAAATCTTCAAAAATGTTTGTTTGTTTGTTTTAAGAATAACAATGTGGAGGGAAGCTCTGTGTGTAAAGGTGTTTTTAACATCACTGTTTCTATCGCACCCATACAAACTCCTCACGCAGAGACACAAAGGAACAGATGCAGTAGAACGGTTGAACTACTTGGCCCGAAGAAAAGGTTGAACTGTTGGTTGCCTGGAGCCATTAGGATGGGTGGAACACCAACCTTTAAATAATACAAGATACCTTCTGCCAAACAGTTCACATCAGATTAACGCCAGCAGAAGAATTATGTGACTAACAAGTAAACATCGAGCACTTCTGGAGGAAAGATGCCTGTGATGTGATGAAATGTAAATTATATGCTTTCATTAAACTTTGGCCTTAATACAGTTATGGGTATTCCCTATGGGCTTTAATCGGCAATTTAATGAAGGCCCGACATGTATTTTGGGACAAGAGGCAAAGTTGTAAAATGTATCATATTTGACAATAATAGAGGAAATACAGCTGCTCGAATCTGGCATTGTGCATTACTGACAATCATTGTGCACATTTAATTTCCATATTGGAACGTGAGCCAAATGATTCTAAAATAGAAGTATCTCCCATGCAGTGTCTGGTTCAATCTTTCATACAATTTCAAACTGTCTTAAAAAGAAATAAATATTTGTTTTACTAATGACGTGTTTCTGAAAACTGTTTATTAATGTTTAATCCTACGCAATCTTTTATTTTCAACTTCAGAAAATGTATTGCTTTAAGTAAAAAAAGGAATGTTTATTTGTAAATGTGTACTGAATGATTCTTCTTTCCTTTTCATTGCACTGAAAAGAAATGTGATATTTGACTAAAACTAATAGTCTATCAGACTTGTTCGTAGACGCTTTCCTTTTAAGCTTTGCCTTGAACTGATTGGACCATTTATTAATGGGTTTAAATGAGTAGATAGTCTGATTAATGTAGACTAGGGATTATTGGGTTTAAGGGTCTCACAGAATAGACTTGAATAAGTTACAATATCTAAGCCGCAGTTCTGTATCATTAAACAGGAGCTAAAATTGATTGTGTGTTATAGGACAGCTGTATGAACTCTGTAGAAGTGAACTTTGAATGGAGAAATGAATGTGCCCAAGTCTCTAGAAATTGTTCTTCTTATTAGCTTGTATAGTACCTTGTTCTATTTAAATAATACAATTCTACTGCTCCACATATATAGAAATAACATCGTCCCTGTCTATGTAGCAAGAGCCAATGCAAAGGAAGAAATTATGAAATTGTGTGATGCATGAGAAATTCTGAAGGGAAACTTTTTGTATTTGTCAATGACAAAACTAGGCATGGCACACAACTCTGAATATCAAGAAATAAATAAAGAAAGAAAGAAAGAAAGAAAGAGGCTGAAGAAGCTGCAACTTTGAGCTCTGATCAAGTAAATAGAAGAGCTACAAAACACCTTCCCTCCAGCTATTTATCTCCACTCAAAATCAGTCCCCCATATATTTTTCTTCCTTGACCGAACATATATAAATCATCCCATCTGCAAAAATTTGTGAGAAGCTAAGACCAATGATGACACTTCTTGAACTGAAATGTTTAAAAATGTGCACTTATTCAGAAGTAGGTGCCATGTAGTTTGACACAACTCACTTCCCAATAAATATGCATAGAATTAGAGTTTCAGTATAACTGAGGCTGGAATCTAGATGTCTCTTTTCCACTCTTTTAGAGAAAATAGATCTTTGTTTAAGCATTCAAAATTTTATTGTTGTATGTCAGGGAACTGCCATCAGCTCAGAGGCGAGAGGTGGAAGGGCAGTTGTGTTACAGGGAGCCTCCGAAGATCGTGCGAAGCAGCTCTTCCTCCGCAACACCGAGCCTGAGCAAAGCGGAGGGGAGACAAGTCCCTCTTTGCCAGTGCCCTCTCTGTGCAGTTGGTTCGCGCACAGAGAGGGGAGGAGAAGGATGGGGGTCAAAAGACTGTTATGCTGGGGAAGGCTTAAATACCTCCCACTCCCAGATTGTGCTAGCGACTGAGCAGACATGGACTTGAGACGCTCTGCACTGTAAATGTTTTTGTACAGATAATAAAGCCTGGAAAAGACTGGTGGGAGTCTTGCCTGTTCGCTCTCGAGCAACCACGCCAACACATAACATTGTATAAAAGCAATGCACAAAGAAAATAAAGGTGAATATATAGATTATTCATGTTCAACTGAGTTTTTTAGATGTTTCAATAGTTTTATGATAAATTGTAGTGTGCATTTTATTATGTTCTCTTCTGTTTGATCTGGGTTGGTTTTTTTAATTGGAGTTCTACTGCTCCTTGCCCTGAAATTATCAGATAAAAGTCAGGCTACAGACATTTCAAATTAAAATAAGCAAATACATTAATCTACAACTCAAAAGCCTGATCCAGACAGTCATATTTTCTTTTTACTTGTAGTCCTCTAGATCCTGCATTTATGCAAGGCCTCACATACAGGTTTAAAGTTCAGGAAGGTTACTGAGGTAAGCAAGGTTAGAGCTAAAATTAAAGATCAAAGATCAAGTGAAATTACCTGCAGTTCCTGTGAAATTAACCAATAACAGGGAAGGAAAATCAAAGAAAACTAAATTATCTAAGTGAAGGAGATCAGGAGACTGTAGCAGAGTGGGTCATAGCAAGTTCCTCTGAGAAGTGTAGCTTCTCTTAAATTAACACTACATAAAACAGTAATATTGCAACAGTGTGAAAATATGTAACAGTGTATGAGAGGTGATACAATCTGTATCTTGAAATCAGTGTGTGTGTGTGTGTGTGTGTGTGTGTGTGTGTGTGTGTGTGTGTGTATTTCTACCAAGTTCCATCTAGGACAGAATTCAAGGCAAATCTGAGGTGTTGTTGTTTTTTTTGACCATTTCAAGGATATTTTGATAGCATACCCTACAGAAGGCACAGAAGAAAGAGTATTTTTATCAGTATCAACTGCTGGAATATTACATCCAAGACAGAAGCACTGCTTGTAGTAGTAGGATATTTTTCTACTTTTGATGGGAATACCCTCTCGCATCAACATTTGGGATTGATGTTTCTGAAGGAATATATATATATATATAAAATCAAATGTCCCATCCAAGCCTTCCCACAACTTGCCATTTTGAACTTGTTGGATGATCAGAGATTAAGTTTTCAATCTAAGGAATTTCTTACATGAATGCTGGCTGCAGTGAGAACTTCTTTGATCCAGAAATGGAAGATACTACAGTACAAGAATATAGGGTTGCCGTGTTTCAAAAAGTAAAATTCCCGACACCCGCAGGTTGAGATTTTTAAAAAGTTTATATATATATATAGAGAGAGAGAGAGAGAGAGAGAGAAATTTGGGGGCAAACTCAAATTGTTGACCTTTGAAGCTCTTTTGGCAAAATTTCAAAATGTTTTCCGATTCAGTAAAATTCCCCTCCACGCTATTTTTACACCCGAAAACCAGGACATGTCAGGAATTTTCCTGCCATATGGCAAGCCTAGATTCTGGCTATAGCAATGAAAATAATTCACAAATTATGTGTTTCTAAGGGAAAGGAAGATCCATAACATTTATATTCTGTTTGGTGAAATTTCATTTCTTATGCGTGAAATTCAAATCTACAAAACTCTCTTTCCCCACCAAATCATGGCATTTGGCTTTCATTATGTATTTTGCTGGTTTTACTATTCTACATTATCTTCTCTCTATTTATTTGGAAAATAAAACTTCTGTACTGAACCTTTGCTTTGGAACCCTGATTCTGTTTTTGTTTGTTTGTATTTTAGATTTAACATTAATAACAAATAAGAAACAAAAGTTCTCACTTGGGTTCTGCATATATCCCTAGTAGTTTTCCCCACTGTTTAACTACAATGTTGCCTTCTGGCACCGTAATTTCAGGAATCAAAGGCCATGAGGAGTGGTGTAACATGGTAGTAAATTCACCAATAGCAGGAAACTCATTTGAAGCTACTACAGCCAAAGTTTAAACCTAATCAGGGTGAGGACAATTCTGCCCAACAGAAATCACACCCCATATTAGAGAGGTGGAGAACGAGATCTGCCAGTAGACTGGAGACTTATTTCCCCTCACCCTCATGAAGCAAGTCTGATAGATGGTTGGTACTGTCCACCTGTCAATCTCCTGATATAAAAGTGATATCAGGTGACCCATTTTCATTGTCAGTTATTATGAAACCCCTTGCACAGTGCCCATGATCAAAGTAGGAAGCATGTGGAAAGGCATTGGGAGAGTGGGTGCCATTACCAAGCTGTGAAAGCCCACTTTCAAGATGTCATAAGATGACATTCCAGCAGTTGTGGTTAAGGTAACCAAGGTATGCTTGGAAAATCTTAGAAGTCATCCAGGCATATAATAGGGAAGGGCCCCTTGTCCCATTATTTAGGGTTGTATAGGTCTGCAATAAACCCTGAACATGGCTCTTGCAAAAAATGTTATAATTGCTACCTTAGGTAAAAGATACTGGGCAACAGTGGCCCCAAACTAGCCCACAGTCCTCAATTGCAGAGGAGGACACCACCACTGTTCAAAAGAGATTTAACAACCAGATTCGTCAACTTTTAAGTTATGCAATAAGAAGCTGCCATCTTGTCCTTCTCCTCAAACTGCAAAAAATCTTCAGCAAGCCCCAGCAATATTGTGTTTAAAATTCCACCAAGAAACAGTGTACAACTTGCTTCTTAATGTGAAATCACCAAAGACGCCTTTTTGCCTATCTTGCATTATGCATGCAATTTGTCATAGCTCCAGAGAGCCCTTCTTTGAAGTATATAAAACATTCTCACCATGATTACCATAAAGCTGCCTCCTGCTCTGCCAATTAAACACATTGTCCTGGCTCTACTAAACTTTAAACACCACACACACATACACAAGAAAAAAAATCCACAGCAGACAAGATTACCAGATTTCATTTGTATAAAGCATGACAGAAACAATTTGAAGGACGTCAGGGAGCAACTAAGTTTTATTTTCAAAATTAATTTTGTTCTAAGCAGACCAAAGGAATAAAAGATCCAGGAGCTCCATAAAAATAGAGCCAGCTTTGTAAAACATGTCATAAAACAGCCTTAAAGTTCTCAAGAGACCTCGTCCGGATTCCAGAGTATTTCTCTGAAGCAAGAACTATTTTTTTAAAAAAATGAAGACTAATTATTCATAGAAATGTAAAGTTGAATTTTTAAAATCTGCAAAACAGCGATGTACAAAAGCCATTCTCTGGCTTCTCCTATAAAAGCATTAGTGTCTATTCTGCTATGGTAATGTATTTAAAACAAATCAGTGGTGAATTAGGTCTGCCCTCTTCAGTGATCGCTGTCTAGTAAAAAAAGGGGTATACTAAGCCCCTCCCCATAGAGCTTCTCCATTTGTTTCAAATGAAGAAGTACTGTACTTTTCCGTGTATAACATGCCCCCTTGTATAAGATGCCCCCTATTTTGGGGGAGGATTGGAGTTTTTCAGCTTTTGGGGGGAGGATTTCCCACAGTTGCTGAGCTTTTGGGGTGTGTGTGACAAAGGTTGCTGAGATTTTTCTGGGCGGAAATGAAGTAAATCACTAACCCGACGGTTACAATCTCTGGCATCACTCGCTAACAATCCCTCATGTCGCTCACTAACAATCCCGATTGCCAGCAGTGGAAGGAAATCACAAGCCCAATTGCTGCAGCAGCAGAAAATCCACAACAGCCCTTGACACTGCAACCAATCACGCACCCATTTAACGCAGCTTAAGTAAATACAAAACAGCATTGGCTGCAGCCACCAATCACACACCAAATCACCAATGAGAATCTGCAGCTTGCGGCTGCAACCAATCATTTGTCACCCCTACCCACTACCTGTGTTTAAGACGCCCCCAGTCTTTTGACATTATTTTACAGTACAAAAACCTCGTCTTATACATGGAAAAGTACAGTAACTTTAGCTGGGAATTTATTTTGGGCTCAGCCTTTGAAATAAATAGGGGAGTCCAAACATGCAGAAACCTGCACACAGTGGGTTATGTCAAAGCCATACAAAAGAGTAGGCCCGAGGAAATTAATGCACTTGAATAATTTTAACCCATTGATTTTGATGGGTAGTTTCTGAGTATGACTTAGTTGGTCACAATCTGGCAGGTCCAAGCACATCATAAGCACATGTGAACTTCAGGAATGAGGTGGAAGTTTTCATAAGGAGTGCTAGGAAGACACCTGTTCCCTCCCAGAGCTAAAGGTGGTTACCCTTCATGGGGAATGCTGGGAATTGTAGCTCTGGGAGAAGAATAGGGGTCTAACAACTCTCAGCACCCTTAACAAAACTACAGCTCCCAGAATTCTTTGAGGGAAGCCATGCCTGTTTAACATGATGCCACAGTGCTTTAAATATGTGGTGTGAATGTTGCCTTAAACAACACAAAGCTGGTTTAACACAAGCTACAGAAACTATTTTATAGGATATGAGAGCAGGTCACCCAGATGGTTCAAATGTTAGATGGACAACTATCCTTGACCTACCTCCTTTTCCATCCCTATTTTTGTAGGAGAAATGTTGGAGGGTCCTAATCAATAATATTAATAATTTTATTATTTATACCCCGCCCATCTGACTGGGTTGCCACAACCACTCTGGGTAACTTTCAACATATATAAAAACATAATAAAATATTAAACATTAAAAACTTCCTTTTACAGGGCTGCCTTCAGGTGTCTTCTAAAGATTGTATAATTACTTATCTCCTTGGCTCGGGGATCACATAACTCCACACCCTCCAACATTTCTCTGATGAAAATAGAGATGTCCTGCCAGAAGCTCCAAAATTTTCCAATAAAAATAGGGATGTCCTAAGGAAAAGCAAGATATTTCAGGATCAAATCAGAAACTGGGATGGCTTCTGTAAATCCGGGGCTGTCCCTGGAAAATAGTGACACTTGGGGGGTCTGCTTTTCTTGAAGGGGGCAGGGTTATCACTGTGCATGACTACTGCTGGTGACTGCTGGAAAAAGCAGTTGTTACTTCAGTAGATGAGATCATTCACAAATCATTATTCTTCTTTCTCCTATTCCAGTTAGCAATGTTTGATTAAAAACAGTTCATTTCACATACTTGGACAACCTCCAACAGATATATGGCAAGTAATATCTACAGGTAATAAACCAGAAAGCTTGAATATTGTATCCCCTTTCACAGGCTTGCAGGTGTATTTTGTAATCATTTGGTAAGAAAATGCACTACTATAATCCCTCAACCATTCCTCATCAGGCTTGGTTTCCAGACCCTTTATCATCTTGGTCACTATCCTCGGCACCTGTTCCAGCTTGTCAATATCCTCCTTAAATTTTAATGCCCAGAACTGGACAGAGTACTCCAGGTGTGGTCTGACCAAGGCAGAGTAAATGTTGCGGTCTCTGAAATATATAATTAATTCACTTGTTTTAGACTTTGATTTTTCTTTTCTTGGGCTGTTGGCAGCAGTTGCATTTCTTGATAATAACTAATTGTTTCTCCAGTATGTCTGTTGGGTCATAGAATCTGCCATGCACAATGTTATTCTCTTTCACGAAGAGAATGCAGTCTACAGCGCAGGGGGATATGTGATCTACTTCATGTTGCTTTCTCTTTGTTAGTCTGCTTTATAGGTGCTCAAACAGAGACAGTTTCCTTCTACATGAAAGAAAGAAAGAAAGAAAGAAAGAAAGAAAGAAAGAAAGAAAGAAAGAGGAAAAGTGAGAGATACAGATGTTGCCCAGCTACAGATGTTGAGAGGCACCAGACAATGACCTCTTCCATGTGTTGTCCACACATCAGTCTTGCCATCCCTCTTACTCTTGTGCATGCTTGTCCCCAACAATCATAAGACCCACAAGTGAGAAAAGAAAATGCATGGAACCTGGTGACTGTGGTCACAGAAGCATTTCCTGGTCACAGAAGCATTTCCTTGGGTGGGCCCTGTGTTTATGGGCCCCAACTAGTATCCTTCTATGTTGGGTGCTGATTCCAGCCCTGGAAAGGGAGAGAAAGATTGCAAAAAGCAAATATAATAGGGTAGGGAGAAACCATCACATTAATATTAATTTATATCCTTATAAACAGAAGAGAAGAAATAAATTTCAGCCAATCTATGCGTTGTAGAAGTGGGTGAATCTGTCAGTTTCACTTTCTCATTTTTCAAGTCCTAAGTTCAGTTCTCAATATTGATGAGAGTTTGCAGTGAAAATAACTCCTCATTATATATCGTCAGCATTCTAGTGTAATTTTCTCCTAATATAGTCATGTTTCTATACAATTTTACCTAATATACACATTTTTGCAAAACAGTTTTCCCCAATATAATGCATTTTTGTTTGCTGTTTTCACCAATATGCACTTTTATGTAAAATGTTACCCTAGTATTTGCATTTTTGTAGCCAAGCCTTTGGTGGAGAATTGCTTTCAAATATTCAGATAAATGTGATTTTCAAAGCATGGCTGAGTTTTAGTTTGCATATTTCTTACAGAAGGTGTGAATTAGGCAGGTTTTCCTTAAAGTGCAAACTGAATTGATTTTTTCTGACAACCCTAACACTTTGATACCGTTAAGTAAACGGCATTTTCCTCAAGTTACTGCTTAATGTATACTCAGGGCATACAGATTTAAGCAGGTTTAATAGTAATTCTCCCTTCCTAAGGAAACCTGGAAATAGTAGAAGGAGAGAAGTTAGGGATCTATTATAACAGGGATCATCTGACCAAACCACAATTCCAGAAATTTAAGACAATTAAAGTGAAATTAAGCCAATGCATGTTGGGAGTATATATATATCGTATCTCTAAAACCATTATTTTCTTCACTAGAAATTAGCTCCCAGAAAACTGCATTTTCTGACCTAGGCACCTTTTTCACCTCTGCCATCACTCAGACAGGTAAAGTATGTACTGTGAAATGTCTCAAGTTTTATGCTTCAAGGTATATTCTCCTGTCTCACAAAATTTGCATTACTATGTGAAATCAGGCTTGTTGCAGCTTAGTTGCCCTTCAAGGTTCTTCAAATGTTCAAAGGAAAATAGAACAATCCTGAATTTTGTCCAGAGGCATAGTAAACCATCGCAGGAGTCTTAAAAGCTAGTAAACATAACAGCTGGCTGAAGAACGTTTCTTTTTTTAAAAGGAATATTCCATTATCTTTAGCAACAACACAGAAGAGAGAAATAACCATTTTAAAACAGCAATTTCAAATCAATAATACATTATTTGGTGGTACCATATCATAGAATCGATTAGGGTAGATTTCCTGAAATTCTTGATGTTGAGTTTAGGTGCATGGATTTTCCCTAATTCCCATCTCATTCATTGCTTTTGATAAAAAGAGAGTGGACTTTTTATCAGCGTAATACTAATGGTCACATATAAACCCTTTTGACATCAGAGTTCCAACATCAGTAAGGCAAAGGTGGGGGTAAGGGAAACAGACATCAAAGCTCCCTTTCCATGGTCAGAAATCTCTCTCCAACCTCAGAGAAGGAGATCTGATGCAGACCTTCCAAGTGTTCCTATTTTCCAGGGACAATCCCAGATTTACAAAAGCTGTCTCGATTTCTGATTTGATCTTGGAATGTTCTGCTTTTCCTTAGGATGTCCCTATCTTCATTGGAGAACTGTTGGAGGGTGTGGAGTTATGCGACCCCCGAGCCAAGGAGATAAGCAATTATACAACCTTTAGAAGACATCTGAAGGCAGCCCTGTAAAGGGAAGTTTTTTTAAGTTTAATGTTTTATTATGTTATCATATATGTTGGAAGCTACCAAGAGTGGCTGGCTGGGGTAACCCAGATAGGCAGGGTATAAATAATAAAGAATTATTATTATGGAACAGGACATCCCTATTTTCACTGGAGAAATATTGGAGGACATGTTGATGTTTTCTATGGCCCTAAACCCAATAAGAAAAGAGTCAGCATGTTAAAACCAAAAGCAACACAGTAAATTCAACACATACCAAACAACTAGTAATGAAACTGGAAAGCCTAAAATTCATACAAGAAAGAGGGAACTAAGCAATCCTCTTTGATGAGGGAGTTCCACAGTCTTGGTGCCACTACTGAAAAGACTCTAGTCACTAAACTGTAATAAAGAGGGGCCTAAGAAACTGCCTCATCAGACTATGGCTCCATCTTGCTTAAAGTTGTGTACTGTGGCAGAAGCTTTCCAGAGCTTCAGACAGGAGTTTTCTCCAGCCCTATTTTCAGTTGTCAAGGGGCCTTTTACAAGCAAAACCACATGCAACCACTGAGTGATGGCCCAGTCCAAGTGACAAAACTAGTGCCACCTTTAGATTGCATTTGTCCATCTTTCCACATTAATTCTATTAGTTGTCCCCCTTTGGCCTAAGTGCCATGCAGCTTGGAAGTAAGCCACACTGACTTCAGTGAGATTTCCCTAGTAATTCTGTTTAGGACTGTAGCCTTAGACGCATAAACAAGTAACTGTCAAAATAATTCAATAAAACTCTCTGAATAAACTTAGGACCCTGTCCTCTGTTGGCATGTGAACTGATTCCCTCTTCACAAAATGTGCTATTTTTTTAGAGTGCTTCTAAATATTTACAATATGGTAGCTTCTACTAATATAATTGCCTCTATAAAACATCAAAAACTAAACATAAATTCCCCTTTCTCACCATGTATGAGAGCTTATAAAATATTTAGATTAGACCGCTCATTTTTTTATCCGCAGACTTTAATTTCCTATAAAATATGCACCAGCTGCACAGGCCTGCCTTATTGTTTGTGTTGTTCCATATTATATTTTTATTCCTGTCATTCTTGGTTTCAAATTGCTTTGGAGATGAGTTTTGATTAATTTAAGGCACAACTTGACTTCTTTCATGTCTTACATGCTGACAACAATTTACCACTGTATAAAATTGTGTGCCATTGCTAGTCCTATTCATGCATTCAGGGTAAAGGTGTGTGGGCTTAAAAGGGGGGAAGGGTTGAAGGCATCACATGTGCCAGCTCTGCTCCAGACATGGGGGAGATAAAGATCTGGAGGAAGAGCCTAACCACGTTCGATTGAATGAATGTAGAATCCTCTGTGCAACTGAAAACTAGGGGCAATATGCCATACACTCATTCAGTTACCATGAAGATATATACTTATGCAACAAAAGTTTTGCCCTATTCCCTCCAAATCTTTTCCAGAGGACTGGGGGTGTGGAAGGTCCTCCAAAATAGATTTAAGAGGTGTGACCAGGGGATGACAGGAAGAAAGCTCCATTCTGCAAGGGAACTTGCATGAATGAAGTGAGAGACAGAGATTACCTGTATTTGTTTTCAGGCCTAGGGCTGGGCAACTGCTCCAGCTGAATCCTGAGCCAAATGGGGCCAATTTGTTTTGATCAAGGATTTGGCCAGTGGAGGTCAAGGCAGCCCCAGACAGTCCTGTGCTAGGCCCACCTGGAGCAATCCAAGACTGACAAAAGGAACAGCAGTCGGGTAGTGAGGAGAGGGTGATGGTAAAGGAGATGCAGGCTTTCCCTTCCCTGAACACATATTTTAAACCTTGATTTTGTCCGACTCTTCATGACCCCATGGACCAGAGCATGCCAGGCACTCCTGTCTTCCACTGCCTCCCACAGTTTGGTCAAACTCATGTTGGTAGCTTCGAGAACACTGTCCAACCATCTCGTCCTCTGTCGTCCCCTTCTCCTTGTGCCCTCCATCTTTCCCAACATCAGGGTCTTTTCCAGGGAGTCTTCTCTTCTCATGAGGTGGCCAAAGTATTGGAGCCTCAGCTTCAGGATCTGTCCTTCCAGTGATCACTCAGGGCTGATTTCCTTCAGAATAGATAGGTCTGATCTTCTTGAAGTCCATGGGACTCTCAAGAGTCTCCTCCAGCACTTGATTAAATATGTCAAAAATACAGTCTGGAAGGCGTGGATAGAGACACAGGCATTTCTTTCTTTCTTCCCTCCAGAATGCATATGTAAGCCCTGAATTTTGAAAGCTTCTTGTCTTCACAAGTCATGTTTATACACGCAGACAGTTGCCAACAGAAGAAGTTGATCTCATTCTTTATCAGCTACTTATGACTGCTTCAGTCAGTCCCAGATTATTAACAATATGCTATTCCCTTCTCATTACACTCTGACTCAATGTAGCAAAGGTGGGTCACCCACTGACAGTGCATATGGCACATTTTCCAGGGAGCAGCATGTCTGTGGCTCATGAGTGTGATGGAAATAACTCAGACTAGACACCTGTGTTGAGTGAAATCAGGCCACAACTTTATTGACTAACTAGCAGGTAAACAGGATTGGCATGACAGTAGGGCAAGGATCAATTACTTATTCTGTTCAGTCCTTCCTGATGGAAATCCATTCTGCTTGGGTTTGGGAAGCATCCCATCCTATACTGTGGGAGTTGGCCAGTGTTGGACCATGGCATGGTGTAAGCCAAGTGTCCAAAGTCCCACTGGGCAACCAGGGGAAGAGATTTGGCATGCCTCAAGCCTATCCTCCTCCCAGGTTCCTTATGGGCTCCCCTCTCACAAGATCCTGTGGGATCTTCCCCTTCTTATAAGAGCATAGCAGGAAAAGCTAACCCTCACTCTCTATCCAAAGGTAGTCCTGTCTCTAGACAGACAACTGGCCATCTCCATCCAACTTTTATGATGCTTTGAATAGAACAAAATGCAGAGGAGATCATAGAATCATAGAATCATAGAGTTGGAAGAGACCACAAGGGCCATCGAGTCCAACCCCCTGCCAAGCAGAAACACCATCAGAGCACTCCTGACATATGGTTGTCAAGCCTCTGCTTAAAGACCTCCAAAGAAGGAGACTCCACCACACTCCTTGGCAGCAAATTCCACTGTCAAACAGCTCTTACTGTCAGGAAGTTCTTCCTAATGTTTAGGTGGAATCTTCTTTCTTGTAGTTTGGATCCATTGCTCCGTGTCCGCTTCTCTGGAGCAGCAGAAAACAACCTTTCTCCCTCCTCTATGTGACATCCTTTTATATATTTGAACATGGCTGTCATATCACCCCTTAACCTCCTCTTCTCCAGGCTAAACATGCCCAGCTCCCTTAGCCGTTCCTCATAAGGCATCGTTTCCAGGCCTTTGACCATTTTGGTTGCCCTCCTCTGGACACGTTCCAGTTTGTCAGTGTCCTTCTTGAACTGTGGTGCCCAGAACTGGACACAGTACTCCAGGTGAGGTCTGACCAGAGCAGAATACAGTGGCACTATTACTTCCCTTGATCTAGATGCTATACTCCTATTGATGCAGCCCAGAATTGCATTGGCTTTTTTAGCTGCCGCGTCACACTGTTGGCTCATGTCAAGTTTGTGGTCAACCAAGACTCCTAGATCCTTTTCACATGTAGTGCTCTCAAGCCAGGTGTCACCCATCTTGTATTTGTGCCTCTCATTTTTTTTGCCCAAGTGCAATACTTTACATTTCTCCCTGTTAAAATTCATCTTGTTTGTTTTGGCCCAGTTCTCTAATCTGTCAAGGTCGTTTTGAAGTGTGATCCTGTCCTCTGGGGGTGTTAGCCACCCCTCCCAGTTTGGTGTCATCTGCAAATTTGATCAGGATGCCCTTGAGTCCATCATCCAAGTCGTTGATAAAGATGTTGAATAAGACCGGGCCCAAGACAGAACCCTGTGGCACCCCACTAGTCACTCTTCTCCAGGATGAAGAGGAACCATTGATGAGCACCCTTTGGGTTCGGTCAGTCAGCCAGTTACAAATCCACTGAGTGGTAGGAGATGATGCAGAAATGCACAGGCCATTGTGTGTATATTCTACAACAGGATAGCTGAGCCTGTTAGAGTGTGGTGATGAAAACACCAAGGTTGCAGGTTTGATCCGCATAAGGATAGCTGCATGTTCCTGCACTGTGGGGGGTTAGACTACTAGATGATTCTCATCTTCCTTTCCAACTATGATTCTATTATTCAGATTATCACTTTACTGTCTCAGTATTCATTCTGGTCCATGACTTGGGCCTTGAACAATGTCTTCTTCAACCAGTAACATTTGGTCAGGAGCATTTGGTCTGGTTTGGGTTGCTCCAGTTTGAAAATATGACTTGGTCTGTGTTTTGGCTCAGGTTTGGTTTGACTAGACACTGGGTTGGATCCAAACTCAGTGTTGGCTGGAGTGGACCCACTAAAATCAATAATCACAAGGGACTACCTTGGTGCTTGGGTTCAGAAGTTGAAGCTAATGCAGAACACAGTGCCTAGGATGCTTAGTAGGCTATCTAACCATTCCGATGCTTCACCTGTATTAAAATAACTGTATGGTCTGCCTGTTTGTTACTGAGCCATGTTCAAAGTCTTATTGTTGATATATCAAGCCCAAAACAGCTTTGGGTTAGGATACCTAGCAGACTAAAGAGAGAGGGAGGGAGAGACCCTTGAGATCCAGCTAGCTGTTCCAAGATCAGTGGAATATCTACATAAAAGCCAGCCTCCTTGGTAGTGGCGCACACTCTCCGAAACATCCTCCCATGTGCCGTTTGAGAAGCAGGAACTGTAATGTGTTTTAAGCAGCTGAAAACCCATCTGCTTGGGTAGAAATTCCCTGGCCTGAAATCAATATGCACTGCTTGGCTTTATGGTTATGAGTTTTATACTGTATATGTATTCCGAGTTGTGATTTTATGGCATATTTTATGTAAACCATTTAGAGGCTTGTATATTAAGTTCTAAATAAGTATTATCAATCAATACGTCAATCATAACCTAAAGTCCCCTTGATTTCAATGGGTTTTTAAGAGCATCTCTAAGGGAAAAACCCTATACAGAAGAAGCTGGCAAAAAACAAACCAGTGTAAGTTAAGCAAAAATAACATCACACCAGATCCAAGCTCTGTTAAGCAGTGGGGCTGCTGCAGACTGAGCCAGGGAACACAAGCATTTAAAACAGTTTTTGAGCTACACCACCCTTTGTGCTGGCTTAACTTACTATGGGTTGCCAGATTAATATATAATATAATATAATATAATATAATATAATATAATATAATATAATATAATATAATATAATATAATATAATATATTTAGCATTTATATGCCACCCATCTGAGTGGGTTTTCCCAGCCACTCTGGGCAGCTTCCAACAATAAGACATCAAACATTAAAAACTTCCCTATACATCAAAAACTTCCCACACCCCACACCCCAGTCTTGCCTCATCACACTTCCAGAACTGCCCCCTTTCAGGGCTATACATTTGCTTGCTAAGTCTGGATCCCCCCTTGTGTTTACAAGATTTATTAATGAAGTGAAACATCAGTTAGAAAATCAACCCAGCCTTTATTTTTCCCAAACCAGAATCACTATGTGAAAGTTGAATCTAATTTGGTTTACCTGCCTGTCTTTTCTCCTTTCATGCTATGCAATTTGAACAATACAATCAGAGCTTTGGATAGTTCATGCTCTGATTTCTAGATGGTTTTGGTACAGAGAGTTCAGATGAGCGGCTACTTGGAACAGCTCCAATTTAGCACTGACTCACATAAAACACGTAAGAGGCAAATCGTTTGACAGCTGCCACTTGATAGGTTCCGTGAAAACCAGACACATGTATTAATTTAGCAGTACATGTATTAATTTGGTACTGTGTGGGTATTGATCAACAAGGAAAGCTGCTTGTGTGAATGTGCTTAATGGCATGGCTGCACAAAGTGAAACTTTTTTTTGCAAAAAGCTGGTGTGGCACAAACATGCCAACAAATGTGGACACTATTTTTGACCAACAACACCCATGGACATATAATTCCAAGCAAGACTCCTCCAGAATATCTGGATCTCAAGAAATAATTGCTGCTGGTTTATCTACTTATAGGTTAAGGTAAAGGGACCCCTGACCATTAGGTCCAGTCATGGCCAACTCTGGGGTTGTGGCACTCATCTCGCTTTATTGGCCAAGGCAGCGGGCGTACAGCTTCCGGGTCATGTGGCCAGCATGACTAAGCCGCTTCTGGCGAACCAGAGCAGCGCACGGAAAGGCCGTTTACCTTCCCGCCGGAGCGGTACCTCTTTATCTACTAGCACTTTGACGTGCTTTTGAACTGCTAGGTTGGCAGGAGCAGGGACCGAGCAACAGGAGCTCACCCCGTCACGGGGATTCGAACCGCCGACCTCGTGATCGGCAAGTCCTAGGCTCTGTGGTTTAACCCACAGCGCCACCCGCGTCCCTTTATCTACTTGATAAAGATTGACTTCCCGCTCCTCCCCGGCTTGGGTGGCGAACCTATTTGGGCTCGTCCGCGAAAACTGATGGATCCTGATAGATTCCGACAAGTCTTGCGGAACCCTGCTCCTCCTGGCGACTCATTAGATGACCTTGTTGAGGACTGGAATAACCGGCTCTTGGCAGCCATTGATGAGATCGCGCCTAAGCGCCCTCTGCAACCCCGTCGAAACGAGGCACCTTGGTTTACTGAGGAGCTCCGGAAAATGAAGCGGGATCTCAGACGGCTAGAGCGAGTATGGCGACGGACTCGTGACGGAGCCTCAAGAACATCTTATAGGACGCTTTTGAAAGCCTATGAGATGGCTATGAAAGCTGCTAAGAAATCTTACTTTGCAGCTTCCATTGCATCCGCTAGCTCTCGCCCAGCACAACTTTTTAGAATAATTAGGTCAATAACATCCTTAGGAGGACAACCAAATTTAAGCACAAATTCGACCCACAGCTGTGAGGCATTTGCGAGCTTTTTTGCGGAGAAAGTCGTGTTGCTCCGCCGTGACCTCCCTGCCAATTTAGATACAGTGACTGAACTGGAGGCCCCTCGACTGACTTCAGGTCCAGTGTTGGACCATTTTGATCGGATACTCCCTACTGATGTGGATAGATTCCTCCAAGTTGGTAGGCCCACCACCTGCCTCCTTGATCCGTGCCCATCTTGGCTGATTAGGGAGTGTCCAGATGTTGCACGGACCCCCCTGGTTGAAATTATCAATTTGTCCCTTGACACGGGGACATTCCCAGGGGAACTGAAGGAAGCAGTGGTGTGTCCACTCTTAAAGAAAACTTCATCAGATCCCTTAGACCTGTCCAATTACCGCCCAGTTTCAAATCTTCCATACCTGGGTAATGTAATTGAGAGAGCGGTTGCTGAACAGCTTGGTAGGTTTCTGGAGGAAACATCGGCATTAGATCCATTTCAGTCCGGTTTCCGTCCTGGTTTTGGGACGGAGACGGCTCTGGTTGCCCTAACAGATGATCTCCGTAGACAACTGAATCGAGGCGGGTCAGGACTGCTGATCCTTTTAGATTTGTCAGCAGCCTTTGACATGGTCGATCATGATCTTCTGGACCACCGCCTCGCAGACGTGGGGATACAGGGCATAGCCCGTAACTGGTTGTGCTCTTTTATCTCTGGTCGGGGACAGAGGGTGGCACTAGGGAGGGAAATGTCGCGCCACTCCTTGGTGTGTGGAGTGCCGCAGGGCGCAATTCTCTCCCCGATGCTTTTTAACAGATTATCTGGAGCTTTGGGCTGGGCTGTCACCAATATGCTGATGACACTCAGCTCTATCTGCTGATGGATGGCCACACCGACTCGGCCCCGAACACACTGACCAGATGCTTGGAAGCTGTGGCTGGATGGTTTCGTGGGAGCCGATTGAAACTAAATCCTTCGAAGACAGAGGTCCTATGGCTAGGTCGGGATGGCATGGGGATGAGGGATCAACTCCCTTCTCTTGCGGGGGCCCAATTAGTGCCATTGCCTTCCGTTAAGAGTTTGGGTGTAATCCTTGATGCCTCCCTTTCCATGGAGGCGCAAGTTACAGCAACAGCCAAGGCGACATTTTTCCACCTTCGCCGCATCAAGCAGTTGGTCCCTTACCTTTCCCGCCCCGACCTGGCCACAGTGATCCATGCAATGGTCATCTCCAGGCTTGACTACTGTAATTCGCTCTACGTGGGGCTGCCCTTGAAGCTGTCCCAGAAACTCCAGCGGGTACAGAATGCTGCAGCGAGGCTCCTCACGGGGTCTCTGCCATGGGAGCATATTCACCCAGTGCTTTTCAAGCTGCACTGGCTCCCGGTGGAGTATAGGGTCAGATTTAAGGTGCTGCTTTTGACCTTTAAAGCCCTTCACGGCCTAGGACCCTCGTACCTAAGGGACCGGCTCTCCTGGTATGCCCCACGGAGAGCCTCAAGGTCCATAAATAACAACACCCTTGTGGTCCCAGGCCCTAAGGAAGTTAGATTGGCTTCAACCAGAGCCAGGGCCTTTTCAACTCTGGCTCCGGCCTGGTGGAACGCTCTGCCTCATGAGACCAGGGCCCTGCAGGATCTGATTTATTTCCGCAGGGCCTGTAAGACAGAGTTGTTCCGCCTGGCCTTTGGCTTGGAGCCAATTTGATTCCCTCCCTCCCTCCCTCTCTTTTTTCTTTTCCTTCTCCTCCTGCGATGAGGCTACATTTTAATATTTTAATGTTCCATTATTTTAATCTTGTTTTTTTTATTTTTGTTTTTAAGCTGTAATCATTCATCTTGTTTTTATTATTGCTTGTAAGCCGCTCCGAGCCCGGCCTTGGCTGGGGAGGGCGGGGTATAAATAAAAAATTATTATTATTATTATTACTTATAAATTTATTTAATTACCGCTTTCTCACAGAAATATCAGTGTGGTATAGAAGAATATAAAAAACCTTCAAAGAAATATGGAACATTTATTTAAAAGGCTGGCTACTCAAGAAAATTAACTAAATGTATAGGCCTGTTGGCATAAAGAGTCTTCAAGAAATGCCTGAAAGTCAAAAACAAGGATGCCTGCTGAATCGCTGCTGGAAGACTGTTCTACAGTATGGGACCGGAAAACTAAAAGCCTGAATTCTGAGACCCACATAGAGGTTATGAGGTTCTAAATACTTGGACTGCAGAAGCTAGTTTATCCTGATCCAGATACACCCATAGCTGATGTGTCTGGTAAAAGGTACTCCTAGCCACTGAGATCACTTGGTGCTCTGGTGACAAAGGTGTGTCCAGGAATACCTTCAAGTTACATGCCTGCTCTTTTAGAGAGAGTGCAACCCTATCTAAGATAGCCATGGGAACCCCCTACAGATACAGCCTCTGTCTTCCCAGGACTCAAATTCACTGGTCCAGAGGTTATACAGCCCCACTTTGTTCTGATGTTATTGAGAAGAAGAGCAGCATGTCATCAGTGAATTGATGCCACCATTCTCCAAAATTTTAATGGCCACTCTAAATGACTTTACATAGACATACTTTGTGCTAATACCACAAAGCTCCTGGTTTGCATGTTCTTTGGGTGCAGCAAGTGGTAGAAAATGTATCTGATTCCATTATATTCAAGAGTGATATCAATCTTTGCAATCTGCATAATGCAGTAGTTGAAACAAAGGCTTCATTAATTTATGAACAGTCCTCTTGAAAATCTGAAAAATGTCGACGTTTTCCACTAAAAAAATGGAGAGCGCCAGGATGTTAGTATTTTCCTCCTCATTAATATGTACATATTGCTGGCTTTGAAAGATGAATATACGTCTAAATTCTGAATATTTGAAGAGAAAGGCTTGTTGACTGTTTCCTTCTTTTAAAATCTCAAGTTATCCTCTTTGATAGTCACAAAATTTCTCAGCAGGAGTTGCACATTTATGTATCAATCAGTTTCATTAATTGGGGGACTCCCTCCATTCTCCTGTGGTTAATAAAATATTTGCTTGAGAGAGAAAAAAACAGAGTCAACTGGTTCCCAATCCTTATTAACAAGAGCTTTTGAAAAAGGATAAATCACCATCAAAATAGAACCTCATTAATTAATAGGTTTTGCTTGAAGGGAGTATAATTGTTGTGGTTGTTCCATGCCAAGCCTCTAGAGGCTATTAGTACTGTTTATTCATTTTGTTTAGTAAGAATTGTTCTGTGAAACGTGGAAATAAGATATTGGGAACTTCTAAATGCACATCTGAAGTTACTTGTTGGCATCCATCTGCCTCGAGAGACAGTGGAGTACACCTCTGTGTGTGAAGTTAAACTGCTGCATTAGCAGCACTAAAGTAACCTCATCAGGGCGCAAGCCTGGACAGTGTGTATGGAGGTCCTGAGCTGTCCATGCAACTAGACCCCCACTCTTGGCCTCTCTGATGTGGTCCAAAGGAAAACAGAGCAATATGTTTGGCACCAGCTTGGCTGCAGGAGTTGCTGGAAGGAGGTGTACAAAGCAACTGTCTTAGGGACTCCACTCCAGATTTGTATAAGGTTTGCGCCTTGGTCTTTGCTTCTCCTCAAGATAGCCCACAAGGCATTGAGGGTGTATAATCAGAGTTTTCCTTCTCCAAGATGGGCTACCTTCCCAGGTTAATGACCCCATCTGCCCACTTCCCTCTACAGCACATGTAGAAACCACCTTCTTGACCATTGGACTCACTACTGGCCTCATTTGCTCAATCTGCCTAAGCCTGTCTTCAAATGCAGGGAGAGTCCCTAACTCACTGTGTGAATAATAATGCAAATGAAAGGGCTCAATTGAGGCATCTGATCAAAGCCTGTATTCTTGATCAAGGTTTATATTTTGATCAGATTCCTGTATTCTAAAAATGAGCTTAAATTCACAAATGTTTCTTTCGAGGCAGGAAACCAGCAGGCAGCTGGCAAGCTCTTAGACAGAGGGCCCCTCTGGTTTATTGCAGTCATAAAAAGGCTGAGGTCACTGACCCTACATATTACAGAATACAATCAAGCTGCAATTAAGTTGGTAAATAGTAAGAATTATTGTGCCTCCCATTAGAGACTTGAGCCACATTTTCATAAGGTTAAAAGGTCAAATAGAAACAGCAGCTGGACTAGGCAAAGCAGCTCTCTGAAACTGCTTTGAAGCTTTAGAGAACTTAGAATTTAGCTTAGCTTTTACTAAGTTCCCTTTCTTCTAAAAAACTATATATGTTATGAAATATATTGGCTTAAATGTAATTATGCAAAGGATTTAGAAAGTAAGAAATGTTAGATTCTTATGTTAGATTCTTATTTCATAGAATCATAGAATCATAAAGTTGGAAGAGACCACAAGGGCCATTGAGTCCAAACCCCTGCCGAGCAGGAAACACCATCAGAGCACTCCTGACATATGGTTGTCGAGCCTCTGCTTAAAGACCTCCAAATAAGGAGATCTTTCATAGATGGTGTGTGAGGAGGTGAACCCAAGATCTCTGTTTAAGATAAAATTAGAACCATTAGCCATCTGTTTTGCAGGGAATAGGGCAAGAGGGGCCAAAGGTTATCTGGTAATTAAGGTGCCTGGTCGAGGTAAATGTAAGATATATGACTACTTATTTGCCATTTATAAATAGAAGAAAATATAGCTCTCTGTCTCCCATAAAAGGTAATAGGAAATGGGTGTATCTTTTATGATTGGTTCTAGCAAACAGCCAATAGGAATTTCAACCAGGCTGATTGGACAGAGGCAGCCAAAGGAGGAGCAAGGGGGCTGGGCTGAGGGAATATAAGTGCTGGCCATCAGGGCTGAAAGGGCAGAGCTTTGGTAACCATATACCACTGTGTCTCTCATTTATTTGTCTGACAAATAAATTATTATTTTAATTTCTCTATTGCTGCGTTGAATATTTCATTCCAGCTAAGCGTTAACCACAAGCAGGGTGCTACACAATCACTCATGGATCCCTGTTTGCTGCCAGGTGTTGGTGATATTTCAAAATTCATTTAATCTTTCTTGACTGAATTAGGCATTTGCTAAAACACTGTACATGCAGTGTGATTATCAATCTGGTAGTACTCTTGATGGGACCAAACCCATAGGGAATAATAAAAATAATATTTAACCATTTCTGAGAAAGTATAATTAGTAGTAGATGATTGTATTTCTGTTGATCTTGAATGTAATCCTAGTATATAAATGTTTTCTCTTTTTTTCCTGGGGGTGGGGGAAGCTGTGAAGCATAACAAAGGAACTTGAGATTGGTAAAATACTTGTAACTATCAGCTAAATCTAGGAGCAATGACCTGAGTGTTTCTATTGAATACAAAATCCGACAAGGTCCAGAGCCTTGCTTTCGGTGTGATAAAAGGCTATAGTTTAAATAAATGACATGCTACCTTGTCTTGTCATCCTATCCAACAGTGGATGTGCACTTAAAGTGAAGGATAGTGGGGAATCTAAAGAGCCAAACAACAAAAGGAAGAATGATGTCTGTTTTAAGGAGTTTGCTGTCTTACACAATCAGCTGGAAGTTTGGACTGTTATCAACTCTCTGTCGAAAGAAAGGTTGTCTTGACAAATTATTTCCACAAGCCTAGAATACTTATGGCTTGGGGTGGGGAAAAGATTCAGAAGCAAAAGGGATTACTTTTTGAAGGGATGACATTCTATCTATAGCCAGGCTGAACACAACATGGAAATCAGCACCTGAGTAAATGTGCCATGCTAGTTTCCCTCTGAAGGCGTAGCTGAGACTGCCCCAGGAATTCCTGCTGTCGATGGAAATTTTGATCCTAGCAGATGCTTATTCAAAGTGCCTCCTTTTGCTCTTGACTTTCCAAGCTATTGCAAAAGACATGGTGCTTGCAATGAAGGCCACTCTTGGGATTCAGGTATTTGAACAACTATTCAGCAATAAGGACTAAAGTAAATGGTCTCAGAACTAGGATACATGAAAAAGGTCACAAATATTGTTGAAACCGACTTGTCAAAGAAACATAAAATGGTAGAGTTGGAAAGGACCCCAAGAGTCACTTAGTCCAACTTCCTGCAATGCAGGAATCTCAACTAGATCATACATGAAACCCAGTCAGATGGGTGGGGTATAAATAATAATACAATGATGATGATGATGACAGATGGCCATCCACCTTCTGCTTAAAAACCTCCAAGGAAGAAGAGTTCACCACTTCTGAGGGAGTCCATTCCATTGTCAAACAGTTCTTCCTGCTGTTTAGTTAGAATCTTCTTTCTTGTAACTTGAATCCATTGGTTCAGATCCTACTCTCTGGAGCAGGAGAGACCCATAGATGGCCCACCCAAAGATACTGATTCATATTTTGGGGTCAGAAAAAGGAAAAACCTCCCACCCAAATGAAAAATAGCTTGGCATTCTGAGGCCAATTATGAACCAAATTAGACACAGATATTTTCCAGGTATACCAACACTATAGTCATGGTTGTGCTAGCATTCCAGATAGCATCAGGGAGAGGGAAGAAACTTACCAAACCAGAACCAGGAAATGCCAAACCCGGGCAATGTCCTTCCTTGTAGCTGTTATCCAAAGCTAAGGACTGGGCTACCACATCTATATATGATAGATAATATTCTTCATGCACACTAATGAAAAGTAATCCTTTAAATGCTTGGCCAGAAATTAAATTTAATAGTACAGAAGTAGTTCATTAATTTCTTGACTCACAAGAATGACATGCTCTCATGGGCCTTGGGACACATGTTCACCAGTGGTAGTTGCAACAATTGCGTGGACAGGCGGAGTCCCCAGTTCCCACGCGGTCCCCCCGTCATGTGGAATAACGACTCAAGACAACGTGCTATGGGATTAAATTGGCCACAACTTTATTAAATTTCAAATGTGGGTAGACCTTGGCTCAGGCATTGGGCGTTCTCCCTCCCTAGTCCCCAGCCGGGGACCTAGGGAGCATCAGGGTTATCCAGTGTGTGTGTGGGGGGGATGGGCCAGCTCTGGAGAACATATGTTCAAGCAGAGATAGCCGCCCCCGTTATGCCGCCGCCGCAGGGGAGAGCAATGACGACCTTTCGGCTTACGGTCAAAGCCTCCCTTCAGAAAACCCCTTTAACGGGGAACCCTGGTATCGCCGCCGCAAAGAGGAAGATGGACTAAAGGATTCCGCCCAAGGCCTGATACCGCCACCCGAGACCGCAAAGATTGCGGTCTCGCCGCCAAGACTACCTACATCTGAAAAGCGCCTTTGCCATCCTCCAACCAGTCAATCAGGCCAAGGTCCGATAGGTGCATGCCATCGGGCCGAAATAGCTCCTGCATGTAAACTTTAATGTTGGGGTGTTTCACGACCCGACCTCCCATGCGAGTGGTTGCAGAGCGCACTGCCCTATTGATTTTTTCCACAGTGTAATTAAGTCTAGTGGGTTTGATGTTGCCACGCCAATGCAAGCGTGGCAGAAGTTCGGACCAGAAAATCATGATACTGGGGTGAGAGGCATGTACGCTTTCCAGGTCTGCGATCGCTGTTTTGATCAGAATTATGCTTTTATGCACGACCAAGTCATTTTCGCCGAGGTGGAGCACAACCGCGCTTGGCGGGTGGTGGAACGCAAGTTTGTGATGCAACCGAGGGAGCAGGGCATCCCACCGCATTCCACGTTGACTGAACCAGGAAATGGAGATCTTTGGCTGCAGACCCAGATGTTCTCCGCCTGGACCAGTAGTGGCATGGATGGCCGCCCAATGCACTATGCTGTGGCCGAAGATCCACACATGTTTGGGGGTTGAGCCTGAAAGAAAGGATTATATGGTATCTGTCAGTGCCTGCTGCTTGTATCTAATGTAGCCTTTGAAGGCAGCTGAACGCCACCGCCCCATTGTTTTTATGTGTTCTGCCGGGAGGCCGCTCGCAGCTGCCATGGTTGCTGCACTGATACGAAAGGAATGCCCGGAAAATTGTGCCAGGTTGCCTCCACAAGCATGGATGCCCTTACGCAATATTGAGACAAATTGGCAACGGGTCATGGGGCGGCCTGATGCATGAATGAGGAGGGGGCCTGGTCCCGGAGGATGTACCTTCAGGAATTTGTGTGTGTCCGTGACAGGGCATGGTCCAGTGTGTGGGGAGGAGGCTAGACTTAGCGTGGAACCCCTACCAAGTTGATCGGTTTTGGAGGCTCGGATTTTGACTTGTATCATGCACCTGTCAAGGTTGATATCAGCCACAGACAAGCCCCTGCGATGAGGTGACAATGTGCCCCCTACACACTCTCCGATACGGAGCGCACCAAAGAAGGCCAGGGAGAAGGCCACCCTGAAGAGCCTAACCTCATAGTTGGACCAGCAAATGCTGGGGAGCGCATCCCATATCAGCCGGAGGATCTCAATGGTTACTGGCCTCTTCTTATCTGGAATGGGTGGGTGGGAGCGACGCCACCCTGCAATAAGCTTCCTTACGTGGAAAGTGTTACAGGGGTCTGGGAGCCAAAAACAGTTGCTGAAGTATGAGATAGCGGCCTTGTGCAGGCTGATGGTCTTAAGGGCCATGCCTCTACGCTTTAGGTGAACCAAATATTTTAGAACATCATACTCCTTAGCTGCACGTCTGCGTCGTAAACCAAACTTATCTCTGAACGCTTCGAATTGGGACCATGCTCTGGTGTAGGACTGCAATGTTGATGGTGCAAGGGCGCTCAGTACTCCTGCTGTCACTTCTCTCGTCCAAGTTCCCAGAGGTCCTCCGGAAAGGCTTCTGGGAGTTGATCGGCCTCGGGTGCTAGGTCGCGAAAACGCTCCATCTGAAAGCGAGACAGGGCATCTGCAATGTCGTTATTGAGGCCCGGGATGAACCGTGTGGAAAAGGAGATGTTACCTTTCAGACATTCCAGCACGAAGAGACGGAGCACGCGAATTACCCTGTTGGATTTTGCAGATTGCTTCGCAATGATTCTTACCACCGCCTGGTTGTCCGACCAGAAGCACACCCTGGTGTCCTTGAGGAGGTGCCCCCCCACACGGAGAGGCACTAGGATTGGGAAGAACTCAAGAAAAGTTAAATCGCGTGTAATGCCCTCCGCATGCCAAGATGTCGGCCAAGGCTGCGCACACCAATGACCCCTGAAGTAGACACCAAAGCCAAAGCGACCAGAGGCGTCAGAGTGCACCTGTAGCTGTTCCTTAGGCAGCAGCCAATCTTGCCAAAAGGACACCCCATTGTAACTTTCCAGGAAGGTCAGCCATATTTTGAGGTCCTCCCTTATGGTGTGGGTGACCCTGATGTGGTGATGGGGGGCAACACCGCCAGCCGTGAGACGGGCTAGGTGTGCGCAAAAGGCACGACCGGGCGAGATAACCCTGCATGCAAAATTGAGGTGTCCTAAGAGTGTCTGGACCTGACGCAACGTGGTCTTTTTCTGGGCCATCATGGTAGTTATCAATTCCCTCAACATGGCGAGTTTGGCCAGGGGCAGGCGAGAGGTTTGGCTGACAGAATCCAGTTCAATACCCACATATGAGATGACAGTGGTTGGACCTTCGGTCTTGTCCGCTGCCAGCGGGATTCCCAGTTCAGCCGCCAGCTGAATGAAGCATGCCAGCGCCCTAGCGCATGCGTCTGAGCCCGCTGGCTGAACCAAAAAGTAGTCATCTAGGTAATGGGAAATGCGGTGGGACCCTGACCTGTGTTTCATGGTCCATTCCACAAATGTGCTGAAGGTTTCAAATGCAGCGCATGCGATGGAACAGCCCATGGGCATAGCTTTGTCAAAGTACCATTGGTCCTGGAATTTGAAACCTAGCAACCAGAAGTCCCTGGGGTGGACTGGTAACAAACGGAAGGCCGATTCGATGTCACATTTTGCCATGAGCGCGCCTGGGCCGCACTCCCTAACCAGCCTGATTGCCTGATCAAGAGATGCATATTTGACTGAGCATTGTTCTTGGGGAATGGCATCATTTACTGACCCACCCTTTGGGTAAGAAAGGTTATGTATTAATCGAAACTCACCTGGGGCCTTCTTAGGTACGATACCTAGTGGAGACACTATGAGGTTGGGAAATGAAGGTTCTGTGAAGGGACCTGCCACTCGCCCCAGCAAGCGTTCTTTGGTGATCTTGTTCTCGGCAATGTGTGGCATATCTCGGACAGACGTTTGGTTGGGGGGATTGGTGCATGAAGGGGTGCCTACCACTGGGATGCGGAAACCTTCCCTAAAGCCCTCCTCAATGTATTTTGCTGCCTCTTTATTGGGGTACTGGTGTAAAAAAGGCAGCATTGCTGATAGAGATATGGGTGAGGGGGCTAGGGAAAGGAGAACACTATTTGCTGGCATTGTTTTTGCTTTGCTGTGTGCCAGTGGAGCCTGTAGAGGCTCCGGCCTCTCTTTTGTCTTGAGATGTGCCTGTGCCTGATCCGCGGGAGCCTCGAAAAAACTTCTTCCCCCGAAAACATTTTGTGGTGGGGTGAGATCCACTACAGCGCTCACATTCATGAGCAAATCGGCATTTTTCTCTGAAGCAGGAACCGTTGTTATACTCCCAGCAAGATCTCTTAGGGGCCTTGGATTGGTATTTGGACTGTTTCACATTGTCGGACCCTTTCTTGAAGAATGGGGCAACCAACTCAGACCACACGTCATCATCTTTGATATCCCATCTAGTTGTGTCATCCCCTGCCGCCCGCTCCCTGAATGCCTGGTCATAGGCAAGTGCCGCCTCCCCCCAGACATGGCTTCAGCCTTTAGGATGATAAGTAGGTAGTTGGTCAGGTGCCAACCCCTGTCAGGGTAACTAGCGACTATAATACCCATGTAAGTGGTGTATGCAGTGAGCCAATTACGAAAGGTACGCTCAACACTCACTTTTTTATGTTTTCCTCTGCTCGGCGGATTTAGATTTTAGGTATGTCGAAGAGGCAGGGAATAGCAGATCAAACAAATCCACTAACTCCCCATTAAGGATGCGTTCCCGCAACTTCTCACACAGGCGAAGGCCTGGGGGCTGGTCGGTTCTTTTGAAGTTGGATTTCCTAATGCTACCTCTGGAGTCAATGCCCTCCTCACCGCACGGCGCGATAGCACCATGTTCACGCCTGTGCCTATGGTTGCGGCGCCGCCAGACCCAGTGCGGCAGCCCTGGGGCGTGGGGGCCTGTAACCCAATAGCCTTTGATGCTCCCCCCCCGTTCACTATCAGTGGAGCTGGACCTACCTGAGGAACTAGATGATCCAGAAGAGTCCCTCTTGGACTTGTGGCCCCTCCTCCTGGATTTGCGGTGTTTCCTCCCACGATGACGCGATCTGTGCGACTCAGGGCTCTTGTCACTCTTGTACCTGTCAGAGGAGCTGGAAGGGGGGGACCTACCTCTGCGCCTGGTGGATGCGGATGATGAGCGTGATCCACCTTCCTGAGCACGGCGGTCAGCAGAGCTGCTACTGCGCCCTTGCTTGCGGCTGTGAGGTGACCCAGAGTGCCCTCTGCGCGAATCCCGCCGCTCCAGGCGGCGCCTCAGCCGGGCAATGGTCCTGTCCCTACTGTCTCCACGCACCGAGTGCGAGAGACTGCTACTAAGGGAGGAGCGGGTAGAGGAGGAGCTCTCTGTACGTCTCGGCGTGGCAGCTGACCCCCTGCCGGCGTGGCTTGCCAAGGCTAGTGGGCTTATGGACCCAGAAGACCCTCTAGGTGCCGCTGCCTTCTTGTGTGTGGTCTTCTTGGGCTTGGGCTCCTCCTCCCTGGTCGCACGCGCCTTCCGCTGTCCAGTCACCTGTCTCTGGGCAGGCTTGGTGGGCGCGCCCCTTACGGTGCCCCTTCTGGTGCGGGGAGGAGAAGCAGCCTGACGCTTTGGTGGCATGGTGTGGGGCTAATAGAGTGGGGTATGCTAGGGAATCTGAAAAACAAGGGGGGGCAATGATTGGTAGGAAATGCCCGCTATCAATTTGCAAACACACTCTAGTGATAAAGGTAAGGGTACAAATAATGGGAGGGGAGGAGATAAGGCAAGAACTGAGTCGCAGCAGGAATCGCTACTGAAGGCTGCAAAATAAAACAAGCAATAGTTTAGAAAATCACTGCACAGATTTCAGTTGAGGTCCATGGGCAGTCTCCCCTCGTCGATAATGAGCGCGATGCCTGCTGCACCTGCTGGCAAGCCATGATGGTGAGATGTAAAACCAATACGTACCTAATGAGGCCATAGGTGTGCCTGAGGACCACCGAGGCATGACCACCGCTATGCAGCCAGATCCAGGATGGCCGCCGCCATGTGGCCACCGGCGCAATGGCTGCCGCCATGCGGTCGCCACTGAAATGGCTGCGGACATGGAGCCACCACCAAGCAGGCCCTGCACACTCCCAAAAGGGACCAGTCCTACAGTGGCTTGGCAGGGCCCCGTGATGCGGCGCCACCCCCCCGCCACACAGTTTAAGGGGGGTGGGGGGCAAGCAGAGGCCCACACTGTCCCCCGGGGCCATCTCAGGGGGGCGGGTATGCCCACTGGCTGCAGAGGTCCCCCCTGCCACCCAGGGGAGGTACCAGGGTTGCCAGAGGCCTGGTGTAGGCCGTGCGAGGCGGCAGAGCCACCCTGCGGCCTTAAAAGGCCAGCCAAAGCTGGGGAAGGCAGCGCGGCGCGGCCTGCGGCCCCCCACAGAACGTGGGGGCGGCAGGAAGGCCCCCGCCACCCAGGGGAGGCTCCAAGGCCACCGGAGGCCCGACTAGTCCGCACAACGCGGCGGAGCCTCCCCGAGGCCCAGTAAGGCCTCCCAAAACGGGGCGGGCCCCCCTGTGGCCTTAAAAGGCTGCCTGGAGGCCACCGAGGCCCTGGGGGGGTGACCGGGGACCCCCTCTGCCACCACCCGCCACACCCCAGGGCCGCCAGGCCTGGCGGGGGAAGGGGAGGGGCCACATGTGGCGTTGCCTCCCCCCCGCGTCCCACACGCCCCCGGAGGCATGGGGGGCAGCCAGAGGGCCAGAGGGAACCCTGTCACGGGGGGGGGGGGGGCGGGGAGGCCAAAAGGCCCCAGGCTTACCTTTGGAGCGAGGAAGTCCAGCGAAGTCCTTCCCGAAGAAGCTCTGGAGCCAAGTGAGGATTCCCAGGTAAGATCCTCCCTCTATTGTGTGGGCAGGCAATCCCTCCCCTACCTGGCCTGGTCTCCTTGGCAACGCTTCCCCCAGGTGGGATTGTACAACTGACTGAGGTAGGCGGAGACCTCCAGGTATCCCACCTGAGGGAAGGCAAAGCCAAGCCTATGCTGTTGGAGCCGCTCCAGATCTAGGGGCTGCACGCGTCCACGCAAAGGGTGCCCCCCGTTTTAAGCGGGGAGCGGTCATTCCTGCCTCCTGGGGTCGTTGAAGCTGCAAAAGGAATCCAACATGACTGACAATTTATGCAACTTTCTATAGTTTGTAGTATAGAAATGAAAATACTGCTACTACTATTTATTATCCTTATAAAGATTTTAGCCTTATTAAGGCATGTTACTTATTTGTACAGGTCAGACACATGCACATTGCTTTCTATGAGCTTGATAGTGACTTCTGAAGGAGGGAGCAGGCTCCCCACATGATCTAGAACCCTGTAAAATTGGGGTTCTAAATCATTCAGGTAGTCTCCAGCTGATGGAGGGTAACGGGCATAGTGGCGCAGGAACAGAGATTAGTGCATCCATCCTTGCTTGCTTTATTGCCTTTACATGACAGCAGCCTACCCCAATGAGACTTTTGGAGTCTCCCTGCCACCAAAGTCTCAAGATTAGGAATGCTTCCAAAATGTCCTGTGAAATAGTCCAAAGGATCTCTCCAGTTTCCCCCCATAGAATATGTTTATCTCATTCACTCCTGCTGAAATACTGGCTGGCTTCATAACTAATTTAATTATGAAAGGCTCAGATATTCTGCTGTGCAAAACACCAGAAGAAATGTCTACCTTTTAATCATGCTGAAAGGCCTAACCCTAAACAATGAACCTTTCAGGTTCTATTTCTTATTCCTGTTAAAGAAGTTCTGAAACTTCCATGGGAGACTGAGTCTTGCGCTAGAAACCTTACTTTTGGCTGCATCCAGACAACTTTATTCTTATTTCCTGATGTTTCCTTACCTGATAATTTCTGTGTATTATTTGATCTTTCACACAATGCAAACCATTTATGTAAATCTGTTAATTGCTTCCAAAAAAAGTAAAAATTCCATTTGCAACCTGTAAACCTGCAAGATTGTTTTGCACTATAATTTCCCCATTTTCATGGATCATAACATGTGATGAAATTTGAGACAGTATTTGAGCATACAGTTCTTTCCCTCTGTTTTCAGAGGTAAAACATGGGGAACAGAAGCACTCCTGTGCATAAAGAGTGGCAGGATGTCCAATGATGTCTGCTATTGTGACACAGCACATCCACTGGTGAATGAATGGAATTTAATACAACATGGTGGTATATCACTCAAAAAGCCACAGTTCCAGAATGCAACAGTATAAGAGGAACATTAGGAACATAGATAAGTTCAAGCAATTACAACCAGGAAAACAAAAGCAATAATTCCTATGTCTGAATGCACCCTTTATTCCATGATTTTGTTTTCAATCCGAACTGACCGATTTCTAGATCTGCAATTGCCAAACCATTAACTGCACAAGTACTACAGTTCTGAGGGCCTGATGATTACATCTAGAGTGCTCTGCAATTGTGTACTGATCAGATAAAGTTTTAAAAGCTTAGGACTGTAGAGGGCTATTTTCACTAAACAATATTTACGGATGTAGCTATATTATCTTAAATATAAGAACTCCAACTCTACGATTATTTGAATTAATGCTGTGTCTAAACTGCTCTCCCAGTTTCATAGGCCTATTCATGAGCTAAAAAAATAGGGACTTTTAACCTGTTTGTCATGTTTTGCTTTTTTGGAAAAGCAGTAGAAAAATTATGAAATTTTCAGAAGAATAGAGAGCTGCACCTCAAAACCAGCAGTTTAAAATACCAAAGATTATGGAAATATTGGCTTCAGTGGAATGAGGCATAGTTCACTCCTCTGAGAGTTCACCCCGCTGAATTCAGTGAGACAGACTGGGATCAGTGTTTGGGATCAGCCTGCTACTTTTATATTTTCTCTAACTGTATCTAAATGATGCTTATGATGCCCTTGCTCAGCTGTAAGGAGATGACTAACATGCCAAACATGAATAATCTACATGAATACGCACATCCTGTACAATTCCACAGTTGCCCCAAAGGCATACCTGTATTTTGTTAGCAAACGCTTGACAGGCTAAATTTCTGATAAATTAAAGCATCATTTATTTACCAATAAATATCATCACATCAAAGACAGCACATTCACAGTGATGCACACTCTGCAAAAGGCATCAGATTGGATAATAGATGCTCCCTTTGGTCCAAGTCTATCTCCTGTTTTTCAGCAAGTGTAATAGCTTTTTCTCCATAGATCTAAATGTTCTGCACTGATTAGATTAGTTAAATGCCAACTCTCACTTAGGGACCTAAAGGCTACAGTAGTTGCTATTAAGTTATTGATTGGAACGTTGGACTAAAATATCAAGTGAACAAAAAGAAGAAATGAAGAGTCTTTTTCCTCTGTACTTCTCTCAACTTGACAAGATTCAAAGAAAGCCCCTCTTCCCCTGCCCCAGTGAAATTCTCCTATTTTGTAAAAGTAATTAGCTCCTACTAAAATACTTCTAATCACATGGACCAAGCTATTAAGAAAATAAAATGTGAGACATGATAGGTCCAACTTATTAAACAGTGTTGCCTTTGCTACTCTACACAGTAAGGTCATAACCTCCACACACTATGGAATAACAACAGCTTCTCGACCCCAAATATATGTCACAACTATTGACTAGGCAATTAGAGCAAAGGAATTTCTGCTTCAGGAACTAGAATCAGACTCTCACACCCTAAGGAGCTAAAATCATTCTTTAGAAAAGTTCCCTACTATTTGTAAAAAGAAATGAAAAAGTTACAAAGTGGACCCAATGTGATTTTAGCCTCCTTTTCTAAAAACCTGCATATTTTCTACTTAAGGAATATTGATAAATTCTATTCCCTATAGAGATGGAGGGGTAATCTGCAAACCTGTATGCCAAAACAGATTCACCTGATTTGAATCTGGTGGACCATGACCAAGGCTGGATCATGAGTCCACTTGAGAACCTACAGTCCTGCATATCTTTTCATGTGGTGGTCCAATGCATGCTGTGTGGCCTTTGTTTTTGTTCCTTTGTTTTCCTAAACAGCCTCAGAAGTTAACCAGTTTCATGCAGGTCAGAGCAAATTCCCCTGGGAGTGATGGCACATGATGATGTTCTGTCACTCTCAGGCAGGGATCGTACAGAAAAATAAAAACATGTTGCCTCCACATTGTGGGCAAGAGTGTGTGGGAATAAGTCATAGTTAAGGGAGCCGAAAGCTGAAGATCAGGGAATTCTTGGATAAACATAAATAAAAGATAATTCTTATGCAAGGGCTTGGGGGGGGAGATGTGGAACAGGGATACATTGGTCTAACTAGCAGTGGCACCCTTCCTTTATCAAAACCACCAGAATCTGCTGTGTGGCAAGTTTGGACTCCCAAATCACTTGAATTTGAACTACCTGACCTGAGCATATTTTTTTTTGCGTTTACAAATAAGTATCATTTAGGCGCCTATGTACCAACATCCATATAATATCCATGTGTAGCATTTGGTTGGGAGGGTATTGCTTGCAGTGGTGTGTTTCTGAGGGTGCTTCTTTCTGAAACACTGCAGCTCTGAATTCCAGAACCATCCCTGTATGATACAGTGCTTAACTGGTAACTTCTTCCAGGTGGACTTCAAGCATTTGGTATCATTCGGATCACTGCATATGCTGCTCTATATTCTCTCCATCTGGACACAAATTCAACCCAAGAGAAGTATAAAACTGCTTTTGCACACCTGTATGAATTGCATTGGGCTTTTCTCAGTTGGATCTAACAGTCTGATATCTGTTGCAAAAAATTCAGGAGTGTTATGACCAACTCCTCCTTTCTCCTTCCAAACCTGCTATCAATCCTCTCCTCTTTCCTGTTTCCTGCCATAACCATTATTCTAGTGCTAGCTGATACATGCACATATTCACCACATAAATTTCTGACCATCCTGTTTCAATTGCCTTGGGTTTCAGGAATGCTCAAGGGAGAAATTTCAAGTTTGTTTACTGTATTTCTTCATCAGCCTTAAGACCTATATATATAGGCCTTCAATGACAAGTCATCCTTTAGGCGAACATCATCTAGTACATACTTCTTATGCTCAGAAGGAATATGTCGGCATTTAGCTGACAGGGAACCAACAGTGTCTCTCCTTAATACAATATCCATTAGCTGTACTTTTCGTAGGTTTATGACAAGAATGTTACAGGAAATGAGATGGAGACAGAGTCCATGCTACCAATTTATAAAATGTTTTTATCAACTGGTTAAACTTATAAGAGCTCAAGAAAGGAGATCATTATGTAATATTTTCATAGGAAAATGTGAGTTTATTCATTATGTATTGAAACATTAAAGTTCAAGATGCATCACAATTATATTCTGTTTTAACAAATATTATCCTTTAGATTTTATCATATGAATACTATGATAATATTGACTTTTATAATGGAAAAATGTTATCCCACCCACTTTTTCTTACCTATTTCTCTTTTTATTCTGCTTTTACTGGTTGTATCATTTTTTCTTTTTTATTAATAATTGTAAAAATGAAATTGATGTCAGTATATCTGAATTTCAGTGTTTAATATATGTATCATGATGATACATATAATTTAAATATTATATCTCATAATGTTGCTTCTTTTTGTACTATTTCCATGGATTTGTTTCAATAGTTTATATGTAAACTGTTTAGAAGTGATGAAATAATGGCATATAAAGTCTATTAAATAAATAAATTTGATAATATTGTTCAGTGTTGTTTAATTGAGAGATGAACCGCCTTTGTGTGCACCTCTTCAGCTACAGCAATATAAGAAGCTCTTTCTTTAAATCATTTTCATTTGAATGAGCAGCATTAACAAATAAATTATGAGCACTTAATTAAAGAGCAAACAAGTTAGCTATTTAAATGCAGAAATTTAACCGGCTTGGCATTCACTGTGTCGTTTCATTTGTGATGCTCATCTTGCCTCTTTCGAATTTCATATTTGGAAAACGGTGAAGAGACAGTAAGAGTTTTCTAATTCAGAGCATCAATCACAAAAAATGAACATAACCTAATGTCACTGCTGAATCAGTCCATCAATTTATTGCTTTGTAAAAGCAATCAGCCAGCTATCAAGCAATAAAGTGTATGAGATAAGTGCTGCTTTTGAGACAGCTCAGCCATTGACAATGATATACCGATGGAGGAGCCTAACTACCTGCCAACCTGGTACTCCTATTACTTGTTAAATGCCCAAGCACCACACCACACACGTGAAATATGTTCCTTATTATTATGGGCCAATCTAGTTTGCTTAATAGCCTTGTATGCCACTTCGGCTTGCTGTCTTATTTAATGAGGTTATATTTGTACGCTTTTTGTTTTTCTCTCTGCTTTGCTTGGAGAGAGGGCAAGAGCAAACCAGTTTGCAGTCAATTTTCCAAGAGATGGTGAACACCTGGGCACTTTTTTGTTTTGTTTTGTTTCCAGTTGCTTATTAGGGAAGCGCAGGCAGTCTCGGGGAAATTTCAGAGCTGCTGATATACTGTCACTTCCTGCTACAAGAGCAAATATTTTACAACATGTTAACAAGGAGTGCTGGCTATTCCGCAGGAATCAGATAGGCAAGCTCTCTTTCCTCCTTGTCCCCCTGTTTGCTGGTGATAATAATTCTTACAGAAAAATACATTGAATTAGTTCAGCTAGTTGTGCATATAAATGAACCACGATGCTGGCATGATGAACATGATTTCTCTTACATGTACCTTTCTAAAGCTCGTAACCCTCCCCACCAACACCATCAGATTTCTATTAATGAAGCTGAAATGGCCTTGGGGAACAATGGACCAATACAAATAAAACCTCTATTAAAAAAAAAAAAAACAAATCAGCACATCTTCTGACAGAAGCCAGAGCATCTCTTAAGGAAGTTTCTGCTGCCTCCTCTTCAAAATTGTTTAGCCTCTTGTCTCAAAACCTAACCCATTCCTGCCTTTCTCCAGTAGCTTGCTATTTTATCTTTTTTTTTCAGTCAGAAGTATGCCCTTTATTCAGTAATGCAGAGGAGGGGAAACATGGGGGGGGGGTTGCAGTTCCAGAATCCTGTGCCCCACAGAATAGGAGTAATTGACAGATTCTCCACATTCTGGCAAGTGAATGAGGTGATATAATTAGGCTTTCAAGTTCTACTATTGTTTGTGGTATAGTAGCATAGGGGAAGTCATGATTGATTGTGCTATAGGAGCACAGGGGAAGTCAGAAAACGAGAATAGCTTACCATTCTGTGACTGTCAACTGATTCAACTAAATTGGGTTTTATGCCATGTACAGCTGCTGTCTGGTATTTGTGTGTACACACATACGGGCATATAATAGATCAGCACAGATGCCTGCATTTTTATTTTTTTTACTCTTTTTGGGTGTGTGGTTATGGGGGCTGTCATGGCGAGCTTCTGAACCTCAAAAATTAACAGTGAACATGCTCATGTATCATTAAGATTTATTTAGATTTCTAACTCCACATATTCCAAATATAGCTCATGTATAAAAACACCACTCACATAAAATCATCCCCTTGTTCTTTTGACAGAATACAGAGATCTGACAGTACATTCAGAGAAAAATAAGAATTGGTTTTAATCACAGGAGAGGAAGGGAAGGGATTGAAAAGTTGGGAGGAATTCAAAAAGAAGCCTCGCTTAATATCCATCCTATTCAAACTGGCAGCATGGGAAGACATTATTAGGAGATCACATTCAGGAGACCACAGAGTCCCACACCCAAGTAGGAAGGAGAGGGTCTTGAAGGGATGGGGGCAGCACTTTATGAGTTAAAATCAAGACTTGAATTATGCCTAGAACATCCTCAGAAAACAACAAAAATATGGAAGTAAAATGTGTTCTCATTACATCACTATAATTTGGATGTGAACTGTACCATCTAAGTTTCCAAGCTTTCAGTGGTAGACCTTTGTAGAGCACACTGCAGTACAAAACATCTGCTTTATGCTGAGTTAGACATTTAACTTATCTACCCCAATACCAACTATTCTGATTGGAAATAGCTTTTCAAGGACTCATGCATATGTCTTTCCCAACCTTGCAACCAGGCCTTTTTTACTAGAAATCCCAGGGATTAAACCTTGGAAATTTGACATTCCATACATGTATGGTATCCTGTCCCTCTCCAAATTCATGCTGATATTTCAAAGACACAGATGATGATTGGGAGGTCATGCCTGAAAATTTGCTGCAGCATGTTCACTGGAAGAGTTGGTGATATATGTACATGTCCATAAAGCTTTGCCATGCATGTGAATGCTGTAAATGTTCTTCCTACTCATACATGATCCCGACTTTATGTTTTACTATCTGTCTCATACAGAGATTGGAAGAAAGAGTCTCTTTCCCCTCTATTTCTGCTTCCTTTAACTCTGTCTGCATTCATAAGTTTCTTCTGCCACCTGAAGAAAACTCATACAGTGATTCTAAACCAATGTTGGTGAAGAACCCAAAGTTAAGTCCTTGCAGCTTGAAAGAAGCCAATTACTTAAGAAAAAGGCACTAGGCCTTTAAATAGCCAGATTCAGTTCTTCGAGGGGGAGGGGGACTTTCATCTTGATCACCTAGTTCAAACTATAAAACTCTACCAACTGTTCCAAGATGCTGTTGAGACAACTTACTTTTTCTGTCATAGTTGTGATGCTGCTAACCATGGTCCTGAACAAGCATCTTGGTCCAGAGCCCTGATTTAGGCTAATTTTAAGTTTCTGGTCTATTGCAGAACCCTCAAGATTGCTTTATATTGCTTGGTCAGCATCACAATGGATCAGAAAAGTAGTATGGCCAGATGCAAGAATTACTTGCTAAAATGATCACGTATGAGGAATTTTGAGGATTGGGGGATAAGTTCTCCCCTCCAGAGACTTAGGATGGAAATCATTGATTTGTTTTAACCATTTCTTCAATGAAGCAGCCAGGGTTGTAGATATAAACACCATATTCCTGTTTAAGGTATTATACTGACATTTCTCATACTTTTGTGCAGGAAAAAATAAAAATGAAGCTGTAAACTAGCAAGCCCCGAAGCATTTACTCTGAGGTAATCTAATTTGCTCCCCTGAGGTTGCTCCATAGTTTATGTAACATTAAGCAGCAGTTATCACTATCAAAGGGTATTTCATTTTAAAATGCCAACAATGTATAAATATTAATGGATTATGGCTGCAATCCTAAAAGCTTAGTTGCACAAATACAAATACTTACTGACTTATTGCATGAGTGCTGTTAGGTACTGGGTAAGCCTTTATTTAATGGAGGGGAAGCTGTAGCCTCTGCCTGCCCCTCCTCAGTTAAAGGGATCTGGAGGTGTGGATCCTGCCACGACCCCAATATGGACCCCTGGCAATGCCACTATTTGATGTAAGTCATAGGGCTCCCCCTATTGGTGGGTTACCCTTAGTTGAACTCCCTGCAGATGGGCAGGAGTCAAGATATAGCTTGGCTTCACCCAGGGCCTAAGCCAAACTGCTCACATCTGTAACCAATAAAGCTGTGGCCTATTTTATCCCATAAACCTGAATACCCCTGTCCATGTGTTTATTTATCACTAGGCAACTGTGGGGCATACAACTGACTTCTTGCATGAGTGCTGCAAGTTTCATTGACATATCACGGAAGATGGAACTTCCTTCCAGATATTAAGGCTATTGATTTTGAGAAAACTTTAATACAGATATTAAAGTTTAATACAGTATTAAACTAGTGTTTTTAAAAACAAACAAACAACAGATGCCACATATAATGTGTATTCTCAGTTATATAAAAAGTGTGGAACTTGGTAACACATAGGAAGCAGAGCGGTAGGAGTGCTGGAAGAATAATGGGGCCCAGGTTGAAATCCCCATCAAGTGATGAATTTCACTGTATGATATTTTAACCCAACCTATTTCAGAGGGTTAAGAAAATGAGTGAGAATGATGCATGTCATTGTGAGCACCTTGGAGGAAAGGTGGGACTATACTATGTGATAGTTATAACTGGAATAAATGAATAGGAAGAGCTTTGCTAAACTGACAAATGCAAAGCACTTGCAAGCACATTCAAAGCCTAATAAAAAGGGAATGGATTATAACATTGTGGGTGCCATGGTTAAATGAAATGCGTATCAACATTCTGAAAGCAACCACTCTCCAGACTTCTTTTACTGATTGCTGTCTGGTATCAATCAGTATTTGATGCCTGGAGGGTTGTTGCTCAATGTGTGTTAACTGTCATTTCCACCCCCAATACTAATTATGACTTCCCGAACTTGTCATAAGAAGCTGTTCTTAAGTCTACTTATCTACATGTACATATCTGGCCAGAATTAATGTTACCATGGCAGTCACCTAAACATACTGAAATCTATTCGTTTGGCTTCTGGGGGCAATGACAGAGCTATTTTTACTGCCTCCGGGTGTCTGGAATTCTCTCTTCTCTACACAAGCTTTGATGACAGTGTGGATGAGCTGTGTTTAGTATCATACATGCAATTGCAACATTTCCATGGCCTGTGCATTTATTCACCTGAAAATCTGTATGAAGACCATCATTGCTGGAGAGGTGTGCTAGAGAGTGGATTACTAACTAGGTTTCAGTAATGGTGCTATCTAAAAGAAGGCATTAAGATCAGCAATGGAACCTGATTAGTTGTTCCATGGCCTAATTATTAGCTTGTGATAACATTGAAGTGGGATTTCTCACTAGTGCCACCGGTGTTGTGGAATGCCCTTCCTGCTGTAATATGAGCGGAGAAGTATTTTAATGGTTATGATTTTTAGCTATGATTTTGTGTATTTTAATTAAGCATGGATTTTATAATTGCTTTTATACTTGTAAACTGCTTAGAAGGTATTTTGCCTTGTAAACAGTATAAATCATCATCATCATCATCACCATCATCCTTGGCAAACAAGGTTCCTTTCTTCTTTCTTTCTTTTTCTTGCTCTCGTGCTCATTCTCAGTTAGGTTTATTTATTAATATTAGTTTTATGACTTTTGAATGCTACATTTCTAACATATAAAACAACTAAAGCTAGGATAAAGGCAGCAGTGTCCCATGTGGCCGGGCAGAGCTGCAGAGCCATGGTCTTGGCACTGGCAATGCTGCAGCTTTCCTGAAGGGGCAAAGCAGAGTGGCAGTGAGATCACACGGTGTGGCTCCACCAATGAAAACCATCTAGCATTCCTGCCTGTGTGCTTGGGCAGTTCTGACCTCACCAGCAATCTACCCCGTCCCATCCACGTTTTGTGATTTTGGGCCTTCTTCACCACATGGGCAGACCCTCCAAGTGTCCCTATTTTCCAGGGATGTTCCTGATTTAGAGAAGCCATCCTGATTTCATCTCAGAATGTCCCACTTTTCCTTAGGATGTCCCAATTTTCATTGGAGAAATGTTGGAGGGTATGTAGTCATTTGACTCCCGAGCTGTCTGAAGGCAATCCTGTATAGGGAAGTTTTTTAAAGAAATGTTTAATGTTTATTAGGTTTTTATATATGTTGGAAGCTGCCCAGAGTGGCTGGGGCAATCCACTAAAATGTGTGGAGTATAAAAAGTAAAATTATCATTATGGAATGGGACACCCCTATTTTCATCGGAGAAATGTTGGAGGGTTTGCATGGGCTGCTACTGGTTAAGGGCCAGTACAAATAAACACATATAGAAAATAATCTTAACAACAACAAAACCAGTGTCACAAACAATTGGGGGGGGGAATGCATCTCAGCTAGTCTCCAGAACACTTGCAGAAAGTTAGTCAGGTGTGTGTCTTCCAAAGTGGGCATCACCACAGAGAATGTATGCTCCTGTTTTAAGGTCTGACATGGGACAGCATTTCCCCCACCAGTATGAGTGAGCTGTGAACTACAGTGGTACCTTGGGTTACAGATGCTTCAGGTTACAGACTCCGCTAACCCAGAAATAGTACCTCGGGTTAAGAACTTTACCTCAGGATGAGAACAAAAATCGCATGGCGGCGGCAGGAGGCCCATTAGTTAAAGTGGTACCTCAGGTTAAGAACAGTTTCAGGTTAAGAATGGACCTCCAGAACGAATTAAGTTCTTAACCCGAGGTACCACTGTAGATCTAAGAGAAGGGGATACCCACAGAGCACAGGTCACATGGGACTGAAATCTAAGCACAAGATCTGAGGCTGAATTTGCACAATAGAAATTTGCACAATAGGAATCTACTTTAGTCACCCTGGGTGAGTTTGACAGGGTGCTCAAAGTAGAGAACTTAAAGAAATGTTATCTTGAGTAATAACTACTGCTGCTGCACCCCTTCAGTTTGCAATGGCCATCTGAAAACCTGTGAACTGCATCCATCAATTAAAGTAATGCACCAAGTGCGGCAGCATACCTGATGGCATCATCCTGCCCATAAAAAAAACTCTAATTATGTGAGATTGCAGATAACACCACTCCTTTCCATGCCAATGTCCGCAGCTCTGTATTGTAGGCCTGACAGGGAATGAAACAACATGATCAGCATGAATCTATGATCAGCATGCCTGGAAATTCATGTTACCCAGGCAACACACACCTAAATTGCGGGAAGGAAGCTCTGAGGCTGCCTTGATAACTCAGAGGCTGCCAAAGATCATTTCTACATTCTAATAGGCCAAGCAACCTGTGCCTCTATCTGACCCTGCAGTTCCTCCATAGCCCCTTTAACCCTGACACCTCTTGCTCATGTCTCACACAGCATCCTTCAGTGATGGCAAATTAGAAGGGACAAAGAACTTCAGAACAAAAAAAACCCCAACCCCTCGGCTTTATTTTCACATTACGGGGGGATGGAAGTGATGGAGTGAGCAATAAGATCCCAGGGCTAGAACAAAGCTGGATAAATCACCCCTGTGACAGAAACAGACAGAAGCGAGACTGATAGCATGCTTAAAAATGGAAAAGAGTGCACGCATTAAAAACACATTTTTGTCTTTCCTACTCTTCTGAGCTCAAATCGGTGTACATGCTCACTTGCTTGTGTCTGTATCTTTCAGGCATACAGGAATTGCGGTCATTCATAAGAAGCTCGCTTTATTATACCTGCAAAATGTATGGTGTTTATTTGCAAACTAACGAAGCAAAAGCTGAATTGAAACGCACGGCTTAAGAAGAGAAGCTTGAAAAGTGGCTCAGCTTATAAGAGGTGGTATAATAGTTTATAATATTCCCAAATTCCTTTCCTCCCCCTTCTTTATTTTTTTTTTTTAAATAATATTTATTAAGATTTTCAGAGATACAGAAAGAAAAAGAATAGAATACATTCAAAGCCTTCTTTTCAAACACCCTCTTTCCGGGACTCCCTCCTTCCCCCACCCCTACCATATTCCCCTATCATATTGTTGGCTCCACAAGTTCTCAGTTCTAATTAAAACTTAATTTGTTTAAACCATTATTCAAATTTAAATTTAAAATTATTCAGTCCTCACCAGTACCCTTAATAAAAGACAAGAGTTCTCTCCCCAGGGCCCACCCCCTTTCCATTCCACAATTTCCCCTTTTTTTTAGTGATAAAGACACCTCACACAATAAAGAAATAAGAAACAAGAAATAAAAAATATAGTAAATGAAAAAAAGCCAATTCAAAAAATAGTTGACAAGCCTTTGGATTCTAGTTCTCCCCCCCCCCGTCCCCGGTTTAATTTCCCCCTGACCACTAATCCATATTGTCTGCCTGGAATTCTTAAAGTCCATAAATCACATTTTCCCCCCGATTCCTTGCTGGCTTTTTTTCTTTTTATAATTATTTTTAAAGTTATTTTTAAACCATTTAATTTCCAATCTTTAATAAAGCTCCCCCCATTGTTCTTTCCAAGTTGTAGTCCAGTTTCCTCTTGTTCCGCTGCCAAAACGTTCTAATTCAGAAGTTTAGTAGGTCTGCAGGGATTATTGTTATTCAGGAACAAAAACATACGTTCAGTCCCTTCCTTTCTTCAATAGAAAATTCTATTGTTTAGCTAAACACCCTGTAGACACAATATTGTTTCCGTTTCGCAGCTTTCCCAGAAGATAACCAGTCCTGTAGAATTCCAATGGTATTTTTCCACTTACGACCTTCTTTGTAATGTCCCGAAACTCCTCTAGGGGGATTGTTGTAACTTTGTTTTCTCTAGTCCAAAAGTCCGATTGTTATCCATGTTTTCGCCATTTTATATCCAAGTTTTGACAAATTGTAACAAATTGTAGCAAAATTAACCAGCAAAGTCCTCATAATCAAGTCCTCTTTAAATTTCGGACTTTGACAGCTACTTTGACAGCTGTCAAAATCTCCTTCGCTTTTCGCCAGGCTCTCTCCTCAATCACCCCGGTTCCCAGGGGGGGGGTTACGTTTTCCTTCTCCCTCAATTCTTCCTCCAGCACAGTTCTTGTAGTTTCCCATCGTGGAATTCTTAGTTCTTATCAGCAATTCAATTCTTTTTGGACCTTGGTTTCCCAGTCCTTGTTTTGGAAGGTTTACAGTAGGGAGGGGGACTGACTTCCTTTTTGGATCCCCCCCCCGCTCGTATCAAATCCGAAAAAAAAATTCTTTTTTTCTCCTTTTAAACCCGGTTTCCAAATTACTCACGGGTTGTTGTTACAAATCCGAATTCTCAGTGGAAGAAGTCAGCGCTCTCCGCCGGATGGCATGCGGCTTCGCTCGGCAGGGATAGCAGAGGACTCAAAGCACCACGCTTCTCCCCGGCACCCGATCCGTAGCCTTTAAAAAGGCTCCTTCACGAGTCGGGAGGGCGCTAGCAGTGCCAGCCGAGTCTCCATGTCCACGGCCTCCGTGGCCGTGGTTTTTAAGGGTCCCCGCGTCGCCGATGCGGTAGGACCCAGCCCCTGCCGAGCAGGCTCCCTCCGGAGCTCGGAGGGAGTCCGCCATTCGGCGATGGCGCCAACCCGGAAGTCCCTTTCCTCCCCCTTCTTTAAATTGTGATACACTACATTAGTTTTCTAATTGCAAGGAACATTTTAGGTGCTCCGGTTCTAAGTGAACACATATTACAAAGCCATTGAAAATCTCTGCTTAAACTAGGGGATGGGGAACATTTTCTGAGAGACGAGCACAATTCCGCAGGACCTTCCAGGTAGTGGTGAGTGGAGCTGGGGCAAAAATGGGCGTAACAGAGGCAAAAAAATGTATGTTTCAATTTATATTTGTTCGTTTTCATTTATGTATCGCTTCCTATTAAATACCTTGAAGCAATTAACAATAATATCAACAGTTAAAACAAAACAATCTTTATCAAAACAATTAAAATAATTTCATATGTAAACACAATTCAAAACCAATTAGCTGCAAACTTAGCTTAAAACACTTTTTAAAACCAGCATATGTGCTTTAAATATTACAACCTTAACCATCACACAAAATGGATTTGTAAGGTACAGCTATAGAATTTACAGAATGCCAGAAACCCAAATCACAGATGTAAAAAGGCAAGTCTTTTCATTCTGTGTCCATCAATTCCGTGCATATTTAGACCAGTTATAACATGCCATTGGCTTCAATGGGATTTAAATAGTCTAAGAGGGAGCAGGGCTGCTGCTCCAGAGGGTAGGACCTGAACCAATGGATCAACTTGCAAGAAAAAAAGATTCCAACATTAGACAGTAAGAGCTGTTCAACAGTTGAATAGACTCCATTGGAAGGTGGTAAACTCTCCTTCCTTAGGGGTTTTTAAACAGAAGTTGGATGGTCCTCTGCCATGGATGCTTTAGTTGAGATTTCTGCATTTCAGGGGGTTGGACTAGATGGCCCTCAGGGTCCTTTTCAACTCTATAATTCTATGAGTGCAGACCACATCTTTTTATCTCTCACTTTCACACCCATCAGTAAGACAGATCAGTAAAACTGAGCCCAAAATGTTGCTGTTTGTGGCTTCTAGTTATTCTTTTACAGCTGTAATAACTCTACAGTGTTAACAATAGTAAAACAATGCCTTCTGTCGGTAAATATGCAAGGCACAAAGTGTGCAGAGCATGTAAGTGATGAACATAAATCTACAATGTTTGCATAGCTGTTTTCCATGTGGCAGAAGTATCAAGGGTGTTGTACATGTCAGGAGGTGTAAAGAAACAAAAAAAGTCAGAAATAAATCTTCAAATCATAAACAATCAGCCATTTTCATTCTGCTAAATCTTGGTTCATATACAGCACAGACAATAAAGTGTATGTTTGTATGAACTATAAGATTTTTTCATTTATTTTACATTTAAAAGATTTAAATAAATGCATAAACAATGATTTCACCACCATATGATACTTTAAAATATCTTCCTATATTCTTTAGCTGAGCCAGGATTGGGGACTTAATGACAGCTGAGCATGGCTGAGCCAGGAATCAGATGGCTGAGCTGGAGATTTGCTGCATCCTAAACTGCTCGTCTCAGTGCCATAGGATTGCCCCCTAAGAGAAACCCAAAATGACAGATTCATCCATCTCTAATCAACAAATGCTGCTAGCATATTTAAAATCAGAAATAATTATGCACCTGAGACAATGGCCTGTGTTAAACAACCTTCTGTGACACAAGGAAAGAAAACAGAGAAGCAATGAAAAACCCATAATGTCATAGCTGTTGGATCTGCAAAGGCCTATCTGTTTTCCATAAGCCATCAAAAATTTCTTCTCTTGAGAAATGCTCTCCTCAAATTGCATTTGTGGCCTTGTTTAACTGGCTCATTGCATAGCCAGCCACAGCCATGTGGATGGGGACTACGATGCTGTCTTTTCAGAGTAACCATCAATGGATACAGCATTATGGCATCATATTTAGAATTCAGGGAAGAAGAGGTGAGGCAGAGGAAGGCTAAATGGTTGTTAGCGGGATTGACAGTAGGGAGGGTGGCCACCTTAAAGCCCTTCTTGTAAGCTTCCTGGGAACATCTGATTGGCTACTGTGGAAAGTAGGGTGCTGGAATGCACATCAACCATTGGTCTGATCCATCAGGACTAGTTAATCCTATGTTTTTGGTATGGACTATAGATGCCACACAGCCTTACATTCCTGGGATATATTGCTACGGCAAATCAATCATTAGCTAACTAATGAGCATCTTAGAAGAACCAGTCTGGTTCATTTGCCCTGAACTGATCACATCTGTAGTCATAGTAGTAGCTTGTACTTTGCACTTCATTTCATCTACACAGTGTGGTGGCTGTACTTCAGTCTTTTTGTCTAATGTGTATGCTTTCTGTGTGTAGTTTTAAGTTGATTGGTTTCAGTCAAGCATGTGGTTTTCAGGGTGCTATGTCCCATTAGGTGACTGCACATTTTTAATTGGATTTTTTAAATAAATAAATAGATAGATAGCGTCACAACCCTGAATAATTAAACAATGAGAATACAGAAAATATAAACCTAGCTCAAACAAGCATATAAATCAGCCTTTAATCAAGCAAAGTTCTTAACTCTAAATGAGATGTTCCTGCCATCCCTATTTGCACTGATAGGTTGTAACAAATTTAATTCATGCCTCCCAGTAATCAATAAGTGCAGTTCCATTTGCTTACTATTATTCTTTATTAAATTTGTATACAATCCCTCATTGAAAGATGAAACAGGCCTATAATCAGGCCTTTGAGTGATTAACATTCTATGGCCTTTTAAATGTGGAGGTGGGTGTTATTTGTTTGTTTTTGTATTGGCAAATAAATGCTATGGAGTTCAATGTGCATAAGATTGCCTTGTTACAGCGCCTTTCATTCTGGCCGGTTTGCTGGGAGGTTAGACAATATTGTATCAAGCGAATGATATCCGACTCTTTACAAAACATTTCCCTATCACTTATCTTAGCAAGTCCATATTTTGGAGGGCGTTTGTGCAACCTGGATGTAGAAACAGTCTGGATGTGCCTCATGTCTGCTCGGAAATTAAAATGTGTTGAATTGAATGGGGCATGCCCTCAGGTAAGGGGTTAGAATTGAAGTCTGAGTCCCTACTAGGGCTGCAACATTGAAAAGAAAGCTAAATCAACTAAACCCTTGTTAATTGTTTCCTCTCTTGTGCAGAATGTTAGAAAAGACAGCTAACCCTGTTATTCTAATTAGTTAACAGGCCCATCTTCATGAAATTGCTTTTGCCTGCACAGATGTGATATGTATCTTTTCATTTTCAAAGAGGAATGCATTGGGACAAGGACAAGAAGTGATGTAGGAAAACCTTGTTTTCATAGCTAACACAGAACCCAATGAGTTATCTGATTCCAGCTGACAGAAATGTGAATTGAAACAGGAAGATTCTGTTTGTGAATTGGCTTTGTATCTAAAGGCTTAATTGAGATCATGAAGACAAGGAAAGAGGAAAAAATGAAAGGTAGATATTAGCTAGTTTAACATGGAAGGAAAGCTGTAACATTTCTAAAGTAATTACTTTTTTGGAGTAAGGGAGAGTTTGTGAGACTCAAACTTGTGTTACTACAAGTTCTTCATTAACATTGCCATTTTATTATTCATGGGTGCCTTATCTGTTAGCAAGATTGATTCCTCAGACACCGTCTCCTTAAGTATTTCCTCAAGCGATCTGCAATAGGAAGCACTAATTGTGTTGCCTGAAAACTAAGTTGTAGGCCTGTATATATATAGATGACTTATTAAAGGACAGGTCTCCAGACAAAATGATGCTAAAGGAAAGCACAAAAGAGAAAGTAATTACAAAATCAACTCCAGCTGTTTTGAGTTAGTTATAATGCACAGGCCCTGTCTAGGAGTAGCACAAAAAAATATCAAAGCAAGACTATTTGGTTTTGGGAGTCAGGATGAAAAAGTCTGTTATAAGGTCATCCCCACCTATTGACAGCAGGAACTAAGCTGGGGAGTTCTGGAGCTGAGGAAGTGAGCTGGAGATTAAAGAGATCTGTAGGGATGTGTTAACCAAGCAAGAGTCCAGAGCAGAGTCAGGGGTTTATATCCTCAAGACCAACTCCTCCTCTTCCTGGTCATCTGCTGGGTGATTGTTCACAGGTGAATCTTCTCCCTCCTCTTGAGGAGAACTTTATACCTGAGGACACTTAGCCATAACACCTTCTGGCAGCCAAACAAACAATCCTGTGCCACCTCTGGGCTTCCCATGAGGTCCATTATCATCTGTGCTTTTGAGTCTGGGCTCAGACTGTGGTTGGACTGGTTATAAGGGGTCTCGGGTGAGACACCCATGAGCTGAGCCTAATCAGGCCTCCTTTGGAGTTCTATGGGTTCTTCCATGCCTTCCATTGTATTGGCGTGACCCATGCTTCTTTTTCAGAGGATGTTTCTGCTGGGTCATATGACCCAGGACATTCTACTCTCTCTTCCTCAAGGCAAAATTGTCCACCTTGGGGGAGAAAATGGGATACAAGGCAGCACCAGGAGCTCTCATTGACTACAAGTCCCAACTCACTTTGGGGATGAAAAGGAGGGCAATTTTACATCTCTGGAAAGTTAGAAAACCAGAGTTTGGCACAAATGAAAAATAAGACAATACAATTGCTAGAAAAGTTGACCCCCACACACACACCTCAAAACGTGTGACATTATAACAAGCCAAGTTACACATTAGAGAGACGATTAGTTGTAGACCCTTTCAAGTAACTGAACCTGGCTGCATCCACCAGTAGTACAATAAGCACTTTCAATTGGCTGAAACAGGTGTCACAGCTTACTTGAGCTTCTGCTTAAGAGAGTTAATAAATAAGAGGCAGCTGCCACCATTATTTATCTGTTTATGCATACAATTCACAGCCTGCACCTTCAATTGCAATACTCTCAGGGCAGCATTTTAAACATATGAAAACATTTAAAAGAATATAAAATGGTTCTAACGTTGAACTACCACCAAAATATAAAACAGAAGAAACTGGATGAAAAACACCACTTCCACGGGAATAGGCAAACTAATCATAATCATAATCTGGAAATGTTTAAAATGGTCTGAATAAAAACAGATGCTTGGTGCCAAAAGAGACTTAAGTGTTCCTGCCAAATGAGCCATTCTGTGATGAACCTTCATAAATGGGGTACATAGCAAAAAAATACCCTTTCTGCAGATGCCAGTAGAGATGGGCAAATATGTCACTTATTGTTACCAAGTTTTCCAGTCTTAAATTCAGTTCTCCACAGTTCCACATCAGTTTCTGATTTATTTCTGATTGGAGCCACAGAGAGGTTAGGCTGGCCTCAACTAGAGCCAGGGCTTTTTCGGCTGTGGCTCCGATCTGGTGGAACACTCTGTCACAAGAGACTAGGGCCCTGCGGGACTTGACATCTTTCCGCAGGGCCTGCAAGACAGAGCTGTTCCACCAGGCCTTTGGCCAGGGCACAGCCTGACTCCCTCCTTTGGCAATCTTCGCGGAGCTCTGAATTAATTTTATAATGAATGATTTTAGAGTGTTGTGATGTGTTGTGTTGTACTGTCGTACTGTTTTATTGTTGTTAGCCGCCCTGAGCCCGGCTTCGGCTGGGGAGGGCGGGATATAAATAAATTTATTTTTTTATTATTTTTTAAATTTCCAAAATTTGTTGGCATTTTTGTATGTAAATGTAACCACCATAACCTTTTAGGTTAGTGAACAGCAACAAGAGGTCACTTTCTGAAGCTATTTAGCAGAATATTCCTTGGGACCAAAATTTTGAACCTCAACTCTATATTTTAAGACAGATACCACTAGAAGTGTATTCTTATGTAGGCTGCATTTTTGCTGACTTCAGAGTTTGAGAAGTGGGGACTTTCAACAAAGGCATTTTCAATTTCTACTCAGTGTTAACAATGTTTTTTACTTATGAAAATTGTTCTAGTCATACATTATAATGGAAGAAGGCATGACACACTGCAGAGAAGCTGTTCTTAAACCAGATGTTTTATGCATATATTTATGAACATCCATACTGTCTGAGTTGCACCAAAGCTAATTTTGCTTTCGAAGTCTGTTTGAAAACAGGAATACATCAAACACGTTCCTGGCTTTTCTGCATCACTAGCTTTGTCTCTCTCTCTTCTCCACTCAACACACCTGTGAGATGAGATGGATGGCATGACTCCTCTGGGTGACCACTTGCTACACTTAGAACAACTTCACAATAACTTTTAACATCAAAGGTAAGGGGAGGCTAACTAGATTTCATATGCTGTTGGGAAGTCAAGTAACTGCCACATCTAATGCTTTTCTTTGTACCCTAGGTGGATGGAGTAGAATACAAAACAGTCAGGGGAAAATATATATTGTAGGTTTAAACATGCTTTTCTGATGTAACTCAGGTGGCTTTCTAATCTATTGCTTAATTTTCCTCTCTGTATTATAGCACAATCTTCCCCAGCCTGGTGCCCTCCAGATGTTTTGAGCTAAAACTCTCTTCAGTGGGATTATAACAGTTATAGAAAGCTGCCGTAACATCAGGGGTAGTCTCTCTCTCTCTCTCTTTTATTGCATATTCTATTATATGGCAAAAGGTGCTCAACATCCTGGAGGCAAATAAGGAAACTTCTCAAAAGTAGCTTATTTAGTAAAATAGGAACATGCATGGTGGGTGGGTGGGATAGCCAAGTATCATAGTGATAGATATTATGTTGTAGTGAGGATGGAAGACTTAATGTTACAAAAAGTCCGTAGGGTTAACACTCCATTCATAAAGCGCAAAATGTCTTGTGTGTGTTTCATCTGTCAGAGATGCAGAGTGCATGAATGAAAATGAATTAATATACATTATATGAATTTTAAAATAATCTGTTTAGAAATGTGTGTGTAGTGTGTGTGTGTGTGTACACACACACACACACCATTTGAAATATTATGCAATAACCAATTAATAGTAAAAATCTTCTTCTTACTGACCATGTGGTTTGTCTTTAAGTTGACACCAGCCATGACCAGCATGTTTGGTGACAGTGGGGAGGGGAATCATTTGCATTATAAGATGGGACTATTTTAAAGTGACATCCATCAGGGTCGACCCATCGTATGGAATAGTCCCGAACCTCCAGGATAAGGTTCAAGCACTTCAAAAATATTATAAAATATTATGCAAACTTCCAATGACTCATGCATCACTATGGATGGGGTATTAATACGCGTCCCCTGACAAGCCCTCTTTTTGCTTGGGCTAGACATGTCTCAAAATGTCTCCTTGCCCAACAACTGATTTGTTGTTGATGGCTTCTGATCTGATTTAATTCTGATGTAAGCTCTGACCCATCACTTCATATTTATTTCTTAATGCTAAAGACGAAGGTGATGATGATGATGTAACCTCTGTACTCAGTCACATTTATGGTTACGGTTATGGGCTTTCCCCCCCTTTTGATTTATTTTGTGGTAAGGATTTACTTTTAACACCAGAGCTAGTCTCCAGTTGTGAGATAGGGATCAGGTGATCACACAGTCACCCTATTCAATCATCCAAATATTCATTGGATCAGCCTCCTCTATCACATTCCTGTGATGCATTTGCAGAAAGGATATGGGAGGCCTTCTCTGCAGCTGATTTAGAACCCTACACATACAGAGTAGGCTCCTTGCCTCAAATCCCTTCTACAAGTAGGGTGGTGATGGTTCTGGCAACAGGGTTCCAATGAAGTGGGCCAAGACAGCCCTACTTTTCTCCCCATGTGATTCTACTCATGAAAATTTGAACAGCTTTCAATTCCCTTTTGGAAATCCTCCTTGAATTTGAACCATTCAGCTACATCTTCATATTACAAGATCTGCGAGATTAGCTGAGCCTGGCCTATTTTCTTGCATGAACACAAAGGCCCCATTAAGATTAATATTCACACTACAATTGCAGTTCCTTGCACTGTGCACCGTTATCTTCCACGAAGTCCCTGAAATCAAGGATGTAGCCTAAGTGAGGAATTGCTTAAGTATGGCGTCATAATACAATACAAAGCCAAGCCTGAGCCCCAATCTGCACTTTGGTAGAACAAAGACCAAAGAAATGGAAAGGGATAATGAAAACACTGAATGGATAACAGAAATAAACAGCATGGGTAATTGGACGTCTCCAGTTTTTTCCCCAGGCTGGTATTTTCCGAGAAAATAAGAAGCTCAGTTCAGCACATGCTGCATAAACACAGTATCACATGAAGCTGCCCTCCAGGAGCCTTCAGCGCTCTCTGCTCTCCTGCTGTATCACTGCCACATCAGTGCTTTCTTAAAGGGATTTTCACTGCTGGGGAATGAATTCAAAAGGACACTTTTTGTCATGTAAAAAGGCACATTTAAACCTTCAGAAAAATATAAATCGTATACTATGACAAAAAGAAATTTTGATAAATGCATTGTAACATTACGTGTGATTAAAAGACATTTAGGCACTTAGATTTAACAAAGATCTTCTCCATCATCTCTTACACTACCAGGAGATAGATTAATTTTATTATTTGAGCATCTCCCTCACCCTCCATATTCTCACCACAGTTTATGGGCAGCCTACATGTTTCTCCCCACCCACATCCTTAATAACCTCAAGTAATTGCAATTGTAGGTTGTTGTTGTTGTTGTTGTTTTTAAAATAAATCTCACACAAAGACTTACACCTTAGGTGGAATCCAGTGTAGCACTAAGGAAAACTTTCCTTCAGGGCAAGGATTTCTGCTTGTGAAATAGAACATTCTCTCTGTGATTCCCCATAAATCTGTCCTAGAGGTTCCCCCAACTTCCTGGAGCAGATCTGGGGAGGGCATGGTATGCAAACAGGGGGAAGAGAATGGGGAAAGTCCCATTACTCTGATAGATGTGTTAGTAGAATATTCTTGGTAATAACTGACTCTCTTTCATTGGTTGAATCTATGTTTATCACCACTGGCCAGGTAATAGTATACTGTATCTTTCTTCTGATTCTGCTAATCTAATTTTTGATTTTTCCTTTGCTATGAGCCTCAGCAGTGTGGCAGGCCAATGCGGTGGAGAGATGAGATGGTACTACCGTTCCTCCACTTTCAATTCTGAGTGAGTGAGGAAGGTGCAGAATCACACCTGGGTTTTATTTGATTTCTTGGAGGAAATAGCAACCAAGACATGATATCCAAGCAGCCCTTTTGCAATCTAAGGAATGGTTCAGCTCTGTGTTTCTGGCTTGAAGGTGTCTTTCACTGCATTTTTAGAGGATAGCCTAGTTTACTTTGACAACCCTTTCTATTTTGTCTCTCTTTGCACAGGAATTTGAGGCACTCGCTGTGAAAAGTGACTTATTCCCTGCCTCAAAAAAAGAGCAATCCCATTTCCTGGCCTTTAGTCAATCACCTTCCATTCAAGGGAGTAACAGCTATTAAGTACCACTCTGATGCCTTGTGATTTGTCTTCAGATGATGGTTATTTTCTTCTCTGATTTGTTATCCTTGAACTTACTTTTGATACCATGCTTTAGCATCAGTGCTAAAAAAAAGAAGGAGCTCAATACAGTATAAAGTATTCACAGCAGGATTTGAAACTTACCATCAAAATATGCCATCATCAACGGCAGCTAATACCCCTCCAAATATGGAGGTTCTCAAAGCTCCACCCAAGCACCATCTGCTCCAACTCTTCTTCAGCTTTCACCAATATCATCCCACTCCATCAAGATTGTGGGGGAAATTAATAGTCTGAGAGCAGATAGTAGCTCATTATGAGAAAACCAGATGTCTATTTTGAAGTACGTGAGTCCAATTGAGTTAAGTGAAACTCGCTTCCAAGTAAGTTAAATTGGACTGCAGCCTCCATCAGTCTCTGGCTTACTTTTCATTCCTACTCTGAACCTAGCAAATAAATAGTAAGTGAAAAGTATTTAGGAGGGACCCAGCAACATGTCGATTCCATTGCAATCCAGTGCAAAGCCTCAAAGGGATGTGCATCATAATTATGTAGCAGGGTGCATTTTGGCACTATATTGCCTGAGGCTCTATTCTGAAATACAGCAATGAATGTCTCTGGGTATGTACATAGGGGAGACTCACAGTGATTCAGAGCTTCCTGCCATGCCACTACCCCCTCCCCTTTATGTCTAAGGACATTTAACCTCCATTGTGATAGAAGCCTCCATAGCTTGTCAGGCAATTCAGTTTAAAAAGAAGAAGGGGTGGGGAGTCATCTCATTCAAACCCTTGATCCAGAACCCACATTAAAGTTCCCTAGGCATCCCTCTTTCTATTTTTGTTTCCCAGCCTGCAGGAGTCAGCAGCTGCATCAGTCATTTGCAGAGAATCATTATAGCCGTAATACCATTACACAATCTCATGGGCATATTTTGCTTAGAACATTTACTTGTTACTGCATGTGCATAAGCAGAACAATAAAGTCTCATTGGGCATATGAAAAAAAGATTCCAGAGATACAATTGTTGTCTTCAGTATAAGGTAGCATCACTCAAAAATGTGAAGAGGAATAATATGATGCTTTGCTGCCTTCTCTCAACTTTATTTCAGAAAATACTAGCTTTCTGAATTGCTCTTAGGGTAGTGCAACAACAGTGAAAAGGTCAAAGGGGTGGAGTGGTCATGTTTTCAGATTAGGAGAATCTGATCTGATCTATGGTCTGATGGGCAGCTTGGCTAAGGGGCAAGGTATACATTTAAAAACAACAACAACCATGACCATATTAGAAGTAGGATGTTTGGGGGCTAGGATACACATGCAGACCATAGATTGTGCCTACAATACTGTATCATTTGCAGACCAAAAACAACAATGAATGCCAATAATATTCACTGGATTGACTTCTCTTTCAGATAGTAGATATATAAGCAAACACCATAAATTTCCATTTCCATTTTCATCAGAATTTGTCAATATCCCTAAAAAGGCACGTGAAAATATTTATGTTTTGGTTGATTGTTGCTTTTGCCCCCCCCCCCCCGAATTGTGAATGTGTTTTATTGTATGTGTTATGCTTACCGGCGTGGTTGCTTGAGAGCGAACAGGCAAGATCCCCACTGGTCTTTTCAAAGGCTTTATTATCGGTGCAAAAACATTTACAGTGCAGAACGTCTGAATTCCATGTCTTGCTCAGTCACTAGCAGAATCTGAGAGTGGTCGGTCCTTAAACTTTCCCCAGTAGAGTAGTCTCTTAACCCCATCCAATGCCTCCCCTCTCTGTGCGTAAACCTACTGCACAGACAGGGCATGGGTAAAGGGGGACCTGCCTCCCCCCCCCCGCTTTGCTCACGCACAGTGTTTTGGCTCTCTCTTGCATCCTCTGAGCCCTGCATCTCTTCCCCACTGGAGGCGGGGCTTCCCTCCTCCGCGGAGGAAGTGCTGCTTCTCACAATCTTTGGAGGCTCCCTGTAACCCAAATGCCCTTCCACCTCTCGCCTCTGAGCTGATGGCAGTTCCCTGACAGTATGGTTTTAAATGGTGTTTATTGACACCTTTAAGTTTGTTAAATACTATGGTTTGCAGGGGAGTGCAATGAATCATGGTCTATAAACAATAGATTAAACAAAATGTAGGCCTTTTATCAGAAGTAACATGATGTGATGGCCAGCTCTTTAACCCATAGCATATATGCTGAATCATTAAAGGAACATTATCACTCTAACACTTTAACATATTAAGGACCGGTGTCTGTTAATGCTCTTGTCTTGAAAGCTGTTTGTCATTCAGCAGGAAAATAGCCTATGCAGATCAGTTTCACATGGGAAACGGCATCTGCTTTCCATTATTAAATTGTACAAATGTTTTCTACAGTCCCATGGACTTTATAATCATTTCAGCATGCTAACCCAATTCATCATGATTCATTTAGTCAGGCAATTGTCTCCATAATAAGTCCATGTTTATGCATTTTCAGTAAACATATGAGCCATCATCTCATCATATTTATGTAAAGTGTTTCAAAAACCCATAAACTCGAACAGTTTAGTGATTTGGGTCACTGTTTTTTACTGGACTACAGTTCATCAAATTATTGAGCGGAAAAACTACGTATATAGCAGTTTCCAACTGATGGTTTAGGATTTGCTAGGGGGCTACAAGATTTTTGTAGGATGGTCATCAAACAGCCAACATTGGAGAGAAAATGTCCAAGTCTATAAGGACCTGAGGCTGGGAAATATTTGGATCTCTCTAATTAATATTAAACAAAGCAATAGTTCTCTTGAAATTTTGCTTTTGGGGGAAAAGCACAAATGCAACATAACTGACTTGTTCACAGCTTCTTCTTTAAAAAAAATCAGAATAAAACCAAGTGTAAATAGAGACAATTAGGTAAGCATTTCAGTGGCTCCAGGTTTTCCTGGCTACGTCCCTAACTCAGCAACTTGTTCCGCACCCAACAGATTTGCTTCTACTCTATGATGATAGCGGCAAATTCAGTATATGCTTCTGTGAATTAGGAAGCCTCACTGCATTATGAACCAGTTCCAGACCTAACAAAGTTTTCCCGTGATCCTTTGAGTCTCTGGAAGTGTAGGCTGTCATTTTCAAACACCAAAGGGTTACAAATCTTGCTGTGCTGGCTTCAAAGTGTGACATCAGTTGATTGACAGATGGGCAGCCCCACCCACCTGTGGGCCTGCCAGGGTAGGTGGAGATAGGGATCTGTCTGATCCCACCTCTGAGCTCTAGAGATGCTGGCTGCAATTTTCATAACATTCCCACTTGCCATTTTTGGCATCATATATATCCTAAGGCCCCAATTGTTGCATGCAGTAAGCAAGCAACACACATCTTCGTACATCTTCCACTGAATAGATTGTTCCACTGAATAGATTGAATGACAATTCTGCTAGTTCAAAGTGCACAGTTATTTCTCTTCAGCAAATATAGTTTTGGTTCATGACCTATTTCAGTGCATGGATAGTGTTTGCTGGTTCAGGGCATATAATTTTATTTCCTTGCCACAAATAGCTGTCACATTACATGCTCCATATGGCCTTTTTATTTCTTATTTATACATTAGATTTCTCACTTTCAACTATTTTCTCTGGTTTATTTTATTCATTTTAGAATTCCAACGAGATTTAACATCATTTGGTTCTAAGGTTTTATTCCGCAGCTTTTAATAATATACTATTTCCAGTTTATTGCCAGATACTTAAAATCTAAAGCTAATTCTACTTCACATGCACACAGAATAACTTCAAAAAGTGGACCAGGCTTCTTCAAACCAGAAGAGAGACAACATCAACTTGAGGGAGATGGGAACTGTAGCAGGGTAAAAAGTGACATGATGTTCATTGGATAGAGACAGCCATATATAGCTGCCATTTATAATACAGAATTCTAAGTAAATAATAACATTTCCCTTCCCCCTTCCATTCCATTAGACCCGGCAGGAATAATACAATGTTGGCAAAGCAGTGACCTCTAGTCATACCAAGGATGATGCAACTTCAAGGTTTGTATTTCTTATCTGACATTTTCATGTCTTTCTTTGGGGCACAGACAAAACACATTAGAGATGAAGACAGATAAGAAAAGACTGCGATTTGCTTATGCTCTCGGAGGTTAGAAAGAAAATATAGACAGAAGATAGATTCCCTGACTTAGTAAACATTTAGAAAATAGGGAAAAGAGAATAAGTGATATCCAATTTAGGTTAGGTTAGGTTTGTTGAATTTAAAAATCACTTCCCACAACAAAAAGTCCCAAAGTGATTTATAAGAAGGATAAAGTACAGTTAGAAAAAAGGTATAGAAATATTAAAAACTAAGGGCTACTACCCCTGCTCACATTGCTTGCCCATCCTTCCTACCATCCACCCCCCTCCAGCCCCACACACCCTTGCCAACACATTTCCCTTTACAACTCACCCAAACTTCCCAACCACTCATAGCTCCTTCAGTCCCCATCCCCTCCCATTGTGAATCCTCATCCCCTTACAGTTCACCCCAAACAAAATATGCCCTTGTCGCTGTCACCACTTGTAGGGGAAATGGAATTGAAGAGGAACAAATGTTTTTATTCCCTTCATGAACTGCTGCTGCTACTGACAAAGGTGGCAACTACAGATGGATCATGAGAAGGTCTGCATGGGCCACCCACCTTACTCAGTTGAGCCTTCCAAAAGAGTGGGGGAAGCCTGAGCCAAAGGCCTTCCTGCAATCCCTGCTACTACTGTTGCCACTATCATCGCTGTGGGTTGGAGTCTTGTTCCCCTTCATCCTCTGCCACCATGCCACTGTCAACAGAAGGAAGCTTCCTGGCTGTTCCTCTGCAGCTCATCTGGGCCACCTGCAGCCAACATCACTTGCCTTCCTGTGCAACCTTCTCACCCTGAGAATGGGCTAGCTGCCTGTTGATGGCCATATGAACTGCAGCATGATTTTGTTTTTCTTATAGTATTTTCTTATACTTAGACATAGAGAAAAAATATCCAATTGTTGCTGCTACCCCAAGGCTCAGGAAAACAAAAATGGCTTTGCTTGGTACCAAAATGAAGACAAAGTTGGCTACTGGCAGGCCTCCCTGCAGAGAACATTTATAACTTATAAGAGATCTATAGGGCATAAAAGGGGAGTGATATATACCAGTTTGCTAATTCAAAGGGATGCACAGCCAATTCACAGGACTGTAATAATAATCATGCAATTCTTTTATAACTTGAGATCCTTTGTATGCTTTATTCCTGAGATGTAAGACTAAATACATAAATAGGGATGGCAACATAAAAGTTTCCCTCATGCTGAGGGAGACATAAAGCAAAAATGCACTATCTAGACTTTATTATTTATTTATTTATTTATTTATTTATTTATTTATTTTGTTTTGACTACGGCAGACCAGCACGGCTACCTACCTGTAACTCAAATACAGAAACAGATGAAATTAAAGAAGTGATAAGGAAAATGAAAGTTGGGAAATCTCCAGGTCCAGATGGGATTTTGATAAAATTTTATTAAAAATTAGAGAAAATAGTTATCCCTAAGCTTAAAAAAATCATGAATGAGATATTGGAGAAAGGGAAAACCCCAGAATCCTGGCATGAAGCACTAATAACACTCTTACCAAAGCAAGGTATGGATCTGAAACTTATCAAGAACTATAGACTAATTTCACTACTAAACATGGATTATAAAATATTTACAGGTATCCTGGCTAACAGACTGAAAAATTTCTTAAATGGGGTAATAGGAAATGATCAAGCTGGCTTTTTGCCAGGAAGGAAAATAAGAAATAATACAAAGATAATTATTGACTTACTGGAATATACAGAAATGAAACCAAGCAAAAAGGTAGCAATGCTATTGGTAGATGCGGAGAAGGCTTTTGACAGCATGTCGTGGAACTTCTTAATTAAAACTTTTGAGAGCTTGAGACTAGGACACAACATCATGAATGGAATTAAGGCAATCTATGACAACCAGAAAGCCAAAATAATTATAAATAATGAAATCACTGAAGATTTATTATAGAAAGAGGGACTAGACAAGGTTGTCCATTGTCCCCACTCTTATTTATTACAACGCTGGAGACACTCTTAATAGCAATAAGGAAAGACCAGGAAATAAGGGGCAATAATTTAGGTAGCCGATGTTACAAGGTGAAGACATTCGCTGATGATGTGATTATTACCACCAAAAACCCAATTGAAGGCATTCAAAAAGCACTAGCAAAAATGAATGAATTCGGCAAGGTCTCAGGATTTAAAGATAAATCTAAATTACAGTGGTACCTCGGGTTACAGGTGCTTCAGGTTACAGACTCCACTAACCCAGAAATAGTACCTCGGGTTAAGAACTTTGCTTCAGGATGAGAACAGAAATCATGTGGCGGCGGCATGGTGGCAGCAGGAGGCCCCATTAGCTAAAGTGGTACCTCAGGTTAAGAACAGTTTCAGGTTAAGAACGGACCTCCAGAACAAATTAAGTTCTTAACCCAAGGTTCCACTGTATTAACAAAAAATATGGGAGAGAAGGAACAAGAAGACCTAGAAAGAATAACGGGTCTAAAGACCACAAACAAACTAAACTATCTGGGGGCCTGGATTACAAACAAGAACACCAATTTATTTAAAGATAATTACATCAAAAAATGGAAAGAAATTAAAGAAAATTTAGAAAATTGGGGTAAATTGAAGCTGTCATTATGGGGCAGAATATCAGTGATTAAAATGACAGTTCTTCAACACTAGTGATCTTTGCTTCATAACAGTACATTGATAGTAGTTTGCCTGTCTTCCCAAGTGATGTGTAAGATTTTTCGGAGACACTGTTGATGGAATCTTTCGAGAAGTTGGAGATGACGGTTGTAACATACCACTTGTTATCACCCGCTTGTTCTGCCATTGAGGACTTCTTGGATCATTCTTTGTCTTGCTCCTTCCCTTTGACCTTCCCAGCAGGGTCACCCAAAGCAGTAAGGTCAAAGGGAAGGAGCTGGACAAAGAATGATCCAAGAAGTCCTCAACGGCATAACAGGCGGATGATAACAAGCAGTATGTTACAATGGCTGTGAAGACCTAGAGGGCTGGGACAAGGTTTTTGGGTGGCATGGCTACTTATGCCACGATAAAATAAAAGCATATAAAGGCTTCAGAAATCACCTAGTGAGGAAGGCCTTCTTCGAAGTTTAGGAGAGGAATAAATCCAAAGTTGTAACAAAAACCCCTTGGTGGATATCACCTATAGAGTCAACTGCCATTCATAAGAATAACATGAACAATAACTTACAGAGACTTGGTGGATGAGATAAATCACTGTCCCAAACTGAAAAGGTTTGAAGGACTCAAACAACTAGGGGTAAGTTGGCTAGAATACTACCAGCTTAGGACAACCTTTGAAAAAGATAAGACATTAAAAGGGTTTGATAATAAAACATCGACTTTAGAGAAGGAGGTTTTACAGAACAACCAAAAGACTCTTTCCAAAATGTACAAGCTGTTACAGAATTCTCAAATAGAAAAAGAGAAAAAGGGAAAGGCCATAATAAGATGGGAGCAGGACTCAGGTTATGTAATTGAATATAAAGAGTGGAAAAAACTGTGGACAGCATGTTATTTAATAAGAGAAAACTACCTGAAAATGCACCATAGATGGTATTTAACACCAGAGAGATTGGCTAAAATGAACAAATGGGTTAGTAATAAGTGTTGGAGATGCACAAAGCAGAGTGGAATCTTTTACCATATGTGGTGGACATGTCCAGAGATCAGAAAGTTCTGGGACATGATCCATGAAGAAATAAAAAAGTTACTAAGAACTTCACATAGCAAAAGACCGGAAACATATCTTTTGGGAATATTGAACAGTGATATTTTCAAAAGAAAATACTATTTTTTTTCGGTACGCAACATCAGCAGCAAGAATCCTGGTACTGGAAGGGTAACCAGGTACAGACCAAAGAGGAATGGTTTTTTAAATTATGTCAATATTTGGAACTGGCCAAATTGACAGATATAATAAGACTAAAGCCAATGAATACAGTCAAGAAGGAATGGAATTGCTTGAATGACTATTTAGAAAGACAAGGTTCTAATGTAAAAATTTGGCTGTCTAGAATGACCTCGTGAATGGAAAAGGGAAAATATACATACAGTATATATTAAGATGAAAATAATACTGAAATACAAATAAAATGTGAAATGTGAAAGGAAGTGTTATGAGAGTGATGGAAGTCTATTATTATTATTATTATTATTATTATTATTATTATTATTATTATTATTAAAAATAGTGTTTATTGTATTGAAATATTATACCTTTATTCTTTTACTGTCTACTTTTTTGCATTTTTTTTTCTTCTTCACTTTTTCTTTCTTTATATTATTCTTTATGTATGGTCTTGTATTGATGTATTTACTTTGCAATAAATAAATCATAAATAAATAAATAATAATCTAGATTGGTTGGCTACCTTGTGAATACTGGAGACAAGGAGAAAAGTCTGCAAGCTTAAACTGGATCATTCTCTGCAAACAAGACTGATTCTATTACTGGCCTAAAGATTAAAGTGAAGCATTGACTCCCAAGTTTCCCAGCATGCATCTTGGCTAAATGTTCTCCTTCGGCATGGTTATTTGACATCTTTAAGAGATCAATTGATTTTAAGATCGTAAACCATTTAGTTGGTTCATTGGGCCCCATGACATTACAGGAGCACATTTCAATATGGGTTATGATATTAACTCAGTATATCAATACGTGCTGCTGCTGCATTAGGAAAGGAGGGCCTTGGAGAATGTCATGAATCAGATTAAGAGGAAAGAAAAATGGGAGATGAGCATCCCTAAACCAAATACATAAATAGGGATGGCAACATAAAAATTTCCCTCTTATGCTGAGGGAGACATAAAGCAAAAATGCACTGTCTAGACATTATTCAGCCTTTGTATATTGATACGACAAATTAAAACTGCTTTTTTGACTAGGATTTGAAAATAGAAACAAATTATAGGCCTGCAGGAAACATTATAAGAATGACCACTGAGATGTCGTAGAACAACGGTGACCCACCAGGCCGAAAGTTGACCACTAGTCAAGAATTGTAAGCTACCTGGGTTTTAACAAAATAAAAAAAAAATATGTTTATATCCCACCTTTCCTCCACAATGAAACCCAAGATGGTCACTCACCCATGCACAGACTAAACTCAGATGTGCTTCATGTGTCTCAGACCACTGGCATACCTCATCTATAAGAATTCAAAAACCTTTTATAGTTAACTTAGCTCTTGGAAAAGGATCCAAGGTGGGAAGGGGCACATCAAAGAAGACATGTACCACACCTGGAAAAGGGTTCAAATAAAGAACCAGATCTGCTGCAAGTAAGTATTTATGTCAGAAATGTTGCTTCATAAATTATGTTCACCAGTAAGTCTTTCAGCAGACCACTTGTTCCAGAATGGTTGTACAGTGTATTTATATCTCTGAAGTTGCCAATTTCCCCTTTCCTCCTCCAGTTTCCTTAGGAGTAAATCTCAAACCCCAGGGATAGTCAGATCACCCCATGTTGGAATTCTAAGAGAAGACCCTTAACAAGAGTGCACAGGAATATCCTGTCTCAATGTTTTGGGCCTAAGTAGGCTTAAGTCCAGAATGCCTATGTCTCCCTGAAGAGCAGGGGGCTAGGTAAATATTCGTTGTTGATATTCTCTCTCTGGCCATGCCCAGCTTGTCCTATGCAGAGCTGACCAATTGAAAATAATTAACCCAAGTCAGTCATGTTCATCAACTACAATGCTTCTACTCTGAGTAGGACTATTGTTGACTACAACTCATCAGCGGGCAACCAAAATGGCACCAAGAAGTAGTCTAACATGCTATGTTCCTTAGGTCCTTAAATTCCTTAGATCTACAGTGGTACCTCGGGTTACATACACTTCAGGTTACAGACTCCGCTAACCCAGAAATATTGCTTCAGGTTAAGAACTTTGCTTCAGGATGAGAACACAAATTGTGCTCCTGTGGCGCAGCAGCAGCAGGAGGCCCCATTAGCTAAAGTGGTGCTTCAGGTTAAGAACAGTTTCAGGTTAAGTACGGGCCTCCGGAACAAATTAAGTACTTAACCTGAGGTACCACTGTATATGGGAACTAAATATGTGGGTTGTGCCCTTCAATTCCTGAACCACTGCAGTGTATTATAATTCTGATGCTTAATTTCAACCAGGATTCAGCCATGTTCTGCCTGCCAACCAGTTTAAGATAACAAGGGCTCAGATAAGTGAAACGAAGCCATGATAACAAGGACAGTGTCTCACAGCATGTGCATAATGAGTTTCTATCACTGTGGAGTATGTTTTACTATTAACTTCAACTGCCTGTTTCTGAGTCCTAATACTTGAGAGTAGGTAGCATAACAACTAGGTCAGAAATCATACTTTATAAATTAAGCACAGTTCTGTTCCAGTGTCCATTCTCAACATTTATTGAAGCCAAGGTAATAAATCTGTACCCACATGAAGCAGATAATTTTAAAACACTTTATAGATAATCCAAAAGCAAGTGAAAAAATATATCTTCTATTTACATAGAGTATATTGAGATAAAAAGTTATTCTGCATAAAATGAGAAGAGGCCAGCTCTCAGGCTGTCCTCTTCTTAATTAGCCCAGTTTATTTCTTCTACTTCCATCTCCCCTCTGCCACACAATCCACACCTTCTGTAAGATATATCCCATGTCTCCATAGAGTCACTCTACATCCTGTTAAGTGTGCTCCTATTTTTCTTACTATTTCACTAGGCCTATTTATTTCCTTTCACAGACATCTTACTCATGCTCCTTATTCCACAGAACTAAAATACTGAAAGGGAGGGTTGTGGGAGAGCACCTGTTTTGCATACAAAGGCCCCAGGTTCAATCCCAGTTAAAAGGATAATATAATAGATCCTGTTAATGATCACTGGGACTTCAGAAAGTCACTTCCAGTCAAAATAGGCAACACTGAACTATGGAGAAGTAGTCTGACTTGGTAGAAGACAATTTCCTATGATATCTTGCTGTGACATCTGAAATATGAGGCAGGGGGTGTGGGGCCTGTGGCTTGACCAGGGCTCCTTCAGCTGAGGCAAGGGGTCCAGCTTCTGCAAAGCAGAACAAAGAGGAGCTGCGTGGAGAGGTGGTTCATTGTGGTGGCCTCTGCTGTCACCTGCATCTATGTGGGTATGACTCTCCCACCTGGATCACATTCACTTGCCTGGATTTGCTGCCCTTATATATGGAGAAGGGTGGGTAGGTGGGAATTATAACTGATTGTGAGCTTTGAAATCATCATTGTTTCTGACACTTTCAAATCTGAAATATGCATCCTGCTCCAGAGTCCTGACTATTTGATGGTGGCTTAGTAGAGTTATTAGCTGTCAGTATTAGATGGTGGGGAGCTATTCTTTCTATTGCAATGGGGGTGGGTGGGTAAATACATACAGCAGAAATGGAATGATAAGGGTAGAGGGAGAGGGATGGTTATGTACCCAAACTTTCCTATGTGATATTAAAATGAGCCAGTGCAGTATAGTGAGGCTAGGATCAATGTGAGCCTTTTCACATCCAGGAAACACATTAGGCCAGACACAACTTCTTCAGTCTAACTATCTTGTGAAGATGAAACAGGGGATCTTGTATCCTACTCTGAGCTCCTTGGGGGAAACATGGCATAAAAACATCATGAATAAGTGCTGAAGCTGTGCATGGGATGGATCTACCTTCTGGAAACAGAAAGAATCCTCCCCCTTGAGACAATGCTCTTGAATCAGTGATGGGATCCCAGTGGTGTTTGGAAGAAATAAAAAATTGGTACTTCCGGTGGCGCGCGATCTTGCTGCAAGCGAGGGATTTCTCGCTCCGAGAAGTCCCAGCTATTTCGGATGGAAAAGGGGGGCTACAGGGCGCAGTAGCTCCCCATAAAGCCTCTGGAGGGTGTCCAGGGCATCAGGTTCCCGGCAGTGCCCTAAAACTGCCCGTCCGGCCGTCAGGTAGCCCCTAAAAGGGTGAAGAGTACGGCGGTACGGGACAGCGGGCTATCGGGAAGCCATTGCTACATCCGAATAGCGAAGCCCCGAGCTTGGGAAGAACCGCGCTCCGCTCTCAAAACTAAGAAATCTGGACTCAATTTAAGCAGCAACTTTAAGAGGTGAAATTGAGGAAGGCTCCGGATTAATAAGATTTGTTTTTCCGAGTTCAGCTGTCATCTGGAATCACTTTTGACGCAGTAATCCTTGCGGTGCTGGAAAACGAAAGTAAGTTGCCACCAGTGGCTATTGTTTCCATTTCTCCTGTAACTTTTAGAACTAAATAAAGAAGTTAAAAGTAACTATTCGGGACTTGGATGTACGGGAAGAAGTAATTGGATTAATAGGGGAACAGAACGTAAAGGAGGGAGTGTTTAAAGATCTTTGATGGCACGGAGAATAATTAAAGAGTGAAATTTTCTGACGCACCACTTTCACTCGTAAAGATAGAAGCCGCATCTCTCCCCCTGTTCCCTTTTTACTAACTTTTTGTCCTTTTTCGAATTGGATACAAATTTGGATATTAAAATATAGGCGGAATCTGGATATTTGGATTTATCAACTCCTTTTTTTTTCTCCTCTATTTTTTGTTTTTTAAATGCGGATGTAAAGCCCCTAGTGGTTGGACTGAGTTATTACAACTTGTTTTTCTGAGCTCCTTTGTAAGTCAGTGGAAAATTTTTTTTAAAGTGACCTTGGCTCCTTCCTGCTCTTTGTTTTCTCTGCGTGGACTCCTTTTTCTCTGCAACAGCGCATTCCTGGGATGTCTAAAGAAAATATAATTTGATTTGGGACTAAGCACATCATTCAGTCATCTTTATTTGTTTATTTTCATCTGGAATCCTTTTTCCTCCGCTGGACTACTATTCTATTTGAACTCATCTTGCTGGGATGTTTCCTGTGGATTAAAAGTTTAACTGAGCTTTATTGGATTTAAATTCGGGAATATAAATATAAAGACAAAAGGAAGATCTTAATTAAGGATTAGCCCAATTGGGGGCAAGAAGACCGTTGTTATTGACGTTGGTAACAGTGGGAGCTCTACCCCCTTAAACTATTGAAAGATTAAGCAATTGCTCTGACACTTGTTCTGGTTTTCCATTGGTTTTCATAGTTATTTTTATCTCCAAAAGATTTTGAATTGGAATTTTTATTATTCCTCTGAGTATATAAATTTGTGGGTTTGGAAAGGTTTGGGGAAATGTCACAAAAGAAAGGGGCGGAAGGTGGGGTACCAGCAGATAGGAGAGCATCCAAGCAGGAATCGGATTTTAGATCAGAAATATTGAAAATGTTTGCAGAAATCAAACAAAGCCAAAAGAATTTGGAAACAAAATTGGAACAAGTAGATAACAAAATGGAACAGGTAGATAATAAAGTTGGGAAAATGGACAAAAAAATTGATGAGACTGTTAATGAACTGAAAGGACAAATAAAGGAGGTGTCTAAAAGAACACAATCAGTAGAAGAGGGGTTAAAAAAGACAAAAGCAGAGATGAGGGATGTGAAGCGGGAGGAGGAAAAGTTGAAAGTAGAGATGACTAAAATAAATAAATCCCAGGAAGAAATTAAGGATGCAATTGCGATGAATGAATTGAGACAGCGGGAAGTCAATCTGAGGTTGAGATCAGTACCAGGAATACAGAATGAAAACATTAAAGAAAGATTGATAACAGAAATTGCGCAATGGTTGGAGATGCCAGCAGAGGAAATGGGAAAAACAGTACAAAGTGCTTTCAGGATGAGGGTAAGAACAACAAAGGCAAAGAAATTTCCAGGAGATTGTCTAATCACGTTCAAAGACCGAGAGATGAGAAATCTGATACTACAAAAGAATAGAGAGAAGAGATTATATATTGATGGAAGTTATATAATCATTTTTAAAGACATACCAGTAAGGCTGTTGAAACGAAGAGACCCCTACAAGCCACTAGTACAGATTCTGAAGAGAAACAAGATTGATTTCAGATGGGAATTTCCGGAAGGAATCTCATTTTTCTACAAAACTAAGAAGCGCAGACTGACAAGCCCAGAAGAAATAGGGAAATTCACGAGAAGATATAAGGAATTACAAGTGGAAGAAGAAGAGGAAAGAGGAGCAGGAGGAGGAGCAGGACCTAAAGATGAGTCAGAATCGGCAGAAGAGGAAGAAGATCAAGGAAGGAGGTCAGAAGAAGAGGAAGAAGAAGAAGAAGGGGAAAAAGAAGATAGGTTATAATTAATTTAAATTAAATTTATTTAATTGGACTTCAACATGGCTTTAAAAATATGGAGTTGGAACATAAATGGGATGAATGATAAAAAAAAACGGAATAAAATTGAACAATTTTTAAGAAAGAAAAATTTGGATATCATCTGTCTACAAGAAACACATGTGGCAAAGAGGCACAGGAAAATCTTGATCAACAAAAGACTAGGGAATGAATTTGTATCTTCAAATAGGGAGAAAAAGAGGGGAGTTGTGTTATACATTAACAATAAAATTGACGCCAAACAAATTTTCAAAGACGAAGAAGGAAGAATCATAGCAGTTCAGATCAAATGGCAGGGCGAAAATCTAATAATTGTCGGGATCTATGCACCTAATGGAAATAAGACTGATTTCTATAAAGCTTTGGAAGAAAAACTATTTGAGTATATGGATCAGAAAATCATAATAATGGGAGATATGAATGGGGTGGTGTCACTGGAAATGGACAGGCTAAGAGAAGGATTAAATAGAGAAGGGAAATTACCAAAGACTTTTTTTTCAATGACCAAGAACTGCAATTTGGTTGACATTTGGAGACTTAGACACCCATTGGAGAAGCAATTCACTTATCATTCAGAACCGAATCAGTCCATGTCAAGAATTGATCAAATATGGGTCTCAAATGAACTGACTCCAAGAATCCAGCAAGTAGAAATACAACCTAAAGTAATTTCAGATCACAGTGCAATAAAAGCAGAAATAAAAGGTTTTGAAGAAAGATCTTTCAGATGGAGAATCAATGATTATTTGCTGGACGATCAGAAGATCATAGAAAAGGCACAAAAGAAGTTAATGGAATATTTCGTAGACAACATTGACAAAGGTACAAAAATGAATATCGTTTGGGATGCGAGTAAAGCAGTGATGAGAGGATTCTTTATACAACAGAACTCATTGAAGAACAAACACAGAGAAAAAGGGAAAAAAGAAATCCTAAAGCAGATCATGGACAATGAGCAAAAACTAATTAAAAAACCAAATAACGTGAAAATTAAACAAGAAATAAAGACTTTACAAACCCAATTCGCAATGATGATAAACCAAGAAGTGGAATGGAATATAAAGAGAATGCGACAGAAAAATTTTGAGTTCGCTAACAAATCAGGGAAACTACTCGCATGGCAGATTAAAAAGAGAAAAGAACAGAATACGATTAACAAGATTATTGTAAATGGTGAAGAGATTCTCAATCCGAAAGAAATCAGAAAAGGATTCTTGGATTTTTATAGACAGCTATATAAAAATAAAGAGAGGAATAATTTGAAGAAAATAGAAAAATTTTTACAAGATAAAAAGGTGCAGAAGATCCCGACAGAACAAAGAGACCAGCTGAATTCCCCAATAGAATTGGACGAGATCAAGGAGGTGATAAAAGATTTGAAGAAAGGTAAAGCCCCGGGACCAGATGGATTTACCTCAGGATATTATAAAGAAATGAGGAATGTCTTGTTATCTCCATTGAAAGAAGTTATGAATAATATTTTAAAAGTTAGAGAAATTCCAGAAACATGGAAGGAAGCATATATCACTCTGATTCCGAAACAAGACTCTGATTTGACTCAAGTTAAAAATTATAGGCCTATCTCTTTATTGAATACAGACTATAAAATATTTGCAGGAATTTTGGCAAAGAGACTGAAAAAGATTCTGAAAAATACCATCCACAAAGATCAAGCAGGTTTTCTGCCAGGCAGACAAATGAAAGATAATGTAAGGAATATAATTAATATTTTGGAATATTTGACTGCCAGCAATGAGAAACAAGCAATATTGATGTTTGTGGATGCGGAAAAAGCTTTCGATAACATTGCATGGGACTTTATGCTGAAGAATTTAGAACATATGGAAGTGGGTAACGACTTCTTTAATGGAGTCAAGGCAATTTACACAGAACAGAAAGCTAAATTGATAGTCAATAATGTGGTTACAGAAGATATAAAAATATCTAAAGGAACAAGGCAGGGCTGTCCGCTCTCGCCATTGTTATTTATAATGGTCCTCGAGGTTTTGCTAAATTCGATTAGACAAAACAAATTAATTAAAGGGATATCAGTAGGTCGGAATGAATATAAAGTAAAAGCCTTTGCCGACGATCTGGTCATAACGATGGAAGAACCAGGGGAAAGTGTTGAAAAAGTATTGGAGGAAATTGAATATTTTGGGAAAGTGGCTGGTTTTAAATTGAATAAGAAAAAAACTAAAATAATGGTGAAAAACATGGAGAACAAAAAGATAGAAGTATTGCAACAACAGACAGAGATAGAGGTGGTAAAGAAAGTAAAATATTTAGGAATTTGGTTGACTCCCAGAAATATTGACCTGTTCCAGAATAACTATGCCCAGATATGGAAGGGAATTAAGAAGGATCTGGAGGTGTGGGGTAGAATGAAACTGTCCTTTTGGGGCAGAATATCTACGATAAAGATGAACGTGCTCCCAAAGATGTTATTCTTATTTCAGACTATCCCTGTTATTAAGGGGGTAGGGATTTTCAAAGATTGGCAAAGAGTGATTTCAAGGTACATCTGGCAGGGCAAAAAGCCAAGAATAAAACATAAATTATTAACAGATGCTAAGGAAAGGGGAGGCTTCGCCCTGCCAGATATGAAATTATACTATGAAGCAGCATGTCTTTGCTGGTTAAAGGAGTGGATTAAACTAGAAAATACGGAATTATTGGATTTAGAAGGTTTCGATAACAGATTTGGGTGGCACGCATATTTATGGGCAGATAAGAAGAAAGTTCATAAAGGATTTGGGAGCCATATCTTCAGGAGTTCTTTAATAGAAGTATGGGACAGGTGTAAAAACCTCCTAGAACCAAGAGTCCCTCACTGGTTATCTCCGTTAGAGGTTATGAGTGTCAAAAAAATTAATATGCGAGGGAAATGGGCTACATATGGAGAATTATTAACTAAAGAAGGAGGAAAATGGAAACTAAAACCATATGAAGATGTTAAAGAATATGTATATGATTGGTTGCATTATTTTCAGGTAAATGAAATGTTTAAAAAAGATATAAAAGAAAGTGGATATGCAGAAAAAGACTCAAAGTTCCAGACTGAGATTATAGCCAATGAATATAAAACTCTGTCTAAAATGTACAAGATATTGTTAGAATGGAATACGAAAGATGAAGAGGTTAAATCAGTAATGATACAGTGGGCCAAAGATTTCGGATATAATATCCAATTTGAAGAATGGGAAAAATTATGGAAGGAAAGTTTAAAGTTTACTGCATGCATGAGGTTGAAGGAGAATGTTATGAAAATGTTTTACAGATGGTACATCACCCCGGTGAAATTGGCAAAAATGTATAAAACATGTAACAAATGTTGGAAATGTAAAGAAAAAGAGGGAACATTCTACCATTTGTGGTGGGAATGTAAGAAAGTTAAAAGCTTCTGGGAAGCAATTTATAATGAACTGAAAAAGATGTTGAAATGCACCTTTGCTAAGAAACCAGAAGCCTTTCTTTTAGGGATTACAGGGAAAGATATAAGAAGAAAAGACTTCAAACTCTTCCAGTATGCAGTTACGGCAGCAAGAATTCTTTTGGCCCAGAAATGGAAACAAGAGGAAATACCGACGATTCAAGAATGGAGAATGAAATTGATTGACTATGCGGAACTGGATAAATTGACTGGGAAAATAAGATATGTTCGAAACCAAAAGTTCATCGAAGACTGGGAAAAATTTGTTGATTATCTGAAAAATGTGTGTGAGGTGCAAACAACGCTAGTGGGGTTTCAAGAAGCACTGTAAAAACTTTTTAAGAGGTATTGCTGAATGTAAATAAAATAAAGGAGGGAAGACAAATGGCAATGCATTTAAAGAAATGCGCACTAAAGGGCAAAAATGGATGATTGTCAGGGAAGCTGAAGGAAGTTCAAAATATGAATTTTGTTAAAATGTGGTAAGATTTGGATAAATGATTTGAATGTATGGAAAATTAATAAAAATTTATATTAAAAAAAAAGGAAGAAATAAAAAATTGCCCTCTGCCAGGAGGAGTGTCCTCTGAACTCCATTCAGAGGATGCTCCCACTGGCAGGAACAAAGTCTGGAGCCAGCTCTACAAGTTCCCTTTCAATGGTATCTTCATATGATGCCGTATATCTATAGAATTGTCTCTCTTTTTAGTATTCCCTACCTATGTGACTCTCCCCAAGATCCCCAAAAAATGAGATTTAAAAAGCTGCTTTAAAAGAAGACTCAGCTCATTTTACTGTTTCATGGTACAAGGGCTAAATCATGGCTATTGTGCTGGCAAGTCAGGTTGAAGACAGAGATTGCTCATCTGCAGACTGTGATGATACAGAACAGAATATAGAAGGACTGCAATCCTTAAAAAGAAAAAGAAAAAGATGAATGCTGGATTCTCCGGCTTGTCCTCATTGGCAGGGCTAGATGGTTTGGTCTCCTTTCCCACTTAGTTGGTGCATATTTTTAGTTTATTAATATTTACTATCACCTCTTATTGCATCTATGTTCACTTAATTGTTTTAATATGGAAAGCAATGGTATTTGTTCACTTAATCACCTTTACATTTTTCCTTTTTCCACAGTATTAGCAGTAGCCACTTCAGAGATTATGCACTGACGTTCCCTCCGCCTAAAACACTGCATGAAATTACCTGAAATTACCTGAGTAATCAACACATGTAATATTATGGGTGCTATTGTGCTCTGCCCAATACTGTATTCTCTTTCTTTTAGAAACACTTTCTAATACAACCCCTGCCCTGAAGGGAAGCCTTGCTTCTGCACATGACTGTGGCATGATGGGAAGTCTTGCTTCTAAGCTTTGCTTCTGCACATGATGCTGCACAAACCATTCTAATACTAAGACATTCCCTCATCACCTTAGAATGTTCAGTTCACATTGAGTTCAGGAAAACATTATACTCTGACCTGTTCTTAATGCATAGTTGACCACATCTATGGGAACGTAATTGTTTAAGTCTTGCTATATCAATCACTAGTTATAATTTAATCAGGAGGTTTTCATGCCTGTCTAGTTCTGTGCTCCCTTTCCCAGCCTTTAATCTATTGGTGATTAATGCTTGTATGCAACTTTTGCTTTGTACTTGTGTTAACCAATCAGCAATAAGCACATATGTGGCAATGCTGTAATATTCAATAAAAGAGACTCCCCAAGACTTGCTCGAGAGATGCCTCCCATATGACACTTGCTACTTGTCTGTCGGTTATTTCAACCCAACACTGCCCCAAGTTTTGTCACTGCTGAGGTCTCAGTAACCAGTAGGCCTTGTAAATTATTTCAGATGCTGAATGTTTTCTAAGAACAGTTCCCAAAAACCAAAGGAGTATAAAACTGCATAACTAGCTCCATCTCTATTTCATTGTGGTTAATTTGTGAGGTGGAATTATTCAAGCATGTACTGTGGGATTCACAGTAGCTATGACAAGAAGGGTCTTGAAGTGCTACAGTTCTACATTTACAAGAAGGGTCTTGAAGTGCTACATTTAATCCTATACTTGGCAGTTAGGGAAGAACATCCAGCTATGACCTGTGTGGAAACAACTTCTTCTTCTTCTTCTTCTTCTTCTTCTTCTTCTTCTTCTTCTTCTTCTTCTTCAACAACTTCAGCAACCCAGCTTGCTTCCCATCCCAGCGTTATGCAAGTTTCTTTGCCTCATCCATGACTGACCTGGGGCCATAGTAAAATGGATGTTGGGGAAGATGGAGGGCACAAGCAGAAGGTGACAGCAGAGGATGAGATGGTTGGACAGTGTTCTCGAAGCTACCAACATGAGTTTGATGAAATTGCAGGAGGCAGTGGAAGACAGGAGTGCCTGGCATGCTCTGGTCCATGGGGTTACAAAGAGTAGGACACGACTAAACAACTAAACAACAACAACAAATGTACAGTGTTTGGTGTCAGAGTCAGGTGGATTGTTTTTCTTTGCAGTGTGAGAGGTTGGAGAGCACAGAGTACGGTTGGTTGTATTCAGTTGATTGCAGTGACTTTGTTTGTGTGTGAGAGGGGGAGTGAGTTGTCGGGTCAAATTAGCCATATCAATTCATGTGTTGTCAGGAGTGGGGCTTAGGGTGTTGTCTTCTTGGGCTATATATGTAATAAAGGGGAGCCACATTGGGCTGAAGTCATCCTGTTTTGTTTGTCCCCATGATAGTTTCAATTTGTTGGTTACCTTTTCTAGTAGGGCTGATTCCCATACAGTTTGCTAACCGTGGTCCATGTTCACTCCCCATTTATGGAATTTAACCTTGTAGCAGCTCTACTATGTTGAGATTTAAATTATCACTCGAAAAGTTGTTCAGGACCCTGGACAGCTTCAGCTATGTACCTGTACCATCACAAAACCATCTCTACAGGAATGCTAATAAAAGTAATAAAAGAAATGAAGCAATAAAATATATGTTTGTGTTCTTTAAATAATCAGCATAGAATTAGTTTCAGGAGCTCCCCAGTGTTTTTTTATTTTTTAAAAACAGTGTGTAGCTCCTAAATGAGATGATAAATAACATGATCTCTTACGGCATACAAGAAATCCCTAGATTCATGTTTTCAGTGCAGTGGCAGTGTATGAAATGGTGCTACCTAAATGATCAAAAGTTGTTGGGGGATTTTGCCTTCTGAGGGTTTATCAATATGGTGCTCTAGAGTGAATTGCAGGCGCTTAGTGCTCTATTATTTAATGCAATATTTATAGCTGATAATAGCTTGTGTCATTAGCATTACTGTCCTCAGATATTTGCTTCTAATGGACTTTTTTATAATTGCAAGGCATATTGGAATTCACAAGATGGAGATGAGTATTATGACATTCCCCCAAAGTTGGGCTCTTCCCTGTCATTTTACATTGTAAAGTGAGAAGATTTTGCTGACTTTCTGGAGAATTTCCTTCTTTGCTAATTGCCCCCTCAGGAGCAATGTGTCAGCAGCATTCCCCACCAAATCTTGTGTAATGATTAAAAATGGGGAAACCGAGATAGCTGAAGAAAAGGTCACTGTATAATTTCCACTTATTGTAACAAATAGAGCTAATGGAAGTGCTCCATCTTTTGTACATATCTTAGAAACTTTTTTTTTTTTGCACAGACCTAAATATATATATATTTAAAAACCTCTCTTGGAGACTTTCTATTATGGTTGCATTGTGCTTAATGTTCTGTTTATGAGCTATCAGCCATTGATGGTAATGAGGTGTGAGTCTCTGGCTTATGCCCTTTTCTGCCAAGAAATTAACTTTTAAGCAAAGTTTAATTATCCTTTTATTTATAAATGACAGGGGGATATTATTCACTGCCAGTGGGAAAGTGTCTGAAGAGTTCATTGTTACTCTAATGTAAGGCTTATGAAATTTAGCATGTCACACTGTTTGCATTTTCCTGCAAGAGCGAAACACATTTGTATCCATCTAGTTAAAACTAAAATGTACAATTTGCCACCTCCCCATTTCATAATGCAGCCTTATGCAAGAACACGACCCAGGCACTATCTGTTTCAGCAGAGCTACTTGGGAAGAACAACAACATATTGCCATTTTACAGTTTCTTTATTATAGCTTGTGTAATTAAGTCGTGTTAAATGCATACATTCCCAGTGTTGTAGAAAATGCACAGCTGCTTGTCAAGATAAATCAATAAATCATTTACAGAAAACAACAGCATCCGATAATATTGTAATGCCACAGAACAGGTGTCTCTGGCACCCCAGCGGCAATTAATCTTGGCTTGGGGGACACTTGATAAAGACATGGAGAATTTTAGCTTCTCTCTTTGAACAAGAAATTCAAACTTTTTTTTTTTTTGCAGCCGCCATTGAAGCCTATCAGCAGCTCCAGCCTTGAGTTTCATTTCATGCTATAGAATAGCTTGCACAAACTGATGTTTACGCAAAGGCACTGCTTATAACAAGTACAGGACATTTAGGGCGGTGTTCTTCAATTTGCAAATGCATATAGTAATAAGAGAGTCTGGATTCCTGACTAGATCAGAGATGGGAATGCTGACTGGAGTCATGGAGACATGGTTTAAATTTCTATTTAAAGCATAGCCCCTGCAGATTTGTCCCTGAATGGTAATTGTATAAAATTAAATGCTCGGAAACTCCACACAGTTAGGCTTGAAAGTAAACAGACTAGCAGCTGGTTTGTAAATCTGGATACAGGGAAAGTCCGCATGAACATGCATATAAATTGTGAATGAACACCTTCCCTGTGTTGTCCTGATTTCCAAATTTTGGCCATCTTGACACCAGTGGATTTTAGCTTATAAAGGACCAAACTGCTTTTTGTTTAGTTCAGAGCAGTGGTAGTGACTGGTGTAGTGGACTCACAAAACCACCTTTCTGACACCAGTAAGACAATTAAAAATGTAATGGGACAAGTACAAGACAAACTGCCATACAAACAGAGACATTAACTTTTTTCAAATGTGGGGAGAACTGATGCCACCTTTCCAGTCTTGCTTGCATCTTACTTTCCTAGGACACACAATATGAACTCTGTTGCCCAATGGCTAAGGAAAGGAGAGGAGGTGACTGGATTTACTCCTTCAATGATATCCCATCCAAATAATCATCAATGCCACCAAAAAGAATATTGTAAACCACCTTAGTACATTCCTAATGCCTGCTTGGTGGTGGTGGGATTTGGAAATTAATATAGGAGATAAAGTGCAATTGTGAGATTCCCTTTACTGACATCATTGTTGGGTTATCCAAGAGGTATTAATCTTTTCCTTAAAAGAGGGTGTTGTTGCAGTAAGTAAGATGACTAATACTTTATTCTCCACAGCTTTGATCCACTGAGTGTAAAGACTTGGATGCTTGAGGGTTTTGTTCTTTGAAAATATGTACTGACCTAATATATGCATCCTGACATCGTGTGGGGATCATAATGTACATATCCATCATGTCTTGAAATGCTATAGTGCCATTTTCACCTCAATATATACATTGAAATACATTTTAAAATGGTCTATTTTGAGATTAAAATGTGTTTAGAAATGTATGTCTTGAGATAAATGATGTTTAGAAATGCACATTTAAAAAGACATGATGTAAAGTATTTAAATGCAGAGTTTCATGCAGATTTATTATTATTATTCCACACATTAAGGCAAAAAAGGGAAGGAGTAGACTTGTGTGTCAACCCATGAAAAAGTGACAGAAAAGTTTTGTATGGGCATTGCTGCCTGAGAATAGTATCTAGAGAAGGACATCTGCTAGCAGAAGAACTTGCACAAGAGAACTTCCTCTCCCTGCATGCTTTCACCTCCTCCCAATATTCTAAGGAGGATCAGAACAGGTTTAGAAGGACATGGTAGGCAAGCAGGGAGAGGAAAAATAGGGAAAGTTCCATTGCCAAGTCAAAAGCCTTATGCCAGCAGAACGACTTTGTTGGATACCACCCTAAATATTTTCTTCCTTTTAACTTCTTGGTAAGAGCTTGAATAAGGGAAGAGCCATGGCTCAGTGGTATAGCAGCTGCTTTTCATGTCAAAGGTTCTAAATTTAATCCCTAGCATCTCCAGGTAGGGGTGACAAGGACTTCTGCCTAAAACCCTGGAAAGTCATTGAAGACATCACAGAGCTACATGGACCAGCATTCTGATACAGAATAAAGCCACCTTCTATGTTCTTTCCTAGTAATGAATATCTTGGAATGTTAAGTTCCTTATGGCAATGTTGTAGAAGTCCAGCCTTAAAAGGCCAGATATTATATGTGTGAAAAATAAAGTTATTTTCTGATCACAGAGAAAGTTTCTTAGAAATGCTTGTGAGTGGCAACTCCCCCCCACCACCACCCAAAACAACCTCTGGCTTTTAAAAAAATGTCTTAAGGAACTATGAAAGAAGACAGTAACAAATATAGACAACATCTTTCTTTTCTTTTTTATTATACCTGTAGCAAAACACAAAGACATATTTTGGTATGGAGGTGACTGGCGTGGGTCCTTTTCCAATTCATTGTGACTTTAAAAAATATTCTGTACTCTGTGTGCCTAAGAACTGCATTACTTTCAGAAATAAGATATCATTCAACTGTGATTGACTTCCTTTTATTATTTGAAATGATTTTCTTTTTATATAGAGAGCTTTTATAATGCCATATAATACACACTAAAATGTTGGATTATATAAGGGAGCACCAGCAGGTTAAAACTAATGCAGTGCTAAAATCCACCTTTCCTCCTTTAAAATTATTTGCAATGAACTGTTTTCAACAACAGCAACACTGATTTCTCCACCCAAATGTGACCCTTTATGTGATTAGAGGCCTTCTGGGTATTGTGTGGTGTGGCAAAAGGCTCAAATTAGCATTGGTCTCACACGTGAGAATTTCTGGATCAAAGCCACTGTAGTCTTCAGTTTCAGGTCTCCACAACCCAAAGATCTGTCAAACAAAGTTGGATTGGATCTTGTATTCTTTGTTCATAGCTTAGCGTCTGTCAGCTAATCTCTTGCTGCTGAAGTCATGGAGGCAATTGGATCATGTTAGCTAATGAAACCTTTCAGTTTCCCATGGTGTTACTCTTTGAACCATAACAGTGGCAAGCAACTGTTTAGAAAGTGCTCTGATACAACACCTATGGCAGCTGATAGAACACATTGTGATGGTGTTGCAACATGGATGTGCAATACTCTGCAGCAGCAAACTTGTCAGCTAAGTGCCTCTTTGAAATTGAAACACACATCTACCTTCAAATTACAATGATGTGAATGTAACACTTCTCCAGGAAGATCTTCAAAATGCATACATAGAAAACATAGAATGTGAAGTGCCTCAAATACTACCCTTTAAAATATATTGAGAACCTAGCCTTCCTTCAGAAAGAGCAAGTGACATGCATGATTTTATTTCTTTCTCACATGCTCAGCTTAATGTATTGTCTGATGTGGACAAACACCAGCTCCCTCGGCCTGAAAGCGAGATGAGCACTGCAACCCCATAGTCGACTTTGACTGGACCAAATCATCCAGGGGTCCTTTACCTTACCTTTACCTATTGTCTGATGACAAATCCCAAGGAGAATGAGGCAAGGCTGGTTAGCCAGCTCCACATGAACAACATGCTCCAGCAAAGGTTAGGAGGAGACTGAGGCCTTTGAAGTCTCTGTCACCAGGCTACCTCTTCCAGGCTAAACCCCCTTGTGGAAAATTTCAGAGCCTAAAAGGTCCAAATCTCTAATAGGAAGATGGACACTACTTTGTTCCATAGCCTTCTCTTGGCACTCTCCCTGCACCAGTGATGCATGGTGGAAGACATCTAGCTTCTGAGGGAAGGGGCCCATGAGGCTCTGAGTGACTATTTGGAAGGCTCCAGTCTGACATCCTCAGGTGCATGTGTCACCTGATCCCCAGCAGTCAATTCAGAGTCCTGAACCTGATCTAGCTCCTTAGGTGGTGCCTTCGGAGCCTCTGATTCTATGTCTCAATTTCTTCTGGATTCAGGGACCACAAGAACTACCACTGTTGACCCAAGCCTACCAATAAATTTCATTGATAAGCGCAGATTTGTTCCAGGATCTCCTGTAGTCAAACCTAAAACTCTAATCTAGCTGCAATACCACTCTGAATCATTAAAAAAACAAAGAAAGATGTTACCAAAAATTGTAATTACTTGGTTCAGACTATCAATTTGGTTAACGAATTCCAAAGCACCAACAAAAGAAGTTTTTCTGTTGTCTCAGGAAAAAATAAATAAAAAGTTAAGAAAAACATAGGCTGCAGGGGATAGCTTGCAGATCCTGTAATAAAAAGCTTCTGCTGAATTGTTTTGGTTGCAAATACTGTCAAGAGCTTGGATAGACAAGTTCAGGGGCTATGAAGCTTTTATTTCCCAAGGCCAGAACCCATCACTGGGCTTGTCCACTAGTCGCTAGAGGCCCACTTGGAGGATGTTTGAGCTATGTTTGAACTTGGTTTCCTGGCCTTAGAAGCACAAAATGGGTGATCTTAAAACCATTTCTAACAGTGCAATCAAGATTGCAAGTCAGTTTAGAATTCTAAGGGCAAAAGTGGCTGTTTCTGAAGTCCTCAGAAAATATTTGCAATTAAGAACATAAGAGGAGTTCTGCTAGATCTATCTAATCTGGCATTCTGTTTTTTGCAAAGAACCAAGCAGTAGCACGAATGCAATAAGCTTCTTTGGATGTTAAATCCTCGTTCTCAACATGACTAGCAGCCATTGATAGAATAATCAGCTATGAATTTTTCTAGCCCTTTTTAGAGCCAAATGGTGACCAAGTTTCAAACTGAACTGAGTCGACTTCACCTATCAGCAGTTTGATGCATTTTGATGAATATGTTTTAACTAACTACCAATTCTTTGGTCTTGTTTCAGTATACTGACTCTATTTTTGCCTTTGTATCAGTAGCAGCTTTCAAGGACCAGCAATATCCATGAATTTCATGGTTTCCATTCCCTTTAAAGCTTAAGCAGGTTATAAAGATTGGCAATCTGGCTCCATAATTTGCTGCACTAGAACACGACAGGTGTCAGAAATGCTGAATATTTATGCGTGCTTTAATTGAAGAAGAATCTATGATTCCTATTTAATGCAGTCCTTAGCATTCCATTCACCTAAGTAATCCAAGCTGTTCTGCATACGTTTCTTTTTTTGGTGAATAATCAAGCAATGCAGAAAGTTTGAGGCATCACAGCTGCAAAGCACACACACTTTTGCTATGTTTTTGTGTGCAAATCCAAATGTAAAACTGAATGTTGGCCATTAATTATACTCAGTCAGTTATCAGAACTCATTTAGCTGATGCCTCTATTGAAAAAGTTGGCATCTTTGACTGAAATAATTGATTATAATTCTCTGGTAATTAGCTTATTGCCTGATAATGTGTGCACAATGCAAATGGCTTCCTATTCATGCTCATTCCACCAAAGACGCTAAATATTTATAAATACAAGCTGTCTCTCTTAGAGAAATATTGATAAACAATTTCCAAGTCATGCCTTTGTTCGCTCTGTCAGTTAATCATACAAGAAAAGCAAAATATTTTTAGATACAAGCTGTCTCTGTCAGAGAAATGGCTTTCATCTGGTGTTCTGACTGTTGCATTCATCAGGGAATCAGAGAAGTGGAGAAGACTCTGAAGAGGCTTTAACAGTCAACACAAGCCCAGAATTCCCCTCACAGAATTTGATTTTTGTAGCTAGGCAACCAGGTGCCTGCTCCACCACACCTTAAAGCATCTTTTGAGTTCAAAGGAAAGAAAGGCATCCTGAAGAGAACAATGGTTGCTCCCTGGCCTGTAGCGGGTCTCTAATTCCTCTGTTTTCTTCAATTTGAGCTGGCATAAGTTCGGAATGCTTCCATGAGGCTTTAGGACCAGATTTAATTGACATCATATTTGTTTGTTTGTTTTGTAATTTGAAATAACTGCTCAGATGGCCACTCAGTCAGCTGATAATGTCATACCATTGTTCTTTTAACAGAGTGTTCATTTCCTCCAACCCCAGATTCCTGAACAATATCCTGGAATGCATTCTGCTTTCTGAGGGTGGAAAGGGAAAGAAGTAGAAGCAGTAACACATTGTAGGAATTCCATCTTGTGTGAGGAGACCGAGAATAAACAGAGAAGACACAAAATGTATTTTTAAACTAAGGCCACTTTTTAATTACAGCTTATGAAGTGCATATGGGGGGAAATCAATGTGAGGAAAATATTCAAAAATGCTATTAGATTCCTAAGTCTGTCATAATTGGGTATAATTATCCTTCAGGGAGGAATGGTGGTCTTAATTCCACCTCTCCCCCACATGCCACACCCCTTCAGTACAGAGGGCAGCTTCCTAACTCCCATCCCCAGAAAGGCCCACAACTCTGAGTGACCCAAGTTAGCCTCAGAAGTGAACCACACATTGCCCCATGAGTCCCACAGCCCTGTGTACAAGTCTCCAGAATCATTGTTGACCTGAAAAGTGCTTTATGGTAATCCCATTCCCTTTCCCACACGTATCTGCCAAGTGACCACAGCAAGTAACCTATTTACTACAGTTCAATCACAGTTGATCAGAAAAATATCCTGCTCAGCCCTGTAATGGTGCCTGGCTAGTGCTACACGATATACCATTGCGACAATGCAGGCAGCATGCTCTGCATGAGCCCTTGTAGAGATGACAGAGTGCTGGGCTTCAGGCCCTTTTAAGCTCTGTACTCATCAGCAACGGGGTGGATTCTGAGAAGTGCAGTCAGGTTCAGGGAGCATAAAAAGTTTGAACAAGAGCTCTTTGAACAAGAGTAGCTTCCTGATCCCTGTCCAGGGTCCTGAAATACCTACTATTGACCATGCATGTCATTCTGAAATCTCGTTTGTCTACTTCCTGCCTGTCCTTTCCTTCTGCTGCACCCAGTTTGCTGGATTAGTGTTTTCCTGATCTGCGTTTGTTTGTTTGTTTGTTTGTTTGTTTGTTTGTTTGTATACCGCCCTATACCCGAAGGTCTCTGGGTGTTCACATAAAGGATCACATACATAAAATCAAAATACAAACAACAACCCAATAAAAAAAACCCTAAAAAGACCCAGCATTTTAAAAATCAGGTCAGGCAAAGGCCTGGTTATTAAGAAGGTGGAGTTCAAATGAAAAATGGCAGTACACAGGGCTTTAGGAAACACTTTTTCCCCTCTTGTCATAATGAAAATATTCAGTTGATCAGTTAGTTTCTATACTGCTTAATATATTTTTAAAATACCTCAAAACATGTACAAGCAACAGCAGACAACTTAAGCAAAATGTTACAAAAACACACAGTTACATATAAAAATGCTCCATTAATACAAAGTTATTAATATATAAAATCAATATCAATAAATTTTCCTTCAGACACACCTTCCCTCTCAGCCTCTCGGGATCAACCAGGGTCCAATCAAACTCAGCTCACCCACAAAAAAGAGTTTTGAGTCTTTCACTCTAGATTTGCTTTTTATGTCCAGGCTCAAGGGGGATGGTACTTCCTCAGGCTGCTCACAGTTGTGTCCCATGCAGCTTCACTCTCCACACCCAGTTTCAGGTACAGCTTATTTGTTGAGCTTCCCGGGGGGTTCAGAGGATGGGAAAATGTCTCCCCTCCACTCAACCTAAGTGTTGTCAATCATCCTTTTTCTGTTTTTCATGCTGAAACAGTTATCACATATAATTCACATTAGAACTGAGAGCTCATTGGTGGACTTCTTTAGAATGCTGTGATATCATTTTATTATTATTTCTACGATGTACAGTAGTAACTCATCTTATATACTTAACCCTTGAAGTCACCCCATGGCTAGTGGGTAAGTGGGATAAAAAGAGCATCCCTGGCCTTTTAAGTCACGTGAGATGGCCTTGACCAGCAAGCAGGGCAGAGAGTCCATGGGTTATCCAGCTCAGAAAGAACTGTTAAGCTCTCCGCCTTTTTTGCTGGGCAAGACTATGTGCTGCACCAGCTCTGGAAGGCTATAGATGCTTGTGTGAGATGTCATGGGAACTTGGATTGTCCCTTGAGATGTCACAAGAAGCTTCCAAAGCTGGAATGCTAAGTAGGCCTTCCCCAGAAACCAAGGTGGAGAGCTTCAAAGCTCTTTTTGTGCCAGGTAACCCCAAGCTGACCGAGTCCAAAATGAGCTTTTAAGCTTTCTGCCTTGCTTGGGACTTGACTGGCACAATTTCAATCATAAATGGTTGGAATTGTGCAAGTCAAATGCATGCAGGATGAAGGATTACTATACTGTATGTGCTGCTTAGCACTGCAGTCTCCAAGGGCTGTACATGTCAAAAAGATATAATATAGATAAAATCATTAAAATTAACCATAAAATTACTTAAAATGCCTCTAAATAAAAATAAATAATGGGTTCATCAGGTGCTGGAAGTTAGCAGGAAAGAGGCCCGTCTGATCTCAGCTGAGAGGCAGTCCCACAGAATTGAGCCTACAATATTTCTATAAACAAAAGGGGCCTTCAATTTGGTGATCATTGCAGAGGATGCAAGGAATGTTTTGAGTCCTGGAGTGACTTCTGATTAGTCGGATCAACTTTGTGGCAAGGGGAGATTAAAAGTATTGTGTTACTTAACATTCTTGATTTTCCGCTAGGAATACCCACATTTATTTATTTAGTTTACTAAGTTATAAACCACTTCAGGTCTTATAGACATTAAAGACATATACAAGAAGATAAAAAACGAAATGAAATAAAAAGTTCTACAAACAATTAAAACCATTTCTACAAACTCTCAAAACATAACCATTCCAACAAGTTCTAAAATCAATAAAACTGTTTCTACACTATTTCTTAAATGACTGGGCCACAGCTCAGGGAAAGCCTTTTTAAACAGAAATGTCTTCAGTGGGTACCTAAGCATTGTGATTCTAAATGCCTGTCTAATTTCAGCTAGTAATTGATTTGAGAAGGCTGGAGCAGCAGTACTAAAAGCCTGGTTTCTTGTACAAACGAAGCACATCACTGGGACATCTGGTACTCTCAGCAGTGAGAGCACTGTTGAGCACAGTTGACAGGCAGGGATATATAAGGCAAGGTGTTCGCTTCAGTAACCTGGTCCAAAGTTGTTTGGGGATCTGTCTAAATCTGATTGGCTACATAGCATTGTTTTCCCTCCTCGGGTGACATCATTCTGGAAGAGAAGAAACACTGGCGAAGGGGGAGGACCTGAAGCAGAATGGAGACTGTGAGCAAACAGTGGCTGTGAACAGTCAATGAATGTGAGTTAAGGGCTTCAGAGTGGGTGGGAGGGGGAGATAATTTCCACCACAATCACTACTTTTGAGGTGGATAATATTCAGTGTATTACCACCAACATTGCTTCCTTCAGGGGATGCTAACCTGAGTGACTAATTCATTTTATTATTCATTGGAGTGATGTTCTATTTATTCTTCCTATTCTTTTATTTTTTGGGGTGGGGAGACTACTACATCCACAGGTGCAGGTGTTTGAATTCCTATTGCTTTTTTGAATACCATTTGTTTCATTTTGGAATCTAATTCCATGCAGTAATAATATAAGACTGGGTGGGTGGTTCCCCTCCCCCATTCCTCTGTTTTATTGCACTTACACAAATGATCGCAGAAATCATTTCTAATGGATTCAAAAGCAGCAGTGCCATTTTAATATTAGTCGCTTGAAGAAAAGCAATGAAAAGAAAGCCAGCTCGATAACATGAAATAGGGTTATATAAAATTGCTCAAATGTGTTGTATGAAATATTCAGCAGATTTCCAAAATTTGCAATGGCAAAGTGTTTAGTATCAATTCTTCAATTGTTAACTTCTTTTTGTCATCTTTGGCAGATTTCAATCTATAAAATGTTAGGATTAGAACCTGGTTGATTGCTAGCTGCTAAACATTTTGGTTCCTAAAACTTGGATGTATGATTTGTGTATCAAATTTGACGAGTTTAGGACTATCAATAAGTTTGATTTGCTCATATCTGCATAATAAACCTAAGTAACAGGGTTAATTTGCCCTTTGAGGGAAAAGGTATATTCATTATATTTATTCATTTGAAATCTCACCCTTCTTTCCAATGAAGCTCAGAATGTATGATCCTCTGTATTGTATTGGAATGCAGAGATCCATGAAAAAGCGCAAGAGGTGCTGATATAGAATATCTCTGGTTGGCTTCTTTAATGTCCATTCTGTAGCAATTTCCATGTCTCAGTGACCCAATTGCATATAGCACATTCTAAACTTTTCTATAACTTATAGTAAGCTTTATTCCCAGTTCATTTTTTCAGCTGCGGGCAGAATTGGTCATGATTGTAGTGCTACTTGGGGCTGAATCTTCGAGCCAGGACATACCATATTTTTCTGTGTATAACACCCCACCCCCCGTGTATAAGATGCTCCCTATTTTGGGGGACTCAAAATTAAGAAAATTCACTATGCACTATCTGTGTATAAGATGACCCCTTATTTTAAACTTCAGAAATTTAGGAAAAAATATAGTCTTATACATGGAAAAAATACAGTAGTTTTCTTGCCTGTTTTTGGTGTGTTACAAAATTCAAGCACTTCTCTCCCTCTGTCAGGCACTACATCAGTTTTCCATGTGGTTTTACCCTGAGTGCTTATTTTGAGGTATTTGCTCAAGAAGGTAAGAGGAGGTACTATAGGATGATTAATCCCATGACAGCTGAATATAGTTGCACACATAGTTGTAAACTACTTTGGGGGTTTTTATTTTAAAAACTCTCAAGCGGAGTAAAAATTATGAAATAAAAAAAAATGAATCAACATGAAGGACAATGACCACAGGAATATTAGTGGTTACATCTAATGTTGGTCTTGCTCAGAGCGCACCCATTAAAAATAATGAACATGTCTACCTTAGGTCCATCATTTTTAATGGAACTACCCTGCATGTAACTCAGTTGAATAAAACTCTTTCATGCCTAATTGGTCCAAACAGATGAACAATGAAGAAACAGGTGGCAATCCACATTGATACAAACACACACACACAGCTAGAGGGATTCCAAATTATAGTCAAAAAGCTTTCCCCCCTGTTTTTGTATCACATTTTAATAAAAAAAATCATCAAAAGGTTTTTTAAATTAAAATGGCAATGTAAACAAACAAACAAAAAAATGAACAAAGCACGCCACATATAGTGGAATCCAACAAATCAACAGTTAAATTAAATTACACTGTATACCTGCATATACAGAATAGAATACCAGATTAGGTTCCTGATTTTCATATTGAAAATTATTTGTTCTGCATCTTAACCATCCCCTATTTTGGAGCAGCTTGCACATGGATACACATGATGTTTCATCAAAGGAGTGAGTCAACTGAGCACTTTTGTATTAAAAGTCTGCTTTAGATGAGAGCTATCAATACATAAAGTAATTGCAGGCTCCAGAGAAAATCAAAATGCAAAGTAATGAGCTTAGTTAAGAAGGAGAACTGAAAAGATGAAGAACAGATCATCACAGGCACAGCAGTCTTCGGTCAGCTCAGTTTGGGTCCCTTGTCCTGATGTTATCTATCAAATCAGCAGTAATGGGACATAAATTGTCCTGACCTGAAAAAACACATGCCTACATTGTTACTACAGAGATGAACTCACCAGTCCCATCTTTTTTTCTTTTGAAAGTGGTGTGCATAACTGTTGCCACCTGGAGAAAATATTGCCCTATTTTGGTGTATAAAGAAAACTAAAACTGTTACTGAAATGCAAAGTAATGCTAAGTAACCAAAGTGGCCTTCCAAGTGTTTTACTTGACATTCCATTTGTTTTGCAGAATAACACATTTCCCATGCCAGCTCAGTCCTTCCTTGCCCCTGAAATGCCCTGTTTTTGGACTTTTGGGGGGGGTACCATTGGTGGAGGTTCCCATGGATGGTACTTCAGCTTGCTCACCCATTCAGCAGGTGGAATTGGGAACTCCTCTCCAGCAAAGTAATGAAGGTGGCACCAGAGGAAGACTTGGGTTTTTCAAATTTCAGCAGTGCCCTATACAAGGCCAAAATTTGGTGCCTGTCCGTCCCCCGTCCCTCCACCTCCTCTTGCCTTCCATCCTGCTCAATTCACTACATCATAGTTGCAATATCCTGCAGTGTCCCTTAGTCTCAGTGCCCAGTGTGGCAGAACCCGTCTCACTGCCCCAAATGTTCTAGTGTCATGCCACAAGCAGAGGTCAACTGGGTGGAAGAACACCTCTACACACAATACTCTCCAAGTGCAAAGGGGACTTGGAATGCAACCTAAAATAACTTATCACTATCAAAGTTTGTTTCTTCCGTGGTACCTGAAAGATTCTTTGCTGTATTGTAGCATAATGATGATGATGATGATGATGATGATGATGATGATGATAGAAAACAGATATGAGTTTGCTAAGTAACCTAGCAGGCGTAGTAGGCTAGTAAGAGTAGCTGCTGGCTAACACAATAACGTATATTCAGCTACTAAATCCCTCAGGCTGCAAAGGAAGAAACTGGTGGCTTAGGCAGGCATAGGAAAACTTGGCCCTCCAGATGTTTTGGGACTACAACTCCCATCATCCCTGACCACTGGTCCTTTTAGCTAGTGATGATGGGAGTTGTAGTCCCAAAACATCTGGAGGGCCAAGTTTTCCTATGCCTGGCTTAGAACTTTGGAAAAGAGCACTTAGCTGCTTATTTTTTTCAGAATAGCTTCAAGGTAGGTCATGTCTTGGGTAATCAGAACTTGGAAGCTCAGCAGCAGTACGCCCAAAGATTCCCAGCCATATTTATAATTTATATTTACAAATTTATATGCCACTTTGATCTATTCTATTTCAATTTGTAATAGATCTTTGAACCAGAAATGGTATATCCACCAAACAAAGCACATAAAGCTCACATTAAAATCACAAACATCAAAACAATAGGTTTATTATGGTCACAGCCAGGCTAATAAAAGAATGATCCACACAGAGCAATTCACGTAAGAAGAAAACTTAAGATTCGCTAATAATAATAATAATAATAATAATAATAATAATAATAATTTATTATTTATACCCCGCCCATCTGGCTGGGCCTCCCCAGCCACTCTGGGTGGCTTCCATAGAAACCAAAAATACAGTAAAATACCACACGTTAAAAACTTCCCTGAACAGGGCTGCCTTAAGATGTCTTCTGAATGTCAGATAGTTGTTTATCACTTACATCTGCTGACCGAGAAGGCCCTCTGCCTGGTTCCCTGTAGCTTTGCTTCTCGCAATGAGGGAACCGCCAGAAGGCTCTCGGCGCTGGACCTCAGCGTCCAGGCAGAACGATGGGGGTGGAGACGCTCCTTCAGGTATACTGGACCGAGGCCGTTTAGGGCTTTAAAGATCAGCACCAACACTTTGAATTGTGCTCGGAAACGTACTGGGAGCCAATGTAGGTCTTTCAAGACCGGTGTTATATGGTCTCGGCGGCCGCCCCCAGTCACCACTCTAGCTGCCGCATTCTGGATTAGTTGTAGTTTCCGAGTCACCTTCAAAGGTAGCCCCACGTAGAGTGCATTGCAGTAGTCCAAGTGGGAGATAACCAGAGCATGCACCACTCTGGCGAGACAGTCCGCAGGCAGATAGGGTCTCAGCCTACGTACCAGATGGAGCTGGTAAACAGCTGCCCTGGACACAGATTTGACCTGTGCCTCCATGGACAGCTGTGAGTCCAAAATGACTCCCAGGCTGCGCACCTGGTCCTTCAGGGGCACAGTTACCCCATTCAGGACCAGGGAATGCTCCACACCTGCCCGCCTCCTGTCCCCCCAAAACAGTACTTCTTTCTTGTCAGGATTCAACCTCAATCTGTTAGCCGCCATCCATCCTCCAACCGCCTCCAGACACTCACACAGGACCTTCACTGCCTTCACTGGTTCTGATTTAAAAGAGAGGTAGAGCTGGGTATCATCCGCATACTGATGAACACCCAGCCCAAACCTCCTGATGATCTCTCCCAGCGGCTGCATGTAAATGTTGAAAAGCATGGGGGAGAGGACAGAACCCTGAGGCACCCCACTCATCCCCCACACCACTTTCTGAACACGGCCCAGGAGGAAGGAGCGGAACCACTGTATGACAGTGCCCCCAGCTCCCAGCCCCTCAAGACGGTCCAGAAGGATGTTATGGTCGATGGTATCGAACGCCGCTGAGAGATCCAGCAGAACTAGGAAACAGCTCTCACCTTTGTCCCTAGCCCACCGGAGATCATCAACCAGTGCGACCAAGGCAGTTTCAGTCCCATGATGAGGCCTGAATCCCGACTGGAAGGGATCCAAATGGTCCGCTTCTTCCAGGCGTGCCTGGAGCTGTTCAGCTTGGGAGGCAACTGAAGAATTACATAATTAATGAATGCTGCATTGCCTTTTAAGGCTTACAAGTTACTTACAAAATCCTGCCTTATGTAAAACTTGAAGAAGCATCACTCACATCCTGATACAGGCTGGTGGGGGAGAACAGCAATCCTGCTCTGGGTATAGAAAGGACTTGTTTCACCACTGTTCCCATATTTGGGCTTTCATGCAAGTGGTTGGACAATCAGGGCAAGCTGTGCATACTTAAATTGTAAGCCCAAATAATCAACATGGTACCCTCCAGATGTTAGTGGACTACAATTCCCATCAGTCCCACCAAAGGCAAAGTGTGATGGGAGTTGCAGTCCAGCTACATCTCCTTGTAGACACCTCTTTGGCTTACTGTGATATAAACCATTTATAAATCAAAACATATCTCTTCCAGCAATTAGGATTAGGGGTTGAGAGGATATTTCAAAATGTACAATCCAAATATGAAGAAGACAATAAGAATTCATTTTCAATTTGGTTGACGACTCAGGAATTGAATATAGCTTCTCTTTCCCTGGAAGCTATATTGGCAGTAATAAAGATTTGTTACTCAGTTTCTACACAAAGAAGAGACACTTGCACTAACAATGTGCTATTTTTGGAATCATTTTCCAAAGCCATCCTTTACCTGACCCCATTTTAATTGGTACTTTTGTGATACAGTTCAATAATCCCCTCCCCTCCCCATGCTGCTGTACTTCGAGGGTAATATGTGGAAACTGTCAGCCCTCTTTGTGTGATTTCCTTTCTCTCTTTATGCAAAGAGGGGGTTTTATTTTAAAAGATTTCCTTTCTTCATATGCAAACTTACTCTGCCCTGCTATGACTGTGTGAGAAGCACTCTCATTGTGAGAGGAGGGGCATGATTTTGTGAGGGGGGAAAAGACTCTTCTGTCAAACTTTATGAGGAAATGGGAAATAAAAATGTTTTAAGCAGGTAAAAAGTTTAATTAAGACATGATTCCGTTGCACAAATAATCAAATTTTCTGTGAAAGTGAAGCTGCAAGCAACTAGTCTAAATGTGTGAATTTATTCTAGTGGAAATGCTTGCCTAGATGTAGAAAAGAAGATGAGAATATACTTATCTGTCTCAAAATAAATTTATGCCTTGTTTGCATCCAGAATTATAGTGGTTATGCAGACATTTTAGTTCTTCTCTCTCCCCCCTCCCACTTCCAGGCAATTCATTTGTGTGTGTGTGTGTGTACCATAACAATAAATGCAATTAAGAGAAAACTGAAGTAAAACTAGTCATTATTATTATCAGGATAATTGTACAATTTATGATAAATTCACACATGCAAGATTCTTTTCTAAGACTGACACCTTCAAGACAAGAAATCTATCTAGAACAATGCTTGGTCAGCTGAAAGTCTAGAATAATTAGAATAATTCTAATGACTCTCCCTGCATTCCTAGCCCACTTCAACCTCATATGTTGTTCTGGATTTGGTTGTTGAGTTAACTGTTACTTTGGGAGTATGATTCCAGGACTGTCTTGATGATTGTCTTGATGATTCCCCCCTCCCCCCTTGCCATCCCTGGAGGAACAATCATGAAAGAAAACAGAGGAGACAGAATTTGGGGGAATATCGAAGTATCTTATATAGCTTTTCTGTGGTTAAAATGAACTACAGTGGTACCTCGGGTTAAGAACTTAATTCGCTCTGGAGGTCCGTTCTTAACCTGAAACTGTTCTTAACCTCAAGCACCACTTTAGCTAATGGGGCCTCCCACTGCCACCACGCTGCCGGAGCACGATTTCTCTTCTCATCCTGAAGCAAAGTTCTTAACCTGAAGTACTATTTCTGGGTTAGCGGAGGCTGTAACCGGAAGCATCTGTAACCTGAAACGTCTGTAACCTGAAGCGTCTGTAACCCAAGGTACCACTGTACTTTACCTTTACCAATGGAGGCTTTAAAAAGGTAAAGGTAAAGGACCCCTGACAGTTAAGTCCAGTCGCGAATGACTCTGGGGTTGCGGCACTCATCTCGCTTTACTGGCCGAGGGAGCCGATGTTTGTCTGCAAACAGTTTTTCTGGGTCATGTGGCCAGCATGACTAAGTCGCTTCTGGTGAAACCAGAGCAACGCACATAAACACTGTTTACCTTCCTGCTGGAGAGGTACTTGCACTTATCTACTTGCACTTTGATGTGCTTTTGAACTGCTAGGTTGGCAGGAGCTGGGACCAAGCAACGGGAGCTCACCCCGTTGCAGGGATTCGAACCACTGACCTTCCGATCGGCAAGCCCTAGGCTCAGTGGTTTAGACCATAGCGCCACCTGCGTCCCCAATGGAGGGTTTATACTGTGCTAATTGGTAGTCCATCTTTATCTACCACCTGTGTCTTACCTGTATTTTGATGTAGTTTAATCAATAAAATTCAAAATATAAAGAAAGGAAGAATATCGCCCTGCTATGAAAAAGTCCATGCAGATTGTGACTTTGAAAGTGAGACAGGGAGTGGTAGTATTTGCAGTCAGTGGTTTCTCCTCTGTAGCACTTAAAATGTTAATGCAAATATGTATTTGTGTGTGTATATACACACACACACACACTAAATGTCTGGGTTAGAACTGGCTGGATTTATAGGACATAGATATATGGGGATGTAGAATTAAAACTAAAGTCGTTCATTATGAGACATGGAGGAGACAAGTTGTACCATTAGTTTTATTTATCACCAGTGTTCCTGACATTGTCTGTCATTCACACTTAAGATAAGGAACACCCCATTACTCCTTTCTCTCTGAACAGGCATATTTCATCAATTCTGCCAGGTCTAAGAAGTTGCTTGCCAAGTTGCACTTCTCATTGTTTCTTTAAACATAAGCATTGCCAGGGTGAATTAGTTTACTGTTATGTCTTGGTCTGCTCCCCTGGCCCCAACCCAATGTCCCTGCCCATACATATAAAAGAAAAATTCCAGGCATGCTTGCGGATTTCAGTATTGTTGAAGCAAGAAAAGGATTTGGTCCCTACTCTTTCTCACAATGATGTCCTGTTTGATATTTCAATAAATAAATAAAAGACTTGCTCAAGACAGAAACAGGCTGGAACAAAATTAATTGTCTTGCAAGCTCTTCTTAAGAATGAAAATTTTTAAAGGGAGGGGGGTGTTTGGGAATTTTTCTGTTACAGTGAGTAAGGACATATTTATATTGATGTATTTTGTACAAGACCATTAAGTCATGTAACAAAGTCATTCTATACAGCCTTCTGGAATATTGTCTATAAAGTCTATATGTCACGGGAGGCATAGTTTTCCTATGATGCACATCTGTTTATTATTTAGCCAGATGCCCATGGAAATGGAACGCATAGCTGTGGGCAGGTGGTGGGCTTCATGGCATGCAAACAAACATCTCTACCAGGCATTTAAAATAAACACAGAAGAATCCTGCCTTGAATTTATGTTCATCATTTATCTCTATTTGTTTGGGACATGTGTGGTGTAAAATGCAATACTTATATGTTCATAACATAGTTTTCCCTGATGTGAGTTTCAAACTTTCATTATAAATGTTAGCCAATGCAGTGCCAGAAGCTTCCTTGAATTTGATCATTTTCATGAATGCTGAAGTTTCTCTCTTTTAGTAGGTTTTGTTTTGTTGTTTTGCTGCTTTAGACTGAGGCTCTATGCCCATTTAGCTGATAGTAAGTCCTACTGAACTTACTTTTGAGTAGACATGTATAGGAGTGTATTGTTAGTATGTGTTAACTTTCTTGCTTCAATGTGATAATGTCACACTGGTGTACATTATGTTACTTCCAACATTAACATCTTATCCTTGTAAGTGACATGTCTACCTTGTTCTAGACTCCAAAAAGGATGACCACCCATTCTAGATAACAAGGCTATGTGCACAGGCCTAATTAAATGACCATTTTTTAGCTTAGAGAAGTGGATCCTCACTTTCACAGTAAAGTATCACTGATCATTAGAAGGGACATCATACATATTGACTTGTATATTTGTATATCTCCTGAAGCACATTTCTCTTCCTCTGTGATCACAACATTTGTTTTTGGCAAAACCGCAAGACCCTGATGCATGTCCTGTATTTGCTCATGAAAAAGAGTGAACACTAAGGACTGACAAGGATAAATTGCTTGAGGGACAAATGACCTCACCACAAAGAGTGGCATTATGAGTTAGTGACCACCACCTCTGACAAACAGAAATGCAGCATCTGGACTTAGCGGATTCACAGCCCAATCCAACACTTGGATTCAATCCAACTCATACGATCTGAGGCTGGCTCAATCCAGATTTGGCCCCCAAACTGAATCACAGGCATTGCACAGTGTTTAATTAGAGATTTAAACTCTAATTAAGCACACAGTCAGGAGGTAGGGGGAGAGGAATCACAGGCAACAAGACTGTGCATGGTAAAGGGTGGAAAATAGCTCTGCCTGCATACTTAAGCCCTCCAGCAAGAGCAATTAAGATAACTTTTCTTTTTTTTTCATTTAAAAGAAAAGAAGAATGTGCTCATATGCACTTGTCTATTTTTTCCTCCACTGAAAAGTCACACGCTCCTTAGTTAATTAGAATCAAAATTCTTCTACAGCAGGGGCAGAGGAAGGGTGGTGCGGTGGGTGCGGGTTGCCCCGGGTGTCACCACTGGGAGAGATGCGGTAGCTTGGGCGCGCGCAGGCTCCACACTGCCCAAACTGTCTGCCGGCTGCCTCCACCCCCCAGCTGTAGGGCAGCTGAGTGGGAGGAGGCAGGCAGACTCCAGAGGCCCCGTGGTGCTCTCCACCCTCGCCCCACCCCAGGTACCTGAGCTGCTTCCTCCGCCGCTGTTCTACAGCAAATATGAGAAACAAGATAAAGCCTCCATCTTTAAATGGAGGACAATATTAGAATACAAATAATATGTGAAAAGAATGGGAAATTCCTGGTTTTAAAAATATGAATATTGCATATTTCATTTTGTAGATAAGTACCAGAAGGAAATGCAGTAACGTGTTTTGTCAAGGTGCAAATATATGCAGAAATATTTAGCAAGGTGCAACATATCCCTAGGTAGAATATCTACCATGCATACAAAGCTTGCAATTGTTCCTTTGGGATCAGAGCCATCATCTATACCATTTTAACATATCTTTCAGCTATAGACTTAACATTTTAAAGACATATAATTTCTATGTACCATGCATTGTATAGAGAGGAAATGTGTTGTTTATATGTCCCATTTAAATAATTAGAACAGGTTAGTCAAGACTCATGTAAGTCCTATCGATTCAAATGAGACTAAATTCTAACTTCCTCTAAACCCAACCACTCATATGATTCAAAGAAAATGCTGCTTCTTACATTTTGTAAAGTAAATAAATCTTCTCATACCCATGTTCATGGAAAGTTGAAATCATTTTAAATCACTGGTTTTGCTCTAACCTAAAAACTAACAATGCAGTCCCATTTTCAAGTTATACCATGAAAACATGGTGGCAACTAAATCTCCCATTCCAGCATAAATCTATACTGCAATGATGTGCTGAATTTATGCTCACATAGTGAATTTTAACAGTGTAGTGGCACTGTCACATTATCGGAACCTTAAATCAGTGTAATTGCTATGTCATCATAAATATGTCTGGGGAAGAAATGGAAAGGTAGTGTTGGAGAGGATCAGATGAGTGTTCAGTTTAGTCTCAGTACTGGGACAACAGCAAGGGTGATTTCAGGTTCCAACTTCTTGATTACTTCTTATATGGAATGGTGGAATGTGAGGATGGATATGAATTTGGTATTTGTGAATTCTTGTATAAAATGACCTGATACACACCTGCCAGACCAACCTGTGCATTGAAATTTAGCTATGTGTGATATTCCTGAATCTTTCAATTCAAGTCTTGATTTTTAAAAAATGTATCAATATACATTTTAAATTGTATGTTTTAAGGAAAAAAATGAAATACCTATATAATAGATTATTAAAAACAAATTTCAGTGCAGATATTCTTTAAAATAAAATAGCATGGCTGCTTCATGCAGAAATGAGTGATCTCATGAAAAGCTGACTTGGCCCAGAAATACTGCAAACTAATTTGTCCAGGTCTAGGAAAAAATAGCCAGAAGATGCTGTCAGCCAAAGTAAGTACTATGAAGGAGGCAAGCTGGAAAGGGTTGAAGGGCCTTAGTATCCTGTAACTAGTTGAGAAAGTCTGCACTCTGGAAGGTGTTTAAAGCATACTTGCAAAACCATATTGAAAAATCAGAACTCCTATTAGAATAAACAAGTTCCGTTTTAAATACTGAAATACTAAATAAGATGGATAACAATGTGTAATAGAAAAAGAAGCATGAAATTAGGTTAAAGGTGTGTGAAAGAAAGCAATAGAAATTGAAAGAAATTGCAATTGAGTAGATTGGAAGTCTAACACAATGGTGGGGTGAGGGGTGGTGGGTGGTGATGGGAAAAGGAATTATCTGAGGGATTGAGTGTACGTATGTTTGAACATTTTTAAGGATTGTATGAAATGTATGTTTGTAAGCTTTGAAGGACAGATCGTGAAGCTGAGGCTCCAATACTTTGGCCACCTCATGAGAAGAGAAGACTCCCTGGAAAAGACCTTGATGTTGGGAAAGATTGAGGGCACAAGGAGAAGGGGACAACAGAGGACGAGATGGTTGGACAGTGTTCTCGAATCTACAAACATGAGTCTGACCAAACTGCGGGAGGCAGTGAAAGACAGGAGTGCCTGGTGTGCTCTGGTCCATGGGGTCATGAAGAGTCGGACACGACTAAACGACTAAACAACAACAACATATTCGCAATATGTGTGTATTAATGCTGAATTATTTTAATAATAATAAAAAATAAAAAATAAAATGAGAAAATAAAAAATAGAAAGTCTGCACTCCTATACCCACTCACCAAAGTGTTAGCCCCATTAAATTAATGGGAAGTACTTCTGAGTCAACCTGTATAAGATTATGTAGTAAACGAGGTGATCTCTGATGATATGAGTCACTACAGAAACACCATCTCTTAGGAGTGCCATATTTCTCCCTTCACAGTTCTGCCTCCTGGACTGAACTTAGGGCTTTTCTTCTGCTGTGCTGCAGTATTATTGATAAAGTTGAACCAGGATTTCTCACAACACATTCCCCTGCCCAACCCCAATCCCTTTGAAAAGGCAGATCACTTGTTAGAAATCCCCCCAATATTATTCACTGTTTTTCTGTGGTGGCTGCCATTCTTTCCTCCCTGCTTGGTCCAGGACTTTGTGGAAGATGCAAATTGGTGTCCAAGTTGCCAACTCTTTCACTGCTGCCAAGCACTGCAGTGGCAGCAAGATAATTACTGGGAAGGGAGAAGTGATTCTGGTGCCACTGCTAATGGCTTCCATGAAAGGGTTCACACAGTTTCTCTGCCCACAAATATGATGGAGAATTTTGAGAAGCCATTTGTCTACAGTTCAGTGCTATACTGAGTTTCAGATCTGCAGAGAGCTCCTTTAGCACCAAACTATATGATAGGGATTGTAATGCATGAGTGTGGATAGGCAGGAAGCAGTGTTGCGACTTGGGCCTTCCTTCTCCTGGGAAAATTAATCCACTAGTCAAATAGGTCTCAAATTTTGCACATTGCCTGCCTCTCTTTTCTACCTGATGCCCTGCTCCAACAGTCATAGATTGCTCTGGGCCAGTCTAACCCAAATTTCAGTGATCCATGAGCATGTGTACCCAACGCATCTGGGATCCTTCAAATATACCCAATTTGGCTTGGGCTTTGGCCATATCTGGTGCACAACTTAGTAGATACATGCTTTTACTCTCTTTATCACACATGCATGAACTTTGTAGTTGTAAATCAAAATACTCCTAATCTAGTCAAAGGGAAACAAAGGGGAAAGCCTTATAATCAGACCAGATTGGTTCTAAATGTCTCTCACTCCCTCATGAGCACACATACACCACAGTTTGGCCTCTCTGTCCTGCTGAGTACCTCAGCATGTGGTGAGTGCATTTGTTTCCATGACTACCATTAGATTGATTACTAAGAGCAAAGTTGTCCAGTTGAGCCCTCCAGACAAGCAAGGCCTGAATGATTCGAGGTCATGCCCTTCTTCTTGATAACAGAGGGTTTAAAATGCCCCCCCAAAAATCTATGCTTTACATTGAATCATGCTGCGAGAAATGTGAATCAATGTTTGGCTCCTCACATTCCTTCAAATAACAGGTGGGCATAAATACAGATAGCTAGACTAGATCTTCTTCTCTTTCTATTCCCAGTCCAAGACACAGCTGCATCATTCTAATGTTATTCTTCAAGTATGAAGACTGCAATTGTAGCTAACTCCTGGAATTTAGTCTTCTATAATTAATATAGATACAACCCATTTATCTGAATAAATCTCAGAAGGGTTTTTGTTGGCTTGAATTTTCTTTTAAAATCCGCAATGAAAACTGTTTCAGGGAACAGATGTTGTCCATTAACCCCCCTCCCCCCCAAAAAAATTAAAGTAGCTCAGATTCTCAAACTATTAGAAAAATGCTCAGTTAAACTTCCTTTTGAAAATTTGTGGTTGTAAGTATAAGGGAAAAAAGAGAGAGGTGAGCAGGTTCATTGAACTACAACAGGGATGGGGAATTGCTGGCCTGTTGGCCGAATTTGGCCCACAAAACCTTTCTTCAAAAAAATGGCCTACCAGCTACCTACAGCGGTATGTATCCCTAGGACAGCTTGTTGGAGCCAGGTAAGAAAACTGCTCATACCAGAACAATTATGATCACAGGATTTATTCTTTTTTTTTCAGTAGCTACAGGAATGTCCTGTGCACTTCCAGAGTGATCTCAACAGGAAGGAAGAAGAACCTGCCTCCTCCTAGTCCCACTGCTGCACCAGCATCTTCATCAGTCATCATCATCATCATCATCATCATCATCTTCATGATGGATCTGGGCTGGGTGGGGAGACTTGAACCTCAGTCCTGCTATGGGCATGAAAACCATCCCCTCCTGTCTCTTCAGATGATCATCTTATTCTTTTTCTCAATTAACTTTGGGTAGTATCCAAACTAATACAAGGATTAGCACAAGGATTTCTGCTTGCACAATAACACTTCCCCCCCTCCCCCCCAAATATGATATGGAGGGGTGGGGGAACTCTGAAAACAGGTTTAGGGGGTGCAAGTGGAAGAGGTGTGGGGACCCATTGCGCAAGCAAAACTCATTCTACTGACCGGATGCTTTACACAGCACTATTTTTGATGCAACCATCTGAGAGTTATTTGAATTCACTCTGCACACCTATTGTTCTCCGTTCCCATCTAGATATTTCACACAATGGGAAAGGTGGAAAGGTGGAAAGAGAAACAGGGCGAGGCAGGCAAGAGTAGGAATTTCTTCCCTCTTCCCTTTGTGCCCTTGCTTGTGCACCATGGCACTCTCCCTCCTCCCCATATAGAAGGGGTGGGAAAGCATGGAACATCCTTCTTGGCCAACCCTTTGGGGATCACAATGCTGTTCAGCTGAGAAGGGTGACTATCACCCCCACCCCACTCTTCAGAGGATTGATCAGATTACTGGGGAGGGGCAATTTGCATTCCCATCCACTGACTCCCATGCTGGGTCCAATTGATTGATTGATTGATTGACACTGTTGCCCAAATTGGTCGGGTCTTTGGGAGGGAAGATTAGAAAAATTGCTTTGGGGACTAGAACAGGCCCCCAAAACTGAGGGGGAGTATTGAAGGGTCATGAGTGGAAGGGTGAAAGAGAGGTCAGAGTCCCACTAGGGAAGAAGAAGAAGAGTTTGGATTTCATTTCCCACTTTATCACTACCCTAAGGAGTCTCAAAGCGGCTAACATTCTCCTTTCCCTTCCTCCCCCACAACAAACACTCTGTGAGGTGAGTGGGGCTGAGAGACTTCAAAGAAGTGTGACTGGCTCAAGGTCACCCAGCAGCTGCATGTGGAGGAGCGGAGGCGCGAACCCAGTTCACCAGATTATGCGTCTACTGCTCTTAACCACTACACCACACTGGGAGAACTCAAAGAAAAGTTTTATATGGAACAAAGTGTATGGCTTTTTTTCAGTGGCCTCATGGATATTCAGCAAATTGTAGGAAGCTGTTTAGTTTCTCTGCTTAAATGAATCTGCCTCCACATCACACTGAATTATTGACAGAAAGAGGCATCTCCACCAGCCATACAGTTGTCACTATGGAGCTTTTATGTGTCTGATAAGGTCGAAGTCATGTACCTGATTAGGGAGGGGAGGAAAAACTGAACAGCTCACCCAGGTGGGAAGCAAGCCTCTGAAAAGGACATACTGTCATTTCATGTGGTCATCAAATAGGAGCATGTGGAATCAACCCTCTGAGCCAACACAAAAAATTGATCATTTGCACAGCAAGAATTTCTGAAGGCCTCTTTGCTTAACAGGAAGGTGCAATCCTTTTGCAGTTAGTAGCACCAAGTGGCATTACCTGTGGCGTCCCCTAATATGGTCCATTTAGAGGATCAGGCTGTTCACCTCCTTGTCTTGGACTAACAAGAAGAGGGGGTGGAAATCTCTTTATCGTGCCAAGTTTAATGCACACTATTTAATCCATTGTGCCACCTTTTAGGATAAACGCAAGCTAAAGAATATGGACATTGTGCACGTTTATAATCTAAATGAGTTATTTGAATTCATTGCAAATGGAGTGGAAATATTTAAATGGAAAAGTGTTTAAGAAAGTCCCAAAACACTGTTTTAAATGTCAGGCTTCAAAACAATTGCATTTCCATTTATGTCAGTGGTCTAATTTATTTTTAACTTGATTCAGGTGATTCATTCTTCTGCATGCCTTTAAATGTGTAAACTGGGGAATAAATATAATGGAGTAACTGGAATAGAGCATACATTTGAAGGAGCGTTACTTTTCACTTTATTATTTGTTTATTTGCAGTCATCTTGTACATTCTCTATCATGTACACTTCTTGCTATGTACACTTCCCTAATCCCCACTACCAAATGATTATGTACCCCTCAACTATGCCATATTTGGGCATCGTTTTCTTTCACAGGTCATGTGACTCATGTGGGAGGAGGAGGAGAAGAAGAGGAGGAGGAGGAGGAGGAGGAGTTTGGATTTGATATCCCGCTTTATCACTACCTGAAGGAGTCTCAAAGCAGCTAACAATCTCCTTTCCCTTCCTCCCCCACAACAAACACTCTGTGAGGTGAGTGAGGGTGAGAGACTTCAGAGAAGTGTGACTAGCCCAAGGTCACCCAACAGCTGCATGTGGAGGAGCGGGGAAGTGAACCTGGTTCACCAGATTACGAGTCCACCACTCTTAACCACTACACCACACAAGGCTCCAAGGAGTCCTGGTTTTCCGCTGCAACATGTCAGAGGGGTGTGATTAGAGAAGTGCACATGGTGCCCCCACACCATTTTCCCCCTCAAAACAACCCTGTATTTATGAGGATGATAGAAACTGCCTTAGTACCACCCAAGGAGCTTCACATCTATTGAGCTTGGAGCTTCTTTGCATTGTGCTCGACAAGAATGCATAAATACATAACAACCTTAGTCCAGGAGCTCCTTAAATAACAAGTGCTTCTTCACTGATATTAGCAGATACGGGAATTTATTGTCTTTAATGTCAATGGATATATCTACTCAAGTGCTCATTGACTTCTGTTTGCATTTAAACATATATGGCCACTTGACTGCTTCAATCTGTGGAGCTGGCACTGTTACAGCTGCTGCATCTTAGTCATTCTGTGCTTGTGAGAAATTGTTCTTTTAGTGCTGCAACACCTATGCTGTGGAACTCCCTGCCTATTGACATCAGCCAGACTACATAGCCTATCTAGCTATGTAGAAATTACATGTGTTTTGTTTCTTCTTCTTTTTTGCTACTGTCTATTCTCTCTCTCTCTTTCGCAGTGTATTTCCTATGTTGCACTTCTTTATAAAGTCTAGAAAGGAAGACTGGGAAAGGAATAGACAAATCTTCATTACAAACTGCTTCCAGGAATTGTGTACATCCATATGATTATATGCCCACTTTTATTGAGAATTGTAATGTTTACTACTCCAAGGTTTCCTTATGATCAAGTGGTATATGAATAAATAAACCACCTAGTTTGCAGTTACTGAAACAAAACATGATCATGGTGCTTACTGTTTTTATTTTATTTTATTGAAGCTCTTCCTTTTATGTTTCTTTTAAAAAATCTACACTTTCTTTAAAAGTAAAGACATCACTGAAAGAAAAAGAAAGAAAGAACAGCTGTTGGGCACAAGATAGGAAGTCCCCCCACCTTCTGATGCTTACAAGAAAGCCCAGCTGCTGCTGCTGCTGCTGAATTTTCAGGGAAGGCAAGCACCCAGGAAGGCTGCAGGCAACTGGGTGGATGATTTGCAGGATGAATGGAAGGACACTCACAAATACCACTTTGCCACAATGAAAACAAGATAGTGCATGTATAAAATATAATGCACCCCATTCGTTGGTTTTTCTCCTCCTTGGATAATTTGCATGTAATTTCCTATGAACGGTTGAAGGGCAGTTGGGAAGGGCAGAACCCAGGGAAAAAAATTGGCTCAGCACTAGTTGTGCTTGTGGACCTCTTCTCCACCAGCAGACCAGCACTGATACCACTTCCAGTGGGACCTCAGCTGGCCTGCAGGTATCCTTACTCTGACAATGAAATAAAATGAAAAAGGTGGTGAAGCAAATATAAGTTTTACCCCAGGTAAGGGTTTATCTTGCTAGCTACATCTCTCTGTAGAAGGTCATCCTTGTTTTTCAGCTCTGCCATTCAAAGAGACAGCTAATGGGAGAAATAAAAAAAAACCAGAAGCCTTTGATATTGCTTCATCTACAATGAAAGCCTGAACTTTCATTTCTATTTCCATAAAACTCTCATGTATGGGCAGAATTCAGGCTTCCCATTACGCGTATACAGTAGTTAATTAAAAAGAAAGTTCATAGTACTCAAACAGCCTTGCTTTGGAGTATTACCTTTCAAACTACTGATAAAGCATGAAAAGCTATATTGGCCTTTTCACCTTTAGCTTATTCACACTATCATAAATGCAATTTGTTGCTTGTTCACTGCAGGGAGATTGATTTCAGTCTCAGTATGCAGTCAAGCCTGTTCTCAGGGTGCATGTGCATATATATATATATATATATATATATATATATATATATATGCAAGATGATTTGTAATGTGTGTGTTTTTGTCTAATGCGCATCAGGCAGGCATCAAAGAGATTACTACATATTTCAATTAAATGAAATGCATCTATTAATAGCTCAGTATTTGATGAAAGGTAAACTGGATGCTTCCCATACTCTTGGCTTTAGCTGGAGAAAGAGCATTCTTTTTTTTTTAGTTATTTATAACTTTATGCCATACCAAATCCAGTTACATCTTCAATGGGTGAGAAATATTGGATGGTAATCTGGCTAAACCACACTCAGAGTAAACCCACTGATATCAATTGTCTTAAATTAGACTTCCTTTCTAACCCCATTTACCTGGGAGCAAACCCCATTTGATTAAATAGGACTGACTTCTGAGCAGCCATGGCTAGGATTGCACTGAGATATGGTTTACTTGTGCTCACTGCTTTCAATAGGACTACTCTGAGTATGAGTTGGCTGGATACCACTCATGAGTTTTGGTATCATGTTAAGAGTTCCTCTCATAGCTCTTCATCATGATGAATTTGTGAGGAGGATTTGAATTATGAGCAACAGAAGGAATTAGATATGATTGTATTATTGTTATGATATAAGAGAGGGGAGATAGGGTGCACCTTGAGCTCCAGTTGGGCTATAAATGCAATGAATCAATCAATCAATCAATCAATCAATCAATCAATGTTTCATCCCTGGGCCTGGGGTTCCACCCCCTCCCCCCAATTAACACCTATGGCAAATTTTCAAAACTATTCATACTAATCCATTAATTTAGTCTATAAAAGTCTCAGTGTTGTTGTTTTAAGATATGTAGTTCTCTTCTTTTTGGGATTTTATTTGAAGAGAGGTTCTTCTAGTAGTTCCAGTACTGTGAAAAGGGTTCATGATATATTTTCAGCTACAGTATTTCTTGGAATAAAATACAGCATGCCTTATTGTCCTTTAAAGATAATTTGTCTGGCTTCATTATCCTGTATATCCAACTTATCAAACCTGTCTTGTAAATCGCAGTGCACTTCATCAACAGAAGCAGAGCTTGCATAAATAACAGAGTTATGGGTCGAAAATGATAATTACCAGAATCTAATGAATCACATAAATCATTTATAATGAAAGGAAATAAACAGGGATGCTGAGATGAGCACATTAATAACTTAAATTTCTCAAAAGCAATGAGTAGTTTAATTTATACGTTATGTCCGTGGACGGTAACAACTTAAGTTCTATCAGGGAAATAATTAGGAGCTAATCTAAAGGGATAAGTATAGGCATTCTAAATTGGAAAAAATGAATATTAAAGTTACTGCTAAATTACATTCACTATCATGAACCTGCAGTATATGACCTATAATGGTACATGGAGATATGGGAACATCACAGAGGTATTAAGGTTTGAGAAGCATGAAATCTTGTTTCAGCTAAACCAGAAAAAGAGGCAAACAGATTAACACATTTACCTATATTTTAAGCAGGGACTGCCCCCCGCCCCCAGTCCAAATCGTGCTCCTCTCAGGGAGTTGTTGTCAGGATTCCTGAAAGGGGGTGTCTGAACTCATCTTCCATCTACACTGGCTTTTTTTTTAAAAAAGGGGGGGAGTTATGAAAGGCCAAACTACCTGAATGATGTAGTTCTGCCCTTTAATCCACAGTGAATTGTCCTCACACCAAATACTAGAGCAAAGAGACTTCCATGCCATGTAACTGTGGTATAGAATTTTTCTGGTAACTTTGTCAGGGTTGGGCCTGGGCTGTGGTTAGCCAAATTCACACCTGGGGGTACACTCTACAGCTCAGATCCCAGAGGTTGGTAGTCATTGCCAATTTATTTATATACCTCATTTCTCATAAATACATCTGTGCTAAAAGAGGTTCACATCAAAAACAAAACAGTATCAATATAGCAGTACAATACATAATACAAAAGCATAATCACTGCCACATGAACATGTTGTTTAACATGCATCAATATTTGTGAGCTGATCAACAGGTAAAGCAAAAACATCCAATAATTTCACATCCAAAAATGCCCCCAAAGCTGATATTAGTACTTAGCACATACATCCCAGTCCATGGCCATTCCTGGAAAGGAATAGCCTGACTGGTGTGATTCATGTGTTGGTAACCTCCTGAATGGATTATTGAACATGTGCTATGTGAGTCTGGAAGTTGCAGCTAGTGCTGGATGCCACAGCTAAACTGGTAACTGGAACAGACTCCCCACCACCACATGAACTGCACTGTCTTCGCATCTACTACTAGGCCAGGTACCAGGTTTTTGTACTAGTGTACAAAGCCCTGAATAATTTAGGACCAGGATACCCAGGATGATTTATCCTGTACACCCCAAGTCGATCACTGAGATAATCAGGGGGATAATTATTAGTGCTTCCCTATGGCCCAGAAGCATGACTCGTGTCAATGAGAAGTTGGTACTTCAGTGATGTGGGTCCATCTCTATGGAACACCCTCCCATGAGAAGTTGGACAGGCTGAGTTTCAGACTCCTGGTCAAAAAAAGTTTTATTTCAGGAGGTCTTGCATTCTGAATGCTTCTCAGATGTTTACTTTCTTTTTTCTTTTTGGATATTGTAAACTCTTGAGTTTTACATGTTGGAGGTTTAATTTCTCTTTTCAATTTTGTATATTTCATATTTCATTTTTGTAAGCTACTTTGAGGACTACGTGGTGAAAAATGTACACACACACACACATATATATACATACATATATACATATACATATATATAAACACACACAAATTAGTAAATCTATCATCTATAATCTACCTATCTATCATCTATCAAAGGCCAGAAAGCCTGCCAAGAAAGGTCTTCTGGAGGAGCAACTATCTTATGAAAGCTCTCTGAAGAATGGGACAAGACAAAACCCTTCCTCTGCTGAAAAAACAGAGTCCCTGTCCCCTCATAGCCCTTCATCCGGAAACAGCTACCTTATGAAGGATCTTAGGTGGAACCTGCCATTCCATGAAGGAAAACACAAAGGCTCTCTCCCGTCACCTTCTGTTGATCAGGCAAAAGCAGAATGAAGCAAAATAAAGCAATCAATTCAAGCAAAAAAGGGAACTGACCCAGTTAGAGTGACCATGGGTCCAACTTTACAGGGAATAGTCCTCTATCTCAATGTCTGTCAGAGGGCAGTCCTCTCTTTGGAACGATGTCTGATGCAAGTGCAGTTTAAGGATAAAAAGTTATAACATCAAGATGCCCTTGAAGTTTGTTTTTCATAATTTTCTCCTGGACAGCAGATAGAGCAGGCACACAGGGCACAGTCTCCCTTGATAGGGGAAGATCTGCAATGTATTTTTATTTGTCATTTTATTGCTTTTTATTATTTTTTAAATTTGCTGCTAATTTTATGCAAATCTGTGACTTCTTTTGTCTTAATTTTGGGTGATGCCTAATTGGTCATTTTAGAGCCTTAGACTTCTGTATTAAGCTTTAACCTTTGTGATCTCTGTGTAACTTCAGTCCACTTTAAGATACCATGTGAGTCAGAGCAGGGGTTTTTTCCCAATTGAGCAAGAAGAATCTGGATTAATTCTGCTAAAAGTCGATTGAGGCTTTTCTCTTCTTTTCTAGGCTAACAACTTGAATCAAAATTGGCATTGCATTGTGACTTTCACCATGATGATTGCCTTATCATCTCTAGTTTCAGATTCCGAACACCTACTGATTGGCTTTTGTTTGGTCCTCTGGACAACTTCAATTTGCTGAGAGATCTATTTGAAGATGTGTTCTTCAGTTCCTTTGTTTCTTCTTCAGCAATTCATCCCTCTTCTAATTGACACTAAGCTATCTATCTATCTATTGTGCTGTTAACATGGGTGGGTTTTTTTTATTATTATCAGTGAGATCACTTTGGAACAAATAGGTCCAGGATGAAACATGAAACATTTCATATCATAACCCTTAGGATGCTATCTGAGGACTGATACAAAATTTTATGCCTACTCAGAGCAAGACCAAAGAATAACAATCATAATGTAAATCTAGTAGTGTTTGAAGGCTGACTGCAGACTTCACATTAGAATATAGTCTGAAAATGACAATGAGAATTGAGTTTGCCTTTGAACATGAAACAATGAATGGTTTTATGAATATCTACACCAACTTTCATCCAATCTTTCATTCAGTTATTAAATATTTGATAGCCAAATGCTATCCTACAGGCACCCCACAGGCTCATTAAGACACCTCTTTTTAGGCAAGCATTCCCCTGATTCTAATTCCCCAAGCAACCTTATTACTTATAAGCCAACAAGTTAGCTGAAAATATACATAGCAAGAATCTATGTAATTTGGAAATGACTATTCAACCACACATTATATTTCAAATCTTCACCCAATTTGTGATAAAATATCCTCATTTGTCAGGACGATGCAGAATACATGCATCTTCACCTAATGCATGGTAAAAACCTTCTGGCTACTTGGTAGGATGAGATGACCAAGCTACTAGGTTACCATTATGATTGGTTATCATTATGATTGGCTCAGATGTAGGACAGTTTGCCCATCTCAGTGAAAACAGATTGTTTTTTCTTTAGATTTTGTTTAAAACAAAATATTTTTGTAGCTAAAAGCGCCTGTCTATTCTGTGGGCTTCACTTCTCATTTCTACTTGCTTGGCATCATTCATGGGTAATAAATTACTTTAGCAAAACAGAAAAAGAACAACAAAAAACACCCCTTTTTATGTCATCCCTGGATATTACTGCTCAATGGTCCTGTCACTTTTCCAGCAGCTTAATCCATTTATGGATAGCGGCACCACACGTTAAGGGCTTGATCCTCTACTTGGATGCATGGGCACACATTATCCCTGCCCGATCAATGCCTAAATGTGAACTAATATCCCACCTAGACAGTCTGGATTAACAGACGGCAGAATGGAAATTGTAGATACATACATTGAAGTGATCCATCCATGGACAGACAATCCAGGTGAGAAATTTTTGTGCATGCATGTATATCGCTGGTGTAAAAGTCATTTCCAGTGTCCCAAGCAATCAGAATCATTCATCTTTCAGCTGCTTTCTTGCCTTCTGTTAGCCAATTTCAACTAGTAATCTAGTTCACATACATCAACAGCATTTAGATAAAACACACTGACACAGACACAGGCACACACACACACACACACAGAGAGAGAGAGAGAGAGAGAGAGAGAGAGAGAGAGAGAGATCCCCCATTCTATAAGCATAATTAGACAATTATGATTTTTGCATTCAGTGACATTTGAAGAAATATCGAATTTTCATCAAGCCCATCAGAGCTAAGATAGTTGTAGGGCAATCTGGATTTGAACAAGGTTTATCCATTTTTTCTTTATTTGCTTTATTTAAATAGTATCTGTGGAAGAAACACTCTGGATCCAGCTCAGAGATGTTGATCAGCCTTCCCTACCCTGTTATCTTCCAGATGTTTTTTTTTTTTTTAAAAAAAACCTAAAATTCCCCTCAGCCTCATTAGCATGGCTAGTGGTCAGAGATGATTGGAACAACAGCACCATGGTGCAAAACATTTGGATGGCACCATCTAGTTATGTCTGATATTTAATAGTCTACACTAACTGGCAGTGGCTCTCCAGCATTTTAAATAGATATTTTCAGCCCAACTTAGATTTGCCTGGAATTGAACCTGTGACCACCTGATGCCATGGGCTGGCTGGATGCAGAGGAGTGGAAGGAGGCACCAGTTGGGGAACCTGTGAGGGAAGAAGGCTCAGAGCCAGGAGATTGGTGGTGGGACAATGATGAGTGGACTGGGAGGAAGCTGAAGAGGTAACTGGGTTTAGTGAGCAGGAAGCAGCTTTTGCAGAGAGTAGTCCATAGGCAAAAGCAGAGGGTGGAGAGGAGGAGGGCCAAGAGGCAGCAATAAGTCAGGCTGGTGAGGAAGTCAGGAATCTCCCCCTCCTGCAGTGTCTAGCTCCCCTCCCTTCCAGTCACCCAGAACACAGAGAGGAATGAGGAGGGCAGAGCAATGAGAGACAAAATGAAGGAGCCTCAGACTGCTCCAGAGAAGGAGGAGCCTTAGAGAGCTGTGGGAAGATGGGGACCTTCAGTCTTTGCAAGTGCCTCATTGGGGCAAGACCAGCTGGGAGGAAGTACTGTGATCATTAGGTAGGCCTAAGCCATTTTGCTTCTTTGAATATAGAGGTCATTTCAATGGCACTTTGTGAGTAAGTGCTGACCTGCTCCTGATTCCCATCTTGACACTTGAATACAAAGTAGGTGTTCTGCTTGCTGCTGAGCCATGGTCATTTTATGGTCCAGAAATCAGCCCTGAGTGCTCACTGGAAGGACAGATCCTGAAGCTGAGGCTCCAATACTTTGGCCACCTCATGAGACGAGAAGACTCCCTGGAAAAGACCCTGATGTTGGGAAAGATTGAGGGCACAAGGAGAAGGGGACGACAGAGGGCGAGATGGTTGGATAGTGTTCTCAAAGCTACAAACTTGAGTCTGACCAAACTGCAGGAGGCAGTGGAAGACAGGAGTGCCTGGCGTGCTCTGGTCCATGGGGTCACGAAGAGTTGGACATGACTAAATGACTACACAACAACAAAATCCGAGTGCTGAATTAGGAATTGTGATTCTAACATTCAAGCATCCCCTTGCCTAGCACACTAGGAGAGAGCTGTTTTGGGGGCTCTATTATTTAGCTGGCAGCAGAAATATGTTTAATTAAAAATGTATTGGTCTATTGGTGATTCACCCACAAAGCTGTGTTGCAAATCCAATTCAGCAAACAGTATTGGCTTGACAGTTAATATAGCAAATGGCTCTAAAAAAGCAAAAATGGACTACGCCATGGTTGTTTCCTCCATATTAAGTATTCTGCAATTACCCATTCCGACTGAAATCAATAGGAGTAATTCTGAGTAAGTAGCTTGGAGATTGCAGCCTTAGTGTGTGCTGCATTTATACACTTCTACACTCACCCTTTCTCAGTGTGAAGTAATTTACATTTTATTTCCGCCACATGTACATACACCAAGGTAAATATCCAAGTATTGATCTTTCCCCAACTTTTTCTTTATGACAGTTTTATATTTAGTTTGTTTTTCTATCTCCACATTTCTAAGGCCAAAGTGCTGATTCCAATTAAACACTTTATACTGTAATTCTTGACATCCTGAAGAATGACTCAACATTGCAATCCTTCTTCTTCTTCTTCTTCTTCTTCTTCTTCTTCTTCTTCTTCTTCTTCTTCTTCTTATTATTATTATTATTATTATTATTTTATTGCAGAGGTTGAGGCTACTAGGCAAGCATATGAAATCTGTAGGTATTTGGATCCTTCTGAAAAGAATATGCATAATACAATTTTGACCTGTGGCAAGGAGCAGCTCAGCAGGAAAACTCAAACTCCATTTAAGAATATTAAACTGCTTATGAATTGCACCTAATCACACTCTGACAGAATGCTGTAACCCTTCAGGGTAAGTGATGTCTCTGGTCAGTAAACAGTGCAGGTTACCTGTTCCTTTTGATGTGTGAGTAATATATACTGTAGTGCCATAGAGAAAGCTTCTCTCATCCATTCATTGGCTTTTCCTGCATAAGCCTGTAATTGAAGCCCATAGATTCCACAGAGATCTATGCAGAGTGGAGACATAGTGGCAGAGGGATAGCTTTTTTATATATAGCTCTATTGTCCATTGAAGCATGCCAGTTTTCTAATCCAATGGGATGCAAACAATCATGTCAGTAAATGGGAATTGATCAGTGGAATCGCAGCTGGGGACGAGCTGTGTGCAAAACGGTGTCAGTCAGTGTGCAAACCTTGGGAAGGCTTGCCATAAGTAAGAAAGCAAAAGGGAAACTGGCTTGGGGAGAGCTAAATTGCATTGTATTGGGGCAGTTGCACTGTCAGTATATGAGATTAAAGCAATTCCTACTGTATAGATCTGTCCAGAGCCATAATCGAGGAGAAAATTCTCCAGTGAAAACAATAAAAATGGCTGTTAAACTGTAAATCTAATCAGCATCGATTGAGTGCAGCTTTGGAATTCATTTGTGCACTAAAAAATATCTGTTTTCTACTTTTTAATAGGTCTTACAATAGGACTAGGAGGGAGTAAAAATGCAATCTGCATTGATTTTTTTAAAATTAGAATCCACAGTCTCAGGTACTTCTAAAACTATGAGTCCTTTGCTTTAGGTCTTTAATTGCTTCCTATGAGAATGGTTTATAAAGATAGCGGTACCCATGTAAGTTACATGCTGTTGTTTTAGAGTACCAGGACTCTCTCACAGAAGGGTCAGATGGACAAGAAATATATCTCAATGAACATTGCAAAATGGACCAAGCAAGTGATCCCAAGCCATTGACAAGAGGAAAATACTCTGTATTCAACATCCAAACTTACTTTCCCCTAACCAAAACAGAGTGCAGGTCTCTCTAATCTGCCTGGATGCTTCAATTGCAGCCCTCATGAAGATGAATAGAATCCTGATGCTCTGCTATCGTAACAGTAGAATTTACACACTATGACTGAAAACACCCATAAGTGCATTGTCATGGCAAGACTGTAAGGGCAAGTTTGACTATCAACAAGCAGGCATGGCTTGATTTGTTAAAGGGGCAAGTAAAGATAAACAGTCTTGTGTCCAAAATATATCACAGAACTGACTTTAGTGGGTCCAGATATACAGCCACTAAAAATGTCCCCTTAGTTCTTTGGAAAAGCAGCAGATTACTGTAAAGTCTAAAGTGCGTCTCCATAGTTACAAAGTGAAAATGATTGTTTAAACCACTGGAAAAAAGAGATAGTTCAGTAAGATTGATAAACCTTTCTAACTTAGAAAGGAATCTGATTTATCTTCTAACTGAGGTTGATTTTCATGACTATAGTTGTTTTGAAGAAGCTTAGGTGCAATATCATGCTGACATTAATAGGATGGATAGTATACAAGTCTAATCAGAAATAAGCCCTACTAAGTTTAATGGGATTGTAGTATTTGTGCTTGTGGCCCATTGGTGCCAATTCAAGATAAGAACACATAATTTTCTTTGGGCCTTGGGTTCTTGGCTAAACACAATTAAAACTGGATGACAAATTTATTGTCTAAATATTCAGCTAATAAGTAACTAATTATGGTTTGAGATTGTGAAGCTATAAAAGGCATTTTCTTTATTTCAATAATTCTCCTATACCCTTGTTATTTCACCTGGGAAAAGCTGCTACTTACCAGAAAATCTTGAGCATTTGTATTAAATTGCAGAGAGGCTCTGGGAATCCTTAAACACAATTCATTAGAAGTAACTTGGAAGAGAGGTTTAGCCATGGATTTATTTAATTTATCTGAATGGGGAGGGGTTTGGGAGGGAGTCATCCTGACACTCCTCAGTCTTGTGCATTTGGTTGCAGGGATCACCAAACTGGCTTTTTCAGCCTGAAGGCAGGATTACTTGTGTTCTGCTCTGCTATGGGCTCCCCTTGATGTCTGCTGGGAAGTTTCATCTGTTACATAATACGGTGGCTGTAATCACTTAGAAGCTATGGCACTTTTATTTCTCCGCTTCAGCATGAAAGTGAAATGCAGGATACATAGTGGGATAAGGGAGACATGTCAGAGGCAGTTTTAGATTCAGACGCCTGGCCGAAACAATGCTGTAGAGCACAGCATGAGAGGCGAAAAGTGCCAATTTGAGTGTTGCACAGGGCACTACTGAAATTTGAGAACACAAAGTCCATCACTAGACATATCCTTTCCTGCTCTAACAACCCAGGAGCAGTGGTTCCCCATTTGTGGAATGCCCTCTCTATTAAAATCTGTCCGTCTCCCTTGTTATTAACTTTTCAGATAGATATTAAATTATTCCTATTTATCCAGGCATTTGATGACTAAAATTCCTGTCCCTGGCAACACTGAAATTATTAGTTTTGAGAGTAGGCAATGGTTTCTAGGGACTTAGCTATATTGGTAAAGAAAAAAACATTTTATATGTGTTGTATATTCAGTATAACACTGTGGCACCAGATGGCGCTGTGGAGTTCCATGCATGATTTCTCATACAAAGTTTACAACGTGTTTAACTGAAATGCTGCTTTGATGTGTTTACATCCAACCTAGGAGTTTTTAACTTCCATCGTACTGTTTTTGTATTGATATATTTGCCTTCCCTGGGCTCCTTTAGAAGAACATGTGGGATATAAATGTAGTAAATGAATACAATATTCTGCCTGCCATATGTACTGATGGCATTTAATCTCTGGTATCAGGGTTGAGGAGTCAGGAAGACACTGGTTGCAGTCATGATGCCACCCACCGCAAGTTGTCAACATTTTTTTAAAGTACAAAAACATCAATGAAAATATGCTACAGAACATTTCCCAAAATGCAGCCAAATTTCTTAGTGGTTCATCCCTTCATTTAAACCTCCTTTTGCAAATAATAGCTAGAGACACATCCAGCTTTTGCTGCCGACACAAAGAAAAAAAGTCAATCTCATGTAGAGGTGTTTTTTCCCTCCTTCAGATTTCTGCAAGCACAAAAGATCCAGGGTCACTGCTATGCAGTTTTTTTTTTCTAAGAAAGGGTCCCCCCCCCAAAAAAAAGAAGCCATAGAAATGAAAGTCACAGTGGGAACAAGCTAACAAATGCATATTTACTTACACTGTAATGGGAAAGCTCCATGTCTGGTGGACTTGACTGCCCTTTTGTGGGATTCTGGGGATGTGATGTTGCTCTCCCCTGCCAGTATCTCCTCAGATACTTCTTTTAACAACACAAAATGTATTAGGCAAACAAAGCAGACAATGTGCCCACCCTAGTTTTTCCTAGCACAAACCTTCATTTAAAATATAATGTATGGTGGTATGACTACATGCACTACATGATCAACACACATCAAGTGAAATCTTATATGGAAAATAGCAAATAAAAGCACACTTCTATAAACCAGAACTTTCAAGATCTGTCATAGTCTTGTGTTGTCGAAGTAATTTGTTTGGGGGAGCAAGACGAATAGCAGGAACAGCAGCCATATATAATGAAAGGAATGATATTGTTTGCCTACTGATCATGAAGCCATTGCAATGTGCTTGGTACAATATGGCCTTACCTTGCTGCTGGACCATAAACTCCTCAAGTTGTCTACCTACCTAGTCTTCATAATGTTTGATATGAGGATGGAAGAGGCACATTGAATACCACACAGTCACATACCCTCCAACATTTCTCTGATAAAAGTAGAGATGTCCCCTCCAACATTTTTCTGATGAAAATAGGGATGCCCTAAGGAAAAGCAGGACATTCTGGGATCAAATCTTAAATTGGGACAGCTTCTGTAAATCTCGGACTTTCCCTCGAAAATGGAGACACTTGGAGGGTCTGCAGAGGCCATAACTCATCAAAGCATTACACATGTTTAAGGTTATTGTTTAGGTTAGGCTAAGATTGCAGTCCTACCCTTCCATTCCCTACAATACTCCCCTGGAATTGAGCATTCTGGAGGTGGTATCCCTTCTTTCGCTCATTGGGATGAATGGGGGGGGGGGGAAATAGGGGGAGCCAATGGATGACCAGTTAAAAAAAGGAAAAAGTCTTGCCCTCCACTCCACTTGTGTATCATACCCTACCAATGAGAGCACAACAGGGCCTTAGATTGGGTGATTTGTCTGCCTTTGATTATCACTCATCCCCTTTTTTGAATTAACCTGCCCACATGTTTAACTCTGCATTAGTGTAATACAGAGCTTATCTTGAGTCCACTTCTTTCTTCCTTCTCTAAAATGTCACCAACTGTCAGGAGTCCAGGTTCCCTGCTTGATAACACAGTAAACGTAGGTACCGTATTTTTCGCTCTATAAGACACACCAGACCACAAGACGCACCTAGTTTCTGGAGGAGGAAAACAAGAAAAAAAATATTCTGAATCTCAGAAGCCAGAGCAGCAAGAGGGATCGCTGCGCAGTGAAAGCAGCAGTCCCTCTTGCTTTTCTGGCTTCTGGGATAGCTGCGCAGCCTGCATTCACTCCATAAGACGCACACACGTTTCCCCTTACTTTTTAGGAGGGAAAAAGTGAGTCTTATAGAGCAAAAAATACGGTAATTAAAAAGGAGGCTTTATTGCAAAAACAAACAGAAAGCTCCGGACAACTCAAACAAAGCCTCTGGCATCATTACTCAAGATGACCCTTCTGAAGACTGCTTCCGGTGTCTACATAAGATATTGAACTTACAACCTTTATGTCTCTTGTTTTGCTTCCTATCTAGCAGCGCTCCCATTCGCCAACTTTTCTGACTTAGTGGATCAGCTTCAAACTCTTCCTGTTCAGAGAGGCTGTCTCTGAGTCTATTCGCTCCTGTTTGTGCTTTTTGAGAGCTTTAGCTGTGTTCTAGCCTGCTCTCAGCTACTGTCTTATCAGCCCACCCGTAAAGGTCAGGAAGCGCCGAAGTCTGCAGCTGCCGGCTCTCCCCTGCCTCACTAAAGTCTAAGCTTCTCTGTTCCTGGCTGCTTTCTGCAGTTGGCTGCAAACCTTCGCTTGGAGCTGGCTCATTCCTGACACCAACCATACAGGCATGTGTGCATATGAGCACACTCATGTGTAGTGCCACCCTAGATGTGAGGTTATCGCGCCATAACGGTCATTATTAAGTGCTAAACACACTTCCAAGCCTCACTGAAATCAATGTTTTGTTCATGTAAGAACTGGCTACCATATGCTGTACACAGGTTGGAACTTCACAGATTTTGGAAAGCTATCTGAAATTCACTGCCCCTGAAATCTCCTGAGGTGGTGCCTTCCCTTTGCCTAACCTTTGATCACCCTTGACTTTGATGGGGTTTTGTGTTTGAAAGGCTTCCCCATTCCTTACCAGCTGTTTTTTTGTCATGCTATCAGATTTGGCTAAAGCTTGTCAATGCACCCTAATGAGGTGTGTGGGTGGGTATTCCTGTCCTAAAATGCTGAAATGAATTTTCTAATACCACTCCTGGTGATCATCCTTACTGTAGTCAGTTCTAATGCCAACGCTTTCCTTTTCATATAGGCCTATCTTAAAGAAGCAAAATTGACATGAACTCCTACCCATGTACTCAAAGAAAAGCCATGTGTAAAAATCAATGCTTATAAACCCCATGAACACTTGTTAAAGACTTGTACTGGCATATGGCCTATATTTCTGTACATGCATGTTATATACCAATTTAAAATGAATTTGATAGCTTTGATAGCTTTCCAACAAATGGCATGTAACTTCTGTGATCTGAGAACTAGGTAGAGACAGCAGTCTGTCTTTGGCTTCACTCTGGTTGGTCTTGTTATCTCTGCCCAGGGAGTTTCCACCCTTATAAATTAATATTAAGATTTGCATTATCTAATCCAGACAACACTCAAGCTATTCAACAGAAGAGATAAAAATATACTGCTGAGAGATTTTCAAATATTAAGCAGTTTATAAATGTTTTTAAATATATAAGTGAAAATAAAATATCAGGTCATAATACTGTGCATTTTGAAATGACTGGATGCATGAAAGCTGACTCCATCCCCTTGTTAAACTATTTCACCAATACACAGGCATTCCCATTTCAGTGTGAATTAAACCAATTATACTTACCAAAATCTCCCATGGACGGGGTGAAGAACATTATACCCCAAGAGTGTCTCTCAGCCAGCTTGAGTCCAAATCAGCAGTCATGGCTTCCGGTCCCTCAGAGCAACCTTCTCTGGTCACAGCCAAGATGGTTTTGTCCTTGTTCTTCTGTTTTGTTCCCAGCACACCTTGTTCAAGACCCAAGCCTCTGCCAAAGTCACACCTCTTTCACTTCATATACACACTCTGTCACGTTGTCAACCTCCGTCTGCTCAGGCCCAAGGATTCCTTTTTGATGTAAAGGGTCACCAACACCTTTTGTCATGTTAATGCCTTGGCTTATCGCTGGCTAGCTATGTAAAGCTGCCTGGGCTTGTGATCCTAAACTGAATGCAACAGCGCTTGGCTGAGTTTTAATTAACCAAACTTTGCTTATGAGTTTTCTCACATTCTAGCTCGTTACTGAATCTAGAGATTATGGAGAGTCTGCCCCTCTCCCAAACTCCTAATAAGATATTAAAAGCTCTGATCATTTGTCACTCGCATGTAGGATGTTCACACATCGAGGCAGGAACTCTATATATGTGAGCAGATGGTAACAAAAGTCAGGGGTTCCTTTTTAGATACCCACACTCGGGAAACAAGTGTCTGGTGTATGGCTAGCTTAGCGGTGTGACATTGTGGCTGGGACCAGCAGTTCCTGCTTCAGTGCTTAAATGCCCTCCACACAAATAATGCATGAATATTGCTTTTCCTTTGGATAATCTCATATATGCTCCTAGTTGGCAAGGCTGGTGTCTTTAACTAGTTAAGAAGGCTGCAAATCAGACAGGTCAATAAAGTTGGTCCATAGTTCAACTAATTTACAGTCTTGTGTCTTCGTTCCAGTGGTGTGGGGCAAATCATCTTTGCACTCATTAGGACAGGATATGAATACAAACGGAAGCGAGTAGAATACTTTGAGCATTCCTTTGAAGCAAGTCTTGGCTTTCCAAAGTCAACATTGTGCAGTTATAAAACTATGAAGGAATTAATTGGCGAGGAAAGGTTTGTGCTGGTATAGAGGGAATCAGTTGGTTGGCTGATTATTTCTCTGACAAGGAAACACACTTGCTATTAAATGATCCACTATGCAGAAATGTGGCTGAAAGAGAAGAGTTCATTGAAGCTAATCAACCAGATGACTCCAAGTGAGAATGGCAAATGTTTTTCTGGGTGGAATTCAATGCTGTGCTCTTACAGTCATTCCATCTACATAAACATTCCTGTTTGGCTGGTGGATAAATACCCCTCCCTTCCCCCCGTGCACTATTCTGGGTTTTTTTTTTACAACCCCCTAGGCCATTTTATTTTATTTTTTTACATGGAGGGAAGAAAGCCCCATTGTGCAAGCAGGAGTCCTTGTACTGAGATTCTGTTGGGTTAATCCTTTGTAGTTTATAGTTATTCTCAGTGCTTTTAGGGGTACTCTCATTCCATCTGAGGCTCAAGAAACACCATGACAGGAAATGAAGCCGCCGTTGGGGGTAGCAATGGAACTGATGATTCACCGTGCTAGAGAAGAAACTAATATTTTAAAAAAACTTTTAGTTTCTTCTCCCATTAAATACACAAAATTTTTAGGTATATGTGTACCCCTGCGTCCCTCCAGAAAAAAGAAGCAGCACTGATTATTCTAGTTCCACCATACATACGGAGGAACAGCTTAGCTGCACAAGCAGAAGATAAGGTCCCCCTCCCCCAGACAGAAATGTGAATCACACATTGGTAGCCTTATACCAAGCCAGGCTGTTGTCTCTCTAGCCCATTATAGTCTGTATGATAGTGTCTTTGCTGGCAGGAAGTAGCTCTCCAGGGTCTTCCATCATCCACTATCTGGTCCTTTTCACTAGACATGCAATCTGTGCTCTACAACTGTTCCATCACTAAAAGTGAGCTTTGCCCTAATTCCACAAATCTCTCTGCAGGATTTGAAGCCACCTTGCCTGTTTCCTATCTCAGTGCTAATACTTGATGAACAAACAGGAAATTGTGTTGTCCCACGTATGTATGCTAATATTTCAACTTCATGAGTGGGATTCTTTACTTGGGGCTTTAACACCACATTAGGGATGGGGGAAGAAATTCTATTCAGTCTGCGTTTAAATGTCAATCTACCAGTGTCCAATACATCCTACTAAATATGCACTTCTCTGAATTTTGCAAGACAGTTAGTTCTCCAGACAAGTAAGCCAAGTAATGTGAACATAAATTCATAGACTAGGAAAATAATTGCATAAACTGCATATATTTATGAGAAGAACACACACAAAATGCATACAGAAATGTATATATAGGGAGAAATTCACACTAAGATCTGGTGAATTTTCATGAGGCCTATTTTTAAAAATTACAAACTGATGTGGAAATAACTGAACTTAAGGCTGCACAAATGAGAAACTAAGAGAAACTGCAGTGAGCAGATTCACCCATCCCATTGACATCTCCTTTCCCAGTGCCACATAAAGAGTGGCTTGCTCTGCATGTGAAAAGTAGTGACATGCAGTGACACAAATGTGTAAGTGGTGCCTGCTAACAGAAATGACACACAATTCTGGGCATTTGTGCTACATTTGGCAAAAGTAGCTCCTTCCCATGCTGTCTGAGAATGTCCCTTCATAATATTTCAGGGATTTCCGGACAGCCTTTCTGCATATCAACCTGTCTAGAGCCTGAGATCATAATCTGAGGCCCTTTTCTGCACAGCACCTCCAAAGGAGGTCTGGAAGGTGGCAGCAAGATGATGAACTGTAGTAGTAACCTGTCTATGGAACACTCTCTCGAATTTTGTCATCTCTCAGCACCAAGTGAACATTTTTGTGTTTTTAATAAATTTGTGCATAATTATTACTGGATTTTATTCCTGAAAATCACTTCCAGACTTTGGTTGTGGGAAGCAATTTATAAATTAAATAAACCTAACCTAACCATGGGACGCAAATGGTGCTGTGGGTTAAACCACAGAGCCTAGGGCTTGCCAATCAGAAGGTCAGTGGTTCAAATCCCCGCAACGGGGTGAGCTCCCATTGCTTGGTCCCTGCTCCTGCCAACCTAGCAGTTCGAAAACACATCAAAGTGCAAGTAGATAAATAGGTACCGCTCCAGCAGGAAGGTAAATGGCGTTTCTGAGCACTGCTCTGGTTCACCAGAAACAGCTTAGTCATGCTGGTCACATGATCCAGAAGCTGTACGCTGGCTTCCTCGGCTAGTAAAGCGAGATGAGCACGGCAACCCCAGAGTCGTCCGCGACTGGACCTAACAGTCAGGGGTCCCTTTACCTTAACCTAACCATATGGCCTTTGGGACTTTGGCCATTGTGTCCTCTTAACGATGACAAAAGCCCCTGATATCAAACTGTTGTTTGATTTCCATGCTTGTTTCCAGAAGTATTCAAGTCCAAAGCTGCTGCATGTCTTATCAAAGTTCTTTCCCCGCACACATTGACTGTCTCTTCCTGTAACGTGCATCTTGTCCTGCTTGTCTTTTACCTTATTGTCTCCCATCTCTGCCATTCTCTCTGTACAACCTTCAGAGTTCTCCCCATTGATAAAAACAAAAACTCTTCCTCTGAAAGGGGTTTGCACAAGCACATTTTAAAGATCAGAAATTCTTGGTCACTTTCATATTCCCCCACCCCCCACTCAGCGCATCTCCCTTGACGGTCTCCATTTTAATTTTCTCAACCTGTTATGTCTCATCTCATCCCTCTAATTCTTCTTTTCCTCCATTCAGGAAAACAGTGAGCTGCTGTCAATATGCAAATGAGAAATGAAGAACCATGGAAGGGAGGAGGGGGAGAGTTGCTTTGTGTAGCTGTGCAACTCACAGAAGAGGGAGAAACAGCCAATTATTCCTGGGAGGGAACTACTTCACTATCTCTATCTCTCGCTAAACCAAAAGAGGCTATGCTACACATTCAAGGGTGGGGGGAGAGAGGCCAGTTGCCTGCCAAGAGAAGAAAATAACATGATGTGGAAGTGGGAGCTTTCATTGTACTTTTTACAGTTGTATTAAGTGAATGTGACTTTGCATCAGCAAGTGCCTTCCAGCATTTGCAGAACCCCCAGTCTCTTCAGAACACAACAAATAATATAAGAAGTAGTGACGCCTCTGGACAAAGAAGAAGAAAACCAATCCCAAGTATGTTTGATAATAAAAAGAACATCTAAATTCTAGCACGTTTTAATGTAATGACTATGAGGCACTGTGGCATTGTCCGGCATTCTGTCTGAGGGCACCAAAGGCTTAAATTGGCCTTATAGTCCCTCACTTTCCCCAGGGACCCCTCTCCCCAACTGCATGTTTAACATGTTTAATCAGGGTTTTACAATCAAGGGCAGTCCTTCAATCAATCCTTTATTAGGCATAGCAAACCACACCTTATCAAACACCGTATACAAATTATGGAAAATACGAATTCAGCATAACAAGGTTTGTCCCAGTCAACCCGGCATCACATATGCTAAAGACTCCCCTGCCTCTATGGGACTGTGTTCAAGTCTGACAAGCGCCACCATTGTGAATGATAAGCGCAGCCGCTGGCACAGTGCGTCTTTAGTAAATGAGCACACAAAGTCAAAAGTCCTTTAGTGAAACAGTAGGTATACATTTTGGTAATACCTAGGTATATATGTATTTTGTTTTTCTAGCTTGATCAAAAATATTTATTATTTCATAACATGTAGATAGTTAAGAGCTTAGGCGGCTTCAGTATCGGGTGCCTGACACCCCCCAGAATTCGGCGCTTGGGTGCCCCACACTCCTTGCCCCCCCCCCCCGGGTAAAGACTGCTCTGCATAGAGAGAACATTGTGTCTCTAAATAGCATTGGGTCTCCTGCCTGTGGGCTTCCTATAGGCCACTGAAAGAAGAGAAGGCCTTTGGCATGATCCATCGGGGCTCTTCTCTTCTTCTTATTTGTTTCAGGTAACACTCACTAGTTAGACAGAACGCAAGGAAGATTTTCCAGAGATTAAATGTATTACTTAATAGGTCAATGACATTTAGTTCCCCAGGGTGTTTCCAGCGAAGGGGTATTTACTGCCATTAAACCCACAAAATTAAACAGCAAGCAGATTTCTTATGGGATCCTCAAAAGATAATTATCCAAAGAAAACTTCAATGATCTTTTCTGTTCACATGTTTCAATAGCACACTAGTTTTTGATTCAGGGTTTCAGGTGACATAAAATGGAGCTCTGAGATGTATCAACTTCCCTACCAAACAACTGTCACTTTTACAGACAAAATATAAATATTATAATATAATATTAATTTGTCATATACCAGTCCTTAGAGGATCAGAATTTGATCCATGTCTTCAAAAGGACAAGACTGGTTCACATAGTTAACAAAACAGAAATCACATATAAGCAGGGCCATTTTTTCAGCCAGAACTCACTGCTGGCACCTCTCAGATGGGCGCCATTGCCATTCTAAGAGGACAAGGGAGGTGTTCATGGTGAGTTCTGGCACCTCTTTTTCTAGTAGAATAGCATTGCATATAAGTAATGGGGCACAGTAATATAGTCACACCCCACACATATTATATTATGCATATTATATTATGAGGTGAGAACTGTATGCCCATATAACCTAAAGGGTTTTAGCTAATTCCCCACAACTCTTCCAATAAAAAGTGAATGGGTCATAGCAGCTGTCCATATCAGGTGTATGGACTTTCATCATGACATGTACAGGAATCAGAGCTTGGCTGACTTTGTTTATCAGCACATAGAAAACTGGGAGGGGGGTATCCTCCCTGAATCTGATTGGTTATCAACCTAACACTTTGATTTGCTGGGAATTCTTTAGAAATATTCTTCTGCCACTCAGGTCCAGTTTTGGATATATGGTGGCTGAAATTCCTTCTCATCTATGAAGGCTCCTGAGTTCTCTCTCTCTCAGCCTGTTCTTCCTGACATGGCTGTTGGAAGTATAATCACTGAGTTGTACTTGGACCGGGGACATCTCTCACTCAACTCTGGGTGAAGAAAAGTGCATTATACAAATACTAATGTGCTACTTGGAAATTAGGAATCTTCTGTTTCTTTCTGCCTAAGCTTCCCCTGCCTTCAACTCATTTGTATGTTCCTTATTGCCTGCCACAAATTGCTTTCTTGCGTATGAATCTCACTTTACATCTTTCATCACTCAGTCACCACAAACACAGAAAATATTGACACGCAAAGACCAGAACATCTTTTTTTCTTTCTCTTTTGAACAGCAGACAGTGTGTGGAGGATTGTAGAGCATATCGTTTTCTTGTTACTGACTGGAAACCCTTTAAATAATTGATATTAAATTTTGGAGGGAGAAAGAAAAATGGTTCAAGAATGTGTAACTCAAGCTAGTGCCATGCTTAGTGTGTTGGAATAGGAGCAGAGAGACACAGAGTCAAATTGCCCCATAACCCTAAACTTTACCACATAACCCTGTGGATTTCTCAGTCTAGCCTGATTCTAGAAGACGCAGTGATGATGTTATAATCTCTCAGTCCTACAGCCAATCTGATCACACTATTGTATACCATTTCAAAGCCAAATCAGAATGCAAAAAAAGATAGCATTCTAAAAATGGGGAGTGGGGGTCACAGAGAAAACCCTTCAAAGAAAGACTCTAAGGCCTCCCTCACTGTCACCACTGCACTCCTCCAATGTCTGCATGTTTGGTGGACACTGGAAGGAGGTTTACATCCATCCATTTGTATGCAGATAGCTTTTTCCCCCAATGCCCACTGGATACACTGACAAGGGACTGTGGAGCAATGGCAGAGGGCATGACTACCTCATGTGGCCATGCAACCCCCTCCACACATTCTGCCAATGTATGGAGAGCTCATGTGAATTCAGATCTTAAGATCCTTGAAAGATGGGGAGAAAATAAGTGTAACTAATACGTTTTATCAAGGCGTATTCTGAAACGCTCTACCTGCAGAAGTGTTATAATGCTAACAAAAAAAGTCTGCTATTTCTGTATTATAATCTTTGTGGCACTCAAAGCACAAATGCCCTGGGCACTTGCTCAGTGCCTACCTGCTTTGCTGTCTTTAAAAAATGCTTCTCAGTGTTTTTAATGCTTTGGAGGTAGTCATTTATTTGAGTTCTCTTTGAAGGTTCCAGTTAGGTCCCCATTGTATTCAGTCTTTCTCATTTATTCTGTGGCTCAAACTGAAACAGAGATGAAATAAATAATCCAAAATATCTGCATTTTGATGATCACAGTTCCAATATGACATGTTGAGAGCTACCATGTATTGGAGTATATTTATTTACACAGTGACTCAGAAGAGCCAAAAACTATCATACTGCAGAGATTAATCACAAGCACTATTGTTGTTCAGTACAATTCTTCCTCATTTGAGGATTTCCTACTGGGCACTGTATAGCCTGGCTCAGAACAGCTCTCCAAGGTTTTAATCAGTGATTGAAATAATCCCCTTCCAGAGGACTTCCGGGGAGGAAAATTGTGGAATAGTCATCAACTGCTGATAAGAGTGTCAGCAGAGATCATTATGCGGTGATTTAGATAACCAAAGTATAAATCTTGGTTACCAAAACTCCCTTTTGAGATAAGGGAGTTCAGGGATAATCCTCACATGCTCAGAAGAAGACATTCATCATGCCCGAGACAGACGTTTTGGTGAATGCAGGAACATCTCAAGCAAGAAACATTCATCAGCACCACAAATGACATAATAGCCCTTAATTCAGGTCAACAAACTCCCTTCTTTTAACTATTAGTAAGACTGGAAGTAAATACAAATTGGATTTTCTACCTGCCAGTTAATTAGCACCCAGAGCACAGGTGGGCTGCTGAGAGCCAAAAAAGCATTTCTTAGCAGGCTAGAAAATAAATCAAAAAGCCTAAATTAATTACTTGATTTTGAAAGAATGCAACTGATAAGAAAGCTTTGAACCTGCATTAAATCTCCATCTTGTAGATGCTGTGTTTGCTGTGAAACCGAAACCGAATTCTATCTGTGTGAGAAAGAAATGCGTTCTAAGTTCCTGGAAGTGGGGACTACCAAGGAGGACAGTAATAGAACTCAACATGGCAAAAAGAACATTGAATGCTTCAGTGATTGTTGATATGATGCAAAACTCCTGGAGAAATAGCTGACAGAATTAAGAGCTAAGATGCGTAGAATTTTCTTAAAGTTCTCTGAGAGATTGGATCAGATATACTCCAGACTGAAGAATACACAGGACCTGTTATGATGTCATATCACACATGCATCACTGTTGCTTTCCAGTGCTGTTTCTGTGTTCCCACAGCAGTGGCAGGGGTGGGGCGGCAGAGTAGGGGTGCATGTCCATGGTCCCAGTGGACATGCACCTCTGAGACAACTACTTGTGGCAATAGGCACTTAATATGCCTTCCCATTTGGTTTTGGCTTCAAAGAGTTACAGATAACTGTGGGACTAAAGCTGGCAATGTCCTATTAAAAATCAGGCATCATGTACAACGGCTCTGTCAGTGTACTGATGACGTGCTTCAGAATTCCCATACTTTCACACAACATTTAACTCTGAATTCCAGGCTGTCATCTGACATTATGAGTTCAATTAATTTGTAAAATGCACCGGAAATGTCAGGCACTTGTAAATCTGTGTTAAAATGCCATTGCCATCTAACAATCCTTACTCCACTCCCAGTATCTATAGTACGTTTTGGCAATGTTCGTGTCTTTGAAATGATTCTCAATACTCCTTTTCCCCCTGATCTGTAGCAATTATGTGAAAATCAAATTATATTGGTGCTATGGACTTGTTCAATAAAGTCAGTGTTCAGGAAGTTTGCTGTGATTTGTATAACTGCACTATTATGTATGAGTTGTTTTCTTTAAATTTATGCTGACTCTAATCTAAAGAGAATGTCCTGATATGCATTTGAACCATTGGAAGAAGGTTCATCAGCAATTTATATTGACATTGGTGACTACTATCCATGTTGCCTATGCTTTGCCTCCACAGTCAGAGGCAGTAATTGTGATTTATTATTTATTAAATTTATATACCACCCTTCATCTGAGGATCACAGTGTGGTTTAAGGTAAGAAACACGAAAAAGACATTACATAATAACAAAGAAAACTAAGTCCATCACCAGTTTAAAGTTGTTTAATAAGCCCAAGGCCTAAGTGAAGAGGAATGTTTTTACCTGGAACCTAAAGATATATAATAAAGTGTCAGACAAGCCTCCCTTGGAAGAGCATTCCACAAATGGGGGAACCACCACACAAAAGGCCCTGTTCTTGTGTTACCACCCTCTGGACTGCTTGTGGAGGGGCATGTAAAAAAGGGCCTCAGATGATGTTCACAAGGTCTGGGTCAGGTCATATGGGGAGAGGCAGTTCTTGTAGTATTATTATTTATTCAACTTATACACCACCCTATACCTGGAGATCTCAGGGTGGTTCACAACATATAAAACCAAACCAAAAGCAATAACCCAATAGCCCCCCACAAAAAAGTCCACATTCAAAAAACCCCAAAAGCAATAACCCAATAGCCCCCCCCAAAAAAGTCCACATTCTAAAAGCCCACATTCTAAAAGGGTGTTGGATGTTAATAAGATCAACCAAAGGCCTGGTTAAAACAGAATGTTTTTGCCTGGCGCCTAAAGGTGTGTAATGAAGGCACCAGGCGAACTTCCCTGGGGAGAGCATTCCATAGATGGGGAGCCACTGCAGAAAAGGCCCATTCTTGTGTTGTGGTCCTGAGCTGTCTAATGCTTCTAAAAACCATTTGCTGGAAACTGCAGGGTCCTGTTAGGCTTTTCCATAGGCACGTGGTTAGCCACTGTGAGAACAGCAGGGCCAGCCTACCCATGAAGCAAGGTGAGACGACCACCTCAGGCAGCAGGATCCACAGGTGCAGCAGATCTGGCCTCCTCTCATTGGCCCTGCTCCTTGAGTGTGAAGGAATTCTAGGCTGGAACGTGCTTGCTGAGATGTTGTATGAGTGTACAACAGTTAACTCCACTTGCTTTGTCTCTAAGTGCAGTGGGTGACATCTTCTTAAAACTTAAAATAAAGCAAAATGCCGTGCTTAATTCTTTTAGTAAAAGAAAAGTTCTGACCAGTCATGACCTAATGAAAATGTTCTATAGCAGAGTATTTTGGCACATCACCAAGCTCATTTTCAGAAACGAGACAAGCTTGGCTTTGGTAACACCTGCATGGGAAGCCACCTGGGAGATTCGGTAGGCTGAGCTCTGATGAGAGATAATGGCATACATATGTAAAGAAACAGCTAAACTAATCAACAGCAACCATGTTACTCAGAAGAGAAAATACAATTAGAAATCTATAAATGCTGATCACTTGTAGTAAACTTGCCAGTTCCTAACAATTTTTCTAAATACCATTTAGGGTGTGCTACAAAAGTCAAAATTGTTAATATACAAAGTTAAGTGCAGTTGCTACTAATAATACATTCCTCGCTGGCTGTTGCTCAGCAGGACACAGCCGTATGTGCTGAAAGACCACTTCATTGCAATATCTTGAGCTGCATGAGGTAATTAATTTACAGTATCCAAGTTAATGAAATCTTTTTTGAAAGATTAGCACAGTGTGCTTTAAAATTTAAACACCACATGCAGGTTTGAAGCATGAATGGGTTTTGTCACCACATCACAAAAGCCCTCAAATGCTTCCCCCTCCAAGGAAGGGTTTGGCCATGTGCGATGACAGCAGTGGCAATGGATTACATATTCAGATGTGTGCTATTGAAAGATAAGTTATCAAATGTTGTGATTGTGTGAAGTTGTCTTAGCTAGTACAACATTAACTGAGAATTTATTGTGCTTTACAACTTGTGAGGGAACTACTATATAACATGATGGGTTTTTGGAAGACACCTGTCTGTGAATTTGTTTTATGTGTGTAGATCAGTGCATGCTTACCAATGCACAGTCTTCGCAGTAAGGCTCTGTTCTGATGGCATGAGTAGTCACGATGAACCAGTAGATTCTTAACTGCTGCAGCCGTCATCTGCCTTCACAGCTGTTGTAACATACCACTTGTTATCATGCGCCTCTTCTTGGATCATTCTTTGTCTAGCTCCTTCCCTTTGACTTTAACGCCTTGGTGACCCTGCTGGGAGTACAAGATTCCTGATGGCTTTGCTCACAAGGTTCATCAGAATGTGCAAACCCACTCACCACGACAAGGTGATGATCCAGCGAGTAGCATAACATAAGAGTTTGCTGGATCAGGTCAAAGGGCCATCTTTCCACTAAGATGCTCTCAGGTGGCTAACCAGATTCCCATGAGAAGTTTGTAAGCAGGACCTGAGCCCAGCAGTACTCTCCTAAGGTTCCCAGCAACTGGTTTTCCAAGGAATATTGCCTCTGGCAGTGAAAATAGAGCATAGCCATTAGGCCTGGTAGCAACTGTCAGTCTTATCCTTCATTAATCTATCAAATCCTCTTTTAAAGTAAACCAAGTTCTGATGTTCAAGTTGAACTAGCACCTCAGCTTAGCTATGCACTGAGTGAAGAAGAAGAGGAGGAGGAGGAGGAGGAGGAGGAGGAGGAGGAGGGGGAGTTTGGATTTGATATCCCTCTTTATCATTACCCGAAGGAGTCTCAAAGTGGCTAACATTTCTCCTTTCCCTTCCTCCCCCACAACAAACACTCTGTGAGGTGAGTGGGGCTGAGAGACTTCAGAGAAGTGTGACTAGCCCAAGGTCATCCAGCAGCTGCATGTGGAGGAGCGGAGACGCGAACCCGGTTCCCCAGATTACGAGTCTACCGCTCTTAACCACTACATCACGAAGTACTTCCTTTGTCTATCCTGAATCTTCTAACATTCAGTTTCATTGGATGGCCCTGAGTTTTAGTATTATGAGAGGGGAAGAAAAACTTTTCTCTATTCACTTTCTGCACACCTCTGTCAGATCTGTTCCCCTGTAACAGAGCCAGTCAATCTTTAGACTCCTTAGAGGAGGTCCTGCTGGTTGTGCCACAGCTGGAAGATTTTCATCTAGTGACAACATAGAAGCAGGCCTTTTTTTTTCTTTTTCTTTTTTGCAGTGGGCCTTTGCCAGTCCTCTTAGAACACCCTCTCCTATCCAATCTGAGAGACATCAGTAGTTAGATGCCCATTAAAAATGTATCTGTTGGTTCAGGCATTTCTCAACTGTTATATTTTTATTGCCCTGCTCAATAATTTGTTTCAGTATTTTGATTCTGGATTTTCCTTCACAGAATATATTTTCATTTTATTTACAGTATTTTATTTAATAAAACTTAGACACCATTTGATTAAAAAGTAAAGGTAAAGGGACCCCTGACCATTAGGTCCAGTTGTGACCGACTCTGGGGTTGCGACGCTCATCTCAGTTTAATGGCCGAGGGAGCCAGCGTACAGCTTCCAGGTCATGTGGCCAGCATGACTAAGCCGCTTCTGGCGAACCAGAGCAGCATATGGAAACGGTGTATACCTTCCTGCCAGAGCAGTACCTATTTATCTACTTGCACTTTGACGTGCTTTTGAACTGCTAGGTTGGCAGGAACAGGGACCGAGCAATGGGAGCTCACCCCGTCGCTGGGATTTGAACTACGATCTTCTGATCGGCAAGTCCTAGGCTCTGTGGTTTAACCCATAGCACCACCCGTGTCCCCTGATTAAAAAGTAAAACACCTCAAACGGTTTATTTGTCCCTCCCTCCCTTGTTCTCTTAGAATGGCAATGGCGCCCACCTGAGACGTGCCAGAACTGAATTCCGTCAAGTTCCTCCTGAAAAAAGACTTTGTTTTTGTTTACTTTGTAAGCTGTTTAGATATTTTCTTGTATCAGAGCAATTAAGCAATCTATGAATTGATTAAATACATACATACATATTTGGATTGATTCACATGACTATTTGAGGAAAGACTAGATCAGTGGGAGAGCACATGCTTTGAATGTAAATGCCCCAAGTTCAATCAGCATAATCTCTAAGCAGGGCTGGGAAAGGCTCCTATTTGAAACCACAGAAAATCACTGGCAGACAGTGTCAACAGTACTGAGCTAGATGAGCCAGTGGTCTGATTTGGTAGAAGGCTAGTTTAGATGTCAAACCATAACATGGATTTTGGATGGTCCAAATCTGTCGCCAGCACAGACAGTCATGTTGCACACTACTGCAGATTACCCTAATGCAGACTGAAATACGGTTTTATACAATAAAGATTTTTACTCATGATAAAAAAAATAGGTTGCAGTATGGGTTAGGGAACCTCAAAAATAGTATTGTGAGATAGCAACATTTATAAAGACTTGCTATTTTTCACTTATTCAAGCCTCTAAGGGCTAACTGGGGATAGCAGGTGAGGAACATCAGCTCTTATTAAGAATGAACATTGCCACTTGGCCCTTGTGACTAAAGTACTTTAAAAGCTCTTGCACAATTTTGCAGGGTGGGTTGTTTTTTTGGGAGGGGTCTTCTTCATCACTCTCATAAAAAAGCAAGCAGTTATGTGGCTAGACATTTTACCTATTTTAATTAAATGAAGAAATTCATATCAAAACAACCAAAATTCAGAAGTGATCAGCTTTGTTGGACAGTTTAAAATCAAATTTTAAGGACATTTCAAGCTAATTCTGAATGTTGTGAGTGCATGCACACACACAAATATGTAGGTGTTGATTTATTGGGATGGTACTTACTGGTGTGGAGGGACGCGGGTGGCGCTGTGGGTAAAAGCCTCAGTGCCTAGGACTTGCTGATTGAAAGGTCGGCAGTTCGAATCCCCGCGGCGGGGTGCGCTCCCGTTGCTCGGTCCCAGCGCCTGCCAACCTAGTAGTTCGAAAGCACCTCAAAGTGCAAGTAGATAAATAGGGACCGCTTACTGGCGGGAAGGTAAACGGCGTTTCCGTGCGCTGCGCTGGCTCGCCAGATGCAGCTTTGTCACGCTGGCCACATGACCTGGAAGTGTCTCCGGACAGCGCTGGCCCCCGGCCTCTTAAGTGAGATGGGCGCACAACCCTAGAGTCGGACACGACTGGCCCGAACGGGCAGGGATACCTTTACCTTTTTACTTACTGGTGTAGAGTACCATCTTTTTTTGCTGTACATGACACCGATTTTGTGCTGGCAACCATGACTCTTTTATTTTATCATATTGAGAAAGCATTATACATTCAAACATGCAATGGGAGACTGGAACCATCTACGAACTTTCCACCTTTTTTCTTTCATGGAACTCAACAATATACATGTGGTTCTCAGGTAATCATCCATACAGGCACTGACTTGGCCCAGACTTGGCTAGCTTCAGCAAGGTGGTAGCCTAATCTGTCTTCAGAGCAATATTCTGGAGTAGTTGTTCTATGTTATTTTGTTGTTCATTTTGGTTCTGAGAATGGGGACATTATTGCCAGTAAAAACCTGTCTGAGATGGAAATGAATGACACTTGTTTCCATATAAGAATGGTTAGAAGCAGGTGTTGGGCTGGTAACTTCCTAAGGCCACATCATGACTCAGTGATAGAGGTTGGATTTGACCCAGTCTCTTAGCCACTGGACTATGGTCACTGTTGTTTCTCTTTTCCACTCTCCTTTAAGTTTAGTAAGGGAATTGATCACAATAAACAGGAATAATAAATTAATATGATGGTTATGATGAATTTTTGAAAGAGAAAATCAAGTCTTCAAATTATTCATTGTGCTTGTCAGGGTCACTGCAGAGCAGTTGTTGCAGAATTCAAAGGAGTTTCTTGAAATACAAGTAAACAATACCACGGCCAAGATTGGTAGCTTAATGATGAATAGAAGAAAAAAAGTCATGACAGAGTTGAAATGAAGCAAGTTAGGAGATGCAATGTGCTCCCAGAGAGGTCTTGCTCCACAAATCACTGTCTACACCATTGCTGTCCAATCCAAGCCCAGATGCTGCATGCATACCAAGTGTCAGAGGATGGAGCCTGTACTCAGGTAGGATGTCAGCAGCAGAGGATGGATGGATGCAAACTGGCCAGTGAAGTGTCACAGATAACAAGCACAGAGAGACTGTTAAGGTCAGCTGGAAGAAGCAGACAGTACACAGGTAGCAGGTGTTAGACAGATGGCTATGCTCTTCAGAGAAAACAAAGCACCAAAATGAGATTGCTATTTTTGTCTATGAATGCAGACCCACAAAAGGGCTTTTACTGTCATCTAATGTACAGATTTCTATTACCTATTATAGGTCAGATGTGCATGAATGTATTGTATTCGTATTGAAGTTATTCAATAATGAATATTCAATATTAAATGAATGTATTCATATTGAAGGTAGTTGCAAACCGAATGGCAATTGCAAATATTTGCCCAAAATTGGTGCAATAAAAGCATGAATAAAACAACAATTCAAACAAGCAAACAAACAAAACTTTAAGGAAAAAAGGTGGGAAGCTCAATAATAAAACAACTTCATATGTCATCTTTTTTCTTCTTCTTGTAGGCAAAAATCTGCAATAAACTGCTAGGCAGGAGTGTGTGTGTGTGTAAACAAATATTTTGGTCCAGTTTGAGTTATTGTTGAGTAGAAAAAGGAGGTATGTCTCCTCAAGGCTGTGGATACGATTCAACGTTCTCATCCAGCTGCAAGATAGGTGGGAAGGGACATAATACAGAGATCGCATAGATGCTTTGTGTATAGAAGAGTGTCTGTGCGCTCAGTTCTGACCTTACAAGGAAACCATGCACAAAAAGTCCCTGCTTCCATATGTGTTTCTCTTTGCATGTGAGACACTTGTTTCTATTTAAAAATCAACAAAGACCTTTTTTCCCTCAATGAAACTGAAAGCAGCAGCTGCTGAATAGTCAACCTGGTGGCCTGTTGTGGATATGAGTTTTTTGATTCAGCTGTCATATATTGACCCAGAAACATCTTGAAGATTTTTTTTTAATGATGCATGAACATTAATACTTTCAAAACTAATATAAACACCACTTCCTTGTGCATTGTTCTAAGGTTGTTTATCCATGTATAATTCCTCTTTACACATCATTCTTTCCAGCTATGATAGTTTGGGCAGTGTTAGTGTAATAAAATATTTGGGAGACATAAGGGTGGGAAATGAATTTGATTTTGTTGGCATTTTAATGAGAAGCTACCCAATTCACACTTCTCCAACTAAGACGTGACCCAAAACACAATTATCCATCAAAATCCACACTTACTCAAATTTGGTGATGCAGTTCTCCAAACAAAAAGTATGTACATAATGCTAATTTAGGGATCCCATGAGCACCAGTGCATACTATGCCAATCCTTGGCCAATGCGCTAATACTAATTGGTCCCCCAAATCAGGATCTGAATTTTCTCAGCAGCAATGAAATAAGAAGAAGGAGCAGAGCCTAAACAGTTGTAACCACAGACTCAAAAAAGTGATTTAAATGATTTCACTGATTTATTGGGTGCACAGAGCTTGATGGTATTATGAAAAATAAGAGGGGAAATTACCTATGAAAATAAAGCATCTTAAGGCAATACTATATAAGTTGCACAAACTAATTAATTGTTTAATGATATGAAGTAAGAAATAACACTGACAAAGCAAGCTAACAGAGCATCAGAGAGAGGTAAGGGAGTATCGTAAATTGGGCCCCTGCTGCATCAATGGTTCTCAGGACAGGGAACCTTGGCACACTCCACCACTGGCTTCCAAAATATGTTCTACTTTCTCTTTTGTTTTGTCTTCATGGATGCCTTCCTACTCCTCTTATCATCAGGATCACAACATCCCAGCAAACAGCAAAACCTAGCATGAAGTTTCAAGCAGTTTACACAGAAATTACACAGAGATGGCAAATAGCCACCCATTTTAATCCTTCATGCCTGCTCTAGGTAAATGGTAAAAGGAAAAGACCCCTGGACAGTTAAGTACAGTCAAAGGCAACTATGGGGTTGCAGCGCTCATCTCGCTTTCAGACCAAGGGAGCCAGTGTTTGTCCACAGACAGCTTTCCGGGTCATGTGGCCAGCATGACTAAACCGCTTCTGGCACAATGAAACACCATGACAGAAACCAGAGCACATGGCAACATCATTTATCATGGCTGCTCTGCTGTGCTATAAGCCTACCAGAACTGCTTGATATGAAGGCCTAACAGAGCCCAAATTAACACAGAGAATAAAAATGCATTTATTAGGCTAAACTGTGCATTAAATGCATATATTAGTGAAAATCACACAAAAATGCCTGTTAGGGATACTTGAAAAAAATCCAACTCTCCATTTTCACAGGGATTGGGAATGGTTCTGAAATATACATTACAATACACATGCCTTATATATTAATTCCTTCTTATAGGGAACAGATTCACCTCAAAAACCCATTAAACACTGGGGGAAAATGTGGTTATAGATCTGTCTTGAGCTAACTAAGCTTTCACTGTGCCATCTGCCATTTTAAGAGTGGTTCATTATGTAAATGTAGGTATGGAAAGTACATTTATTTAACAGCATTTTGTGTAACATGGTATCTGGATATAGAAACTAGCTAAATGGTTTCTTTTTATTGCAAGAAAATATGTGGGGAAGGGAAAAACTAGAAAGGAATAAAAAGGAACCGGCACAAAAGCAGACAAGCTGGCCATGGCATTGTGGACAAATACATGTTTGGGACTATAAAACAAGCCCAGAGCTTCTGCAAAAATAATTATAGGTGACATTTTAAGATTACAGGATGTGACCAAGGACACCAATGAATTTTAAATGAAAGGATCGAGAATTCTTTAGAAATGACGGTCAAAGATATAGCAGCCGGAAAATGGTTCATTGTTAGTTGCTTTTAATAGTATCTTGGAAAGGTCAAAAATCAATCAGTTTGTTACATGAAATAATCTGAAGTGGAGTTTTATATTATAAGGCAAACTCCATTGTAAGGAATAACACAGTTTGGGGCGAGGCAGTTAAACAATTGGGATGATCCAGAAGGAAACAAGTACTGAGTTGAAGTCAATGACATTATATAAAGGTGAAAAAATTATTCCTGAAAAAGGGTTTGAACCATTTGGTCCTTGTAAGGTTTATTTACTTGTTAACTTGAGCATATTTACTTGTTAACTTGTTTTCTTGCTGTTCTTTCTCTGGATCACAAAAGACTCCCTGTGCCATTGTCTCATTGGTCAAGATCCTAGGCTTCAGTATTCATTTCCAGAAAGAGAATGGTCCTATTTGGGCATGTTAACCCTCCTTCACACATGGAAACTCTCAACAGAAGACTGAAAATAGGAACACCAGCAATGTCAAGATGTTAAGGTAAAGGTAAAGGGATCCCTGACCATTAGGTCCAGTCGTGACCGACTCTGGAGTTGCGGTGCTCATTTCGCTTTATTGGCCGAGGGAGCCGGCGTACAGCTTCTGGGTCATGTGGCCAGCATAACTAAGCCACTTCTGGCGAACCAGAGCAGCACACGGAAACGCCATTTACCTTCCCTCCGGAGTGGTACCTTTTTTATCTACTTGCACTTTGATATGCTTTCGAACTACTAGGTTGGCAGGAGCAGGGACCGAGCAACGGGAGCTCACCCCATCATGGGATTCGAACCACCGACCTTCTGATCGGCAAGTCCTAGGCTCTGTGGTTTAATCCACAGCGTTATTAGTTTTTAATGTCCACTGCTTCTTTTAAAATAAAATAATATTATTGAATTTAGAAAAATATAGATATATATTTTTTGCAAATGCATTTGTGTATTCAAAAATCTCAGACTTGCGCATCATGGACAGGTGAGAATGTGTATGAAAAGAGATAATGAAACTGTGGCAAGGCTGGTAAAGTGTGTTCTGTTGCCCACGGAAAGCTGTGAGGAGGCTGTAAATTAAGTAACAACTTTCATGATGGCTTGCAAACTAAATTTAAATATTCCAACAAAATAAATAAACATATACCAAAAAATAGAGTTTTGCTGGTATAAGGGGGGAAAAGGTTTATACTGCATCAGAAATGTAGAAAGTATGATAAAATTTAAGGCCCAATTGAAGAGGCAATCCCTCTTTTACAGAAAACCAAGTGATCATAGATTAAACCATAGCACGTCTCCTAATCAACAGGCCTTTCACCCAACATCAAACTGACATTGGCTTGATTTCATGCTCTGTATATTCTTTACGACGGAAGAATTAGGAGCAGGGGCATGTATCAAAATATGTCAGAGGTTAGAGTTCCTTCAATAAACACCTAGCAGTTCCCATTAATGTCACTTGAAAGACATTTGTGCACAAAAGTATATAGTGAAAAGATGTGAGAAAAATATATAAAAAAATGAATGGCAGAAAGGAGTTGTTCCTGCAGCTATATTGGTTTCCCTAGCTAAGCCATGCACAGCAGGTGGAATGTCTTAATTTGGCTTGGGGGGGCATTGTAAATGGCTTACTCCATTGCCTCATGTGCTTTCACACTTACATTTAGTTGGTAGAATGACATGAGCAAGATATATGATGGCAAGATCACTCTACTTGGGCTTTGGGTGAAGCTCATATAATAAGGCACAATATTCCCAGTCCTGACATGCCCACTTGGCTCTTTCAGACATTCCTAGAGTGCTTGTGAGACCAATCTACAGGAAAAAGTATATTTCACAAAGCTATGGGGTACATGAATGGGACCAGAACCCCATTTTGTTCAGCCCACATTTTGTTCAGCCCACACTGACCTAATTTGCACCTCACACACTAGTACACAGACCAGAACATAATTATCCTTTGGATTTCACTCTTTAAAAAACAAAACTATTTTTTTTAATTACATACTGAGCAAATAAGCTAAATTGACACCAGTGAAAAAAGAGAAGAACCAGGAGTGGTAAATCAATCTATTTCTGGTGTTGCATATACATTTGCTTATGGCTTTCACCTTTTTAAAAAAGAACTGCAATAACTATACATCGAAGCATGCCCCTCCTACCTATGACATTTTGCAACTTATCATACTAGTTATTGACTTTCTTAAAATCTATATTATAGTCTGATGCTTTATTCTTTGTAATTATCTCTTCCATCTTTACTTAACATCAACAACTTCCTATGACTAATGCAGGAGCATTCTTAGACCAAACTAGTGTCACTTTCTGTGTTCAGATTAGTTATTGGCATCTTGCAGCATTGCACCATGAATAGAGAGTGGTGAAATACTGAAGAGGTAATTGCTACTATTTTCAAGGGTTTGGGGCATTCAATTCTCAATTAAAATTAGAGTGTACTGTTCATCTGAATCCCCCTAGGTTGCCTTGAAAAACTTCACTGAACATGCTTGGATTAGGGGAGCAGGTGCTAACTGGAGTTTTATAGTTAATGTCAGCTTCATTGCTCTTTATGTCCCAAGACATAAATCCCTTGGTTGCAAACATGTTAAGTACTATTTTTCTTCTTGGGCGAAAACCCAAAGTGGTAGCTATAGTACTCATCCATATTCATGCACATGATAAATGGAAAACAGTCCATTCCTAAGCAACAATGCCATTAACGTCTACACAATTTCATTTTAGGCATTTTTACCCCCAAAAGGTGCAAAACATAATCATAGATATAATTTAACAGCAATGGAAATTGATGGTGCTAAAGACAGCAGCATAATCAATAAAGGGAGTCATAATGAAGCAGAGCTTCACTCTTCTAGGTATTGTGTAAGTGTAAGGAGAGAAAGAAGATACTCTTGCATCACAGATCACTCTAGTCTCATTATAGGACAATAGAGGAAAGGTAGTCAATGAAGCAAACAATGGGAGGGGCACAAAGCATGCAGTGCTGGTGCTTCTTAATATCTCAGGCTTTGGCCGTTCAAAATAAGTTAAGCATAGAAATAATCTCTCACTGGGAGATAAGAGCCCATTTACACAACTATGTTCACATACGATGCCATTGGTGAAAGCTTCTACTGTTTAGTTTTCCCTCTGCCATGTGCATGCTAAAAACTAAAGATGCTGGGCACAGCAACTGGTGAGCCAGCCAACATGTGCAAGCTTAAGCAGTGTTTTTTCTGAGCTCAATTTTCATGTGAATACATATTTCCTTCTACTTCATATGTAGTCCAAATGTCACAGAGAAGCAGGTATAGCAGACATGTGAAATCCCTAATACAGTGGTACCTTGGTTTATGAATTTAATCCGTTCCGGAAGTCTGTTCTTAAACTGAAACCGTTCCTAAACCAAGGCGCACTTTCCATAATGAGGCCTCCCACCTCTTCCACCGTTTGGATTCCGTTTTTAGACCGAGGTAAAGTTCGCAAACCGGGACACTGCTTCCAGTTTTGTGGAGTTCGTAAACCAAATTGTTCTTAAACAGGGCTGTTCTTAAACTGAGGTACCACTGTACAAATTCCAAATGTTTTCTTACTTCAGATCTTGGAGTTGTTCCACATAAGCCACCATTATGAGAACATGGATCTCAGGGTCCTTCTCTGGTCTTATTCAACCATAACATAGATACCCAAAAAAACTTGCCTCTGTGCCTTGTACCATCAACATAGCATCTAAGGGTATGATAGCTCAGGCACTTTCTAGACTGAATTGTCATAACAGCTGTTGTTTACTGCACATGTGCCCACTCTTGTGATTACCGTACATTCTTCAAATGTAAAAGGAGTAAGAAATAGTTGCCACAGGAGGCACTCACCAATCTCTCTCTCTCTCTCTCTCTCTCTCTCTCTCTCTCTCTCTCTCTCTCAACACACATACACAACCACATCCAGAATAGACACAAATGAAGAAAAGGGCATAAAGTACATAGAACAGATGATTAATAGATCTAGAAAGACATGCTTCAAGAAGTGTGACTGTTAATAGCTTTCCTCATGCTTGGTGAACTTGTACCTCAGGTGGTAGATGTTCCCCTTCAGGTCAACAGTGATCTGAAGCAGCTGATACCTCAAAATCCTGATGGATTAGACATTGTTGAATTCTAGTAACAAATGAAATGGAGCCGGAAATTGAATGTATCTGGTTACTAAATCATGTTTTTGAAAAGTGTTGCATTAACAAATAGGCCTTAAGCATTTGCTTTGCTTCACTTACTTGGCCTTGCCTACTACTTTATAAAGCATCCTTTAGTGCTTGCAAAAGTCAACAAACAAAAATATGTAATACTAATACAAGGTAAAGCATGGAGTATATATGCTGGTAATTATTTAATGAAGAAAAATTATCTGAATCTCATCAAGATTTGGAATTTAGCTCTTTGAATATGAAAACTTTGCATTGGCATTTGGGAATATTATATTTTAAAAGTCCATAGAACATTTAAATGTTGACTATATTAGGGATGTGCATTCATTTAAAAAAAAGAATGAAAAATTAAGGAAATGTATCCTATTTGTTTCATTCTTTGAGTTATAAAAACAAAAAGGAATTGAATGAATTCTACCAGCCATATGAGGTAGCTTAGGTGGCAAGCAGTGACTGTCATGCAGTGAGTTTCACGGCTAAGTAGGGATTTGAACCCTGGTCTCCAAGGTGCATTCAAATTCACATCACTTTGAATACAATGCTGTGTATAATCTTGAGTGTCCAGTGGAGTCTCACACCCATGGTTCTGATCCAGCAAGTGATGTACATCTACCTTAGCTTCTTTAGCAGGGTTGTGATTATAAGTGAAGATATGGGAGTGCAAACTCTTTGAAGACAGCAGTCTGCAAGATGCTCAAATAAATCATCCTTTTACCATGTTTCAAACAGTGCCCTTCCAATCAGGGCAGCAAAAAATTGTAACAGGCAACTTCAGAACAAGACACCTTCTTCCTTCTCTGTGTTAGATGAAAAAGCATCACCTGAATTTTTGACAACAAATATACTGAGTTGACATATTAGACCAGCAAGCGTTGAACTTAAAATATACTTTAGCTAGAGTTATGGGGAAATATTCACACTTCCAGCAGAACTGTCAAAAATCCTGTTTTTGACACATTTACAAAAAAAATATGAATAGTTTGACATTTGCTTGACAATTTCTTGTTCTACATTTGTGTGCATAAGAGATCTCTACTGTACTCTCTGCCACACTATCTGAACATTAATGAACTGACCTAAATTCCTATTTGTTAGGGAGGAAGACTTTTTAAAACACCTAGAATATATTAATACATTTGGAAATAACGCTTGAATGCAGAAATTTGATTGATTGATTGTATACAGAGGGCATAAGAAGTGTCTCCCCAGGCTCAGAGGAATCAGATTCCTTTAGGTTGCATTCTATGTCCATTAACATCAGTGCCATGCACCTTTCATGGTTTGAAAGGAAAGGAAAGGAAAGGGCAGGCTTGGCAGGCATTAGTGGTGGGCTCTATTTGGGCCTTGACACTGCCTAAGGATGCCTGGAACTAATGTTGGCTCTGAGCACCAACTTGAGCAGACATCCTGTGAGGTGTCTCTCTAGATCCAGCTCCATAGAGCTATATACAGCAGTGGTTGCCATCCATTTTAGATTCATGGACACATTTGGGATTTTGATATCTTCTACCTCCCTCCAAGACAGAGAAAGAGAGGAAGCACGCACACATTGAGTCTTTCCTTTTCAACAATGTCTTTATAAGAGTTGGATCCAGCAGAATTAAAATGGATCTTCATGAATTTGCATGATTTTATATGGGGTATCCCCTTTCCCTAACCACCATAAATTAGGCTGAGCATGCTTAGCAGAACGGTTTAACAATCAATTCCACTTCACAGAAAACTCTGGGAACTGTAACACTTAGAGGGCAGTAAGGGTATCCTAACAATTTTCAGCACCCAAAATTTTTGAGGGGAAGCCAGGGCTGCTTAAAGTGGCATCACAGTGCTTCAAATGTATATGGTGTGAATCTCCTCCTGGTATACACTCCTGTTAGTTGGCTGCTCATGCCCCTAGCTAGCATTTATAGTGCCTTCATTAAAACAAGCCTCTGGAAAAGCAATGTAGTTGAAAACTAAATGGGTTTATTAACTCTCAGAATGGTCAGGAGTCAATAACCTTCCAGCCTAAGAACAATTTTTAGTTCTAGATGGTAGGTCCTTGGAGTTTTCCCTACAGCCGGTATTCCCCTCTTCTATTTTCCTAAAAGTTCAATTCTGCTGATTTCCAAGAGCCAAGAATGTAACATAACTCATCCAGTGGTGTGTGATTTAATTTCTTCTAAAGTGCTATTTTTGAAACTCATGATTCAGACTAAAAAGGCCTAGGGGAGCTGTTAGCTCTGCAAGGCAGGTGGCAAGTGATGGTCTAGACTTCACAAGACTTCTGGTAACTGGATGCCAGTGAATTGGAAAAGGTCGGGAATTGTGCCTTAAATATGCTTGGTGCTCAAACAAACTGCCCTAAATATGCCTGATGCTCAGACTAGCAGCCTGCATTGCCACCTGTTCAATGGTCTGGGCTAAGATTACCAATCCATGAAAATATCTCATTCTGCAGCATTTTACCATTTGCTTATCTTTAATTACAACTGTGTTTATAGCTTCCTGCTTGGAACTCTCATTATTTTGTGGACGACTGCAGACATAATAACTATCATTAATGTGAAAAATTAATGCAACTAATCATTGCAATCACTATATTCGCAGCCATTTCTATTTACAGACAGAATTTTTGCTCGTGAAGAGCTGGAAATGGCATTTCGTTACTAGGGGAAAAGGCAAACAGTGTGTTGCTGACACCGTTTACATCTGTGACTGTGGCTGTATTTCAGCTGTGTAATTCTTCCCAGAAATATAAGTTCTTGGAGCCATGTAGATGAGGATCTTAAAGATCTATCCTGAGATTAACTCAAGTGCCATTTTACCTTGTTTGCTGTTGCCCCTTTGTTCAGGTTGGTAGCATAAAAATGAGAAAAGAGCCCCAATGGATCAGACGATAAGCCTTTCCCCACATGTGATGCCCAGCACCTGGTATTCAGAGGCATAATGCTTCTGATGTGAGGTAGCGCACAGCCATCATGATTAGTAACCATCCTTGGAGGCCTGCTGTAACAACTCTGCAATGCACTTTAAGTACAAAGGAATTTTTCCCACATTCAACATTTGGGGGGCGGGGTGCTGTCCCCATGGCACCTCCCCCCCCCCGTCACTCTTGTCATATACATTATTTGTTGTTTAGTCATCTTAGTTGTGTTTGACTCTCCATGACCCCATGAACCAGAGCATGCCTTGGAAACTCTAACTTTCTTCTCAAAGCTTCTCCTTTTTTATGTCCGTGGAGTTTTCTTGGCAAAATACTGGAGTGGTTTGCCAGTTCCTTCTCCAGGTGGATCACATTTAGTCTAAACTCTCAGCTATGGCCTGTCCATCTTGGGTGGCCCTGCACGGCATAGCTCAGCTTCTTGGAGTTATTCAAGCCCCTTCACCACAACAAGGCAGTGATCCATGAAGGGGCATATACATTAGAGTTAGTCACAATTTCTCATTGCAGGAAGCAGTGATAAGTGGTTATGAGTCCCCCCTACTTCCCACTGGGGAATTGTCTTAAAGGATCTTGGTCTTAGAGCGTTGCTTCAAGTCCTCATAGTCATCACGGGGACTGGCATAGCTGTCCCACACCTAGGTCTCATCCCTATCTGTAGATGCCATGGAGCAAACACCATTATACAGTCTGCTTCTTTTAAGGTATTTGTTTCTTTGTGCCAGTCTCCAGTCTAGCAGTTCATGATGTGCTGAGATCAAATCCAAAGTTCATGAACTTGGACACTGAAAAAGAAACAAAGTTCCCTAGAATGATTGGGTTGCCTTTTTTGAGTTCACCAAGAATCAACATAGGAATTTCCTTTATGACTGCAGAGATAGATTTAAAGATAATCTTTTATAAATGACCCATATGCACTATTTTTGTGCAATGACACATATGCACTCTTCGATGCACATACAATTTGTTTTATTAGTACCATTTCCAACTCCCCTGAGTTGTGACTCAAGCACCACAGGCAAGCGTCAGTTCCTGAAGACGAAAAGGAGCAGACAGCCTGTCCCTTCAAGCCATGAACTACTTCTGTTTTTGCAGAAGCTGCCAAGCAGTTCTAAAATGAAGACTTACTTAAAATTATTATTGGCTATTAATCTAATTCAGAAAAAAAATTATTTGACTGATGAATATCACAAACCAACAGCTTTATTTTGGATCAGATCTTCTTGGATTGGATATTAGATCACTCAAGGCTTTACAAAAGGAGATTATTGATCTGAATTAATTTACAGTAATGTATCCCAGGACAAAATCTTTTTCTTTAGGAAAGAAAAATGACTAGAGTTATTCATTGCATAGAATTGTTCCAATGCAAAATGTCTATTTACGTGCTGCACTCTCACAAGTTCTTGCATATCTGTACAGTGCACATAGTATTCCCTGTTCAGGTAAAATGTTTTCCCTGTCTAATAGCATATAGCAGTGGGTTGCAGCAACTGTTCACTTGGAAAGAGGAATGCTTTTGTAAAATAAAAATAAAAATGGAAACAGTGAAAATTGTTCCAACATTCAGAAACTTTCTATACATACAAATTCAGAGCTAAAAGTGATCCACTGTTGCCCTCAGTTGGTTCATGAAGTTATCATTATGCAAAGTCTGACAGGATGTATAGTTTCACACATTATTACTTTACAATTGCTCACATTGAACTGCACTTGCCATTTTATTGTCCATTCACACCATTTGAAGAGAGCCTTTTGAAGCTCTTCACTATCATACTTTGGTTTAACCATCTTGATCAATTTGGTAACATCAGTGCATTTGGCAATTTCACTGCTCACCCCAACTCAAGATAACTTATGAACGAGTTGAAAAGCTTAGGTTCCAACATTAATTCTTGGGGGAAACTACTCTCTACTTTCCTCCATTGAAACTGTCTATCTATTCCTACTCCCTGCTTCCTATTTCTTAACTGGTACTGATCCATAAGAGGTCCACTCCTCATATCCCTTGACTGCTAATCTTATTCAGTTCCTGCTTGTGGGCAAGCAATGAAATCCCATTGCAGGCTTCCCATAAGCATCTGGTTGGCCACACTAAGATCTGTATGCCAGGTTACATGGGCTTTACATGATCCAGCAGGGCTTTTTCATGGTTGCTTGGGGTCATTATTCACATGAAGGAGGAGCTTCAGTATTTTTCAGGAACAGTGCCAATGTAATGAGCAGCTGAACAATGTACAGAAAGGGTTTTTGAGGACAACACTTTTGCCCTCAAAATGAAAACAGGTGAGCATTCAGTGCAGACCTAGTTTGGGTGCAAGTCTTCTCCTTGCCAACAATAGATGTTGATTTGACCGCTCTTTCTTCAAAATATGAGAGCAGTGTGAAGCATGATCTTTCAATGGCCTGCTGAACATAATGTCTGGAACTTTTTCAGACTTAAGAAAGTTCAGTGTTAAACTTTCAGTGGTGTGATCCATTACTGCATGTATCTGCAAATGCCTAACAATGGAATAAAAGTTAGACACTCTGGATAAAATTCATTTTATCACTGACAGTCCGGATAAACATATTTTTAAAATATGGTACTTGCTTAATTCCAGTAACAGCCAGATGTCTGCTATAGACAGAATTAGGATGTATAGCATTTGGTTAACAAGAAAAGAAGAGAAATAAGCAATACTTCTTGAAGATAAACAAACAAACAATGGATACTGGTGAAGTGGCCTTCCATTTTGTGAGGTCAGCTGAAAAAAACAATGGGAAAAGATACATAGTCTTCATTCTGTCTTTGCATCCCTAAGGTAGCTGCAAATGCATACTGAATGGTAACAGAGTCTTGGAGGATTTAGCTGCCTGCTATTTCACTGATAAGAGTGACCTCAACTAAAACAAATGCTTCATTCAGAAAAAAATAATAATGGGCTTGTATCAGGAGCACCTAAGGGAAGAGGGATATCCCAGATTAAAGTGTAATGTGCCAGGTAAACACACCAGTGCCAGGAGAGTCTTGAAATACCTTTTAGTCCAATACCCTATGGAACAGTTCCAAATCTAGCAGCTTTCTCTAAAAAAATAAAAATAAAAACTTGAAATAATATATTAAGATACACAGCCAGCAGATAGACAGATATTCTGACCCTTGTGTGGGTAATTCAGAAATGAGGGGCTTTGCACACTCTCCAATGGGAAAAAGCCCCCAACAGTTAAAAGTACTCTCAGAATTAAGCAGAATATAGTGTGGAATATAGGTTGTTAAACCCTTTTCATACCCTGCTTAGTTTGCTTACAGCTCTTGCCCCCTCTCTTTACCCCCCCTTGCAATGAACAGACCATACACTGTTAAGTAACTTCAGATTCTCTACTTATTAAATCCAAGGGTCTGGTTCATACATTATTCCATGCAGCAGCAGGGAGAACACAGGTAAATTACTCCTGAGTGTAAAATACAGCATATATTTTCAAGCATTTGGTCTGAACTTGAATTAGGACACAATCTGCCCTGGTCAGTTACATGGCTGGAAGAGGGAGGGAGAAGGGAAGAGAAACAGTTTCACTTCCTCCCTCATGGAGGAGAAGTGGTGTAACCTAGCTGAGTCCAGGAACAGAACTCTGTGGTCTTAACCCCTTCATGCACTAGCTAGCATTAATGCATAGTTATGTTTGACTGCAATTTCACACACCAGATAGCTTTAAATATTCATTATTAAGTTTTTAAAAGAAATTTCAATAACTCTTTTTTTATTTGGGGGTAGAATTATATAAAAAGGAGAGACTTCTCCCCTTCTGAGTACCTGAATCCTGTCAAATTTCAGATGGCTACAGTGGTTTTCATGCAAGAGCAGTAGCTACCTAGGGTATCACAGAACCCTTTAAAATAACATTTGGGAATGCATTGAAAGGCATCCCGTCTAGGTGGTGTGCCTTACTTTGAATGTGGGTTATGCACTCAGTCCTAATACATCTGTGCAATAGAGTTACTGGGACTACTTTTATGACAGAACTTTTCTTTTAAACTGAAAACTCATTTCTTTTTTGCTGCTAAGTGGGACTTTTATCGACTCCTTCCCTACCATTTCTACTCCAGTCATATTCTGCAATGTTTTCTAAAGAGCACTTCAACAAGCTCTTCCGCCGTGTCTTGAAACACTCAGGGTTTGCTTTCTATTCTCCTTGACTACTCTCTCAAACACAGCCAGAGTCACAAATCACTTCGCAAAGCTGTCCCTTCCGAACATCTCTTGAACAAGATCGTGATTGCTCAGTTCTGATTAACTGTTATGCCCATTCTGAATCTTCAAAAGGAAAAGTAGGCAGGGGAGGGCTTTTGGATCGTAAAGATAGAAATGAGCATTTGACTCTAAATTGCAAATGTATTGATTGCTACAATATTGATGTACACATATATAAACTCAATAAACAATTTGTTTGAGCTGAAATCCTTGGATTTGGGCCAATCTCTTCTTGTTAGCTTCAATGAATAAAGTGGCAAAAGTCCAGGTTCCTTGCATACATTAGGTTGTGGTTTCAGGGGGCAATCCTATGCCAGGATCTGCTGCGATGCAGCTCAGCCAGGCTCAGCTGTTGCTTAAGTCCCCAACCCTAGCTCAACCAAAGTTACACTTGGATAACTTAGCCAGCTAAGTAAAAGGTGGCTGAGCCAAGGCTGGTATAAAATCACCCAACGGGGCGTTTAGTGTGGGATGTGTAGGGTGGGACCAGAGAAGGGAGACTTCTCTGACTACAGTCAGTTGAGAGTCACTTTCTATGGTGTGCTAGGAATGAGCCTGTTTACCTCATTCTACACCTTCACTCTGCCTCACAGAACACTTTCTAAACTAGGAGAATTTCTAAATTTATATTTACACTGGAATTAAGAAATGGATTGTGTGCATGGCTTTCAGTTCCTTCAGTCAATTTCCATCTTTTGCTCTCCTCTGTGTCCATTGATAAAGTGAAAAAGAATGAATGATTACCCTTAACTTAATTAGTATATAAAAGCAGTGTTCAAGTAATATTAATAATAGGCAGGAACCATTGTTTTTGACACCTGGTAACTATTTTTTTAGGCAAGCCTACCCAGGGATGTTATTTTATCAGGTATGTTTGTTTATGTTTTTTTAACTGTTGATTTTTTTCTATAATGACAAATTGTCCGTTACCTAAATGCATCTCCAATGGTTAATTACTTTTAAGGATTTCCAAGCATATAGCTCTCCCCTTCTTTCATTGTTGTCACTAAAAACAGCCACAGGATCCTTGCTCTGGATCAGTACTAATACATGGTGAGAAATATTGATCCTTCCTTCCTTGCACTGATTCCCTGATTCAAACCACACCCTCAGAAATAGCCAGGGGAGGAAAATTCACTGTTAACCTCACAGTGGAAACTTTTAAAAGGGGGGAGGCTGCTTCTCTTTTCTTAATACCACCACCAGCAATAAGAGCACTGCCGAATCTGTTTGGCTGTTCCAGTTTGCCACCTGTGAATGGGGGTACCAAAGTGATGTGACCATTTTGCAGCAATCTGGTAATAGCAACCTGCTGAAGGGAACTTGGATCAGGTGTAATTTATGCCATCTTAATTTACACTGACTAGCTTTATGCCGGCTTCTTGTGTGTAGGATCGCTCCCTTCATCAAACATATTGGATCTGTCAGCTAACTGATGTTGAGCTGCATTTGTTTTACTCATTTGAGATACCGTTTGTTCATAATCTATAGCACTCATTTCCAAAGCACTCACTAGTTGCCTTCGACAACAAATTAATATTTCATAGGCTTACATAAATTTCTGCATTTTCCTGTTGCATGATTTAGAGAAGCATAGCTAAATACCGAGACATTGTCTAATAACTTGAAGGGGAAAAGAACTCTGAGAAGTATTAAAAATTATCAGTGAAAAAAGAAAACAAAGCTTGGTGGCTTTTCTAAAAAGATAGCTAAAAATATCATTAATCAACCAACTGCTTCATCAGCTGATTTGCAGGCTAACTTGAAATGTGACCCCCTGCGGTGCATTTGGGGGGCAGAGAGGGATAAAAGGTTTCAAAGTTGCTTGCAATTAAGCCATAAGGTATTTCAACAGGTTTTCACACCAGTCCTTATATGTTCCTTATATTTATGCTATGGCCACAATGGTGGGGGAAACCCTGGCCCTCCTGATGATTTTGATGGCAATTTTGTTGCTTTAACATTGGGTTTTAATGGTTGTAACCCATAGTGGAAGCCTGGGATTCCAGCATTTCTTTTTGAATGATTTTTTTCATTCAATTTCTAATTAAAGTTCCTGGCTGAATTAGGTAAACAGGAACTCCAATCCTTTTGTCTGCTTTCCCCCTCCTCTCCATAGCCAGCATACCAGTTTATTATTATTTTGTCTTCCCTGCCTCCTTTCCCTTTCTTGTTTTGTTCGATTTTTCATCTCTCTGCACACAGATATATGCTGCTCATGCTTTTGATTTCATTGCCCTTTTCTTGTTTTGGCAATGGATTTTTGAAGGCAAAGCAATCCAAAGCAAATGCAGCATTTAACAATGCGGCCTGATTCTTAATTACAGCACCAGTCCCATGTTGGGCTACAGTGGGGTAAAGACAACCTGTTCTCTCACTCAAAGGCCTCTTTACAATCCCATGGTGGCAAAAGGTGACCCTAGACTAAATGAGAGACATGCTCAGTATATCAAATGGTGTGCGCACTATGAACAACAAATATAATTACTGGCTGTATTAAAAGTACCAGGGGAGATAGAACTAGACTTAGACAGCTTGCCCTTCACCTCACTGAAACACATCACTTCAGTTAAATGAAATGTGTTCTGGAGGGGTTACAGGTTAGTAGCATTGGGCATTTCCGGGTAGCCGTTGTAAAGAACACGTGGCATGTTTGCTTGGTTCCTTCTCAGAAGCCAGAGATGAACCAAAAAGAAAGTTACGTTCTGTTTGGAAACAGTGCATTGCTTTGTGAAGATCTACACCAGGAGCAGCAGGGAATAAAGATCTGTATCTGGAGCAAGGGTGCGAGTAAACTAGCATTGCCTCCTATTCACCAAGAGGCAGGATGGGGTAATGGAGGACTGTTGGGGAGGCAGCAGATCTGGCCTCCAAGGAGCATGCTGCAGTTGTTGCTGCCACTGAAGCAATGACAGCAGCAGTGGGTAATGCAGTCCTTGGAAACTGGATCTGCTGCCTTTGTCGATCCTACCGCCTAAGCTGGTCACCCCACCTTTCCTCACTGGTGGGCCAGCCCTGGCTATTACCCTTCTCATCTATATCTCTCTTTAGAAAAATGATTCCTCCTGAACTCCCTCTCCTTTCTGAAGAGTGGTGAGTTTAAAGACATAGTCCTCTCCCTTGGAGACTTATATTCCATTGCCTCTTTTCAGCACCATTTTGTGTGCTGGCAAGCTGGCATTGGGGAGCGTGAAAGCCTCGAGGTAGAGTGGAATAGTTTCTCAAGATTGGTCCTTAAGAATTGCCACTTGACTGAGCATTTATTAGGGGTTGTTGAAAGAGGGAATTCATGTGTCAGATATCCAGGATCCACTGGTTGTTCCCTAACAGTGATCCATCAGGTTTCTCTCATAGAAATCTCAAGGCAAGCTTTAAATTTAGGCAGCAAGGGTATTAAAATATAGCCACAAAGGAGTTTCTCCATGAGAATGACACTGTCTCCTTCAAATGAGTTTGCCCTGGCACATCTGGTTTAAAGGAATATTATATGATTGGAATCACAGATACCATTCAAAATTTTAGGTATCAAATTGAATATAAGTGCATTAGTACATTAAAGGCTAATTCAATATCTTAAGATGGTATAATCATGACAAATTTGGATGCAGAAGTTACAATAATGTGATTAGGTTCATCAGTCCCAGGAAGGAAGATTTGAAATAATAAGTAGAATTTATCCATGCATTGCAGAATAGACTCTAGCATTACTGTCCATGCCTCCCAATAGATCTACATGTAACTTGTACAAGTACTTATCTGATTTTCTGTATTTTTCTGCTCAAACCACTGAATTGCAAATGAGTTCTTGGTTAAAATTTGATACTTCCTATTTTATTTAACAAGCTTGCTTTATTGCTCACGAGATTCATAAGAAATCAGCTACTATCTGAAGAGTTAGGATCTGTACTAATGGTCCAGGTATTAGGAGGATTTAAGGAATTTGAATGAATAATCCCTCTGTTCATAAGAGGAAATGATAAAGCATAAGAAGTAATGTTTACTTTCTAGGGGGACGCAGTGTAACTCATAAGTTCACTAAATGTAAAATGGCTCACCTGATCTATATATGGGAGATATAAATATAACAGCAATTATTGTATTGATCTTACACTAAAAAGGGGGCATTTCTGAGTTACTTCAAACTCATCCTACAGTTTGGATGTAACGGTTTTTTGTTTTGTTCTTTTAGTAGCAGTAGTAATTTCACACTGCATTACATACCAATGGATTTCATGCAGAGATTCATACTGGTAAGCGAGCATAAAAGGAGGAAAATAAAAAGAATTGCACAGGGTCAAGGATAGAAAATTCCATCTTACAGATGGTATAGAGATAACGATACAACATTGGTAGGCTCTTAGAGAGTTGGCATGAGGCAATTAGAGCCCTGGAAGATGGTGCTGATTTCTGTTGGGTTATGCCTGGATCCATATTAACCATAGCTTTATACAGATCCTTTATGCATTTAGGTTAAGAATTTAGTCAAGACCAGGGTGAAATATTGGGAATACAAGATGAAGCACAGGACTTAATAGCACAGTCTACTCATAAATAAGGTTGACTCAGTTCAGTTGCGCTCACGCCAAAGAAAGTGGATATAGGAGCCAAACCATAATGGTGATCCATTTCCAAGTTTTCAGAAAATGGAAGAGGAGATGCCCAGGATGACAAAGTCAACCATTTAATCAAGGTGTGTGTGTGTGTCATAGAATCCTCTGCAAATAAGCATTCACCATAGTTATTGGTTTGCATTCAGTGCTGTACTCATGAAGCATCCCATCAGTGCAATGATTTCCATTTGCACAATGGGACTTTCCCCCTCTGCTTCCCCCATTTGTACCCTGTGTCTTACCCAAATCTGGTTCAGAGGGCTGAGGAAAGCAGATTTTGGGGCACTTGGGTGGAAGGAGAGTGACCAAGTCCCATTTTGCAAGTGGAAGTCCTGGTGTTGATGGGCCGCTCCTTGGCACTGCATTGGATATAAGCCATTATCTAAATGTAAAAGAGAGTGGAACCTGAACTCAAGGCTTCTCAGAGCAATAAAACCCACACATGATGTTCTATTTCCCCTTCCTATCTGGGTGTTCTGTTGAATTAATAATATATACCTTTCGTCATCTCTATTAATTGAAATTATATGTCTTTTTAATGCATGCTGATCTTCTTTCACTAATATCTGACACAACCGTCTTGAGGTTGGGCTTCAAGTCTTACTTAAATTGAAAGTCATGCAGTCCTGAAGTTGGTGGCTTATTTATCAGAAGTAAAGCTCGTCTTTTGCTTTAAAGAAGGCAAATGGCAAGAGAGAAATAGGAAGAAACAAGGAGTCCTTTGGGTCTCGCTCTGGCAACAATGCCAGATTTCTTCTCATTAGTTATCTAAAGCTGAATGAGTGGAGCATGCTTCCTTGTTCTGTTCGTTGCTTTTCTTCTTAGTGCTGTAGAGGGATTTTTCATGAAACAAACAGCTCAGGAGAATAGGCATAATTATAGTCCTGGTTGCCATCCGGAATTACAACACTGTGGGGCTCAATTCTTTGCATCTCCTTACAAAAATGATTGTATTCATGAAATTTTATGTATTTCAGGAATCACAGAAGTGATCGTCCTTCCATGTATTCTATTCACAGCAGACGTCTAGAAAGGTTACTACTGCAATTAAAGGCACTGCCACCAGTAATGCTTTTATCTTTGAGTCTGCAGGAGCAGTGTTCGAAAAGTCTGACATACACATAAATCCTATCTCCAAAACTTCTGAGGAAAACTTAGCGTCAACATGGACAGAAAACTAATATCAACAAGTAATTATGAATCAACAGAAGTAATTATGAATCAACAGAAGAAATGCCTGAACTAGGGTTATGCATCTTCAACAAGATTCAGCTCAGACACCTTTGGGTCTGCTTTTGTTCAGGTACCCGACTCAACCTGCGGTCTGAATCCCCTTTGTTTCCCCTATTTCTGTTCACTATTGGGAAATAAAAAAAAAATAGTTTGATTTCCCAAGGGAATTTTCAGGCACATACCCTCCTCCCTAAGTAGGAATAAACCTGTCAAGTTATGGAGAGGTTCATGAGGTTGTTGTTTTTTGTTTTGTTTTTTCATGCCAGACAGCTCTAAAATGTGAACCTCCCCAAACAAGGACACAATTTCTAAACAAACAAACAAAACAACTCAAGAGTTGAATGAAATGTCCTCCAGGAATAGGGCGGTATATAAATTCAATAAATAACAATAATGTCACCCCTTCTGAAAGGCTGAGTTCTGCCAAGTTGCAGAAGGATAGCTGCAATGGTTTCCTTGTATCTGCTTAGAGGGAACAAGTGTTGTTTTGCTTTTGTAAAGCTACTTTTGCCTCCAAAGCAATGGGCTTGGAGAAGATTGTAAAATAATTGCAAAGATTTGTCAGTCACAAAATTCCTCCACCACTTCTGATCATGGTGCTTAATCTAGAGATATAACATGCAGTCTTGCAAAGTTTCTCCCTTTTCCCCAACCCCACATTCTGGCATTAATGGCTAAGCTTACAGACATAGTTTCACTTTTGCATGCGCAGGTGTTCCCCCACCTGACCATCTTAACCATTAATTATCAGACAAGATGAGGTCTATTTTGGGTCAAATTAGGCCACAACCTTATTAACTACAGATGTAAGAGGCGACATAGGAATGGGGCAGAACACATCCCTCCTGGCCTGACGGCTGGGAGTACTTAATTTGGGGGTCAGCTGGAAGAGGGAGTTCTTCACCTACATCAAAGAGTAGCTTCCCCTCTGGATTGCACCTGGGGAGTGCTGTGGCACTAGCCTCTATCTGGGCATCTGGACAGAAGCATCTCCCTTAGATATCTTTAATGGGATACCCTATTTTCTGGAGGCGCAGGCAGAGGCTACAATCTCTGCTCTGTCCAAGACTATGCCTAGGGCTTTTTTCAGCCAGAACTTGCTGGAACTCATCTGGAATTAATAGTTAAGCATAGAGACATTGTTTCACTTTTCTCAAACATATCTGCACCTTTCTTTTCCCATGTATGTTGGCCTGGTATGTTTTAGTGTTACCCCACCAACCATTTTCACTCTGCAGGTGATTCGTGTTTAAACAAAGTGGCTCCTAGTTCAACTCATACTTCCTGACTAACTCTATATTTCCACCTCCAGCTTGCAAAGCATGTTGGCTGAGTTACTCCTTTCTTGGTCCCTGTTATGGGCACAAGTTTAACATTCTTGTGATTTGGGCATTTCTTGATTCCTTATAGCTTCTGGGGATTCATACACCTTATACACTTCAAACACACCCTCTCTTACACAGAGAGAATTAGAGAGAGCCTTGAAAACTCTCAAATACTAAGAGGAACATTTAGGTAGGAAATTTCATTGAGTTTTATTAAGAAATGTATTATTAGTCTAATACAATACTAACAATATGCAGTAATACAACATGATGAATGAGTAGTACCCCTTTCATATTGCAACAGCAGTATATTAGACTAATAGGATTCAGTCTTAATACACTGTGATGGATGATGCACTAGCAATTGTGTTAAATTATGTATATTAGAAAAACCACTTTCTGTGGAGCAACCTCACATTTTGTCTCTTATAGATAAATAGGGTTAGTAATGAAACTGATAAAATACTAATGCAGATTTTGTCTCATGAATGTGCTGTGAGTCTTTAGCCTTCTTTTACTTCAGCAGGGTTTTCCCCTTGTCATTATGTAAATGGTTTTCTGTTCCACATAAAGCTGAACAAAAATCCAGATTTCTACTTTGAAATCTCCATGTCTATATGAGTAGCAGTTTACATATATTTCTTCAATGCATATTTCATTTTGGAATTCATAGGTATTTTTCCCTCTTGGGTTTTATTTTTTGCCCAGGAAAGAAACAAAGGACGTTGAGGGTGTTGAGGAAGGGCCAAATTCCATCTCTGGCATCTTGACTTGAATGGTCAGATCGCGAGTGATGGGCAGGAACCCTGGAGAGCTGCCCATAATACTCTGGTCTGACTCTGTACTGTGCAGCTTCATATGTCCTTAGTTGTCAGCCTTCTGCCACATGAGGTGTGGTGGCAGGTGTACAAGTGGGAATGTTGAATTGGTGGTGATGTCTCTACCAGTAAATCCATGTAGTCCCAATCTCAGCACCACCCTGATCTGCCCAGGCAACCAGCAGCAATGCTGGTGTCAGGAAGGCAGCTCTGCCCTATCACATATCACTGTTACCAGGGATGGGTGTTACCAGTGCCAGGTGGCTAATCTAGGAGTCAGAGTGACAAAGAGGAAGGCTGTGGCATCAGATACATTGTGCCACTTGAAGAGCTTTCTGTCCTGGCTCTTTTACTCAGCTATGAGGGGATAGGTTACTCAGACCTCCTTCTTTCACACTCTTTACTGTCTTAAACACAGGCTGTTGGCACATGGTCAGAGAGGCATTGGCCTGCAACCCAGTCTTCAGGTGTGTGCTGATAGAAGGCTGAATCCACACAGGGATTTGGCTGGGTGATATTCCTTATTGTTCCAATGAGCTTTGGCTCTAGGCTATGCATGGAAGGTCACTATCATCCCTCCATTCCTCTCAGAATCTATTGTATTCTCTATATTTCCAGATAAACACTCTGTTCTACCGCAGTGTGTGTGTTGTTGTTGTTTTAAAAAAGCATTTTCCCTGCATCAAGCACAGACAAGTTTTTCTTAATCTAATTTACATAGCAAAAACTGAAGGCTACAACCTGATTTAGCATCCCTCGCACTCCATGGGGAATGGAGGAAAATATGAAGTGCAAAGTCCCACAACTGCAAAGTTTTCATAAGGCCATTATTCTTAGATATTGCATTATGCTATCTGAGTTGATTTCGCCAGCCTGATTCAAAGGGGTTGTGGTTTTTTTGTGAGCGCTCACCTGTGTGGCTTCTAGTTTAAGAGCTTTATCAAGTCAATTTACAGAACCTGAACGTGTTGCTCCTGGGCAGGGACCCATGAGTCAAACACATTTGTGAAGCTCAAAAATGCTTTTTTAAAATAAATAAATAGTACCTTTTTAAAATCTATTTCAAAGATTTATGTCCTACCTCTTCAATATTGCTTAAGCCAGGTTCTGACACATAATGACGTATAATAATTAAAATTTCAGAAATAGAACTGGGGCGGGGGGGGAGAGCCATAAATATCAATCATCTGGGAACTGTCCTAGAGCTTGAAAGCTTACTGGATAGCATCATCCAATAGCATTAAAAGAAAGAGATGGATGAACTCTCCCTACTCACCTTAGATTATATTCTGAACACTGGTATGCCTCATTAAAAGTATTGAGTGGTTCTGTTACATTAACATATTTTCAATTAATATGTAACTTTGTGTTTCACAGGAAATGTCACAACTTATGCTTCTATTTTTTAGAAAGGGAGGGCATTGCAGAAGTTCATTGCATACCTTGACCAGTTTTACACACCTTTTCTTCAAATCTACAAGCAGTAGGAAACAGCAAGGGATAACCGTTTCTCAAGTTTATGCAGCTTTAGATTGCCTGTAATATGGCCAGTTAATCAGTTGAAAACAATTTCTGGTTATGCTGTTGAATAGTAACATTTAGATAATAACGCAATGCCACCAGAAAAAGTAAAAACAACTGTTGTAGACCTCATCACTTTTAAATGAATGCTGGGATAAATATCCACAGTAAAGCTCATACTTGCTAGGTTTAAATTATCTGAATACTCCCAACAGGAAGTCCTCTTCCAGGCAAATCTCTGAAGGGCATTTGCTGAACAAAATGGATGACTGAACTGAATAAAATGGATGACTGACCACAGGGAATGACTGAACACAAATGAAAATTTCAGAGCACATTTTGTTTTGTTTTGAGGACCCACTGGATGGATTGGGTTATGCTATTGATCTGCTAATGTAATGTCTTGCTATAATTTTTCAGAATATCTATCTAAAAAAGAATGACTCATGTAGAACTTTTCATTAGAAAATTATAATGACAATTAATTACAGATCCAAAAGAACTATCCTGGATCAACAGAAAATGTAGCTGTGATTTAATTATATGTATGTTTTTCTAGAAATAGTAATGTTCCAGTTTTTCAATACTTAGGATCATTTGATAGGGAGTTAGAAAGAATATATTATTTTCCATATTTATTCTGATACTGATACCTCGTTTGCTCAGGTCAATCTATAGGCAGTGACAACAAAATATTAATGCTGACAGGGTGGAGCCTCCAGGAAAACATGTCTCCAATGCAAATAAACACAACGAATTGATATTGCAAATTGAAATGTTAACCTTTTTCATGAAGAATTGCATTGAACTTTTTTTATTTATCTCCAAGCTCTTTTTAGAAAACTTAAAACCACCCTATTGCTTTCTAAGCCCCCTACTGAGATTCCCTGCTGAGGTAGGGAAATGGTCAAAGCCCTTCAAAAAGAAAATTTAGAAGAAAGGGCTATAAAATTCTCATGTAGACAGACAGCTCAGTATTGATCACCTATCCAATGAGACCCCTGTGCATCATTTATCCTTCCGAGTTCATGGAATCTGTTGTGCTGATGAAATATAGCATTGCTACATCAATTTCCAATAAAACACCCTGTAGCTAATCATTTGCTGGAAGCCACCATTGCTGGACATTGTAACACAATTAGAAACAGAAAGCAATCCCCACAGGCCTCAAATAGTATAATAGATTTGTTAATATGTGAATTAGTTTGCCAGATGCTGTGTTGTCTCAGACATGGCAAACAACAATTGACTGAATAAACCTCTTTGCCACCCTGCATTTCCTGCTTGAATGAGATACCTATAAACAAGAACTGTGTAGCGGCATTGAGCATATGTCTCAACAGTGTCTTCTCTTTATTGTCTTATTAAATTTCCTTTGCTTCATTACAGTTGGAATGTTAGCAGTTTTCAAATTAGCCCTTTGGGATATATCTGTCTTGACCTGGTTCTCAAACACCAGAGTACTGACACAGATAGGGAAGAATGAAGCAGGTTGGGTGACCCAGCACTAGAGATGTAGGCATTGGGCACAAGTCATGATAATGAATCTGAACCTGGGAGCCGGGTTCCCCCTGCAACCCAAAACCCTTATACCAGGAGTCCCAGAAATAGCATCCTTGAATGGGACTCCATGGAGGATGCACACCTTTCCTGCTAGGTATTCAGGAGTTCCCATTCCTTTCCACCAATGTCAGTAAAGTGACAGGTAGGGAGGTGATGGAGTCCTCAGCTTCATGGCCTGGGGGTTTCTCTTTTAAGGCTCTCCATTCCTTAGCCATGGTGGTAGGCCCTGATCTAACTATATGACTCTAGTCCTCTTTAGGCATTCTTATTCCAAATTAAGTAAACCTGCAAGGGGAGACATGGGGACTAGCACATTAGCTCTACCACTTTTGCCAAATCCTGTCACCCTCTGTGAGTTGGAAGTCAGCCTTCCAAAATGGGGAGGTTCCTGTACTTGCAGAAGCTTCTTGTTCATCACAGAACCTTGTTTTTCATGGATTCTAAAACATGCAAGACAGTTCCATAAGTAAAGAAGGCAGCCCACTCCATCAGTTTCCCCTCAAAGTCATGGAACGCAGCAAAAACCACTGCCCAAGAAGAAGCAGGCAGTGCTAGCACCAGGTCCACACAGGCTACATGTTAGCAGTTTACTCAACTTGGAACAAAGTGATCAGCTCACAGGGTCCTGTCCAGGGTCCTGAAAACATTGTCTCTGACTGGCCTTGTTTGTTAACTATTCAGCTCTGGGATCTGGCTCCCAGTTTGGACTCTGTCTGCCCTGTGATATTCTGCTTAATTTATCTGCTTAGGTATGTTGTCTGTTCCAAATGGTTCCCATAGACTTTGTTTATTCAGGACACAACACTACAATTCATGCCAACGTATTGCTAGTTACAATGAAACAGCATTGAAGGTGTTCATTGAATTGTATCATTTCTCCTTTCAAGGGTCATGTAAGTACAGTATAGGCTAATATTATTACCCCCACATTGCAAATTGGGGTCTAAGCCACCTTCAGAGTCTGTAGCTCAGAAGTAGAATTTCTTAACCACTGCGATACATGTTTCCTCTGCATTTAACTATTGCGTGGCATCATATCTGGGGCATGAAGCAACTGCCAAGTCAACGGGTACCAGTTTGCCATTGTACTGATACTGAAAAAGAAAGCTCAACCTCACCTCTCAATTTGACCTTTTAACATAGACCTCTTTGAATTCACAACTATGCAAGAGTTAAATGACTTCATTATAGGTGCATATAATTGATGTATTAGCTCCTGAATGTTTTATTGTCAATATTTATAGGATGTTTCCAGCTCAGAGCTAGCTAATTAGTTTGACAATCACATTTTTCCTATTAAATGGTCAGTTATTGATGAGGTTAAAGAGATGCAGAGAGATTCCTTTCTCTTCACCTCACACTGAATTGTGAGTAATCATATTTGTCTATTTATTTATGTCATTTTGACAAGTGCAAAATAAGGGACTTCCCTGAAATTATTCTTATTCTACTTGTCATTCACCTCCATGATATTCTTTGTGTACTTCGTTACAATATTTTATTCAGTGCAGAAGTCCTGAAATGTTTAATTTTCAATAGATACCTTGGGTAGGGTTCAAGAAGGACTGCAGGGTGGAATTAATACTAAAAATGCACTGCTATAATCCCTACTCAGAAATGTCCCATTTAATTTAATTGGACTTACTTTCAAGTAAGCATGTATAGGATTGCAGCCCCTAACTCACAAAAGCAGTAAGATTGTGAGTTATGAATCCTACCAAGATATTGTAAAAAATGGCTTCATAATTTAGGGAAGCCTCTGGATTCAGTTTTGGCTACTGAATGGCATCCCTGGCTATAAATGCTTGTACTAGCTTCAGCTGCCTTTTCAGCTATGCAATTCATGGAGAACTGTATGGCACTTTTACATTTCGGACCAAGGTCATTTGGTTCTGAATGTATTTTCAATATGAATCCAGAATTCTCAACAGTATTCTTCAAAATACACAGCAGTCTTATGATCTATATTGTTCTATACAACTGTTACATGTCTGTGGATAATGAATTAAAATTTACCCATACAGGATCTATTCAGTTTTCATTTGGTCTGAAATGAACGCATAGTCTTGTGTCATTATGGTCCAGTTCAGGCTAATTAAACCAAAGTTGGTCATTCTTACAGAAATGATCCCCTGTAAACCTTGGACTTGTACAATCACCAGTGTGGCCAGGAGGATTTTGGAAGCATAGCCTTCCTGATTTAAACTCAAATTGAGACCTCTAGCTTGTTTAAAGCGAACTATGATTTGCTTTTTTAAAAGGGATCCTAAACAATAGTTTGATTCTGGGTTGTTGGGGGTTTTTTTAAACAAAGTTTACATTATCTAATTTGTCCTATAGTGACTAGCTTGAAAAGGGAAGTGGATATTTCCAATCTCTTCCTTGCAATGTCTGAGCAAGAGAGGAGAATGTTAACTTCATGAGCATGGTAAGTCTTTCCAGGACTTATTTCTCTGTCATGTTGTGATCCAAATAATAATTCCCCACCCACCCATATGACTGTGATTATTATTTTTTAAGAAAATAAGAAATATAGATGCATATTATACCTTAAGTGTAGTTTGACCTAAGGTCCTCCTTTTCAGCTCTATTCACAGCCATAAACACCTGCACTTCCACTTTAGAGAAAGAGCCATAACTCCCAAGATATTGAGCCTAAGAGTTCTACAAAGTAGAAAAGCCAATTGACCTCTCAGAAGCTTATAGCAGAAGGAAGGAAACAAATTGAGGATACCAAGCAATTAAATGCTCACACCACTGAATCATGTTTTGCTCTAGCTGAATGCAGGTTATGTTTGATGGTTTGCTGTGGTGATTTTGGTCTTGTTTTCAACATAAAATACCAACCTGGAACTCTTCATGTGCCCCTTTTATTTTTTCTTAAAAATGTGTTAAAATAAAAACAATATATGCTATTATCTTAGAATAGAAGTATTATACTTAAGGAAAGAGTGACATTTTTGCTATCTGCAACTTAGTCATCCGCATCAGAAAACATCCTAGGAAGAACTAAAGTAACAACAGATTGATTCGATATTTGACCTTGGGTCAACTATCCTTTGAAGCATATCACCTTAAGGGACACAACCAGACCTTCTGTACTTAAAGGGGCTTTCCTATAAGAAACAGATTGTGCAGTCTTTGGCAGAGATGTCCGCCCTTTGTTTATTAGTCTGATTTATCTGGGAAGTTTATCATTCATATTAGTTTTTATGCTATATTATATTATATTATATTATATTATATTATATTCTGCTTTTGAATGCCTCTCTAAATGCACAGCAATTTATAAATCCTTAAATGGGTTCAGAAAAGAGAAACCAAAGTGATCAAGGGGGCAGAGCAGCTCACCTATGAAGAAAGGTTTCAGCATTTGGGACTTTAGTGAAAAGGTGAGCAAAAAGTTTTTCTCTTCCTCTCATGACACTCGAAGTTGTGGACAACCCATGAAGAAGAATGCTTGAAGATTCAGGACAAATAAAAGAAAGTAATTATTCACACAGTGCATAGTTGAACTTTGGAACTCACTTCCACAGGCGGGAGCGATGGTCACCATGTTGGATGGCTATAAAACAAAGAAAGAGACAGATGAATAGTAAGTGCTGTTGATGGTTATAAGCCATGAATGTGATATTCTGCTTCCACAGTTGGAGGCGATAATGCTTCTGAATATCAGCTGTTGGAAACCACAGGAGGAGAGAACATGCTTGTTCAGATCCTGCTTGTGACTCGTACTAAGCTTGTAGTTGTTAAGACCCCAAGATCCTCTTCACATGAACTGCTGTAAAGTCAGGCATCTCCTATCCTACATTTGTGTATCTGATTATTCCTGCCTAAGTGAATAACTTTACATATGACCCTACTGAGATTTATTTTGTTTGGGCCCCTTATTCTCTTCAATAAATAAATGTTGTTGTTGTTTAGTCGTTTAGTCGTGCCCGACTCTTCGTGACCCCATGGACCAGAGCACGCCAGGCACTTCTGTCTTCCACTGCCTCCCGCAGTTTGGTCAAACTCGTGCTGGTAGCTTCAAGAACACTATCCAACCATCTCGTCCTCTGTCGTCCCCTTCTCCTTGTGCCCTCAATCTTTCCCAACATCAAGGTCTTTTCCAGGGAGTCTTCTCTTCTCATGAGGTGGCCAAATTATTGGCGCCTCAGCTTCATGATCTGTCCTTCCAGTGAGCACTCAGGGCTGATTTCCTTCAGAATGGATAGGTTTGATCTTCTTGCAGTCCATGGAACTCTCAAGAGTCTCCTCCAGCACCATAATTGAAAAGCATAATAAATAAATGAGGCCTGTACAAAAGCTCCTTTAAGAATACAAGACAGGAATAGGGAGGTAGGGATGTGAATAAGGATTCACAGTCCCCAAAATAATATGCAAACTGAAACGCAGCTATCCTTCAAAATTTGCACTTCCCCAAATTGTAATGCAATTCTTCAACCAAGAAATATGAATAAAAACATGTATAGTAAGGAATGTGTGCATTTAAAAAATCACGCGTCCACAAAAGGAACATGCAAACGTGCATTCTGTTAGGGAAAATTGCATACCACAATGTGTATAATTAGAATATGCTCAGAATGCTTAGAAATGTTTGTGAGAACTGTTTTTTTCTTAAAAATGCAAACTGATGAAGCACTGTAGTGAATGGAATTTAATATTAGGGTGAAAATGAGAATCTGAGAAAAACTGAAATGGAAAGAATCACCCAGCCCTAGACAGCATGCAAAACTATCTCTGCTATAACGTGTAGCTTCATTTAATTTTCTGCACATAGGTATTCCCCCTGAGCACTAAGGAAGATAATCTCAGAAAGAACTCAACTAAATTTCCCCTTCCTGTCTGCCAGCTAACCGTCAGGTTTTAAAATCTTTTTTTAAAAAAAACAAAACAAAAAAACTATGCCACGAAGATTTAGGCAGTAATAACAGTTTCTCTATTCTGCTGTTAATTTATACCATTGCCTACTTAATCCTAGTTCCTTATTTCCCAATCCCTGAGACTATCCCTTTAATTTTCCCTTTCTCATTTGGATGCTAAGCCCTGTGATCAAGTTGTAGCACATTGTTAGCCCCAATTAAATGTTGAAATAGTATCAGTCAAATGATCAAAATTACACACCCATGCCAGTCCTTGCCTTATCACATAAGGCTTCTGGCATAGTGTCCCTTTTTCCAATTCCTGAAATGAATTAGTTCAGTTTAATAACATTGGCTTAGGAAGCAGTTCTATACACAAAAAGCCAGTACAAAACCCGCTAGTACTGTATATGTTAAGTAGGTGTAAAGTTATTCCAGATCCCAACTCGGTTCAGCAGCATGACCATAACTGACTCAGCTGACCTAAGCCCAGCTGAGGAAAAGCAAACCTTTAAAATAGGGTTTGAGTTGTTGTTGTTGTTGTTTAGTCGTTTAGTCATGTCCGACTCTTCGTGACCCCATGGACCAGAGCACGCCAGGCACTTCTGTCTTCCACTGCCTCTCGCAGTTTGGTCAAACTCATGCTGGTAGCTTCGCGAACACTATCTAACCATCTCGTCCTCTGTCGTCCCCTTCTCCTTGGGCTCTCCATCTTTCCCAACATCAGGGTCTTTTCCAGGGAGTCTTCTCTTCTCATGAGGTGGCCAAAGTATTGGAGCCTCAGCTTCAGGATCTGTCCTTCCAGTGAGCACCCAGGGCTGATTTCCTTAAGAATGCATAGGTTTATTCTTCTTGCAGTCCATGGGACTCTCAAGAGTCTCCTCCAGCACCAGGGAGTTACACCTCCCTTTTTTTCTGGTTTGATTTACACAATGTTACCAGGTCACATGACTTAGCATCCAGCCTGTCCTGCCTCTCTGTTCCCACTATGCCATGCCCCCCCAAGCCTCCTTTTCAGGACTTATCCTGGCCTAAAATCGGCTCAGCTCAGTATAGCCAGTGTGGTCCTGGATTAATCAGAATTGGGAATATATGCTGGCATATTTCTGGTCAAGTTTTGGATTAAGGAAGAACCTCCCAATTCAGCTGGAGATCTACTGGATCCAAATCTCCTCATCCCAGTGGATCTTGTTCCCAGACCATTTTTAGTCATTCAGACTTTGGTGGCTAAATTAGCCTCTACTGTGGCACTCAACTTTTAGAGATTAGGGCAAGACTTTTCCTTATTATTATTTTATTTTTGGAAGAACATTTTAGAAATTTTGTATTGTATGATGTTCCTTTTGCTTAAAGGCTTTTAATTTATTTATCTGTTCATACTTTATTGTTGTTAAGTAACTTTGAGGCTTTAAAAAAGGAAATGGCTAACAAAAGCATATAACTATAATAATCATCATAATCCACGTCAGATGCTTATTTTAACAGCAATTCAACCTGATGAAATTAAGTTTTGCTACTTAGAAGAAAAATTACCTCATAGCATACCAAACACTTGGCTACAGAAATCTTCTTGGACACACATTCACATTAATGAATCAACAATGAGAGAATATAGTCAAGAGAGGTCATAATTGTTTGCCAGACATGCAGTCAAAACTATTCTGCACTAAGCAGCAAGTCCTAATTGGGTAATTAGATTGTCCAATTTGACAGAGCACCTAACCAAATGCAAACATCTATCAAGTGGCAATTTTATCTTGAAAGGTATTTATAAGGAATAATAACCCAACTAGCTTACGGAGACTGCTTGTTTTTTTCAGGAGGAAGGAAAACTGATCATGACATTTACATTCTGAACTATTGGCATTGTGTCATAAAAGGCAAGCAGTCCTGAAAGATGAATCGTATGCAGTTTTTCTGTCATAGCTATTGATTATCTCTCAACCTATAAAGAGCATGTAAGGTTAAAAAGCATTTAAAGATTTATTACCTGTATTGATTTATCTTTTCTGTTGTGATGAAAGCAAACATAAATCTTCCTTCCACCAAGTAATAGAGTAAACATGGCTGCTTAAAGGAATTAAAAGCAAGCTAAATTTGCAAAATTAACACTCACTAAAATCCTTGATTTAACCACCAAGCCTTTAGAAAATGCTGTGATTATGGTGCATGGTTTAAGAAATATTTTGACATCAGAAGATCTCAGACTTTGTGCAAATGCATGTTAAAAAACAATTCTATGCTATAGACTGGAGGCGGGGGGCGGGGAATCATATAGTTGTTATCTGCATTCAGGATGACAAGGGGAAGAAAAAATCCAAGGCCTGATAAAAAGTCTGCAGACCTCTCTAGCTACATTATTGTTATCAGTTGACATGTTCGTAAAATTCTTATTCTCCTGTAGATCAGTCTGAATGTTAGACAAGAAAGTATAAAGAGGCATTAAAAGGAACATGACCCAGAATTTTGGTGATTATGTGTGGCCCAGTTTTGAGATGCCGAGTTAAGGCTTCAGGGAAGGTGACAAACCAGTCTCTGGTTAAAAACCTTTTCTCTGAAGCTCAAGCTACATATTAAATGGAGCTCCATGGTGCTTTTTCCATTTCTTTTTTAAGAAAAAAACTCAAAGTTAGGCCGAGACATTCTGTACCTGAGCAGAATAAGAGGGGACAGTAGGGCCAGTTTAACTATTTCTCTTCTCATTTGTCAGCTCAAAATTGCTTCCCCCCCCCCCAAATATGGATAGAAAGATGCAGTAAAGCTATGTAGATCTTGTAAGGGGGTAAACAACTTGAGGACAGCACTAGAATTGAAAAGATTAAGCAGCAGAAAGCATCCTACTTGTGTTCAAATGAATGCAAGGAGAACCCCCCTGCAGAAAGACATTCAGTTCACTTTATTTGCAAACTGAGAGAGGTAGTAATGTGTGTGAAGATGCTTGGGATGCTGATTTGTGCCCCATCTTCCCTTGGGTGGGGGCTGCAGGGCCAGGGAGAGTCCTGAGATTTCACATATTGAGAGGTGAGTACAGGATCAAGGTGGGTAGTAAATAGGTTCAGTCAAGGCATGAAGGCTGCCTGAGGTGAGTCACCACTGGGCAGAACCTTGGAGAGTCTGTTAATACTTTCCTGAAGAAAAGTTCCAGTGACTTAAGTGGGATTTACTTCAAGGGGGGGCGTAGTTTAAAGACTTTTTCACACAGGAAGTTCAAGATTACAATCATATAATCATTTATAGGATCAAGTTTGCAATCCTATAAACAGCTCTGAATTTAGCGAGATTCACTTCTAACTACACTGACATAGGATTACTCAGGGACAGGTTGTTTCTCAAAGGCTGTCACTCCAAAGTCATCACCCTGAAGTAACAGCATTTTCATGACAAACAAGGGGAGCCTATGGAAGTGACAAGTCACTATTCCCATACCCTGCTGTTTGAATAGTATTTCCATAGTCCTACTCCTTCAATACACAACCTAATTTGCATATCATGCTAATTATTTTCCATCCATTTTTACACTAATTCTCTGGAAGGAAATGCACATTTAAAAGTGCAACACACCTATAGTGGAAAATAAGGCTTCTTTTTGCAATTCAGTGCTGAATTTAGGCTGGAGTTGAGGTATGTTTTGAACAGCATATTTTTGGCTGGAAATCCAAACCAGCCATTAAAAGAGAATGACAAGAGTGGTTTTGTGTATGTGTGTGTGTGTGTGTGTGTGTGTGGTGGTTTTTTTGGGGGGGGGTTGTTAATGTTGGCTAATGACACATTTTTAAACTGTTTAGCAACCCTGATGCTCAAACTGCATATGGTTATTTGTTTCATCTTGTTTAAGAGAAATTCACTTGGGGACTGTAAAGTTGACTGCAGTAGTGGCACAGAGACAACATTCTCCCATTAGACTATTTTTGCAATTAATACTGTTTCCTCCAACAAATGTACACCAGTTTTTCTCCTGTGGCTAGGAAAGCAAAGCCATTACTCACCACCTTCCCCAGCTCTGCTGCTGTGATCAGCTTCATAGTCCCAACCCACATAGACTGTATTTTCACACTTTTTAAAAAAGAGCTGTGGTGAAATGGCCTCTTTAACTTCTCCACCATCTTTGTGGGCATAGAAATTGGGGTGGCAGAAGAGAGATTTCACTGAATTTATCAGGGGGAGTGGGGATATCAAAACCTTTCCACAGATTATAGAGAATAGACTACTAAATGCAAACTGTAATAGTATGATAAAGCAAACATGAAAATATCCATGATGCCAGTGGAACATATATGCCTATCTGGTTTTTCCCCCCTGGGGGGACGCAGGGGTACATATACTCCTAAACATTTTGTGAATCTAAGTTTGGCCTTATTGAGGGGCAGTATTTCAATATGAGTGGGAAAATGAGAGTACCCCTAAACATTTTTTTTTTAAAAAAAGCACAGCTCCTATCTACACATAAAGAGGAAGATGCATTTAACTTCTGTCAGTAATTACAAGATGTAGCTGTTTTATTTCATCATTGTATTTTTTTGTATAAAGAAAAGTAAAAACTCTTACGAGCAGCCAAACAAAAGGACAAGAGAAAAATACCAGGAGTCTGGATAACAACACTGGGCTACAATGCAGGGACACCACTTCTCTTTTGCCTAAGTCCCCTGCAAGCAGTCTGAATATAGCAACCCCGAACTCATCAGCCCAACCTACAGTACAGAGATATTGACGATGGCATTTATGAGCATTTAAGAGAGTCAACAAAACTCACAAGAGTACACAGCATTGACTCATTTCTTTTTAACCTCTGCTAAACCATTGGGGAGGAGGAAGAGAGGTCAGAGTAAATTTGAGAGTAATTCGGTGAGGATAATTAATGATAGTGCAGTATTTTTTAACCCCCCCCTCTCTTTCTCTCTCTCTCTTTATTTATTTTGATAACCCTTAGCTCTTCTTTTCTCTAAACTTAGTATGTCCAAGATGTCTTGCCATCTATAATTTGAAATAATATTACAAAACATGATTAATGACCAGGAGGAATGAAAATGAGCTGCTTCTAGTTTATATTTCAAACCACCCTTGATCTTCTGATGAAGGGCAGCATGTTAAACAAACAAACAAACAAACAAACAAACAAACAAACAAAAAGGCAAACAACCTGGTCAGCTCAGGTGAGCATTTTCTTTCATTCTGTTCATGTCTTTAAAACTTTAAATCCATGGTGGCCCTTGGTAACATATGCATTTACAAACTGACTGTCAACATTTTACATTGATATATGTTAATCCTTATGTTAGTCTTCTCAGTTGTATAGACACATTACAGTATAATTTTAAAGGAAAGCTTTAAATCTCTTTTGATAATTGAGCAACACAAGGCAGTAAAAGGGGGGGGTAAGAAAGCTGATAAAACTGTACTATATTTTAAATAGGCTCCAGATACCAAATGAAAATATGCACTCTAACTATTTTATTGTTATCACAATTTTTTTAAAGGTATTTTCTTTTCCTAGTCATTCTTTTTTGACTCTAAGAGCTGATAAAGCACTCAATTGAATTTTTGTCTCAATACGTTTCCTGGTAATCTTTTAGAAGATTCACTGAATAGTCTAAATAGCCACTAACTGTTACACATAAGGAATATTTATGGGCCAATAGGTTGGGTTTTTTTCTATAAATGAATTTGGTTTCTCATGCAGGAACAGGTTTATCACTCACAATTACAATGTCCCTCCAAAGTGAAGTCATTCAAGAGACATGTGCCCAATATGTTGCAAACATATTGAATAACAGAATTCTCCCTGGGTTGCGTCCAATGCTAGCCCTGCTCAGAGTAGACCCATTAATCAGCATGAATAAATTTAAAGGAGGCCCACTGATTAATGAACAAAGGTATAACTTTGTTACTAAATATAATCCACTGTTTCCCTGACTGGAACCTAGCTACAGCTACAGTTTTTGGGTCAGAAACTGTATACAAAATTGTATAACTAATCTCATACACTTTCCCTCCCTATTCACTTGTAGTTCAAGAACATGGGACAAATTTATTTTATTTGCATGAGGAAATTCCCCCCCCCCATAAGGCTGAGATTGGAAAACCCGTGGACCTCCAGGCTGCCAGTCCCACCAGCTTCAGTCTCAGTCACCATGGCCAAGGGTCAAGAATTATGGGAGGTGTAGTCCAACAACATCGTGTGGTGGGGAGAGACCCCTGCTGTAGGAAAAAGGCACAATTAAATGTTGTTACTCCAGTCCAGAGATTTGTGTCATGTGTGATCAGTTGTGGATGGGAAACTTCTGTGTGGAGAGGCTACATTTTTCATTTCAGTAGAAGAACCAATTCACTATTGCAAGTGAATTCAGCTATGGGTGTAAAAGTAAGGTGTGCTGAATCAGGAGCAGAATGGCACAGTAAGATGAAGAACAAGAGTTCAGTCTGATCCAACAACCTGGGTGGCAGCTAGGACCCAATCAGATAAAAATGGGAACACCAAACCAGTATTCAGGACATGAAACATGCAGCTCTTTTATAACTGGGGAGGAAAGATTACATTATCTACGGCAAGGGTGAGAAACCTCAGGTCCAGGAGTGGAATACTCACTGCCCTCCAGTCTTTCAGTCAATTAATCAGTTTATTGTACTAGCTGAAGGTCATGACAAAAAAAGAAACACAAACAATTTCTGGCACAAAATATAAATCAAGGCATCAACTGAAACAAACAGAACCATCAACGTCTCGTGACTATAACCAGGGGGCCTCCACTACTATACAAAGTGTATTTCAGATTTAGACCTCAGAATTCCCCTTACGGTTCCTTCTTTCTGATCTTCCAAGCTGCCCAAGTGAAAAGGGCCATTTTATGAGTCACTAACACGTTGACTAAACTGCGGGAGGCAGTGGAAGACAGAAGTGCCTGGCATGCTCTGGTCCATGGGGTCACGAAGAGTCGGACACGTCTAAACGACTAAACAACAACAACACATTGGAGTCACTCACTAACCACTGAACACGCTGCATTGGGGGATGATTGCTTCCTTGAACAAACAAGAGTTTTAAAAAGTGACTCCTTGGGTGCATTCTATATCTGTCTCTCAGAACTCTCTCCAAAAGACAACCTCTTTCCCCAGGCCATACCACCACTGGCTCTGCTTTGCACCTTGAGTGTTTTTGCCTGTCTACAATTTGTCCTTGAACTCTAATAATACCTCTGGAATGTCTGGGGGCGGGGGATAGATATGGGTGTTTAGAAACGAGCCTACAATCCAAATCTAAAAATATTATTTGTTGCTCCGTCCATTTTACCTCTGGCCCTGCCCACAACGGGGTGCAACTCTCAGAATGTTGTTTAGAAGGGAACATGACCCTTGCCTTGAAAGAGGTTCTCCACTCCTGATTTAAGGCTAAATAATAGACTTGTCGTGGTTTTGTCATTAGATTTGCATTTAAAATGTTTAACTAGAAAAATCAATGGCTCACAGCCACTGTTCTGTGGGTCTACCATCCTTGCTTTTTCACAAAGCTCTTGGTCCTGCCTCACTAAATCTTACTTGAAAGTCAAAATTTAAATTAGCTTGTTTAAGATCAGTGTTAAGAGGAGTGAAGCCCACTGCACAACAATCAATAAAGGTTAATGAAGAACAGCAATGTATGGAGTTATCTTGGGAAATTGGGATAACCACAGGGATCAGTGTAAAAGCTGGTCTTATTTAAAATTGTAATTAAATTACATGGAAGAAGGAGTGGAGAATCCAGTAATGAAATTCAAGGATATTATCAAAGCACTAATAGTGTTGTTAGGGTAAAGAGATACAAACAAAGAAAACATCTTTGCCTTGAGTGGCTTAGAGATTAAAAGATACCATGAAGATCCTTGGGGAATGCACTTGAAAGACCCAAATATAGTAGTAACTTGGAAATGAGGGAAGGATGCTGTTATAAAAAGATGCATTTGTATCTGTAAATGTGGCAGCATAGTGGCTTTTGACAACAGGCAGCCCCAGAGGGAGACTGTCCTACACTGTGTTTCATCTGAGCAAGCTGAAGAAAATTGTTCTACTGGAAAAGTTACAACATTCATGAAAGAGTGGCTAACCTATGCTTCTCCAGATCTTGCAACACTCCAGCTTCCATCAGCCCCACCAAGCATGGTCAGTGGTCGAGGGGATGGAAGAAGTTGTAGTCCAGAAACATCTGGAGGCTCATTGTTGCCCCACCCCTGACATTTGGACATTCATCTCACATGGTGACATAGATGTGGTTTGCATTGTTTTGCATCTTCAGAGATGACAGTAATGTAGGGAAATAATCATATGTGAATCAGTGTAAGCTTATTGCCCAAGCAGGCACATTATGTGACCCATGAGAGCAGAAAATAACCAGACTGTACAATGATGATGGGATAAAATCAGGCCAAATCTTTATTGACAGCAGCGGGCAGGGCAAGGGTTGGCATGGCATTGGGTCCCAGGATCAGTTCATCATTCCACAAGTCCATGTTGATGGAATGGATCCAGTGGGTTTGGATCCATTGTCAGCCATTGTTGAATCTTGCTGTAGTGCAAGCCAAGCAAGCAAGGTCTCACTGGGAGACCAGGGTGCAGATTCCAAGCAGGCAGATACAGAACCCACGCTTGGGTTTGCCATGGTCAATCCTCCCCTCAGGCTCCTTATAGGAGCCCCCCTATACTATGTTGATCCTGACCAATGCCATTTCCACCCTCATACAGTGTTCTTCCGCCTAACAAAGGAAATCCATAATTTCACTGAGGGAAAGACAAAAAACAAAACCCCAAGCATGTGCTAATTAGGTTGAAAGAGAGAAATCCTTTCCAGTGACCCAAAATTGCTCAATGAAGGCTCTAACTCAAGGGTGGAAGGGCGGGAAGCTCTCAAAGCAAAATGGCTGTGAGCTCCAGGGGAAGCAGCCTTATATAAGCTGCCCCTCCCCTCTTCAGCAAGGGCTCATGGGACAGCTTTTTCCCATGAGCCCCTCACACAGAGAAGATACTGGACAAAGCCCAGTATTTTGCTGCAATCTATGGGCCTATATTATTTTTGACAGGGAAATCACAAGGCCTGCATACTTTAGGCAGGTAGCAAAGGATTTTCTACCAGGCTTGCGAGCTCACGCAGCCCCACACTGTCAGATTGTTCCCCAAATGACCCTCTGATTTCCATTTTTTAATTTTGTGTCATAATATTGTTGTTGTTTTTTTAAAAAAACAACAAAAACAACAAACAACAATAATAAGAGTTATCTCTAGTTACAATTCTAAGTGCACCTGTACGGTTTTACTTCTGACCAAACATACATAGGACCATGCGCTATGGTTTTCATTGTTGTCTCCACACCAACCTTGATTTCTTTTTTTATATGCTGTCTTGAAAAGAGCACATTCTTAAGACTCTGTGTTTAAGATGGTCTATATCCCTGATGCAATTACATATTTACACACCCTGGAGTTTCACTGCAGTAAAATGTAGGAAAGGGCATTACCTCCTAAGGCCAAGCATCTGAGGAATTTAAACAGAAGAGATCATAATAGTAAAAAAAAAACAAAAACCCAGGGGGCATTCACACATGCCTAGAGGTATGTCTTTCATAGGAGAAGATTTGGTAGACCAGCTACAGGCCATTTTTGTATGAATATGTTCCCATTTCTGCAGAGTATAGCTAGTAAAGGGAAGAGATAGTAGTAGTAGTACACATACACACCACCTTTCCTTTCAATAACAAATACAAAGATGCTTCACAAACAAATAAGGGCTGGCAGCAAAATAACAAGAATAAAACCAATTCTAAAAATACAGCTACCCATAATTAAAATGTATAGTAAAACTACATCAGAACATTAAAACATCCATAATTAAAGTATATGATAAACAAGCCCACTAAAACAGCATAACAATCAAAATAACAGGTCTCAAAACAACTGCATCATTTGTAAATTGAGCGGAGAAAATACTGAACCATTTTAAAATATGAGTAATAATTACATCTACTGTACTGCAATTTTATGTGTTTGCAAATAATTGGCAGGAGCCTGTTGACTTTTACTTTTATAGATATGCATCATTACATTATATCTTTAAATCTTGTTGAAAACATTAAGATCTGCTTCAATAATTTAAGATAGCGGGTTGGATTCACTTAAGTCTCATTGATTTCATTGGGGCTGCTGTACGACTGACCTCATCTCAATCTATCCCATTATGTATAGTAAGGAAGATATGTGAGTTGGGTTTATTAGGCAGGGCTTTATGCGTTTCTGTTTTGCTATTTTGTTCTTCCTAGAGGAAGAATAGATTTCTCATGTGCTTATGGTAAACAATGACTCAACTCAGGATAGATAGCATTTGACCACAATATTGTTCCCACTGTGTGCAGTATTTTGAAGCAAAAGCCAAGATTCCTTAATATCCTCACTGCAGGCATCAATCCATTGGATAAAAGTTCCATTTGAAATTAACATAACTAAGAATGGGCGCTGATCTCTGCTTACTTTCAAAATGTACTGCAACATTCACTTAGTCATTTAAAAGTGGGAGAACGAAGAAGCTGTTCCATGCTATTCTGGCTGAAACTAGAGAGTGGCCAGTGTAATGGAAGCTCTTAAATTTGTTTGAAGGAAACATTTCACTGTAGTTATTTTAGAAAGTGTGATTAAATAACAAATACATTCAAAATGTGCATTGGTTCATAAATGCATTCTTTTCACCTGACAACCGCAGCAGCAAGCATGTGAGAGTGGGCTATCACTTCTGATAGAGCTTCTTTGTATCATCTCACAAACAATGCTTCAGTTTCTCAAGCTACTCATTCAGCCTACATTCCTCAAGGGCTGATTCACACATTCATGTTCATCGCTTGATTGCTACACCAAATGATGATTTGCATATGTGAATGAGGCATCAGAGAACTAACACCACTTATAAAATGCTCATGTCTCCTTGGATGGAATGCCTTTTGATTGTCCCTGCAAATGAAGGAGGATAAGACACAGATAATAAGGTGAAGAGTCACAGCTTCATTAACAATAGCAAAGCAAGCAACCAGGGCTGATTAATTCAGTTGAAATGGGAAGTTTAGCTGTGGGAGGCTGGGGGTGACTTATCCTAAACTGCCTTTGTGGGTGACGTCAGGAAATGAATTAGTTCATGTCTTTCCCACTTCATTCACCCAAAGGTGAGCCAACTGATTGTCCTACTTACCCCCATCCTACATTCAGAAGAATGAAGCCTCCAGGCCCCATGGATGCTCCCCTTACCAATGTCTTGAGAAATTGCAAAGTAGGTTAGAAAAAAAATCCTTCTCTATTAAGATGCCTCAGGGTGCTCACTAGGGCAATCTATTCTATTCCCCACCTGCCCAGACTGCCTGCTAGCCAACTGTGACCAAGAAATATGACAAGATTACAGGAATAGGTGAGTATAGAGAAGGTAGAAAAAGATACTTGGTCCCCTTTTGCAGATGATGAATTGCTCCATTGCTTGCGGAGTTGCTCCATTGCAAGGGATAGGTTAATTGGTTGCTGCACTAAGCTGAAGAGACCAGGTCAGTGGGAGGAGCTACTTTATAAGGAGCACCACTCCTAACCACCAAAAGTAATAGGCCAAATGTTCAATATAGAAGCCTTTTGAGAGAGCAGAGAGATGAAACCAACTCCAGTTCAAGCCAGGGGAGCATGCTTGTGTGATTTCATGCATCAGCTTCTGGCCATTAACAGGTATAAATCAGATGATGGAACATGAACGAGGGCTCATTTCCACTTCCACTTGTGCTTTGCTCAGAAAGCACAAGTCTGAGCAGTTTTCTGTTGTCCCATGCCTTCTAAGCACAGGTCCAAGAGGTCTGGCCCACTGCTTTCCCCAGAAAGCCTACTCCTTAACATTGAATCTGAGCAAATGTCAGTCCGTGGAAAACCTAATTGACATTTGCTCCAGTTCAACAGTAAAAATTGGGTTTTCCCAGGGGGAAGCAGTGGGACAAGTGGGAGCTGGACGAGCCCCGAGTGAATTTCCTGAAGTTCAGAGTAAATTACAAGGAAAGAGAAATTAATGGGTGATCATGCACATGTCAATCACCCTTCTGTTAGGAGATATGTCTATCTTCGGTAGTGTATCTAGCATTGCCTTTTGTAGCTGCATGTCCCAGCAAAATATGGTTATGAAAGCCATTAATCTCATAAGATACCTGCAGGAGTGTCAGTCTGTGTAATGCATTTTATATTATCATCTGGTCGGCATCCACTTCTGCATATGGGCCTACTCTATAATAAACACTCAAATGTTGCTCATTAATCATTTCCATTACTATGAATAAATCAAACGTCACCTTAATGGAGTGCTAGCAGACATTTTAATATTGGAGCTAAGAATATCTATTTTCCTTATTTTAATTAGTTGGCACTTTCAATCCAACAGTGTATTTGTACTAAACAAAATTGGATGCACTTAACAATTAATACCCTGCACCGTAAGATTTTGCTCGAATGCTGTGTTTGTTTCCTTCGCTTTCCCTCCCTCTCATCTTTTTTCTCCCCTCCCTAGTGAAATGCTGAATTCTAAATGGCCATCTGTCTAAAGTGTTTGGGTTGTAGATAAAGCTGATTTATTTACAAGACACATTTTGGCAAGCATTCTTAGATCTCACCTAGGGTCTCTGGAAAACTGGGAGCTGCTTCGTAATTCACAGCCATCAAGTAGAAGTACTTTACGTTGCCTTGTGTGTCTGCACAGGGTCTATAAAATATTTAGACTCGATGGTGGGACCTGAAGAGACAGTTTTGTCACATCGATTTTGGCACTTTTGTTGTACTTGGCCAAGGCAAACGGTCCAAATATTTTTCCTTACCTGTCAACCCCCCTAGCAATGCACTCTTTGCAACAGCTACTAAATAAAAGGCAAGCACAAAAGCAGACTGAAACAATCACACTGAGCATCTTGTGCAAGCCAACATGCAGTGTTTTCTGGTTCTAGTTAGGAAACTAAATGCTGAGCAAAACATAGAAAGAATCTATCTGCCAGTGGGCAAAATCAACTGAAAATATATATGCAGTATTTGAAGCAGTCTTGAACTGCATCCTGTCCTCCAAAGGAATTTCACTGAAGTTAGAGCACACTTGAATTGGAACACAAACTTCTCTGGAGAGATACCTGCATGGTGGCATAACCTCACGATGGCTGTAAGATCATATTAAAATATGGTATTGAGTAAAATTGCACATACTCTCTAAAGTTCACTTTGGATCCAGTCAGAAGTGATCCTTGGATAAAATAGGGGGAAAGCTTAGCAGGTTTACCATGTCAATCTGAATCAAATTCAGGTGCTAATTTGACACCATTTAGTGTGCTTTTTGCAGTCCATATCAGAAACTGTAGCATGCAAGACTCTTAAACCTGGAATTATAAACTTTCCTGGGGGTTTGCTACATCGACTATTATTGTTGTTGTTGTTGTTGTTGTTGTTATATTCTGAACATGCTTATATGAGACCCTTTGGATTAGGATATGTGGGAAACTTTGAAATTGATTGGCGATCAGATCTAGCTAACATTTCCCACCAATGATCAAAACGTGCAATTATTTTGTTTCATTGTGTAGTTCAGTTGTTTCTTTTATCATTGCCTCATGTCATGTCCTCAGGACCCTTCCCAATCCCAGCCTCATGCAGGCAAGAAAAGTCAGTTCGGGCCAATCACCATGTGCTCTGGAATGTGATGATCCATTTTATGCAGATGCCAGATCAGGACAGAGGTGCAAACACACATGGAGAATGCGCAGCCATGCATGGGAGTGGTACTGAAGCTTGCAATGGCCTGGCTTTGAATCCTGGGCAGATTACCTTTCTCCCCTGGCAACAAGGCTTGAGTCAAATTCCACTCACTGGTTTCTGAGCTACATATATTCCAAGGATGGGTTATAAGAATTCAAATTCCATCCCTGAGAGTGCTGAGAGATTCTATTTATAGGCTTCAAACCAAATAAGATTTATTCACCTCCCAGGCTCAACTTGAAAAAACCTCACTCTACCACATACCTGACTGTAGACATTTCACCTCTGCTTGCCATTTCTTTATGTAGATCTTCTGACTTTTACTTCACTGCTTTCAATGTGACCAACTGGAATGAGCCGCTAGGTAAAAATTCAGACACTTCTGCACTTGGGTGGCTTCTGCAATATCTTTTCTGTCCTCTTCACACTGAGGTGCACTGTATTGTGGGGATATGTGTTGAACAGAGCTGCTGGAGTCTACAGGCGGAAGTTAACTAAGTCCTAGACAGAGTAGACCCATTGAAATGAATGAACTCAGTCATGTCCATTAACAACAATGAGTCTTCTCTGAGTAGGAGTAGCACTGAATTCCACCCTGAATTTGGAAGAAGTATCCCCTAAACCAGCAATGGCTTGGGCCTTCTAATAATTGTTTGACTAGAAAACTCTCATCTGCCTTGACTATTAGCCATGGTGGCTGGGGCTGATAGGAGTTGTAGATGAGGAATGTATGGCGGGCTGGTTTCCCCACCCGTCCTAAATTCTTGAAAGGTTGCTTATCTTCCTCCCATTTCAAAATTGAGTTGTGCAATATTGAGTAGTGTATAGGAATACATGGTTACTCAGAAGCAAGTCCCATGGAGTTATTTGAGACTCCCAGATAAATATGTATAGAACTTTAGCCTCAGGCCAATATCTTATGTACATTTATGTGTGTAAGCTCTACTAAATAGAGAAGGCTTATTCCTGAATACTGATGTATATGTTTGGGCTGCATGTGTGACTTCTAACAAAAAAATATGGGTGATAGGGATAAGAAGCTGACACTGGCATGCTCTTGATCCAGCATTCCTTTTGCCATTTTACAGGGAGGTAGGAGAGAGGAGGATTAAAGGTCCTCATTAAGCCTGTCACTAGTGGTAGGTAGAGAGGACCACTGATCACTGCTGTTAATGTTGGTAGACATATAAAAGCTGCTGTTGATTCCAGAAGTTAAAAGTAATCCAGAGATAGCAGTGCTTGCAAATTATATCCCTAATAATATATTCCACTTTCATTTTTCTCCTTTCCTTTTGTGTCATGAATTGTAAAATATCAGCACTTTATTTTGAGGTCACACAAGTCAAGGCTAGAAGAAGAGGAGAGGCTTCCAGCAGGGATGATGGGTCAATCAGATATGTCTCTGCTCAGCATGGGGCTTCTGCTGCAGCCAAGGTAAACCAAGACTGACTTGGAATTTTCCCAACAATCTAATGGTCTTATACCACAGTGGCAGGCTATTATCTTTCACTGTGGTTTCTTTTTTCTTTTTCTTTTTCTGAATGTAGGAACTTCAGCTAGTAAGAAACTGTTTAAAGGTTCCACACTGTTAGCACATCAGTAGCAGCTTCTGAGACAAGAAAGATGTTAATTTATAATTTATATACATGTGTATGAGTTAGTGGAGGTGCATCATTAATAGTGTCTTTTTATAAAAAGCTCGAATTTAGTGGTTTTAATCACCTCAAATCACAACACTGACCACAATCCCTAAAATATATTATTAGAATAGTTTATGGGAATTTGAAGCATACATGATGCATTTATTATATTTTTGTTCTGTTCTTCAACCAAGAAACTCAAGAAAGCATACATGTGATCTCTCTCTCTCTGCCCCTCCCCCTCCCTCTCCTGCTCTGAGACCTGTAAGTGGGGTGGGGTAGGGAGAGGAGAGGAGAGGAAAGGTCCCAGTCATCTAGGGAGAAAGGGAATTTGGTTCTTGGAAACATTCATGGATGACGACATACAGGAAATAATTATTCATTATTTCATTTATATCCCATCTCCTCTCCAAAGTGCTCTAGGTAGTAAATGGGCTTCTCCTCCTCTGCATGACAGTCCTGTAGAATAGGGTAGGCTGAGGGACTGTGACAGGCCCACGTTGCCCAGTGAGCTTCATGACCAGTAGGATTTGAACTCTGGTCTTTCAGGACCTGGTTCAAGGCTCTAACCATTAAACCACATTGACCTGAGCTCTGTGCAGGATGGGCAACAGCTGTAAGCTGTGTTAAATGAAGAAGTCCCACAATGGTGCATCTACATATTCAGATTTTTCCATGAGAGATGGAATGCCAAGCTATTCCATGCCACATAGCAGCCAATTAGGGCTCGAATAGAGCCATTGTGATTCATGGGTAACCTTGTTTATAAATTAAACTGATGAGATTTTCTGTGACACTCAAGGATTAGAATTATTTCAATTTAATGGACAGATCTAACATTAAACCTGACATTAAAAAATAGAGATATTTGTATCTCTTTCCCATGAGATAATAGGGAGAACTGTAGATCTATCCCATTTCTTCTCTAAGTAACTTCCACTTTATGAAATGTCTGCTGATGGGAAGGGGTTTCAGGTCGGGTCAACTGGCTCCTTCTCAAATCTCTGACTCCTCCCAGGTTTGTTCTTGACCTTGCCTTCCCTTCTCCTTTGGATGCAGCTACCTTGCTACAAATGTTCCCTACCCCGCCCCTTGTCTTCCCATAGGGGCTGGGAAGGAAACATACAACATCAAAAGAAAGGTCTTTAGATTGTAATGGGATGGTGCTTCTTTGTACTTCCCTATCCTAATCCCCAGAGTACTGACAATGTGCCATCACAGCTGGGTGAGAATGCTGATGTCTCATGCCTGCCATCACAGCAACTGGGCCATCTATCTCCTCTCTGCTGTTTTTCTGTGGCACACCTTCACAGACTTTGGGTGGAGAGCTGATTCCCTGAGTTCAACAACATCCCAAAAATTAGCAATGCAGCCATGTTTTGAAATAACAAACTTTGCAGCTATTAAAGGTCTCTGTTGCAATTAGGGATGGGCAAATCTCGTTTTGTCAGAAGACCCCTATTCCCCTCACAGAGTACAGTTCCCAGAGCTCACTGTGAAGAGGGATTGGCTGTAAAATCACTCTGAGCACTGTGGCTCTGTGAGGGGAATGGGGGTCTCCAAACAACCCTCAGTGCTCTTAAACTATACCTCCCAGGATTATTTATGATAGTAAGGATGAGGTGCTACACGAAAATACTGCCTTGACTTTGAGGAAAAAGGTGTGCACTTCTGTCTTGATATGTCTGCTACAAAAAACTTTCCCATACCTTGGGCACATAACTGCTGGATTCTCCTAGGCAGAACAAACAAAGTGATAGATGTTTCTTGGAGCTCTTATTTGTTTTTCAGATTTGATGAGCATCATGTCTGAAATGTGGGAGATTTTGCATGCCTATGCTAGTTATTAAATGAAGGAGTTAAGGACCACAGAGCTGTAAATTTCTAGAGAAGGCTTGGCTATGTCATGCCCACTCACCTTTGGGAAGGGAGGAAGCTTGGCTTGTTTCCTGCTCCTCTCTCTCTCTCTCTCTCTCTCTCTCTCTCTCTCTCTCTCTGAACCACATAACTGACAGGGCACACAAGGCTAGAAAGCCTGAGCCAAAGCTCCATGCTTGAAGATAATTTTGGTATTTTGTACTCAATACGTTTTTATCTGTGTTGTTTCTGCAGAAACGCTGAATGATGTATGTGTGAGACCTCTAATTACAGTAAGGAAACCATTTAAACTTACTTAGATTTGTGGTCTATTCAGTGTGAAAGGGATAGAAGCATTGAAAACACATTGTGAGTGCTTAATAATGGGACACTTAAAGTTCTAACAACCTATATCTCCTGTGCTTTGCAAACACTGCATATATTCTTTTGCGACTCATTTGGCCAGAGAGTGGGTCAAGACCCACCATTTTTTAATTCAGGCAGTTAGCCTTTCATTTCTTTTGTTGCTTTTGTAGTTTCCCACACATGTGGGACTTAAGGATTAATTAGTATTCCTCAGTTATTTCCCAACAGGAAGGCTTCCATTTTTAGCAAGTACTCCCAAAGAGGACAGAGCAGCTTAATAATGAAAAGGAGTATAATGACCTACAGAGTGTTAAACTTTAAACATTGCCAAGCAGAATATTAAAAAAGTTAAATTTACCTATTAAATAAAAGGTGGGAATTAGAAAGATTCTGATGTCTCACCATATGGGCAAGATTTTTCACACCCGCTCACCCCACCCTTCATAAAGATTGAAGATGGTATTAGGCTACTGGGAGCATTTCTCACACCAAACTGAAGAAACCTAATTAAATCAAACAAGTCCTGGCTATTTAAAGGTCTGATGTGCATACAGAGATATTGTAAAACCCAGGATATAGCAGCATTGATCTGCCTTTACCATCACCCATTTACATGTCATTGTAGCTCAGTTTGAGTTTACAGCCTCTTTTTAATAACTCCATCCGTTGCTTTACCACAAAGGCACTTTCATTTTGTCACTCTGTTAATTGCAGAATTTACAACATTTTGAGCTGAGTGAGAAGAGGGTGAGGCGTGGATCCAGTGAGACATTTAAATAGATAATCTGAAAATGCAATACTTTTTTGTTCATTTCCTCTGATTAAGAGGGAAGGATGGTATCCTTCTCGGTCCAATGAAAAATTCATGCCACTGCTTCAGCAGTGCCACGACCTCAGTGTCATCATATGTGGCATTATACAGGCAATAAGAACTTACCTGCATCATCACACCTTCACAAGAGTAAGAGGTCCATGCACTAAGCAAAGCAGATCAGAGATTAGCAGGCAGAATGGAGGCAATCCAGTATATAACAGATATTCCATTCTATAAGTGCCTGGTTTGCAATGCAACTGGTTTCTTTCATGTAAACCTATATGCCTAAAGGAGTAAGCATTTGTTATAATGAATTGTACTTACAAGCAGCCCATAAGGATGAATGCAATTCATTGCTTCAAAATGTTCATTGCTGAAGCTGCAAAGGTGCAAGCTATCTCATGCAGTACTGCACAAGTGATCTGCTTATGGATTAAGCATGAGAAACACCAGTCACTTCTACATGAACAAGTGACCTTGTTCATTAACCTTCTCCTAAATATGCTAATGCACTATCCATAGATACAGGTCTTTATTTTAGCACAGAATACCGTAGGATTTTCTGAAAGTGAGAACAGGTTGCTTTCGAGAGAGTTTCTGTCAAATGAAGTGTTATGAAGTTATTCCAGCAACTTCTGCAGGTCCAATATTACCCACCCCTACCGTTAAGTAGACTTTTATCAGTGGTCTCATCCGCACTTCTGCTTCAAAAGCAGAGTTTTGAGAAGTTTACCACTTGTCCCTTTGCCTTCTAGGGCTAGATACGATCACAATTCTGTTTGCCCCATAACATTCCGCAGGAAAACTCACTTTTTAGCACTGAATTGTCAATATGTGGAAAACCTGATTGATATTTGTTCCAATTAATATCTTTTTTCCCTGTAGGAAAGCAGTAGGACAAGTGGAAGTTGGGATGAGTCCTGTGTAGCAAAGCACTTCAGCTCCATTGCTCAAAGATTCCATGTTTCACTCACCATTGCTTTTTCAGTTCCTAATGCTGCAAACATTTCCTTGATTCTTTGGCCCCATCATTCTTGCTCCACACCTGCTTTACATATTTGGACATATGACATCACTTCCTCTCTCTGCCTTAACATTTTGACTTGTTTCCCCATTAGGTGGCTCATCTCATCTCAACTGTCTAAGAAAGACTCCAAACTTTTAATGCCTTCTCCTGATTCTTCTGTAAATGCAGTGCACAACAGGTAGCACACTGCTCTGTCAACAGATTTATCAACATAGAGTCATAGAAAGCTGTCTTACAGAGTCAGACCATTGGTCCATCGAGTGCAGTGTTGTCTATGATGACCAGCAGTGGCACTCCAGAATTTCAGATCTGGGTCTCTTCCAGCCCTACCTATGGATGCTAGAGTTTGAATCTGGGACTTACATTAAGCAAAGCACTGACAGATGCTCTACCTCAATGTCATATATCTCATAAATGCTACCTGGATGGATGAAAACTTAATTCACTCTAGACATTAATTTTCCAAACAAAACAATGGAAAACTCAAAGGGGCAAGCTGCAGGTTGCTTTAGATGTGTCAATCAAAGCAACTTAAATCGGTGGGACTTACTTCCAGGTAATTGTGTAAAGAATCACAACCTTAATCAAGCCCTCATCTCTGTTAGGTTACCGTGTGGCATTCATGCCTCGCAAACTAATGTGATGCAGAAAATACAATGGCATACAATTTCTGAGGTCTGCATCAGTTTAAATGTCAGATTCAAATTATGAGGTGAGCAAACAATTTGGGGGGGGCGGGAAGGAGCCCAGAACAACCTTTTCTTTCCAAATAAGACTCTTTAGCATAGAACACCCTTTGCTGTACAAACAGAATAATCACTTATTATTCTTTTCTTGAAGAAATTACACAAGTAGGTCCTTCTATTTTTCTGGCACTGTGATGAGTAATTAAGATAACATCACAGCTTTTCCACTGAATTTACATATTAAAATGCACTATTATTCAGATGCCAAATAATGTTATTAGTGCCAAATATCAGTAATTTAGACATATAATTAAATCATTTCTATTGCAATATTTATCCAGAATGCTGAGTGCTTTTTGAAAGCCTTGGGGAATCTAGGACACAAGTCTCATCTGCATACAATAGAATGGAAACAATTTTCAGCTTCTCTAATAAATCATTATTCAAGTTGTAAATAGAGACATTTTAAAAAAGAAAAGGATTGAATATGGCACTAGGTTTGTTTGTTTGTTTTGAAACAGGCAGGTTTCTCTTAAAAGCTATGTGAGGTTAGAATAATGAATACCATTTTTAAAATGGCAGCATTAAGCTAGTGAGGACAATCAAAATGTCTAGTTATGTTGTACCTAGATAGGTGGGGGTAGAGAGAGAGAGAGAGAGAGAGAGAGAGAGAGAGAGAGAGAGAATTTGCTGATTGCAGAATTTCAATGTGTTTTTAACTGCAAGTATATTTTGCAAAATATTCCAGATGTCAGCTAGTTAGTGTTCAATGAAATTTGCCTACGTTTAGCCTTCCCTATGATCTGAAAATGCCCCCTGCACTTCCAGATACATAGATCCAATTATCATTGCACAGTGACTAGGGGACGGTGCTCTGCACACACTCAGAGACACTTACCTCTATTAATTCTTCACTAGTTCTGACATTAAACCCCAATACAGAAAACAATTCAAGCTTCAATTGAAATTCAAGTTTCAATTTAAATGGTGGAAATAATTTTGAAAGAGAAATAGTAGAAATAGTCTTCATAGTTTTTTCTGCAACTGACTAATAGAGTCCCCACTTTGGAAATGCATAAAATGCTGTCATGGTTGCAAAGAATGCTAATTTTATGCCGATTAATACTAAAAATTGCTATTCTTCCCTTACAACTGCCTTTTAAAATGGAAATGTCCTAACAATCCAAATGTTCAAAATAACATCTTCTCAAACATCAGTGTATCTGTAGTGCAGTCTAATGCACACAATCCCAGTAGTTTACATACTGCACAAAATCCCAGTGGTAACTTTACTGTCTTTGAAGAAGGAATGTTTATTTCTCATATATCCCACTGTGGTTGAAACATACGACCTGTATGTCTGAGAACCCAAAGAAATTGTAAAATGAACAGACCACTCATTTATTGATTATTCTTGGGTCATGCAGGTTATGAGGAAAACCATGGTGGATTGTCTTAATCTATTACAGATTGTTCAACAAAACATACAATGGTATCAGCGTCAGAGGAACTGCTCCTATAAGGGACATACCAATTCAGTTTTGCACACCATAGTTTAGAGAGTGAGGAATTATAAACACATTATTCAGTTTGCACAGGATTCCAAAATCTGCTTGATCAGTTAGGCATTGGCTGGCTACGAATGCCTAGCTTCGTTATGGTGTGTTATTGGAAATTGTAGTTTGAATCTATTGGGAGGTTTTTTTTAATTTAAATATGGGGATTTCATTATATCATGTTCATAGATCCATTTCAACTGGGGTTTATGCCTTTCAAATGTTTTTAGTGTAGGGGCTTATTAGTTTGTGCTTTGTTATATATTTTGTGTTCTCATGCTGTATTTTTATGTTGTGAACCACCCTCGGATCTTTGGATGAAGGGTGGTATACAAATTTAACAAATAAACAAATTAAAATTACAAAGCAACCTCCTAACAAACACTGAAGTGAGCCAGTAGGTATATGATGATGGTTCTGCTACGGATCTCCCTTGTTTGTAGGACTGCTCTGTCAGGGTGAGGCCCCTTTAAATTTTGGCCTAGAAGCAATCGTCAGACAGATATTTTTCCTTAGCAGATATATATGCGTGGGTGTGTGGTTTTGGTTGATGGGGAGAGTTTAGTGCTTTTGGTTGATGGGGAGAGTTTAGTGGCAGACTTTTATTATATTATACTGTATCATTTTGGAACCTGAAGATCAATAACTTGTCTTGCAGACATACATACCACCTGTGTCCTACCATTCTAGGTAAAAAGAACAATGTGTTAATTTCATTGACTTAAAAATAGTTTTCAGTTTTCAGTTCGCAGTGCAAAAGCAACATGGCTATTTGAAACAGAGAAAGATCTAAGCCAAATATTCTTCAACCATAACATGCCTCAGTCTTATAGCTCTTCTCTGCATATACTGAATGAGTGGCTGAGTGCCAGCTTCATCCCTTTGTCATTCACACATTGAAACAGCCATCATTAACACGCATCTACAAACATATGTAGGTAAGCAGGGATCCACATAATTGGAAACCCTCATAAATCAGAATTGACTTATGGATGCTTATTGCAAGCAATGTTTTTCAGTGCTCAGAGAAAGCAGGGGAACAAAAGCTTTGTCCCTTGCATATTCTTTGTGTGGAGAGGAGCTTCAGCATATGGAAAAGATTCCCATGAGAGGTGCCAGACTCTTCTTCCTTGGAGGTTTTTAAGCAGAGGTTGGACAGCCATCTGCCATGTATGAGCCAGTTCAGATAGCTGCATTGCAGGGGATTGCACTAGATGGCACTTCCAGCTCTACAGTTCTATGATTCTATGATCTAACAAGCCTCATTCAGGCATCATTATCAAGACAGCATCCCTTGACAGAGTTTTCATCTTGTGGACACCAATGTGTTCTTTTTCTTTAAAAAGCAAACTGTAAGGACCACTATGGATCACTTTTGCAAGCAGAAGCATATACGACTGGTTTAGGTTTTCCTCAAGGGCCAGAATAATCCTGGGTTTTGATGGACTGGTAACCTGGGGTACCTTTACCCTTTTAACCTGGGGTAATTCTCATTGGAGTTGGATGGTCTTGCTGTTGCTGTGGTCACCTTCATCTTCTTATATCTATGTTATCTAGGTTTCCCCCAGTGGCCTATAATTTTTAAAGGTTGTGTTTTTGAAAGGTGTGTGGTACATGCTACTGTTTCCACATATAAAATAGCGGCCAGGACTTAACAATACAGTGGTACCTCGGGTTACATACGCTTCAGGTTACATACGCTTCAGGTTACACACTCCGCTAACCTAGAAATAGTGCTTCAGGTTAAGAACTTTGCTTCAGGATAAGAACAGAAATCGGGCTCCGGTGGCGCGGCGGCAGCAGGACGCCCTATTAGCTAAAGTGGTGCTTCAGGTTAAGAACAGTTTCAGGTTAAGTACGGACCTCCAGAACAAATTAAGTACTTAAGCCAAGGTACCACTGTACTTTCTTGGCATGATTGGTCTAGTCATACAGCCAGTCTACAAGTGATGTAGTGACACAGGCATTTCTGCATGGTGCTGGCACAGTACACCCAACCTATATAAAAAATAAGAACAGTTGAACATTGAAGTTAAAGATGGAAGAAAAATTCAACCCCTTTCGCAATTTAAGGCAATATGGGGACCAATACACAGCTATTGTTTGAAACATGCACTTCTCTGAATATTGCGATACAGTTCTCCAGCCAAGTAAAGTGTTCAAGAATGCACATACCGGGTTAAAATGTAGATAGAAATACATGCATTCATGAAAATAGCAAACAAAAAACTATTTAGGGGAAAGTGCTTTGCAAAAAAGAAGTGCTTCTTAGGGGAAATCGCATACGCATTGTGTGTACATTAGGAGAAATCCACGTGAGAATGCTGGTTCATTTTCACGAGGGCTTTCAAATAATTCACAAACTGATAAGAAAATGTGGAGAACTGAAGCTGTGGTTGGAGAGATGAAGAACTTAGAAAAACTAGAATTGACAGATATGCCCATCCCCAACCAAGAGTGGGAGAAATAGTGCCAAGGTGAAAGAGAGAAAACACACAGTGGAATGTAGTAGGATAAGGAATGTTACTGAGGGAGCAGAAGGTGCTAACCCCATAAACATCTGACAGAGGAAAGCAACTAAAATAGCTGTTTACATATCACCAATAAAGAGGACAAAATAAATTTATGTATGGATTGTATGTTGGTTGGTGGGTATAAAGTCCATCATTTAGATAGAAATGCATCTCACCATATTGGGGGAGACTGTGACCAGGTGTCCTGTGTACCTGGCTGCTCAGTTTGCTGGGCAGCTGCAAATCTTTGAAAGGCAGCTTCAAGACTGGGACTCAGACTGGACAGCCCTTCAAATAGAAGACTGTTCTCTGTAAAATAGGACACATATGAAAGCAATTCGCAGAAGAAAGCCTGGTACATGGACCAAATATATGTTTGTGTTTTTATTGCTCTTCATCAAAAATTGATTCCAGGGTGGTTTAGAAGGCCCACACAATTACTTCCAGAGTAAAACAAATTCAAGTAAACACTGTTATGCCTAGCTGATGCTTTCATCTCTACTAACAGAGTTGGGTAAGTTTTATATGTTCCAACAATACAGTTCAACATACATGCATACTTATAATTGAGCATAAGAAATACAACAGGGGAAAGGGGGACAACAAAGGCCTGTATTTGTGCAGCTATGATGTTTGGATTTGTAGCCATATGGTTTGCACAAACCAAAAAGCAAAAGTGGAAAGAATAAAAAATAATAAACTGTTTTAATACTCTCTCGTGGAGAGAGAGAGAGAGAGAGAGAGAGAGAGAGGCAGTTTAGGGACAAGGCCTTCCTTTTCTCAAAGCTTTTTTTGCATGCTCTGTATTCCCTCAGGGCCTGTGAACATGTTAACAAGTAATGTAATCTTTCACAATCAAACGGCAATAGAAGTGAAATTGAAGAATTAGCTGTAAGGGGACTTGCCAAATAACCTTTTCCTGAAAGTGATTGAGCAGAACTATCACTGAGGCACTCCCTGGAGCTGCTGTACTGGGAGCTTGTGGCCTCCCAGATGCTGTCATCTTTGTTGCTCCTGCTGATGTTTTGCTTCATGGGACCTTCATCTGCTTGTGGACTTGAATGTCATTTTTCTTCTTTACCCACTCTTTGCCTTCATCTTTTTCTCTCCCTAAATTTGCAGCATCTATGTTATGGTCATTTCCACCTAGCTCACTTGATGTACAGTGTCCAGACTCTCTGGGTTTCTTGCCTAGATGTCTCTCCTAAGACTTCAGTGACACTGTCCTGCACCAAGGCTTCCGTAGTACTGAAGCTGGTGCTTGCAAATCTATTAGTCCTTAAATCTAAACTCGGATGTCGGCAGCTTTGGTTCAGAACCTGGATTTGCCCTGAAGTAAATGACCTGATTTCCATCTAAATCTAGAGGGAGGAAATTCTCCTCCCAGGTACAACTGCAAAACAAGCCCCAAATGCACAAGCAGTAATGATAAGTGTCATCACTTTGTAGGTGCATGTTCTGGGTGTCATGTTTGTACTCACAAAGGCCAACCAGTTGGCAATGGGAAGCCCACAAATAAAACCTGAGTTTTGTGATTTCCAGCAACTGGCATTCAGAAGCATACCAGTTCCAACAACAAAGGTAGAACAAATCCATCAGGGTTCGTATCCACTGATAGCCTTATCCTCCATGTCATGGACACAGATGTCAACTATGGGAATGAGCAGTACAAGGACCCCAGATGAGAAGCTTGCCTCCTCATTTGCCCTTCCATTGCTATAATTAAAATCGAATTACAAACCAGAAATCCATACAAGACTGCTTAACCATGATTACATGGACATTTACTCCAGAGATAGGGAACCTCTTATTCTCCAGGTGGTGTTGGGCCCATTCCCATCAGTCCAAGACATCATGGCCAGTGGCCAGGGATTATGTAAGATAGTCCAGCAACATCTGGAGGACCACAGATTCCTCTACCCTCATTTACTCCACCAAAACAGGACTGCATAGAAAAGTCCTATACTTTTTATAGTGTTTCCACTATAAAATTGGGAATGTGCTTTCTGAGGCTGAGCAGAGATTGGGTTGTGGGATATTAAGGCTGCACTATACCCACTTAGCTGGGAGAAGGCCCCAATGAACTCAGTAAGACTTCTGAGTAGACATAGGTATAGGATTGTGCTGGTAGTGATTCTGTCTTATTTCATGGACATTCTACCAAAATGCACACATAGCATGCCTGTGAGGACATTTATGCAGTTCACATTGGTGTGAAAGCGAAAAGAAAAATGAATAAAAGCAAGGGATAATCACAACACTGCTTATGTTCCGATCTTCTGCTTAAGGAAAGGCTTTGATACTGTCTATTAGGCATTTAACTGCACTTTTCTCAGGTGCATTTCCTCCTATTATATGTTATAGGGTTAAGCTACATAGGTACACTTAAAATGATTATATAAACTAACATCTAACCTCTCCTGTTGCACTTTCAAGCCTGCACATAGAAGACAAACTGTACTCAGGTGCTTCTCATGGGTCCTGTTTCCCTAGCCTCAGAGGCCCATTAGCGAAAAAGAAAAAGTGTCAAATGATGTGGAACTTTTAAGGTAAGATTGTTAGGGGAATCCTTTGATGCCAACTCCTTGGTTCTGAAGGATGAAGACTTTTGTACTGACTAGTAGATGCCAATTAGAGTGGTAGATCTGGCTGGAACTCACCAACCTGCAATTAAAATTTATAGCTACATTGACCTTGCTACCAGCAATCTTGATGAGATGAATTCAACAAGAGAAGCCAGTAATTTGATAGGCTATTCCTGTGCGCTATAAGTATTCGCAGAGGTTCTGTGCCTTTAACAGCTCCATAATCAACATCAAATGTATGAATCTCTATATTAAATGCAGCTGCTTGAGGTATGGAATCTCTCCCCATAAAAAAACAGAACAACACTCACAGACCACTAGATCTAACTTGGGGGCACTGATGGATTCAATCTCTAAGATAGTTCGCAATCTTAAATTTGTCAGTTGTTTTCAATTTGTCAAGACAGTCCAGAAAATCACTTTTACATCCTGACCAGTCAACATGAATGTATTGTCAGTTGATTATGCTGAAATTAGCTTTGCAGAGACTGGGACAGGGGGAGAGAGACCTTGCTCCTGCCTCTCAGTGGCTTTTGATATAATTAACCATGGTATCCTCCTGGACCAGATCTGTGGAATGGGAATGGGAGGCACTGAGTTGCTGTGGCTCTGGTCCTCCCTTTGAGACTGAGTCTAGAGAGTAGTACTAGGGAGTACTTTTCAGGCCATTGGAAGTCATGCTATGGGATGCTGCAGGACACGATTCTCTCCCCAGTGCTATTCAGTGTCTGCATGAAGACCATGAGAGTGGTCATTAGGAGTTTGGGGGTATGGTGCCATCAGGACGCCGATGACACTTGCTCTATTTCTCCACAGAATAATAAGATGAGCTTGAATCCTGGTAAGATGGAGGTGAGTGGTCTTCCTGTCTGAGAAAGTGGTGTCAGAGATGGAGAAACTGCCTGCCCAATATGGGGTTGCACTCATCTGGAAGGAGCAGGTAGACAGTTTGGGGTTCTTATGGATCCATCTCTGTCACTGGATGCCCAGGTGGCCTCAAGTGCCTTTTACAAGTTATGACTGTTGTGATAGCTATGGCTGTTCCTGGACCAGGATAGTTTGATTCTATAGTTCAGGCATTGGTGGCTTCAAGATTGGATTACTGCAGTGTACTTTATGTGGGGCTTCCCTTGTTCTTGATCTGGAAGCAGCAGTTAGTGCAGAATGCTGCAATACAGATGCTGACAGGAATGAGACCTTGGCAGCATATACGGTAACACGTTTGCTTAAATATCTGCACTGGTTGCTACCTAACCAAGTTAAAGGTGTTACTATTAGTATATACAGACCTTAACAGCTTGGGACAGATTTAATTGCAGGATTGCCTTAAACCACGTATGCACACTCAACCATTTCGATCTGCAGAGCTGGCACTGTTACTAGTGCCACATAATATTTGTCCTGTATTTGTAAAAAAACAATATTTTAGTGTGGCAGCACCTAGACTTTGGAACTCCCCACCTGTTGACATCAGACAGGTGTTTTCACTGCACTCTTTTGGGGCCTGTTTAAAACATTTTTGTTTAATAAGTTACATGTGTTTAATTTATTGCTTTTTTAAAGCAACAGTTGGTTGTAATCATCTTCTGGATGTTTTCAGATACCTGTTTTTAACTTTTTTTATCAGTAATGTTAATGTTTATTTTATATTTCTGTAAATGGCTTAGAGGATTTCTTACAAACAAGTGCTAAATAATTCTTTGCTAAATAAAATAAACCAATAAATCAATAAAGGTTCAAGGAATATCACAAGTCCTGTTCAGGTATTTGATGACTGCAGTAAGGGAGGTGATCCTATTACATCTCCATATCAAGCTCCATAGCCGTACAATGGTGGACTTGTAGGTTCTGATTGGTGCAGGATATAGGAGGTCCCCTGATGCAGACATTTGCCCTGCAACACCTAGAGGGCCACAGATCCAGGGATAGATAGCTGCTCTGCTCTGCTCCCATCATGCAACCTCCATCACATCTCTTTACATGTCTTTATTCAGGGCTACAGTGGAATATTTTTCAGGTACCATGTGTGCATTCAAAGGGATGGTTTCATAACTGGGGGACATCAGTGGAGGATTCAAGAGAGAACAGTGAATTTCACCTTTTTTGAAAAATGGAAGAGGCAGCTCTCAGTTTGGCACTTAAAACTTATCAGCTTGACTTCATCAAAAGTGAGAACCTGTCAAGAGCTGCCCCTATTGCTAGATGGGTAAAGCTTGCTGAAAGTAAATGGGGAAATAGTGCAAAGGATTGCAGCATGCACCAGAGCTGCTTTTTGTGTAAGGATATGGAGAGTTCTCCAAAATGTACACATGGTGTTTGAAAGCAATAATTTCACCATGAGTATGAGCTGTGAACCTCATGTTTAGGTCATTGTAACACACTCTGTGTGCTTCCCTTATGGCTTGTGTGGAGGCTGAGGCTGGTGCAAAATGCTATGGCCTGGTTAGCGGTTCACCTTCTTGGCTGCACAGCATGTCAGTGCTAAAAGATCCACACTGGTTACCGATTAACCATCTGACTGGTCTTAAGGTCTTGTTACTTAGATACAAAGCTCTAAACCCCTCTAGAAGTAGGATAAATATTTACAATGTTTGATGGCAAAAAGCAAGCAAGCAAATGGAATCACTGAGACTTTGTAGAACTTTTCTGTCCATATGTTCTTAAGAATGTATCTCAAGTTGAAGAGGTAAACAACAAAAGCTATATTCTTGTGCCAACCACCTTATTTTAAGTCTAATATGAAAACTGCCAGAAGTTAAAACATGGTGGAACATCAATAGCTTTTTCTGCATACTAACTTCTTTTCTGCTACACGGCTTTTCCCATAACCTTTATGGATTTTTATCCCTGAATTTTATATTAGGGATGTGTGTGTTAAAAATACTGTGTCAAAAGAGTTGGGGGTTTTTTAAGTGCACGAGAAGAGCAATTCTTCACAACACAACGACTCTTTTATTAGAGAGAGAGAGATGAGTTCCTCATGGTATACTATTTTAATATTTTCAAGAAAGTTTCTTTAGTTTACAGGAAACATGAGGGAAGTTTTTCTCACTACTTGCTCTTAAATGTTACTCTACCCAAATATTTTCAGAGGAAAGACTTCAATAGATATTACCAAGGGTATAAAGCTCTTCAGATTAGTTCAAGATATTGCAAGCCAACTCTCCTGAGTCCCAGGACTCTTTTGACAGCCCATCTTGAGGTAATTTGTCCCTCATGTAAAGATGGGGGAACAATTCAATTCAGTTCACATTCAAAGGCAAGATTACCTGAGTCACAATTCCAGAATGACACAGCCATCCTTAGAAATTTGCTCCTCTATAAATTCTGCAATGCAGTTCTTCAGTCAAGTAATGTGTACAAACATGTATATAGTAGGGCAAAGTGTGCATAAAAATGTACATATTGGTGAAAATAACATGCAAAATGCATTATATTAACTGCTTTGCAAACGTGCATTCCAAAATGTGTCTGTTAAGAGAAATTCACATGAAGATGCTGGTGAATTTTCATGAGGACTTTAAAAAATGCATATTGGTGTGGAAATGTGAACTGAGCTTTAGCAGAGGTGGAGAGAAACTGAGACAAAGCAAAATCGAGATTTGTCCATTCCTATCTCACGTGAGAGCAAGACATTCCCCTAAATACAGTTTTGCCATTGAAAGAAGTACAGGGGTACCTTGGTTCTCAAACTTATTCCGTTCCAGAAGTCCGTTCCAAAGCCCAAGCGTTCCAAAACCAAGGCGTGCTTTCCCACAGAAAGTAATTCAAATGGATTCATCCATTCCAGACTTTTAAAAACAACCCCTAAAAAAGCAATTTAGCATGGATTTTACTATCTAATGAGACTACTGATCCATAAAATGAAAGCAACAATCAATGCACTGTACTATAAAATGAAGAAGACAGTATTGTAGATTATATATATATATATATATATATATAAAATTCTTGCCTGCACTGATGATAGTTATTGTTTGGACTTTTATCCATTTCCGCAGTCACACAATCAATCAGTAGCAGAACTGGGTTCCACACAGTCACAAAAACAAATTAACAGAAAAAGCCTCAAAAACAAAAACACAAAAGAAATAGCAAAAACAAAAGTGCTAAATTTAATCCATTCCGGAAGTCCGTTTGACTTCCGAAATGTTTGAAAACCAAGGTGCAGCTTCTGATTGGTGCAGGTGCCCCAGAAACAATAGCCAACAGCCGCATCCGACATTTGGCTTCTGAAAAATATTTGAAAACCGGAACACTTACTTCCAGGTTTTCAGCATTTGGGAATCAAGGCGTTTGAGAACCAAGGAGTTTGAGAACCAAGGTACTACTCTAATCCTATGTCCAGTGCTCCTGGATCTCCACAGCAGTGTGCAGTAACGAAATGTATCACAGAACATTATCATGTTGTGTGACACATCCTGCACCATCATTCGCTGCCTCAGAGAGGGAAGGAGAACAACATGACAACATCATGTCAAGTGTTTCACTACTGAGTGTTATGGAGAGCTGAAGGGGAACTATGCACTTGACTTTTGATATTGCCATTAGTCCCATGTTTGGAGTAGCATCTAGTTCAACTCTGAAAGCATTTGTTCCTTTTTTCCTCTAGCCCTTCATATTGACAGATGCTGTACTGACACAATGACCAGCCATATTTGGTTCTTTTTCAGCTCCTTTAAATGTGTGTGTGTGTGTTTGTGATGAAGATACTGCAGTATGTTTCAGATAAAGGTACCAAGGGATATTAGCAGTGATCCACTTAGTGGAGACTTGTATAGTAGGTAAACGTAAGGTAAAAGCTAAGCGACTCCTGGATGGTTAAGTCCAGTCAAAGGCAACTATGGGGTTGCGGTGCTCATCTTGCTTTTCAGGCCAGAGAGCCGGTGTTTGTCCACAGACAGCTTTCTGGGTCATGTGGCCAGCATGACTAGATGGCTACTGGTGCACGGAGGACTGTGACAAGTGCCAGAGTGCACAGAAATGCCATTTACCTTTCTGCCGCAGCTGTACCTATTTATCTACTTGCACTGGTATGCTTTCGAACTGCTAGGTTGGCAGAAGCTGGGACAAAGCAATGGGAGCTCACCCTGTCATGCGGATTCGAACTGCTGACCTTCAGATTGGCAAGCCCAAGAGCACCACAGTGCCACCCGTGTCCTGCTGGTGTAGTAGTGTGGCCCTCAACCAATCTCCACCTACCCGCCTTCTCACTTACAACCAGTCCAAGAAGAATGGGAAAGACTTTCAAATACAAAACCTCACCAAAGTCAGAGGTGGACTTACATTTTTGGGGCCCTGAAGCTTGAACTGTTATGGGGGTCCCTTTGCAACCAGCAACAAGGTTAGGGTAACCACTGTTATCTTCAATGTGGTTGATTGCAACAACTTTTATAACACCTGTGCTACTAACTCTCAAACTTCAGGATTCTTGAAATAGATACAACAACAAAAAATCAGTTTGAGTTGTGTGATTCAAATTGGGTTTGCGCCTCGAGGACCCAAGACCCACCCCCAAAATAAATACACATGGACACTTATATTAGTTTAAGTTTTTGGGCAAAATTTTTGGCCACAACTTTATTGAAATACAACCACATGAGCGGTATTGGCTTAGGTGTTGACTCCCCGCTATAACTGGCTCCACCTCTCAGGGTGATCATCAAATGGGGTAAACCAAACAAGGGAGCTAGGTCGATGAGGACCAACCCAAGCTCAACCTAAGTCTTGGGATGGCCCTAGCCCCTTAAGCGGACTTCGGATGAGATCCAGGACCCCCAGATTCCTTTAACGGAATACCCAGTTCCTGGAGGGGCAGGTGATGGCCGCACCTCCCCTCCCCACAATCCAACTGAGCCAATGCCTAACCGCCACCTTAACAAGTTGTGACGATTTGCTAAGGGGTAGGTGAAAACCAAATAGCTAAAGCCAATCTGCCAAATGGAAAATTTCCTACCCAGCCCCTGTTCCAAAACAGGCGACCCAAACCAAAGCAAGCCAAGTGACTCTACCTAAACTAGGGAGGGTGGGTGGGTGTTCAACAGTGTGAAGCAAGTGCCCCTCCTTGCATCACACTGCTGTTTTTAAAACCCCTGGGATCACGCCACCCACCAGCTAAAATCGCCTGGTGTGATCCCAGGGGAATGGCCAGGACTTCTTGCTCCTCTCCCCCCCCCCATTTTAACCCTATCAGGTGAGCTCTTGGGTCCCGCGCGCAACCAGGACCCTCTGTTATGAGGATCCCATCTACTAGACTCAACTTTTTTAAACAGTGTGGACTAAAGTCGCTTCTGGGGCCCTCTGGGATTAGGGGCCCTGAAGCTGAAGCTGAAGCTTCATTAGTTTCATAGTAGATCCATCCCTGACCAAAGTCAAGAGAGATCTGAGTTTAAGAACATAAGAGGAGCTTGTAGATCAGGCCAACGGCCTATCTGGTCCAACATCACATTCCCTCAAGCTGTGCAGATGCTGGCAGGAAAATCAAGCATTCTCCCCTTCTATGGTTTCCATAAACTGGTCTCCTCCATGAATTTGTCTAATCCTCTTTGTTTTGTTTTTTTAAATGATATTTATTAAGAATTTAGAGATTACAAAAAAGAGAAACAGAAAACAAACAGCAAAAAAAAGTTAACAACATATACATTACAATATATAAAAAATAGATAGAAAAAAGAAAAAAAGAAAAAAGAAAAAGAAAAATACAGCAATAACAATAAAAAAATAAAAAATAAAACACACATCCAATATTCCATCTCTTTGTCTTTCATTTACTTGTTTCATCGACCTCCTCACACCTCCCTTTTTGTATTCTAATTTAATTATTTGTTTCAGCAAATTCTTTCCATCTTTCTCAATTTTTATTGGATAATTTATCTTAACAGTCTAACCTATCAATTAACTCAGCAAATCCTTTTCATCTTTCAAAATATTCTGTCATTCAATTTACCTTAATTTATTTTAACCTTATCTTACAATAAAATACCTTAAAGCCTAGAACTTAATACTTATTTATACATATCTCCTAATATCGTTGGATGAAGATTGGAAGAAAGCTTTAAAAATTTATTTTGGGAATTAGGGTAAAATTTATTTTGGGAATTAGGAAAAATGGTGGAATGAAATTATTTGGCTTTAGTAGAAATGTCTAATCCTCTTTGGAAGCAATGCACGTTGGTGGCCCTCACTGCCTCCAGCAGGAGCCAGTTCCATGGTTTAACTACATGCCTCATAAAGGAGTACATTCTTATAAGTGTCCTGAATTTCCCAACATTCACTTTTTTCTAGTGTTATGAAAGAGAGAAAAACTTTTCTCTAAGCACCTTCTCCATGCCACACATAATTTTAGAAACATCTATCATGTCGCTTCTCTACCACTTTACAACTGGCCGAAAAAAGCATCAACCACCTGTGTTGTCCGGACGGGATACATGAATTGAAAGGAGAACAGATCCAGCACTTCCCACCCAAGGAAGATATTCACAAAACTCGGTGGAGGGAGGGCAAGAAGGAAGCCAAGCCCCTTCCCATGGGAGATCCTTGCAACATTTCAAGGGGGCTGATTCTAATTGTAACTGATCTTTAAAGTAACGATAATAATGATATTTATGTATGTATTTTAATGAATATTTATACCCTGCTCTCTCTTCTGAAGGCTTTCCGAGCAGCGTGCACTTAAAAGCATGAACAACATCATTAATAACTTTAAAAATAGCAGCACCCGTGCAATCTGCAGTGAAACAAACACAGCTCCAGCTTTAAAGCAGTCCCTCTTTATTGTTCCCTATTGAATCCAGCTTGGGGATTAGTGATGACTAGCCTCTCAATTACTCCTTGAACAGTCACTCTACATTGTTTCCATGTCAGTTTCCATTCCTGCAGTGGAAGGAAGCATCATATATATATGTATAAAGCAGATTTATATCAAAGTGGTGCTATTTTGTTATAAAATAAAGGAGAGGAAAGCATGATAATGAGGGGGGTTGTATAATTGAAGCTCCCACTCCCTCCCCCACAGGGACAGAAATGAGGCAATCCAAAGCTATTCAGAAAAGCCCTCTACATACATGTATTAAATGTGTGGAGTCATAAGGGTCAGGGTTATACAACTCCCCCCCCCCGTAGAAAGAACACATGGCAGGGAGTTGTGTGACCTGGGCCCCGCCAACACCTGCTGCCATACACCCAACATTTTGCACATTTTATGTACAACATAAGGAATTCTGCACATATACTGAAATACATGTGTAGAGCACAGGAAGTTTCCTTCTGTAGAAGTCCCTTTGATATAGCCTCTCCTCCTTCCAGAGGGGAGGGATTGTGAGCGGGAGACGATTCCTGCGTCACGCAGGGGCCCCCTGTCCTCTCAGCTGCTTTATTTCCCAGAACAGCCTTGTTTTGGTCCTCACTCTTGAAGAGAAGGGTATGGTGCAGTTTGCATAACATTATGGCCATCGAAAAATCCAGGGAACTCTTAAATTGCATGTTAGCGCGCAAAGTGTGTTTCATGGATGGCCTAGTTATCCCGCAAGATGATATCCGGATTGGCGATCAGGCCTTGTTCCGGGATGATGGTGTTCATCTTTCAGATCGCAGCAACGACATATGGCAGGCTGACATCATTAGATGTCTTAGGGATTGGTTGCAGCTGTGAGGGTATTGGCGGCGAGCCTTTTGGGCTCAGGTGGCAGTTAGGCATTGGAATGTGTTGTTGGTGTATGGAAGGGCAAGGTGTGGCCATCACCTACCCCTTCACTTATGGGTATTCCGTTAAAGGAATCCGGCAGTCGTGGATCCTGTCCGATGCCCTGTGTGGCGGGGGGCCATGGCACGACCCTCGGTGACATCAGGGGAGAGCTTATAGTTGTATTTGCATCAACAGGCTCCCCCTACTGGTGGTTAACCCCTCATCAGACACCCCTCTCCGAGTGGGTGGAGTCAAATTTGCTGTTGTCCAATGCCTAAGCCAATACCTTCTCACATGCTGTAATCAATAAAGTTGTGGCCTTTTCTTGCCCATTAACCTAATATACTGTGTCCACATGTCTTCATTCCCCAAGCGGGGATCGGGTCCTCGAATCACAAATATTGAACCCATGAATATCAAGAGAGCATGACAGGAGATGGACGAGTCTGCCCAGCCCCACAATCCATTCCATGTATTTTTGCTATGCATGGAGGATGTGGCATGAACTTCCCTAAAATGTTCACACATTGATCAGAAGGCTGGCCCATGAATTTGTGTAGCCCCTCTGTGTGACAGGGACTCCTATGTGATCCAAGATCACGAGTGAACCATCCAGGATTTAGAGGAAGCAGTTAAGCAGCCTACAAAAAGGAAGGGCTTGTTTAAAGGACCAGCAAACCTGGGAAGCCCAAATAGCATGTTAATTACCCACACTGACAAGGCTGATTTTATAGTCACATTTTCAGTACATTCCTATGTATGTCTTTTGAGTTCAAAGTCATTTAATTCATGGGTGGCTTCAGAGCCCTATTTAAGAATGCTCCTTGCCCTCATCTCCTCATTGCAGCACCCTCCATGCCTCCCTGTCACTTTGGGGATAAGCAGGAATTTTTGGCTAATCTACATTTTGACTTGTGGATTGGTTTTTTACCACCTACTCCACACTGGACAGCTGGTTGGTGGTACTAGATGTTCTGGTGTGTTGTTTTAACTAGGTTAATTCAGTCATTTCAGTGTTTAGGTTCAGGGAGGGGAGCAGTTACCTTTCAGCCAGGTTGCCCCTTGTAGGCACCTTGAAGGGGCCCAGGGCCAGAAAGGGCCTGCCTTTGAAGCCAATGCTCTTCATTCACCTGGACCCATAGGGCACTGGAGTAGGGATGCAGCAAAGTCTACCTACTCACCTTCATGATGTTGCCTGGGCAAAGGTGGAGGCTGCACTGCAATACCTCCATTTCCTGCAAGCAGGAGTTTGGTCACCCCAGGGGCTCCAGTTTCATTATTTGTTATAGTTCCTGCACAGATAGTTGTTTCCCTCTGCGGTTGTTTTTACTGGGTGTAATCAGAAATGAAGTAGTCCTAGTTCATCCCAGCATGTGTGTGTTTTTTTTTATTCAGCCCTCAGTTCCCAGGACACTGTACTACTGAGCTGCGACTCTTCCTCAAAGGAGTGGGCTGGCGTGTACTTTTCTTGATGATTCCTTTCTAAATAATGCTATCTAATTCACCGAGTGCTTGCCTTGACAAAAAACATTCTTACCCTTCTGGCTGAAAAAAAGAAAAAGAAGAATGCTTGTTTTCAGAAGCGTATTTGTCTTCATCTTTCTCATGTATGTGCTGTTAGGATTTCTCATGGGTGGAAACGAGGGAGAAGGGAGAGGGAAAAGAAACAAAAATAGAGACAAGAGACTTCTCCAGCCCCATTTGGAGGAGCGACATTGTGCTAAGAGTCTTCAAACATCATTAGCATATCGCACAAAGTTCAAGAGTGACCTTCACTTGCAAACTGCGGCAATCATTTATACTTACTGGTGTTTAGTATAAAATATGATTAATCATGCCATTTTTCTTCCATATAATTAGCATATGCTTTCGCTTTCTTGGCACACTCCAACTGTATCATTACTGTTGACTAAATTTAACAGAGCAACTATGACATGCAAATCAGCAGTCTCAATGAGAATTTAATTACATGTTTAAAGAGTCTTCCTGCCCCTGTAGTGTGTTCTTCTCTTCCGTGAAATAGAAACAAAAGGTTCTCCGTGAAAAAGAATCTACAGCATGTCAGACTATCACTTCCCATTGAATTCCACCACTGCAAAAATGTGAAATGCATTCTTTTGTGAATTAGTACTACTCAAAAACGTATGACTCTGTAAGTTAAATAGGGATGGCAGTGTTTTTCAAATAAAGGAGAACAGGGGGCAGCGAGAATGTATTGTTATCAATGCTACATTGTTACACAGAATTGCAGAATTGGAAGGGGCTGTGAGGGTCATCTAGTCCATAAATTTACTGGCTGATTTAGAAAATGTGATCAATGAACTTCCTTATGGCCTTATTACATGCCACTGCAGCATTTTTATCTCACCCTTCCTTCTAGCAGCCTCCACAACTTATATTTAATCTTCTTATTTAATCTTCAAAGCAAGCCTGTTAGGCATGTCAGGCTAATAATTATTGGTCATCCAGTGAGCTTCCTGGCAAAACATGGATTTAAACACAGGTGTATATGATCCTAGTATTTCATTGACAAGATTTGAAATGTAGAACTGGAAACAGAATAAAGAAGCATTCAGGGTTTGTTGGTTTGTTTTTTTAAAATAAGGAAGCTTGGAAATTTTGCCAACTACAATTTGTGAACACTTTCATTCCTAGCAACGTATATGTTATGATGCAAATCGTTCAATGAATATATATCATTAACAAGACTGCTTTGGTTTTTTAAAATAGCAGTTGAGAACCATTAAGCATCATGAGAGCCAAGTGTTAAGAGGCTCTTCTTAAAACAGGGTGCGTTCCCTCTGCCAAATCCCTTAGAAAACAATGATTACAAAAGCCAAAGCATATTCTTTTTAAAGACAAGGGAATGACACATTTATATCCAAAAAAGATGTTCTTCAAAAAGCATGTTTTTCATATAATATTAACAAGGTTGAATTATACCTCATAAATATGTAATGCCAGTTTGTTTGGTAGATGATATTTCAGTTGACAAATGATGATGTAGTTTTATTGTTACCATAAATAGAATTAAAAATATAAGATAAATAGTGTTTTCAGAAGCATCCTTGCAGCCCAAGCACATCCAAAACTAGGAGACTTTCTTTTCTTTTCTTTTTATGACTTTCCTTATATATCTGTTAGTAGCTCATCCTCCGCCTATTCACTAGGCCTGCAATCGTGTACATGCTTACCTAGAAATAAATCTCATTAAACTCAATGGGACTCAAGTGGACATGTAAAGAGTTACACTGCAAAACTTTGGTCCAGTTCAGATCCCAGGAAGATATCTATAGTTTGATATGAAGTGTGATATACGAGTGGTGCACATGAGCTGTGCACAATCTGATCAGATCATCAACAAAAGAGCTCATCAACTAATTGAGAGGGAGAAGAGGGGAATTGGAATCCGACTTTGATTTCAAAGGGTTTACTCCAACTCTGGATATGCTGCTCCACCGCCTCTTAGATGGGGTGCAAATTTGCTCTACCCTGATAGCGAAAGCCTTGGGATAGTTTCTACCAAAGGGAGAGGGATTGGGAACTTGAGACACCTAGTGAGCCAATCAGAAAGGTAGGCCTTCATCTTACCTTCTCACCCTGGGGCATTGTGAGTTTAGCCAGTCACCACATGGGCTGTTTTGGGGGGCATTCATCAATTGGCCCCGATACACCTTTTTTCACTTACTCCACACTGCCCTTCATTTAATTGGCTTATGGTGGGCTTTGAGTTTTGATTGTTCTGAAAGCTACTGGCAGGTATCTTTAGCCATCTTCCATGGATGATTAGTTTAGGAGGCTGCTTGGTCTGGTGCTCTGGCACCTTAGCCATACTTAAAGCAGGGCCACTGAAATCAGTGGGACTACTCTAAGCATGACTGAAACAGGATCCAAAACTAACTTTCAAACAAGCCTACAACCATATGATGGTTCTCTCTTTTATCTTATAAACAGAAATCAGTATTAGAGTGATAAGTCCAGCTGTAGCCTATTCAACCAGGGCTTACATTTGATATAGATAAACTTCTCAACTTTATTTATTTAATTATTAAAAATAGTGGTCAAACTCCAAATAAATCTTAAATAATTCCATTCGTTGGACAAACATCATAATCATAATTGTAATATTTATTTCTTCCGTGTAACTCTTAACACTAAAGGAGAATTCTTTGCTCTCCGGCTATTTGAATATTCCTCTCAGATTTGTTCCTCCAGGCTTGGCTTTCTTTAATAATAATAATAATAATAATAATAATAATAATAATAATAATGTGTAATTCATAAACTAGTTAAACTGCAGGATGTGGATTTAAACTGATTTGCATCTTATTGGAATTCAGTGGGTTGAACTGCAGGAGGTGTAGGATAGCCCTTTGTTTCCTAGTGATTCATGAAAATTTTCTCTAAACACTGCTTTAATAAACTGTGTTAAAATGGCACTATGATGAGAGACAAATTCACAGAAGCTGTTGGTGCAACCTTTTAGAAAATAATCCTCCATTTCCATTTTTCTAGAAAAAATGGAATTCATTCAGATGATCTCTTCCTTGCGTCTTGCTTTAATTATATGCAGCATAGATATTTTAAACTCATCCTTGTTAAACCTCTCTGCTAAACTATACTAGCACATTTGGAATGCATTGGGAACTTCACCATTTATTTGAAGGAAATGTGAATATCTTATACTCTCTTTACTTCACTAAAATTTGAATATTTTTCACATGGGTTCACAGATAAAGGTCTTTTGCCTAAACTGAGAGTACAGTAACCAGTTTTTTAAAAGATATATGTAAGCAAGGGGAGCTTTTTTTAAAATCCACCTCAGGCTAGGTTCAATGGGTGGACAATGCTGCAGAGAACTAACAGACTGGAGAATCCATACCACTCTTTATGCATTTATTCAGTGCTGTTTACTTTGAGGAAGCAACAAGGATGGTGAAATTTCATTTGTTTTACTGTATCTGTAGCTGTAAAACAAAAACTAGGGCTGGATCTAGACACATAAAAAAAGCGTTTCAGTTGAACGGGTTGTAAACTTCATAAAGGGAAATCATATTGACAAAAGAGGGGATTCTACATCACCATCTGATGTCACAGTGTTATAATGCATATAAAGCGTTTTTTCTTTACAAATGTAGCTGAGTCTTAGGAATGGCTGTATGCTTAAGATGTAGTAATGCCAGGGTCTGAAGCCAAAAGCAGACAAGAGAAATGTGTTTTGCTTTTGTAATTTGGCTAAAGAATAAAAGGAGAATTCCCTGGATGCTTAGATTGGCTTTGGGGCAAGCATTCTTTGCTGAGAGAGCTCCAGCAGAGATTTAAAATCACAAAACATGCCGCAAAGTAAAGCATGTAAATAGAGGTTGTTAGACCTTTAAAACATCCCCTTCTAAGCCACTTCCAAAGTTACCCATTTCCCTTAGTATAAAAAGAGACCACACTTTCACTAAGTTAAAAATGATTTACTTACAAACTCTTCAATGGTCAGATTCATGTGCTTTCCCATACAGCAGCAAGAAAAAACAGGCAGTTCAACTTAGTTTCAAAAAAGGTTAGAGTTTCTAAATTATTTGTTTAGAAACACAAAGATGGCTTGCTAAAGCCACACAGCCTAAGCTTGGAGCAACCAGCCCAGACATCCCTCCTTTTCTGGTTCACATGGTAGAAGAAAATAGAACAAAGAGATTGGTAACCCTTCCTCCCAAGGTGAGGACTTAGTGTGACTGAGCTAACCCTGGCAGAACAGCTCACTCTATAGTCTTAACCCCTTCTTGCATTAATGAGAGGTAAGCATGTTGATTATATGAGACTGATTTATCCCACAAAATGTGGAAAGAGAAGCGGACCTCAAGTATAATGATAAAGGTGGTGTCATTGAGAACAGGAGTGCTGAGATGTGTGGAAGACTGGATATTCATGATAATTAGTGTTCTGTATAATTAATCTTCATTTCCATCCATCTATTCCTCCTTCCTGCCTCCCCTGATTGCATCATACGATTCCTGCACATACTTGTCCCTTCCCCTGAAAACACAGCACTTCAAGTCACCTTGTATTTTGTGGATGGATTTTCTTGACATGCCGATAGGCTTCATCTACACACTATACATTTAAAGCAGTCTTATACCACTATAAATAGTCATGGCTTCCCCCAAAGAACCCTGAGACAGTGCAGATGCAGGGCTTAGCCATGGTAAAAGAACAAACATACACACATTTGCCAGTTGTTTCAGGGGCTGCTGTGTGGTGTAGTGATTAAGATCAGTGGACTCGTAATCTGGTGAACCGGGTTCGCGTCTCCGCTCCTCCACATGCACCTGCTGGGTGACCTTGGGCTAGGCCCACTTCTCTGAAGTCTCTCAGCCCCACTCACCTCACAGAGCGTTTGTTGTGGGGGAGGAAGAGAAAAGGAGATTGTGAGCAGCTTTGAGACTCCTTAGGGTAGTGATAAAGTGGGATATCAAAGCCAAACTCTTCATCTGTAAAACAATAAAGCCTTTGTTGTTTTCTCATTATTGTTCTAATCTTTAAGCTGCGCTTGCTGTTGTTCATCCCTTCATTTCATTGGTGCATCACTTTGCACTGGTACATCACTTTGAGTATCAATCTCTATAACAAGTGAGCAAGCAAATGACTGCTCTACCTTATAAACAAAGCAATGTGGTCTACAGTCATAATAAAAGTTAATACATAGACATAATGTAGACAGGAATATGGTCCAGTGAGTCATGATACAAGGTAACAAATCACTGTGCCTATTTAGATGGGGGGAAAGCTTTAGCAAAACTAAAAGGTTCCAAAGGTTCCAATGTGTGGTTTGCAACACTGATTTACACTTCAGCTGATATTACCTAAGTGCACTGGTTTAGGTTCCCATGAGTAATATCTATCAAAGTAAATGTTTCAGTTTCCATGCTGTTGCACTTCCCTTTTCAAAAACTATTTGCAAAATAAATACATTTTGTGGTCATAAATAGTGACATGATGTGTGGGCCTATCTCTAAAGTTCTGCCTAAGCATAACACAGTAACTAGACACCCCCATTTGCAGATCTTGTGCTAGGTGCCAAACATTATGCCTCCTTGTTTGCATTCAACTTAACTTCCCCATGCTTGACTCCCACAAACAACCTCAATTGCTGCTTATGGGGGGTGTATGCCTGGGGAGTTTAATATGAAAATGAAAGACAGCATGATGGACATATAGGGACTGAAACAAAAGGTGGCAGCTCTATGAGATGGATTCTTCTTCAGCTCAGAGGAGGTTTGTGAAACTCGCCTTGATTTCGAGATGGGTTTTTATGACCTTCCAAAATTAGTTTTCAGTGCATAGATACGAATAACTTTGCTAGCATTGGTATCTGGAAAAGGTAAATAATCTACCCCATCCCCAGGAAAATACGTTCCATCTAGAATCACCACTAGCTTCTTTTCTGTGTCCTAAAGCTTTGAGATGACACTGTGAGGGATAAAGCAGTCAGAATGCTGTGAGCACAGCCTTCTCACCTTAGTCCTCCTGTAGTCATTTGAAGAAGAGAGTTACATATTGTGAATGTCCTTATTGACATCACTGCTTTTGACCATCACACATTTGTGTGAGGAGCTGGAGTCACATGCAGTGATGGGCTCTGGCATAAAGACCACCCTTATACAAAGACCTGCCTAATACACACAGAATACAACTGAGACATAAAATGGTGCACAGGAATAGACTCATCCTCCCTGGCATCTAGTTTGAAGTATTTTTTTGTATGAATGAGTATTAAATTAGTTGAGTCCCCAACTGCACTATGAAATGGCAAAGTCCTGGTACAATGCATGCAGGATGAATGCATTTAAACATGAGTTTTCCCCAGTTGGGTGTTCATGGGATGGAAGCATACACTTACTTTGCAATCCTTAACATGTCTACTCAGAATAAAGTTTCATATATGTATAGTGTTGTGAATAACCTTCTTATATTATTTTTCAGAGCTGTAGCACTAGTTTCACAGGATTCGCTTATAACCTGCTCTGTGATATCTTTTAAAAAAAGGGGGAGGGAAGAAGGAGATTACATATAGTACTTGCAATTAATGCAGACAGCAGACCCTCTGGGGAAAGACCTTATCCCTTCTGTGTGGTGCTAGATAATGATAAACAGTAGCAAAAGTCAGACTTTGGTTGCAGTTGGCATCAGTGGTTAATTTAACATTTATCACACCATGATCTGATTTTTATTACCAGATCAAGCTGCAGAGGTACAAATAAACATTTGAAGGAAAGAATCATGGACTTTCACATCTGGAATTTTAAACACTAGAAATGTAGCCTGATAAATTATTGAATACTCAATAATTTACCTGTTACTTGGATAATGTGTTGACATTATAGTAAGTGACTATTCTGTGATAGTATTTCTCTGATCAGTAAATAAAATTCATAGTGCAGCAGGCTGCTGCTTCATGTAGACTTCGTGAAAGAACATTTTATGGCTCTGTTTTAAATCAACAAGTCTGTCCAATTTAAGCATCAGTCTAAATCAAAGTTTCCATCTCCTTAGTTTTTCAAGATAAATCTAATGACAAAAAATAAACGCAACCATGCTCTAAATTGGTGACTAAGAGTACTGCTTAATCATATTACTAACTGCTTCCACCTTTAAAATTGGTCCAGTTATTGTTACTATTTTTAAAAGAACATTTAGCAAAAAAATGTACGTTATTGGCTGTGGTTCCACTGTTCAGAATTCCTTTGGCTACTGTCCTTTAACAAAATGAGAGGCATGTGTCGTCAGCAACACTTTCTCCTCCTGCTTAATGCAGCATTCACCAATTAATCATGGTTTGCTGTCAAGCACCTACATGATTCACAACAAGAGGAGTGGAAGAGTGGGAGGCCCTATGAATAAATAAAAGGTGACACAGAGGGTTCATATACAAACAACTGCTGTATCAGAACATCTGCTAGGAAAGAGAATTGGAACAGTAAGCACGTTTTCCAAAAATTAAGAAAAAATGCCTTAATTGCATTTACTTTTTACGATAAGGGGGTACTTCACAAACACCAAATGCTGCAAGCATCATTTTTCTCCCTGTTGCCCTGTTTGATTGTATGTGTATGTTAAAATCAACACTGCTTTCATTTACATTGGCATATAACTTCACTGGTAGAGAAGAGCTAGAGGAGAGTTTGTGGAAAACCCAACCAGGATAAGCAGAATAATTTGATGTTTCTAGAGTTATATAAAACATTGCATAAGTAAACAAAACAGGATGTGTAGGGAAGAGTTTGATGGATCTGGAGGAAGCAACATTAGCTAGAAGCATGTGCTTTAATGAGCGATCAATAACAATTTTTTCTCACCATTTCATCAACCAGGAAGCTGACCCTTCACACTCGCCAACCTTTCTAAGAAAGTGGCAGGAAGTGGTGCTCAAGTCTAAACCACACCAAAGAGCCTCTCTCCAGCTTAATTGCATCTATGAAAATTATGTTCCAAGCAAAGACAAATCTGCTCATTCTGGCTAATGTGCAGTGTTATTATTTTCATGTCCAGTATCACCATTGTTTCCTCATTTACATGCAGCTAATTTTAGTCTACTTAAAATTCAGTGGTTTGCCTCCAGAAAGACTGTAGCGTTCTTGGAAAATCATACAAAAAAAGGGAAGTCATTTCTGAATTTTTGCATAGAGTTCACCATGGGTCTCTCTTGACCCCCCTGACACCCTGGAGAGTTTCATAAAGACTTCAATGAGAGGAGATTTTCTATTTCTTTTTCTGCTTCTAATTCCAACAAAAAAGTCCTAGGGTTATTACAGTGAGAAAGACCTTTCTTTCTCAAACCACAAATACCGTAGCAGTGCGCTTTCAACTCTAGCTTCCTTTGGTCTTGCACATTTGAGGCAGATCTTTAATGACATTCTAATGCAGTTTATTGCATTTAATTATTTTTATGGCTAGAAGAACTGTAATTTGCCCTGCTGCGTTCTTTGTTTAGGCCACTTCTGACCTTCACTTTGAAATTGCTCAGTTAAAGCTGTTCTTGTATTTTAATCTATAGCAAGATGGGAAGGAAAAATGAAATGAAAAGTTCTTCTTGCCTCCAGAGAAGACGAGATATATAATAATTAAACAGAAACCTTGGTTTCCTTTTTTATAAAAAAAGGGTTTGTATGCCAACCCCCCCCCCCCAAATGCAACATAAGCTGTCATTGCTAACACCAAAATGACTGGTTTTTATGCAAATTAAATAAAAACAGGCTCCCAGGGATGAATTAAAAGAGATTTGAGTTAAATGTTGCACAACCGGCTTGCACACCTTCTTTATATTCATAAGATACATTCTCCTGTGCTAGCAATAGGGAGATTCACCCACAACTATTCAGAATTGGATTCGTGAAACTGAACCTCCCATTCACAACACAAGAAGTGGGTTAATCATGGTTTTATTCACGACTCTGTCCCTCCCTTGAGACTTCAGATCTAATGTGAACATATATAGCTTTCTCTCTCTCAAGTACCTGCAATGTTACATATTTACGTACAAATACATGCTAAATTCGAAATGGTGCAGAAGACTGTGGTCTGACTTGAAACCACTGAATTGAGATCTAGAGTTTGTTGACTCAGAAATTGAATCATACGCGCACACATGTACACACACACACACTGGGGGGGGGGGAGGGGAGAGATGTTTAGAAAGCCAGCAATAAAAGTGTTTTCCAGAATCATTGCCTATTTAGGCTTTGGATCTACTATCAGCTTTGCGCCTTTTGTTTACTGAGGCATGCTTCATTTATTTTCAAGCTGCTTTAGTTTCACTGAGAATCACAAAGCAGTGTTTGAAAGCCAAATGTTTTCTGTCATAATGAGATTTGGCTTTTAAAGGGAAAATCACCTCCTAGAGGCAAAAAACTAAAAAAATAAAAAGTATTTAAAAATGAGACTCTTTCTTCCCTTGAGTAAAACGAGGGTGGCAAATCAACCATTATATACTTGAATGAAGCTAATAGCCATTCAAGCATGGCAGCATTTGACAGATAAAAATACGAGGCAGCCAGCCACATTCTGGTGCTTCAGAGAAAAGCACACATTCTGATGTGGCACCACACAGCCAGGTTGTACACAACCCCCATGGGAACGTTTGCCCTTCTCTGCTAATGAGATACCCATTGAATGTCTTTCACTTACTACTTCCCTGCTTGGGTCACTGGTCTTTCATTGGATCTTCTAACAGTTTACATCTAGGGAGGGAGGTTACTTCAGAGTCCCCATGTAGGATCTTTTTACATTGTTTCAGTACAGGTGTCTGCAGGAAATAACGGCAGAAGTAACACAAAGCAGAATCAAAATTCAGCTATTGGAAACAATGCCAACTCAAGACATTTTGCTACCTGAAGTGAAGGAGAAGGGTCACATCCACACGATACATGCACAACACATTTAAAACACATGGCTCCTCCCAAAGAACCATGGGAAGTGCTCTTCACCCATCAAGCGGCTTCAGTTCTCAGCACCTTGGTGCATTGGTTCTCATTCAGAAAAATAAGCTGATAATGCAAAAATTTAGAGAAATACGTACAAGGATTTTTTTTTTTTTAGAAATGTCTCTGATTAACACTCTGCCCAGCCCAAGTGCTTTTAAGCAAACACCAAGATGATTTTTGGATGAAAATCCAGGGTCAACAGGCTTCTTTGAACAATTCCAAGTCAGTAATTTCTGGAGGAGCTACACCAAGACCCCATCTTCCCACCAATTGGAATTTCATAGAAATGAATAGAATGTAAGGGATTTCTTCGTAACAGAAATTTCTAGGGTGAAATCTTAATGTGAGCATTTTATTATCTCTCAGGTTTTAGTATCAGAAGTGTATCAGCTCAATAAGAAGTTATCTTTATCCTCCTTACCCAGAACATATTTCCTTAGATCAGGCATAGGCAAACTCAGCCCTCTAGATGTTTTGGGACTACAACTCCCATCATCCCTAGCTAACAGGACCTGTGTGATCATGGATGATGGGAGTTGTAGTCCCAAAACATCCAGAGGGCTGAGTTTGCCTATGTCTGCCTTAGATAATTAGAACTTATTTATTTATTTAATAAAACTTACAGACTTCTGATTTAAAATGGTTGCACCAATTGCCAGTTCATTTCTTGGCCCAATTCAAGGTGTTCACATAAGTCAGGGGTCAGCAAACTACGGCACATGGGGCCGGATCCAGGCCAGTTGCCCTCTGGATCCTGCCCACGAATGGTTCTGCAATCACTGCTTGGATCGGAGCAATTGCCATTTTTACGCAAAAAAAAATTCGGGCGCCATTTTTTTGCGATTCTCACCCCTCCACTACATCTCCCAGCATGCTCCAAGGTTACTCATACGTCCGCGATGCTGGCCAATCCGAAGCCTTAGCAACCTCAGACCTCCCCTCCATTGGCCGGTTTGATGCGAGCCAGAGGCCAAAGGCGACCGTTCCCGAGACTTGCTGCTCCAATCAGGACGAGGCGCAAGGCAGGGCACCTTGTTGATGTCTAGCTCTGAGAAGGGAGGAGGAGAAGTGAAGGGGTGGGAAGAAACGGGAGCAGAGAGCCTGCGAGGAGGGAGGAGGAAGAGGAGGAGGACTCTTCTGTGCTGCTTGCTGGTAGCACATTAGGGGTAGGGGCTCTTCCTGGCGGGGTGGCTGCGGCCCCTCCACGCTAGCCAAGACTCAGCACCGGCGGGGCGCCCCCTCCCCAGCCCAGCCCACTCCATCTGAACATGGTGAGTGGAGGTATCTCACCTGCTCTGTCTCCGAGAGGAGGGAGGGAGGAAAGGTGTGTGCGTGTGCGCATGTGCGGGGGGGGGTCCAGCCCACCACAAGTTCTGAGGGACAGTGAACCAGCCCCCCGCAGAAAAAGTTTGCTGCCCCCTGACATAAGTGTTTAAAGTCCTAAATGGCTCAGGCCTAAAATACCTAAAATACAGACCCCCTGATGTGCCAAGGTCAGCAGAAGTGGGTCTCTTGGCTGTTCCATCACCCTTTGAAGTTTGGTAGCTGGTGGTCCATGGAAGACATTCTCTGTAGCAGCATTCTCTGGAGTAACCCCTAAGTTTTGGAACTCCCATCCCACAGAGATGTATCTTGCATCTTCATTATATAGCTTTTGGTGAATGCTGAACCTCTTTTTCCTTTGACACTTGAGATGTATAGCTTTAGGACCTGCCATATTTCTGTATTTTAAAGTTATCTTAAACTGTTTGTAACATTGTGCGATGCTGTGTTTTAATGTTAATGTTGTAATTTAATTGTTGCAACCTATGCTGGGTCCTTAGGGTGAAGGGTGGGTAATAAATTGCAGCAACAATATTATTTGTCTATCATAAAGGAGTAAGGATTTAAGAGATAATTCACAGAAATGATTTAAGTGAAGCCCTATATATCTTATCACATATTTTCAATACCTCAGTCTGCACTGCACATAAACAAACCTTAAATGATGTAGTTTGGTGGAAATGAAAGCAGAGAGTGTTATAGAATAAAATAAAATACTTGAACCCAAGTTACAAAGAAACTGAATTTGAAAATGCTGAAGGACACACTCTGTTCATATAGTCTTCACAATGATATTTTACTATGATCAAATGAAACATAGCAAGGCTATTCTATAACCAAAGAGCACAAAGAAGTGCCATTTAAAACACACACACACACACACCCCACAGAAAAGTATGAGGCCCTCTTATGCCTGAGTCACCTGTAAATAGGTCAATAATTTGCAAGAAGAAAGAATGTAATACACCGACATTCTGACTATCCAATTAAGATAAGCTCCGTTAATGCATCTCATCAGAGCAACATTGGTCCTTGAGGTGAATTAATAAAGTTAACAATGATACCATTTGCAGGTCCTCCACTGGCTAGAAGTGTTTGTTCACTGCCATCTATTGAATTTAAGAAAGAGGATTCTACAGTATATGGTTGTGGGAGAAAGTGTGCCATAAAACTTGTTCATGCATAAAATATTGTATATTTGTATTGCTTCCTAGGAAAACACTGCACATTCCTCAATGCAGAAAATTTATACTTTTGTTTTGTATCACACTGAACATGTGTAATGTGCATATAATTAAATACATTATAACAGAAAAAAGATTCGTGCTTTTATAGTGATATTAAAATTAATGGCAAATATGTTCACTCTAGCTTGTGATGTAGAGAAATTTCAAAGCTAGCAAGTTATAGTGTTACATTAAAGCACAGTAAGAAGCTTTGTTAATCATGAGAGATAAAATGGTTCCAAATTTTTCCCCATTAAAAAGAAAGCGACAAATTATATGGAGGTAAACCATGGTTTCATTCTCAGCCTTGTTCCAGCCAATTGTGGGTATAAAAAGGTAAAGGGACCCCTGACCATTAGGTCCAGTCGTGACCGACTCTGGGGTTGCGGCGCTCATCTTGCTTTATTGGCCAAGGGAGCCAGCGTACAGCTTCCAGGTCATGTGGCCAGCATGACTAAGCCGCTTCTGGCAAACCAGAGCAGCACACGGAAACGCCGCTTACCTTCCCGCCGGAGCGGTACCTATTAATCTACTTGCACTTTGACATGCTTTCGAACTGCTAGGTTGGCAGGAGCTGGGACTGAGCAACGGGAGCTCACCCCGTCGCGGGGATTCGAACCACTGACCTTCTGATCGGCAAGTCCTAGGCTCTGTGGTTTAACCCACAGCGCCACCCGCGTCCTCCCAATTGTGGGTATGGTTCAACATATAATCCAAGAATGGACAACTTTTGGTCCTCCAGAATGTTGCTGGCCTATAACTCTCACTATCCCTCATCTTTGGCCATGCTGGTTGGCACAGATGAGAGTTGGAGTCCAGCAACATCTGGAAAGCCACAGGTTTCCCACTGCCAGTATAATTAAACTGGTTTGTTGCCCTGAGCAGCAGAAGTAACAAGGGTATGCTTGACTCCCCCCCACCCCTTAATTAGCAGCTTTGTCTGGAGATATTAAGGAGATGATCATACCGATCTCCCTGCCACAGGAAGTCTCAACTCCTGATTTCAGGAAGTGAAACTTCTTTTGAGAGCACAGAAGCAAGCCAGGCTGTTCTTTATACTGGTCATCTTATAACCTTGCATGTAATACCTGTCAAACCTGAAGCAGTCCACGAGTCTGATCTATTTCCCTGCTCCCTGCAAGACCAGCTCAACACCTGAATGGAGTGGCTCAAAATAAAGGATTCGGGAGGGGGGATACTTTAAAGCTATTATTTGAGCACCAATTTCCCATATTTCCTATATTAAGGAATATATCTCCACATTTCTACATAAGTTGGCATTAAAAATGTTTCCATGGAAATTTAGTGATGAAAAAAATCATTGCCATTTTAGAGCAAGTTTCCCCAAACACACATTTTTTCAAGCAATTCCCCTTAATATAATTCATCTCTGCATGTTAATAATAATAATAATAATAATAATAATAATAATAATAATAATAAAATTTATTGTTTATACCCCGCCCATCTGGCTGAGTTTCCCCAGCCACTCTGTTAAAAACAATACAGCATTAAATATTAAAAACTTCCCTGAACAAGGGAACAGTTACTCATATAACTTTACCTCATTACATGCATCTTTGTGCGCATTACTTGGTTGCAAAATTTGGAGAAGTGCCCATTTTCCAGGATGCTGGCATTTTAGTTCACATATTGTTTCAGGTGTGAATTAAGTAGCTTTGCTTTTAAATGTGAACTGAATCAAATTTCTCCCCCATTGCTACCCAATGGATAAAATTCTGAAGAGTGTTACAGGTTTCAGCATAATCCAGAACCAAACACTGGTAATGTTTTAAGAGTGGAATCACATGGTTTCAGCCATCTCCCTTGCTTCCTTGATCTTTAATAGTTTTCTTGAGCTAGTTACCAATGAGGATTCATTTACTTACTTACTTACTTACTTAACTTACAGTATTTATAGCCCACTCTCAACTGAGTATTTTCAATTTCAGATTGGAGAAACAAAGTAATAAAATAAGCACCGGGGGGGGGGGGTGTGTGTACAAAAATTGCCAAAGTCACACAAGCAGGTCCAGTAAAATACAAACTAATAATTCTGTCATAAGGCAAAAAACCAAAATTACAAGGGCAGAAATTATTATTTTTTTAATTTAACACCTAGATAAAACAAACAAGCACAAGGCAGTCAAATAGATTAAAAAACCAATGGTCTTAGCAACTGTTCTCACCCCATTCTTTGCTTATGGTGGCCCACGTATTCATTCTCCATGTCCCACACAAAGAGGACCTCTATGGAACACCACCTGCCACCACTTTAAAACCTATCCAGGCTCTCGCTCAGAGTGGTATGAATTGTTGCCCTAAAACATTCACAGCAAGAAACTGCCCCCTCTTGTCCACAGTTACAACAGAAAAACACAGAGATGGCAATAAGCAACAGCTTGTGTTTGTCTCCCTTTCCAAGTCCTGGGGGAGCTCACAGCCCCCAAGGTCACAAGGGCTGCCAGGTAGAGATGCAGAGATGGATCTGCTGGCCTCCCATAACTCTTCTTACTAGCTAGCAGAAACAACGTTCAGGATCCTCCTGGGTCAGGAGGAAGGGTCCTTAAATAGCTTAGATAGCCCAGGAACTGAACAACTCCCCAGAACCTTAAAAATTATTCTTTTGGAGTTTTTTACACAGCTTTCTCTAAACCATGCTTAGACAACTGATGGGGGGGGGGAGTGGGGAAGGAGGAAGTATTCAAAAGTACATTTTAAAAAGAGATGTGTGTGTGTTATCAGCAGCAAAAATGAAATGAAATAGGTGGTTGAGTCTGAAGCCCACATAGGAACAATGCTTACAGTGGAAAAATAAATTGATCTTAAAGTGCATTTTTTTGACTGTGATGACATAATAGATGAGATTCCATTTAGGGCATATTAGAGAAAGTACAGCTAGCTTACCACTACGGTCAAGTTCTCTCAGTGGAGATTAACTGCAAATAAATTAGTGCCTATGTCTGTGGAATAAATAGTTCCTGCCCAGTACAGAATTGCATCCTCTGTTTCCTGAATGTTTTCCTCCTGGATATTAGAACCTGATCTGAAATGTACAATATCATCCTGAGCCATATGTCCTATAAAAAGGAATCCATAACTGCAATCAAACAAATTTGCTCTACTGAACAAAACAAACTGAGTGCTTTAGGCGCTTTTGAAATCAATATCTTTCTGCCCTATTTTAATACCTATTTAATTTATCAAGGCAGAACCTTTTTCCTCCCCAATACTTTAATGAGGAGCTCATTATTTCAATTAAAATGATATTATTTCAAGAAGTGTAAAAGCCACAAAGGTATATAAATTAATGAATCAATAACTATTGCATTACTAAGGGCACAAACCTATGGCAAGATTTGACAGGATTAGCAGTTTAGGATCTTTGGCTCAGCTGCCTGAGTCCCAACTCATTCCTGGGTAACTAGGTGGGTTTTTAACTTGCAGTCAGAGCCAGTGTGGTGTAGTGGTTAAGAGTGGTAGACTCATAATCTGGTGAACCGGGTTCGCATCTCCGCTCCTCCACATGCAGCTGCTGGGTGACCTTGGGCTAGTCACACTTCTTTGAAGTCTCTCAGCCCCACTCACCTCACAGAGTGTTTGTTGTGGGGGAGGAAGGGAAAGGACAATGTTAGCTGCTTTGAGATTCCTTGAGATAAAGCGGGATATCAAATCCAAACTCTTCTTCTTCTTCTTCTAAGTCAAATACTAGTCTACTCTGGTTCTTAGTTCAATGTGAAGCTTTGTGATGGCTGCCTTTAAGAAGCCTATACATACACCACCCCATGAAATCACATCCAATGATTATCCCACTATGGGCTAAAAGGAGAGCCCTTCAGCTCTACAAGGTAGCAACTTTAATCAACTGACCTTCATGGAAAATGTGGCACACATTTGTGTGCTGATGACACACAAAATGATCATGGAAAGTCACATCATCGGTCCATCTAACTCCATGTTTTCAACACTGAGTGGTAGTAGATATCCAACTCTCTCTCTCCTCCCTGCCTATAATTGCTGGGACTGAACCTAGTATCCTTTGCAGGCAAAACATGCGCTCTACCAATTGCCATCACCTTCAAAGCCAGTTTTCCAGAGGCATCTGGCTGGCTGTGATAGAAGCATAACTTTCAAACTAATGGTGAAAGACATCAAGGCAATTCTTATTTTACATTTTTGAATTATGAAGATTTAAATAGTCCTGAATGGCTGACTCTCACCTTGGTCGACTGAATCAACCTATCCAAGCTGTGTGACCTTCATTTGTTGATATTCTACTGGCAACCACCATCACTGAGCCAGGACTTCCATGTCCTAACCTTTTCAGTTTCAGCTCTTGTACTCCCCTGCACATGTTTTCTTGAACTTCAGCACAGTTCCCCCTCCTTCTGACTTAAGTAATAAATCCTTAATGTCATCCAAAAATAGAGTTGCCACAGATTCCTGCTATATTGTCCACTGTTCCACCTCCTCAGACTGTAGGACTTCAGTTTTTGTACTTTGGTATATTATTATGGCAGGAAGTTCCCAAAATTCTTATTTCTTGACCTGCCCTTGATCTAGACAAAATGGACTGAAGAACTCATAGCCTATATTAATCTCAAAATCATTGCCAGAGATTACTTACCTATTGAGTTGTAGACTGGCTTTGACCTTGAAATTATGCTATCCGGAGACCATTCTATAAAACACATGCAACCATTGAAGTATAATGCATTGTTTGAAGATGGAATTGTACAAGCACCTTTAATAAACCTAGATAGCACATTCTAATAGCCTTTTTAAAGGTTTTGTGGTCTTCTGCCAGCCATGTAATTTCCATTCTAGTCATTGCACTACAATGCACATTGGATTAAGTTCAAAGTTTCATTTTAAATTAGAACAAGAACATGATTAACAAGTCACTTTACTATAGATACAGTCTCGCCTCCTACAAAAGAAAAGATCAAATTAGAAGTCTCTTTTGTTATTACTGTAACATAATAATTTGGTTCCCCCTTACAAATTCACATCTATCACACTGGCTTTTTGCCAGACTTGTTCAGATTTCAACTCTAGTCTCCTGAGGGAACAAAAGACTTTAAGAACTAGGGTTGCCAACTTCATTTCTGCCAGAGAACAGAGAACATTGGTCACTGTAAGAACAGGGTGCAGGACTTGGTAGGCAGTGTTATTAGGTTATGTTCCCTTCACAGCATATCTCCAGGGTAAGAAAAGGTTTCGTTTAATTTCTTTTGACCAGCTGATAGATAATATTGAAATGAATGTGTACTATCTACGTACATCGGGGGGTGATGAACAGATCCAGGCAGCATGGCCAATGAATGGGGATGATTGGAGCTGTAGTCGAACATCAGCTATTTGTATTTATTGCTATTTGTATTGAGCATCTTATACCATTTTACATAAACTACTTTTTGATTAAGTTCTATGATATATATCTTGTTAAATAAATCTAGGGTAGCTTTCTCCAATACGGTGCCCTCCAGATTTTGTTGGACTGCAGTTCCCATCAGCCCCAGCCATCATAACCAATGATCAAGGATGATGCTCGCTGTGGTTCAATGACATCTGGAGGTCAGAAGGTTTGTGAAGGCTAATCAGCAAGAGTCTGACTCCCAGTTGTTCAAACATTTGACTCCCACTTTACATAAGGCTGTTAAAGAAAATGTGGTGTAACCAGGACTTTACCTTTGTGTGAAGGTACTTGGAACTCACTTCAGTTCATTTCTGGTAAACAGAACAAATTCCAAGGCTCAGAATATGCTTGGGGGCATCCTGTTCCTTACTTATGACCATATGGCTATGGGTAGTAGATCTTAAGTTCCTAGTGAAAGACAAACCTATAATCTGTGCACCCCTCATCCAAGGGGCCTCAGGTTCTTCACACTTGGTCAAAATCAAGGCATTAATTCCATACAAAGGGAGGAATTCAACATCTCACACTTTTGTTAGTTCCCTCAGTGCAAGCATTTCTACTTGGCAGGTGGAACAATCTCACTTCTACTTCCCCTGCCCACTGTTCTGGGGGCTCTCCTGATTCTCCACAGTGGATTTGGGGGGGACCTAGGGATATGTAGAGAGGAGAGGGAGGAAGCCCCATCACACTGGGGGGAGCCAGGCTTAATGTAGTCCATGCCAAAGAAAGATAGGTAGGTAGATAGCTTAGGCAGATAAGGCCAGGATAGTGTTGCCATTTTCTGAATTTGCTTCTAAATAGTTGTTTGTCTCTTGTTTATAACAAGAGATAAACTGATTTAAGGCTTGTTGTTTTTAAACATATTGAGTGGAATATAAATTTTATGAAATAAACAAATAAATAACAGGAGCTACATTTCCAAATATTCTTCCATCCACAAACTATTAAGATCAAGGATTCATTATGGAATCAGAGACTGACAACATTATACAGGTTAAGGATCTCATCTGGTTACAAACAGACATAACTATACCATGTTAAGAAAACAAGCATTTCTTTTAACCATGAAGACCCACCAAAACATTTGGCCTACAAGTGTCTGAACAGTGGGGGCAACCTTCCTTTCCCTTGGTGTTTTATTCTTTCCCATAACTTATAACTAAAGATCCTGGATTGGGAATCTTGGGTATCACAAGTGGGGAGAATGCTATTTTGCCCAATTCTTGCATGCAGGCTGCCCAATGACATCTAGATGGTGACTGAGAGACCAGGATGCTGGGTCAGATTAGCCTTTGGTCTGATCCAACAAGGCCATTATTATTATTATTATTATTATTATTATTATTATTATTATAATATTTCCTCCCTGAAACATTTAAGTAAGCCATCACATTCTTTTCCCCCCTCCCCTTGCCACATTTCTCTCCTCTCCATGATTCCCTCCACCCAATTTTTCCAGCTTCTTAATTGTCTGCTAAGGGAAAAGAAAATGAGCACTGCCCTTTTGCATTCTTGGAGTAACCTTTTCTGCTTGAAAGTCTCCTGAAAGACACAACCACTTCTGCAGCAGGTGTAGTTTTAATGATGCTTTGATGCCATATGTCAAATCTCATCACTTGCTGTGAGGAGTGACATTTCTTTTGATAGCTCCTAGCAACAGCAATACAAATTGTTGGTGGTCACTTCACACTGTACAAATAGCTCCTGCAGCAAGTACATTTAATTTCAGGTTCATGCTAGATTGCACACTGTATAGACCCATGTCCTTGGCAGTTTAAAATAAGATGAACCTATTTCTTTAGAGGGGGAATCTTGTATTTTATATATGTATGTATGTGCATGTAACATACAGTATATATCTGTGATAACCCCACACAGGTAACCTGCCATAACACAGTGCCCAGAGGGTTACCAATAATTACAATGCTGGTGTATTATTGAAGGATATATTCAATAGATAGGAATTTATGTTTCTTGCACCATCACACCATTTTTTTGGCACTGGAGCATGTAATTATATTGTAGCTTCATGATCTAAACCCTTTCTGAATATTGGAAATCAATGGTGCCTTTATCATCTACCAAAACCATAATAACTTTGGTTTCGCTGTAGATGGTGGGCATGCAATTCCAAATAGATCTAGAAGGCTCAGCATGCAGGGGATACGCAACACCTCGGTAATGAGGATTTGTGCTTGTAAAGCACTTCAGCAGTAAATAATTCAGATTCAAAACGTTGCTGCAAGGAATGTAAAAACATAAAACTCTTGTTGTTTTTCTCCCCACACTACAGAAAACCAACTAATCAGCATACCTACTAATTAATTTGGGAGGCTGGGGCAGCATTCCACGTGTTCAACATTGGTGCTTCGTTATAGAGTCATAAAACGGTATTAAAATAATTCAGATTGAATAAGAAAACTGAAAAGGAAAAGATTAAATCAATTACATGTACATGCAAAGTTGCTTCACATTAGTCTCATCTGAACAATTGACCTTGCACAGCTTGGGTACTGGTATTGGAAAACAAAGGCAGAGAAGAACCACCAGAGTATTTTGATCTGAGAATTTAGAGTGTTGATATCAGGGCTTGATAATTTATGAATTTTCAATGACTGACTGAAGCATCTGGGAAACCTTTGCCCTGCTTAATGAAACTGAAAGAGCTTTCCTTCAAGAACACAGTAAAAATAGGGCCAATGGGGATGTCAACAAAGGAATTCCTATCAAGCAAGGCCTCTATCTGGCAATTCAATAAAGATCTTTGGAATATTCAGGGCTTGTTTTTTAATGGCATCTGCCAAATATGGCCCATGAAATTTTGTTAATGGGTTAGAAAATGTTAATGGATATTAGGGCATACATATAGTTCCATTGTTGTTGTTTAGTCGTTTAGTCATGTCCGACTCTTTGTGACCCCATGGACCAGAGCACGCCAGGCACTCCTGTCTTCCACTGCCTCCTGCAGTTTGGTCAAACTCATGTTTGTAGCTTCGAGGACACTGTCCAACCATCTCATCCTCTGTTGTCCCCTTCTCCTTGTGCCCTCCATCTTTCCCAACATCAGGGTCTTTTCCAGGGAGTCTTCTCTTCTCATGAGGTGGCCAAAGTATTGGAGCCTCAGCTTCACGATCTGTCCTTCCAGTGAGCACTCAGGGCTGATTTCCTTCAGAATGGATAGGTTTGATCTTCTTGCAGTCCATGGGACTCTCAAGAGTCTCCTCCAGCACCATAATTCAAAAGCATCAATTCTTTGGCCGTCAGCCTTCTTTATGGTCCAGCTCTCACTTCCATACATCACTACTGGGAAAACCATAGCTTTAACTATACGGACCTTTGTTGGCAAGGTAATGTCTCTGCTTGTTAAGATGCTATCTAGGTTTGTCATTGCTTTTCTCCCAAGAAGCAGGCATCTTTTAATTTTGTGACTGTTGTCACCATCTGCAGTGATCATGGAACCCAAGAAAGTAAAATCTCTCACTGCCTCCATTTCTTCCCCTTCTATTTGCCAGGAGGTGATGGGACTAGTGGCCTTGATCTTTGTTTTTTTGATGTTGAGCTTCAGACCATATTTTGCGCTCTCCTCTTTCACCCTCATTAAAAGGTTCTTTAATTCCTCCTCACTTTCTGCCATCAAGGTTGTGTCATCTGCATATCTGAGGTTGATGATATTTCTTCCGGCAATCTTAATTCCGGCTTGGGATTCATCCAGCCTAGCCTTTTGCATGATGAATTCTGCATATAAGTTAAATAAGAAGGGAGACAATATACAGCCTTGTCATACTCCTTTCCCAATTTTGAACCAACCAGTTGTTCCATATCCAGTTCTAACTGTAGCTTCTTGTCCCACATAGAGATTTCTCAGGAGACAGATAAGGTGATCAGGCACTCCCATTTCTTTAAGAACTTGCTATAGTTTGCTGTGGTCAACACAGTCAAAGGCTTTTGCATAGTCAATGAAGCAAAAGTAGATGTCTTTCTGGAACTCTCTAGCTTTCTCCATAATCCAGTGCATGTTTGCAATGATTGAAAATTACTTCATATGGAGTTGTTTCAAGTAAACTAGCAGAGGTATGTGTGGTAGAAGGAGAATAGGTGGGTGATCAGCTCCAAGCCAGGCATGGTTTAAGTCTCATTGCTGGGAAAGGGTTGATGAGGATGATAAGGGACCATAAGAGCCAACTCCTATTTTTATTTTTTTAAAATGATACTTATTAAGATTTTTCCATTATCCAAAAAAATCAAAAAGAAACACAGACACACAAATAAGAAAACAAAACATAAAAAAAGATTTAAAAACACATAAAATTCAAAGTCCTCTTTCAATAACATATTTTCCTGACTTCCCCCCACCTCCCCCTCTTGTATTCCAGTTCAAACTGTTGGCTCAGCAAGTTTTTATCCCCAATTTTTTAACCTTTTTACATTTCAGTCCTTTTAGAAAAACCAATTTTAACTTTTAAACTTTTAACTTATAAATTTATAACATATAACTTATAAACCTCAATACTTGCACATCTGTTCTCATACTTAAAGCCTTTTTTCTAAAGTCGACCTAAATTCCCTTCCACGATTTCCCCAATTCTCATACAGATAACAAAACACAATAAAAACAAAACAAATTATAATTATGCCCCCTTTGGATTCCCAAACTCCACCCCCCCTTTCCCGGTTCCAATCCCAATAATCGTCCATCAATCAATCTACTCTCAGCCTGGGGATCTCACGTCCGAGGCTCTCAATTCTCTCTCAGTTCCTCTCTGCCGGCTTTTTAGATAGTCCTTAGTATCAAACACCAAATCTCAGAGAAGCTCTAGTCCAATAAAGTCCATATTTCTTCCAACCAGACCTCCATACTCAAAAGTGGAGCCTAAGTCTTGTTTCTTACTCTTTTTAAATCCAAATGTCCCAAAAGCTCCAACTTCCATCTTAATCAGATTTGTAATCCATAGGTCTTCAGATCTCCACACAAGAAGATCTCTCCATTCTTCAGTCTCCAATTCAAACCAAATTTTCACCATCAAGTTCTTATTTTCCTTTACAGCCATCATGCCAGGCCTCTGGCTCTCCTTTACCATCTGTGAAATTACAGCTCCTCCTTCCTTTTTCTCAGGAACACCATATATCTCTTTCTTCCCATTCTCAAAGCTCTCCAGTTTCTCTTCTTGTTCAGCTACATGAGCTTCCTGAGTCGGTTCCTTGTCAGATTCAATGAATTTATTTACTGTTAAGTCCAGAGTTGTAACATTTGTAGCCAAAACATCAATTTGGCCTTGTAACTTTCCCAAGAGAACAAAGACTCTGTCCAGTTCAACTTGAATTTCCCCTCCTTCAGCCATTCTTGTAATATCCCAAAACCCCCTCTAGAGGGATTTTGGTTACTTATTGTTCTTTCCATTTCAAATCCAAAAGTCAGATTAGTTTGTATCAGTTCTTCCTTGTTTTCAACAAAATATAGTCAAATTGTAACAAATATAGCCAGCAGAAGCAACAGAAACAAAGTTCTTTCTTTCCGTCTGACAGCCAATTTGACAGCTGTCAAACTCTTACAATATCTTCAGCAGGCTCTCTCGCGGATCGCTCCCGGGTCCGGGGGGGTGGCACTTCAACTCCCAAAATTAGCTCTTATCCTCCAGTAAGATTTCTTCTAGTGCCAAATCGTGAAATTAATGTCTTTCGCCAAATAATGAAAGAAAAAAAAATTCTCTCAACCTTAGTTAGCAGGTCCTTGCTTTAGATTATTTACAGGAGGAGGAGGCTGACTTCCTGTTTACACCTCCCCCGATCGTAACTAATTCATCAAAAAAAATTCTTTAAAAATCCAATTTCCGTACTACTCACGGGTTGTTAATTTTGGAGTCCAAATCACAAGAAGAAGTCAGCGCTCTCCGGCCATGGCACGCGGCTTCACTCCACAGGAGAAGCAGACGACTCACAGCACCGCGCCGCTCACCCCGTTCCGGAGCCTTTAAAAAGGCTCCTTCGCGGGTCGGGGGGGCGCAAATGGTGCCCGCCGAGTCACCAGGTTCACAGGCTTCACCGCCTGTGATTTTTAAGGGTCTCCGCGTCGCCGCAGCGGTGCGACCCTAATCCTGTAGAGCCGATTCCCTCCGGAGCTCGGAGGGAATCCGCCATTAGCCGTTGGTGCTAACCCGGAAGTCCTCCATAAGAGCCAACTCCTAGAGGCCGAGGTTCCTTCTCCCCTCCAGTAAAATATTTGAGGGGGAACTCCCCCAAGTTGATTTGCATTGCCATTAAAATGGTGTGTGTGCATCACATGTTATGGTCAATTATGTGGGATGGGACTTAGCTGTCCACCCAAATATTTTATTCAAATTAGCACCTTTGATCCTGTGGTCAGCCACAAAATGCTCGCTGAACACCCATCCACACACATCTGGCAGAAAATTAATCTTATGATTAACTGGAATGCAAGCCTTTTTTCTTAATACAGTCCATTTTCTCCTATATGGCTTCTCACCCTATAGGTGAGCCAGGAAATTTATCAAATTAGGTGCATGATCTTGCTTAATGATTAGAGTGCTTATGAAAATTCAAGAGCCAGACCCTCCCCAGCCAATTCCCAAGTGCCCAATTCAGTATCATAGGATGGGCTTATACAATTATAGACTAGGATATGTGCATTTCCTTGTCATGCAAACTAACCAATAAACATTGAACTAAATAAGAGCTGATTATTTTCTCAACCTGCTGTTCTGCTTCTTTGCTATTATTACAGACAAGCCAAATGATTGTTAGTTTTAGTTTTCACACCAACGTTTACAATTTTAAAGTGGAAGCAAATTCTTGTCATACAGCTAAGTAAATTGTGCAAACCAAAAAGAAGAAGGCTCAAGACATATTTCTCTGCACTTTGGTTGAAATCCTGTGTAAAATCACCCCTTGCGAATCTAGCAGGCTGTGCAGTTTGTATGCTAGCCCTCAGGCTCACTGAAATTCGCAAATCTTGGAAGGAAGAGATTGGTGCAACCCATAGGCTTTTTAAAGCAAGTTTGGGCTTTGGAAGCTAACTAACCTAAAAGACAGATTCTGTCTCTGTAAGCCTTTCCCATGACAATTATGTCACAGGGCATCAGGACCCAGTACCCAAAGATAGTGCTGACCCAGAGGATGATGGCACTCCTGTAGAAAATAGAGAGGGCCCATTAACAAGCCAGCCTGCTCCTCTGGGTAGTTAGAGCTAACTGCACTGTAGTCCTGCCAGCATATATAAATCTCCAGTTGGCCTCGCTCCAACATCCTGCAGGTGCTGTGGATGCCTTGAACCCTGAAAGGAGCGCTCCTGGGCTTCCCCTGAAAGCACTCAGCTCATAGAACAGGTCACTCACTTGAGGAAGAGCTTGCAGAGATTATATAAATGAACTTGTTTGAGTGAGATAGCTTCCCTGGCCACAGAAGGATTTTACAGTTCCATTGTAGAGTTCTGTGGGTCCTATGGGCTTGTTCAAGGGTGGCCCAGTTCCCTGGGCCAACATCTGGGGGCTTCTCCATGTTTCCTTCTAAGTTACACACACATACACACACGTGCTGATTCATTAGGGCACATGGGCCACTATGTCTGTTTTCAGCCAGCCACTGCCTGCATACTTACAACCAGTCCAGGGGCTCTCACTGACTGTCACCCTCCTCAGTCTCAGTCCCTTGTAGAACTCGGCAAGGAAGAGGGTGGGGAGGGAACTAGAATTAGTTGGCTCTGCCTGTCATTGACTTTGGCGCCATCTACTGTTTGGCTCCCTGCTTTCCAGCCTACCAGTCCCAATGGGTGCCCACTACCATTGACAAAAAAAGATGAAACTTTGAGGGGGTACACAGCAGCACACCCCAAATTTAAACAATTTCCAACAATGAAAAAAAAAACGCTTAAAAGACTGTTTTAGGTTTGTGGTTTTTGTATCAATTCTATGACACTGGGTTTCAATGAAGTTATCTTTTCATATCTTTTTAAAAGTTATGTGTTTTCATAGTTCTTACTATTGTTCTTATTTCTTTTGACCAACTACCTCCTGGCTTTCAACATATTTCCTTCTCCTCGAGAGATAAGGGCAGCCCCTTTTCAACCTGCAGGTTGAGGCCTCCATTAGCTATACTGTAGTATAGCCTCAAGGCGACATGTACCATATTTTCAGAGAGAATGCAAAGAATACATGCACAGTGGTGTTAAGTGTTTGAAGAGGGGAGAGAAAAAATAAAAGTGAATGTCTCCCTTTCAGGCAACATGTAGCTCTCAGACATTATTTTCCTTGCAAGTGTAAGATTATAAACGTGAAGGTTATCGTTATTTTATATCAAATCGAAGGGCACACTAGATCTTCATTACATGTTTGGTAAAGACTCATGGGGTACCGGTCACATTGATATGCTGATGCATTGAAGGATCTCCTTCCACAGGGCTTGTAAGACAGACCTATTCCACCTGGCCTTCAATTTGAATTGGCCTGATGCTCTATTCCCTTTTCCCTTTCCTCTTCTATAAAGAAACCCTTTCTGGGACCCCACATTTAAATTCTTCTCTGGTCTCCTTGCTGGCCCTAGTAGGACCAACTTGGCCAGTTAGCCCTGGTGATCATTTGATGTCTACTGGCTGGGATTTTTTCTTCTTCCCCAAAATGACCCCTGAATTTTTGAATTTTATTGATATTGATGCTGCATTTTATGTTGTATTTTATGCTGTTTTTAAGTCACATTTTAATCAGTGTTTTACAGTGGTACCTCTGGATGCGAATGGGATCCGTTCTGGAGCTCTGTTCGCATCCTGAAGCGAAAGCAACCCGTGTCTGCGCATCCACGGGTCACGATTCACCACTTCTGCGCATGCACATGACATCATTTTGAGTGTCTGCGCATGTGCAAGCGGTGAAACCCGGAAGTAACGCACTCCGTTACTTCCGGGTCACCGCGGAGCACAACTCGAAAATGCTTAACCCGAAGCTACTTCAACCTGAGGTATGACTCTATATTTACTGTTAGCCACCCTGAGCACGCTTTTTAATAAAAATGTGTTATGTTGTTGTTGTTGTTGTTGTTGTTGTTGTTGTTGTTGTTGTTGTTGTTATATTTAGTAGTTCACACTTACCAGAAGATCTTTTCTGACTTCTCACCAGTTAATGGTAATGGCTAAAGCAAAATTACTCACATTTTATTCCATATTCTTTTTACTTAGATTGTCTGAATTTGGAGGTAGTTTCTCAACACCCCTCTTGGAAATCTTGAAGATACTTTGCATTGCATTATTTCTAGGAAGCAATAAAGTACCCATATCTAGGTGCTCAATGAATCACTTGATTCCTTCCCTGAGCATCATTAATGTGCTCTGTGGACACTGATGCTGACATCAAGGCAGGGAGCTTTTTATCTGTAAAAAGCTGCTCAATCAGCACAGCATGGGGATTAGCCATCATGTGTCAAAGCAGGAAAGCATTCAAGTTGCTCCCTAGAGGATACACTATAGTTACAGCTATTTTGGATGCTTTCAATTCTGAATGGGTGTGTAGATCTGTGTGGTTTTATCTGCTAGGGAATGTGACATAAAACATATTGGAAAATGGGACAAAATGGATCTGAAACAAAGTGATTTGAGTAAAGGTCAAGGTAAAGGCACCCCTGACCATTAGGTCCAGTCACGGACGACTCTGCGGTGCTCGTCTCGCTTTATTGGCCGAGGGAGCTGGCGTACAGCTTCTGGGTCATGTAGCCAGCCTGACTAAGCTGCTTCTGGTGAACCAGAACAGTGCACGGAAACACCGTTTACTTTCCCGCCGGAGCGGTACCTATTTATCTACTTGCACTTTGGCGTGCTTTCAAACTGCTAGGTTGGCAGGAGGTGGGACCGAGGAATGGGAGCTCACCCCATCGTGGGGATTCGAACTGCCAACCTTCTGATCGGCAAGCCCTAGGCTCTGTGGTTTAACCCACAGCGTCACCCGCATCCCTATTGATTTGAGTACCATTCCCCCCCCCCCAAAAAAATGCTCTCCTATAGAGAATGCATAGTTCATGGTGAAAAATTGAAATGTTTGAATCTTCCACTGAAACCTAAACATTTCCCAATCTTGTCATATCATGTCCATTGACTGAGGCCTTGATGCTGAATGCAGCTCCATCCTTGAATGCCGCACCTAAGTCCTAACTTTTTGCACTAGATGTCTTTCATTTCTGCCCTTGGGCCCAACCTTCCATGCCCAAACTGTCCATTTAGCATTGCCTCTCATTTTAATATATGTTATTATGTTATTATATGTTTAATCCTCCTTTCCTCCAAAGATCTTTCTGCACGATATGTGGTTTCACAGGCCAAGGTCATCTGGAAAGTTACATGGACGAAGAATTTGCTTTCTTCAGGTCTTGTCTGGCACTAGTCATAATGGCAAAGCTTTCTTCCAAAAGGAAAGTGAAACTGCTGTGGAATGGCAGAACAGACTGGTACCCTGATTTACCTCAACACATATGCCTAATCTACAGCTGAGGATGAGGGAGATATTTGACTCAGTTCACATGTAAAGATGAACCTACCTAATTCACTCTTTCTGAAATAATATGAAAACACAGCCACCTTTCAAAATTTGCACTTTGCTAGATTTTGAAATGAAGTTCTACGGCTAAGTAATGTGTACGAAAATGCAAATACTCTAGTAGAGTGTGCATATAAATGCATGTATTAATAAAAATAATATATTAGAAATGCATTAGATTAGTGGAAATGTACACTAAAGTGCTGGTGAATTATTTTTTAAAATAATTCACAAAATGATGTGGAAATGTGAATTTAAGATTAAAAATGAGAAACAGAGAGAGAGCAAAATAAACAGATTATTCCTATGGACAGTTGAATTTGAAATCATGCTGGACTACCCATCTAGCTCTCAAAACAGAAAGATGGGATGTCCTTTGTTAACCCTCCTAAGAAAACAGTGTCACCTATATCTGCTGAAAGAGAACAACTATCTGCCTCAGATATTTTTCTCCATGTAAGGACCTCCAGCTGTGCTTCCTATTTCCCTTCAGGAAAATTCTCTGTCCAAATTATTAAGGTTAAGCAGAGATCTCCATTATGACTTGAATTTTGCTATTGGCAAAATTCAGTGGAAGCTCTACAAGGCCCCTGATGTTGACTGGTACACAGAGTCAATGCTTTTCATAGACATTCATGAGTTCCACAATTCTACTCATTCAACCAGAAAGCAGTATTTATTTATTTATTGCTTTCTTGTTTCTGATAAGGCTATGATGGCTTTCAAATGAAATGAAATGCACAGGCACAGATACTTCAGTGCTTTTCCATCTGAGCTGCTATTTGCAGCTACCTTAATACATTCCTATTGTCCTTAAATGAAAACATGTTCTACTATTAGTCCCTTTTCTTATCATCTCTCTCATCAGTTGATTCAATACTGGGGTATTTGCCTGCCACGGAAACCCTTGTCTTCCCTTGGGAATTACATCTTGTGCTATGAAGATGAACTAATGTAAATAAAGATCTCCTATGTTTATTTATATTTTATTTTTTAAAAAACCCATTTGTTTCTTTTCCTTTAGTTGCCCTCATTTCAATCACCATGCATTCACTCCCAGCCTACCTTGTAAGATATTTTACATATGCCTTACATTCTAGCTGGCCTTTTCCTTTCTACTGCTCAACTTCTGCAGGGAACGAAACAAAAATCTGAGTGTGTTTTTGGAGATGATTAGGAATAATTAGAAGGATTGATGTTCAGGCATCATTTGAAGATAGAAACCACATCCAGCCCTGGTAAGCTATGTGGAAAGAGCTTACCATGTATAGTTTACCTACATTTACATTTTTTAAAATCAGAGCTTTTTTCAGCCAGAATTCACAGGAACTCAGAATCTCAGGTGGGTGCCATTGCCACTCACCATTCATGGTGAGTTCTGGCATCTCTTTTTCCATAAAGATAGAACTGTTTAAAATGCATGAATAACCCTTTTAATGTTCCTTGCCTCCCAATGAATTGGCTTTAGAGAAGTGCCATGTCCATCATTGAAATAAGCTAGACATTTCCTGAAAGCAAAAAGTGATTGAAAGGCATCAGGCCTTGTTTATGCTGTAGAGTTTTGCATTTTCAGTTGTATCTGTAAATAAAGCAAGAAAAAGAAATTTGTACATAACTAATAGACTTGTATGCCTTTATCAATTCCACTGTCTATGCATGTATAGCAGCCAGGTTGTATATTTATAGCCTCAGCCAGATACTTGCAGTAGCAATTGTCAACTGTTCACCTGGGAGAAACAATGAAGAAGATCCCAAACAACCAACTGGCATTACAGCAAGTATCTGAGTTAGAATATATATATGTTTCCCGGCTTGTGGGCTGAAACAACTTGTAGGACATAGCTCAGTGGAACAGCACCTCTGTTTGTAGAAGCTCCCAGGTTCATTCTCCAGGTAGAGGTTGGAAAGACTCCCATCTGAAATGTCATCAATACTGTGCTAGATGGCTCAGTGATCTGATTCAGTATATGAGCAGCTTCCTGTGTTTGGATATGCCTGCAGATCATAACTCATAGACATAGGTGTGATTCTCATCCTTCTGAGGTTGCATCCAAACACTAAATGCCCATATAGCTTGTGTCTGGGGGTAAATGAAAGATGGCCTTTTCCTGTCTCAGAAATTGAGACACATCAGATTTCCTTTCCTGGCTGGAAGCAAAGTTGGAAAGATACCTTTCCCATGCTGGACCTCCATTTCTGGAACACCCTCTCCAGGGAAGCACATTGATTAAGTTTTACATCGCAGGTTGATAACTTTTGCTTAGCCAATAAATGTAGAAGTGATTTTGTATTTAGTAGCAACCTGGTGGGTATTTTTTCTTTTCCTTACTACATCAGTGAGTTTTCACCTGCATGCTTCTGCTTTTAGCTTTTTATGCTATCCTTGCCACTATTCTAACATAAATGGACCTTGCTTATAAGGAAAAAGTGTGCTGTAATTCTCCAAATATAAATTGTCATAGCTGAATCAGGGAAACAATGCCTTATTTCACTTAAATGGGACTATGCTCTGAAAAGTTTCCTGCTTTTCACCGATATAAAGTCCTTAGCTATCATTTTTGTCTTGTCTTAATTGGCTTGCAATGTTCCTAAATAACCTGAGCCTTAAGTTTAAAACCTACACAAATAAGCACAAAAATAGCTGTTTATAAATATAAAATACTACGCCTATGGAATGATCATGATAGGTTGCTAAGCTTTTATCACCACTGATATCTGCAGCCTTCAATTTCCTAAAAAAATAAATAAAACATTTCCCCCCTTAGGGAGAGTGTCTTTTTCCATTTCACATCCATTGACTTCCCACCCTGTTGCTATCACTCTGAGCCTCAGTCTCAAAAACAGATCATGAATGATATTTTTATTTTCCTGGTGTCCTGGAATCATTGAAAATAACAGTCTGTCTCTGCAAAAGCTGAAAACTATTGCAGTACCAGCAGGAGTGCATGGAGCTAACCCAACAAAAATTAAGAGCTATACATAGCTTGAAAAATAAGCATCTTCAAGTATATGGCTTTGTATTTAAAGGGCAGAATTAGATATCAACCAGAATACATTAGCATCTCTTTTAACCAAATCCAAACATTCAGTAGCGAATCGACTGGGGTTTAATAATTGCCATGTTACTATTTTTCACTGCAGGAGTGGTTTGGGTCCTTTTCAGATGATTTGACAAAACACCTGGTAGATTTCCCATAGTGCAATCCCGTATCAACAGTCTGATGTTAAATGACTAGTGGTAGAGATAAGGTTTGCTGCATGGATACATTGCTAACCTCCTGGTTGGATTACATGGGACTGTCCTTAAGGATTGTGCAGGGGCTTCAATCAGTACAGAGTATAGTTGCCATAACCTTGAGTGATATAGCCCATTTCACCCATATTGCATCAATTCTGAAAGAACTTCACTAGCATCTTATTCATTTCCAAACTCATTTTGAGATGCTGGTAATTACATGCCCCATCCCCAAGATGTACCCTGTATCTATCCATTTTTTAAACAAAACAAAGCACTGATGTGTTTCACAGTCACTTTGAGATTCCTGAGCCACTCTGTATAAAACGGTTCAGTGTTTCCCCTTTCACTATAATGGAAAATCTAACAACTGCTGTTGCTTTTGCCTTTTGGCCAAACTTGGTGAAATTTATAGGTATAAGGAGCACCTCCAGAATTGAATAAACCTGCCATATTGCAGGCAAATAGGTCCAGGGACTTCTTGTGGGGGGCATATAAAAGAGATTCATTTTTCTCCATAATCCCTAATGAAGATAGGATTGGATTTTTGTGATTTTCTCACCTTCAGATAATTAAGAGGTGGCTGCGTGGTGAGCATATTTGATTTCGCATTTTTCTTTCTGGTGATGGTGATAGGCTTTATTCTATATGTCTTCCATAGGTGTCTGGTTGGTCACTGTGAAAACCGGGTGCTGGATTAGATGGATTCATGGCTTCATCCAGCGGAGTTCTCATACCTTACAGCCTTAACATATTTAGACCAACTAATGAATGTACAGGTCAGGAGTGGAACTTGTTGCCTCCCAGCCCTGCATGCATTCATTATCCATTGGTTTTTGAATATCTGAAAAGGGCTAGGAACAGACACAAGGAAACACACAATAGATTTTATTCACAATGTAGCTTCCTGCACTGTGAAAAGACACTTTGTGAATGTATTGGTGAGAGTTACAGACTGTGCCAAATATAACAACTGACTTGCCACCTCTGATGACTTCCCTCCCCCATCCATGCAGGCCAGCACTGATCTCTCTCTCTCTCTCTCTCTCTCTCTCTCTCTCTCTCACACACACACACACACACACACACACACACACATCTTTGAACTTTTAAATAATAAGGGAGTGAAGAAAATGTGTGCATGTTTGCATGCTGCATGCATGTGTGCCTATATGTGTTTATTATTGTGAGAAGATTATTATCACCTTTCTGCCCTATTTCTTCCTCAGCTTCTCTCCTTTCAATTTACTTGTTCTTGCTGTCCTCACACTTGCAGTTCTGAGGCTCTTCATACTCTCTGGATTCTTCTTCAAACATTAAGCTGAAGAGAAGAAGGGGAAAAACCCTGCTCATTATTTTTCTGTCAAACTCTCGGCAAGTACAGGGAATGTGTTTTTATTTTATTTATTTTATTAAAGCCAGTGCGTGCTATTGCAACCATAACGGTCAATTTATCCCTTTAAATGTGTGGGGTTTTTTCCTGTCCCCATCCCAAGGGTGTACTGGTACATTTTATAGTGAAGTGGAAATGCAGGGGGGTGCAAGTCCATGGCTCCCCACCCCCCAGAGCAGTATCAATGATGTAATCTACTCAAGGGTGATTGATGGACCCTCCTTGCTTTGGCAAGGGGATGATGTGATAATGGGCTTTTCATGTTTGCATGTGGCAGAATGTCATAGAGCAAGCCAGAGAAAGATGGGGAAAACCAAAGAGAGGCTGCAGAACTCTTTCCTTGGATGTGGTCCCTATGTTATACTAACAGTTTGAATGGTATTTCTCCTTTGTGATGATATTTGTATTTTTAATTGAAAAGTAAAGGTTGTGAATCAGCAGGCTAAATATATTTTGTTAAAGCTCAGGGTAGTTTACAAGCTGAACCTATGCGATCAAAGTAAGCACCATTAAGTTCAATGGCACTTACTCCTAGTAGACTATGCGTAGGATTGCAGTTATGCTGATGTGAATGACTTTGGTATTATGCTACATACTGCTGCCCTTTGGTTGGTGTAGGTGTGCATGTTAAAAAACAGATTAATACAGCTACCTGCATTTTTTTTACTCTCCTTGGGGTCAGGCCTATGCTCTGTGGTCAGGATGTGCTCCCCAATTATTTATTTCTTAGACATTGATGCAGCTTATTTATGTACAAGTACTACCAGCCTTCTACCCTTGGTTTAATACAGCTACAATAAAGTAGATTTTCGAATGTTTGTTCAGGCTGAGGTATGGAAGGGGAACTGGTGAGAATTCCCTCCACTTTCCATTAGCACAGGCCTGTAATTTTTTTCAAAGTGAATGGAAGGGCAGTATTGGATACAGCCATACAGTGCACTAGCAATAGCCCTGGTATAATAGCTGCCCAATGTACAGGGACCACACAGGGATGCCCTGTAACAGTTTCTAATTCTTTCCATTTTTACTGTTTGGTACAAAGTTCTTTAAACTCAATATTTCTTTAATTAAGAACACAGAGGGATATTCATGCCCCCTGAAACCCGGTAAGAGTTTTACATCAATTAGGTTAATTGACAACAAATTAAACACTTTCCCAATAATGGCTATCCACCTTTTGTTACAGGAAAAAAATCAATTGCACCTTGTTTTTAACTGAAAGTCAACTTGGAACAACAAAAGTGTTTTAAGGTCTTTGAGCTGATACTATAATAGGAGTATATAGAGGTCAACTGTTCTATCAAAGCTGGTATGGAAATTGCTTACACAATGTGACTTGGTCTGATCTTCAGATCCTTTTTAGGTTTTTAGCTGGTCTATGCTGATTGGCCACAATATAAAAAACCATGGCCCAGGAGTCATTTCTATGTGTTTTCTTTGATTCTGTGCAGAATTAGTGCAGTCATGCTCCACAAGCTTTAAAAATACACAAGTGAAACACATTATTAGCTGCATTGTGTGATTAGGGGCACAGAGGATAAGAATAATAACCAACCCCAGTGAATAACTGCAGAGACCAAAGGTTGGCTTCAGATTCAGGATCTTTATATCAGATTGAATTAATACAGAGGAGAAGTAGGATGTGCGTTCATCTTACAATGGGCAGTCTTCTATTTGAACGGCCATGTGGTCCAGGTCCAGGTTAAAGGTAAAGAAGCAACTCAGTAGCTCCATCTCCTTCAGAAGTTTAGAGGTGGGGGCCTGGAAGAGGACATCTGCTGTGGCAGCCCCTAAGTTGTGGAATTCCTACCCCACAAAGGTGTGTCTGGCTTCATCACTATATAGTTTTCAATGAATGCTGAAAATGCACCTCTTTACCATGGCCTTTGACACCCCAGATGTGTGGTTTCAGGACCCACTCTATTCCAATGATTGAAATCTGTTTAAACTTTTTTTTTTAATTGTTGTAAGCAAATCTTGGACCTGTTGATGAAGGATGAGCAATAAGCAGAGGAATAGGGGTAGAAGCAGAGGAAGAGGAAGAAGTAGAAGGAGGAACTTGACACTGTGCCTGTTACCAGAGATGATGGCATCTTCCTATCTTCCTGTTTTCCTTCCTTCCTTCCTTCCTTCCTTCCTTCCTTCCTTCCTTTCTTCCTTCCTTCTCTTTTGGATGCAATGTTTAAGTAGCCACCCTAAGGAGAAGATATTTTGTGGTAGAAATTTCCTAGTTGACCCTCTCCTGAAGCTCTGTTGATCTGAGAGGCTTGAACATCACAGTACAGCTCCTATTGCAGGCAGGCTGAAGCCCTGAACAGAAGCACTCCTCTTAGTGGCTGGATACATTGCACTGTAGGTCTCACTTGTGGTGTTTTATTCTTGAAATATTCATTGGCTATAAATAAGCAATTAAAATGCTTTGCATGTACCTAACTTATGCACAGCAATTAAGCAAGCTGCATCCGGCATTTTCTAAGGGAATTCAGTTGCTTCTTCATTCTCCATGCAGCACCAGAAATAGAATTATATGTATAATTCTAACATGAGGAATATGAGGTTCTCTGCCCAAATCCATTGTCATTGAAAATCATAAAATTGAGCTCAGGTATTTCCCCTCTGCACATTAATAATACATCTGTACCTATTAATCTGGTGGGTTTTATGGGAGTTGTTTCATAAGGATGTCTGACTTTCATTTTACTCATGCCATTCACATACTTATTTTACAAAATCTCTTCTAAAAGTCAGGAAACAGTCACTTTGCATTTTAAATCCTAGTTTTATGAAAAATAAAAAAAGAAGAAAGAGGAATGGCATATTTGACAGTTGATTGCCATATTTTGCATCCAAAATGATATTTCTCTTTAGATTAAACTATGTGATTTCGGCACCAAAGACAACAGAGAACAGAAGTTGCCAGGTATGCAACAATCTGTAAAATTTGCCATTCTTTCAGTCTGGAAAATCTTTAGGGATGTTTTTTGCATGACATGGTATACCGTGAAATCCCAAAATGTGGCTTTGTGAAACAAGATAATCCAACTAATTATTCCCCTAATAACCACCTTCAGGCCTATAATTGTAGAACTACATTCCAAACTACATCCCAAACCATATTTTCAGTCCTGATGGCTTGTGTGAAAAGTCCCACCTTTTTTTAAGGGGTTGGAGAACAGCTGATTCATATTGCAGGTGTTTTGTGTGTGGAATGTCCCAGGTTCAATCCCTGGTATCTCCAACTGATTTGTTATTTGATGGTAGTTGGTGATGGTAAAGACCCATTGTCACAATAGACAGTAATGGACTAGACTAACAAATAGCTCAACCTGTTATGGACCATAGTCCTGCTTCCAGAATCTCCTTTGTCCCTTGTACACAGTCATTAGCCAAACTGATTTCGCCTTCGCAACAACAACTGAACTGATGTTTAGCTTTCCATTACTGACCTTTGCCCTTAAGAATTAAGAATACATCTTTCCATAATAGCTGCTGGTCTGATTTTTAGTTGTTGTTGTTTTTTCATTTATATTATATTTTTATACTACTTCAAACTGCATTTTTATTATGAAGCAGTATATACGTATTTTTTTATAAATACATAAAGTTCATTAGTGTCCTGCAATTAGCTTAGCCAATGGTGGTTTGACTCCCATTTCAAGGTTCTAAATTTATGCCAGCAGAATTTTGGCAGTTCATATGCTCCTATGTGTCCAGTGTGGCCAATATAAGGTGTGGAACTGGAATCAGTTTTCCAAGTGGATAAGCCAGAATATACTGTCAAATGCCATGCAACAGTAGCCCAAAAAGACTATACAATGGTATCATTCTGTGGTAGGCTTATCATATATTTCAGCCAATCTTCCTGGGAAGCCAAGGACATAAATTATGACAGCTACATCAAGATTTGACCACACCGAAGAGTTGTTGTTGCTTTAATAGGAAGCATAGTGCTGCTATGCTTAGATTTGGCCTCAGTAGGGTCAGAAACCTAGACAGCATCTTAAAAAGCAGAGACATCACCTTGCCAACAAAGGTCCACATAGTTAAAGCTATGGTATTCCCAGTAGTGATGTATGGAAGTGAGAGCTGGACCATAAAGAAGGCTGACCACCGAAGAATTGATGCTTTTGAATTATGGTGCTGGAGGAAACTCTTGAGAGTCCCATGGACTGCAAGAAGATCAAACCTATCCATTCTGAAGGAAATCAGCCCTGAGTGCTCACTGGAAGGACAGATCATGAAGCTGAGGCTCCAATACTTTGGCCACCTCATGAGAAGAGAAGACTCCCTGGAAAAGACCCTGATGTTGGGAAAGATGGAGGGCACAAGGAGAAGGGGATGACAGAGGACGAGATGGTTGGACAGTGTTCTCGAAGCTACCAGCATGAGTTTGACCAAACTGCGGGAGGCAGTGGAAGACAGGAGTGCCTGGCGTGCTCTGGTCCATGGGGTCACGAAGAGTCAGACACGACTAAATGACTAAATAACGACAACAAAGTGTTAGAAGAGGCATTGGGTTGCCTCCAAGATTTAGGGGGCCCAGCATGCAGCACATGCATGCGACATCATGCAAGTGTCATGCATCATATGTGTGTGACAGGAGGGGGAACTGCAGAAGCTGCAACATGCATGACCCTAACACTAACCGTTGCGCATGGGGCAGCCTCAACATTGAGGTGACCCGGCCCTTCCAAAAAAGATTTAGGGGACATATCAGCCCCCTAGAATTGGCATGCCTGAGTATCGGTAAGACTACCTATGTTTAGTCCAAAAATGGAGTCAGATGACCCAGATTGTTGATGACATTTGGAAACCATCAAGTAATAAGTTCATCATGAAAGTGCATAATTTCATATCTAATGAACTAAACTGCCTGATACAACAACTTTAACATACTATGTACAGTGTACAAGAATTCCGTGATACTTTAGTCGCATTTGCATCCCATTGAAATCAGTGTGATGTTAGCCATGAGTAACTTAAATCCCATTGATTTCATTGGGATCTAATCGTAACTGATTTAAGTATGTCTTTTAAACATTTATCTTTTGCAGCTCATTGTTTCAAGAAGATGAAAGGATCTTGTAATTTGGCGTGATAGATATCAGAGACAGAAATAAATGAAGCCAGATAACATGTTCTATGCGGTGAGCTGGCAGGATATCCCCACCACCACCATGAAGTATTTCCTTTCCCAACAAAAAACTGGCTGTATCTCTACAATAGGTTTCCAAGTCTGACTTTATGCCTTGAGAGTTGCCACAGTGTACAAAAGGAAAGAACTTAGCTGTCACATACAATTAATCAGCCTTTTCATTATTTGCTAAACTCAAGATTCCATGGAAACACTTGTCCCTCTTTCCTTATTTTTCTGTTCATAATTTTGTTCCTTAAGGACAAGATTAGAACAAAACTGAGGGCGTCGGGATGGATCAAATGTGCAATCAACATAGGAAATGCATATTAAAAGTAGGAACATATATTATGTGGATTAGTGAAAGAAGTGGTTAGCAAAGAGTGATCCAGACCTCCCTATAAGAGCATTGTTGTTTAGTCGTCTTAGTTGTGTTTGACTCTCCGTGACCCCATGAACCAGAGCATGCCTTGGAAACTCTCACCTTCTTCTCAAAGCTTCTTCTTTTTTATGTCCATGGAATTTTCTTGGCAAAATACTGGAGTGGTTTGCCAGTTCCTTCTCCAGGTGGATCACATTTAGTCTTAACTCTTGGCTATGACCTGTCCGTCTTGGGTGGCCCTGCACAGCATAGCTCATCGCTTCTTGGAGTTATTCAAGCCCCTTCGCCACGACAAGGCAGTGATCCATGAAGGGGTATAAGAGCATACCAGCTTATGCTGTATGCTACAATGTATGTAAATGTTTCAAATAATTCCCCATCAGAAGAAGATGAATTGGAAGAAAGACTTGCGCAAAATAAATCAATTGCAGCAGAATAGAAAATATCATGAATATTGATTGGCATACATTCATACATCACTAGCTGAGACACAGAATTTTGACATTCCTGCCTTTTCTGTCGTGATCAGCCAAATCCTTTAGGCAAGTCGGAGACCACAATTCAGTGGTACAGCCATACCTCACAAGTAAGTCTGAAATGTTCGGAAACCAAAGCGCAAGAAGCTTCCAAAAGAACGTTCAAAAACCAGAACACTCACTTCCGGTTTTCGATCGTTCGGGAGCCAGAATGTTCAACTCCCAAGGTGTTCAGAAGCCGAGGTATGACTGTACATTGGTACCTCTGGTTAGGAACCTAATCCGTTCCAGAGGTCCATTCTTAAGCTGAAACCATTCTTATCCTGAGGCACGCTTTCGCTAATGGGGCCTCCCACTGTGTGCATGCCTCCAGCATGCAATTTCCGTTCACATCCGGGGGCAAAGTTTGCAACCAGGAGCAGCTACTTCTGGGTTAGTGGAGCTCGTAACCTGAAGCATTCACAACCAGAAGCGTTTGTAACCAGAGATACCACTGTGTGTGTGTGTGTGTGTGTGTGTGTGTGTGTGTGATGCTTTACATTTAAAGCATCCCAGATTCAGTACTTTTAATCTTCAGGTATAACTGAGAAAGGGTCCTTTCTGAAATATTAGAAAGCTGCTGCCCATCAGTGAAGACAACATTAAAGGAGGTAGGTCAATGATCTGACACGGGAGCTTTTGTCATCACACTTGCTTGGCATTCATGTCTCTATACATCTACAAGCTTCTTCTCTACAGGCAATGAGCCTTTCTAGAACACAAATGACTGGGTGGAGAAATTTCAGAGCTTAAGTTCGCTAAACCATTTCCCCCGGTGACTGTGGCTCTAATCTGCTGGAGGACATGCTACAGTCTTTCTGGTAAAGCTGGCCCAGAACCTTGTACATCTCCTGAAATGCACGTGTGGGTATCTTTGAATTAAAGTCAAGATAGCAGAGTGCCCTTCTGAGGTACTCATGTGAACAACAGAGATGAGATTAAGCTTTTCCAGAAATGGAGTTTCACCGATAAAGCAAAGAAAATGGCAATTTACTGTTGAAGGCTGTCCTGAAGATGAGAAGGGCCGAGAAGGGGATAAGAAGTAACGCTGCAGTAAGACTGCATGGTAAATTGTATCAGCTTTCATGGGAATGATAGGTGGTTGCAGCGTGAGTTGAAAAGCTGGCAAGCTCTTGGGGGGAAATGGAGCATCTCCTTCCTTTTGCTCTTCCTGGAATACAGGGAGGAGGTGCAGGGATGCTGAGAGTCAGGATAAATCCAAAAAGAAGTTTAAAAGAAGAGATCTTCCTGAATCATAGGAAGACTTTCCCAGGTGGAGGTCCCTGGAAGAAAAAGAGACTAGGGTTGTAATCTTAATCCTATTTACCTAGAAGTTAGCCCCATTGAACTGAATGAGACCTACTACTGAGGAGACATGGTTAGAATTGTGCTCTTCTTAGTGAGACTATGTGTACCATGTTAAACTCTTTTCTCGCCTATAGTGTGGGGGTCAGAGAGACAAGAACTGGCCCTGGGCCTCTAAAAATAAGTTAGGCAGAGGGCCTTCTTGCAAAACTCATGTGAAATATTCTAAGAAGCCCCTTTGGGGAAATCACCAAGCCCGAAGGTTCAAAGTCAGCCTTTGATTACAAAGACTCACAAAAGAGTACACAAAGGAAGACAATTGTCTTTTTGTCTTAACAAAAGAGGAAATGTAAGCTTTTGGTGGAATTCAAAGTACTCTTTCTAAAAGACACTTCAGATCTCAGGGCTTTATATAGCCAACTAATATTCCTCTGATTAGATTAAGAACAGAGGGAGACTGAGCATTAGCAGTTGGAAAAGATATCAGTGCATATCAGTGCATATAAAGGGGGCTTACAGCCTCTTGTTCATGGAGGAAAGGTTTTGGCAGGAAATACTGAAGTGTGTTTTATCCAAGTTTGCTAGATTCTTCCCAACAGACTTTTCCAAACCAAATGAAAACTTCTGAGCGAAGTCATCACAAATCTTTAGGCACCAGGCAAAAGCATTCCTCCTTTAAGCCTTTGGCTAATTAACCAATCTATGGCCTTTTAAACTGTGTGTGGGGTTATTGTTTTCATTTGTTACTATGTTGTGCATTTTTATGTTGTTATAATATAAACCATCCTGCGCTCTTCAAATGAAGACTGATATAGAGGTTTGTTTAAGTAAGTAAGTAAGTAAGTAAGTAAGTAAGTAAGTAAGGTGCTTGCAAGGGAGCTCACAAAATGGAGGTAGGATATAACTCCCTACATTTCACTTGGAGATGTGACAGATTTATGTAGAAACAACCTGCTTTGGGGCTTTTCACTTTGATAGTCTGAAGTGCTGGTTTCTGTTTGGCCTAGGACTTTAAAAATTGCTGTCCATGTGATCATCCTTGAATGTGTTCATCCCGTGGACCCAAGAAACTCAAAGACATCACACCATCCAGACCAGTATGTGGGTAGCTAAGATGGTGACTTCTAAATTCTATTGGACACCCATTCCCATCAACCCCAGGCAGCATTGCCAGTATTCAGGAATGATGGGAGTTGTAGTCCTGCAGCAGCATGTTGGCTACTTTTCCAATCTACATGGTTACACAGGAATGTGTAATGCCAGGAATGTGACAGGCCCCCCTCTAAGTCAGTCTGAGGCAACCCTTGGGGCTTTGACCGTTCTGCAGACTACTGTACTGATGGTGTGTCGTTTATTCTAATGATAGCTGGAGCCAAATGGACAGCACACAATATATCAACTTTGTGCTTCTCTAGGAAACCTTTAAACATATTGTGTACCTCCAGCCAGCTTTGTCATTTCATTTTCTGTCCCTATGCCTGCCCCCCAAAAGTGTGTGCAAACTTAGCATCATTCTTTTAAATATATATCTGCCTTTCCCCTATCACCACTCCTGGTTTCTCTGCATCAGTGTGCAAGTCTGTATTGCACAGAAGCCAGTACTAATTTGCAACAAAGTGACATGATAGCCTAGAATAAAACAAAGGAACTCTTTTTCTAAGTTGTTAATGCATATTAGTGGTCATAAAGTTAGCTGTCGTGTAAAAGGCAAGGAAGCTTGTTGGACATTGTCATTCTCTTTGGATTTGTACACTGTTTCAGCCTCTACTGCTTCTTCTATTAGAACTAACTCGTGCACCTACATCTTATTTTCCTGGGTAATGAAAGCTATACTTTGTAACAATAGCTGCTGCTGATATTAATTCTCACCTATTCATCTGCACTGAAATCTACTCAGCATACTAAGGATGTGCATCCATTAGCGCATATTGCATTGCCAAGTAATTATTATTTCAATATAATTCACTTTGCAAAATCTTCAGCTTTGGACACTCTGCCTGAGCACTTGTTCCTGGGCTAGCTGTACATCAGCTTTGTTCCCAAGAGCTATTGAACCAAAGGAATCATGAAGTATGTATAATCCTATGTATAATCCTACCATGTTTACTCAGAAGAAAGTCCAACTGATTTGAATGGGACTTGTTCACAAGTCTCTCTCTCTCTCTCTCTCTCTCTCTCTCTCACACACACACACACACACACATAGGAGTATAGCCTGAAGTTGGGTGAAGCCAAGGCAGAAGGTCATTACTTGAATGATTATGAAACCAGCAGCTGCATAGCTGTAGCATTAATGTATCACCCTTAACATTATTACCACTCCTTGTTGGCTGAGTAGGAAGACACCTTGCAGCTATTCCTTCATCTTCCTGCTTCATGAAAGCAGGAGGAAGCAGAATGAACAGCTGCAAGGAACCTCACTGATCAATCCACTGCTCTGTGTAAAAAGATCAGAAGGATAAAGCACAAGCCTATATGTCACATTGCACAGTGGAAATAAAAGCTTGGTTTGAATACTAGTGGAACTCTACTGAACTGTTTAAAACCCATCAAAAGGTCCACCTCTACTCACAGAATTGTATACTCATTAGAGTGATGTTGACTGGTTTACCAGCTAATTAAGTGACATCACAATCAGCTCCAGTTGCAGGAGTTGAAATAATTCATGATGATTAATTTGATGTGTTTGGTTGCTCTGTAAGCAATTCGCAAAACAGATTGTTGTTGCTTTCCAAAATTCATCAGCAGAGAATTTCTGCAAGGATAAAGGAAAGCGCCATTAGGAGTTTTGGAGCGTGGTGTCATCAGTATGCTGGTAACACATAGCTCTATCTCACCATAACATCTGAATCAGGTGATGCAAGTCCTAGACAAGTGCATAAACAGAGTGGTGGACTGATCATCAGTGTTTTGTTTTTTTAAAAAAAACAAATGTTTATTAAAATTTTCCATTATAATACATTAAAAAATCAAAAAAAAAAAAAAGTTTAAAAACACATAGAATTCACAATCCTTATTTTCAATAACATATTTTCCTGACTTCCCCACACCTCCCCCTCTTGTATTCCAATTCAAATTGTTGGTTCAACAAGTTCTTATCCCTAATTTTTAACCTTTTTATATTTAGTTCATTTTAAAAAACCACTTTTGCCTTATAAACATCAATAGTAATACATCAGTGCTTATTCTTAAAACCTTTTTCTAAAGTCGACCTAAATTCCCTTCCACGATTTCCTCAATTCTCAATTTCCTCAATTTCCTCAATTCTCAAACAGATAACAAAAATAAAAACAAAACAGATTATAATTATACACCCTTTGGATTCCCAAACTCCACCCCCCCTCTTCATCAGTGTTTGAATCCTGGGAAGATAGAGGCTCTGTTCATAGGTGCTTCCCATATCTGGAAGATAGGCCAGTTGCCTGTTCTGGATGGGGTTGTGTTCCCTTTGAAGGAACAGATATGTAGTCTGGGGTTAATTATTGATACATCTTCGTCATTAAAGGCCCAAGTCACTTCTAGGGCAAGACGTGTCCTTTACAGGCTCCAGTTGTTACACCAAGAGTCGTATCTGGACTGGGATAGCCTTGCCACTGTAGTCCATTCATTGGTAACCTTGAGAGTAGATTACTGTAATGTGCTATATGTGGGGCTGCCCTCAGGCATGTTGCAGAAACTCCAGCTGGTGCAGACTACAGTGGCTGGACTGCTGATGGAGGAACAAGGCTGACAGCTTGGGACACCTTTGCCAAAGCATCTGCCCCACTCATGTGATGGAGGTTGTGTGTTTTTAAACATCTAAAGAGAGCTTGAACCTTATTTAAATGTACAGAAACTTTGCAGTCAAAAAAAATTCTACCCACCAAACCATATCCATGTACTTTTTTACAGAAACTTTGCAGTCAAAAAAAATTCTACCCACCAAACCATATCCATGTACTTTTTTAAAAAAAAAAACCTAGTTGAATGGACTTTTGAAGCTACATTTCTTTACATTGCCCAATCCACTTGTATCAAGGTAAAACATAATTAAAAGAAGACTAGGGGTCTCTTAACAACTCTCAGCAGCCATAACAAACTCCACATCCCAGGATTATTTGGGGAGAGCTATGACTGTTTAAATAGGGATGCAGGTGGCGCTGTGGGTTAAACCACAGAGCCTAGGACTTGCCGATCAGAAGGTCAGTGGTTTGAATCCCCACGACGGGGTGAGCTGCCATTGCTCGGTCCCTGCTCCTGCCAACCTAGCAGTTCGAAAGCACTTCAAAGTGCAAGTAGATAAATAGGTAACGGTCCGGTGGAAAGGTAAATGGCATTTCCGTGCGCTGCTCTGGTTCACCAGAAACGGCTTAGTCATGCCGGCCACATGACCCAGAAGCTGTACACCGGCTCCCATGGCCAATAAAGCGAGATGAGCGCCGCAACCCCAGAGTCGGTCACAACTGGACCTAATGGTCAGGGGTCCCTTTACCTTTACCTTTTTATGACTGTTTAAAGTGGCATGATACTGCTTTGAATGTATGGTGCAGATGGGAGTCACAGGCAAGAATTTAGTCTGAAGCCCACATGGACTTAGGCCAAGGATGCCATGTTGCCTTTGGGTGGCTGGATTGCCAACTCTGTCATATATAATATTTAGAAGATGGTTGGTGAATAAATATAAAAGCTGCTTTTGAATCTTTTATGTTTGAGTTTAATAACTTAACTTTCAACTTCTGGGTTTGTAAACCTTTTCTTAAATCTGAGCAAATAATTAGAGGCCAAATTAGTTGTGATCGAAGTGGCAATAAAGCAGGAAAAGGATGTAACGGCAGAGCTCACAGCACTAATGAGAACGGCACTTCTTCAAAAGGAAGAAAGCAACAAGCAAAAAACTGAGGAGCCTCTAATTAACATTGCATGTCAAGTGGTTGCTGAAACAGGAAGAATAACTACTAAGAAACACAATCGCAATGCATAACTAGTCACAATTTGGGATGGTTTCTATTTCTTAATGAAATTAGTTTGTAGCATACTGCCCTGCGGATGTTAACACAACAGACCTAAGTTCAGATCAGCCAAGGGGTATAGTAAGGGCAGACAGGAAATGAATATTAAAGCTTTTATAAATTTAACATTAGGCCTGTACAGATAATCTAAGACCCTCATTTAGTGAGGGAGAGTCCAGATGAACATGCTAGCTGCATTTCCCTTCATGAGTTGAAGGGATAACTTTCAAAGCAAGAAGCCCTCTTCTATTTGTGTAGGATCCCTGTATAATTTAGGGCCCTAGAAAGTCAGGGTTCTAAAATGTGCAGGGAGGCTACATCTCAGGCCCAGGGCCCAAATGCAGCCTCCCTCCCAAACTCTGTCTGGTCTTCCCCAGCCTTGCTCCTTCCCAGGCTACACCCTTCACTGGTTCTGTTCCACAACAGCTTTTGCCTGGTTATAATATATACCTGTACTATGATCATGCACCTTCCTGGCCTGGATGGCTGCTGAAGATGTGTGTGTGTGTGTGTTTAATGTTTGATGTTTTATTATGTTTTTATATATGGTGTGAGCCTCCCAGAGTGACTGGGGAAACCCAACCAAATGTGTGGGGTATAAATAATAAAATTAGTATTAGTATCTATGACTTTCACATGACTGGAATGTAGCCACATGAAGCAAGTTGCATCAGTTGCTCTGCACCACCTAACATTACCATAGAGCCTTCAAAAGGTGTCACAAGGGCATGAGGTACTGGGGATGAAAAGCGTTCCCAATCCACATCCATGGCCTACGATACGATAATCTTTATTGTCATTGTCCTATACAGAATAACAAAATTGAAGAAATCTACATGAGACATTCAAAAACCCACAAGCCTGCTATCCCAGCTATCCCAGCCTGGTTAGCCCCTAAAAACTCTGATACCCCATAATTGAATACAATATACTCACATAAAGACTATCTTACACTGCGTTTAAAACCAAAATCGCATTTGGATAGAAACTGTTTCTCAGGCGGCTTGTCCTAGTCCTTATAACCCTGTACCTTCTTCCAGAAGGCAGAAGCTGAAAGAGATCATTTCTGGGGCGCGCACTATCCTGCACTATCTCTGCAGCTTTCTTATGGCACCTACATGGACTCTGCAGGATCCTCTCTGCAGAAATTGTCTTTACAACTCATGGAGGAGGATGGTGATGGTAAGGTGAGCTCCTAGAATAATATGGTCTTCAACAAGTGGCAACTTTCAGTAAAGCAGGGAGCCGACTCACAAGGCAAGGTGTTCTGTAATTGTAGTGCAGAAAGCCCTATATTTCATCCTGTTCCAACATGCTTCCATCCTAGATAGCGGAAACAGAATCACTGGTGCAACACTCCTGCTCATATCTACTGCATGAACACTGGATCTATCTTTGTAAAAGAAAAATTATTGGGAGAGAACATGGTCATGCACATGGCACAAATCACACACACATTTTCTACATACAAATTTGCACAACACATTTTACTAGCCCAAGTTACATAAATATCTGAAGTTTGTTCTCCATCTCACAAAGAACATTACCATGAGAATCAATAATTTGATGGGATATATCTGGCCTTCCAAAAAGCCAGATGACACCAGGTTCAGGAATACAGTAGTATCTCGGTATACGAACTTAATCCATTCCAGAAGTCCGCTTTTAAACTGAAATCATTCTTAAACCGAGGTGCGCTTTCCCTAATGAGGCCTCCCACTGCCAGTGTCCTTCCACCATTCGGATTCCGTCCTTAGACCAAGGTAAAGTTCGCAAACCGGGACACTACTTCCGGTTTTGCGGAGTTCATAAACCCAATAGTTCGTAAACAGGACTGTTCTTAAACCGAGACACCACTGTACTTCACTTCTGAATATCAGCTGCCAGAGAGAGAAACCAATAAAAAGTATTTAACATACTCTGTTGGTTGGGTCACAGGTTGACCACCACTGTGATCACCTCCATACTGTCAGTATTTTGAGAGAGGAATACAAGTGCATACCGGAAATTTAGGTTTGTGAAACTAAGCAGATTAAAGCACCCTGTTGCCATAGCATACGCACGCACTCATACACACAAACCTGAGTTTTTGCAGTTAGGGAAATGAAGGGGAAATGCACTGAAATGTATGGGATGGACATATGATTAGCAGGAAGATATATAGGTAAACCATAATGAATGTTCATTATCATATAACCTCACTGAAATCAAATCAGAAAGAATGTTCAATAAGGACTATATTTGGTCTAAGCTCCACGTAAACTTTGTGCATGCAGATCAGGATGAATGCTCTACAAACAGGACACCTGGAAGAGCCCTGCAGAAAGAAGATGCTGGACTAGATGGAGCTTTGGCCTGATGCAAATGAACTTCCTAATGCCTTGCTCATATCAGGTTGCAGTACTACAAAATGTATATCAAAAAAGTTGTCAAAACCTCTACCCTCTAACTGGCGTTTCATTCAAGAAGTAATTATATAAAATGTGAGAACTACTGAGCCCATTGTTCTTTTGTCAAACATGTGCTGTTCATTGGCTCAGCCTATTGTAATATTCCAAGCCAGCCAGTTGTAAAATTGTTGTTAAAAGCCTCACTGAGTCTTTGTATCTACGTGTGTGTGTGTGTGTGTGTGTTTCTGCAATAATCCTCCCAAGTGCCGTGAAAAATGCCTGGGAACTAGGACACGATTGACCAGATAAGGCTGAGAAAATGCCATGCCTGTGGCTTTCTGAAACCCCTGTGAGATTGCTATGTGTCTGATAAACTTTCACTTTAATTTAGAAAGGCTATAAGAAAACAACATTGTGCAAAAATAGATTTAGATAAGATGAAACAGATACACAGGGACAAAATGACCAGAACAGAAACAAAACAAAATGTCCAAATGGCTCCCTTCATTATTTATTAAAGTGCATAGATTACTTTAAATATGCTCTTGCTTAAACAGAAGCCAATCAAAGCTGACTGCTATTACTGGAGGCACAAGGTTTTACTGATTTCTCGTCAAAATAAGTGTCTACCAATATAACTGCTAAATTCAAAATCAATAAAGCCACACTTGGGCCTGAGCAATATTTTTAATTAAAAAACTAAATCAGGGCCATTTGGGATATAAAAATACCTATAAGCTTTATTGAAAATAAAATTTTATTTACTACGTTCAGTATGGAAAAACCTGTATTCCAAGAATGGATGTTGCTATGAAATACGGAATATATTTTACTGTTTGGTACAGCTCTTTCTGCGGATTTAATATCTGCATTAAGGAAGCTGTGAAATTATTTAATATTCATATTAGGCTATGGAACCTGGTTTTTCTCAAGTGGGAAGCATTTCAGGCTTCTTACAGCTAGTGGGAAATAAATTCTGATGTGTACTTTTCATTTCCAGCAGTTAGGCCAAGAAATAGCTGCCATCAGCCAAACCCTACAGCCAAGACCAGTGCACAGGTTTCCATTCTGTATAGGCAGAGAAAGAAGGGAATGAAAACATGGATGTAAGGCATCAGAGCCCATTTCACAATAGAGCTCCATGTAATTAATGGGAAGTGGGGCTGTGTTGCTGTGTGCCCCGATATTGTGTGATTTCTCTGCCCCTGATTTGCATATATGAGCATAGATGTCTGCAGGGGGAAAGCCTATGCTCATAGAACACCACATGCCATAGGCTTTGTACACAAGTTGGAACCCTGTTTCATGGACCTAGGTATGGATTCTCCTGCGGGCATCAATTCTCAGTGTGTGCATGTTGTAGGTTGAGCCAGTAGCCCCACTTCCCCTTAGTCATGTGAATTGAGTCCCCTTAACATCTGAAAGGGGCTTATCCTTGAAGGCAAAATATGTGTTAGAATAGGACAAAATTGAATGTCATCATTAAGATGTTCAATTTACCAGACCGAAGTCAAGTTCACAGTTTCCCACACAAAATTACAGGACTTCCTGCATCCCACCTTCAAATAGAAGCTAGGAGCTTTTTAAATAATGTTCAGAGGAACTGGTCAAGTTTCACTGAAGTCATCCAAAGTCTCAGAGACGTGTCATAAACAGCTGAGGAAAAACTCCACACCAAAGTTCCCAGAGGCTTTCAACACATCTAATCCTCAACTTTTTAATAGCAGAGCTTTCTAAAGTCACTAAATTGTATCCTCATGTTTTAGGTGTGTGCTGGGTACCAACAGGGTAATGAGCAGGGATATTATTCAGTGCTGGACATTAAGAGGTATATGCTAGCTCCTTTCTACGCCTCACACCTCTGAAACACCACTTCTCTCTGTTTGAATCATGGTACATCTTTTCCCTTACAGACTCTTCAGTGGTGGTTGTGGTATACTGGCCTTCCTGGCTTGCCATACCATGAATTTCCTGACTTGGCTCCCAGGCACTGTGTTTTAGTTTTCCTTACACACTTGTAATGCAGAACTGAAACTAAAACACAGGGCAGGAAAACTAAGTTAAGCAGGTCCTGGTACAGCAAGACAAGAGAGCCAATACACCACACAGTGAGTTTGAGTTTGAGGATGAGGATGGGAGAGGAATTTGATTCATTTTGCATTTAAAGGTGAACCTACCTAATTCACACATTCTGAAACAATAGACAAACTGAAACAGAGCTATCCTTTGAAAGTCACACTTGTCTGAATTTTGCACCACAGTTCTCCAGCTAAATGAGCATACTTAGGTTAAGTGTGGCTAGCTGTCTTTGGCATGCCTATTATTATTATTATTATTATTATTATTTGCTGCTGATCCTTTCATACAGAAATGGAGTCATTTGGAGATTGATGTTTATAGAGTTTTATTATCACATTTTCCTTCACAAGGCAGTAGGTGCTAGTTTATGTACGCATATCTAGCTGATGATGACAGCAGCATACCCTGATTTGCATGTATGAGTTAGTCATAACAGATTTAACACCACAGATAGATTTTTAAATATATATTTATATAACATCTAAGGGAATACTTTTCAATTGTCAGTTGACACATTCAGCTAGTGGCAAGGATATGGTATATATATGGCTGAACAAAATGGATTGCTGATAAACAGTGATATGATAAAATGACTATTAGAAAAAATAGGGTGCATTTTGTTGATTTTCAGAAAGACTTGCCACATATCCTCAAAGGTCTGTCAGATTGGCAGGCACTGAGGGTGGTGGGAGAGGTGGGAAATTGTGACCATCACACAAATATGCATTTCGTAGACAAAAGGCTATACACTGTTGTATAAAGTTTCAAGAATAAAAGTAATTTTCTGCAAACCAATGAGAAAACTGCCATTAGTGTTTTTGGACTCTAACCTTTGTTATTTTAGAAATAAATTTCCACATATCTTCATCTACTTTATAATGTTTTGACATATGTAAATATTTGAACATATGTAGTCCCTGGCACATTAAAGTTCTAAACAATGCATATTAAGGGGAAATGACAATGTGAAGAATGACAGATATTAAGCCTTCTCGTCCTCCCCTTCACAGCTTTGCATTAGGAAGGTACATGGCTTCTATTTTTCATGAGAAAATCTGCAAAACACACTGTTTCAAAAAATGATCTGGGAAAGTGACATCTAGAAAGACCAGAGCAGTCAGTCAACAACCTAACTTTAAAATAAAGCCACAGGCACCATCACATTTGCCTCAGGAATATTCTGGGGAAACAGATGCCGCTAAAGATTGCCCACACACGTGTGTGTGTGTGTGTGTGTGTGTGTGTGTGTGTGTGTGTTCTGCTCTGGAAATGCATCAGCAATTAGGGTTTTACTCAGTATTATGTTTTCTGAAGGACATGAGTGGGGAGACATCATAGATGTTACTAAATAACTATATTCCGTTTGTGGGTTTGTTATGCAAATCAGGCACCTAAAGCCAGAAAAGAAGAGTTGTTTCTGGTAGCATTAGGAGTGTGCAACAAATTGGATGACCTGCCAGATGCTGTAACTGGCTGGGACATGTGAAAGAAGTGAGAAGACCTGAGAAGCAAATATTGTGGTGCTTTCTTATTTGTTCAACTCCTAATAGCTTCAATTTGCAGGAGATGGAATACCCTTAATGCTTTCTGAGAGCATGACAAAGTTCTGAGCCTTGCAGTCCTGGAATTAAAATTGCATTGGGCAATTCAGCTGTAATGCACACCTCACCTATAACCTTGACCTTTGATTCTTCTCAAAGGGAACTCTTAAACAGCAAAAAGAAAAACAGATGAAATCCCACTTTTTTATATGTACTTTCATGAGGCTAATACATAACTCTACTCAGGCATTTGGTACCAAAAGCATGAAAGGGCTCGTGGAAATGTAAGAGGCTAGCACCATCCACTCAGTGACATGGCATGCCAGAGTGCTGTCCGCCCTGAGAACACATGACCAGCCTCAATCTGAAGGGGGCTGTGTATAAATACATAGTTTATCTCAGGGGGACAGGAACCCTGATTGAGCTAGATTTCTGCCATCATATTGGAAATCCTACATTCCATATTAGGCTGAGTTCTGGCACCTCTTTTCCTTGAATAATAGCTCTACTCATGGTCATTTCCCCCCTCCACAAATGCTCTACATATGTTTCCAGGGACACACTTTTGTAGATAATGTCTTAGATGAGCTCATATTTCCTTATGTGCAGTTACTTTTCCTTTAGGCAGTTGGGACACATTAAGATACCTGAAAGATCATCTCACCTAAACATCATACCCAATTTATTACTGCACATTGCAGGCAAGGGCTTTTTGCACTTAGTAACTTACCAATGTACTACTAACTTACAGCCCCAAAATTATATTTCATTATTTGGGTCACAGAAAGTCTGTTTGCTTTGTGGAGAGGGGCATACTGTGACATGAAAACAGAACCTCTTGATATATTGTTGAAGATGCTACAAGTCCTAGAATCACTCTACAACACTGTTGTATCTCTCCCTCCCAGAAAACCATAGGCCTATTTTGCTTTGACTTGAATACAACAATAATACTTTGTTTAAAAATACAGTCATACCTCAGGTTACAGATGCTTCAGCTTGTACGTTTTTGGGTTGCGCACCGCGCCAAACCCGGAAGTACCGGAATGGATTACTTCCGGGTTTCGGCACTCGCGCAGAAGCACTAAATTGCACTTTGCGCATGCGCAGAAGCGCCAAATTGCAACCCGCACGTGCACAGACATGGCACTGCTGGTTGTGAATGCTGTGGGTTGCGAACGTCCCTCCCGCACGGATCACGTTCACAACCTGAGTGTCCACTGTAATAGCAAGGCAACCCAGGCACCTTCAGCAGAAAGAGAACTAGACATTTCATGGGCCCTCTGAAATGTGGTCTGGATGCGGTACATTTACTCCCCACCCACACCCAAGAGATCACCTTTAAATTTTTAGTTTCTTCAAGTTCTCTGAATGACACCATGACCCCTACAGGCTTCCTTGAATAAGAGCAGAAAAACTGCTTCCAAATATGATACAGTGGTACCTCGGGTTACATACGCTTCTGGTTACATACACTTCAGGTTACAGCCCCCACTCACCCAGAAATAGTGCTTCAGGTTAAGAACTTTGCTTCAGGATAAGAACAGAAATTGGGCTCCGGCGGCACGGCGGCAGCGGGAGGCCCCATTAGCTTAAGTGGTGCTTCAGGTTAAGAACAGTTTCAGGTTAAGAACGGACCTCCGGAACGAATTAAGTACTTAACCCGCGGTACCACTGTACTTAAAAACTGAAAATTATTTAGCCACACTATATGATAGTGAAGAATTCAACGTTACATAGACAAGAAAAACCCTGTATACCAGGAACGGCTATACTATGTCCCTCCAGTTGTTGTTATACTGCAATTCCCATAATCACTGACCATTGGCAATGCTAGCTGGGGCAACCCCTGTCGTATACAATAAGCTCATAACTGAACATGGTATAATGTCACCATTCTGCTTACCATTTATTATCCACTGATCACCACTTCTCTCAGGCACTGGACTCCTCCTGCCTTCTCACGCCTTTGCCACACATCCTTTCTTGCTGCAAGATCTATTTACTACCTGCTGCCTCACAGCCTCATTTATTTTGAAGCACATTCAATCACCTTGTATATATTATGTGAATAGATAGATGTCTACTAGAGGGGATATTTGGTTGGCTCATTCTCCTGTGTTTCTGATGTTCCTCCTGGATCTCTGGCTATGTTAGGTTCAAGCTGGCTGGATTTTGAAAGCTCTGCAAAATGGTAAACTTGGAATTATGTTGCTTATTTGACAGTGATGATGAGTTGCTCTCTCAGGTGAAAGCATCCCAAGCTGGCTTCTGGAGAAATCACTAAGGATTTACTTGGCTTTGCAAAGGTACTGGAAACAGCTGTTAGTTCTTCCTCACAGAAACTCAGAGAATGGTAAGAAAGCCTTAGGGCCCTACCATATGACATGCATATTTTGGTCTGAAGCTATTTATATATCTTCTGCCTACGGACCTTTGTCCTTCTGCATGATTGCAGTGGGAAGGGATGTTTGTTTTGTTCCCACCTAAATAAATGCCATTGTTTTCAGTGCTTTTTTTCATATGCCATTCCAAAGTAACAAATAAGGGAGGAAGAGGAACTTAAAAAAGCTGTCACCTTGGCAGTCACCAATATTGATCAGTTTCCATTCAGACATGCTTAACTCATAACTATTCACAAAATGATAAATGGTAATGGCAGCCACATGCAAACCCACCAGGAAGCAAAAGCTCACAATTCCCAATAAGTTTGCACTTCAGTCATTAAAGGTATGCAGGGCTGTTAATTATGTAGCGTTAGTTTCTTTGGAAAGCAGCTGCAAATGACAAATTGTGCTTCAGGTCAAAAAAGCAAATATCTCAGACAATAGTGCCTGCACAGCACAAATATAAGCTCTCAGAGACATATGCGATGTAAGTGCCAAAGGAGCAAAGACAAGGAAGTTTGTTAAATTGCCTGTTTTGGAACGGGGACTCTAAAGGTCGACTTCTTTAATTGAAACAAGAATGTCTGGGAAAAATAATAATAGTGCATTGTGCAGCTCTGCTGATTGCTTCTCTGACCCTGCAACAGCATCTAGATGGACTTTCCTGTCCAGCCAGCTTGGCATTTAGTCAAACTTCTTTTCTGGAGAGAAACAATGTACCATGGGAATGTGGCAGGAATCCATTCTAAGTCATCTTCCTCTGCTACCCTTCCACCTTCTCTCTCTCTCTCTCTCTCAATACATGGAGGATAACAGGATCAAACCAACGCCCACCCTGACATGTATATATGCTGCTTATGCCTGAGGTTTCCAGTCTTAGGCTGTAACATAGGCCAGGCACTAAGAACTTTGTGGTCCTCACAGTTCAGAATTAGCATGTGCTAAACACATGAAAAGGGATGCTGACCTTCATCATATTTTGCTTCAGAGTTTAGCATAATAAACTGGTGGCAGGTCACTACTGGTCACAGGGAACCACTTTTACTATGTTTAGTACTGTAGGGAGACAACCCAGTATAAAACACATGCATATTGCACAAGTTTTCCTCTTTAAAATAGATACAGGTCTTGAGATGAACCTTTATTGGAGGTTTCTCTGTAGATTGTAAAGGGAAGAGACAGATTTATGTATAATCATACTATCTTCCATGTTCTGGGCTGTCATGCTGAGAAACTACTTGCAGCCCAGAAAAGACAGTAGAAAGCATTATGTGGAGCTAGCATACAACACCCTTTATGAGGAGTATCAGTGTGGCTGTTTGGGATCCAACAGAACCAGAGATTCTGGCATATTTGTTGTTATTGGAAAAATATGTTCAGGCTGCAAATAAGTTAAAAAAAATATTCGAATGTAATCCTCATTTAAAAAGGGAAAAAACAAATCAGCCATTCTCAAGTATTTATGGCACATCCCAGAAGAGGGTCTGCGGTGAACTGCTGATGACAATTTCATTTTAGAGAGGCCTATTTCATTTAAATGTTTAATACATGCAGAAAATCCTGAAGGATGCAATTACAGTGGACATCCCAAAGGAACACAGTCTTTTCAGCTTTAGTGCCCACCTTGTGAAATGCCCCTTCTTAAGGAGGTCCACCTGGTTTCAAGCTTTTATTTTATTTAGGATGAAATCTTAGCCACACTTATCTAGGATGAAGTCTCACTGAACTCAATGAGTCACATGTTTCTGTAGGCAAAGGATTGCATTGATAAGTACCAAGGGAAAACCTGGCTTCTTAAGAAGGCATTTGGCTCCTCAGACTCAGGGCTCCTCTGTTTCCTCTGCTGCATTGAGAATATGCGGCAATTTTATTTTTGATAGGGTTTGGGGGTTATTTTGCTGCTTTATTCTATTTCCATTTTGTTTAATTTAGATATTATTTTACCATTTCAAGGCAACAGCATAGTTTTTGTAAGCTGCTTTGGCTTCTTTTGAAGAAGTGCAGAATATTAATATTTTTTCACAACAAGCAATATACAGTGGTACCTTGGGTTACATACGCTTCAGGTTACATACGCTTCAGGTTACATACTCCGGTAACCCAGAAATAGTGCTTCAGGTTAAGAACTTTGCTTCAGGATGAGAACAGAAATTGTGCTCCGGCGGCGCGGAAGCAGCAGGAGGCCCCATTAGCTAAAGTGGTGCTTCAGGTTAAGAACAGTTTCAGGCTAAGAACGGACCTCTGGAACTAATTAAGTACTTAACCTGAGGTACCACTGTAAGTATTTTTATTTTTATTTTGCCTCACATTACAAGCCAGTCCAGCCTAAATTGCATTTGCATTCCAATCCCACATTCTTGCCCCAAATTCTGCACTTTGTATGAAGTATAAAAACAGGGGAAGGGATCATAACAAATGCTGGATTGGACTCTCATCATCCTAGCCCAGGGTTTCCCAAATGTGAGTCTCCAGCTGTTGTTGGACTACAGCTCCCATTATCCCTGACCACTGGTCTTGTTAGTGAGGGATGATGGGAATTGTAGTACAAAAACAGATGAAGACTCAAGTTTGGGAAACCGTGTCCTAGACCACTGGCCGTGTCAGCTGGGACCAATGTTAGTTGGAGTCCTACAAAATATGGAGGCTCCCTGTTCACGACCTTTTAATCCTTGCTAAATGGTCCCTTTCCTTTGCACTGCTCCCAAGGCATCCTGCTTTATGTTACATTTTCCAATCAGCTGAAAAGCAACATGTTTGCTACTGGGGAAAAGAGACTGTTTACTTAGGACACATTAGCTTCATGTAGAAACCACATGGGTATATTATATGTATCACACACAGGTTTCAAAAGGAATTTTCTGTTGCCGGGTCTAGTTCATACTTTGGTCTGCTGTTACTACTGTGTCCTAGTACACTAACAGCACAATTTTGGGCATCTTTGTTTAGAGGTCAGTACCTCTGAATTCAATGAGACTTGCTTCCTTTTAATCAATGTATTTAGCATTGTCGCCTCTGTCATTGAGACTGCAATCCTGTGCACACATATCTAAGAGCAGCATCCCATTGAACAGAGTGAGGCTTACTTCAGAGTAAATATGTATAGCACTGCACTGCAGAACCAAGTCATCCCCCACAGCACCTTACTACAGTGGTACCTCAGGTTACATACACTTCAGGTTACATACGCTTCAGGTTACAGACTCCGCTAACCCAGAAATAGTGCTTCAGGTTAAGAACTTTGCTTCAGGATGAGAACAGAAATCGTGCTCCAGCGGCGCAGCGGCAGCAGGAGGCCCCATTAGCTAAAGTGGTGCTTCAGGTTAAGAACAGTTTAGTTTCAGGTTAAGTACGGACCTCCAGAACGAATTAAGTACTTAACCCGTGGTACCACTGTATAGACAATACTGAGCTACTTAGACCAATGGTCTGACTCAGTATAAGGCAGTTTTCTATGTTTCTGTTCCTAAGTTTGCAGCTTTTTTCTTTTCTTTCTTGTGACACAATATGAGTGATTCATACTCAGGAAGACTGAATCAGCATCTTACATACACTTTCCCCTTCTTTTTAAGCTTATGCAATTGTATCTCTACTCCCCCCGCCCCCCCTGCTATCTTTTTCACCTTTCCCTTGTGGACAGTGTTAATTGCAGCTTGCAGTGTTTGTGCTCTGGAAGCTAGCAGCTGCTTCCAGAGCTGCTAATGACGCTCAAAAAATAAAAAATAAAATAAAATAAATCTATCTCCGGACAGCCAGAAATCAAAGCAAATGTTATCTGTGTCATCCCGCATCATAGCAGCACCTAGGTTTTGCTATCCTGGGATGGCAAGTGGAGCTACTGCTGGGTCAGAACCTGTCCTCCAATTTCTTGAAGCTATTCTTCTGCTAAGGAAATAGGTTTCCATTTTATCCCTCTTTCTTGGCAGCATTTAGACTTTTGAAATATAATTATGGTGGGTGCAGGTTTGAACTTACTTTATCATTGTGATATGACCATGGGTGGTCTATACGTTGTATTTCCTAAAGAAGCTAAGAAATCCAGTAGAATATAGACAACTCACATCACCTTTCATGTTGCTATCTTTTACATCAGCAACAGCTTTTGCATTTCTCTTGTTTTGAACTGCACAACTGTTCTTTTGAAACTGTACATCTCCCCACCCCAAGAACTACATATTTTGTGCATGGGTGCAGATTTTTTAAAAAGGCCTGCAGGTAGCCTAGAAAAGGCTTTTCACCGTGAATTGTAAACTGGTAGAAAAATTGTCCAACACATTGCCTTCTTTACACAGCTTCGTAACAAGGCTCTCCGTAGATATTGTCATGTATTAAACAACAACCTGTGTGTCTCCCCTGCTACACAAGGCCTGGATAAGGGCTGATGACGAAAGGTCAACAATGGCTCACACAGTTCCAAAGATATTGTTGCAGCCAGTAGTGGCTAGTGCCTATTGGGACTCGTAAGTCAGAAGGCAGGAAGATCAATGGTAGTTGGTGTCAGAGCCAATGACAGGTACAGCCAGACACAATTACATGCAGAGAAAACTAACTAGTTTAGTCCCCATCTTCCTGCCTGCTACATTCTACAAATGCAACACTGGGGCTAAGGAAGAGGAATCTGACAGCCAGGTGACTCCCTGGACTGGTTGTAAGTAAGAAGCTTGCCAAGTGGGGACTAGCTAAGGGAAAACTGGAGTTGGAGGGGCAGTTTGAAGAAGAAGACGAAGACGAAGACGAAGACGAAGACGAAGCCGAAGACGAAGAAGAAGAAGAAGAAGAAGAAGAAGAAGAAGAAGAAGGGGAGGAGTTTGGATTTGATATCCTGCTTTATCACTACCCTAAGGAGTCTCAAAGCGGCTAACATTCTCCTTTCGCTTCCTCCCCCACAACAAACACTCTGTGGGGTGAGTGGGGCTGAGAGACTTCAGAGAAGTGTGACTGGCCCAAAGTCACCCAGCAGCTGCATGTGGAGGAGCAGAGACATGAACCCAGTTCACCAGATTACGAGTCTACTGCTCTTAACCACTACACCACACTGGCTCTCAGTTTGTCCCAATGGACCAGCCTCCAACAGTTGTAAGATACTCGAGTGTATCAGAAGCACAAAGCAAGAACAAGTACATAGTAGGAGCACAGAAAGCTACCTCCAGACAATCAGTCCACCCAGCTCAGGACTGTTCTCACTGACTGCCAGGAACTCTCCAGGATCCCACATGGTATCACTCCCAGCCCTAGCTGGGATGGAGATGCCAGGGATTGAACCTGAGTTTTCCTACATGTAAAGCATTGCTCTACCACTGAGCTACAGCACTTCCCCTAATGCAAACAAGTGACCCCAGTCTCAGGGTGATGATGATGCTTTACAGCTGTATCCCACCTTTCCTCCAAGTAGATCAAGGTGGTTTACATACTTCTCCTCCCTTGTGATCCTCACAGCAACCCTGTGGGATGGGTTAGGCTGAGAGTAAGGGACTGGTCCACCCATGGCTGAGTGGGGATTTGAACCCTGGTTTCCCAGACCCTAGTCCAACACTCTAACCACTATGCCATGCTAGCTCTCCTGTATTCATTAGTGAATATATGAATAATAGTGAAAATCCTGAATAATGGAGAGCCAATGCCAATATGGATATATCCTCTTCTATATGTGTGGCCATGTGTGGGGCCTCTGTTATAGGGGCCTGTCTGACAAAGACGGCTATTTCCTCTGAATGTTTATGCTGTAATATATCAGCTAGTGTCTAAGGAACAGTTCAAAAATATGGCTGCACTTCTAAATAAATCAATAATAGACAATGCTGTGAAATCATATACCAGACTGTATATATGAGTCATCTTCTTAAACTGCTTAATGTAGCTATTTCCAGAAAGCTTCCCTTCTCCAATTCAATCACTTCCCAGGGTGGTCACCTCCCCCTGCCCCCTTGAGAGACTATTTGCCTGGCATGTAGCCAAGGCAGTTGCAAATTCAAGTGGTGCAGATTTCCCGACACACAGCAGCACTTGTTGAATCTCTGCCCGAGAAATGGTGGTGATGTGCACAAAGAAGCTGCCCACAAAGAAAATGGGAATTTCTGGACAGGTTATTCTAATGCAAGTATCAAAGGGAGAGAACAGCATCTTGGATCTGAAGGTCAGTGATTTGGAACCTCTGGCTTATGGGCTTATGGTACTGTTGTGTTATGGGCTGAACATAGCTCTCTAGACGCCTCTGTCTGGTCCTCAGGCCACTTCTCTTCGCTGGCTCTGCTCTATGACTTATTTGAGCTAGCTAGAATGTGTGCTTGATCTGTGAAGATGCCTTTTGCTTCGCTGAAAGGAGAGAAAGGCAGGTGCACCAACTCCAGTGGGCAACATGCGATGAGAATGACATCACATTTGTGTGTGTGCAACATGCAACACCCCTGCCCTCAATCTTGGGGGCAACCCAGCACCTCTAGAGCAAGGGAAGTGTAAAAACTTATGGCTTTCACATGGCTAGAATGTCACCTAATGTGCACAAAGGTGAAGGTCTCATCTGTTCCTCCAACCATATTTGCCTCTGGCCACACCCACCACTGGCACAGGCCCCTCCCCCAATAGATGAGCATGAGGGAACAAAAAGGAGTTCTGCACCCTTGTTTTAAATTATGAAGTTTGCACTACTTGGATATAAGAGGACGACTACTCACCTTCTTATATATTTCTAACGCAAGGAAAGTTGTTCTCCATTCCGCATCAACACCTATTGGATCCTATGAATAGCAATGACATGTACTTCTAAATAAAATGTTCAGTAGCAAATTAATCACCAGCAAATTCCTTTAACCAGCTGTTCAGCTACGTATGTGCAAACGCTTCCTCCTTTGCCACTGACTGTAATCATAGGACTGGGGTTGTGCTACGAAAACAGCTGTTTCCCCCAAAGTGGTGGTGGTTTGTGTGTGTGTTTTTAAACATAAAGCTGTCTTGGAAACTGTAGTTAGGAGCAGCAAGAGCAGTAGGAAGGGGTGCTTAATCCTTTCTCTTCCTGCCATTTTCTCCAATCAAAATTCCCCTTTCCACCTGCTTCTTTATCCACTGGGGAAGGATATGAAACCCCTCGATGATGGCAGGGGTGGTTGAAATTTGACAGAGAAACGGCAGGAAGGGACAGGATTAAAAAGACACCCTCCTGCAGCTCCACCAAATTGTAGACCTAAGGCTACTTTGTATTTTTAAAAACTTCCTAAATGCTCAGGAGAGAGAATTATGCAACTAAGTATTACAAGCAGGTTGAGCCTGATTTAGCCAAATTATTTATACTGCAGTCTTCTCTGCTCTGACAAAAGACAAAGAAGGGAAGATAAATTGCTTAAGGAAAGCAACTCCCATGCACTGCAGGAAAAAAAAACACCTTGCAATTAACCCATACCAGGTTTCCAACCTTTATTTGCCAAAATTACCCATCTCTCCTTATCTATTCTTACTTTGCACAGAAAATGTCACATTTTTTTGGCTTCACAGAAGGATTTCTTAATTTGAATTTTGTGGATACCTGGAGTCTTTGCAGCTTCCTCTAACTGCAGATCTTTTACCCATATGTTGCTTCTCCTCTCAGTCCTTGAGTAATCCCGATCCATTATCAGGAGAATCCAGCGATGTACTATCCACAATGTACATGGGAATTTATATTTTGAGAAAACTTCTTCCCAGTGGTTAAAAAGTTCACTTTTTATGCTGGAGACAGGGACCCAGCTGCAGGAATGGGTATTTGAGCCCCCATGACCCTGGGCCACTACAACTCTGCCTGCTCTACTCTTTCAAATACAATCAAATAAGAACTTTCATTACCCGTCACTTAGTATATTACAATCCAGAAGCCTGAACTCAATGTTTTTTATCTGCCTGTGTTAAATATGTGAACTTGATCCTTCGGCACCTCTGCAGCACCTTTTCTCTTTGTCCCTTCGTCTCTCAAACCTCTGCTGGTGATAATCTTCTCTTCATCTGATTTGTTTAGATCAGCTCCTCTTTCAAACTTCCTTTCTCACTTGTCTGCTTCTGATTCCACTCCTTCCCTGTGATCTTCTGCCTGCCTTGCACCATTTTGGGTCACAGTAGCTCAGCAATGGAAAACACAGATTGTCATAGGTCGTTTTCAATTAAATAATGGTGTGAGCAGAATGACTTCCCCTTGCACAATGAGATTTTCCCTTCCCAATCCTCTCCTTGCCATGTGCGCCCTGCACCATACCCAGATCTGCTCTGGAGGGTTAGAAGAACTCCCAGAACAGATTTAGAGGGTGCATAGGGTGAGAAGAAGGAGGGAAAGTCAAACTGTGCACATTCCACTTGTGCATTTATTTAGGTAGATAATGTTCTGTGACCACAACAGTTAGAGGAACTCAACCAATGGCAGCATGAGGGTGCCCTGACTGCTAAGACCCATCTGTGATGATAGCCAGGCAGCTGAACAAAATGCTATCTGAAGTATCATCACCACAAAATATTTTAGCATTAGCACATTGCAATATTTATCAAAGATTCTCTCTCTCTCATTCCAGAGCACTATGGCTGTAGCACTTAAAATATACTATACTCATACTTAAAAGTATCCATTCCCATTTATTAGATCCATTGGTGAGTTTAAAGGTTTATAACATATATAAAACAAAAGTAGTAACTATGCAGTGTTTTATGCAAGTAGCTGTTGAGTATAAGCTCCATAGTCATTCTGTGAACCATGATAATAGTATTAGAAAACATAAACCAAAGACAACATTGTGGACAATATGGTGCCAACTATGGAAGCGGCTGCAGGACGCGGGTGGCGCTGTGGGTTAAACCACAGAGCCTAGGACTTGCTGATCAGAAGGTCGGCGGTTCGAATCCCCACGACAGGGTGATCTCCTGTTGCTCGGTCCCAGCTCCTGCCAACCTAGCAGTTTGAAAGCATGTCAAAGTGCAAGTAGATAAATAGGTACCACTCCGGTGGGAAGGTAAACTGTGTTTCCGTGCGCTGCTCTGGTTCACCAGAAGTGGCTTAGTCATGCTGGCCACATGACCCGGAAGCTGTACGCCAGCTCCCTTGGCCTATAGAGCAAGATGAGCGCCGTAACCCCAGAGTTGATCACGACTGGACCTAATGGTCAGGGGTCCCTTTACCTATGGAAGCGGCTGCAGATCCTGTTTCAGATCTTGGTTAAGAGAGATACCTCATTCAGGTTGGTAGCAAAAGGAGCCACAAAACAGCTCCATTCATGGGAATTTCACCATGCTTTTCTCTCTCATAATTTCTTTTCTTATGATTTATGGAGAGTGGTCTGGGAAAATACAAGATAAATGTTTGGCACAGCACTAATCTATTCTGACTGGCAGTTGGGTTCCAGACACATCAGTTATTACCAAATCCTTTAAAAAAACAAAAAAACCCTGGGAATGTCATAGATTGAATCTGTGATGTTCTACAGGCAAAGCGTGTGCTCTAACATTGATATGCTGTCCATCCTGGAACCATAGCTCAGCTTTGGATATAGCAACATTCTTTTTCTCTATTTCCTATTTGCCCCTTCTTTGGAGCTTCTATAATGTCATGCAACTACTTGGCTGCTTAATTTTGTAAGCAGATAGTCAGGCCAAGTGAGTGCAGAAGACATTCTACCTGATAAATCTGCTGTGCAATTCAAGAATACAAATATGATGGGTAAAAGACCATCCAGAGAGCACTACTTACTTCTCTAAAAAACATACTTTGATGACTCATTAATATAGTGACTTAGATAATTACAGGTTCTGCTGAACTATGAAGATGGGCTTACAAGTGTGGTTCAAACCTCTTTTTAAAATAATAATCATAATCATAATATTGCTGAATATTTCCTTAAGATAAAACCCAAACACACAATTGCCACACTGCAGCCTGCCTTTCCTCCCAGTTTATAACATTAGCTATGCTAAATGTACTTGCCACCCCCATTTAACATGCTGAAAAAGTGAAAAATGTCATTTCTGGAAGGAGACTTCAAGCAGAGAGGCTTGAAAATGGGATCTGCATTCATCATCAGCTTAAAAGGAGAGAGATGAATGGATGGAGCACTTATACATAGTTCCTGAATAGGTGAGTTCACTCCATTTGTCTATCGTATCCATTTAGATTACAAATGATTCACTCTCTGCCAGGTTCAGATTTGCATTGCGTTATTATATACAATCATAGAACCCATTGGCCACTCTTCAGGGATTTGGTTACGGGAGGAGGGATGGGTTGGGAGGAGGATGGAATCAACTCCAGGCAAAGCAAAGGAGCCTTGTAAAATATACTGTGAAATCATTGCCTCTTTTTCAATAAGCCCAGGCGGCCAGCAGCATGAACCTAATAAAAAGTTAGAAGATCACAAATAAGCCATTAATTAATTTTTGCAAAATGTCAGAAGCCAGATGCTTCATTACAAATACTTCAAGTGTAATTTACCCATCTCACAGCAGCCACTCAAGGTTTCATCAGAATAGTGACATTTTATAGTCCAATGGCCTAAGGGTAGGACTTGCTCAGAAATACTCTTGCACAACCACACTGAAATAAATATGAGGCAAGCAAGAGCTTTACCGTACATTTCTGCTGTGCCCTTTCCTTAGAACTGATAGGTGTAGCTTAGTTTGTCATTTTTTCCCCCCTGGAGGTATAATTTAGAGCTTCATTGGCCCTGAGGCTTACCATTTCAGGGGCTGGTGTGTGGTTGTTACCGACACCAAAAACTCGCTATAGCACTGACCCAATGCTTACATCCAGGGAAGAGTCACCCATCCAAGGTGACTGCTAGAAACAGTGGTTCTAACCCATCCCCTTGGTAGCAGATTCATCCCACAGTGAGGTTAGCTTTAACTCAGTACTTAAGTGGAGTGGGCTTGAGTTCAATTTGCTCTTATACGCATTTCACTTTACGGTTGTTTTTCTAATTTTATAACTGTATTTTAGGTTGTTTTTCTAATTTTATAACTGTTTTTATTTGTTTTTCCCCCCATGGGTTGCTTTGAGTTCTTCCTCTTTTTAAAGTGACACAACAATAACTCAGTTTGCATTTACTGCATGCAGAAATGCACACAGATGTACCAGAGGAAGGGGGAGAGAAAGACAATACAGCACACAGGACTTAAACCCTTTCACGGTTTAGCAGTGGTGTGTGGCATGGGATGCCATGATAAACAAGAGAGATACAGTGTTGTATTCCACAGTGTGCCCTCTGAGTGGCAACAGTGGTTGCAAAATATACCAGTACAGCAATGGCTCATGAATGAAAGGGTTCACTGTGGATAACACATTGGTCTAGTACGGCATGGATGTATGGATTTCTTCCATCTGCCCGACCTATACATTTATTTTTTAAACAGTTCATTACAAAGGCCATTGTATTATGTCTCCAGTATTCTTTCTGAGCAAAGAAACTGACTCTGCAAAAGGGTGTCCTGAAACTTCCTACTGTTGGGACAGTGGGGAGAATAAAATATGTTCACCTGCCCTGAGAGCCATTGTTTGACAAAAAGGTCAAATCTGGAGAGAAATGGAGCATCTGCTTCTATTAAACTGGTGCCAATAGACATTGCTAGTATTGCAGAATTATAGAATTTGTTCTTGAAAAGACACTGAAAATACCAAAACCATATCCATAGTGCAAGTAAAATACAATGACAATAAGAGCCTTTCTGGACTTACCATTTATAGCAGCATAGCTGCTGGGATGGTTGTTTGTTTTTGGCATGCTGCCACATAACATCATCATTATTCAGCTAGTATTCTGAAATAATGCACTAGAGATGCATTTTCTTTTTTTAAAAAAAAAGATATTTATTAAAGTTTTCAAATTTTTTATGCAATAGAGATGCATTTTCTTCTAGTTTTCTTTTGGTTTGGGAAATATCCAGAATGAAACCTAGATATTTTCCTTTGAGAGGCATGTGAAAAGCATCATGTGGGGTGGTGGGGGTGGGCATGTGTTTTGTGTCATTTCCTTCTGAATGGTGACAGGTATCAGTTTGCTAGCTCAGTTCAGAGGAGAGATATGGCAGAATTGCACAGGGTCAAAATACTGCCCATGACCCTAATTTGTAGCTGAAGACAAATTTTCATCACACTAACCAGATTTGCCACAGCTCAGGCAGACACACAGCTCTTCTTCTAATGTCTTATATTCCCACAAGATCAGAATTCCAGAATACTAGGATGATGATGATGATGATAATAATAATAATAATAATAATAATAATAATAATAATATGGTACCTCGGGTTACAGACACTTCAGGTTACAGACGCTTCAGGTTACAGACTCTGCTAACCCAGAAATAGTACCTTGGGTTAAGAACTTTGCTTCAGGATGAGAACAGAAATCGTGTGGTGGCGGTGCGGCGGCAGTGGGAGGCCCCATTAGCTAAAGTGATACCTCAGGTTAAGAACATTTTCAGGTTAAGAACGGACCTCCAGAATGAATTAAGTTCTTAACCCAAGGTACCACTGTAATAAGCCACAAAATAGTTATCTCCCATGTTCACAACTGGCTGGAAGATCATAAGGGTACATAAGGGATATGACTACAGTCATATAATTTTTCACAATTCAGGCACAGCTGGCCTTTAGTGTGGAAAGGAAAACCCCACATTCACTCTGTAATAACAGTGACATGTGACCAAAGGTGCTGACAATCAGCTATAAATTCACTCTTAACAATGTCAGATCAAACAGCAGCTATACTGCTATAAGTGGAAAGTGTCGAAAGGCCCTAAGCTCCTTGAAGATTGAGAAATCAGGCATTCCTATTCAGCTGCGCATATTCAGGACACCACATTACACTGTGAGCATAATCACATCGTGACCCACAAATCTTCATTCAAAGAGGGGGAAATGGAAAGTATTCTAATGAAACATCTGAAGTGCAGGCTCTCAAACATTATTCTTATTGGTTTGGGGCTGATTGTCTTTTTGAGAGGCAAGCAAATCCTATGCAGTCTTCTTGAGCTGTCTTGTATCAGTGGCACACTTACAGCTTGTGACAAGGCAGCGGGATAAAAAACATGCATAAGATTGCTTTACTCCTGAAGAAGACAATCAATATAAATCCTGGTCAGGTCCAAGACATTTTGCTGCCTGAGGCATAGGAACAAATGATTATCTATCCATACTAAAATCAAGGTGCAAAGTACCCAAGGCTAGTCCAGCTATTTTGGTACCTAAGGCAGAAAAATCCACAAGTGCTTCTCTCCCTTCTTGGCAGTAAATGTATGAGAATATTATATGAAATAAGCAACAATTTTTCATCTTTCCATGACAGCCAAGTCAGCTTCCTGACACAGCCTAATTGTAGGGCCAGCCTTGATACTGGACATATCCAGATCCTCAAATTTCCTAGGACCAATTTGAAGTGCTTCTTCTGTTGGAGTTTTGTGACTTATTACAGGCATTCTTGTATGAATTCCCTCTTCCTCACAACAGACTGGTACCATTTGTACAGCATCTTCCCTACCATTTGCTGATGCAGCTATCTGTTAAGGAAATGGCTTCATTCCCAACTAACTTGTTCCACTTCTAAGCATAATTAAATGGTGTTAAATGGCACACAATAAGCCCATCATCTGAATTATGCAGATTAACATTTTAAAAATGGGTCTATATTATCATCAGACCAGTTCTGTTAACAACACTCCCTGAAGTCTGGTCATCTCTCATGCTTATGAAATATAACAGTGCAGTGACAGGTTCAGTATGTACTATAGTTAACCCTCTGACCCAGTTCTGGTCACAAAAATAACTCTGACTAAACCTTTGTGGGCATGTGTTAATTACGTCCGTCCGTCCCCGCTTATTAACTCACCTGATGTGCACCTCTACAGCTGGAAATGAATGCAAAATACAGAAGGGGAAAAGATTATGGGTGACAAGGATGAAATTGATTATTTTAAAAACTAATCATTCGTCACAATTTAGCTGAATACAACAGAACAGTTAAATGTCTCTCATCATGGTAATACTTGTTCCTGCCATTGTTCTAAAATGTGATTGACAGAGATATTTAGTTTTCACTACCAAATGAATAAAGCTAATTATATCACAATGAATTAGAATTTCAGTTATTGCATTCCCTCCTCTTTTTGTTTCCAGATAAGAGGTCGCAAATTTGATACTTTTCACTAGAGTCCAAATAAATGAAGAATGCAAACATAGGAATTGATCCTAACTCAGTGCAAAATGTTATTTAGAATGCTCTGCAGACATATTTTGAATTCACAGTTCAAGCCTATTTGTCTATGGAGAAGCAGGCCCCACTGAATTCAATGGGGTTTACTACAAGATTGCAGTTTCAGAATATTATGTTAGCAGTTTGTTTGAAGCAAACAACGAAGGCATTTTCTTTTTTGTTTTATTGCTTTGATCTAATTTTCAGCTGGGGGAGGAGTGGGGAGGGGTACAGGGGGCCTGTGTGAGGTCATGTGGAATTGTTTCAAGAGGTCTAATAGGAAGTGATACATAAATGGAATCAAATAAATGCACAAAACTTTCCTTGAGGGCATCAGGCTAGTCACTCATTTTGTGATCATGACATCCATAGGAAGCAGGAATGAGGAAGATACCTTTTTGTCTCCTCTCTAGGGCCCCAAAGCTTCAGGTCATATATTAGCAGTTAGGTTGGGCTGAAGCCAGATGCGACTTCACCCAGAGCCTCCCCTCCCCTCTTCTCTCTCTGATTTTCACTTCCTGTCCAGTAACCTGGATCATTTGCAGAAGACTTGTGAGATTAGTGCAAGGGCTGCATGAGTGGTGGATGGCCCCAGGCCCGGATTTAGGTTTGATGCAGCCTTGAGCTACTGAAGGTAATGGGGCCCTTTATATGTCCAGCTGTCCTTTGTCAACAACAAATTGTCAATGTTTTTTGTGTTGAATATATGCTATATGGTAATTTTGGACCTAATAGGTATCTAAAGCCATTTGCACATAACAAAATATGTATTTTATCAAAGTAATTGTTAAACTGAAATGCAATTAAGAAGAAATATATTAATAGTGAATTTATTTTGGGGGGGCAAGAGAGTGGGGCCCTAAACTATAGCTTGTTTAGCTTATACATAAATCCAGCACTGGCTGGCCCATTTGGGTAAGTGTGGAACTGCCCCACTAATCTCAGTTTGTCCTCAGGCAGCCTCCCACCTGCCTAGATCCTTACAACATGTCTAGAGAGATGGTGCTGGTTATAAGCTTCCTCCTCCTTAGTCTCAGTGTATATCTCAGAGGGAGAAGGATGGGGAGAAACTATAATTAGTAGGCTCTGCTTATCATTAGCTCTAGCATCACCTACTGTTGGACTCCCTCACTTCTATCCTACCAGTTCCAAAGGGCCCCAGCCTCCACTGGGCTGCATACGGCTCATGGCTTGCCCACCATTGGTACCAGGCATGCCATTCATGAAGAGAAAGGGGAAGGCCTCACAAAGTGCTGCAGAGTTTTATGAATTGTCACCAGCACAGCAGCACTACTGGCACTGGAGCCAGGATTCAGTTCCAGCTCCTGCATGATTGTGTCAGTTGCACTCTGGCTTTAGCACTCAGATACAACTGTGAGCTGTTCTTATGTGGTTGTTCAGTGGCTCATGGGATACATAAATGACAATGCCTTAGAGTTACATTTATGGACAACATGCTCAGTTCTGAATTGAAAGAAATTTTTAGACCAAGCACTTTAAAAATTGCAAATACTATGGTAACCTTGGAAGCAGAAAGCACAGTTTATGATGGGTGAAATAATAGTAACTAAATGATGCTGCACAAGTGCTTTTTACTACCTTAATGAAAAGCGAAATAACTGGAGATCTGCAGTCCAAAGGCAAAAGGGGTAGTATCAAATGCATTTATGAGGGGTGTATAAAAATAGGAATCAGTTTCCTATTATACAAATACTAAGGTACAAGAGTAGATATATAGAGTGTTGTAGATATGGCTAGGATTAATTGAATACTGTAAATATGGATAGGATTCCTTCTTGTTGCTAAATTCCTACATGGAAAATGCATCCATTCACAAAGTAGTGTATGACTTGCGCATAACCATCACATGTGAAAATTGCAGATGTGGGTTTTCTCTGCATGTGCACACATTTGTGCTGGGAATCTTTAGACAAGTCTGCTTAGAGAAGCATGCTTTAAGAAGGGATCTGAAGATGGAGAGGGAGGAAGCCTGAAGAACAGAGAGATAGAAAACAAAAAATATTGCACATGAGAGGAGGCCATGGATCTTGGAATGAGACAAGATGGTGAGGGTGCTCTTCTCTCGGGTCCTTCTTGTGGGCTTCTTATAGGTATCTAGCTAGTCAATGTGAGAACAGGATGCTGGACTAGATAAGCCTTTGGCCTAATCCAGAAGAGCTCCTCTTTTTTTAAAAAAAAAAAGTAGGAAGAGAAGGAAGAAGGATGTAAAACAGATATGAGGGAAAAGAAAAATTCTGTTCAGCTAACACATCAGAAATAATGAACCCATTGTTACACTCTCTGGCCTAGTGCTTGAATTGTTTTCCTATAGCCTTCAAAAGAGAATCTTCACCCTTACCAGCTTTTCCAGGTTCCCCTGTCTAATGAAGTGAGAGATACAAAGCTTTCCCAGTGGTGGTGTGTTGTGGGTGTTGTAGAAGAAGGAGCATCTTTGCATATTTTTTGGCAGCATCAAAATCCCCACCTTCAGGGGGTTTTTTATTGGCAATATCTGTGAATATTTGTGTATTAATTTATGTCACACAATATTGTTGTTTCTCTCAAATGGCTTTGGATGTCATCAATAATGTCATTTTCTTGTTAAAGTGTATCGGTCTTGTAATATCATGATGTTACCCATTCACTATGTGATCCCTGATTGGCTGGGTTCACCCATATGCTTGAGATGGAAAGCATTGTCTTCACTCCTGATTGAATTTGCCACCGTTATCATGCAGCCAGTTTGACTAAAAAGTGGCTGTTCATTACACAAATCCCTAACTGGCTAATCTTAATCACCCATGTGGTTAAGAGAGGCAGAAGCTAGAAGAAAGAAGAAGAAAACATATTGTCAAAGCAGCAGCAGACAGGAGGAGCAATGACAAAAATACTGAAAAAAAAGATAATGTTCAAACAATTAAACAGATCTGGGAGGGAGGAAAGCACTATTTTGAGTCTCAAAATTGAAAGAGAATAGTATTTCACACAACTCTAATATATACACAAGAATAATAAAATCCAGCTATTTTCATTTCAAGGTAATGTGTTTTTCTTGACCAGCTCTAATGCTATATGAGGAATTCTATTTTTAAGAAGAAAAATGATGAAGGGGCTGAGCAATGACTGCAACATATGCAGAGAACTAAGCAAGGGAAATAAATAAGGAAATACCTAAAGGATAGAAGGAATCCTGAGCACTAATATATTTCATGACAATTACTGAAATAACATGCCTGCAGAGCCTGGATTCTAACTTCAATCATGATTATTGCTATCCAAGTGACTGGTTCATTTCCCCTGCTGCAGGACAAAACCTGACTGAGCATCACAGAGGAGACAAAGCAAACTCTGTAACACAAAACATATTTTGATTCAAAAATCAGTCTGTGGAACATCATGGATGGATTTAAAGCCATAAAGCCTCTACATTTTATCTCTGTTGGTGTTTTTTTTATCTTTATGCGATTTCCACCGATTCCTAACTCCACATAATAGAGAATACTAAATACTAAAAAATCTCTTTACCCCCACTTTACTCTCATATGAGCAGCAGGGATGCCGGAGCCCTTCGATCTTTGCTAATGCAAAATGTTCTGATCCACACTTCTTGACTAGTAGGTTGATAGTAACTACTACTAGCTATGATACAAAACTAGCTCCTTTAAAATAAAATAAAAATAACTTTACAGGCACTGAAGTGGACATTCTAGTTGATAGTATATATGGAGGCAATACTAGAACACTACATTTGAAGAATTTTGAGATGCTTCCCTGTGACTGAACATACATTTATATAAATTTTCTGCTTGTGCCACTATATAGGCAATATGATTGGCTACTTCCAATGAAAAGAAACGAATTATTATTTGTGAAACTGGAGGTGATACGGGGACATGGCAGTAAGCTTTCATTTTTATAGATGAGAATGATGGAATTGTTTTTCCAGATACCATCATATACTGGTGAATTTTGGTAGGATGCTTTCACTGGCCAAAGGTGGAAGGGACGTAATAAGAAATGAACACTTAAGAAATGATTTGCCACACATTTTATTAATGTATTGTTATATAAGAGAATAGGAAAGCTTCATTGTAAAATGACACTGACAGAAATTTGAGAACATTTGAAAGCATAAATGCATGCTATTTCTTAGAGAACAGCTTTTGACTAGACCAAACATAGACAAACTCCGCCCTCCAGATGTTTTGGGACTACAACTCCCATCATCCCTGACCACTGGTCCTGTTAGCTAGGGATGATGGGAGTTGTGGTCCTAAAACATCTGGAGGGCCGAGTTTGCCTATGCCTGGCCTAGACCATAATCTTGAATTTGAAAATGAGAGTGGCCTTTGATTTTTTTTCAACACACAAGCCAGTTCATCTGCAACAGTGTAACCAGAAATTAATTGGTTAATAACTAGTGTTACTTTGCAATCTGTCCCAGTAATTCAGATCATAGCCCCTTTCTAATTGTTATTCCTTGTAGACAATAGTTGGAAAAGAAACATTATTGAGATATCATCACAGCAACTCAGAACAGCTTACACATGTACAAGCACAAAGGTTATAATCCACAAAGCCGCTTCTCAACATTGTACAGAGATCACACAAATATCTGTGAAAATCACTTATTTACTGCTGTAGATATGAATCCTTAATAGGCTGTAGGAGTGCAGACTTTCTCAGATTTGCAAGCAAAGGAAGTCAAATGCATATGTAATGTGCAATAATGACTGAGATCTGCATTATATCACTTTTTGAACCAGGAAGATGGTGCACAACACAGCACTTTAGGAAGCTGAATAGGCTAAGAAGAAATCATTTGAAACTTTGTTTATCAGAATAACTTCTCATCATTGAATGAAAACTTGTCTCTGGTTGACTGGCCTTGTGGAAAAGGTGCTGTTTACCATCTGAAATAAGGCTCAACAAGTGCTGGTGGATAGTCAAAAAATAATTGATTGACCTCACTTGTTCTTTGGTGTGAACTACAAACCTCAGTAATGAAATCTGGGCCATAGAAGAACTCCTTATGGGTCCACAGCAGATTTGGCAACTCAGAGAAGACCCTTAAATCTTCATTTGACGCCCATCTCTGTGTCCCTTCTTTAAGGAGACTTGAAAGATCACAGAGAGGGCTTTTCAGTTGCAGCTCTGTATTTATGGAATACTACACCCAGTAAGAGTCACCTAGTGCATTTACTGTCATCTTTTTGGCACCAAGTAATACTTGATGACATTGTGCTGTTAATTATGTTACCAAAGCTTTCCACTATTGTTATTGGTGGTGGCTTTCTGCATTTTTTTAATGAATTAGGTGTGTTTTTGTGTAAACGTGTTTTGTGAAAATGCATTTCATATCATAACGTGACTGATTTGTGTCACAGGTGACTAACAAGTTCAGTACATCCATCCATCAGCCAGTAATTAGTTCAACTTTCTGCAGAAGCCTCAGCCAGTAATTAGTTCAACTTTCTGCAGAAGCCTCAGACAGGATGGATCACAATTTGCCTAGGCAAACATACACACACACATATTAAACCACCTTGCATATTCCATGCAAGCTCTGATGTTCAGAGTAAAGTTTAACTGACAGGTCTCTCAAGGGAAACTGACTATTGGAACATCTCTGTCAAGTGCCAAAAGACATTTCCAGGTTTGGTGTGGAACAAAAATGATAAGCCAGCAGATGCTCAGTGGAAGGACAGTGGAAAGCAAAAATGAACTTTTGTAAGGGGTCATTTTGTGTGTGGTTAATGAACTTTCATAATTACACTTTACTTTTCATGGAGTTAGGGATGGATGAACCTATCCATTTCAGGTTCTCTCAAATTCTCATTTTTCTAGTTTTAAGCCCAGCTTGCTACATCTCTACAACACTTTTTGATTCATTTCTAAATGTGATCATGAAAATTCATCAGTGTGCATTTATCCCAATACTTGCATGTTGCAAGGAATTTCCTTTAACACAATGGATTTTGGTATGTTATTGTCACTAATATATGCATTTCCATGCACACTTTCCCTAATATATGAATTTTTTTGTATATTTTTTGTTGGAGGACAGCATTGCAAAGTTCACAAAAATGTGAATTTTGAAGGATTCCTATGTTTTGGTCTGTGTCTTGTTTTGGTAAGTGCAATATAGGTAGTGAATTTCTCTGTCATCACTAGCTGAATCCTATAGTAAGCTCCTCCTCCACAGCCTTCAGTTCTTTCCAGGTTATGGGATGTGGAGGGGGAGTCAGTTCCATTTTGCTCCTACAGCATCTCACTATCACTCATCCTACCCTAATGAATGAATGACACAAAAGTGCTGGGTTTTTTTTAATCTTTCAGAGCAAAAGAAAATAATAATAATCTCATCTCAAATGCTCAAAGTAAATTAACATCCTGGCTCATAAGATACAGATACAAGATAGATTTTGCCTTATTATTACTGGAGTTGAATTATTCAGTGCTTCCCATTAGCAAAATGATAGCATGACAATTTTATATTTAGACTTCCTTGTACACTGCATCAGCAGCTTACCTCCAAGACATTTTTAAGTGCACCTGACAAGAAATATCCACACTGACTCAGAAAATTATACTTCAATTAGTGTCTTATTAGATATTCACAACATCCTTTTTCATTTTTAAAAAATGTGGGGGTTTTTTAAGCTTGCCCCTTTTCATGCCCTTTCTCAGAAAAACAAAACAAATCTATTCTTCACTAGATTTGCTATTGTTCACTTCATAATTGGCCATGTAACATTAACTGTAATCAGCCAGTTTAGGGTGGTGACTTTTGCTTCATTTGCCTCATCATTAAATCAACATATTTCACCTGAGAAGCCCATTTGCCCAGATTAGTCACTGTTGTTTCTTTTAAAAGAAGAAAGATATTTTTTCTTAGGCTGCCTGTGCAGTAATTCATAAACTGCCAGGCAAATCCTTCCCCACTTTGTTAAAAAGCTGTTGACTGCTTGAACTATTTTATTGCACTGGTTCCAAAATGAATCTTGCGGATCTGAAGCAAAATACTTTAAATTTCATTATTTGTTAGGAACACAGACACAGAAAAGCAGCCATGTCTAATACAAAGAAAGAAGGAAGCAAAGCTATGCCTAACTTGAGTCTAGCTTGAATCTTTTAGGCTGCAATTCTATAAACAAAGGATGTGGAGTCATTTTCAGCCTGAGAGTTGCATTTCCATGTGGGCAATTTTTGTGGGAGAGATGCATGCCAGTTGAAGGCAGGACTAGAAGCAAAAGTGGGTAGAGCAATGGATGGACCACCTTCTTTTTCACAGTAAGCTATATTCCAGGTATGCAATAATCAAATGTCTCTCCATGTAATTTCCCTGCCTGGAAATAGGATGGCAATTTTTCGAGAGGCCATTTTTGCACAGCCCTGCACTTACTTCTAATTGATAAAGCAATATGTATTCTAGGTTACGCTGGAAGTAAAGGTCAAATATTGCTATCATTTCCACCAGACTTCACTGATGAAGAAATATACAAAGAGCCTAACTCTATAGAAGCTCCTATTCAGTCTGCCTGGAAATGCATTAGAGCAGGCTTCCACAACCTTGGCCCTCTAGATGTTTTTGGCCTACAACTCCCATGATCCCTAGCTAGCAGGACCAGTGGTCAGGGATGCTGGGAATTGTAATCTCAAAACATCTGGAGGGCTGAGGGTGAGGAAGCCTGGTGTAGAGAGATGCTGATGCCGATACATGTCCTATCTCCAATGTTCCTGCATGTAAAGGTTCCTTTCAAACCTTCACCCACTGCATGGAGCTTCTGTGCATATTCAACTGAATACAGTGGTGCCCCGCAAGACGAATGCCTCGCAAAACAAAAAACACGCAAGACGAAAGGGTTTTTCGGTTTTTGCGTCGCTTCGCTAGACGATTTTCCCTATGGGCTTGCTTCGCAAGACAAAACGTCTTGCGAGTTCTTGCGAGTTTGTTTCCTTTGTTCCTTTGTTTCCTTGTTTTCTTAAAGCCGCTAAGCCGTTAATAGCCGCTAAGCCGCTAAGCCGCTAAGCCGCTAATAGCCGTGCTTCGCAAGACGAAAAAACCGCAAGACGAAGAGACTCGCGGAACGGATTACTTTTGACTTGCGAGGCACCACTGTACAGTGGTACCTCGGGTTACATATGCTTCAGGTTACATACGCTTCAGGTTATGGACTCCGCTAACCCAGAAATAGTACCTTGGGTTAAGAACTTTGCTTCCGGATGAGAACAGAAATCATGCTCCAGCGGCGCAGCAGCAGCAGGAGGCCCCATCAGCTAAAGTGATGCTTCAGGTTAAGAACGGACCTCCAGAACTAATTAAGTACTTAACCCGAGGTACCACTGTACACTTAAAAGTCCCCAAGTGTTTGGGAATCATATGGTCCCCAACTGTGTAGAGACCATGTAGAGAAGCTCCATTCAGCATGAAGGTCTGAGAGAAGCTCCTGTGTACAGGTATGCTATGGATGGGACTTGTGTGCATGCCTCTGCTCCCTACCCATTTTAACCCTTGTGTAGCCAGGTGAATTCATTACAATTCTGGAAATAGGTCAAATAACAAACATCAGCAATTTTTTCTCTCATTTTAGTTGAAATTCTCTACCGTCCCTACTGTCTACTCTGAAGTATACATTGTACACCTTTAGGCGCCAGGAAAAAATGTTCCTTTTTAACCAAGCCTTTGACTGACCTAATCAATGTCCTATACCCTTTAAAATGTGGCTCTTTCATAGGGGGGGGGGTGTTATTGGATTGTTGTTTTTTATTTTGTTTTTAAATATTGTGATTTTTTTTGTGAACTGCCCTGAGACCTCCAGATATAGGGCAGTATATAAATTCAATACATGAAATGGAGTAGGCTCCATCTTGGCTTTGAGTCCTAGAGGACCTGCTCCCTGCCTTGCTGCCCTTTTCATCCTGGCCTTGGAATCCCGACTGACTCTAGTTCTGGACCCCTGCTCCTCTTGGCTGATAAAAACTAGCAGGGAGTGGGTGGCTGGCTGGTCCAGGGAAATGATTAATACCTCTTTGTGAGGGGGTGATCCCTGCCTACTTGAAGCAAACAGTGGTAAAACCACTCCTCAAGAAACCCTCCCTGTATTTGGGAAATCTAAGTAACTACCAGCCAGTTGCCAATCTCTCCTTCTGGGGCATGGTTATTGAGTGGGTGGTCATGGATCAGATCCAGGTGCTCTTGGAGTAAACTGATTTTTCTAGATCAGGGTTTAGGCCCGGTATTGGCATAGAAATTGCTTTGGTCACCCTGTATGATGACCTCCGTTGGAAGGGAAACAGGGAAATGTATCCCTTTTCATTATCTTCGACTTCTCGGTAGCTTTCGATACCATCAACCATGCCATCCTTCTGGAGCAGTTGTCCGAGTGGGAGATGGTCACACCATTTTGTGGCAGTTCTGGTCCTACTTGGATGGTTGTTTCCAGAAGGTGGCGCTCGAGGAGTGCTCTTTGGCCCCAAAGTCTTCAATGTGGGGTTCCTTGGGGTTCAATTTTATCCCTTATGCTGTTTAACAACTACATGAAACTGCTGTGTTGGGTTATCTGGCATTTGGTAGTACATTGTTAGCAATATCCTTTACATCTTCAGGTATGGCAGTGAATGTGCTGGACCATTAGCTTGCCTCAGTAATGGGCTGGATGAGAGTCAACAAACTGCAGCTCAATCCAGATTAGACTGAGGCACTGTTAGTGTGTGGTTCCCTAGATCAAATTGATGGGAGGTGGTCTGCTCTTGATGGGGTTACACTCCCTCTGAAGGAGTGGGTACGTAGCTCGGGGGTACTTCTAGAACCTTTGCTGTCACTTCAGGCTCAGGTGGCCTCCATGTCAGGGATTGCTTTCCATCAGCTTAGGCTGATGGCCCAGCTGTGCTCCTAACTTCTGTCCTTTACAAGCACCCCAACATTTTGGAAGGAAAATTTGGGGCACCCTACCACCAACCCTATCTTAGGGCTACAAGGCACTGTAAACTGCTATAGCGGCCTTTCCTAACTGGTGCTGTGCAGTTCTTTTATGCTCCAATGCCTATCAGCCCCTGGCCAACAGTCAGGAAATGTGGGAGTCCAAAACATCAGGATGACTCCAGGTTAGGGAAGGTTATGTGGGCACTGTTCCCATGCTCAGATAGCACTTTGTGCACTGAATGCAATCTCTATTAAATTCCGGAAGCCCTTTTCTCCTATAATAGACAGTATGCAATACGTTAACTTTATTTTGCACTGGCTCTAAAGAGATGGGTTTTAGAAATCCACTTAAGGCATTTATAACACACTCTAATTTTTGCCAGAGTTTCCCAACAACATGACATAATGTTTAGTGCGAGAGGTTCAATATCCTTGCACTAGTCCTTTCCAAACTTATGGTAAATCATATCTGTAAGATGGATGCATTTAAATTGCATTTAAATCAATATGCAATCACTCCCTGACCTTCTGATATGAATAGATATTCCAGTGCTACTGACTACGAGATATTTTAACTCACTTTATGTTTGTGTACATTGTATATTGTGGGGGATGT